>NC_064435.1:40908602-42328602 GCF_023343835.1 Lagopus muta | reverse complement strand
CGTATGCTTAACAACTGTCATATGCTTAACTGCTTTTAATCTGTTTTAAATCAGTGCAGGCATTCAGATAGCAGGACAAGAATTTTTTTCTCCAACTGAGAGACATTGTATACTTAATATTGTGTACTGTTCTGAGTTACTTTAATTGAAAATGAGTAAAGTCATTTTAAGAACTTACCACAATATAAATATAGAAGCTTACACAGTCTTTACAAAATGAAGAGCACACCCACCTAAGACATTTTAAAATGTCTTTGTGCCTACTACTGTATTTTGAAATTTATGCAATATAAATATAAATATATATATAAAAATAATATAAATATAAATATATTTATGAAATATATCAAAAAGAAAGAAATGAAAAAGTTCTCAGACTGAAAACTGTGTCTTAGAAAAATGTGATGTCCAGTATGCCCAGATCATAATTTTCAAATGTTTATAATGCTGATTTTTTCACAGATTTCCTTAGCTCCCAACCCTACACACATCCTCTGGCTATTCCGTGCTGACACTTCCAGGCATTATTTATGATTTTTCAGCAGATATGTTTCAGACCTGTTCTGGATTTTAGATAATGTTAAAACAAATTGTAGAAAACATTTCTATTCCCCCAATGAAAATTCAGAAAGGAATGCCTTCTGAATTAGAATACACTGTTGGTAAAGACCAAAGTATTTTTGAAATACTATGAATGAAGAAATAATAAAAACTGCTTTAGCAATCTTAGAAAAAGCCTTTGTTTCTGCAGAAAGAATAACTGATAGTTGACTTAATTTTTAAAATTATTTTTATACTGTTACAATTGTTCCAATTAATGCTGTGTTAAAATAGAAAAAGGGATAATGTGCTTGCAATGAGTATTCATATTATTATTTTTTTTTTCAGTCAAGAAACAAAACTATCCTTCAAAAGTTGCATTAGCTTTCTCCTTTTATGTCTCTTCCATTTTCACTGAGAATGTTATTACTGTCATGGCACCCAACCTCTAACTATTGTATTACTGTGTATTCCTCAGAAGGTAGAGGATATGACTTCCCCATGAGCCAATAAAATCAGTGGGATGGTTATTTGAGTAATACTGCCAGTGCTTCCCACAGGACAGCATGTAAGCTGATATGCTAAGTCTACCCAGGAGCATGGACTAAGATTCAAAAGCCTATCTTGTAACATGGGAGTCTCACATACCAGCATAGCACACTGTTGGAAGCCACTGAGTCAACTAATTAAAGACAATTTTATAGCCAGACTATTTGTTATCCTTACCTCGCACACACACAGAGAATAGCCTAAAGGGATCAATGGCTCTCTAGGTATTAAAAAAAATCCTCTTTTGTCATATATCTTCAAACGTAACTCTCACATTTACATGGATATGCTGAAACAAAGCTCTTCAGTAACATTAATATTGATCAGCAGAATTTTTTGAAAGAGATGGAAGCTCTCTGAACATATTAGTGCAGCAAGACTGAAAACAATGACTAATAGAAAAAATGACCTAAATAGATGAATAGTAAATGATAAAAGGTGCCCAGTGGATTTTATCTAATACCATGATGATAAACAGCCCCTTGCATCTAACTTAGTTTCTCCCTATTTCTTAATTCAGCTTTCAGCACTGTATGATTGTATTGCTGTAAGAATCTCTTCTGAAATATGCCATTTTGTACATTATGTCATTAGTAATACTCTCAATACCTGATGAAATAACATATCATGACTAGTTGTTAGAAGCGGTCATGGATTTTCCGATATATCATTTCCCAGAAGGAAAATGCTTTTCTATTAAAAAAAAAAAAAAAAAAAAAAAAAAAAAAGAAAAAGGTGCTCATAGGAACATGCGGATTTGTTTTAAAACAAAAGACATTTAAGTTAGGGTCAAAACATTTGGATCAAATATTTGCAGATTGAATATGTTTCTAGGAATAAATTATTAAAAACTTATTTCATTATATACAACATTTACACTGAAAAAAAGGTGCATTTCTTTACTTTTAAGCTTTTCACATCATGATAAGCTGAAAACATCATTCCAATAAAGGAATTTCAAGGTGCACTTCTATATGACTGAGAAATTCACTTTCAGTTTTAGATTGAACATTTCTTAAGCTCACAAAGGTACAATGCAAAAGAAATAACAATTTACTATCATCTTATTTTCCAGTATCATCCAACATTCAAGTAAATTCACAGAAAATCTAGAAACATTACTGGGTGGTAAGGGTTTTTTAGCAGAAGACTAATCTTACTTAATAGAATTAGGAAATTCTGATATTGGTACTGATTACAAAGCAAAAGGAAAGTTAAAGAATCAGTATTTCTGTTAATGCTCTGGATAGAAAACTAAATGCACTTCTCAAATGTATAATCCACTGTATTCAGATGTCTGAATTTAAAAATTCGTACACTCGCACTTCAGAAATATATGATCACATGGCCAATAGCAAATCTTAATGAGGACGCATTTTCACATTTCAAGAGAGTGTTGGTCATTCAAATTGTCTCGCTCAATCTTCAACAACAACAGTAATCAGTTTTACAGTTACTGTAATTGGAAGTACAATAATCACATTAGCAGCAGAAAAGCAGGCTTGCTTTCAGGTTAAGAAAACAAGGCACAATATAATCATTCTGAACGTGATCCAACACTCATTATGAATTATTATGTCAAAGAATTCTTATCTGTGTGTTTAATACTGCACATATCAGCACTGAACCAAATGGCAATGTGATAGTTTGGGGACTGTACAGTCTCTGTAGAACATAAGGTAATGAGATGCTATGAGAGTAGTTACAAACAGCACAGTGATAAAATATGCCTGTAAGGTATAACTTTATCATTACATATGTAAATTTTACCACATTTAGTAGAATGCACGTTGGGAAAACAAAAATCACACCTTGTGTTTAGCTGTGACATTTGCTAAATTAATGTGTCACAATCTTAGCACTTGGCATCACTTTCTCCCATGATAAGACTGTCTGGGAGGTCTGCAAAAGCTGCGACTCAGCTCTTCAGCCAAAACATACACCTCGTGTATTCCTGCAAAAACCAGACACATCAATTCTTTGGTTTCTCATGATAGTTAGTCCTCATCGTGATAAGATTGCTTCTGGACAGGAATCTCCTCACGATATTTCTTTCTTCCAGAGCAGTGCTAGGGCCATCATGTGCTTATGCAGATTCTCCCCTACCAAGGCTAATTCTCAACTCCAAATCCATCACAGCTCTGACAAGAAATCTGTAGCTTTCTCATGAAATTACTAAATTTCTCACCTGGTTCCTGGCCAGTTTATCTCTTAGTAAGAGATCTTTTCTATGGATTTAATAGTCCCCTCTAGACCCCAGAATAGAGAGGCTTCTTATTAAGATCTTTGAACAATCGATCCTCTTGCTGTCAAGCCATTCAAACTCTTTTTCTTGGCAAGTTTTTCCTTTCCTCTTGTTCTCCGTTACCAGCTTTCATTCCCCCTCACAAAACCCACAAGTCACCACAAAAACGACATTTAGTTGGACATTTGCATAGACCTCCAATGGGGTTTCTCAGCCTCAATACTCCTTCCGCCCCTTTCAGCAACATAAACTTCTCCATTGGGCCTACAGGCTTATACCTGCCTCAAAAACAAGATAATGAGGATTACTGTAATTTTAATCTTGAAGCTAAACAGTCAACTGTTGTTGTGGTGTAACCTGGCAGCAGCTCACACCACACAGCCATTTGTCCACTGCCTCACCACTGGATGAGGGAGAGAACTGGAAACAAACTAGAACTCATGGGGTGAAATAAGAGCCAATTACTAAGACAGAAGGGGAAAATAGAAACAAAAATGCAATAACAATATGCAGCCACATAGCACTTCCTTACCACCGGCTGACCAACGCACAGCACCAAAATGACACCCTGCAGTAATACAAGGACTCACCCCCCTGACCAACTCACAGCACCCCAAGCAGCAGCCAGCCCTGTCCCACTGCCTGCAGCTTTATACTCCACTTGGTGCCACGTGGTTTGGAATGACCCCGGCCTCGTTAGATGATCAGAGGGCTGGAGCACCTCTCCATTGAGGAAAGGTTGAGAAAATTGGGCTTGTTTAGCTTGGAGAAGAGAAGGCTCCGTCCAGGGCAACCTCATTGTGGTCATCCAATACCTGAAGTGAGTGTATAAACAGGAGGGGCAATGACTGTTTACGAGGGTGGATAGTGACAGGACAAGGGGGAATGGCCTTAAACTGAGAGAGGGGAGGTTAGATATTAGGAGTAAGTTTTTCACTCAGAGGGTGGTGACAGATTGGAACAGACTGCCTAAGGAGGTAAATCTCCATCCCTGGAGGCATTCAAAGCCAGGCTGGATGTGGCTCTGAGCAGCCTGGTATAGTGGCTGGCAGCCCTGCACACAGCAGGAGGTTTGAAACCAGATGATCACTGTGGTGGTTTTCAACCCAGGCCATTCTATAATTCTGTGATTCTATGTATCTGTACTGGCCCCACCCTGCCCCTCCCTGCACCATCAAGGTGACAGCACTGCCACCAAGCAGCTCGAGTGCATTCCCATCACAGCAAGAATCAAAATAGCATCGTACAATTAACGTTCTTTGGGCTGAAACCAGGACAAATGTGCACATCTAGTGTTTGGCATTGACACGTACATGTTCATTTCTCCCATTTAAATCAGTTCCTGAATCAACCAAAATATCTAACAGCGGTTCTTCTAGACTAAACAACACAACTTACATTGAGTAGCTTGGGGTTTTGCTTTCACCTCACCTTTGAATACATGCGGTGTTACCATACATATTCACAGCCTGTTGAGGGAATACTCCCTTTCAGTTTTTTCACGTTCTTACACTTGGAACCAAGTACTATTTTTTTAATTACTGTAATTATTTTTATTTTTTGTTATATTAGGACAGGTAATTCTCATTCAATATAATGTCTGACCAGAATTCCTAGAAATCCTAGATCAGAACCTATTGAACCTGCCTCCTATATATTGCGTTCAAGAAATCAGTGCTTTTCTTTTCTGTTATTCTTTTGGGGATTTTGTTTGTTTTCTCCCCAAGGGAGAAATCATGTTAATCAGACCTCCACATCTCACCTTAAAAATAGGCCGTCTCATTCTATTGTATTATCTATGAGCAGGGGAATTGAGTGGCCTCAACCAATTTCACAGAGAACAAGACTTGTGAAAACTGAACTGAGATGTGTGCCCCATTACTATATCAGCAAACCAGTTTCCATCTCCAGACCGTAAGTGACAAAGCTTCATAATAAAATATCACAGTATCTGAAGTCGTGACATCTACATACATGGTTTGATCCAAAAATCAGAATAGAAATGCTTTTTCATTATATCCATTAAATAAGAAAAGATAACTTTATCATAGGCTGGATGGTAGGCTTTAGCTAACTGGCTAGATTATTTGACTTTTTACCATCAGCAAAAAAAATTCTGAAACTGTGCAAGTGACCTTTCCTGTACAGCTATGCTGGTCATTTTTGTAAAATAAATGTTCCAGCCTCCACAAATCATGGCTATCTCCCCTGAGTTTACTAGAATTTAAATTGAATCACCTATAAATCCTAGTTTCAATGGTTTATTAAACTTTTTCACTCACTGTTACTAGGCCTTCTACCCATTTCTTTTGGGTAACAAAAACAGAAGTCCCTGCTTAATTTTTTTGACTGTCCATAAGGTGCTGAAGAAATATCCGTCTTTGCTGGAGACACTCCTAGCAATAACATTAATGACTAGGTAATAAGTAGGCAAACAGTCAAAGGGTAACAGTGTGTGCCTCCATTCAAGCTGCAGATCTAACTGAAGAGATGTCATCACAGAGACCAGAAAAGAGTTACAGTAAAAATTTAAACAGGCTCATGGACACGCAGCAAAATATTTTTAGTTACATTTAACCATCAAAATCATGGTGTAATCTCATTAACCCAACATTATGTCAATAAAGAAATACTGTTAAGAGCTCTTCATGCAATACCTGTAACTCAGCGTGAAAGGGAGATGGGCGTAGAGACATAACAGGAAACAATAAGAAGAACAAATCTCGTGTTCTAAAAGAGATAAGAAAGGTACCTCACCTAATAACCCTTACAGTGATTTCTGAAGGTAAGATAAAAATGAGCAAGTTGAAATACTAGCACGTATTTTTGACCTTAGTATTAATTTAACACAAGACTGTAGACTGATATTTTGTAAGGATTGATATCCCAATGAGTAGCTATAAAGCAGCAATCTCTAATTTAAAAAAAAATAAGTTTCCTTCACTCTAAGTTGTACAGACTTTGATAAAAATGCAATTTGCAGCAGAATAATAAACCCCAAACTCTACTATGCAGTGCTGAGACAAAAATCAGGCTAAAATTTTCCCATCAGTAGAAAGAAAATAAAACTCAGATTTGATATCACTGTAGAAGCACTTCATCTTGTACCAGTGAGAATCAAGAATGTTCATCTTTTCCTCGATTTACTTCTAAAAGTAACGCAGAAAACAACAAATAATTGTATCATATCTGATTTCTTTTAAGATTTTGTGATTATTACTCCTTTGTATTTTACACCTCTGCTTCAATTGGCTCTGATGCTGCCCACTTAATATCTGGCTCCACCTTCTTGGTATCAGTTGCTATTCCTAAGAACCAGATGAGGGTTCTACTGTGGAGCACTACTGACAGTTCAAAAAGTTTTATATAAAGCACGGAGCACTATTCTTCTAAATAGGTGATTAAAGAGGAATGAGAACTTACAGATGCTGATCTTACCCACAATTGTTCAAGACTAAGCTCCTGATGAAAAGAATAAAATGATTTTTAAGTTAGCAGAAGAGATGACTTTTCCTTTCCTGCAGGTATCCACAAACCAGAGGGAAAGAAAATACGTTACAGAAAGCATACCAGAATCCTAAACATTAATGGAAAACTAAATGTGCCAAAGCAAATGCATCATTTTATAATTTTCCTAAAATCACTTCTTTTTCAAAGAAATGTGGGGTGGGTGTTAGCCTCTTCTCTCAAGCAACTAGTGATAGGACTAGAGGGAATGGCCTCACGTTGTGCCAGAGGAGATTCAGGTTAGATGTTAGGAAATGATTCTTCTCCTAAAAAGTGGTCAGGCACAGGATAGGACTGCCCAGGAAGTTGGTGGAGTCACAACCCTGGAGATGTTCAAGGAGCATATGGATTTTGTTGAGGGACATGGTTTAGTGAGTACTATTGGTGATAGGTGGATGGTTGGACTGGATGATCTTGTAGGTCTTTTCTAACCTTGGTGAGTCTGAAATGTAAAACCGTACTACAGAAAAGTATAAATTTATTTCACTTACAATACTTGCATATTGACAAGGCACTACTAATTTCAAACTTTTGATAAAATTACTCTGTTTTTTACATCTAAAAAAGAGACAGAACTAACTAAAAATTGTTGCATCATTTCTCAGATAAAGAAACACAGATCTGATAATACTCACTTCCGAATTTTTCAGATCTTTCTTTCTTGTCTGTAGTAACTCTCCACACACTTTTGCTTCCTGCTTTAACCTTTTTTCATATTCTGCTAGCTCATCTTGGAAATGATTAAATACTGTCTGGACATTTTGCTGCTTAAACATCACACCACTTAGATTTTTCCTTTAAAAGAAAAAAATAAATTCAGTGAAGCAATCACGAGATTATCCTACACTGTTTTTCATTCTTTACATGCAGGTTTAATTTTAAATTTTATAACAGATAAAATGGGCAGTCCTCTTCCTAATAATTATACCATTTTAAAAATACAGAGCAATATGATTGATCTTATCCATGAATATGTGGAGCACTTATGAGTCTATCAAGAAATACAAATTTCTCAATTTTCATAACAACTTGCTTTTTTAAAAATAACCTTCTAGAGAATGGACTGGTCTACTACTAGATGTGAAACATTTGCTGAAATAATTATATTCTGAGACACAGAATGAGCTCATGTCACACTGGGTAAACAATATTTTATTATTTGTTGAGACAGAAAAAGGAAGCTTCACATCATTTTCACAAGGGCAACAAAGCTGGTGAGGGGTCTGGAGCACAGGCCATAAGAGGAGAGGCTGAAGGAGCTGGGAATGTTCAGCCTGGAGAAGAGGAGGCTCAGGGGAGACCTTATTGCTCTCTATAACTTCCTGAAGGGAGGTTGTAGTGAGCTGGGGGTCGGCCTCTTCTCTCGTGTCATTAGTGATAGGACCAGGGGGAATGGTTTCAAGCTACGGCAGGGGAGATTCAGGCTGGACATGAGGAAGTATTACTTTTCAGAAAGGGTGGTCAGGCACTGGAATGGACTGCCCAGGGAGGTGGTGGAATCACCGACCCTGGGGGTGTTCAAGGAAAGGCTGGATGTTGTGTTGAGGGACATGGTTTAGTAGGAGCTATTGGGAATAGGTGAACGGTTGGACTGGATGATCTTTTAGGTCTTTTCCAACCTTGGTGATTCTATGATTCTATGATTTGTACATACATGTCTTTATTTATTTATTTATTTTGTCTCTGTCCTTACCTAGCATGGTCTTTTTCAAAGACTTTCTACAGAACAAGATTTCTGCAGAAAACTGAAACATCTAAGACATGGATGTCCAGTTATCTAGCTTGCCTGGGCTGCACTGAATGAAGATAAATTGCCTTAGGCAGTATACAAAATATATAAAATAATTAATGTATATAAGTAATAACACTTCTTCTCTTCTTTTTTTTTTTAATTTCTTTTTTTTTTCTTAAAACCTACAAAAAGAGTGGGCAAGAAAAATATAAGGAAGTGTGCTTCTCACAAAATCTTCAGCTCACAGGATATGGTCATCATTCTTCTAATTTTATTGGCACCAAACTTCAATGAGATTTTTTTAAAAAACATGGAATTAATATATTTAATGCTCATTCTTAATTTCATGTCATTCTTAATTTCACGACACAAGGACATGTCTTTATCTATTCCAAGAGTGCAAACATAATTTTTCCAAAGCCAGTGGTATAAAGAACTTTCCAAGTGGGGTACTTGTGATGGGATCTTTTTCAGTTGTGCAGTCAAATATGTTATTTAAAAAAAAAAAAAAAAAAAAAAAAAAAAAAAAAAAAAAAAAAAAAAGTATTTGATTTTATTATTATATTGAAAACACTGTGTCAGTATTTCTTTTCTATTTCATGCCAGTAGCTGTTATTTAGTACTTTTATTGCATTGCTGGTAAATAATAATAAGTGAAGGAAGGGTTGTTCTTCAGAAGAAAATGTTAGGAAGTTAACTATAAAAGGATAACGATAAAGGTAGGGGCTGTTTTACCTCAGATCCAGCAGATTAGGTTAGCTGGCAAAAAAAAAAAAAAAAAAAAAAAAAAAAAAAAAAAAAAAAAAGGAAAAATAGCCAAGAGTAAAACCAGAAGCAGTCCTTTAATATCAGTTTTTCTGTGAAGGCAGGAATCAGCACTCTTATGAAGACTAACACAAAATGTAACACGAAATGGCTAAACAAAACTTACTTAAAACAGCCTGACAAAATACCAAGTGACATATCAGTCAAAACAAAATTAATAAAGTAGAACAGCCTGAAAAAAAAAAAAAAAAGTCTTCTGAATATTTTTACCATTAATACTCACTGGTTACCTGGATGAAGAGATACAGTGTACCCTCAGAAAATTTGCTGATGATACAAAGCTGGGAGAACTGATACATCAGAAGGATGAGCTACAATTCAGCAAGACCTAGACAGACTGGAGAGTTGGTGGAAAGGGACATTCTGAGGTTCAACAAGGGCAAGCATAGATTCCTGCACCTGGGGAGGAATAACTTCATGCATCAGAACAGGTTAGGAGATGATCAGCTGGAAATGAGCTTTACAGAGAAGGGCTTGATTGTGCTGGTGGACAGCAGGTTGGCCATGAGTCAGCAGTGTGCCCTTGTGACAAAGAAGACCAATGGGATCCTGAGGTGCATAAACAAGAGGGTAGCCAGCAAGGAACATGATCATACTCCTCTACTCTGCCCTGGTGAGGCCACATCTGGAGTACTGTAACCAATTCTGGAATCCTTAATTCAACAAAGACAGGGAACTTCTAGAGAGTCCAGCAGAGGGCCACAAAGATGATGAGGGGCCTGGAGCACTTCCCTTATGAGGAAAGGCTGAAGGACCTGGGATTGCTCAGCCTGGAGAAGAGGGACTGAGAGTGGATCTTACCAATACTTACAAATATCTAAAAGGCATGTGCTAAAGTGTATGGGGCTAGACTCTTTTCAGTGCTGCTCAGCAACATGGCAAGAGGCAACACAGACAAACTGAAACACAGGAAGTTCCTTCTCAACATGAGAAAAACTTCTTTGCTTTGAGGATGACACAGCATTGGAACAGGCTGCTTAGAGAGGTTACAGTCTCCTTCTCTGGAGATATTCAAAATCCACAAGGATGCTTACCAGTATAACATACTCTAGGGAATGTGCTTTAGAAGGGCATTGCACTAGATGATCTCCATAGGCCCCTTCCAACCTCAGTAAGTCTGTAATTCTGTTCCACAAATTCAGTTAAAAATCTATATATAGTATCACTTTTTTTTCAGACAAGAAGTTAATGCAATAATCTCTCAAAGATCTTTCAATATTGATAGTATATTTAGTGAATAAGATGACAGACAGCAAAGTGCATTACAATGACACCAGGAATGTTTTTTTTCATTATTTAGCTATTCTGCACTACTCAACAATCCAAGCTGTTTTCCATTTGACACTGCATAGCAGGTTCACCTTTCTCCTTGAAGAGTAAGCCTGCTGTGCAATCAGCATATATGGCCCTCCAAGGCTTCAGTGGCCTAGAAGGCAGTCTCCATAATCAGTTAGATAGAGCCCTTTGAGACTATTTTCAGGACTCATCAGTCACAGTAAATGTTGATCCACCCTTCTTAAAACAGAGAGAACACAGAATGAGAGGAATCCACCATTAATTAAAGATGCAACTGACCATGAATATTATTAGATTTCCAGAAGTAATATTGATACCCAAAATTCAGTTTGGTAGGTAGACATTGTGTAATGAATAACTTCTACAAATGCATTACAACTACAGTCAGTAAACACACAAAAATACTTTCAAATTATTGAGGAAAAGTGCATTACATTTCCTAGGAATAACTCTGTAAAACAATAAAACTACCTGTAGAAATAGAAATACAGTAAAACTACTAAATTACTTTTACAAAAGCAATAAAATACCTTTACAGCTTCACGTAACAGGCAGGTCTTACCGTAAATCGATTAACAGTTTTTCTGCACCTTCCATCTGTGTTTGCTTCATATTCCATAATTCAGCAAGTTCCTTAAGTTCATTTTTTAAATTTTCCATAGTGAGACAGTTTTCATCAATTTGACTAGAAAAAAATGATTGTTTTTCCTGGAAATTAAAAAAGCATATAGTATATAAACTAGGAGGGCAAGATTTCCCAGTGCTGTATTTTAAGAACATGATAACGGGCATCAAATCGTAAACTGTATACTCAAAGAAACAGAACTGCTTCTAGAGGGGCAGTTGAAGTACTTAGCGAAACAGAATAATTGCTTTTCTATTAGAGCATGATTTTGCCCATCTAGTTACAGCCCATCAACTTGTTGCACATCTACCGTATATCCATACATTTTATTATGACACAATTTCTGCAGTCACTTATATTGTACATGTATGTTTGTAAGTTTGTAGATCACCCTCATAAAAATACATAACATTACATATCCTCTTTAATTTTTGCTCTTTTACATAGAAGTCTTTCAGATAAGCCTTGCACAGCAACAACTTTATTAATGACAATGAAAAGGAGCAATTTTCACATCTGACCAAGCCTGGGTCTGTTTATTTCAGTGCAGGCAGTGTCTTAACTGGCCATTTTTACTGCTAGATCATCAAATTGCTTACATGCTGCAAAACTGTCTCAGGCAAATACCTGAAAAGCTGATCTTTAAAGAAAAAAACAAATTTTCAGATGGCACCAACTCCAGGCAGAATGTAGCGTAGTCATTACCTCTGAAAACTGCCATTATTCACTTAATTGCCTAAATTGAGAGCTTTCTTCTTTTAAATATTGACCTTTTTTCATAACAGAGTTACTCTGTACTCCATACTTCGGAGAATATAAGCACAGAGGACAAGACTGCTAAATTCATCTCAAAGTACACAACTTTTCAAAGAGATTCTGATATTAAGCTTTTGAAAAACACCAAGTTAAAAACTAAACTTCCTAACCCACAGAAGAGATTACACTGCAATATCTTTTTCATTCCAAAAGAGACCAACAGTTATAGGATCAAAAAAAGAGTAAAGATTCATGACAAAAGCAAACAGTACTTCCAATAGCATCAGCATCTAGTAAATAAACACTGTAGCTTCCTCAATAAACAAGGTAAACATAATGCACTGCAGCAATACAAAAGTATTAAGAAGTTGAGTCTATTAGTTGGGTTATATTTTTAAAGTAGCTGCATTAGATTTTGTAACCATACTAATGGGCTCTAAGTAGTTACATAAATGGGTTAAATTAAGAGAGAGGAAAATACCTTTTGATTATTCCCATACATACACACATATTCAGATAATTTAAGTATGCACCAATTATAAACACTGCATGAAATAAAAAAATTCAAGACCTTAAAATTTAGTAGACAAAGAATATATGTAAATATTTTAATAAAGGTCAGCATATATATATATTTTAATATACTGTACCATTTTTCTGAGGCAGTACCCTGGTACATAGCCTAATGATCATTTTCCTTATAAAGTAAGTGTTTTGTAAAGGTATAGCTAGGTATAGCTAAAAGGAGGCTGAAAAAAAAAATTGATGAATCAAAGCTTTTATTACAGATAGGAACATAAGCACAGAAGTACGAGATACCTTAAGACCTCTTGAACTTTCTAAAATGTAATACGTTTTTTTATAGGGTAAGGTGGAAATTTCAGGAACATAGAATCATTAGAAGGAAAATGAAGATATGGTAATTAACACAAATCCCCATATAGAGTCTCAAATCCCTGTTAGTTTTAGAATCAGAGGAACTTAGGGAAATGTGATAGCCTGTAGTATATGTAATATCAGAGCAGAGGGTTCAGGCCCTAATCTTAAGCAAATAATAAAATTTGAGATGATTGAGGCATCAGAGCGTAGTGTAAATACATACAAAAAGAAGTTGTGACCTGTGTATTCTTTTTTTTTCTAAAGATTCATATATGAACTATGTTAGAACAAAACTGCCAGTGAAGAAGCATTTTGTCTCTGACATCCTGAGAAGGCAGATAAGAAGTGAAAAGGTTGGCCTCCAAGGCCAGGGAATGCTAGCCATTGGGTCAATGCAATCTGGTACCTATTACAGAAGAGAAATAATTTGCAATCAGGTTTTAGAACAGACAAATAAAAACACTGAGTTATTCTACATTCTGTAATCTAAAAATTGGTAGACTGAACAGCCCCTCCTTAAGGTCTGCTATAGTAGCTAACAGCCTAGCTCCCCTTTCACAAAACTTCAATTGCTGTGCTTAAGGAATACCAACCAAAGCTCTAAGAAGGTAGTACTAAGGGTATCCAAATATCATTACTAGTTCATTGCTCTGGAGATGTGATAAAATTGGCTTTCTACATTTTTTTGTTTCATTTCCACAGAACACTACCTGAAATAGTGGAACAGTTATTTACAGTTACTAAGAAAGGTATTCTTAAAACTAAAGACTAAGAATGATTTGCACTGGAAAACAATGTAGAATTACTGAATATCAATATGCTGATATGTACGTTGACCAGTATGTGACTCATCAGTCACTTCCACATGTTCTAAGGTCTTCTGGTAAACCTGCAGTGTGCTTCATGTTTCACAGAAAGAGATGCATAAACTCTGCCTTTCCTATCAAATTTAGAAGCTTGAATGTACCTGTGAATACTCCAATCCTTAATTTAAGACTGTCACAAGTAGGAAGTGTCAGAGATTTTAGGAAGAAATTACCAGGTTTGTGAAAGATACGCTGAACAACATGAAAGCATTTTGTTTTGTTTTTATTTTAATCTATGACTCATTTTTCAGGCTTAGTATCTAATTTAAGGCTTAATCTAATTTAAGTTTATACATATACAAATAAAAGAATAATAAAAATGAACAATATCTTAGAAAGAAGATGCTTTCTTCTTGTAATGCTTATGAACACATTTGTATAAAACATAGTGTTCAGTAATGAAATTCAGTCATTCCCTTCAGTGGATTATACAGTTTAGTAACTGATACAGCAGATATAAGCCATCATTTACAAAAAGATGCCATCTGCTGTGCAAACATGCAATTAGCAGGCACTTTCTATCACACCAGTATCGTTTTCATCTGTTATTGATTTTCTCCTTTACATTTCCAAAGCCCCTCAAGCAATCTGAGCCAGTGCAGCAAATGAAGAAAGCAAAGGACTTCTCAGTGACCTCGATATCTACTCTGCTTTGTACTTTACTGTGTTTTAAGGCTATGGACCTCATACATTAGTGCAACTACAAGAGAGAAAAAAAAAAGCATATGCTATTTACATGTACATAGTTTCAAAGCAACTGTGTAGAAAAGACAGTTTAAGTTTTGAGATAAAACGTACTTCAAAAAGGCCACAAAAACATTAAATTATTCACCTGTATAGCATTTAACTGATGTTGCAGAATATTTCTTTTTTGCTTCAGCTGTTGTTCCGTTTGCTTCTGCTTTTTATCTAGCTCTTGTGCTCTCTGATTTAAATAGGAGAGTTTCTGGAGGGAATATCCACAAAGAGATGTGTTATTATTCAAAACATATTGTCTTACCTTCCAGAGAAATCAGATAATATTTTAGCTGTAAACTGCTTAAGTTACTATTCTTAAGTTTACTTTTGTTTACCCCTACACACCTTTTTTCTATCAACACAGCATGCTCATTCACATGTTGTGTACTCTATGCTTTGAAGGAAAAAATGCACACATAAAAGAGAAAACATCTTTGGTGCTTCAAACAGTGTTTATCATCACACAACAAAATATCACTGCTCACTCTTCTCCCCAGGCTTCTTTACATTCTTTCTGCCAAGAAAGCTACAAATAAAGTTATCTAACCAAAATGCATACGCATCGGAATAGCTTCCATGGAAGGAATACAAAGGAGAAATGTTTACTATTTCTTATCACTAACTCGTGAAAAATACAGCTAAAGAGAACTAGGAAGAAGAGGAAGAAGATGGAAAATGCAATATTTGTATAATTGATTTTTGTATTTTTCATTAATCCAGTCTGTTATTAATTAGTACCTCAAACAAAACAGTTCTTCTCAATTGTATTAATTTCATTTGCATCATTAGTGTGAGCACCAGATACTAAATGATATAAACTATTATTAATGCATGTAATAAAAAAAATTACATCACAAAAGGTACTTAAATAATTGCATAACAACTATGCTATGTTATTCAAAATTTCAAATTCAATTCATCTTATATAACAATAAACATTAAAATCAGTATTAATATTTCCATTCTGAAGCACTTTAAACATTTAATCAATGAGAAAGTCCTTGTTTGGCATTACCAGTACCTCACACATCATTCACATATAAATCTGCTTGGGCAAACTCTGTTTCCAAGCTTCTATTACAGGAGCAAATACACAGCAATGGACAATGATACATAACTTATGCCACACCTCCCCAGGTTTCCAGGAGACTAATGATGTGATCTTTGTCACATTGTTTCTACTTAGTTTTAGCTAGGGAAGGGCTAACACCGTTTGTCACTGCCATTATTATGCTGTTTTGAAAATACTATTAGCTATTAGAGAAGGGCTTTTTTTTCCAATTTGACATATTAAACCTGAACCAAAAATAAACTATCAAATAATTCATTATCTAAACTCAAACTATTCTACATTCTCCAGTGTTTCCCCCAAAGTGTTGAAGTATTGCTATGTGCAGGTAATATAAAGAACAATTCATGTAGAGTAACAATAAAAAATAGAGATGATCTCCTGTGGCAAACTATTTACCAGTAGGCAGATCACTGAACCATAAATGATTGCAGAACGATTCTGTAAGAGCTTATGGATGAGGCAATAGAAACTCTTGTGTCTGGCATTGACCAAAAATAAAAAAAACATGTATCTAAACTAAAAAGGCTTGAAAGATGTTAACTGCACTTGATTGAAAGCATGAGCTGTGAGATGTATGGGGATTATGGAAAAGCAATAGTTTTGTTGGGTGTTGATTTTGAAACAAAAATGAAGGTATTGTGCTTTTTCTGAACGGGAACAACGGACAAGTGAAACTTTTCTCCTCTTTCAGACACTTAAGAGAGAAACCTTTCCTTCAAACTGATTATTTTCAGTTCAGGTATATAAAATACTTATTTCCTTTGACAGAAAAAAAAAAACAACCCAACAGCCAAGAAACAGGAGTGCACATAGGGGGTGTGTGTGGAGGGAAATTTCAGGTAATTTTCCCTACGCTGAAAAACTGCTTGCTTTAGTGAGCAGTTTAGTGAGCACTGGCCTAGAGGAAGGTGTCACTGCCCACAGCAGAGGGGTTGAAACAAGCTGATCAAGGTCCTTTCCAAACCACTATTCAATGGTCCTATGACTTCATGGTGGCATACAGAACAAAGGCTTTGTAAGGCAAAGCTTAATTGAAGCATAATGACAACAGGACAGCTCACAATTAGTGCTTTTGATTTGTACAATGATCACTGTGAATGCTAAACTCTGCTGCACGTGTGGCAGAAGACAGAAAACAAATGAAATATTTCCATTGTTTCTAGTTGTCAGAGCCATTCCCCAAAATAAGAAAAGGAATAAGAATCTAATAAAGAAAAGGATGTACAAAAAGAATAATGCAATGTTATGGAATTGTTTTTAATGAGAAAAAAAATATAAAAAATCTTCAAATAAATTACATCCTAGCAGCTCTGTAAAGGAAAGGCAGTATTGGTTTCATTTAGTTTTTCTTAAATGTACATTATATATGTATACGTAATAGTCACTGAAGTGCCATTACATCTTATATCAAACTCTAGTGTCCATATTTTGACTATTTCCACATCTTTTCATTAAAATATCATGTTTCCCACAGACACCGGTCACTATCATCATTACTTAAGGAAATGATTGTCCACCTAAGGCCTCCAGTTTTAAAGACTGAATAAACTGATCCACCTACTATGAGTATTTTTCAAAACCATCCCTCACTGTAATATCTTGGTTTCAAACAGTAATTTATTTAGATAACATTGTCTAATGTACATTCTGTTTTTTATCACCACTGCTGCAACACTCCTTATTAGGAAAGTTTTAAAGACCTACAAGATTGCCAGATTTAAAAGAGGAAACTGTAGTAACAAAAGAAGTGCTTCACAGTCTTACAATTTCCGTTGTCGTTCCTGTTATTCTTTTGAACTGTTCTGGATGAAAGGTTACTTCCTGAAAATTTTCCCAAGGTTTTCCCCTTAGGAAGAGTTAGCATCATTAATACATCCAGCACATGCGGGCAATACTATTGTACCATGTCATTACTGGACTTCTGGAGGAAAACATCTATTTAGCCTTGCTTTCAAAACACATCAGAGTATGACAGTACAAATGCTTTACCAGAAGCAAAATGAATAGAGACCTTGGAAGAGAAAGGTGTATTTTATCCAAAGTCAATTCCAGAATACTGAGGATTTGTTTTTAAGACTAAGATTTTCTGTGTCTTTTTCTTATATAAAACAGACATTTCATGAGAAAAAAGGAAAAAAAAAAAAAAATCAATATCACTCACAAAGCAGAGAATGGAAAAGGGTTCCCAGCCTGCCACGGCTTATACATTGGTTGCTCTTTTCAACTTATAACTTAACAAAGAGATACAAAGGAAATAAGCAATTACTAAACAGTCTTCCCTTTTGTAAGAAAGAAAATCACAAAACTTAAAAGAGAAATAACGATTTTTCTAATACAGAAGGCAAGAAAGGACAGGACTCTAAGGCTAGGATCAGGCTGTATGTTTTGTTGTATCACAGCACAATCACACACCTTAATAATCAATCTCTTCTGAACTCTTCTGTTACATCTTTTTAATTTTCTTTTTTTTTTTTTTTTTTTCTTTTTACTTTTGTTGTTGTTGTTGTAGTAACAATTAGAAAACACGTCAGGAAATGGCTCAGAATCTACCACTTTTACCTTATGGTTTTCATTAAATAGATCTTCATTTCTTTTAAAATTTGCTTCTAGATGAGTTATGTGTCTCTCTAGCTCTTCTATCCTCTTCATATCTTCTTCTCTCTTCTTTAGTTTCTCTCTTTGCTTTTCCTCTAGCTCATCATATATATCTTTAGTCCTGGCCTGTTTATTGAAATACATAGAGAAATACCTTTCAGTATTGAAATCAGAAGCATAAGTTAAACATGAAAAATTCAAGTCTGAAAAAAAAATTATATGTTTAAGTGAATACTTTGAATAGACCACAAAATTCTGTGCAATTCAAGATGTCTTCAGAATGAAGGAAAGTTGGCCATTAAATCAGCACATGAATAACAAAGGCTGAATAGCCACTACAACTGGCAAACAAACACAGAAGAGGCATCAGCAACAAACAGTATGAAATACAAGTATTATATTGAAGCAGACAATTAATTTACAGTAATACTTAAGCAAACAGAAGAACAGTATTCCAAAAAGAGGAATTAAAATTCCAAATATTAATGATGTTGAAAAAGGAAGTCTTTTCTGATGGGAAATGCTATCACCATAGGAAAGTTCTCAGGAAACAAACCAACAAACAAACAAACAAAAAAAACAAACAAACAAACAAAAAAAAGAACAAACCAAAAAAATCCAAAAAACAAACAAACAAACAAAAAAAAACCAGAAAACCAACAGTCAGAAAAAGAAAAGGAAAAGAGAGAAAGAATATAGGATAGAAAGGAAAAAAAAATGCAAAAATAAATAAACACATTTCAAGGCTGGGAAATACGCCAACCAGCTTAAAAGCCAGCATACATCCAACGTCATCTTTCTTTCACCAAAAAGAAATACAAAAAGAGAAAGAAAGAGAAATATTATGTACTAGCAATTACATTGTTTATAAAGAGCAGGGAGGTCTTACATACACTTGAATTTCTACTACACCAAATTCACCATCACTTGAACTCAATTATTTATCTGTTTAGAACTTATATATCTAGAACCAATATCTATGTATCTATGTATATATGAAGTGGAATTCAACTGCCACCATTTTGATTTCCCCTTTTAGAAACAGAATTCCAGGAAGATTACTGGAAAGAAGGCAAGGAATGACCATACACACAACTTACTGTTTTACTTTTAGGTGGAAAATAAATGCTTTTAATCCCTTAATAACTCCTTTAATAGTCTACAAACATACCTTTACTTGAAGTGCTTCTAGTAGTTAATGCAACAGAACTTTCAAATTCACTATGCTAGGTGAAGGTTATGGATTAAGTTTCAGGTGACAAAATGATTGGTAAGTAGAATAGAAAAGCTCCCCAGATAAGCGTAAGTAATTCTGGATTGATGGTGGTTATACTCAGATGGCATTAGGAAATTCCCTTTAGTTACCTTAGAAAAGACTCTCCTCTAAACTGCTATGCATTTTTATAGTCAGTTGTTAATAATAGATTTTGCTCTTTCAGTAGCCTTTGCTATCATCGTTATGTTTTGTTCTATTAGTTTTGGAAAAAAAAATAGTTAAAGAAATTGTAGTCGAAAATGAACATTACAAGAAGTATAAAATACAAAGATGAACCCACAAGAAGTATGAGATACTTATAAAGATGAACCTCTGTTGTGAAAACACATGAATTGCGATGAAAAAAGTTCTCAGCAGCAAATTTATATCCCATTAGGGAATTGTTCTTCTGTTCCTGTCTGTAGAAGGAAAGAAGTAGGCTAGAATGAGTACTGAGGGATTTCTGCAAGAACCAAGAGAGAAAGCAGCAATTTTTAGTTCCAATGAATAATAGAAAATTATCAGTAATGAATCCAAAGAAAGTGAAGATGTTCAGAAGCAGCAAACAAAACCTGTTATGCTGCAGCAGCTGGGACGAAAAGCATTCCCTTCAGCCTTCTCTGAAGCAAAGCCTAAGAATTAGAGGGAAGGTGGGCATCAGCCACAAAGACACAGGATGGTGACAACCTTGAGCACCACAAGGCTTAGAAGAGGAGCATTCAACACTTCTTGCTTATGTCAGGGATGCAAAGGAATTGCAAGATCCCTCCTGGAGGTGTTCTTTCTAGAAGCGTGAAATGTATGTGCTAGGTTCTACTGCAAATTTCTTGCAAGTTCAAAGTCACAGAATGGAAGAGAACAAGCTTTGTAACCTCAATTGGAGGTTGAATATCCACAATCAAATAAAAAGGATCAGACTTCTCTCTCTCAAAAAAAAAAAAAAAAAAAAAAGGGTGTGGGAGTGAGGAGAAACAAAGATCTCAGAAGAACTTACGGTCAGCGCAGCACAGTAAATCCAAGAGCAGCCTTTGAGATTATCTCTTTCCTGTTTGCTACAACCACAAAAGAAGCTAGAGAGGGTTTCCAACTTTAGAAGACTAACTGGTAATCTCTTAAGTTCTGTTATCTTGTTGTCTGGAAAGCTGCTGCTCAGACTATCATTGATCAGATGGAAGCTAGAGCCTGGTTCTGATAACTCCAACTTAAGGCCCCCTCCCTGTTTCTTACTGGTGACACTGAATGGAGAAATTGAGGATTTCTTCAGAAAACAGTCCTGGAGCTTCCACTGCGTGTCTTGCTTGAAACATTAAGAACTGACAGTTACTGCAACACATTTAATACGATTGTTACACATACTATCAAGGGAAGCACCTGAGGGAATTGATTTTCCAAAGGATGGAAATGGATGGCAATGCCCTACTTGGAATTTCAGTAAGAAAATTTGAAATAGTATCAATGCTTGCCTGAGGATTGTTGAAAAGCAGCAGTGAAGACCAGACAAAAAGGCTTGTATTTGACAATTAAAAAAGTAACAGTGGCATATCTTGTGTGAATTAAGTAGTTCACACCAGGGGAAAATCAAATGGTGTTAAAATGGCTCATTTTATATGTACATGCATCAGTATCAAGTATGGTAGGAGTCTGATTGTACTTTCTACAGAAACTGAAGAAAAATACAAATTCAGATGATACTGTCTCTGCATATATGAATTATTATTGAAAGCTGTTGTGTTTTTTTCTAGCAAACTGGAAGTTATTGCAAACATCTTGAATACAATTACTATGGTCCAAATTTTCATGAGTATTTGCATTTTCCTAGTTGGATATAAAAAACAACAAATTCAGTTACTTAGCAAAACCCATTACCTTTCTATATAAATTGGCTACAAGGTATTCAGAGCTAATTTATGGTAGAAAGTAAAAAGAACACAGAAGGAAAACTTAGCTTTCAAGTAAATGGGTTTATGTCATATTTACCTGAATCACTTTGCAAATTTCTTTTGCATCTTGAATTTCTTTTATAAGATTCCACTCCAGATTCTTTGGGAAAAAAAAAAAAAAAAAATCATATGCAACACATAAGAAAATAAATTAATAGACAACAGCAATGACATCACAGTAAGGACAAGCACAACTTTTAAATTTTCTCTCGATTATCACAGAACTATACAAAAGATGAAATTACAACACTTACTCAGGCACAGTAGTTAAATAAATATAGACTACAAGAAAAGGAAGACTATATTTTAAATTTGAATAAATATATCAGTAACTATTTATTTATTTATTTATTTATTTTCTGAGCTTAACATACATGAAGAAGCTGAATTGGCTCACCTAAAATGATATGGAACATCAAATGTTGAGATTTTAAACAATCTCAATACCTTCTGTCAGCCTATGATGGGACTTTTTTCATAATTTCTAGAAAAAAAATCTGAACGTTTCAACCTTTTCTTATATGAGTGCTCTACTCACACCACTTCTAGAATTACAGTCAAATAAATTATTCTAGTCTGCACACTGAAAACCTCTAGTTTAATGTACATCACGTTAGCAGATCATCATAACTAAAATATACCTGATTACACTGTAAGCCAAATCCTAATTAGACTTTTCTGTTTTCTTTTAAGTGAATTTAAGGACATTATTTAGGCAAAACTAGGCATAACGTCGCCAACAATAAAGTTAGAAACAGACTCAATCCCTTCTATTGTTGAAATCTATTTCTTCAAGATGTTTAATTCACATCTGTATCTGCATTCTGGAAGCACGTGCCATCAGCACTTAGAGAGGGATGTTCTTGCATGAGCAGGTCATAATACAATTATTTAATAATAGAATAATACAATTATTCTCAAGCCTCCAATCAAAAAAAGATTATTACAAACTTCATGGGAAAAGGAGACAGGCAGACCAGCATTCATGTAGAAAGTACATTTGGAGGAAATCCTGTAATCAATGAGTAGTACACATTGTCTTTTGCCCAGAGAGGTTGTAGATGCCCCATCTCTGGAGGTGTTCAAGACCAGGTTGAATGGGGCCTGAGCAGCCCGGTCTGGTATTAAATGGGGAGGTTGGTGATCCTGCCTGTGGTGGGGGTGTTAGAGCTTCCAACCTGGGCCATTCTGTCATTCTGTGTGACTTTTATTTCCAGATGAAAGTTCATACATTTCCTCCAAGGAAAACTCTGAGCAAAAATCAGTGTCCATGGGCCTTCATATCCCCCAACACATCCATAAACCTATCTGAATCTAAATCTACTGAGCCTTAGAACTGTTGCTTCTGGACTGCTTCTGGACTGCTCTCCAAAATGCAGCATCATTTAGAATGACTGATGATAACACCTGGTGATTGTGTGAATATATTTTTCATTCTCCTCAGTGGCCCACAGAGACAGTTTAACTGGTGGTTACAGACAGATGCATTGTCAGACACATCAAGGGGTAATTGCTCTAACAAAATATCAGCAGAGACCAGAAAATCAACTTACAATTGCACCATCATTTATAAGGGCATATTTAAAATTCAGCTCTCTTCAGCTACTGCATGGACAGAGAGGTATCTTAGCTTCCTTGCATTCTGTTCTCACTGAACTAGCAACTTTTACCTTGTAATTAGCTCTTGCAACTGGCCATCCTTGTATGTGGCTTCATGTGTTTAAGTTTTGAAAATATAACCACACAACTTTAGCTATTATGGTAGCTGAGATTAACCACAGATTAACCATAATCATTAAAGCTGATAACAAAATGATAACTCTGATGCTGCTGGAAACAGAGATACTCAACAACAAGGGTAATGAATCAACTTAAGAGATGCTGGAAAGCAATCATTGGAGATGGGACACTAACAATGGCTTAATGTAGAAGTTCTGCCAAGAAAGAAACTAGAACACAAACAAAATGAAATTCTGTCTCTAACCATAAATGCATAACCATAAATGAGATACATTTCTGATTGGCTGCATGCCCAGGATACTAACCCTATCTATGACTTGACTAAGGAGATTAAGGAGCAACAAAATCCAAAAAGTAACACTGTAGTCAAAATTCAAAAATGGATTTTTTTGTTATTAGTATATTAGAAATGTTATGAAGGATAGCTGAAAAAGTAAAATATTTGCAAGCTAGACAGAGACTATTTATATATATCGTACTAGAGGCTCAAAGCACATGCAAATCAGGTTTTGATGGATGTTTTGGAAACATGAAATAGAAAAATCAACACCACAACAGAAAGGAAGCTGTCAGCAGCCAGACTGTATCCTCCAACATTTGAAATGATGTCTAAAAGAAGCAAAACAGACAAGATCCTGAACTTTGTGGATTTAAATCAAAAAGCACCATCAGGGAAGTTAAACAGGAGTTTTTAGATTAAACATGCAAAGTACATAAGAAGTAGTGACAAATCCTTTCCCAAATATATCTGAATAGGAAGGCTGCTAGAGACAATGTCAGATTAATAGATGACCAGAAGCACTGATTTTAACAACATCTGGATTACTAAACATCAATCCTAAATTACATTTGAATAATTGAGGGAAAAATATAAATTAAGCAAATAAACAGGGACTTTTTCCTAAAACTCTTCTAAAATCCTTATTTCCTAGACTAATTTTTAGCACCCATGAAGTTCCCAGTAAAAAGCAAAAAAAGCACCATAAAAGACTCCCTGCTCATGCAGTTGAACATCCATTCATGTGTAAGTTTTAGCACACACCATCAAGAATGCAAGGAAAACGGTACTTGACAAATTTATATACAAACAAGACAGAAGAAATTTAGCATTAAAACATACAGCCATAGAACAGCATAATATACCAAAAATACAATTTATAGGGCAAACCTACTTAGAATCATAGAATCATAGAATCACTAAGGTTGGAAAAGACCTAAAAGATCACCCAGTCCAACCGTTCACCTATTCCCAATAGCTCCTACTAAACCATGTCCCTCAACGGGACTTGCACTTGGAATTTGCACTTGGTGCAAATTCAGATATTGCCAGTAATATAAATTTGATGCAAGAGAAGACAACCTAGCACAATGAAAAGCTCTGAAGTTTTCTAGCCCATGTTTTACAGTTTTTCCCTTTGGCTCAAAAAGCCTTTCAACTGGTTCTGTTTTAAATCACATCCAACAATTCCTCTTTCCTGTTTTTCAGGCAGAGTCCAGTACTTGGATTTGCTTACTTAGGAAAAACGTGAAGAGCCTAATATGTCAATGCATACTAGTCTAGAAAATACTATGAATGTTCTTAATTTTCCTGATTAAAAGTTAGGAAATCTTGAAATTGTTACGGAAAATAAAATGTTGAAGTTCCTCCTTCCAGGCAATCTATACTTCATATACAGTAGAAGAACACTAATGAAAAATATACAAAACACCATTTATATCTCCCTGGTATGAAAATTCCTCTTTTTATTTCCTTCACATATTTCTGAATGCATATGTACTATGTTATTTATTAAGAATTATGTCAAGCAAAAAAAAAACCCACAAAAATCTTCAAACACAGTCATGACAAAACCTATATATAAGAACGAATTTATATTTCAATTCTGGATAATGAATTACTTTCTAATGATAACTAAATAATTACTCTAATGCAGTATCTCATGCACGATGTCTACATTTGCTATCACATAAAAATATATTGATTGGCAAATTCTTCAAATCACTTAGTTACATAAGAATGAGGTTATTTGTTAGTATTCCCGTTGAATTACCTACAAATAGCAGAATTTTAGTATGCTTTAATATTTGTAAACTTTAATTTTTAGCCTGACATTTTCTGTGACCATTTAATAAGCAATTTATTTTCTCCTGTTTTTTCAAATTTTTCAGATTTTCAAGTGTTTTAAAATACGTGATAAAAATATAGAAATCCCAGATTATTATTTGTGTATTGTTTTGTCGCTTGCCTAGTAATTCTGCGCCGTAGAAGTGTTTTGGTTTTTTTTTTCTTCCACATTAAAATCGAATAAAAAAGTAGAACCTTGTTAGAGATCTTTTCTGCAGTTATTTCTTCTTGGATTTCTTCATACTTTGCTTTTTTTTCATTGTAAGATAATTCAGCTTTACAAAGCTCTTCATTTAGTTGTTTTATTTGATCTTCAGACTCCTCAATGCTTTTGCTGAGAGTTTTGACTTCTGACTGATATGCCTCCTTTGCTCTTGAACTGTTAAAATAAAATTCTTTCATAAAGTCTGCTTACTAAAAGGAAAACTCAATATTAAATAAGTGAAGCTAAAATATTTGAAAATCAAAAGTAAAGGCAGGATTTCATCATCCATTTATATGATGATGAATACACCAAGCTCTTCCCTAAAACTTTAAACTTACTTCATTCATGATTGTAAGCCCTGATAGTTCCTTCATATCAAACAACTACATACAGCCATTTTTTTTACCTACACATTCCCACTGTTAACCTTTATCATAGAATCACAGCATCCCAAAATGGCTGAGGCTGGCAGGGCCCTTCCTGCTCCGTCAGGGACACCAGAGCAGGGGTCCAGGCCCACGTCCAAGCAACTGCTGAAGGTCTCTGAGCAGCAGACCCCACACGCAGCCTCTGGGCAGCCTGTACCAGTGCTTCATCACCTGCACAGCACACAAGTGCTCCTGGTGCTCTGAAGAGAACTTGCACCTCCTCTGTTCAAGTTTGTGCCCATTGCCTCTTGTCCTGGCACTGGGCACCACTGAAAAGACCCTGGCTACATGCTCTTTGAACCTCTCATAATGTATTTACAAACATTATTATGGTCACCCCAAGACTTCTCCACACTGAACAGCTCTCAACCTTTCCTACTAGGAGAGGGACTCCAGGCCCTTTGTTATATTCATGGCCCTGTGTTGGACTCTCTCCAATACATTCATGTTTCCCTTCTACTGAGGGCCTCAGAACACATCCAGCACTCCAGATGTGGCCTCACCATAGATGAATAGAAGGGAAGGATCGCTTCTCTTGACCTACTGGTAATGCTCCTCCCAACACAGCCCAGGATGCCATTAGCCTTCTTTGTAGCTGGGATACATTGGTGTTTACCTGGTCTAATGTCACTAAGATAAAAACTACTTATTTCTTTCCATTACTATACTGAGGAAATAAAGTCATGTAAGACAAATACGTCATCCCTGCACTGCTTTCTGTTCCTCGTTGAAAACAAAGATTGAACTGCAAGGACAATTTCACTTCTTTTTTGACGACTGCCACATAAGTTTGGAGGAGTTTAAAGAAATTGGCAGTTCACTGTGAGAAAAAAAATAATTACAGCCTGTTGTGGTGTAACCTGGCAGCAGCTCTCATTGCTCAGCAACAACCAACACACAGGTATGTGATTGGCCCTGTCTCAGCTGAAACCAGGAAACAATCATAGCCTCAGAGTATCACAGTACTGACATGACATACCAAATATTGCCAATATCAGGCAAGAGGTGAGCAGCAGATCAGAGCATTTAAAAGTTTTGAGCTTTACCGAACATCCTGCCTCTTGTGTGGCACTTAATGGCAAAACCCCCAAAAGAACAATATTTATAGTCTTTAGAACTCATCTTATTTAGCCAAGAACCCCAGTAAGATCAAAGATTTACGATTTCTGTATTACTCAAATAAAATTCCATGCAAAGAGCACTCTTTCTTTTTGTTGGGCTTTTTGTAAGATACCTAAAACCAACAAGATACCGGTGTGTAAATGAAGAACTGAAAATCTGTTCTATTTGCTGTTATATTATAAATGCACTAGGAACATTAAGCAAAATACAGCTTAAAGTACAGCTATCTGGAATCAATAAACTGAGGATCCACAAAAAATGCATAATATCTTACAAGAATTCAAAGAAAAATAGAGACACACAATATTCAGATTCTGTTTTTTAAATATCATAAATTAAAAAAAAATACAAGTAAAGTCCGTAAAAGATTTACTGAAATGCCTTTGGGACTGAGGCTTACATTAACAAAGAGAATTTCAGAAACTTCGTAATTTTATTTTATCAAACTATGTATTCTGGTTTTGGCAGAATTTTCATTTTGCTTCTTTCAAATGAAGATCAAAAAATGCCAGTGATAAATTTCAGCCTAAGGCAATCTGACATTGAAATGGTGCATTACAGAAAAAAAACAATAAATAACAGCAAGGTTTTGTTTTATAGGTGTACTTTCAGTGATAAAACAACACTTGCTTCCAATATTTATATTGCTAACATTACCAATTTCCAAGTTTTTGCAAAAACTCTTCACTTTCTCCTTGGAGTCCTTCATTTTCACGTTTCAAAATGTCCAGTGCTTCATTGATTTTGAGAAGCTTTTGCTTTCTACTTTGTAGATCAGTTTCCCTGGTGGATTTCTAAGGATCATTAAAACATTAAGACACTTTTAGAATAAGTCAGAATAAGTCAGGTCAACACAGAAGAAGCAAGTATGCAGACATTTTACTTAAAATAATAAAGAACTTACCAATTCTTCCATAGCTTTAACCAAGTCAGAACAATCATCTGATATTTTTATGTTCTCATCAGCTTGTGCAGTTATTTTATTATTCAAATCTTCTACCTAAAATATAATTTAAGTAATTAAGTAATACAGATATCTCCTATATTTCTTCATAAAAATTAAACAATTTATTTTAAATTATAATTAAAAGGCAGCCTATTAAACAGTAACTAGAGATATTTCATGCAATGCTATTCATACACATGTTCCATTGTTATGTATCCAAGGTGAATCCTTAAGACTTCACAGAACCAGTAAGCACACTCTCACAGTCTGCTAATTTATACGTGACATATGTTGTGTAACTGAACTGAATACTTTTAATTCTGTTCAGTTCTAAGACTTACTTTAATATCCCAATATCTCTATTGAGCTAACACAGAGATTCATACAGAAATTGAAAAACACTTTGCTTCACTCCCCTCTCATTACCCTGAAGAGACTGAAGCAACACATATCCTGGCAGAGCTTAACTATACAATCTCCTCAGAGATACATTCAACTGGAATAGGATAAACTACAAGCTGGTATATAACCAACAAGGCTAAATTAAAGGTAAACAAATACAAAGTGCTACGATCTGGAGGTATATGATACACAAATTCAAACCTGCTTAAGGAAACAACTGCTTAAGTCCAGTTAAACAAGGCAGACAGTCACAATGATTCACTGATGTTAAATAGGAAATAATTATATAAATATCTAGTTTAAAACATCTATTAGATAGTCCTGGACATTAGGAATGAAAGCCGAAGATGTAGCAAGGTCACAGTTGAAGTAGTGTGCCAATTTCAGGGACCCTAAATCCAGACACTCAAGCTCAGGTTGGATCGGACTCTGGGAAACTGATCTAGCTGTAGGTGACCTTTAAAAATTCATTCCAACTCATAAATAAATAAATAAACAAATGAACAGAGAGAGTTCACAGAGAAAGAATGGTTAGGAATTAGAAAACGTTCTGATCAGAAAGATTGAAGAGAAGCACTTTTATTAATCTAGGAAAAGGAGACTGAACAGCAGAATTTTTTTATATGTGAAATATTCTTAAAAAAAGAAAGAAATATTTCAGGGCAGTATAGGAAAGACAAACTGGTTACATTTACAGGGAAAATAACCCACAAATTCTGGTTTTTCAATTGATAGTACTTAAAGATGATGATTCAGAAATGTTTTTCTCTTTTTCATGTTTTTAGAGCAAACATTTTGACAAGAACAATTTGAAATGCTGCCACGTTATGAAAAGTATTCTAGATGGTATCCTGAAATCCCTTCTAATATAACTCTTCTGGTAATTTCAAAAACAAAGCATTTTTCTTATTCTTCTCATTCTTCTTAAAACACAACTTAATCGTCAACAACCACACACACACACACACACACACACACACACACACACACACACACAGAAAGCTTGCAATGACCCCTGTCTCCTAAATTATTCATTTTGCACGTCTGACATTTGTGACTTTCAAGGAGAGATGTGAGCTATGAAGGTGTCTGTTGTCAAATTATAAATACAGATTTAGAAGACACTTACAAACTAACTTTGTGCACTTGAACACTATGAACACTGTTCAGTTGTTACTTTTACATCATCCAATTGTTTCTTCATTTTCTATCACTATGTATGAAATCTATCCTCTTTTTTAAACAGTACTACAAGACATGATTACACTTGAAAACATTCCATCAGTAGCAATTGCTAGTGTCAGTAATAGAAAAAAAAACAAACAACTTTAATAAACCGTTGAGTATTGGAAACAAAAGGTATAAAGCAACCCATTACAGACTGTCCAGTATGACTCTGTCTATCTATTTTTGGACATGGATTGGCCCACACATTATATGTTTCCCAGGACCATGGCCAAACAGCTTTTGAATATCTCCGTTGAGGAGGACCTTGATATTTTTATTACTACTGATATTATATATATATGCACACATATGCATGCACACATGACAAGTTCTGTTGCGGCCATCTAAGTCCTGCTTTAGGCACCTAAACATTCCTTTTGGCTTGTTTCCTTCTTTTCTTTCTTTCTTTTTTTTTTCTTTTTTTTTTTTTTCCTTGTGGCACCACAATGAAATAGTAAGTTCACTGAAAATGCCCAGTCAGACTGCATGAGGATCTCCACTTCATGTTTTAAACCGCTGAGTACAAAAATGCAAGATTCCAAAAATAGTATCAGATAAATATGGGAGAAAAGAGGGGAATTTCAAGTAAAGCAGGCTATCACTCTGCATGCTGCAGGAAAGGGCTTCATGCGTCACCTTAAGACAAAAAAAAAAACTAATTCAAAAGGACACTCATGTTGTACTGCTAAACATTCAGTGTAGGTGACTTAGAAGGATAACCAGTATTAGGCAGATGTGCACACAACTAAAAATATGTAGATCACTCAAACCAATGTAAGATGATTGATAACTTTAATAAATAATGATAAACATTAATAGCACAGTACAAGAATGGACAATAGAGTTCTGTACAATTCTACCAGTTTTTACTTTTAAATCAAAACCTGCATTTTTACTTTTACAGAGGATAATAACTTTTAAGCATACAAAAATATTCAGGCATTCCTGTACTTTTCAATAAAAGATACTCATTTACTTGGCTTGTTTATAAATATTCAAGACTCACTTTGCTGTTCCAACATTTTGCATCTTCCTGGATTTCTGCTTTTTGCTTCACTAACTCCTCAAGGTGTTTTTCATCCTTTATAATCTTCTCCTCTGTTTTTTTTAACTTCATACAGTATTCGGTCCAAATAAATTCAGAATGCTTTAACTCATTCCTAATAGAAATACACCCGAAGTGAATCCATCTATCTGGAAATATTCCAAGGTAGTCCCTCTCCATAAAGGAAAATGTAAAGCAGATCCAAATTAGTAAAGATTTATTTTGATTCTCTACTATGTTTCTTGAGCAGGTATGCATGAGAGAATTTCAAAACACCCAACCTGGCAGGTTCATACAATTTCAGCCAGAAATCAAAACTACTCAGGCTACCCATTCACTTATACTTACAAAGTCTGCCAACACTGCAGCTTCTAATTGGACTTCTGAACAGGCATTAGTGTAGTTTAGTAGGAGACTTTTGTTCAACACATTTATTAAAATAAGAATCAATTTATTTTCTCCACTAGTGGCTAAATCTAGTTCAGAGCTATCTTCATTTCATCAGTGTAGTTCAGTATCATTTTATGGACAAACGCCATTAGTGATTTTTTTTTCCTGTATCATCTTGTAACTGTTATCTTTGGTGCCATTACACAAGTAAGACACCAACTATTTATGTAAAAATGAACTTGCAGAGAGTAGATAATGTCAAAGAAGGAGCTAAACACCTTATTTCTACTCCAACTCCCAGATGTATCAGCAGACACTGAATTATCAGAAGAAAAACCACCCATAATTACAGAAAGAGGTAATACAACAATAGTCAGGAAAACACTCCAACAATGAGCTGTTAGAACTTGCAATAAGCTGAGCACAGGTCTTTTGTTACAACAGCGTAAGAGAATGGTATTTTGTAAAAGGCAAAAGAAATAGACAGATATTGGGTTAACATTTTACAATGAGTGTTGGTGTTTGTCTATTATTTTTGTTTGATGAAGACAAAAACTTGAATTAATAATTCAAGAGCCAAAGGTCATATATATTTATATTTATATATATATATATATATATATATATATATATATATATATATATATATATATATATATATATATATATATATATAAAATGAGCACCTAACACTTCAAATATCTGTACTCCACTCCCTTATGTCCTACTATTCACAACATATCACAGAATCATAGAATGGCTTGGATTGGAAGGGACCTCAAGAATCATCAAGCTCCAATCTCCCCAGCACACGCAGGGCCACCAACCTCCACATTTAATACTAGACCAGGCTGCCCAGGGCCCCATCCAATCTGGCCTTGAGCACCTCCAGGGATGGGGCATCCACAACCTCTCTGGGCAGCCTGTTCCAGCACCTCACCACTCTCATAGTAAAGAACTTCTCCCTGGCATCCAACCTAAAACTTCCCTCCCTCAACTTAAAACCATTTCTCCTTGTCCTGCCATATAAATGATACTTGGAATTTCTGATGACAGATACGTAACAGGCATACTGCCTATCAGCTACAACTTTTCTGAGAACAATCCCATGGAAAAATATGCTTCTATCAGCCATAGTGAATATGTGCAAAAATAACAGACCGTGCTGTTTGACATACCCCTCCTCCAGTATTTTCAGTTCTCTCACTGATGGTACTCAACATATAAAAAATGTGTATCAACAGAAGTGCAGCCTTTCAAGTCTGTGCCATCACAAATCTGCCTTTGTCACCAATAAGCACTACATTGTTCTGATCCTCTTCAGATGGCAAATGAAGAATCTACTTCGACAACATAGGTATTACTTCAGTTACAAGCTTATCAAACGGCTGAGAAAACAGACTTGACCACTGATTTCCTCACTGAGGGTAGAAAAAAGTCTTATTTTTTTTACTCATTAAATGATGATACTCCTTAGCATTTTTAGTTTAACTTACCATCCACACAAACAAAAATGTTTGCAAGATGCACGAGAGTCTACATCATTGTCACGTGCTACAAATAGGAAATATGTTAAACTAGTGAAACAGAAAATATACATGGTCCATTTCTGTTCATGAGAAAATCTAAACCCAGAAGAAAACAGTTACAGCAGTTAGTTATACTCTCTTCATTTCCCCCTGAGAGTGTGTTCTTCACAGAGGGTAGCAAACACTTTATTCTCAAATTCTACTGCATGTCTTGCTTTATTCTAGTGTGCATCACTACAATACAAGTTTAAAAATATCTTAATTCTTCCTAATGGGAACATCAAATGAAAAGGTCAATAGCAGTACCCAAAACTCTTATAACTGTTATTTGAGAATTTGATGTTCAGCTTCATGGTAGATAAGTCTGGTAGACAAATGGTATTTCAGTGCCAGAATACAGGAACTACAACGAGTTTGTGTACAAACTGTTTGTAACTGCTTATTTTCTGACTTTTTTTAGAAAGTCAGATAAGCTGCTGATAGCCCATAAACATAGAAAATCACAAAGTTTTTTTTTTCTAATAACGATCTTACATACCCATGAGAAACCTCTTTAGCAAAGAGGCTTTCACTGAGTAAAAGTAACAGCTCTTACATGTTTTACATGTGTGCTTGCATAAAGAGTAGTCACTGTAGTTCACAGAAGCACAAAGAAATACTGACATAGCTCTCTAGAATCACCCAGTTATCTGCCTAGTTCTGTTAGAATGAATAAAAATTCTAAAGTAAAATAAGGTTAAAAAAACAAAAACAACCAAAAAAACCCAACAGTTCAGGAACTGATTCATGGAACATTACATTTGCATATATTATTGGACCTTTTGCAAATGCAAACTAAGACAAAGAAAGTAAAAAGTCTTTTACAGTGAGGGTGGTGAGGCACAGGAACAGGTTCTGGCGACGTCCCATCCCTGGCACTTGCAAGGCAAGGCTGGATCAAGACCTGGACAACCTGATCTAGCTGTGCAAGTCCCTGCTTATTGCATGGGAATTGGACTAGATGACCTTTAAAGGTCTGAACTCTAAGGATTCTATGAAAAACATATTTTAGGTATAACTACTCAATTTTACAAAACTGAGAATTTGAAATATTTTCTAAATGCAAATTTTCTATAATTTCATTGTCACTACTAAAAACTAATATGCGTACGACTGTTTTGAACAGCTCTTACTTGTATTGACTTAGTAGCACCTCAGCACATTTAATTTTCTCATACATAGATTTTATCTTCTTTTTAGCTTCTTCATCAATTCTTTTCATTGTCTTTTGAATTTTCATGAGCTCAGAATGAACATCAGAATATATTCTGGATGCCTAAGCAAATAAAACAAGTTTTCTGAAAGATGTTACATAGAAATCACACACAATGTCACAAATAATAATAACTAAAAATATATATATATATATATCTAGTTTTGATTATTGTAATTTTAAAATTGAATCTTAAATTTGAAGCTGTATTTTGTGATGCCATCACAACAAATTCCACATGTTCTGCAATAAATACCCTAGTGAAAGACAACAAGATGTTGTAAAATTGCATGATATTAGGAAGTATTACCAAGAGGCCATTCATTCTGTTGCACAGCATAGAAGTTATTGTGAAAAGTGACTACTTCCATGGGAAGATAGTGACCTCTGGAGCAGAAAGAAAGAAATAAGTTGGAAGAAGTCACAGAGGTTTCTCTCAGTAATCTGATAGAATCATTACTTAAACGAAACAACCCAAAGCATGCGCAAGCCCTGCAGTCACCTGTGCAAAACAGGGGCCTGAGACAATGCAGACAATAAATAAAATCTTCACTGGTATCAACAGTACTGGATCTGCTCAGTTCCTGTCCACTTAGTGCTATACACATGCTTTTTACCTCAGCTTTTGAAAATATTACAGATGTTAAAAAAAAATTGATACAAAATCTGTAAATACTAGTTTGCTGGGTTTTAAAAACTAGAGATTCAAAATTCAGTAACTGTTTCAACTGCAAAGAAAACTCAATATGAGCTGCTTTCCAAAGGCCATGGGGGGAAAAAAGGAAAAAAAAAAAAAACCAACACAGAAAAAAACAAAGGAGTAAGGAGCAGCGTGTAAATTAGAGCACAATTTGTTAATTAGAAGCTTTGCTGAAATGATATATATAAATGAATCACAAGAACACAAAATCTGTCTTCTTAAGAAATGTGGTGTCTAAAAAGAAAGACACTGAAAAACGTATTAATTTAATACAGTCTTCGGAAAACAGTCTGTTTCCTGATCTGTACTTTAGAGCATCTTAATTTTTTTGACTGCATACAATTTATTCTAAGAAATTAACAAGAAAAAAAGGATACAAAATGAAAATTGAAATAACCAAATTGATTTTTAATTAGCTGGTATCTTAAAAATGATCGAACTACCAGCTGTTTCATAGTCAGAACCATATGCAAGTTTTGGTGTGCGGAGAATTATTTCCAGAAACACACAAGAAAAGAATTTGCAAGCTGTCATTCACACACAGAGTAATGATTGTGTCCCATTCATATTTAACTAAGAAAGGGAAACGAATTGGAAGGACGCTACTTTATAACAATTCTCCTATTATCTATGTGATGTAATGCTTAATTAGCTCCTTTTTATTTTAGAAGTACTTTGACATGACTGTTGACACCTCAATAATGCAAGGTTAAAAATAAAGCAAATGTTTAAATAAACTTTTATTCAGAATCACCGGGAAGAATAAGATCATTTTGAGAATGTAAATGCAGTACCTTGAAATGGATTCATCTCTAGATTTGAGATTAAAAGTAACTATAAAGCATACATAGAAAATAATCAGTATTAAAATCTGAACTTGCGGCTACGCAGTACCCCTCCTTTTCTGATACCATTTAAAAATATCTACAACTCTGCTGCACTTTGATTGTTCAGTCTGCAACTATCCGCATTAAAAATGCACCACCACTTGAAAATAATTCAATTTTACTTTCTTTGACAGCTTCTAATATTTCCACATTATCCACATTCTGGAACAAAGCTTGATGTCTGTGAGAAATCTGAAAAGAATCAAGAATCTATACAAACATCAGATATGTGCCATCTACATTTTCTGCAAAAAAGAAAAAAAAAAAAGGAAAAAAAAAAAGAAACCCAAACAGATGGAATGAGCTTACAAATTTAGAATTACATTCTACATGTGCTTATGAGACTTTTATTAAAGGCCCACAGCATTATATTCCCTGGATTCTGCCTGTACTCTGTACTGAGGCACACAATTCACAGTCTTTGTCTACAAAATTTAAAATAGACTGGTGATGCTGCTGTAAAAGGTTATGTATCTTTGTGATTGTTTTTTTTTGTATGATGCGTACTCACCTTTTCATAAGCCAGTAACACATCCTTCACAGCTTCACCCTCCAGATTCAACTTTTCTTCCAGCAGAGGGCTGTGTTTCTTCATGAAGTCTACATCCTCCTGAATCCTTCTGCTAACTGCTTCTATCTTAAGTATTTGGTTTTGTACCTGTCGCAGCTGACGGCTTTTGCAATCCAAATGCCATTGTAGCTCTAAGGTATCTTGAGCGCATGTTTCGTATTCTGTTAGAGATAATTAGCATAACAGAATGTGTATTTGAGTGACACCGTGAATGCTTAGTGAGATTAGGAAATGCACAGTTACAATACCGAGTATAAGACTTGCAAAATTTTGCTGTAAATCACTGTTAAGGCCAAAAGAGGACATTGGTTACAAAAGACATCACCAAATAGTACATTAGGAGTGGAACTATTCTGAAACTCAATAGTCTAACTACATCATTCAAGTAAATTCTCAGAGTGAGTGGTGGCTTTGTTTTTATGAAGGAAATTAAAACACTTAGCCTTAAGGCATATCTTGAAAGGTTGTTACCACACAAAAAGAGCTGTACTAAACTTGCCAGTCACCAGCAATGGACGTATGCGGATGCAGAGGAAGAACAGGGCAAGTATATATCCCAGATCCCCTTAATATGACAGCTGTTTTCAGTTCAGGAACACTTTCTGAAACTAAATGGGGCTTCAAAAAATCTAGACTACAGATAAATATTCAAAGCCATCAAGAAGAACACATTCACGTTGCCATACAGAAATGTGTCAGTCTTAATTCACTTCATTGCATTTACTTCTCCTACACTGGTATAAATTTCCTGAGGGCCCTTACAAGAAAATATGTAACTAGATCATTGGTTGCTGAATGACAGCACATATTTCATCTTGCTCAGAAAGAAAACCTTATTACAGACTGTGTCCTAACGGTACCGCAGCAGCTGATATTTAACAGTGAAAAAGATTACCAATTAAGAGAAAAAAAAACATCTAAACAGGAGTAAACTCTTGTTATAAATCTGAGAGAGAGAAGTACATTTTACCGAGAAGAAAAGGCTTTCCAGCTCAGAGAAGTAGCTATAGAATATCTGGCGCGATTCCTTAACAGTTGATACATTTTGCTGCGTTAACAAGACATAAATCACAAATTTACAAATGTATTATTTCATTGCCACTAAAAGTTGAAGAGACATTATATGAGTAAGTGGCTTTTCTGTATCGTACTAAGTGATGCCTAACAGTAAAATGAAAAAAAAAAGTGTTTTACACTGAATTTTTATTATATTTCAGAAGAGGTCAGTTCTGAAGATGGGCTGTGTCACTGCAATTACCTCAACAGCCTACAGGACGTAAGGGCAGCAGGAGTCAGCAATAACGGAAATCAAGGGAAGTCTGAAGAAATAACAGAATTCCGTGCCTACTCAGAATGGGTCATGCAAACTCTTAATTAAGAATCTCCTGGGTTTGTATTATTTAGATTAGGGATAATTGTAACATCCCTGGGGGTCTTCTCCCTTATCCTCAATTCTGTTTTAGCATAATTTTTTGTTTTACAGATAATACTGTAAATTATTATAAACCTGGAAATGACAAATTTACCCCAAGGACACACCACACTACCACAGCCTACTGATATCAAGGGAGGAGAGTTGGTTAATATCTAAAACCCAACTTCTACTTTTTTATTTTTTATTTTTTTTTTTTAATTTTAATAAATATTCTATCAGTATATCACCGCATAACTGACTGACAGCATTTAAAAATCATTATTCTACTATTCCAAACTTTTGAATGCAAAACAGTAAAGCAAAAGTATTGGGTCCCCCCAAAACATTTTTATTCTTTATTTTTTGCATCTTGCATTACTGCTGTTGACTTGGAATGTAATAGCTCTGCAGCTCATATTACTGTGCTGCAGAACAAAGCTGTATTATTAACCTTCTTACAGCTTTTTTGCTTTGGAAAAATTGACCTTTCAGTTGCCACAGGATTTTCTCCTGAAAGCAGTTTCTAACCTCCCAGTGAATTAATTTTAATTTTGATCCTTTATTCAACCTCTCCCTTTGTTTTCAGAACATTATAAACTGCCCTTCAGAGACTCCTGTTTTAAAAACAAATAATCAAACAAACAAAAATCTGTAACATTCTCTTCAAATTAGTCATGTATTAACAGCAATTTCTTGTTTCCAATTCAAATTAGGCACTGGCTAAGATAAATATATAAATTCATATGCCAATAAATATAAAAAAAAAATTATTCTCATATATTCTCAGAAATGTGCCCATCTTCACATTTTGCCTATGGAAAAAAAAAAAAGAAAAAGAAGTATTTCAAACTGAAAACATATCCTACACATCCTGGACCATGAGAAACTTGTCAAACTCTCAGGATGATGAGCATCAGGAATATGTACCACAGTATTGACTGTGATTTCACATCCCAGAACTCGCTATTACAAATTATGTCACTTCTTTTCATCTTAATGTTTGTCTCTCTTTTGGCATCCACTATAATTCTAAAAAACTACAGTAAAATTATAGACAAACCACTACTATGCTTTGCAAATCAGTGTCTGGGAATATTAACTGACTTCCCACCATCTCTAATTTTAGTTCAACCACACAGTAACAAACAGATGTAATGAGATATCATGATGGTTCTGAGCCTGTATTTTTCCTCTTCTACAACATACCAAAACAAGACTGTAAAAAGTGGTCAAAAACACAACTGAGAAGATCCGACTGACATTCTCTGAGGCCTTTTTCTTGGAATAGCTATAAATACTGCTCTGCTGCTCTCAGTCTAAGAAAAATATTGCAGACCGCAAGGAGATGACATTCCAGAGCTGTGATGGCTACCAATCATATGAAAACTGCTTAAGTGAAGACACATTGACCACTGCATCTCTGACATCAAGAATCTAGATTTCTTTAGAACTTAACTGTTTTCCTTATGAAAAAATGGATAATTAGCCAGCCCTCAAATCAGCATTAATATAGAAAGTCTTGCTTCCTGGATTTTAGGGTCCTGATTATTTTTTGCTGCTGTGATATATTTTGTTAGACATCTGGATATAAAAATAATAAACTATCCCCACAGAAGCTACAGGATAACATGGAGCACTTCTGTGGAAAGGAATTGAAGATTTATAGATGTTGACTGAGAGACTTCAGAGAGTCATAGTGTATCTTCATATAATGTGATGTGTTGCAGACGTAAAGGAACTGAGAAAAAAACCTTAAAATCAGAAACAAAGATACAAGACCAGCTTGGCAGCCACCAAGACACCCATTACTCACTGACAATAAACATCCATGGTATCTTGAAATATCATGATGCCACACTGTACAAAAAGCCTAAAAGTTTGATGTTGTGCTTGCTTACTCCCTGGCTATAGGAATAAAATTTGGGGAAAAAGCAAGTTGAAAAAACAGGTTCACTAACCATGATGACATTTATACCCTTGCTCTCATGCAAAAGTCAAGAGTTTCATGGCTATAGTACTATGACACTACTCAGGAATACTACATAGATTAAAACAACCCATGTGTCTGTCAATGATTGCCATTCTCTGTTGACACTGAAGGGCTTGAATCATACAAGCAAAAAAAGCCTTCCCTGATTTCAAGCATCACAATTAACATATCTTCAGATTTCAGTGCAGAAAAGTGAATTCTGAAAGGAAAAATAACCTGCCACTATGGAATCTGTTCTTCCATACAGCCAGTCATCTTTCCTTTACATCTGTTGGTTGCTTTATTATCAGTGTATCTGTTATTAAAAGATTCTTCTAAATGAAGTAGAAAATTATTTGTTCTGGATTCTGCATTAATTTGACTCTTGTCATCTTCAAAACTTCATTCTTCTCACTTAGAAAATCCCTTCACTTTGACAAAATTAAGCATGTTTAACATGTCCTCTAGTTTTCATTTTGTTTAAATCATCAAATGACACAAACCAGAACTGATGCTTGTGGCCACACAGGTTTGAAACTCTTCGTGACAAGGCAAAAGTGCAACTATTTTTTGCAGAATTTGTTTTATGGATTGAAAGACAATTTACTTTCTCCTGCTTGTCTGGAGTACCATGTAGTTAAGTTTCTTCCTAGTCTTTCAAAGCTCTCCTCAATAATCAGTCTCATTAGAATTCATTAAAATTTGTAATCAAGGCTCTGGTAGCCGGCACTGTTAATTATATGCTATTTGTTGTCATGTTTTGTTTCTTTAAACACCAAGATGAAAGGCATTTGTTTCTCTTAACATCTTCTACAGTGACGAATATCTTGTTTGACAAAGCACACAGGAAAAAAACATGCTTTGGGTGTATGTTAGGTGATTCCTAACTACGGAATAGTTCAGAAAATGCCACTTTATTTCTAAAAGGTTTAAATTATTCTGGAACTGCAATTCCAGTAGGACTTTCAAAATTCTTAAAATTACTTTTATTTTTTCTACAAACTCTTACGTGATTCAATAAAAAAAGCTGGGTGAGATTCTTAAGAATAATTTGATATGCATTCATCTCCTACACAGTAATGCAACTAAAGAAAAAAAAAATTGTTCTATGCAATCAGGATACGTACTTAAAATGAGTAATAAATATGACCAAAGAACAGAAATCACAATATGTAGAAAAAAACCAGAAGAGGTAGAAAGAAAAGTGAATAAGTTTCAAGGGCAAAGAATGGCATGGTAACCTTAAAAAGAGTAGATGATCCCAGCTAAAAATAGGTGATCTTAAGACTGCTGTCAGCATTTTACAGTATTAAGAATACAAACGTAAAAAAGCTATAATATTAAGTGAGAATTTGGCAATCCACCCTGATTACTAATCTAGGACTGTCAACGAATATGAGTGACATTTGACATATTACACGCTAACAGACAAGGCAAATACATGCATGCTTATAATTTTCCTCTAGTTACATGTTTTCCCACAGGCATCAGATTTTCAGTCTAGGTTCAGATGATACCTACTTCCCATTATGATCTGTGAGTCAGAAGACAAATAGCAAACAGCTGCAAAGTATGTGCTTTTTTTTTTTTCTTTGCTTTTTTTAATTCTATTGTGTAGATGCCAGCTAATCACAGAAGGTAACACTAAACGTCCTTAGAATCCGGGATTTTGAGAAATTCTATCAATAGTTACATCCAACTATTCATGCAAATACTTTAACCAAGTTTATCACATTTTATTTTATTTAAATTGATGGTTTATTCTGCAGTTTAGCACAATTGCATTATTTTATAGTTCTGTTCAAACTTCTCATTCCCTGCCCTAACAAAAGTATCTCTCATCATCTTAAGTGCATTGCCTACTCTTGAGTTATTCCTCAAACAATACTAAACTACTACACAGTTTAGAACTATGTAATATAGTGTGTTCTGTATTGTTTTTTTTTTGTTTGTTTGTTTTTTTCCCCCCTATGGATATATATTTAAGCATGCCAAATTCAGAAGAGTAAGTACTGCAGTTCTGTTACAGTAAACACAACTATTCTCACAGTGTAATTATTTTCCTTGGTAATGAACTGACTGAAAATAACAAATACTCTTAACTTCAGTAGTGATACCTTTTTGCACAGCAGCAGGGAAGTGCTGAAGCCTCCAAAGTGACATACTATCAATTTCCATGCCAAGCTTTTTCCTTCGCTGTCTCTCCCGCTCCAAAGCTTTTTCTGCCTCCATACGATCAGCCTCCAATCGCTTAATTAGCTTAGTAACTTCCAGTAGCAAAGCTACTATTTCCTGCTTCAAGGTTAACGTCTTGCTGTCTTTAAAAATACATTAAATATTATTTTTTTATGAAAGCTTAATCACAGGCTCTTTATTCCAGCTTCATTCTGAACACAAAGTTGTCCTGTCTGTGTGTATCACAGTAAGCACAATTAGTTACATTGCTCTTTAATAATACATTATCATTATTTCTTATGATAGCTTAAACTTACACTCTGCAGTCATCCTCAACATAAAGACAGCCTCCTCACATTTATCAAGGCAAGCAAAAATTGGCTGCAAACAAATCTTGCATGTTTCCTCCAGTTTATTTCCAAAAACACACTAATAGAGATGGTACACAATTTTCATTTTTGTCTTGTTGTTTGGATAAGTAGTTACCCCAAGTTCTTCATTATATCTTTGTTGCTGTTGTTGTTTTTTAAGAACACTTATTTTATGTTCTCCAGGAAGTATCAATGACTTCATTAAAGTTCTCAGAATTCTAAGAATATTCAGTGAAGTATCTCAACAATACACAACACTGGTTTTCATCATGATGCAAATAGGTCATCAACATTTTATTCTGTAAAAATCTGGCTATCAAAAATGCCCTAGCTTACTGTTTTTGGTAAAATATTTTTGAGGTCATCATCCTTAACCTGATCTACAAAAAAGAAAAAAAAAAAAAAAAGAGAGAGAATTGCATAAACTACAGAATTCAAAGCATTTCCAATTAAATTCTACAGTCAATGATCAGTAACTCCTCAAATTATTTTCATTAAAAGTTGTAAGCATTGAAAATAAGGATAGCTACTTAAAATCTGGATTTTAGCTTTGCTGCCAACAAAAAGTGTATTATACAATTCACTGTAGACAGGATCAACTTGAGTTAGCAGTACTGAAAAGACTACACTGTGAATTGCACACAGACTCTTGAATACTGAAAACAATTCAAAAACATTTAATTTGAACAAAGATGCCAACTGTAAGAAATATAACTTCATGTCAGGAGTGTATTTGTGAAAACCCTGCAACAGTGATGCAGCTACATGTGTTACTGAAATTAAACAAAACACAAAATAATTTGTTCTGCTGGCTTAAAGTACAGTATAAATCTACATAGAAAAATGTAAATTACCATCTTGCAAACAGGATGATTTCATGGTACTTAATATAACATTTAAAATCCATGTGTCTTTCAGCTTGACAAATGATACACCGATAGATTTCAAAGGATGCACACATCATTTACATAAGATCTATCAAGCAGCCAGCAAACATTATTAAATGCAAAGCATATATTAAATGAGGGCAAGTAACTATTTCCACTCAGACTGAGTACTGTACTGAGTACTATAAAGCATTTTACCTTCACGAGATACATTAGCATCTTGAAAATCCAAACTAGTTGATAATGATAACCAGGTATCTTCATTAGATTCAGCACTGACTTGTTCTGTTATCCTGTGGATAAAACCCACTGTCACTCAAAAATTTTAGACTGAATTTAAAGTGGCACTGTTACATAAATATTTCTTTTACTAAGTCAGAAGTGCCTTTCTTCAGTCTTGTATCTTAAATGCTGGATTATATAGAATTACTGTTAAAAAAAAGAATGCAAGTCATTCAAAAGAATTTTTAATTGTGTAACTCCTGTATAAATGATTTTCCTCATATTTATTTACAGAAATACAAAAGATAGACTCCTTAACATCTTGTACCTACACAGACCAACTCTGTTGTTACACCCAAGGATTTGCCAAAGAAACCGATGAGGATAAGTTGTTATTCTGCCCAAGTTCTGAAGTGAAAGGATCTATATACTCTACACTTTGCAGACTCTTCTCAGCAGCAGAAGCATCAAATGGCACCATCAGACAGAGATGCATTGCCAGTGCAAGTCAGAAGTAGTTTCAGTTTTATCACCTTAAGGGATGTAATAATTTCAGGGTCAACAATGAAGAAAAGCAATTGAAGATTTTTTAGAAACACAATGGCTTCATCAGTTTCCAGCAGAAATCTTGGGAAATTCAAAAGCAGAAAAAAGAAGGTTTTTGTTAAAATAAGACTGGGATAAATCTAATCTGCAAGTGAGAGAGGGAAATAAACAATCCAAATAATTAAAGAACAGAAACAAACTAGAAGTCTCAGAAGACCTCAAGAGGCTCATTAGCCTACTGGAGTTGAGAACAAGGTGATGAAGGATAACCACCCCCCATATTTGCCCACGTGTGCAGGTTAAAGAGTATATACAGGTCTGTCACGTGCAGCGAAGACAAAATGAAATCTATAATCAAACTGGTATACCACACATCGATGCATAATGTGAAAGTCCAGAGTTGAAAGCAATCCACAAAAATGTACTGATTCTGTGAAGCAAAAAAAAAAAAAAAAAAAAAAAAAAAGAAAGAAAGAAAGAAAGAAAAAAAAAAAAAAGAACTGATGCCTCTGATTGTTACATCTAAGTTACTGGGAAGATTCCAGTAATGGAAAATAATAAGAAATTTGATAAGAAAAATGGGACTTGGTAATGGAAGAGATTTCAAATTAGATATAGAAGCAGAAGTTCAGCGAAGAGGAGTTGGATAAATAAGCAAACACAGAATGACTCAATAGGCATATGTGACACAAAAATACACACAGAAATAAATGCTTCGTTGAGCAAAACAGCCAAGACAAGCTGAATGCATGAGATACAGTCTCCTCTTCAAACTCTTCTTTTTAATCAGTGTAATGAGACCGACATCGTAAAGTGGCCCACATCACAAATAATTCAATTTAAAATTACACAGCTTTGTTTTGGGTATCTTATAACTCAAAACAACGAGAACTTAAAATGGGAATACTGAGCCATATTTAAGTATCTCAGATGAGGCGCAATTTCAGAAGTATCAATAACTGAACTGCACTTCACAGCAAAAGTTACCATTTAGGTGGGTCCTAAGATCCCCTTGAATCTTTGAATATTAAACACAGAATAGGGAAGACATAATAGTGCATGAATACTTTTGGTCTCCTGACATAAATAGTTCCTGCAGGCACTGTGAATGCTTATTTTAGCTGTGTTCTGCACAAAAGTAGAACTTGGTAAACATTAAAGTTCACAGAGAAGGCATTATAGTCACGCTAATTTTTCATCAAAAGTTTACCTGACATAAAAAAAACCAAACAGTTTGTATGATTTTGTATGCATAATTCTTACCACAGCTTTTTCTCCTCCTTAAACACACGGTCATACTGCAAAATAAAAGCACGTTTCATTACACATCTCAGACGATACATAATTGTCTGTTACCTAATAAAAAGACTACTGAACTTTGTATTGTAAAAGGATATGTGCATACAGATCTTTGTTTCTTAATATCTTTAAACAATTACGTAGCTTTTGAATTCTGAAAACCTGTGTAAGAATCTCCAAATGGTTGGTAATGAAACCCATTCTTTGTACACACGTTAAATATTACTCAATTTTGTGAAGCTTTTTAAAATCCTTTTACATTGTTAATTATATTGCCACTCTTAATCTCTGTAATTAAATCCCAAAACTATTGGACAGTTTCTGCCTGAACATTCTATGCTTTTCCTTCATTAGACTTCTGTCCAGAACAGTAAATTAAAAGCTGCCAGGCAAATTTTTTGGGCCCAGAAACTTTATCAACTGCATCATAAGATCGTAACAAAAACTTACTGCTACAATTACCACATACCCAAATCACTCCCAATTTCCAAACAGTTCAGGAATTGGAAAGAATGATAAAGCAGTTCCCAAAGCCCTGCACATACTGTCTCTCTTGTTTTTCAGGGTAAGAATATAACAATATACATATGAGGTTTTCCATGTCAACTGGACACATTACTGATTATATTTAATCAAATATCAGAGCCCAGGGGCTTTGCAGTCAGTGAGAAGATATAACCCTGGTAAGGTCATCTGGCCTCCCCTTCTTCGTCAGGCTCTCCTCCCTGCTGCTCAACCACACTGCGCATCTCACCTCAGCATTATGGAGAGGCCTATCCACCTTCCAGACACTCATTATATTTGATTAATTGGTTTCAATTCTAATTATATTGTATTATAGTGTGTTATCCTGCATTCTGATAACATATTTAGTAATTAGTTTGTTTCTCCTCAGATCGTTGCCACTGTTTTTAATTATTTTGGGGTCCCCTGTTTCCCTTTTCTGGAGGCGTGAATTTTGTGAAATCTCTCCACCCCGCTGGTCACAGAATTGGGCTGAACCAGCCCACAAACCATTGACATACACAAAATTAGAAGTGGAAAATACACAAGAGACTGCATATACATTAAAATGAATGAACATCTGGACAGATCAGTGTTTCCTCATTTAATTCATGTACAGTAATAACAAAATTATCACACAAATAACTTCACTATTCTCACTTTATTTTAACTCAAAATGAATGAGGCAATACAAAATTCCCTATCTACGTCTATACTGTATATCAAGATATTCTTATAACTTATCCAATTTGGATTCCTCCAGTACCTATTCTGTAGTTGCAGAACTCTCACTGCAAAGCATTTAATAAAGTAGAAGACTAAAGTGTGATAGTCTTTCTGATGTACCTCAGTGATTACAACACAGTCAATACTGGAGCTAAATTATTTAAACATAACTTGTTTGCAACAGTAGCAATCAGATCTTACTGCAGTGTAGACATACACAAAATTTATTAAAAATTTGGAAAACACTCCAACACTCCACTGTGAATTATTTAAATAAAACTGATCATATTCTCAAGGAAGTTAATAGGAAGATTTTACTGTACTTCAAAAGACAAAGTATTGCACTCTTTCTTCATCTAGCTAGCCATTTTCAGCTTCCCTTTACTCTTGTTTCTATTCACAAAATCTACTTAGGCTATGAAAACATCATATATTGCTAGAAAAAGGACCATTACATTTTCAAATTCATGGCTCTCAATAAGAGAGAAGATTTAATCAAGGAATTGTTAAGTACTCTCTAGGAAAAAAACAGTGCTTGCTATAAAGGAGAGAAAATCACCATAGTAATCTTATTTTAAAATACACTTGATATAAAAAGAGCTCAGCCATTTTCAACCATAACTGTACCTGTTGAAAGTATTTCCCCATCTTTACTTCCAACTCTTGAATGTGATGAATAGTTTTATTAATACATGGTAATGGAGTGTTTACAAAAGCACAGCTCCGTTGCCTTGGGGTGGTCCACTCATCTGCAGAAACAATGAGAATACAGAATGTTGCCAAGCTTTACCTGAAGACTGATACCAGATAGTCTGATACTTGAATTTGTCCCTTAATTTGAAACCTGACAAATCTTAGTCTTGGCTAAGAGAACGCAACCGCTGCATCTATTGCCATGCACACATTACACAGAAAAGGTCATTCCTTTTCAATATGAGAAGAGAGGGACAAATGAATGCATGAAAAAATATGATGGAATAACATCAGAGAGACAAAACGTGATAAAAGGGGTAAGGTCAGAATATCAGTTTTCTATAATTAATTTTATAAAATTAATCCCAAATTAATTGAGTTTGATGACTTTAGGCTAGTCCTCAGTGAAGATTTTGTCCAAAGAGTAAGAATAATATCAAAACCCCAAAAAGCAAGGCTGGTAGCTACTGAAGAGAAGCCTAGAGCCAAACAGAAGAGGTCTTACAGCTCGAAGACGCAAGCTTAGCCAACTCCTGTGCATATGATACTTAGTGCCAATCAGCATTGGCTTCAATCATATGAAGGAATGAAGTTCCAGAAGGCCAGTTCTGGAGTTGGGACATTCAAGCTACATGGCACATAACTGTTCCATAAGAACATTCAGGTTTCACGGCTACATTTTCTTTCAAGTGTGCTTGCCTTATAATGACATAGATAAATTACACTCTGTCACATTACTGAATGTTATCTATTTAACTGATACAGAGAAGGGGAGTCTGACAGCAGGGATCACTAATGAAAGTCATCACGAATCACCACGAGACAATGAAATCTAGCAGAGGAGCAATTAAAAAGTGTGATCAGTTGTCCTACAAACATGGAACATTAACCTAATTATGTTCAGGGCAACACAGTGCTTTAATGTGTGTTGGATATTTACAAAAAATAACAATAATATTTATAGAGATTACTCAGTAAAATAGATATATTAGCAGTCAACCTTCATACAGTTTGTAGGTGGCTCTGTTGTTTATTTATTTATTTATTTATTTTAAGAATAATCTCTCAGTGTCTTAATTAAAATAGTTAGACTAGAAGATCAGAAGGCTAGGCGTTACATACACTTACTTCATGGTAAACAGCTTTATTGGAAAGGAAAAGACAGTTTGCAAAATTTTGCTGGAAAAATAGAACCCACTAAAATGAGCTCACAGGATCTGTCAGAGGGGAGTTCTTTACTATGAGAGTGGTGAGATGCTGGAACATCCACAGAGAGGCTGTGGATGCCCCGTCCCTGGAGGTGCTCAAGGCCAGATTGGATGGGGCCCTGGGCAGCCTGGTCTGGTATTACATGAGGAGGTTGGCGGCCCTGCATGTGGCAGGGGGGTTGGAGATTCATGATCCTTGGCCATTCTGTGATTCTGTGATCTTCCTCAGCCTCTTTCCAGAGAGCAACCTTCTCAGGATGCCTATGCTGCACCATCTGGACTAAGTGTATACAGACTTTGGATCTTTCTGTGCTTACAGAAGTTCACATTTCCAGACTAATATTACTTCAATTTCACTTAGCTGTTTCTGCTGCTACTTTTTATCAGTTTACCAAATGAATATTAATTTTGTTGTAAAAATTATTTAATGTTCTTGCCTCAATATACCTAAGAATACTTCCATTAAAAAAAAAAAAATCAGAAACACCTGAACGGCATTAAGAAAATAAGATTAATCTCTTACTTCCTTGATTTTTATTGGCAAAAGCAAACAATGTCACAAGCCTTCTAAGACATTTGTAAAAGCAAGTTATATATAGAACTCAGTGAGAAAATGGAATCGTTCACTAGATTTTTCTTAAAATCTAAAAAAAGTGTAAATGCCATGTGAAATACAGCTAATAGTGTTTTCTCTAGATAGAAAAACTGAACTGTTATTAGATGATTGAGTGACACCACTAAGTAAATGACTGACATTCAAAGTATACAAATGCATAATTGCTATGAAGAATTTTGAGTAGCATAACAGATAAAAACCACAAAAGAGAACTAGCACTGCACACTATTAAAATAAAAATTGAAAATAATAATGTCTTAAATTTAAGCCTTTCATTAAGCTATTTGAAAACCATATAGTAGAAGATACATTGACATACCTTGAGGTGGTTCATCAGTGTCCTTAGAAGAGTAGGAAAACAACTGCGTTTCAAGCATTGTTGTGCAGTATTTTGCAGCCTAATGATTAGAAAAAACATTATATGTAGGTTACTCTGAAAATAATTCCTTCTATTTATATCCTACAGATACAAAGAGCACAATAACACTATTTGACAGAGCTAATTCTCAGCTAGAAAACACTGTTTTTCAATACAGTCATCATCATTAGCTCTGCATATTCACCAGAGGTGAACAAGAGCCTGAATGCCACGCTCATAAACATCTACACAAGTGGAGATGACCAACTATCAATGTCACCACTGCTGAAGGACACCACCCACTGCCTCACTGTGCTCAGATCCACTGGCTGGTCTCCATAAACGTTCAGCAAGCATTGATGAATGGCTGCCATTTTTTCTGCATGGAGGAATTTAATGACACACCTTTGCTTCCCACACACTTCCAGGTCAGCTGCCATTTTGTTAGATTGTTCCTCTGTTGCCATATGTCATACAGTGACAAAAAACAATGGAGAATTGGTGGGAAGGTTCAACCTCTACTGCCATACCTTCAACATCCACCTCTGACATTGTGTGCCAACATCATAAAATAGAAGGCATTGCTTTTGGAGCATCCCTCATATTAACCTCTTTTTTATTCTTGCGAGGTCAAAGAGATCTGACAGTGGTAGGAACAATCTCTGCTCAAGCAAAAAACTAATTCAATTCAATTATTAGAAATGAGCATCTGAAATTCCATTACCAGAAGAATCATTCCAATATGTTTTAAAGATGATTCCTACCAAAGCTCATGCTACTAAGCATGTTAGTTATTTGATCCATCCCTTTACCCATAATTAAAATATCATGTACAATAGCACAATATTTTTTTGCAAAGATTACTAAAGCTTAAACCTAGCATTTTCCATTCTGTTGTATATGTCTAAATGAAATACAGTAAATATTGGTTACCATAGTAACCACAGAAGGGAAGAAATTTAGTTTTGGCATAATTGCTGCATATGTTCATACAAATCACATCTCCCATTCTGAGCATTAGAAATGTTGACACTTCTGAACTCCATTTTTAAAAAATAGGGTAATGAAGAAACAAAAAATGAGATCAAGTATTAACAGACATAATGCAAAATATTCTTGTTTAATTCATTCTCCTTTCTTTTACACTTAGAATATATTATTTCACATTCTATTAAACCATGCAGTAAATTACTGCTTATCTTTTACTTAGCGATAATCAAGTCATTTCTACTAACATTAAAATCAAAATACTATTTTATAATAAAAAATACATTAATAATAAAACATTCAGAAATTGAATTTCAAGAAATTCAATTCTAAAGAAATTTCAGGAAAAAAAAAATAGCCTGTGACAAACTTATTTCCTTTCCAATTGCAATGAGGTTCACATTGAACAAGAATACCTGTATCTTTACTTCCACAAAATAGTAGCAAAGGAAGGACTATTCTAGACATGCTGGCAGTCAGTCTTACAACAGCATCATTTTCTCAACAGCATTATAACATACATCCAGCAGGGAGAAATCAAGTCAATTCAACCAATCTCTGATTTAGCTACAAACTCCTCTCTGCTTCTTTATTAGCTGTCAGAATGAATCAGAAGCATCTTAAAAGAAAAACATCAACAACCAACCAACCAACAAAGCCAAACAATACAAAAATACCAACAATATCAACAAGCCAACAACAACCCTGTGGTTGTGTGAAAGGTAGGACCATTGGACTTGCATGCTTTTACTTCAAAACTAGACCTATTCCATTATTTTCCTTTTCAAGCTTTGCCTGCTCAGTATCTTAGCTCTGAATTAGCTGTTTCAGAATCACCTTACATTGTTCATTACCATCAATACCTTTCATTTCAATATTCAGAAATACAAACATCAGAATTTCAGAAAGAGTTTAGTAATGCAAAACAGAAAAACAAATATATATATATATATATATATATATATATATATATATATATATATACATACTTAATCTCAACTTTAATTCTTGGAAATCTAAAGCTTGGAAACCTAAAGTATCAACAATGTCAATGTTGGCTTACCTGGCTTCCCCAGACCTTCTGGTATCTACTCTGCACATATACAGAGATTAATGGGTCAAATCCTTAATGAATTTGTGGAAGTGATCCAGCCAAATTTTGAAGGATAAGAGGCTTTCATAAAAAAGAGAAGATAAAAAGAGGATTAGTCTGGAATAACATATGAATGAAAGACCACTTAAGTGTTTAAAAATGGTTATTTTTTTAACACTTGATGGGCTCTCTGTTACTGCAGAGCAGAGAAAAGCTGCTAAAAACATTTTACAGCCCAAAAAAGGCAGCAGTTCCCATAACCATTAGAATAAATAAAGTCTGATTTTACAAAGATCCCACAAAAGAAAACCAATTCTTCCTGGTTCTTCCAAAGAACCTGACCAACACAGCTTCCTTAGCTATCCCCTCTGGCCATGTGCATGTGATACAACGGGTTTGGAGCTCTACAAATGTTGTCTGGCTAACCAGAAAGACAGCAGATTAGCCAGCTGACCGCTACCCTGCAGAATAAGAGTTAATTTATAGCTTCTTTCTTATAGGGGAGGAAATAATTTGAGTCTTTCCTCCCCCTACTCAGCTGCCAGTTTTCATGAAACTTGGAGGAACTCAACATCCTTGAGACTTTAACCTATCAAATCTGGTTGAAATTTCATAGACTCACAGAAACATTAAGGTCAAAAAAGACCTCTAAGATCTCCTAGTCCCCACCAGCCCATCCCCACCATGCCCAATAACCAAGGCCCTCAGTGCCACATTCACATATTTTTAAACACCTCCAGGGATGGTGAGTCCTCCATTCCCTGGGCAGCCTGTTCCAATTCCACTCTTTCTGAGAATTTTTCCTAATATACAACCTGAATCTCATCAGCACAATTTGAGGCCATTTCTTCTCATTCTATCACTAATTATGTAGAAAGAAAAGGCCAATCTTCTCTCTACAACCTCCTTTCAGGTATATGTAATAATCTGACATTACGTTTGAAAAGCTTCTGGAGGACAAGCACTGACACACAATTTACAGCAACAGCATACTTGTTTCCTTAGATAAACCAAAACCAGCTCCTTAAGTGGAAGCTACCTAAAGTGATTGTAGTCATTTCTTTTATAATCTTTCCATCAAAGATGGAAAATCCTTTTTTTTTTTTAGAAAGATCTTAAACTTCACAACCTTAGGTAGAGGGCAAAGAGACAACATTCTTCACATGCCAAGATAAAAAAAGACCAAAAAAAAAAAAAAAAAAAGACAAAGACAAAAAAAAAAAAGACAAAAAGAGACCAAAAAGAGACAAGCATGAGCATGCTGGCAATGCTGAAGTATAGTGGGTGAGAGGGAATTCACAGGTATGAAGGGCATTTGCAAGGCAAAGCTGAAAAACTTATTATGAAGTATGGAAAGGTAATTATTGAAAAGTTCAGAACATAACGAAGAATAAATGACAAATCTAAAGGGAAAAGAAAAAGAGGATAGATGAGACACAGAACTAAAACTGGAATGGGACAACATAAGGACAAAATGACAGAGGATCTGTAAATTGAAAAAAGGAAATTGTGCATTTAATTAAGCACTTACAAAATTCCACAACAAACAGAAGGGGGTAAAACTAAGTAGAAACTTCTTCTATTTTTTGGAGCATAGTAGAATGTGAAGACAGATTTCATTTGCAAAATAATACCTTAATTAACTGAAAGATCCAGGGCAGTTTCAACTAAATCCAAACCATTTCTAACAAATGTTGTTGAACCTGCTTTAAAATCTCATATTGACAGTTTTTATAAAGAATCTCTGCAAAGTTAAACCAAACTCAACTATTTTCACCATTAGTCAGCTTTGCTAAAGTATAATGTAATCTTGCCGTATCTCTATGGACACAGAAAATTATTCCTTTCATCTTGTAAACAATTTATTTAACATTTGAGAAGCTTTCTCTTCCCTGTTATATGCTGAATAGATAAAATTCTTCTAACCCCTCTACCTTTATATTTTTATTGCTTTTCCGCTGCTTTCTTCCACATGTTTTTCAGCTGGTCCAGGTCCTTCCACATGTGTCCTGAAGAGGATGTGGCTTTCCAGCTGATGCCTCAGTGCTAAGAAGAAGTATTACACAATGCTTTTGGTTTCATATCCTGGAGTAACTCTTGGTTCTGTCACAACAACAGGATACTGGTTTTTGTGTTTCACACTATAAGCTATGGATCTTCTACTACCTTACCTAGAATTTTCTTCTACTAAATATAAATAATGCGCACAGAACATAGTACTTCATACTTGTTTTTACTTATTTACACCCTATTCTCTGACTTCTCCAGTCCATCTCAAATTGCAAATGATCCTGAACACTGAACAGTTCTTGCACCTCTTCTCAGCAAGGCACTGTGTCCCAGTGGGGGCATGTGGCAAGCCCCTGCAGTGCAGCTTCTCAGATCGCCTCCATTGTTCCCCAGTGCCATCAGTAACATACGGTGTGTTCCTAGCAGGACAATGCCATACTGTTTTAAAAAATAAATCTTTAAAATTAAAGAAAAAGAAGAAGAAATAAGCATTTAAAATGATGCATCCATCTTGATTTGATTTTCCATCAAATTGTACGTACTTTATTCTTTTATGTTTAGGAGGAACTTGCAGCTAAGTGGTAATTTTAGCTACTATGTATATTATATAAGTAGTTTAGTCGGAAAGATTAGGAAAAAATGTGTTGAAAATTTGGCAGGCTCACACAGTCTACTTAAAATTTAAGAAAAACGAACATAACACACTGCTAAAAGACATGAAATTGCATCTGTGCATTTTCTAGCATAAAGAGATCTTGCCAAGCTCCAGACCAAGTGCTGAGTAACCATAAAAACATTCCTTTGTTCAGATGGAGCAAGATGTGTTTCATGGCACTGCTCAGATCTGAGCAGCTAATTAATTCTTGATGCTGCCTTGTTTAAAAAATAAAATTAATAGAAAATCTTGTTAAAAATAAAATAGAACATTATTTTTAATTATACATTTTCAGGCGGCTGTTTTATAAACATTCAAAAGGAAAGGCTAACATTTCAATAGAGCTACATTAAGAGCACATTTCTGTTCTGGTTCTGCAAGACACCCTTAGAAGATGACAGATCCCAGTCAAAGTTTTACATGACAAAAAAAAGAGAAGACTGATACCTAAAGAATCAACAGTACCCCGAAGCTGAATGGAACTGCTGTTTTCGCAAGCTCATGCTTCCTTATTATCTACCTTCCAGAGTGACACATCCTGAATCGTAAATCTTTTTACCCATAAAATGTGACCGTTAACTTTACTCATTGCTTGTGCTCTACGATTCAGTAATTAAACTTAAATTTTCAGACAAAGCTAAAAATACAGAGTAAAATGAATTAAATATTAAAAAAAAAAAAGCATAATAAGATTTTATTACATATTTGAGCAAAAAGAACGTGGAAGAGGCTTTTTGGTTTTTTTTTTTGTTGTTGGTTTTTTTTGGGTTTTTTTTGCTAGTTATTCATTCTGTCTTTAAATTCCTTTACCACAGTTATGTTCTCAAATATGTAACAGTTCACAGAGTGTGCACAGACCAAAGTTCATATAAATACCCTTTTTTCCCTTTCCTTTTTTTTTTTTTTGCTAGGCAGAAAATATCATTTCCTATCCACATGCACAGAGTGGCATAATGCTTGTTGCCTTTCCTTAACGTGAGATGAACTATGCCAATAGAAGGTCCTTCCTTCTACATGGGTGAAGCTAGCCTAGGACTAGGAGCTTTACTGTAATACACTACCTCACTACAGTTAGTGGCACAAGTGTTGTGTATCAAGTCCCTTGAACTCAAACAGGAAGGTCTCAGCAATTTCAATTTTCTTAGGTTGTCATTGTTTCTTGCCTTGCTGTGAAGGTGAAAGGTGAAGATGAAAAGATACAGGAAACCAGACTGCAATGCCAATTCAGGAAATCCACAGAAAGCTGGAATGGATAACCAGACTTCTTTACCTTATGAGATTTTTATCGCTTTACAAGTAATGATCATTCTTAATCATTTAATATCTATTTCTACTCCAAACTCTCTTTTAACACCAAGCATAATCGTTCAGTATGCATCTTGAAAATACCAGGAAAAATAATTTCACTGTCATTTAAATCAATTTCACTAAACTTGTAAGGAATTTTAACAGATGATACAACATATTTGGGGCCAAATACTGCAGTATTAACTTTTGTGTGGATCACAATTCTCCAGAAGATAATTTCATCCAAAACTGCAGCAAGTACTAAAAGAGGAATAAGAAAGTTCTCTGTTTTATGTGCAATCCAAAATTGATTTCTGTATTTAACACTGGCACTGTCTCACTAAAGAAAGAGGCTGCAATTCCATGAGGAGCAACCTTAAAAGGCTGCAGACCAAACACCTCCACAACCACAGCAGATCCCTAAGTTCCCAAAAGCATATTCGAAAAGTATTTCATTGTGTTAGCAAGCATAGCACATTTCACAAGCAGGGCAATCTGAAAGAATAGCCTAGTTCCCTAACCAACATGATCACATACTGGATTTTCAGTTGGGATCACGACCAGCCTTTCAACGTCCAAACAACATCTCAGTATGACCAATGGGGAAGAACTTGCAAGAAAGGACTGTTGATAGGGAAATTCTGGTGAAATGTGAAACTGACAGGATGAGGAGAAATGGCCTCAAGTTGCGCCAGGGGAAGTTTAGGTTGGATATCAGGACAAACGTCTTTACAGAAAGGGTTATTATGCACTGGAATAGGCTGCCCAGGGAGGTGGTTGAGTCACCATCCCTGAACATGCTTAAAAACCATTTGGATGTGGTGCTCAGGGACACGATTTTGCAGAGGGTTGTTAGGGTAGTATGGTTAGGTTGTGGTTGGACTTGATGATCTTTAAGGTCTATTTCCAACCTGAGCAATTCTATGATTCTGCGACAGCTGACACTTCAAGATGTTTGATACATATTTCCTCAGTATTCACCCAGGTTCCCACAACTGGAACGTGACCAGAACTTCACAGCACTATGAGCTAAGGCATGTTCGCTAAACCTGCCACGAATTCCCCTATTCCTCGTTAATTATTTTCCCAAAGAAATAACAAGACAGATGGGAATGAGAGACCAGTTAGCAACACTGCAATAATGGCTGCTCCTCCTTTCCACACTGCTTTCAAACTATCTTCAGAGTAACCCCTGAGCTTTCGGAAAGTAACCAAGCACTGTTACAACTTTCACACCAACTCCTTCCATGTTTTCTACCTTACACATGCTGTTTTCTAAAAAGAGAGGACAAAACTACCAGAGAATAATCGCCATAAACTCCAAAGGGCAAAACCCCTAAACTTTAATCTCCGACTCCTCTTCAGAAATGACTCATGTAACGACAGTATTTGAAACAGAAAGCTGAGAACCCTTTTTAAGCCGCATATTGGAAAGCACAGTGTATTCATTGTAGCCACAAACAGCGCTCCTCCCGAGGCAGACAAGCAGCCAGGGCCCCACACTTTCCCCCTGCTCTCCCCCACAGCCGGGGCAGCGCCGCCTCCCGCTACTCACGGCTCCGCCGGGCGGTGGGTGGTGAGGAGCTGCCGGGGGCCGTTTGGCCGTTCCCCTGGCAGCGGGAGCCGGCGTAGGCCTCCGTTCTGAGAGGATTAGGTCTCCCCTGAGCCTCCTCCAGGCTGAACAATCCCGGTTCCTTCAGCCGCTCCTAGTAACGCTTGTGCTCCAGACCCCTCAGCAGTCCTGATCATTAACGCTACTTGTCTAACAGCAGTAAGTAAAAGCTCAGCTTTCTGCACTTCCCCCCTATTTTAAAGTTGGAGCATAAAATTAAGCTGGGGAAATAAGGAGTGCTGTCGGCAAGTAGAGAGCAGCGATCCTTGCCATCTACTCTGCACTGGTGAACACTTCGTCCAGTTGCACCTCTGTCCCCAGCACAAGGGAGACCCCGACATAGTGGGGAGAGTCCAACACAAGGCAACAGATTTGACAGAGGGCCTGGAGCCCCTCTCCTGTGAGGAGAGGCTGAGAGGTGGGGCTGTTCAGCCTATGGAAGAAAAGGCTTAGGGAAGATCTCAGCAATATGGATCAGTATCTGAAGGGAGGGTGCAAAGAGGACAGAGCTAGGCTCTTTTCTGTGATGCCCAGTGCCAGGATAAGAGGCAGTGGGCACAACCTGGAACACAGGATGTTCCCTCAGAGCACCAGGAGCGCTTCTGTGCTGTGCAGGTGACGGAGCGCTGGCACAGGCTGCCCACAGGCTGTGTGTGGGCTCTGCTCCTCAGAGACCTTCAGCAGCTGCCTGGATGTGGGCCTGGGCCCCTGCTCTGGTGTTCCTGATGAACCCAGAGGGCACTGCCAGCCACAGCACAGTCTGAGGTGCTGTGATTCATCCAGTGAGAGGGATTAAGAGCATTGTCAGGCTAGGGGACTTCAAAACTATCCTTAACTCTCTGCTGATATTGCATTTAAATAGATACCTCAAAACAGATACCCTTTGATAGAGAACAATAACAAAATGAAACTCTTCGGTACTCTAGGAAGTCATGAAGAAGGAGAAGAAATACCACGTTCCTAGATATCAATGGGCTTTGAAATCACAATTTTAACCTTGTGATAATTATGTATCAAGTCTGAAGAGGGAGAAAGTGTACTTTTTTGTTTTTCAGGCTAAATCCAAGCCCCTGACCACCATGGTTATTGCACACATTTCTCATATTGAGATTTATCACTACTTATTTGACAGTACACAGTTTCTGCCATCTTCTAGGCTTTTCCAAGGAAAGAAAAAACCACTTTTGAAGTGGTGAAGGGAGCTCTTTCAAATCACAGATTTATGACAAGTTTCCATGTTAATGTGTTTGATCTTACGGAGTAGTTATCGATCGTGGTAGCTATTGTGAGACAAAGAACACATTTCATCTTTTGATTGTTACCATAAGACTGCTGTGGTCATCCTTAGTTGCAGAATTTCCTAACAAATATAGAAACAAATATATTTTCTAAACAAATATAGAAAAAAAAATCATTTAGATAGCTGTCAGCTATCTAACATACTTGAAAAATTTAGATTGCGTTAGGAAAAACTAGATTTACCCAAAAGTTGAATGTCTTTGTAGTTAGGTCCATAATTTATTCATAAATGGGAATAAAGCTTCAAGAGTGTATTAATATATTCATTAATCTCATAGAAAGTATTTCCTGGTGTGGGTTTTTTTTTTAATATTAGAATAACACAAAGATTTTTCTTACAGCTGCATGCCTTCAAAAGTAGCATCAATGTTGTTCAAAAGAAGCAGGACTAAGTATGTAATGTTTTACTCATAAGTAACTCACATCACATTTTTAGGATTTAGAATTAGGAAATTATAGACATATGTAACATGAACATAAACACCCATGCAGATCATCAGCTACTAATTAGTGTGATAGAGTGTCCAGTGAACATGTTTGCATCTCTCTTATATCCTTTCACCCTCAATAGATAATAATCAGGATTTTAATACAACTAGAAAAATCCTGAATATTACTACATGCCACAGTTTCGAGATTTTGTTTATTTTATAATCCACAGAACATAAAATAAGACAATAAAGAAGGCTGAAAAAAAAAAAAAAAAACTCACCATACTCTAAAATAGATTATTTTATTCTTCTGCAGGCTTGTCCCACTGCCTACAACTGCTATTATTTTTCTTTTTTTACTGTCAGTAAAACATGTACTAAATCAACCCCATTTATGCCATTTATTCCAGCCTGCATGTGCTGCAGCAGAATGTAGTTAAATGATAAGCTGCTTACACCTCAGAACTGAATGTTGATTTTGCAATACTGAAATTCAGGTCCCACTTCTTTAATCTTCTGCAGTGTACATGAGAATTTCGTACATTTATGACTAGCAAAGTTAAGTTAAAAAAGCAAACATAGCACTGTGTATCTTTTCCATTAAAAGAGAAGACGAAAGAATAATTATTGCAGAGATGTTTGGCCTTGTCAAAAGAGGCATTAGATCTGTGTCTACAACAGCATTTCTACACCTAACTGGAGACTGGGAAAATGCTTCCCTTCAGAATGAGGTACCTAAATGCACCAGTCTCAAAAACTCAGCTCCTGAGTTTGCACCAAACAACATCTTTCCTGTGCTATACCCAAAGGAATGGAAGTGCCTCATCTCAATTGCTCAAACTGCTTTGAACTAGGATTATAGTAACATGAAAACATTTATTCCCTTATTAATTTCTTTTTTTCATAATTAATTACTATTAAATCCTATTAGCTATGCAAGTTGTGTATTTAATTACATATATAGAAAACATAACTGACTATAACTTAACACAAGTTGCTAGCATGTTGCCAAAACAAGATAGTCCAAGTCACCCTGCAGTGCTAGCAGGGATATATAAAGATGAAGTCCCTTTCCAAGATATTATGTGTTACAAATGTCTTAGCAGATACAAGGAGAAAGTCTACTTGTTTAGCAGTGAGCTGTTTCATTAAGTACATTTTTAGAACAAAACTAGACCCTGAGGTTGCCTTCTAGGGTGGTTTTACATTTTCAGCCTTTATGCAGAATGTTAATAATACAGTAATGTCTTATGTGAGAAAATAGAATCCATGATCCAGATCCATTTCATATTATCTGCTTTCGACAAATCAAGCAGTGCAAAGTTAAATATAATTAACATAGTAAGTTGCCCGTTGCACAACTTTGAGGAATAGCTAGCATGTTGGAAGAGTGTTTAATCTCTTGTACCACACTTATAGCTCATCCTGAAGTAAGCAGGATAGGAGAAGATGAAGTGTACTGCAAAACAAACTGCTATTGCCCCATTGCCAGTTGCTGAAACTACACTTCAGGGCAAAATACAAATAATGGCCAAAAGCAGACACGTCATTGGAATACACACTTAACAGCAACAGTGAGTTATAAAAGTTTGTGGAGGGATGCAAAAGATTTCTTGTTCAGAATTCTCAATGGAATCTCATGGCTGTTCTATCAAATGTGTTTGTCAGTGTTCTAATTGTGCTGTAATTATTGCATCAATAGCTGAAATACTAGTCAAATACCATCAAAATAAGCTGCTTCAGATCTTTGCTTAGTAGCAACAGAGAAGATCATAGAATCAAAACAGGAGGGAGGGGATTTTCCAGCAAATTACAAATTTCCCCATATTTTCTACTGTGGTCTCAACTACTTCTAGGAGCCCTACTTGAGCAGGAGGGGTGGACCAGAGGTGGTCTCCAGAGGTCAACCTTAACCATTCAGTAATTGTGAGTGAAATGCTGAAGGGTTTCTGTCAGTTTTGGTAAGGCACAGATTTTAAAGGTATCTTCATGGGATTGAAAATGCGAATTTGAGCTCCTCAAAATAGAAGGAAACATTAGATAATTGCATCTGGGTTGGCTGATCCAGTACTAGCTTACTGGATAGAAGTAGCTTGGTACATATCATCGAATCACGTAATTATAGAATGGTTTGGATTGGAAGAGACCCTTAAGATCACCTAGCTCCTAACCCCCTGCTATAGCAGGGTAGAGACACCTCCCTCTAGACCAGCTTGCTCAAAGCCCCATACAGCCTGGCCTTGAGTGCTTCCAGGGAGGGGGCGTCCATAGCCTCTCTGGTCAACCTGTTCCAGCGTCTCACCACCCTCACAGTAAAGAATTTCTTCCTGATATCTAGTCTAAATCTACTCTCTTTCAGTTTAAAACCATTTCTTATTGTCCCGTCACTACATGTCCTCCTAAAAAGTCCCTCCTTAACTTTCCTGTAGGTCTCCTTTAGGTACTGGAAGGCTGTGTATACGTAGGTGTATATACACGTATGTGTCTGTATGCTTGTCTTTTCTTTCTAATGCCTGAAAATAAAAACACTACAGAACAAACAGAATTTTTAACTTGCATAAAAATTCCTTCATATTAACTGTGAAAAGCCACAATTTGGTTCTTATGACTCATTTCCACCACACACATTTTTCACTTTGGCTGTGAAAGCAAATACTCAATTATTCATGCAACTCTTTAGAACAGGCTGTGGTTATGACAATGCTGAAAAGCCACATGTACTTAAAAATAATGTCTTGGCTGCCTAAACTAATACTCCTGCACAAGAAAGTTATCATGACCTCTTGCAAAGGCACAACTTCCCACATGCTGAATTACAAGTACTGTGACCAACAGGAACATTTCTGCAGGGTCAGCGTCCCTATGTACATCAATGCGATCTCTGTTGTGTTATCTAACAGTGACCGGAATTCTGTGTGATGCTCGTATATCTCTTTTTATGTAAGTGCTGTTGAGTCCTGTAAGCTTAAAAGAAACTGCCAGTAAAGAAATAGATTTACTCATTTGAGTCTAGTTAGCTTGTGTGGAAAAACTGATAGAGATCATATCTGTTATCAAAATACAGGATACAGTGAGACAGACATTGTCTTACCACCACAGTAGAATAGCAGATGCAAGTTCTTGTGACAGAGTTGTTAATAACCCAGAAGCTGCTGTCTTGATTTTAAATAAAGAAGTTCCCCACTCAGATCAGAGCAGGAGAACAAGATGAGGCATGTGAAGATAATGCACACAAACACATGCTACAGGCATAATACAAAGTAATTTAAAAGAGACAGTAGCAACCAAGGCATTAATAATAGATATGGAAATACATCACTGCATGGCACGAAAATAATATTGTTTGTAAAATTTTAGTTGACTTTATGTTCATTTAAAGATACATCATAGATTGGAAAATCCTGAATCCTAGACCTGGAAATGACATAAAAGTTAATTTTAGGAAAATAAGTGAAAACAAAACATTCATTTAAGCCTGATGAGAATTAGGATCTTTGCATTTTTTGCAAGAAATATATCTCTGTATAAGAACTACTAAAACATGGATCTGTTTCTTTGATTTGACTTGTAATATAGACATATGCACATTGATAAATGATTATAAGCAGTCCGAACTAGAAATTATCCATCAGCAAAAGCAATACCAGTTGCTATTTCACTGACTCACTGTCATGACTTCTCTTTTCAAAATTCTGACTTTCCAGCAACATAATATTGTGAATCTTCATGCTAAATCGCATCCAATGCCCACTGAGGGCAAAGAAACCTTCCACAACTCTACCAGCGTGTGAATTAACATATACGCACTCCATGTTCAAAAACAGCCCCGCAAAGAAGAGAAAAAAAACAAAACACCAAACAACACATATTCTTCAAATCATTTTTTTAACCTAAGACACTATTCAAATAAATACAGAAAAGCATCCATATCCTTTCGTACTTGTTTCACAACTGAGAAACAATGCATGACTGTGCACTGTGATAGTCTTTCCAGATATAGATGGAAACTATGTTTATACACAACATAATAATAAACAGCAGCAGAAAGCAGTGGTGTAAACATGAGATGCTTTTTTTCAGTTTTCCTGTAGAATTTACAATAAACATAACAATGAGAAAAACAGCCAATGCAAATATCTCCCAAAGTACATTGTTGGCAACCAGAAACGTTTACCAACTCAGAAGCGGCCTAGAAGCTGATGTCTTGCCAATAATTCTCTCTTACATCCCTAATATACAGAAAGCAATGATTTTTTCAACTATTTCTTATATAGCTTAAATGAAATTTTGGGAAAATGCTTGAAAAAGGATAAAAAGAGTAATGGCTCTCATAACATTCTTCATTTTTTTTCAGACTGCAATTGATATACCCCAAACCACATTTCCCCTGTTTGAACTGCCATTCCAAACTTCTGTCACAAAAGGCCTAAGGTCTCAATATTACTTAATTTTGATTGCCTTTCAAAAAAGAAGCAGATTAAATCTCTTAGAGTGCATTGTTTTCTAACTATCAGCATGTTTCTGACATAATTCAAAGCCTTAAATCATGAGTACTGACAGTGACTTGTGTACACACGGAAGCAATGCTCTTATGCCCTTAATTACACTTAAGAGTTTGAAATCTTATTAAGAATGGCCTCATAGGGAAACTTGGAAAGAATCTAATATAGAGATGCTTTTTTTCCTGAATTCCAGTGATTTTTGTTACGAATTTTATGAACTTTAAGTTTCATTAACATCTCACATAATTCATAAATGCCTAGGGTTTGATAATATTTTGGCTGGAGAAAGTAGCATTCTTATGTCACCTCATTATCACCACATTATTGAACAAAATTGTTTTTCTATTTGCAGTATATTTTCATGGTACAGTATCTGGTGAGAACACAGAGCTAAATAACAGCACAAAGAAAGCATTCTAAAGGGTTTCATCACATGGTAGAGCAGAGTTTTCTTTGATTTATTTTGTCTGCTATGCTCATGAGTGATTTCACTGACTATCTAAATTGCTTGGAAGTATATGAAAAAAAAAAAAAAAAAAAAGAAACAGGAAAAAATGCATTCCCTAACCATATCAGTCTGTGCCAGCATGTAAACTACTACCTTACTATCATTGCTCATTGCTTCTAATACTTGCGACACTTACTAAATACTTTCTTAAGTAACTGCGTATGTCTACTTTAAAGGGAAAAATGAAGCCACGCGGACTTGTCAAAAATAGCTCACTGTATTAACAAAAAAAACAAAAACAAAAAAATCCTTTCTATACAGTAATTAAAAAAGCACTTAATCTTTTGCACTTACACCTGGATATACCACAGTTACAATTTCTAACACCCCCATATTTCAAACAAAATTACTTTTCTGGGTAAAAAGGCTCTATAGCAAGATCCTCCCAGGAGCTTTGATTTTAAAAATACTGTGGCAAAAAAGAGATTAAGTAAAGGCTGTTACAATTTGAGTAAAATAGAACTAACTGATACAATATTTAAAACTCACAGAAAGCGCTAACACTGCTTATATCTTGAGAAAAAAAAATCTTCCCAGAAGCTTTATAGTGCTCTACCTAGAATTTTAATTAAATGAAGATTCACTATTTTATCATTTAGATTTTTACCTACTTTGCTGGAGAATAAACGAGAACCCAAAGGGATTCAGTCTACAGGGAACACAGCAGAGTCTCAACATGCAATGCCTGGCTGATGAAGAAGTTATCTGAAATAAAACGAGAAAGTAGATGCAGCTGTGGTTTACTTTTTTTTTTTTTTTTTTTTTTTTTTTTTTTTTTTTTAATAAAATGCAAATGGAGGAAGAGAATTCATTCTGAATCAGAATTTCCAAATGCAATGTTCATGTTTGTAGTGAAATGATATTAAAGTATTAAACTGAAATGCTTGCTTTTTTCTTTTTCTTTTTTTTTCTTCTCTCTCCCCCCTCACTGAAGGCAATAGTTTCCTGCTGATAGTACAGACTTCTTTTGCTTCAACACCAAAATGGTATTTTCAGAAAACACCAAATATTCCGATCTATCCTTTCATTTCTACGAAGAGCTCTTCTGTAATGACTTTGCATTTTATAAAACCAAAATCTACACAGAATAACGTTTTGTTGGTCACGTGAGTATTCAGTGAGGAAATACATTACCTTCATCTTCATTTGGGGACTCACAGTTTATTAATAACATTTGCACTGCAGCCTGTTTCTAGAAAGAGGAAGTGTTCCCATGATAGTGCTTTCAGTGGTAATTTTTAAAGTTGTTATGTATATGGAAATAATCTAAAGCATTCATTGATATAGGAAGTTTATATGTTTATATATTTGACACACTGAGATTTTTCTGTAATCTCTATGTATTGCTACATTCAAACAAAGAACATCCTCCCAAATCAGGTATTTTCTTCTGTGACTTTCTACAAGAAAAATATCTAACTAGAGATTAACAAATAGAAACAACAGTTCCCACCACAGAAAATTAAGTTAAATAATTAAAATAAAATTAGTCAAAAACACCCATTGTAACACTTCATTACTCACTATTCTGTTTACCAAATAGTATGTAATTTTGACACTAACCTATCTCTGATTACTTTATATATGTTTTTTATGGGCTTAATTTTTGATCAACACCCAGAGAAAGATTATTTTCTCAATTCTGGCAATAATGAGGTAACTGTGAAAAGATATTTTTAAGCAGTAGCCAAGGATTTTAAATGCACTCATGTTTATGAAATATTTTTGTTAATGAAAGTAATCCAGTGTTCATTTATGATGAAAGAAAATGAGTACTACAAAAAAAAAACCAATTAAACACGCCAATCTTTTTCTGCATCTGATTTGCATTTTTCTAGAGTGCTATTATGAAATAGTAATTTCATGATTAATATCTAATTTTGAACTAGTTTAAATAAATTTTGAATGGTGTCCTAAAGAAAGCTGTCACTTTAAACAGAAGATCTTGTGTTAATTATCGCTCTCAATAAGCTCAATAGTGGTATTTTAATGATATTTTCAGTTACTCAGTTCAGAGAACATGACAAATCTGTTAATTTCTAATGAAAATTTGAAAACGAGCTGTTTTCAGAAAGTGAATGGCCGTGTCGCTTCTGATGGAAATGTTTTTAGAGGATAATGAATCACAACACGCAGGTAGGTTTATAAATTACATGTGTTGACTTCCACTAGTTGTGCTCTTTGCCTGTTGATATTGCTGCCCTAGGAAATACTGAACCTCATGGAATAACAACCATGTACTATGGAAATGTTAATTTAAACAGGAGGTGTAAAATCAACATACCAAGGTGATAAGGTGGAAGGCTGGAAAATCTTGGCAATTCAATGGCAAAAATCCCACTGATTTCTTTGAGCTTTAATCCCCATTCTTTAATTTGTACCAACATAACTTCAGAGTCCTTTTTCGCTGTTGGAAATGTTTTCTCTCTTTTTGACATCAGGGTTATTTAAGATTTAAGCTCTTGCAACATACAGTCTTAAAAAGAATTATTAAAAACTAACAAGGAAATAAATTCCTACGTTCGGGTAGTTCTTGTAACTGAGAAAATTAAAATCTGAGAAAACTGTAATAAGTAAGGCTAGATGTTTAAATTAAGCTGTTAAGAAACTATTTTCAAGTACATATAATGTACTGCCTACCAGCCTCTTCTTGAAATAAAGCACTTCATATTTATATCAATTGAATTCTTCAGAGGTTTAAGCAGATTTAGAAAAACGATGCAGTACAAATGATCATTCATGGTCTCCTGGATTAGGAATAAAGGGTAGAATTGCAGATTTCCTTCACTGCTAACAAAATGTCTACTGTTAAATTCCCATGGAGAACTAGAGCTCCAAACAGCTGTGTTATATTTTTAATGTATTTGTCTGGATTGAATTGTCTGTCTTCAAATATATTCAGTCTGTACAATATACATGAATTACAACAACATTGTCAAGATGTATGGGAGGAGGACAGATCAGAAATGTAAGGAATAGGCATCTCTAAATATGGCCATAATTATTCCATAAATTACTAGACGACATGTCAACAGCACTACGAATAGTATTGACTTTCATTCCTGAGTTACAAAAATGTTATACGTTACCTGAATTATTTATTTGAAAGAAGAAACAAATAAAATGTCAGGGAACTGTTTGAAGTGTAAGTATCATAGGTGCATGAAATACAAACTGTTCTGAATCTCAAACTTTTTACATTTTTAATCAACCAATTATGGAACACACTGAGGATGTTGAAGCATGGAAGAAATGCACCATGTGGACTGTAGAACTCTGGAAAGCTATTGAAATCTGGCCTTTAGGATAAAAGGTCAAAATTTATAAGTTCCAGATGGAATAATACTCTGAAAGCTGAAGTCCCCAGGTGTGGAAGATAGAACGCTAGTGCTAGTGTTCAAAGAATACTAAGAATGTGGATTTTAGAAGAATAACATGTAGCCAAAAAAAGGAACAGTGACAGTTTAAAGAATCACCATATTAGATATTATATATGTATTTTATGCCATCTTTTGGATCACAAACAAATATTTAATCTGGTGAGTGTCTGTCATGGATCTATGTTTTTGTTTTTGTTTTTTTTTTTTGTTTCTGGGTTTCAGTATTCCACATCAAAACATCATGTAGTGTACGGGGCATTAAAGTGTCACTGCCCCAGTTCCAAGTACCTATCCCTGTACATTACAGCAGTCACGGGATCTGTCCCTTCCGGGTGGGGGGGCGCTCTCTTGCTGCCTTGCAGTGGGTGCTGGAGGGTGCTTTCCTAGCCGTTCCAAGCTTTTCAGGTTTGAATCGGTCCCGGGAACTCTCTCTCTCTCATCTTGTCTGATTTATTCATCTCAATTTCAATTGAATTGTATATATTGTGTTATCTTGTATTCCAATATTATAGTAAAATAAGTTTTCCTCCATAGATTGCTGCCGCTGCTCTTTTCCTCCCTTCCTTCCTTCCCATTTTTGTGGGACTGGGGTGGGGGGGGAGGGCAGAGGCCTGTCGCCCCTGTCACGGACAAAGATTGATCTGGTCAAATCCGTGACAGTGTCTTACTTTTTTCCCTCTCAGTGGTGATGAAAAATAACTCTTTGTATTGAAAAATTACATCTGTTTATTTGGAGACAAAGTGAACAGCGTGAACAGTGTCGGATATCTCTCACTGGAATCACAGAAAAATCATATACACCTATTCACCACTTCTAGACTATTATATCAGCTTGCGTGGCATTGGCAAGCTGAAGTACAATAGTACATAAGGAAGGCAACACATGTTGGCTGCAGAGTTTCTGGTAGGGAAAGCTAGGCTTAATCTGTGGCTGAATTTCAATAGTTCCTATTTTAGCCAGAAATACATTTTTTGAAGAGTAATTGTCTTCAGGTTAAAACTGACCATCTTGAATGTAAGCATTTTGGCTACATTTAGCAGCATTTTGTGGCTTTCAGTCCCAAAATTCTAACAGCAGAGAATGTCTGAATGAAGTTGTGAAACTGAACAGGGTTGTAATGATGTTTTCAGATTCCTGAATTCTTCAGTAAATTGAATTATTTGAAAGAAAAAATCCAGCCATACAATTTGTATTTCTTGTTTAAAAACAAAGAGAATTCTCATTAGAAAGTGTACATTGCCACAAGTGCAGTAATTTATTTTGATGTTTGCATCTGTGCTGAAAATTTCTTCGTACAGAAGTGCCAACTTCAGTCAGTTTTGCAGTGTGATAATATTATTGCTGGTTTATGTCTTTGCGATGTTCCAGCTGTTGAAAATATCAGAAAACTGTTGTTGGCCAGTGGACATTTTTCCCCCTAAGTCAGTGGGACAGTGGACCATTCACATGCCACATTTTAACGTCCAGCTTTGTCTAGATGTCTATATGGGGAAAAAAATAAAACGATGAGGTAATAATTTTACACTGGGAAAAATGTATTTTTCAAATATCATATAACTGCCACTTATTTTAATATATATACAAATCTATATATAAATTATTTCATACGATCTCCTGTGAGACCAAACCAAGCTCTCAGATTTCCACTTTATTTCATGATGTATACATACCAAGAGATTTTCAGTCCCTGTTCTGACAAGCTTTCAATTTGAATAAGCAAGGAAGACAAATGGAGGAAGAAATGAAATATTAATATCTGCAGTTAGAGATAGAGAACTGTGGTAGAGAAAAAGTATTGGACTGCCAGGGGCTCCAAGAGGGAGGGGATCTGAGCATAGGATTTGTGATGGTGCAGCATCTCTGTGTGAACGCTCGCCTTCCTCCATGCCTCCTGGGGTTTGATGGGATATTTTCTTAAACCAAAACTGGTTTGCAATCCTGACTACGGCAACCACAGTTTTTCTTGTTTAGACCAGAATAACTATCTTTCATTTATTTTGGAACTTGAAACTCTTGTTCAAGTCTCTTCCCCACAAAGGAAATGCCAAAAGAAAAAAAATGCTTTAATAACATATGGGTAACCACAAGACTAAAGCTAGAGCAACTTTGAATGAAACTTGATCTAATCAAAGAAAAGCTGTGTATTCCAGCCAGTTTATTCACTCTTTGCAAAATAAAACTACAACGTTACAATGACATAAGAGGATATCTGCCTATTTTTTCAGAAGCACTTCGTTAAGTGATTTGATTACAAGTAGACCATTTTCTTTCACTGTTCGTATACTAAACGTAACCAGGAGTCCCACTGTAGTCTGCTTGCTATCTTTAAGGTAGTTATAGGCACCCCGCCTGGCCTCTCACAGGAGGCATGCACAGAAGCCATATGGTAGCAAGCACACATGGAATTGGCAGTAGAGCGGGCAGGCTCCCAGGAACTCCATGCATTTCCAGACAAGAAAAATCTTGAACAGCTTTGAGGTTTGTGACTCTGGATTAATGCATTTCTGCTTGAGTCTAATTCTAGCATCTTAGCCTTTTTCGCCCGCAAGCATGAGAATTTTTCCTCATGATCATCTCCTGAATGCATAAAATGAATTCCCCAAGCAAATATTTATACGTCTTAAACAAAGTTATTTAATTAAAGGGACAGCATTGCATACTTGTTAGTAACTGTAGACTACTCCTGATTTGGAAAACGTAAAATGGATATTTTTTTCTCTTTGAAATTGCCAGGATACATTGAATCACAGGCTGCATGCGCCTGGGACTGGATGCAGCTGTAGTGTACATGCTTGGACTGCTCAGAGATCATCTGAACAACAGAAGTAATCTCTATCAGGTGGTAGATTAAAAACACGTCTTTGTATTTTTGCTATAGGATTCTGTGGCAAAATAGTTAACATATACTGCTAGGCCACATGCCATGTAAATGATGTATAGCTTATGAGCTGCTCCCCTGCTCAATGGCAAGCTTCTGTCTTAAGAATTTAGGCAGCATATGCAGAGGTTTGCTTGAGAAAGTTTTGCACTGTGCCTTTTGCTGCTGAGCGGTAACAAATTTACCCATCTGAAATATCTTTATATGGGGATTGGCAAAGCGCTGTTTTCCTTCACATAGCGCTTACTAATATGGAACTCCATTTATACTCAGAAAAAATAGCCTGCTTAGAATATTTTCTTTCTGATAAATAACCAATTCAGATATTTTAAATCAAATCAAGAAATGCATTTGCTCCTTTTCGTGTAAAAAAATCTTATTTTCATTTACTTCTCCCACGTGTACATAGATGGCTGGCCTTGAAAAAGTCAAGATAGATCTTGTCTGTGCAGCATTTTATTCTTTTGCATCCATTTTCAGTACTTATGCATAACACTTCTCGTTATCTTTTCCAAATTCTAGAATAATGAATGAGGAAAATTATGAGATTATTCACTTGTCTCTTAAATGCAAATTGAGTGAACCAACCTAGTCAGCTATAAAAGCAGTTGATCAGAAGTGATATTCTTCTTTTAGTAACATGTTTTAGATTCTTTCATTTCCCAAAATAACTTCCTTACAGACTTTTCCCACCATAATTTTTGAATATAACTTAAAAGCTATTTGAAGTGATTGATCTAAAAAGCTCACAGTCCACAAACCTTTACACTTATAATCTGCCTTTTAACCTTTACTTCCTGTTCCAGCCCTAACCTAAAAAGCCTCCTCTAAGAAGAGTCATCTGCCACGCAAATCCTTAAAATTTCCAAGTTAGCCTTCCATAAGTTGCTATAATTTACTCAAGGAATTTCCAATCCATAAACTTCACAATGACAATATAAAACCCAATGTAGTTATGTAGATGACTTGCAGTTCTGACAGTGAGCAACCACACATAGTAATTCTTCTGGAAGAATATGCAAAATCATCTGAGTGTGTGTCCAATTAATTGTTAAATGTTTATTTAAAATTAACTTTCTTAAGCCAGGATTAACTACCAACTCACATTTTTAAAAGGATGCTTGAAAAATATCTGGAGATTAGGAAATTCAAAAATAAATCCCAATTAATTATCCCTATATCTGCTAGGCAAACCAGAAGCATACTACACCCACTTTCCATTTTTTAATGACTTAAAAAGAAAGAGCAAATCCAAGCACCACATGCATGCATCCCCTCCATGTGCCCTTGGCAATCCAGCCAAATATTTTTACAGTGGCTGTATTACCTGCTGCGCTGCTGGAAGCCTACTTTTAGCAAGCAATTCCTCAACACAGCTAGTCTCATGAATTTCAGTAGGCTACTCACATATTTTAAATTGAAGAATGTTTAGATCTAGGAATATTAAGGACTTAAGGCTTAAGCTTGCTTTTAAACTTAGAAGTATCATTGGAAATATCACTGGACATGCCAACTGTGACATGTCAGATGTTGAGCATCGATATTTCATTTTGTAGCCTGTAATGAGCATGGTTAACTGCACAGAATACAAATGAAAGTTTTAATTCTTAGGTGTAGTGAGAAATTATTTCATGCAAAAGGCAAAAGGTGATGTAAAGTACTAACTTCCTTTATTTCTTAAAGGCTTGAGTATATGTGACCTGATGCTAAATGGCTGGGCTGTAAGAAATGGATGGCTCACAGGAACAGAATTCAGGATGTCCTTTTGCAGGCATAGGTTTATCTGAGATATCCCACCAAAAAAAAAAAAAAAAAAAAAGCAACAGAAGAAAGACTGAGGCAATCAAATACCAAACACTCTGATTTTTAATCTCACTGTTCTGACTAGTCTGTTTTTAATTAAAGCTCTTGGTTTCTTACGTGATATTTGTACGCATTTTGTAACATGTTGTTTAACTGTTTTTAAAGGGCATTTAAGTCATATGTCCATAATTTTATCTTAAATATTTATATCATCAGCATTTATATCAGCATTTATATCAGCATTTATATCATCAGCTTACAGACCACTGACTGATGTAGAAGCTACATTGCAGACACGCTGCCAGAAATTGGTCCCTGCCCCAGATTACAACACATCAATTTTCACCGATAGTAAGAAAATACTGTAATTTTAAGAAGTACTTTGTTCAATTTTCATTTGTTTTTTACAATTTTTACATTTACATTGCCAATAGAAGTGATTACATAAAATGTCATTGATTGTGCAGGTATTTGCCCAAGCAGGGGCTCCTGCAATCAGCGGGGCTGTCTCAAGCATTCATAGCACCTGCTAAACTGAGGAGTAAAGGAGTCAAATGGCAAAATCTAATTCAGTACACCTAAACTGAAATTGTTTATTAACCAGAGGATCACATATGGTGTGCTAGAACTGAAAGGTGTTCCCATAGCCATAAAGGAGCAGCAAATCCATCACATCTGCAGTAAGAGTCCGTACAAAACACACAATGAGATGCCCCCAGACTGATTTTTTCTTTTGCATCAGTGCCTTTGAGAAGTACCTCCTGCTGCTTATCACCGATACTGCATCACCATATTTTCCTTCTTTTTCAGAAATGTGTGCTTGTTAATAAACCTTTATATATATATATATGTATTTGTGCTATTCACTGTTATTATCTAAAAGTTTCAGGTGCAATCAGATAGTCAGTGGCAGCTAGCAGAAGGCTGACCAGACTATCTGGTATCATTTGCTTTGTTATATTGAGAAGGCACAGGAAAGTAACCTATTACCAGAAAACAATTCAAATATTTCTTTTTTGCCCTTGGCAAGCAGGTGCAAGCAGGTGTGTGCTGATCCAGAAGATAGCTTACAGATGTCATCCTTTTCTCCATGTGAGACGACATAAACACTGACTACTCCTTCCATAGGATTTTGAGGTTTTGCACTTACAAAGCAAAATTTGAATAGCAGATCTGCTGGACAACAATGAACTTCAGTTCTTTCTGTTAGACTGCTTGTTTCTATGCGATTGTGCTATTATGTCAGGTTTGGGGATCCTCAACCTAGCAATGTTTAACTCTGTGTGTGTAGCACTCCTGGCATTAGTTTCTGTGATTGCACAGTATGTTACTTCTCAAATTTATAATTAGTCCACTGAGAAGGTTTTCCAAGCTCTTCCTTCCAAGTTAGCTGTGAAGTCTCAAAGCCTTTTCCAAATTTCTGAACATTCTGTCTCTTTGTTCGCTTATAGGAAATGCGATGCTGATCTTATATATATGTATACATACATATATATACTCTTTGTTGGAAAAACTGCACATCGTAAGGTAACTGGTACTAGTTCTCACAGCTTTCACTCTTGGCTAAAAACAGACCAGAAAGTGATTTCGGCAGCAGATGTCATACAATATAAATGCTGTGTTTGGTCATTTTATGATTTTGCCTATCGCAGACAGATAGCTAGACAGCTAGAGCAACTGCACAAACGGGCTCTGAAGTCAGTCATTCAAGGAGAAAAAAAGGAATGGGTGAATTGTACTAGTAGTGCATGAGTCACTTCCCTTCATTCTGGTGAGTGATTTTAGGGACTCTGCACTAATTTTGCTCTGGCCATGAACATTTGTCCTATCCTTTTTTGCTTGTTCTGACAATCCTCTGAGACTCATTGTGAGAAAAATAAAATATAAAATAGCATATCAATTTTGCTTCTAATTCCTCACACCTTCGTAATTCCTTAAAATTCCACATAACTTGATGCAACATTTTGCTACCTACCCATCCTACAGATGAAATTCATTCTGTAGGCTAAAATGTGGTAGTCGAATGGCATCCATGCATTTGGAATTCCTGGATCACCTTCTAGATAGGAAAATATGTAATTTCTGCTGAACCAGATACTACAAGCAAAGAGCTTTAAATTCTTCTGTAATTGCAGCAAGTATATTTATAATCCATGCAACAACTTCCATATAATCAACTAGATAAGCATCTGAAAAAGAGCAGATGAGATAAACTATCAGCTGCTGTGTTTTTGATTTGACTACACAGAAATGAAAGCAATCTTGCTAGCCATCTGCAGACAGTTCTTGCTCCTCTGAGTCTTTCTGCAGTTAACAGAACTTCCAGGGAGGTGTGATCTGGGTACAGCCTGAGTGTGGTGCCTCAGACGGGAGTTCTCTTCTGTAGTGCATGCACAAAGAAATGTTTCCTTTCTCACACTTTTATGATACAGTGTAAATGCTCTTGGTTCACATACAATGGACTTCTCATAGAAATTGTCCCCATGGATTTGAGTAAAATATATTCATAGTATGAAAGAATGGTGGCAGCATGGCCCAGGGATGTGCTGCCTGGAAAAGGAAATTAATCCGAGTGCAATTCCAGTGTGGCTGCTTGGTGGGCTGTCCATGCTGTACCACCTTAAATTTGATGGGATGACAAAGCAAATCCCTGGTTAGCTATGCCTGGGTTTGTTAGGTCAGCTGTGATGCTACAAAAAGAAGCCTAAGCCTTTATCTGGCCTCTGGAGGGCTAGAAGGGTGCAAAAGAAACTTCACAATAGTTGGCCATTCCTGGTCTAAGACAAAAGAAATGACAATTGTACACAGTTGAAAAAAAAACACTGAAGTGAGCAGCGGAACTACTGACTGCTTACAGCCAAAGCTTTCACTGGTAGACAATCAGCTATGAGATATAGGGTAAAGCTGGGGTTTATGACTTACTATTCTTAGCAGTTCTACAACCATTCAGTGGTCAGGAACAGACAAGTATATCTTGATTTTAAACCTGAAAAAAAAAAGTGCTTGTCTCTTTTAAAATTATTTTTTATTCTTTCCAAAGAAAGGTGAGCTCTTCCATGTGTTCTATGACCTCTTTCAGGAGCTATGTAAAAAATGCCGTGCCCAAGAAAAGACTATGTGGTATACCTTGTTTACCATTCAGCAGAATTCAGCTTCAGCCCCTCCTGTATTGACATGTTGAAGTACAGCCTGTAGGGTGGTTTTTTTTTCATGAGCTTAAGGAGTCTGTCCAAATACAGTAATATTATCCAGATAATACTAGATTCCAAGCTTGTTATTAAGAATTATTAGCATATTTGAAAAACTCTGAATGATGATTCTGGGCCATATGGCATATGAACAAAAGAGAAAAGTCCATTACGTGTAAGAAACGCTGTGAACCTCATGCATTCTGAATGCTTGGTAATATGTGTTCCTTAAAGCAGGAGTAGAAAACATACTCTGCAGAAAATACAGCGCTGTTTGTAAATGGCTAACTGTCCATCACAATGGCTTTTTTTGGCTTCCTTAGGTCCATAAAAAAACAAGTACTTCAGTTTGATTTTTGTCACCACTGTGCTGAAATTAATTCAGAAAATGCAGTGTCTTCATTAGCATCATTCGGGGCTATTTTTTTAATTATCTTGTGACTCAGCATCTCTCATTCAATTGTAGAAAATATAATTTCCATTGTAATAGCAGCACATTAGATTGAATTTTCATGCTGTGAATAAACCCTTCTGCACATCTGGTATTTCCATGTAATAGTTGATACTATTTCTTTTGTAACAGCTGAAACTGGAATTTGTGTTGCAGAAATGTTTGGTTGTACTGAAGCATTGCAGCCAGTATGAGTGTGCGTACTTATTGCAGTTTACAGATTTCTACTTGGAAGGAGTATTATTGCACACAATAAGGAATTCAGCAATATGTATCAAAAGTCATTTTCACATGCAGGAAACAACAGTGTTGTTCTTCAGGTACTTTCACTAGATGTGTCAAATGTTGAACTTCTATAGCATTATAGGGAAATGCATTCACTGAATACTGAAATGCAGAAGCCAGTGGCCAGTATTATTTTAGTAGCCTATCTACATTATCCTGAACGAAAAGGTAAGCACACACAAATGCATTCATAATAAATAACTGCTTCCATCCACAGTCAGTACAGTAACATCTGGCATGGTAATTTCACATAAATACTGCTTACGTAGAATTTAATGGTATATTTGAATCTAACATCTTCCTTCAATATTTATACAGAGTCACACTTGTCATACATACAAGCATGCATACAATTCCCTGAGATCATGGCTCTGAGATATGCCCTACGTATGCTGAGCTTTCAGCCATAGTTCTAGTGGTTGCAGCTTGAATGCCGTTCACCACTTCTTACTCTTGATTTTGTGATTGTCAGTTCAGTTAGAGCAATGGTTACAATCTCTTTAGTGTCAGATCTAATTCAAGCAGTAAATACTATTTATAATCAATAGGAAATCCTTTCTTCTGTAAGCTCAATTTGACCTTTTTCTGCTGTGCTTCAAGTCTTAGTTAGACATGATTTTTCACACCCTCAAAGCAGCAGTTCACTATGCTGTTGATTGCTTTGTTTCTAGTATGCTGGCAGTGTTTATAAAATTCAGCTACAACGTGTATTGCAGAAAGAATTCTTTCGTTGCAGTGGCATGGATTCATTTTCTTTTTTATCATGAGGAAAAAGCATGCAGAATGCACACTAGCTCTCTGCTCAGATACATCATACAGTGTAAATGGTTTTCTTTCTCCAGCAAGGTCAGGAACACTAAGTATGTGATTTCCAACCATTTGCATTTGAACAACCAAAGGAACTGAGGAGCACCTGGACTTTGTAGGAATGATGCAGATGAATTCAATAGCAGCACAGAAACTGGTCCCATTTCTGCAGTAGCTGAATAGAAGGGATGCAATACATGCATCCACAGAAATACCAGAAAGTGTGGTCCTGGTTACAGCAGACAAAAGCGCAAACCAATCAAACCACTAAAAACCCCTAAGATTTAAAGGGTCCCTAAACTTCTCTTTACTCGAGAAATATCCTCCTCTGCCCAATACCATTGTTGCAAGCCCAAAGCTCTCTTCAGAAATGGGAAATTCAGTTCATGTTATGTATGTGAAGCAACCAGACCAACAGCCAGATCATCACCTATCTGCAAACGGGCAGGAAACTAACAGAAATGTTTATTTTAGCCATGTATAACAAGAGTGACTGATCAACCTCACTGTGCTGTTTTACTTTTGTTCTAGTTTCAACATTGAGAACAGTGACAGTATTTCAAAGGCAGCTTTATTGAAGTAGTTAACAACTAAAAACTTAGGCGTTAGCACGGGGGAGATGTGAATGAAGCCCATGTTATAAAGGAATAGGAAATTACTAACGGCGAGGAAATGCAAAAGGAAGGAAAAAAAAAAAAAAAAAGTAGGGCAGAGATATAAAAGGCATAAAACAAAGAAACAAAGTGTTGACAAAGAAGTTACACTAATAGTGAGCATTTCCTTTCTAGACGTTACTAAGGTGACAAAAAATACTCAGTAAATAACAAAGTTAAGGAATACAGAGCTGTTCCTACAACTGAATGATTTTAAGTCTGTTACACAAGCAAACTCAAGCCTGAAGCAGTCCAGCTTCAACATTTTTCTCTCAAACACTTCCGAGGCATTCCAAATCCTCTGGTTGATTCTGGACAGCCTGGAATCAAAACAAAATCTAGATGCAACTGTTTTAATAGAATTTTGTTTCATTAATTATTTTCATTTGGGTGTGAAAACGTGTTACGAAATCTGGGAAGGTTCTGTGGCGATGAACTACCTTCCACAGATCACATCCAGCTGTAAAAGACAGGGAAAAAGAACAGGACAATTGTGAGGTTGGAGCCCCACGCAATGCCAGAGCTCTGCAAGGGCAATCAGGCATCCACTGCTGCTTCCTCTAGGGCTGCTCTGTCCTTCTCTAGGTAAGACAACCTTAGTGTTGTGCTTCTTTGGACTGATTTGTTTGTTTGTTTTTCCAGTGAATTGTGCATTGGATGGGAAATTATAGTTTTACTACTATGGATGCCAGCAGACCAGCAGTGCTGCTGTGGAGGGATGAAGGAGGGCACGAGCACTGACCAGATGGACACACAAAGCCTAAAGAATTTGAAATTCATTTCAGTCTAAGTAAAAAACACCACAATGTTTCAATGGTATTCCCCCAATAGTTTAACGGCTGGGGGAGGGGAGGAGATAGGGGAGAAGCCCCCACCGTAATATCCTGTAACTCAGGAAGGTGTGTTAAACCCACAGCTTTCCACGTTGTGGGCATCTTAATCCTAAGGCATCCAATAAAGGAGAACATCCTTCAGGCTTTTACCAACCCAGCTTTCACCAACTCCTTTGTTTATCCTGCAACAGAACGGAGGGTTTCTCCCCGCTCCGACAGGAGCCCCGCAGCCACCGGCTCCTCCTGAACCCACACCTCCTCGGCGGGGGCTCCCGTGCCCAATTTCGACACGGCTAGAGGAACCGGGTAGACGCAGGCGGGAGCCCCGCAGGCACCCGCAGCCCGGGGCGGCCGCCCGCCCGGAACGCCCGGACCCACCGCCGAACCCCGAGCAGTGAGTAGGCGCCGGCGAGGAGATCGCGCAGCGGGGAAGGGCCGGGCCCCGATTTTCGGCTGGGCTGGGAGCGCAGCGAGTGGCGCCCGGCGGGCGGGCGGGGAAGGGGCCCCCGAGAAGAGCCGCGACGCAGGGCGCGGGACGGCGCCAACGGGTACCAAGCGACCCCGGCGACCCCGCCCCGGCAGCGCCCTTCGCGTCCCTGGGGAGACGCCCCGTCCGCCCGCCGCGCGGCACCACGGGAGTTGTAGTCCGGCCCCCTCCCGGCCGCCCCCGGCCCAGGGGGGGAGAGAGGCGCCGCGGCCGCTCTCGCGAGGCTTGGCGGCGGGCGCGCTCTGCTCTCGGGCGGCCTCCTCGCGAGGGCGGCCGCCGGCGGCGGAGGGACGTTTGGTGCGGGCGCCATTCCCCCGCGTGACGTCATAGTGCATTGTTGTGAGCGTAGCGGAGCATCCCTCAAGCTGTCAGCTGAGCCGCCGCGGCGGGGAGCCGAGCCGGCCCGGCCCCCCTCCTCCCCCGCCTCCGCCTCCTCCTCCTCCGCCCCCGCCCCTCCCGCCCCGGGGGCTCCGGCGTTCGGTGTCAACGTATCATTGTCCGTGCGGAACCCCTCCGGGCCCCCCCCTCTCCCTCCCTCCTCCCGTCCCCCCGGTCCGCCCTCCCCCCGCCCCCGCCCCCCACCGAACCACCTCAATGAGATGCAAACATGAAAGACAAGAGGAAGAAGAAGGACCGCACCTGGGCCGAGGCTGCCCGCCTGGTAGGTGCCGCGCAGCATTGTGTGTGCGCGTCTTGTGTGCGCGCCGCCCGCGTCCCGCCGCCGCTTTGTTGGCGGCCGTTGGGGCGTGGGAGGGAGCGGGAGAGGGCGGCAGTGCGTGTGCGACGGAGGAAGTGTGCAAGGGAGTGTGAGTGTGTGTGTGTGTGAGGGAGTGCGAGAAGGTGTGCGGAAGTGTGCGAAGGAGTGCGTGAGTCTGCGTGTGAGCGTGCAAAGGAGTGTGTGAGTGAGGGAGCGTGTGTGCGAGGGAGGAAGTGTGTAACGGAGCGCGTGTGTGTGGGGGGGAGTGCACGAAGATGTGAGGGAGAGCGTGAGTGCACGGAGCTGCACGCGAGTGTGCGAAAGTGTGTGAGCGTGTAAAGGAGGAGGTGTGCGAGTGAGCGCGAGGGACGGGGAGCGCGTGCGAGGGAGTGTGCGGCCGCGAGGCGGTGTGTTCGGCCGCGGGGCTGCCGGTGGGGCTGCGAGGGCTCAAGGGAGGCATTGCCCGTGCCGGAGGCGGGCGGCAGCGGGTGCGCGGCTCCTGCCGGGCTGTGCGAGGCTGAGCCCGGCCCTCTGCTCTCCTCCTGTCCCCGTCTGGAGAGGAGAAATAGCAGCGTCCCTTCGGCAACGTGCGCGTGAGGAAATGCCTATTCTTTTCTTCTTTCGCGTCTGCGTGTGTGTGTGTAAATATCCAGGGGTTGTTTTTGTCTCTCTGAGTTCGCGCATCAGATATCCCAAGAATACCCCTCCGTTTAATTGCAGAGAAAAGTAAAATATCTGGGAATTGCTACTTCATCCCGTTAGCGTGAGCAGGAGGGCAGGGCAGAGGGGCAAGGACGTGACAGAGAACTCTCATCCCGGTTTCCCTCCACCCTCTCTACTTTCTCAACTGAGCCGAGAAATATCCAGGGCAATCAAACCCACGGGCGCTCTAGAGACCTGCTCAATTCCCTCTTCATTAGGAAACTGTCTTCTCTTACCTACTGTATCTGTTTTCACGGTTCTGTATTACTGTTTGCTAAGTGTAATAGAATACACTGTTGATGTTGTTTTCAGTTTCCGAGTGTGTATGGTTTCTCTTCGTTCTAGGAATTTTACAACAATCTGTGCACAGTACAGCATGTGTGGTTGTACGTGTTTCTGTGTGTGTCTTCTGCAAACTTGTGTCTGGCTGAGCTTCAGTTCAGTGCCTAGAAAGATGACAGAGCAGGGAAGATACATCACTGGTTATATTGCTTTTCTTTCTTTCTTTTTTTTTTTGAATCCATGTCAACTTTGTATTTTATCCATCTCTGAGATAATTCCCTAAGTAACGTCTCTGTGGTTATGGTGCATCTATTTTTGGCGATGGATATTGATGTCATATTTCTATTAGTTACACTCCACGAGACATTCCTTGTAAAAATGTTTCCACCTTGTATGAATTCCTACATAGGAAGTTCAGCCTTCCTCTCCTATGTAAATAATTACGAGGTGTTAGACAGACACTACCTATAGATGTCTCTGCGAGCTGTACATAGGTGTTCTCATGTGCTTGGTCAGTGCTAAATTCTGGTGTGGTTCATTCTGCATTGTACGACATTTCGCAGTATCTCAGCTTCAGCGAACGTGTTCTGATACATTGTCACCTTTGCCTAGTTTCTCAGATTTGTAAGAGAAGTTTAACCACAGTAAAACAGTATTCGCTAAGTAGCGGTAGCAGTGGGTGTTGCTATAGCGCTTGTTTTTTCAAGCTTTAAACAGGCAGCTTGCATTTGAAAGTCTGTAAATTCAACCAAATGCTTTTCTAACTTTCCTCTTTCAAGTGGCTGCTGCAGTTGCTACTGTAAGCTGTCTTTTGTTTGACAAATGTACATAAAGGAATTTTAATGTGTATTTATTAAAATTGCTATTCCCATGTGGTCCAGTATGTGGAAAAGTTTAAGAGCCTCTGGAGAACAAAGGCTGAGCCTGTGCTGAGGAGGAGGACTTAAGACTCTCTCCTATTTTCGTGCTGTCCCATCAACTAACACTCCCCCCTGAAGGGTCATTATTTGCTAAAATCCAGTAAAAATGATACTTTGCTGTGTGTAAGTGGTAGAGGTGTATGAGATCCTCTGTGTGGTTTTGTCTAGGCTCCTGGGGTTTGCTGTGTTACAGAAAACTTGTCCCGAGTCTGTTATGTGAGCAGTGCATAGCGCTGCTCAGACTGGCCGTCGTCCTGCACAGAGCTTTGGCAGTACAGTGACATGCCTCTGCAAATCACAGTGAAAGATTGAAGCTAAAGTTGCCACTCCTTACAGTGTTTTATGTTAGGGCCCTGATGGTTCATTACAACTTTGCTTTCTTGGGATGCATCAATAATGTATTACTGCAAGGTTTGATTAAATCAATTTCTTTCCAACAGCAAGTAAACAATGAAGTGATTGATACCTGCTCACAGAAAATGACTCATGAGTTACCTGGATCAATATGATGTAAAGTTGTATAGTACTGCATTATTTTTAGAAACGAGATGGAATTAATACAGTGCAAATGTGTGGAAATGTGTGTTATATTTTCTATAGAAACCCATAACGTTATTCTAATATTGAGCTTTCAAAACTAAGTGCTCAAACATATAAAAGGAGAAAGGTGATGCTGCTGGCATTGCTTTTTTGCTCTGTTGTGCATGTCCATCTATTACAGTCTGGACTTAAAATGATGTACTTGCGCGCTTTCCTAGTACTTCAGATACACTCACAAGAGCTGCTGATTTTGTTCATTTTATTTGTTTGATGTGAGGTGCTGTGCTTCATTTTCTCTAAACTGTTCAAAGTCAATGCTAAAATATATTTTTCTCCTATGTTTCAGGCACCCACATGTAGTAGCAATGTCCAGTAGCTTCCCAAACACAAATTTTTCTGTGACATCTCTATAAAGTTAAGTATTTTGACTTCTGCTTTAGCCACGCAGAGTTGAGGCATGGAAAGATTAAGTACCTTACTCGAAGCTGCACAGGAAATCTGTGGGAGAGGCAGTTATCATACCATCAGTGTCTCTGTAGTAGTCCTGCCTCTTAGTCAGAAAATCATCTTCCTTCTGTGGCTACACTTTTGCCTCATTCACTCTCTATTACTATTTCTCTCACAGTAATTATGAAAGAAATGGATATGGTCATGTCTCTATTCAATCTATATTGAAACTCATAATTCACCATGTAATAGTTGTCATGGATAAAAAGGAGTACAAAAACTGGACTCAAGCCTGAAATCGTTACACAGTTCTCCCTTTCCCACATTCACAATGAAAGAAAGACTAGAATATATTCAGAAAAATATATTACATGACAGTCTTAAAATACATTGTAATGTGTAAGGCTAAGTGTTGAGCTCCACAATGGCAAGCAGTTGCATTTCTATTTCTTCTATTTGATTAAAAAGTCTTTGAAAACTCAAGTTTCTGCAGTGCAGGGCTTTTTCAAGATGCTTGATTTTTTTAAAACTGAAGCAGGAGGGGACTCCCATTATATTCAGCTCTTGTTGTAAATTCTGTATTTGTGATATAAGCAATAAAAAAGGGGCCGTTGGAATGCACTGTACTGGAACTTGCATTTTGGGGAAGAAGCCTCCTGCAGAGAGCTGAACCTTTTATGTGACACTCTGTGGTTTTGTTTTTTGTTTTTTGTTTTTTTTTCCTCATGCAAGTCTGCTTATCTTAGGGCAAGCATAACCCAGCTTACAAGCATTCCAGGGAAATGAACGCATGTGCAGGATCAGTGGAATGGTGGCATACCACTGACAGTTCGTCTTACAGAACCCGTTTTGTACAACATGCATTTTTATGGACAAAATTGCAACCTGTCTTTGCAACCTGCCGAAGGGCAAAGCTTTGTTGTAGACCCTATATGTCAACCCTCGGGTACTTGTAGAAAGCTCAGCAGTGTTTGTGCACAACCTGGGCGTTATCTCCACTCCATTTATTTATTTTGGTAGGTAGGTAGTTTTGTTGCTTTTTGTGTCAGGTAGACTAGGATGCTACGTTTAAAAGAACAAGACCAAAGGAAAACTTTTACAGGGAGGAGGACATCCTTCCTCTGTCTTTCTGTTGATCCCTGTGTTGATCCCTGTGATTAAGTTGTTGTTATTTTCTAGTCATACGTGGATCTCACAAAAACTGAACGGCACCACGCACTTGACGAGTTCAAGCAATTTGAAATAATTCCAATCAGTTGAAAAAACTTCTGTTTAATTTTAGCTCTTCTTAAGCTCACAAGAGCTCTCAAAGTGTTCTGAAAGACTTCAGATACTGAACTGTCTCTCAACAGTTTAACCATGAGACTCAGTGTAAGAAATATCAAAATGAAAATTGCTGAGAACAAAGTGTGTCCTGGGATACTGTGTAGCAATAACCCGACTTGTATCATCCCTTTTGACTGCTGGACCTGCCTTGGTACTGTGAGCTAGAAAAGCAGAAGCCTGAACAAAATGAGTTCATGAATGCAGAGCTCAACATATGTTTGAAGTGTTGGATATCTACAAAGGGTGGTAGTAACATTTTATGGTAACATTTAAAAAGGATTTGTTTTATGCATAGCTTGTCCTTATTATTGCTTTCTTATCTTATCTTTCCCATACGTGGCATTTTGAAACCCTACACTTCAGTTACAACCACTATTTAATAATCACATAGAAGAAAAACCGAACAATGAGAACTGTAGCATTTGTTGGGTTATTCATGTCTTGCTTGCTCCGTTTCTTCTCCAGTGTTTTTGCTTTCTCTTTTCTAAATTTTGTTCTGAAAGAAAGGTTTTCTTATGTTACGTGAGCTTGTATGTACTTTATTGGTGCTATAGAGCACTCTCGTGATTCAGCTGATGTGTGGATGTTGGGTGAGTAATATTCATGCCTTAATTCTTGAATTTTTTGTACTAGTCTCCTGACAGGATCCAGCTTTTAATTAACAGTTGTTCTGTTGCTGGTGTAAACTTTAGGAAAATTATGCTAATTAATTAAGAAATGGATGCTGGGGAAAACAAAAACAAACAAACAAAAAAAGGCATGAAAAAACAACAAAAGCCCACTGGAATTGTTAGTTTATGTGTTACTGTTTAATGTGACTGGCTGTCCAAAAGCTGATTGAGCTTCATCTGCTCTGCTAAGATAGTGGAGTTGAAATAGATTGTTAATGCTATGGAACTATTTTAGCATTATGTCTTCATATTTGAAGACCACAGCTGAAACAAAAAAAATTGGTCTGTGTAGCTAGACCATTGATGATAATCCCTTTGACTTTTATCTTAAGTCTTCGTTTTTGTTGCTATAAATACATTTTAAAGCATTGAGAAAGGAGCTTCATGTATCTCTAAAAATAGGAGATTTGACACGACTTTGTTTTACAGTATTAAGGATTTCTTTGTTGTTGGCTTAACACAGACTTGCTATTATTTTCTGTATTTGTTCTGATCTAATTCTTTTTCAGACATGCAGAAACATTGTAGCTCGGGAAGTTTTAATGGCCTTTCCCTTTGATCCCCAATCAATGCTTTTTTTGAAGAGCTATATTTTATTTTGGTTTGCTCTAGGGTTTTATCCAGTTAGTTTTATTCAAAGTGATTTTTGCACTTGTTAGACAAGGTGGATCCGCATCTCTTTTTTTTACCTCCTGTGGTTGTGTTTTTTCATTAGTGTAAAATATTACGTAAGTTATTTCAATATTTTTTTTTATTTCAAAAGTTGATCTAAAAAGTCCTTCTCTAGGGCAGAGTGGGAGGAACAAAGATTCCAGCCTTTGGCGGCACAAACCTTTTGGAAAGCAGGAACCTGATTCAAGAATGGGACCTGTTCTGAGTAAAGTCACAGTACTTGTACCAACCGGGTTAAAAAAGGAGAAAGCCCTTAGAAACAAACCTAAATATGAGGATTCCTCAACAATGAGGCAGTGTTATCAGTGTTTAAAGCTATGGTTTAATGCTCACTGATACAGTAAATGTTCCCAGGGGCGCTTTTTTTTTTTTTTTTTTTTTTTTTTTTTTTTTTTTTTTTTTTTTGTAGAACCACCAATATTTTGCTGTGATATCGCATGCTTCTGTTGGAATAATAGGTCTTTTTCTTCATTATTCCATCTGTTTCCAAATTCCTAACAAGTGAGATTTGATCCATTTCACCTAAAACTGGAATCATAGAATCATTTGAGTTGGAAGGGATCCTTAAAGATCACTTAGTCCAACTTCCCTGCAATGAGCAGGGACATCTACAGGTACATCAGGATGCTCAGAGCCCCATCCAGTCTGACCTGGAGTGTCTCCAAGGATGGAGCATCCACCACATCTCTGAGCAGCCTGTGCCAGTTCCTCACCACGCCTGCTGTAAAACACTTCATTATATCCAATCTAAACCTGCAGCGAAGGTAAGCTTTGAACGGATGATCTGTGTCTCTGAATATCATGGCTTAAGCAAATCAGTCCCCAGTTACGTCCAGTTATGACTATAATACTTTACCACAAATATCGTGAATATCAGGATAGAATTAGTAAGCCAGCTGGCAATTAATGCCTTCTTATCTTCTTTGGTCTAAGGCCGCTGATTGAGGTTGAGGACTGTGGTTACTGCTGGAAGAATCTATGGCAGCAGCACTGACTCTGGTGTAAGCAAGTTCGTGTGCTGCTTGCACTGGAACAAGAAACTGGGGTAATCTGATGTTTTCTGTTTTCATTCTTCGAATGTTAAGAGTTTCAGCTCTCTTTAGTGGCTTGACACAGAAAGACAAAGTCTTTGTAGCTTCCCTCACTGTTGGTGGAACATTTAGATCTGGTTTTTAACATTTTGGGTCTGTTTGTCCAGTGTGGCATCTTGTACCTCAGCTGTTTGAGGCAGAGTTGTTTTGTAGTGTAGCATTTAGTTTGTCTGACAACCTTTGCCCTTATCAGCGAGCACTGGTTCAGCTATTCAGCATTGCTCTAAAGCACTGGGGTATTCACAAACTCATTAAGAGAACTGTGCTAAAGTTCTCTATAGAAAACATTGCAGAACATTTTCTAGGTGACTTTTCATGAGTTTGGAGCATAAAAAAAATATTTAAAAGGTGGAAATTATATACTGTGTTTTAAAACTGGCTCTCCTAAGTGCATGGATTGGTTTAGTTGAGTCTGTGATGATAAATATCTTCTTGCTGCTTGTAGAGACTCAACTGTAGAGATTATTATCATAGAATGATAGAATGTGGTGAGTTGGAAGGGATCTTTAAAGATTTTCTGGTGCAAGCCTTCTGCCATGGGCAGGGCCGTGTTTCTCTAGGTCAGGTTGCTCAAAGCCCCATCCCACTGACCTTCTCCTGTGGGTGACAGTCACATCCTACAGGGGATCATTTAACTGAGATGTTCAGAGAATGTTGCTGTCTCTACAATTTCAAAAGTGTTCCTTGATAGGAGAGTGTCTTGGTTTAGTAGGTGATTTGGAGAACTTAACATAAAGTTATTTTTTTTTCTTTCTTATTGTGACCTTGGTTGTGCATAGATGGAGCTATGAATTTGGTAAAGCAGTCATTCTGATCAGCATTTATATTGCTTTATCCTGTTAGTTCTTTGTATAACTTATGTCTAGAGAGGGAAAAGAGCCTTAATCAAAGCATACAACAATTTGAAGGTCAAAGTTCTACTCCATTTCAGTTGACTTTTAGCATCCTGAAGAACATGCCTAACTGTGTGTAGTTCACTATAATTGACGAGTTTCTCTTTGAAATGTCTACAGAATCTATTAAATCATAGTCAATCTTCTTGTCCCACGTAACTTCCGGCATTTCTGATGTGAAACTTCTTTATATATGATGAGGCTCTACCATAATCATTGCCTAAGTGTTAATGTGTCCTTCAGTAATTGATAACTGTGTTATTTTTTCTGTTAGTTTCATCAATTTTAACTGAACAAATTCCAGACTCAGATATTTCAATTCTTCAATTGTTTTTTTTTTTTTTTTTTTTTTTAAGTTGATTCATTTTGTGTCTCAAAGTTCCCAGTTATCTACTAGCTGCTGGGATGCGTGTTGGCATTGCTGTATCAGAGAAGCATGTGATGTGGTGTGTCACCACGTATCTGCCAGTACTTTCTAGCAAGGTAACTGGGGGGGAGGGGAGGAGGAGGTCGCTTTGGCCATGGCCCATTTTTCTTCTGGACTGGGATTATGGCAGCTTTGGCTTCTTTCATTTCATTTGGCCTTTCTCTCACTTAGAAATTCTAGATATGTAAGACTAAACAGAATCTCTTTGGAATTCGGTATTTAAAGCATAAGAAACATCTCAATTAGACCATTAGTTTGATAATCATAGAATTGGTAATCTAAAAGATGAAGCTGCAAGGGCCTCATTGGCACGTTGTTTAGACTTAAAAGTAAGTTGCATACCTAAAATTAATTTGAAATTTCTGACATCAATAACATCAATTGGTAACACTCATTTTTTTTTATTTTTTTTTTTTTTTAGACAAGGGCTTTTCTGAAGTTTACCAGCATCTGATTGTCTTGTGGAATTTACATCCTAACTTAGATGTAGGAGAGCTAGGAGAAAAAAAGAGGTTCTGACAAGTTGTTAGATGAGCATGTTTTAGAGCTCAAATGTACGTATTCTTATCTCTTCTTCTCTGACAATGATTAGACAGAAAGAACCAGTTTATTTCTACAGATTGAGAATTCTGTATTCATTTAATGGTGCTCAGTCACTTCATCTGTCTTTTTTGACAATTTTTAATACTTAAAGCCTACAGATGTTTTCAGCAGTTTGATGTGATGATGCTGTGCAGCTTCATCCTTACAGCAGTAGTGCGCAATGCATTTTATTCTGTTTCATAATTTGTTTCATTCATAGCATAAGTTTTTGCAAGCACTCACCTTCTATTTTAAAAAGTGGGCAGAATAGTTTAGTGGGACTCATTCTGTAGCTGTGGAATGAGCTCTGTAAATCACTGTTTCAAGTAAGTTACTACTGTAGGTATCTTAGTGCCTTTTTGCCCCTCGTTTCAAGGTGACCAGTGGCTCCACCACTGTATAAAGTATTGAAGGTGTCAGAGACTACACAGCACTTGCATGGATTGTTCTTGTACTGAGCTCTAAGTTTGAAACTTTTCTTTTTTTTGCCAAGATTAAGAGAAATCTGTGTAGCTAGTTCTGCTATGTTGGCAGTCCTTGCCAAATGGGTTGTTTTCCTTTTGTCCTTTTCCCAGGATGCTGTGCTGTCAGCTTGTACTGCATTATTGAATATCTGCTGCCTGTTAAGCACACAGCAGAGGAATGGCTGGATATTTGGGTCCATTGGGCAGAATCATAGGAATGAAAGGCAAAACTCTAGTATGTGGCATGATCTGCTGCTTATAAGACTATTAATCTTTTAAAATAATGGTTTACTTTACTACGCCTGGTGTATGTATTGTCGTGGCTTTACCTTGATCAGCAGCTAAACTCTGACACAACTGCTCTCTCATTCCCCTTCCTCAAAAGAGCAGGGCATGTAGCAGAAATGCTAAGTCATGGCCTGAACCAGTGATGGAGCACCTGGTGGGAAGGCAGGGTCAACCCAGGGAGCTTAGGTGCATACAGTGCATCTGAGTGACTGGAAGGGGTGGAACCAGGATCCACACCTTCCCAGACCTCATTTAAGGGTTGGCAGTAGAGGTGAGGGCATCTCTTACTGGAGATCCCTCTTTACCTGAGGCCTTCCAAAGGTAAGTAGCTCTTTTCCTTTGTTTCTGCATCTTTGGCTGGTGCATTTGGGCTCCTTCTCATTTGCTGTAGCCAGATTTTGCCCTGTTATTATCATCTGTTTATAACATTACAGGGGGAGAAAATAAAATGATGAAGGGCTCAGGGGTTGAAGCAAGAGCAGGGAGGTAGCTTGCAAATCAATGTCAGGCAAAATGAACTCGGTGTAGGGAGGTTAATGTACATGAATTGCTCTGAAAGTAATGCCTCCTATTTATTTCCATGGAAACTACAACAGATACAAAGAGCACAATAACAGTGTTTGATAGAGTGAATTCTCAGCTACAAAATGCTATTTTTCAGCATAGTTGTCACCGTTAGCTGGAGCAGGTCCAAAAAAAGGCAACAGGGCTTGTGAAGGCCTTGGAGAATATGCCCTATGAGGAGCAACTGAAGGAATTGGGGCTGTTTAGTCTGGGGAAAAGGAGGCTGAGGGGAGACCTTATTGCTCTCTTTCAATACCTGAAGGGTGATTACAGTGAGAGTGGGGTAGATCTCTTGTCACTGGTGACAGAATGAGGGGAAATGGCCTTAAGTTGTGCTGGGAAAGTTTAGGTTGGATATCAGGATGAACTTCTTTACAGAAGGTGTTGTTAAGCACTGGAATAGGCTCCCTGGGGAGGTGGTTGAAGTCACCATCCCTGGATATGTTTAAAAACCATTTGGATGTGGTGCTCAGGGGCATGAATGGAATGGCCTGCCCAGAGAGGTGGCGGAGTTGCCGTCCCTGGCAGTGTTCAAGAGGCGTCTGGATGATGTGCTGCATGATATGGTTTAGTGCTTGTGGTGGCAATGATGATGAGGAGACGGTTGGACTAGATGATCTTATAGGTCGTTTCCAACCTTGTGATTCTATGATTTACCAAAGGTTTGTTAGAGTTAGGGTAGTTTGGACAGGTCGTGGTTGGACTTTATGATCTTTAAGGTCTTTTCCAACCTGAGCAATTCTATGATTTTCATCAGCAATGAATAAAAGCCTATGTGACGTTCTTGTAAAAATCTGCATGGCTGTCTGGAATGTGGCTGGTCTGTCATGTTGCTGTTGCCCCTGCTAAAATGCATCACTGTGCTCACATCCACTGCTTGATCTCCATAAGGTTCAGCAGTTTTTTCTGCCAAGAGGAATTCAGTAACACACTCTTGCTTCATACACGCTTCCATGTCAGGCACCGTGTTATCAGGCTGCCCCTCTGCTGCCATCGGTCACACAGCAGAAAGATGTAACAGAATATTGATGGGAAAGTTCAACCTATGCTGTTACTATCATCAGCTGCCTTTGATGTTGCTAACCAACATAATAGGAGGCATTATTTTTGGAGCAGTACTCATAATTTGTCTATTACTAGACTAGAGAAGTGAGAAACTAGTTAATTTAGAGTCCTAGAATGGTTTGATTTGGAAAGGATCTTGAAGATCATCTGGTTTCAACCCCCAGCTGTATGTGGGGGCACCTTTCATAGATCAGTTTTTTCCAAAGCCCCCATCCAGCCTGGCCTTGGATGCTTCCAAAGATGGAGTATCTGCAACTTCTCTGGGAAACTTATTGCAGTGTATCTCTGCCCTCAGTGAAGAATTTCTTCCTAATGTCTAATCTAACTCTAATCTCTTTTAGTTTAAAACCATTCTCCCTTGTCCTATCACGACATGCCCTTTTAAAAAGTCTCTCCCTGTCTTTCCTGTGAGACCCCCTTTAAATACTGGAAGGCCACTATAAAGCCCAGTGTACGGTTAACCCTCTGGTCTGTAAGCATGCACTGCTGGCTCTTGTTGAGGTTTCTCATCCACCACAGTCCTCAAGTGCTTCTCCTCAGGGCTGCTCTCAATCCATTCTCTGCTTAGCTTGTATTTGTGCTTGGGATTGAACTTCATGAAGATTTCCTGGGCCCACCTCTGAAGCCTGTCAAAGGTTCCTCTGGTTGGCATCCTAGCCTTGCAGCATGTTGACTACACAGCTTGGTGTATTTGGCAAATTTGTTGAAGGTGCATTCAATCCCACTGTCAATATTGCTTACAAAGACATTAAATGGCACCAGTTCCCAGTACTGACCCCCTAAGGAAGGTCTGTCATCACTGGTATCTACTTGGACATCAAGCCACTGGCTGCTGCAACTCTGTGAGTGTGACCTGAAAGAAAACTAAAACCACCTTCCCCCCCATCCACCACCTTCTACCTCTTCACCTGGGACAGCGCAGGAGAATGGGACCTGCATGGATCCATGGGTCCAATGGGTCCATAATGCTTTGTCTCTGCCACTCCTTTGTTGTCAGTCTGTTTCTCTGCTACAGAGATTGTTCCCAAACTGATCCTGTGTGATCCTGTGGACTTCCTGCGGACAGCAGCTCTTCAAGCACTGCTTCAATACCATGAGGCCCAGCCTGCAGAAGTGGGCTGCTCCAGCACAGGTCTTGGCAGGTGGCAGGTCGGTCCCCAAGCCCTCCTGTCCCAACTTTCCAGAGGCAGCAGCTCCAGCCTAGGTCTGCTCCTGTGAAGGCTGTCCATGAAGGAAGCCACAGCCGTGAGGCCAGATCCACTGCTGTACCATGGGCTCCTCCACAGGCTGTACATAGAGATCTGCTCCTTATGGTGTCCGTGGGCTGTAGGGGGATCGCCTGCTCCACCACGGGCCTTTGCACAGGCTGCAGGGAACTTCTGCTCTGTGCCTGGGGCACCTCCTGCCCTCCTTCTGTACTGACCTCAGGGTCTGCATGGCTGTTTCCTCATGTTTTCTCACTCCTTTCTCCCATCTGCTACTGTGTAGCAGTTTCTTTTTCTTAAATCTGCTCTCCCAGAGGCATAAACAATGTCACTTAGGGGCTCAGCGGTGCATCCCATTTGATGGGACTAAATCTACATTGGGCATTTGCTGGGCTCTGCTCACAGAAGCCACTCCTGCAGCTTCCTGCTACCAAAACCTCATCATACAAACTCAATACATGTGAGCAGCTGGAGGCTTCGAGTATAGATTACAGTCCAACAGTAGTTTCTTGAGCAATAGGTGAAGTACTTTTTGCCAGGTATCCCAGCAAGTAATATTTCATGGGAAGTCTGAATAAAGATTCCTGTTTTGATGTTGTCCTGGTCCTTCAGATTCCTGATTTAGCCATCCAAATAGTACATGCTGTGTCAAGTATTGGTTTACAGCTCTGTGAGACTGGCTGGGAGAATCAAATACAGAAGTCTGAATGCTTGGGACATTCAGTCTGCCCATAATGAGTCTCAGCATCCTCTGGAGAAGAGTTAGCAATAGCAAGAAATGGACACTACTCTCAGCTCTGCAGAGCTCTTGGTCCAGTTGTTTGTTTTTTCATCTTGCAAACTAAATTCTTCATGCTAAAATATTGTTTCCTCCTGTCAGTGCTCAGAGATCAACCATATCACTGCCAATTTCCCCTGTTGCTTTTGGGAGGAGAGTTACCCGTCCGATTGGAACTTGCCAGTGATAACCAACCCTATGTCTTTGGTGTGGAGTGATATTCATCTTCCTTATCTGTTGGTGAATGCTGTGGTTTACAGAGTGTATGATCAGCCCTCAAAGAATAGATACTGAGAGAAAATGGAATTACTGGTTTAAGCTAGTTAGAGCACTGCAGTTATCCTATGATGAAGGATCTTTTGTGCTCCTTGTGATGGAGTGTTCCAAGGACTCGGTGAGCTTCACTAAGTGGTTGCGATGTTAAAACGTTCTTTTTCAGAGTACTAAAAGCACTTAAGAACTAGAGTGCTGTGACTTCACAAGGTAAATTTGGAGATTTTTATCAGTCTGGCTGTGCAAGTTACTGCATGCTGTATACATCCATTACTCATCCATTGCTGATGATTGCTGCATTTACTAAGTACCTTTCAGTGCGTGTGCTGTGATCAGTCCTTTGCAGTAAGTGTTTGATGTTCATTGTGGGTTATTAATTTAGCCTCCAGGTCACAGCAGCGGCGACAGTGAGGAGACTGCTGAACTCATAAGGGGCTGCCTGGGGACTTGTCCAATGAAAGAGAATATAAACGTGCAAGAAGTAAATGAGTTTGTGTTGGTTTGGCAGATTGCAGGATATGGCACATGGGATGAGCAATGAAAGGAGCGGGCATAGTCAAAGACATTAAGGATAAAGTCAGTGTCTGAGCAGTTATTTGAGCTACTGTGATTTGTGGACTCTTCCAGCTGTCTGTGGAATGTGGGGTTGAAATCTACAATGGCAGGAAGTGAAGAAACTAGGGAAAAAAGAATTGAAATAATAGAATCAAAGCATTTGATCAGGGTTATTTTGTATGGATTTGGAAGGTGAATCAGGAGAGTATTGTCTTGTTGTCTTTTAGTCTGTTTAAAACAAAAAAACAAAGATATCCTGATCTTTCAAATTAGTTTGCCATAGTGGGATTAATTTTCAGAATTTTCTGTAGGTTAATTTCTAACAGAAGAGGTGATACGTTGCAGCAGGGAACGCTTCTGCTTCCATTTGTCTGTGAGGCTGTCTGCTGTGCTTGGAGATGAGGTGTCAAACAATCCAAAGCATACTCAACTTGCTATGATTTCTGAAATCTTTAATGCTTCTGTTAATTACACATATATAAAATATCTAGCTGTGTGTGTGTATATATATATCTGATATCTAGACATGTGTATTTTTTTTTTTAATGAGGGTAAACTTGGTTTCTACAGTATACTCTGTATATTAGTGTCTGTGCTGCAGAAGAATATTTCAAGCTGTTTAAGGTAATGTTGCAGTAGAATAATGTTCCTATTTTCATTCTGAGCCAGAACTGCAAAACAGGCTGCTTAGATCGTGGAGGCTGATGCACACACACAGCAGTTGGGAAATTCTCCTGAAAGAGCTGCAAAGAGATTGAGAGGTGTCTTTTTCTATTTAATATAATCACTGCACCTGTTTGCTGTTATCAGCAGTCTGAGAGCTGTTATGGCAAGAAGTTTCATGTGTTAGTTAAAGTGTTGTTAAATGTTGGGATTGATTGTAGAGAACAATTTCAGAGTGGCAGAAGAGGGATCTGGGGAAAGCATTCTGAGGATTAATGTTCTGAAATAAATGGTTTTTATTTAAAAGCTGCAAACATACATAATAATATAATGCTTGTTACTTTTAGTACTTGCATACATTTTCTGGGATTAGTAGAAGAAAGTGAAACTGAGTTTGTTTGCTGGCATGTCATGTGGTAAAAAGAAAGTGTGCCTGAGTAATACTGATGTACTTGGATGGTCCAGCTGCTTTGGCAAACAGTGGAAAAAAAGAAGAAAATATTATTTTGTCAATGAGGAATAGTAAATGTAAAGGAGAAGGAAAAAAAAATCTATGAGTGAAAGTGAAGGCAATAGAGAAGAAATACTTCTATGTTCTATGATAAAACTACATTCTATTTACTTATTTGTTTTGCAGCCATTTCATGTAATAAGGTAACCCATTGAAGTTCCCAAACCTTCATCTTTCATGTTCAGTTGTTTCTCAAACCTTAAAGTTGGAAATGGAAAAAATAAAATGGTGTCTTCTCTCATCTGTGAGAGATAAAACCTTTGTCTTGGAAATGAAATACTGCGTTTTTATTATGTTGCATTCTGTCTAGAACAATTTGCAGTGTGGGCTATCTCAGCCGAAGTATTACTGTTGAAATTATAAGTAATCCCTATGAAATAATTGAAAAGACCAGTTTGTCTTCTGCAATATTCTCTCATCTGTTTGGTATTAAGACTTTTCGAAATGAGGCTCAAAGGTCCAGGTTATTTCTAGACCTGCAGAAAATGTGTATACCCTGGAATCTTTTGTGTCCAGAACTCGGTCTGATACAATGCTTGAAGAGGTGACAGTTTTCTTGTGGTTCTGAACAATGCAATTTATTTTTGTTTAAACCGTCAAGAACGTAGTGCCTAAATTCTCTGTGTATACTTCTTTGTCTTTGGATGAGATTAATTAACTGACATAATTAAAGATTGGATTCCTGGATTTGAGTTGCATCTCCCTACCAACCCGCATTGGTTCAAAGGTATGATATAAATTCAGTTGTTACACTGGAAGCCCAAGCTGAAGCTGTGTAACTTTTGCATAAAACAGATCTCATTTTTCTCTTGCTTGCCTTTTTTTTGGGGGGGGTGGGGGGATTGAAGATTTAGTTCAAACAAGCATGACTATAATCTCCCTAAGTACTAAATCTGAAATGTGTCTAAACCCCACAGACACAAATTATTTGCCAGTAGCATTCCCTAGGAGCTGATGACAATTAGGTAGTGCTGCATTTCTTGAGGAGATGTGACTTTGGGAAGACTCAGATCCTCAGATATATGAATGTATGTGTGTTGATGCTTACAGGAAAGTGCGAAAAACGTGCCAAATAGGCTTCAGCCATGTTTTGTCCCTTCATGGTTTGGTCTTTTTGAGTGTTCTTTCTTAACTTCAGCTGAAGTAACAGTTAAATCTGATTAACAGGTAGCAAAGAATCCTAAGAAATACACTGTGAAGTTAATGGCCCCCAGAGATAGATGTGTGTCTTGAACAGGAAGCCTAGCTTTAAAAGATCGGTATATTTGTATTCCTTTAGAAAATCCTCTGTGGTTCCTGTCTGCTGACCAATTACTTTGTTGTGATTCCAGAAGTCAGTGTTAGGAGTTGTGTGATGGATGACTGCTGGTCGTTTCCCAGTGCAGCCTGCTCAGCTGTTGTCCAGCTTGATTTTTGGGAATTTGGGCACATGGTTTGGAATAATGCCTTTCAACAGATTCAGGAGTTGGGACGACTACAGACTGTCCAGAAAGTTTTTGGTTTTTTCCCTTATGGAGGAAGAGACATTCTGTAATCTGATCTCAAAGCGAGATACAAACTGTTGTTTTAACAATCAATGTTTTGTCTCCTTACCTAGACCAGTTCTGAGGTCACAGTTCATCTTTCTTCTTCATAGGCTGGAGGCCCCATGAATTGGTTTGCCGATGCCGAGTGATTGCTCCTTGTTTCAAATCTGTAAGGGAAATCAGCAGTCAGTTGGAAGACAGCTGTACTGATAAGGTTCCATTGATCTTTCTCTCCTATCCACTCACTATCAATTAGAAATATCCATCGCTTTCATGATACTTCTTCCTTGCCCTTACCTTCCATACTGCTACCCTGTGATGTGGCTGGTCTCAGTGATGCGGCTGGCCTCAGTTGCTGATTATAATTTACGTGGCTGTAATTAACAGCCTGATAAAAATGTCTGAGTCAGTATCTGGGAAGTCTAGATAACAATAATGCTTGTGGTGAGAACTTTTCAATAACTCACTATATTTGATGCAAACCAATGGTGAAGGATTGCTGTTTTTAACAGGAAAAAAAAATTCATATCAAGGATCAAATTTCACCCAGTGTAGCATGATTTAGCAGTATCCAGAAAATGAGAACTTAAGAAAATACAGAAAATTTGTACTCCATCTTGAGTACAAATAATTATTTCCTCTTTAACAGAACTTCTGCTTATCACGGTGTTCACTGCAGTATAATCTGAAACGTTGTTGTCATTTTACATACAACATTCCAGAAGCACATAAACAACATAATATGCATACGCTTTCTCCAAAGTAATTGAGTTTTGAGAGATCATTAACATAAGTTTGAGATGGTCAGATTAGTTTACAAGATCCTGGGGAAGAAATGATCGTGTAACTGTTTTCAGAACTTGGGGAAGCTCCTTAAATACTTTTATTTATGTATTTGGAAATGAATGCAAATGCAGGTAGAGAGCCATCATACATTCTTTTTAATCTGACTACTGTGACAAATGTTTCTTAATAAAGGTTGTTAAATGGTGTATTTTTCAAACCTTTAAACAGATGCTACAAATATCACTGCAGACCACCATGATGTTCTGCATTAAATGTTGTGTTTAACAGGACAACTGTGGGTGGACCTGGGTGATGAGATGGGGGAAAGGACTGTGTGGAAGGACTGGTAAGAAGGACTGAACATTCAGAAAATGGATATGAGTTAGTGAACCATAGAATATTCTTCTATTTTTGAAAGTCTTAGATGAGTAATTGTCAACTGTGCCATCTGTAAGTAATGTGGGCTTCCAAATTTGTGGCAATTAAAACTGCCTAGCATCCCACTCTAGCCCTATGTTTTATTATGTGTACAAGTCAATACTGAAGGCTAATCTCTTGTGACATTAATCGTCTCATGAGGAGAGATGGAATAAATCACAGTAGCCCTTCCTCTCTTCACTCATGAAGATAAATGCTATAACATGATGGCTGATCTTTGTTATGACACTAACCATTATATATTTAGCAGAGATAGCAAAATCCCACTGACAGCTAACAAAAGAATTCTCTCTTTACATGTTCTATGAGAAGGCTGTATTTCTTTACTTCAAAAACATGACTTATCATATCTGCTCTCAGAGAAATTTAAGCAGTGATTCTGTGTTGTGCCAGTGAACTAAATTCTGTATGCAACAATGTCATGATTCCAAATAATAAAAACTCATGTGAAATCATTGTGCAGCTCTGGGGAAAGAATGTATATAATGGGCTAGGACTGTTCAGATGCTACTGTTTTGTATTGCCAATTCTGACGAGAAAGTATAACTCCTATTAGAACAAAAGAAAAACAACCAAACAATAAAGAAAACAACAACAGCAACAAAATAAACAACTCCACCATCAACCAAACTTCAGCGCTTTCAGGTTTGTGGAGGTTCTGTTCTCTACTTTGCCTCCAGTACTTGAACAGATGGGCTCAGGGAACTGAAAGTGACTTTTGTTTTATTTCCTGTAATTGCAAGGGATTTTTTTTTCCCTTTTTTTTCTGGCTCTATCACTTGCTGCATGCCTTTCAGGAATTTCTTTCTGTGTTTTTCATGCTTTGGACAAGTCTGGTCTTTCTTTTGAGGATAAAGTTACTAAGAAAGACTCTTAGTCATTTTCTGTGTCTCTGCTTATTAATCTGAACGGAGTGGTGCTGTGTATCATCCTGTGAGGGAGAGACAGAACAAACAGCTGAGTTGTGAAGTTTATGAACTTTCCCTGTGAGGTTGAGAGTATCAATGGCTCTTATATTGGCTTCTCACATAAGCATCAAAATGCACTGCAAGTTTCTTGAGATAGTTTCTTGCCATTTATCTTATAGAATTAAAATGACAGTATAAATGTAATAGTTTCATTTACGTGGTTATTGTCATCAGCCATATTTTATAAGCATGAAGAGAAGTGCTTCTTGGCTGCTTAAATATATTCATGGTACATCACTGGAGTCAGTGCCAGCTGCAGCATGAAGCTTGTCTTTTTAGTAGGTGATTTTTACCTGGATAAAATACTTAAAATGGCCAAAACTGATAGGTTAGAATATTTAGCTGGAATACATAGTTAAAGTGGTTGATTTGTATTCTGCTGTGATTCCAGACTTATTATTTTTATTTTTCTCCTCTTTTTTTTTTTCTTCACCTTCTGGAAATGTTGGATCTGTATCTTTAGGACACTGTCGAACAAGATAAGCTCTGGTAATAAAGCAATGGCAACAAAACCGGCGTAACTGTCACCTCTTGTTAAGTCTGCTGCATTCAGAGAGTGGCCAGTAGGAATTTTATTTCTCACATTAAAAGTAACCCTTACACATTACGTTTGCCTGAGGAAATTAAGCAATGAAGGCTTTTAAAACTAGCACATACACGTTTTCTCTATTGATTTTTATGGGAAGTTTTACTCTCCATATATTTTTTTATTTTTCTGTGCTGAAACATTGGTCATGCAGCAGTGCTTTTTTCAGTATGTCCAAAAAAAAAAAAAAGAAGTATATCAGCTTTCAATAGTGCAAACGGTGTATAGGGAAGTAACTATGGTTGTGGTTTGGTGCTTATTATTGTCCTTGTATTGTTCCATGAGTAGCGATGAGCACATTCATATTGCTGGTACTTCTTCTGTTACCTGTAGCATAAAGGCAGCTGACAGGGAACTCATATCCTTTCTACCCCATTAGTCTCAGTTACCTAAGCATGGCCTCTCTTCATTTTGTACAGGGGGAAGAACCAAAGGGGAATTTTTATCCCTGCTGGAATTAGAGGCTTTTCAGGATTGTGGCCTGTTTCATCACTGAGCTAGTGTAGATATCAGTATATTTTGGGGTGATGGAGCTGGTTTTTGCTCCTGGTCTCTTCACTGAAAGAACGATTCATTACTGTAAACAGCTTTGACCCATGTTTTTCAGCTGACTATACTGATGCTGAAATTGAAACCTCTACACTAATTTTCTAAACTTAATAGATTACATTCTACAAGCTGTGGAAGATTCACAATGCAGTTTGTCCTGTCAGCATCCCAGAACTACAATGTGCTGCTGGCTTGCTGCTAAGCACATGCACATTTGGGCTACCTTGGCCATGTCCCTCTGTTTGATTGTGGGGAGCCCACAGCAATGAAACATCTGTATTGATGTGCTAATGCATCAGGATGTAAAGGACATAGGGATGTACTGTGAGAGTGTACTGTGGTAAAGTACAGGGAAGAAAGTTTTGTTGTTGTTGTTTTTGTTTGTTTGTTTGTTTTTTACAATGGGGATGTGGAAAAGTTGCAGGTCTTGCAATACCTCAAAAGGCAAGAGTATCACTGTGTGCTGGGAAAGGCTGAGCAGAGAAAGGCAGTGGGGTGTTGTGATTTAAAGCAAGGAGAGGTAAGGCTTGCATGGCTAAGCAGAAGGCTGTACTGCACTGTCAGCATTGCGCATTCTATGAGTCTGAATGCTTCACTACTTGAACTGAAGTTACTGCTAATAATGTAACGTAATGAGGTTACACTAATAGTAGTGGAACCCATTCCAGGGTAGAAAGTTTGACATCGTGCTCACTGGGATATGTATATTTGATCCTCATCTCACACCCCTTGCTGATAGAATCCTGTGTACTCACTGAGTTCATCCTGTTAGACTTATGGAGATGTTCATGGACCTGTGCCAGCAGATCCTTTAAATGAAAGTTCCCGATTGCTCAGGCAAACTGATTACATCAGTAGGGAGAGAAATATGAAGGCCTCCTTTTCTTTCATTATATTAGACCAGATTGGTAAGCTGTTAGAAGATGCCAGTTGTCGAGAGTTGAAAACTTTCCATACATTCTCTAGTGTGATGGATGAGACTGCTGGCGATGCCAAGATGTCTTTGCTGATAGAACTTTGGCTTTTAAAAGAAATAACATGATTATATTTTTACATGATTTAAAATCCAGAATTGAAAATGTCAAGTGTAGGGTTTATTTGGAATTTCCAAAGCAGCATTGCTGCCTTTCTATCAGTTTAAAGTGTGACGTTGTAGATGGATAAATAAAACTAATAAAAGGGTTCAGAGATCTCCGAGCAAGCTTCAGACAAGCTGGTCAAAGAAATGGAGTGAAATAATAAAAAAAAAACCCAAACCCAAATCATTCAGCTTCTTTCTTTCTTCTTCTTTCATTCAGTATTTTAGGAGATGATATTGCTTTATGTGTCTGGCAGGTTAGAAAAGTTAGGCTATTTCAGATCAGCTTACAAACAATTCCGCATTAGAAATTGTTGTTGCCTTTAGTTCATACTAAAGGAACTGTGCTAAAATGCTTTTGATTGGAAGAGGGCTGGAGAGTATGGATTCAAAGTGTTCTTTAACTATTTGAGCTTTCAATGTCAGTAGTGTTACCTTGGAACCTAAAATAAGCATGGATTAGTAAGCAAACACAGAAGTGATGTTAAAACTTCATTTAATATATTTCAGCGAGTTTAGGTGTTTTCACGTGATTTTCTTGCTTTCTTTAAATCTTTGCTCCTTTCCTTGCTTGATTTTGCTTTTCTTTCTGATGTAATGAAGCATGAATTACAAAGGCAAATGCATGGTATAGAGCATTTCATGAAAGACATCTCTGATGAAGTGCAATTACCGCCACTCAAATTTTGTACCTTCCTTACAGTAACAGTGCTTGCATAAGGACAAAAGGCCTATGAGAAGAGTTATTACTCCCATTTCAGCTTCTTTTAATATTTTAGTACTTGGAAATTACCCTTTACCTTTCTCTTAATCACTATCAGCAAGAGCCCCATGGACCTCTGTTTAAGAACGGTTAAAATAGCTTGTAGTGTGTCTTCCCTTGTTATTCCCTTTCCCCTTCACATCTTGTATACCCTTTCTCCTCCCAGTCTTTTGGTTTTCTTTTCCTCATCTATCTCTATCCAATTCCTTTCTTCTCCAGCTCTACATCTTAGCCGTACCCTCTCCTCTCCTAACCATTTACCCATCTTTCTTCACACAAAGGGCTTTGAACTTTTACCAGGCTGCCCAAAATTCCCCAATGGCTACAGCCGTTAATCAAAAATGAATACAAAAGATTTGAGTGGGGCATTTCCCACAATAAAATCAGTCCTCCTGTTAACCTCACACAAGCAGCTGGAAAAGACAATGCTGGATTTATTCCAGGATGCTGTTCTTGCACCCTGTTTGGAACTCCATCTTTCAATTTGTTAATTTAGGAATGGGTGTCTAGAAAAGATGATGCATATTTTGCTTAGAAGAAGGAAAGATATTTTTCTGTTCTTCTATCTACCCTTCTCTTTTTGGGCAGTAAAGAATGTCTGTTGTGCAGTTTAGCCTTACTTGTATTGTAGCTGCTGAGTGGGAGCTCTGGCAATAACTGTGCTATTCCTTTTTCTCCTCCTGAATTATTTAAATAACGTTCTAAAGTGAACTGCTCCAGTTTGTGTGTAGTGGCTCAGCATATAGTTGGACACTAAGCAGATGTGATAAAATGATTCTGAGTTTTGTCAGCAGTCTGACCTTCAGATCCCTGCAGGCAGCTTGCAGAAAAAGGTATGGCTCTGTCTTACGTACTGGACTCGATGATCAGTATCACCAAGAGCTCTGGACCAAGCTGCTGCTTTTGGACCATAGCACTGTTTCAGTCCACACTAGGTTTGTCTTTAGAAGCATCGTTTTCTGTCAGTGTCATAACTCCCAGATGCAGGAGTAATGGCTGTCTCTCTGGCAAAGCTTTTTTTCTTTTTACAGGACGATGTTTGTGAGTGGCAAGCTTTACTTTCTAGTTTTCTTCATGCTGTTCCTCTACTTGTGTTCCCTCTAGTGGCTGAGTTGCAGATGGTTGAGCAGATCTAATTCAAGCATATTAATACATGTACAATATATGTACAAGTACATATAAATTAAATTAGCCACACTGTCCATTTCATAGGTTAGCAGGATTTGTCTCTTATGCAGAGCTCAGAATTTTGAGACTACTTCAGAGTCCTCTTGTTACCAGGTCATTGGAAAGTACCTTTTCTCCAGTGTAGCACTTGATGTTTTTGAGTAGCGTAGATGTACCTTAGATATCCTGCTGAGGAAGGGAATTTGGATTTCTTCTCATAATATGTAACTGGCAAGACTTTTCAGCTGGAACTGGGAATGCGTGCGTTCATGGCATTCATGTAGTTGTTCAGTATTGCTCAAGTTGTGCATTGGTAAGTGCAGGTGAAACAGTTTGTCAAGTTGCTACCATTTGTAGGGAGGTTTGATTTCTTCTGCTATTGCTTTGTAGTTGCCTTCTCATTGAGGTATTAACCAGAGTTGGAACGGACAGCAAGAATGTGTTCATTGCAATGTCTCCTTCTGTTCTCTTTCAGGCTATCGTGATGGGTATCAAATAATTTGTCCCAGTAATTTAGTGGCTGTTCCTATTTAAGGCTGTAGTTGAATGGCAGGAATAAATAGAGCATATTTGATCCTCAGCAATAGAGGTTGCAGTCAGTGCAAACCATTCTTTCACCACCATCCTTTGCAGCAAAACACATCAAAACAATCATAGTTTTCATGACAGTCCTTTAGCTTATTTTAATTCCAGCATTGTTAGTCACTGCCCATACACTGTATGTGTTGGTGGATGGAGTGGGAGGAAGGAGAAAGATACTTGAAACAGATAAAGGCTTCCTCCTCCGATGTGCATTAGTTTGTCTGACCCAGCAGTCTATGACTCAAGTACACTATGGCATTTTAGGATTTTATTTGCCTTAGGGGACAGTCAGTAATTCAATTTGAATCTCTGATATTATTTTTAAAAGTCTAGAAATGCAAAAGGGACTGTAGGCTTTTAGTAATGTTAATGGTGAGGTACGGAAGCAAGAGACCCTCATGCAATTATCCGTTCAGTGTATTCATTAGCTCACAGACTCTGAAGTAATACTCCAATGCTATTTTTCATAACTAGGGGGAAGAAAATATTAGGATTGTCATTAAAATGTTTGTTTTTTTTTTTAAAGTATATATATATATATTTTTTTTACTGTGATAAATAGACTAAAAGTTACAAATGGAGAGTACCAGGGGGAGGGGGTAGAAAAAGGCATCCTAGTTAAGGTTTTCTTAAATTAATCTTTGTTCTGATAAAGAAAACTTAATCAAGTGCCTGAGACATGGTTTTCAAATTAAGTAGTTCTGAATTGCAGAATTTGTGCTTTTCAGTTAGGACACGAACAGTTCTTTAAATAACAGGCCTTTGTTTAAAGGGTTAGATGAAGAGAATTAAATTCATAGGGTGTATGAACTGCAGTCCAGGCGACATGTCCAGCAGTAAAAGAAGTCCACACAATGGGCAATTGTTTGCTCCGGCACGGTCAGCCTGTCTAACACACTCCACGTCTCAGTTTGTCATTATACCCTGAATGTGTTCTCTTCATACTGTGGTATTTGAAATCTGCCCTGTGGGTTTGGTTAAACTTTCTGTAGTAGTGTTATGCATCCTGCTTGTTGGTTTCATTGTTGTTCAGTGAAGATGATCTTCCATATCCCTCTGTCTGGCCATTGTTCCCACAACCAGTTCAGTGCAGCTTCCTCAGCACAAACTGCTCTCCTTTCTCCATTGTCCAGAATGGGGGACTGCTGATGTTTGCGTACTCTTATTGTTTCCTTCCCATTACTGTCAAACACACGTGGTAATACTTGGCTCGTTGACTGACTCTACAGAGTAGGATGTGATGTTGTAGAGAAGGGGACAGGGCTACCCAAATTTTCTCACTTGCAGGGAGGAGCTGCCCAGGTGTGCTGAGGGGCCTGTACTCAGGAAGAGAAACAGGGAATCCTCCACAGTGAGTAACCCCGCATTCAAGTGCAGTTTCCTTCGTAGCTGTGTCCAGTACAGTGTAGTTTTCCTCTTCTGTTCTTTCTAGTTTGCCCTCTGGAATGTTCCCAGTTCAGTTCTGTTCCCTTTTCTCCCCTGTGTTTTGGTGTATTCTTATTTGACTTTGTTCCTTTTCTTTGTTGTCTTTTCGAAGGTCAAACTTTCAATTTTCTCCTATATGTAAATCTCTTCTCATCCTCATCTTAATCTTCAGTGTCACTTTTCCATTGTGCTTTGTGGTTCTGTCCATAATATGCCATACCATTTCTCTTGCACTGCTGTGCCGTGGCCCTTTTCTCTTTACAGTACTTTTAGTACTTACTCATTGTCATACTCTTTCCTATCTACTTTTCCTTCTCCTTTCAAATCACCTTTCAGTTTTCCTTTCCTGACAGGTCCCTTTTGAATCTTGCCTATTGATGTACACGAGATAAGCTCAGATCAGCTCCCAGACCTTTTCTAGTGCAGCCCTTACTTCTGCATTTTTCTTTGTGGAGCTGAAAGTTAAAGAATAAGAAGCTCATCTGCAACAAAAGAACCAAAGGATTTGGTAAACTGTGTTTTGGTTGAGAAAGAGAACAGGCAGCAGGCTAGGGTTATAAAATGATGGAAGTGGGCAGTGCTGGTCAATTGGTAGTGAGCAAAGAGGCTTTGGCTTCTCTGCTTCTCTGTATGAGCTGTTTGAATTACAGCCCTGATTGGCTCCCTTCACAGATTGCTGACTAGTGTGATATGATTTGGTGGTGGCTCCAGTTTCTAGTGGGCAGGTATCCACACAGAAGTAGCAACTTGCACAATTGCTTGTCTTTGTTAACTACTAGAGAGAAGCTCAGGATCAGGCAAGACTGGAAACTGAACTGGTGTCTTGTTTACCTGTGGTAGAAATGCAGGTTCTGGCTGAGATAATGTTGGTGAGATGCTCTGGGAAGCTTGCATTGCTGTTGCCTGTGATGCACCTTTTACTGCTGATTGAAAGGTTTCCTTTTCCAGGGCTGTCAGTCTGGCACGTCACCTGAGCAGAAGAGTGGCTGTTTGTTTAACAGCTTAAAAATGATTGGGACAAAAGGAAGTGGGGAACCAGAAAATTCTGTACAAAATGAGTGTATGTGAAAAGAGGAATGAGTTACTTTGGGCTTGATTGGAGAAGGCAAAGGAGTGGAAAACTGAGTTGAACTGGAAAAATACATTGCTCTCTGTCATGTAGCATCTTGTGTGCTGTGACTGTTCTGACTACTTCATTTTTCACTGTTTTTAGAAACAAAGAACGTTTTGCCCTAGCAGAGTCAATTCTCTTTTTTTGTTTCTGAGGTGACAATAAAGCCTAAGTGTCAAATATTCCAGTGGCCTCAGATGGTTCTAAAGTAATTAAAAAAAAAAAAAAAAAAAAAAAAGGAGAGGGGGAGGAGAACATGTCCTGTTGTTTCTCGCTTTTTGTTTTATTTTCCCTTCTCCTTGAAAGAAATTCTGTTGCTCTGTGATCAAATCAGTTGCGTGTTTCACCTCTTCGTATGGAACCTGGTAAGAATCTTTCCCAGGTGATATAGCAGATGAGGCACACAAGAAGCAAGTAACCCTGAGTCTTACTGCAGTTTCTTGGATTATATTTGGCCTTCCAGCAGACAAAGGACTCCGATCTCAAGACTAGCATTCCCTGCCTTTCGCATGTGACTGTACATGAACTGCATGGTTTATAACCTTACAGATCCGCAGGACAGCTGTCATGTCACTTATACATTTATTATTTATTTTCAGGCATTGGAAAAGTATCCCAACTCACCAATGACCGCAAAACAAATACTGGAAGTCATTCAGAAAGAAGGGCTAAAAGAAACAAGGTCAGTGTTTATATGTTCTGTATTTTTACTGTCTCTGTGAAAACTGTTTAGGAATGGTTCACAAAACACAATGTGCTCATTAATGGCTGAATTAATTTCCAGTACCAAGTTGGGAAATACAGCTGATGGGTTTTGTTTCTTAGTCCAAAGCTTTTAAAACGATAAGTGGCTGGCTTAACTGTGTACCTGTCTAATAGCCTCTATAGGCCGGCTCCAGTCTAATGGCTTCTTCAGAAAGACAGTGGGATCTGATCAGAAAGACCAGTGATGCTGTTTAGTTTTGCCTGGAGCCCCAGGCTTAGCACCATTAAGCTGTTAGAGGTTAGGTGGATTATTCAAAGCCTGTGGAACTCGAGTGGCCTTCCATTGCCTCCATTACGTTTTGAATCAGATAACTATGATTTGCTTCAGATGAGCATGCCTGTTTCCTTTTCCTCAAAAGTGATCTAGGATTCTAGTGACCCACAAGTGGACACGTGGGCAAGAAATAAAATAAGGAAAAACCGCTTCGTGATGGTCTTCCACACGATGCAGTTTCCTGTCCTCCAAATGATGCAGTAATATTTCACTGTTCTAATAAATAATTTTAATCATTACATGTTGCTGTTTCAAAGCAAAAGGAGACATTTGCTTTTATTTTAAATTTTTTTAAATTAAAACAATTACATTATTTTATTATGTCACCTAAAATGTAGGAAAAGAGAACTTCACAGGCTTTGTAGAGTCGTAATAAAGCATTATGTCCATTACTTCTGAATTTTTATTTTGTTGAACCAGGCTTAACAATGGGATATATTGTTACTGAATTTTGTTATTGTTCATAAGAAGCAGAATACTCAGAGTGGTCATTTGCAGAGCATAACCATGTTCTGCTTTCTTTGTATGATTGTAACACGCTTATGATATCTGTATGTTGGTGAAAGTGCAAAAGAGATGGTGTGCAAGTTGATTTTTCCCCTTTTTACAGATATAACATGCATTAGTTCTTGCTAAGAAGTTTCTTGAAGTATATTTGGCAATACCAAGGAAACAAGGGAACGAAAGCTTTTGAAAATGAATGTCCAGACATGTGTTATGCTGCAAAGATTTGCATACTGAAAAAGAAAAAGACGAATCTGTTTTTATTAAGATACTGTTTTTTCACAGCAGTGAATAGATTGCTTTCTTCTTCCTGTGATATGAGACAACTGTATGGTAGCAGCTTGCATGCCTGATAATAGTATTTCTTTGTGATTTTAAGAGTTCTTGTTTCCCCAGACAGTGCATAAATAAAATTTTGTGTGCAAAACCTATGGGAAGCAGTGAAGGCAGCATTTTTATATGTTTTAAATATAGAAAATGTAGAATTGTTGCTGAATAAATAATAGGATAAAGATTCCTTTAAAAAGCATCAAAACCAGAGATTCTCTTTCATTGCCCAAGTATTTTAGTGACTGAGGATTGTAGGCAAACAGGAAGGAATTTGAAGTTCATACTGACCTGATTTTTATTCATGGTATATGCTGGTGTATGTGAATATGCAGTTTATTGCAGGATGCCATATGTGGCAATGGGTATGTAGACAAGTGAAAAAGGATACAGTTGAACATTCCTTATTCAATATGTGAAAAATTGTATGAAGTTGCGTGCATGTCATTCTGCATTGTTTAGTGTAGAAAATCTAAATTGTGCAAGTTTAATAAAGAAAGATATTGATTCTTTATTTTTAATTTTTAAAGTGCTTAGTTTCTCATTTAGCTTCTGATTTTATTCAAGAGTTGTGTGTCTGTCACATTTTAATATTAGTTAAGCACAAACTTGCAAAGTTGTCCGGATGTCTATCTCCTAGTAAGGACATACACATATTTTGTTCATTGGGCCTTTGCACTTAAGGACTGTGAAAGCAAAATTTTACTTAAGTCTAAAGTCTCCCTCTTACTTTATCAAGCTCTGCAGTTTCTTTCAGTGTATTTCTACCAGTATGGTACCTTTGTCATTACTGAAGTTATTCCTTCTCGGTCTTTAAGCTGCAGCCAGCTAAGACGACTGAAGAATGTAGATTTTATGATATGCACTCACGTAGTCATAAGCCTTAGAATGGAGCTAGCACATTTTATTCTGTAATGATTTGTGTATTTTTCCAAGTCTGGACTTACGCCAGCAGTATGTTACTACATTAATATACTGTGCTAATTCCTTTATACTGATTATCTTTGTCAGTAGAACCTTGGCAATCCTAAATGAAGTTCTTCAAAAATTCTTGTTTCTGCTGTTCCATTTATAGATGAATGAGATTAGTTGGCTTAGTCATTCTTCAAATATATTGCAGCAGTAATTAATCTAAAGCTTTTTGCTGTGATAGTAAAGCTAAATGAATAACATATGAATTTCAGCAATTTCATTGTACTCATTACATGTAATCTTTAAAAATACAGTATCAGACTCTTCAGGCTTTTCTTTTGTTTGTTTGCAATAAAGACATCCAAGATCTACATTTATATTTCACTACTGAAATTGTTAAATGCAATAGGAGGAAAATTTCAAAGTTGCAAAGCAGATATAAGTTAGGAGTTAAAATCAAAAGCTGCTAATATAATGTGAGAGGTCATACACTTAACTAGGTTCACATATCTTGGGATGTATGGCTCAGTTTTGTTTTTTAAATATCTTCCTTCCTGCTGTGATGACCGGTTGCCAAATGATCAGCTGGCTGGCAGTTCTTTTGCTATCTAGAAGTATTAAAAATTTGTATGGTGAACCTTTTGGGGATGTAGAAATACATGGTGTTTTTGGGGTGAAGTGGAGGCAAGTGAGAAATATTTATGAATATATGCTTACCTATCGGTTGCCTCCAGACAACAAATTTAGCCATGGTTTCCACAAGGCGGAAAGCTCATGCCAAATAGAGTGTTGTGACCTAGAGTTCCTGTCCAAAAATGTGGCTGTTCAGATCTCCATCTGCGGGGAGTGCATGAGCCTTTTTTTACTGGTGAAGGGCAGCAGTGATACCACCTGTGTGAAGTGTGAGCAGGTGGAAGATCCGCTCAGTATGATGGCAGAGCCCAAGGAGGAGAGGGAGAGGTTAAGCAGCATCAGGAAGTGTGAGCAAGAGATAGACTGGTAGAGTAAGTCCTTGCTGCGCCTGCAAGAAAGGTGATACATCCCGAACAGTGATGGACCCCCTGCCCTGTCACTGTAGGGCAGAGAGAAGGGGCCTAAAAGATGAGGAGGACTGGAAACAGGTCCCAGTTTGGCATTGCATGGAGACCCCTTCCCTATCTACCTCTGTTCCCTAAGAATTCCTCCATAATAGGTTTGAGACTATGCAATTTGAGGGAGAGGTAAGGGAGGATCATAGAATCACAGAATGGCTTGGGTTGGAAGGGTCACCAAGAATCATCAAGTTCCAATCCCCTTCCACAGGCAGGGCCAACAACCTACAGATCTGGTTCTAGACCAAGTTGCCCAGGGCTCCATCCAACCTGGTCTCGAACACCTCCAGGGATGGAGCATTCACAGCCTCTCTGGGCAGCCAGTTCTAGCACCTCACCACTCTCTCTGTAGAGAACTTCTCCCTGACATCCAATCTAAACCTTCCCTCCTTCAGCTTAAAACCATTCCGCCTTGTTCTATTGCTATCTACCTGAATAAAAAGTTGATTCCTCTCCTTTTTATAATTTTCTTTGAAATACTGGAAGGCTACAATGAGGTCTCCTTGCAGCCTTCTCTTTTCCAGGCTGAATCCAGGCTGATTAGACCGTTGTGAGACAGTTTAGTTTTACCCTACTGATAATGTGTTGTTGCGCTAGTAATCCTCAGCCTGTCTTTGTATGGAAGGTGCTCCAGCCCTCTGATCATCTCAGCCCCTCCTCTGGACCCTCTCCAACAGTTCCACATCTTTCCTGTATTGGGGCCCTCAGACCTCGATGCAGTACTCGAGATAGGGCCTCAAAAGGGCAGAGAAGAGAGGGACAATCACCTCCCTATCCCTGCTGGCCACCCCTGTTCTGATGGAGCCCAGGCTTAGTGAGCTACAAGAGCACAATGTTGGCTCATGTTCAATTTTTCATCCACCAGGACCCCCAGGTCCTTCTCTGCAGGGTTACTCTCAGGTTCTTTTCCCAGTCTGTATACATATCTGGGATTACTCTCACCCAACTGCACAACCTCGCACTTTGCTATGCTGAGGTCCCAGAGGTTTGGAGGCTTGCTAGTGTGACTCCCATCTACAAGAAGTATAGGGAGGATTTGGAAATCCTGGCTTTTATCCGAAATAGTATTGCCAGCAGAAGCAGGGAGGTGATCGTCCCTCTGTACTTGGGCCAGTTGAGGCTCTTGAGTTCTGTGTTCAGTCTTGGGCCCTTCACTACAAGAAAGATACTGAGGCCCTTGAGCATGTTGAGAGAAGGGCAACAAAGCTGGGGAAATTGGAACACAAATCTTACGATGAGTAGCTGAGGGAGCTGGGATTATTCAGTCTGGAGAAGAGAGGAGGCTCAGGGGAGATCATATAGCTCTCTATACTACCTGAAGGGAGGTTGTGGCAAAGTGAGGATTGGCCTCTTCTCCTGTGTAACTAGCAATAAGACGAGAGGGAATGGCCTCAAGTTGTGCAGGGAGAGATTCAGGTTGGATATTAGAAAAAAATTCTTCTCTGAAAGAGTGATCAGGTGCTGGAACAGGCTGCCCAAGTAGGTGGATGAGTTCACCATTTCTGGAGGTGTACAGGAAGCCATTTAGATTTGGTACTAAGGGGCATGGTTTAGTAGAGAAATGCTGATGGTAGATGGACAGTTGAACTAGATGATCTTGGAGGTCTTTCCCATCCTTGATGATTCTGTGATCAGCTCTAACCTTAGTGTTTCCTTCTGCAGTTCTGTGATCCTGCTGATGATTGTCTGTCTTGTATTTTTGATGTTACTGGATAGGTTTAGAATTCCTCCTTTGTTTTAATAAATTGTTTTCAAGTTTTCTACATATGTTTTTCAATATGTTTTATTAAGATTGCTTTATTGTGTAGTCTTGCATTTAGCATGCTTGCATCTCTTCCAAATTTAGCATTGCTTCTGTATTGGAGCTTGTTTCCTTTTGTAGCATAATCTTTTCTCTCCTTTGCTTATGGAAATTCCAAGAGAAACAATGTCAAAAGGCTTACTGGATTTGAGGTAAATGATACCCTCTCTGTTTCTCTCTCTACAGAGTCTGGTACTGTGTCAGAAAGGATATTTCTCACGGATTTGAAGTAATTTATTCTTGACAGATATACGTATTACTCAATTTCTTATCTCATGAATGCTTCCAGATTATTTTTATTCCATATTTGGGAGAATTGAGATTAAATTGTTGTCTCTAGCTCCCTGCCCCATCTTTTTTCCAATTTTTAAAGCTAGTCACTAAATGTTTTCCAGTCTTTTGGAATCACTGCTGCCTTTTAGAATTTCTCAAAAATAGCTATTAATAATTCTGAGGCTGATCCAGCCAGCTCTCAATACCTTATGGTAAATTTAAACAGACTTAACAACATATAACATTTTTGTTATTTTTGTTGTTTAATCCATTTTTTTCTGTTTGGTATTGTTTTGGGGTTTTTTTAGGTGTTTAAGCATTACATCTTTCTAATTATGTGCCAACAAAGAAAAGGCACTGATACTCCTATGTTTCAGGGATGAGTGTATAGTGCCACTCTCTTCACTGAAGAGCAAGCCAGTCCTATTGATTTTTGCACTTACAGAAATGTCCTTTTGCCTCATGGATGAAAAAGAGATCTCGCACATCAGTTCTCTGAGCTGCCTGAAGTTTAATTTTTTTGAAGCTCATTTTCTTCATTTTGTGTTCTTCCTTATTTTCCTAACATTAAAGAATTATTCCTACGTGAATGCTCCATCTTCCCCACTGATTTGAATCAAACCTACTGCTGCCTTCCTTCCTGACAGCTTTTTAACTCTTCTATTTAAGGATTTTTATCCTTAACACAGTCCAGGAACTTGCCAGATGCTTTGCTGTGCCTGTGCCATTTTATTTTATTTTCCCCCCTCTAAGGGATGCTGGCGGAGTCATAGCGGTGTATTTAAATAGGTCATGTGCTTTAAAAAAGAAAATTGCTGATTCTTCCAGAAAAAAAAGCTTCTCTCTTGAGTTCTCCTGATTTCTTCTTCTAAAAAATTCTGATCTTAATACCATCTTTGTTTTTTTTTTTTTTCCCTTTCTTGTCATTACCCAGAAATTGCCCGTAGGAGCATGAGAAATGATCTAGTCCCTTCTCTTTAGGGTAGTACACTTCAGGGAGGCTAGGGCCAACAGAAGACATTTTAAAAATATCAGGGAGATAAAAATAGGACAGAAATTACTATGAATTAAGTGTTTGGGTTAGGGAAGAGAAGACTGAGTTGAGACACACTAAGTCTTTGGATACATTAAAGATAGAGGAAAAAGTAAGGGAATACATTACTCTGCCTGTCTGATATGGACAGGACAGGAAACAAGGTCATTAAATTGTAGGAAGGAGAGATTGAGATTAGATGGTAAGAAGATTTTTTTCTAATAGGTATAACTGAGTTCTGTCATAAGCTATGAGAAAGATGCGACTGATCTGTAGATCTCTCTGAAATCATTTTAGTTACTTATTTGTCAGAAATTCTGCAGAATCAATTGATCCTACCTTGAATGAAGGAAATGAACTAGTGTTTCCCTTGATACTTCTTTTTTTATGATTTTTTCCAAATTGATTTGCAGTACTAAGGCAATATATATTGTGGGGGTCCCAGAGGAAAATATCCGGCCAAATTCTGATAAATGTGTGATGCTAATAGCCGTAGATGATGTGTTAGCTTTTTTGTAGCTTCTTTTCCCCCTTGCTTGGTATGGCTGGGAAATTGACTTGTCCATTTTCATGTCTGGAAAAGATTTTCAGTACAAGTTAAAAGCCAATAAACTTTCAAAATGGAACAAGCAAAGTTTAATTTTTGAAGTCTAACTTTAGCCCACAGCTATGCTAGCTATTTATTTTCTTCCTCCATTAAACTCAAGAATGTAAACCCTAGAATGGGATGATTTCATAATAACTTTGCTGTTTAGATGGGACAACTGACCTGTCTTGTCAAGTCATTTTCATAGTGGCATAGAACATCTAGGTTAGAAAAGACCTTCAAGATCATAGAAGTCCAACCATCAACGTGACCTAAAAAGACCCATCTGTAAACGGTGTCCCTTAGTGCCATGTAGAAGTGTCAAGAAGAGGTTAACAACCCCTCTTCTTTGGCCCATTTTTCATTTACTGGTAGGAATCCTAAACTTCTTTCTTTTGACGTTTCTTTTTTGATCTTCATTTCAACTATAAGAATTACTGCATTAATTCTAACTTTTTTTTTCCTCTGCATATTTTGCATTTTCCTAGGCAAGATTAAGCTATCTACTGATTTATTGTTGTGACAGTAGACTTTCTGAAGAGTGAAAAGAGTTTCTTGCCACTGGCACTAATGCTGTTTCTTCTTCACATTGTTGATAATATCTATCATGAATTATATCATAATACATTAAGTCTATTGAGCCTAGAAAAGCAGCAAAGTATGACCCTAATAAATCTCAAAATACTCTTATTAGCTTTTCACTCTTTGTGCAGAAATATTAAACTGGTGGGTTAGATACTTTGAACTGCTGAGCAGTCATCAGTGGAGTGAAACACACGATCTGCAGTCTGTCTGTAGCTCTGAAGTGAGATCATGCTCCTGGAAATATTACCCTTACCTTTGAATCCTTTGATCTTTTTCACAGTGTCTCTTTAAGCCTTTGAATACTTCATCCTTAGAGCTATTGACTTAAAAATAAAACCCTTTCTGAATGTTGCAGTTTCTGTAAATAGGCTAAATGAGCTGGCTGCACTCTTCTGCTGTTTACCTTGAGTTCCTTGTTTTATTGCATATGCATGTAGACAGAAATTTTTACTTCCTTTCTTTGTGAAGTAATTCCAAGATGTCATTGTGATCTGTAATTATTAACAAGTCGTTGTTTTTATCTTTCACTTAGAAGGAAAAAAAAAAATCAAGTGCTCTCTAATAACCACAGGCTCTTAAAAATTTCATTGGAAGAACCACAGTTTTTTTTGTCTCAAGACTTTGATCATTAAAGGAAGAGCACAGACAGTTAAAAGGCTTCTGTGGTTGTGTATGTCTAATAGAATTTACTTGGGAGCCTTTCAGCTGGAGGAGAGTGGTGGTTTGTCTTGAAGGTAGCTGTTCCCAGGAACGGGCAGAAAGGAAACTTTGATGGGAAAAGCGCAGGACAGCCGTTCACATCCTTTTGCCTGACAATGTGAGGTTTTTCCTTGTGCCTCTATAAACGTGATTTTTGTCTGCAGAGCAGTGAAAGAAACGATCTTTCAGTTTTACCTGTTTTTCATTTCAGACATTTCTTTTGAAACACATTTTTGTCCTGGTGTAGCAGTGAGCCACTCAGTTTAGTAGGCTGTTGTGTTAATGACGTTTCACCATGTGAAAATCTCAGGCTTATTTCTTCTTGCCTTGCTGCTCCCAGCCAGCATCTTTTTTTCCAGAGTACAGCCTAACTTGGTAAAATTGGATGGGATTCCTCCCCGCTGCATTCCAAACGTGGAATTGTAACTTCTATAATCACCTTTGTGATTACAATCTAAGGTTTTGATAGTGATGTAGCCCTAAAATAACTATGGTAGTACCTCAGACCTAAAAAGCAGTCCTGTGGGTAGGTCTGGTAATTCCTGATTCCCTGACGTTGCATTATGATTGTTCTAAGGTGAATTTAAAGCTAGCTTGCTTATGTCTCTATAGTGGTCATCTTGTTTTTGTACTGATTTGGAAAACTGTCATTTGATGCCAATGAAATGGATTCAAAATCAGAAATTCTCAAATATTTTCCATCAGCTGATTGCACAGATGACATGATTTTTGTTAGTGATGGGTCCTTTGTATATATATTTATGTATAATTATATGAATTGTGTGTGTATATATTTCAAGTTGCTACATTTTTGTCTGAACCTCTTCATTTTTGCTCCGTATTTCAAATTTTGGAAATTGTGTGGTTTGTTTTTGTTTTAATGTCATTCCTCTTCCTTTAATGGGACAATGGAGGGTCTCTATCTGGATACATCAATAAACAGTTCAGTAAAATCAACCCACATGTTTGATGAGATTACCTGTGTTGGTTTTGTGGCTTTTGTTTATTTGTTTTAATAATGCTTGTAGTAATGTGTACCCAAGATGTTACAGGCAAGCTAAAAATCATGCTCGTGTCAAATGCAAATGCCTTTGTTAGACTTACTGAGGCGTGCATATAATTTTGGAAATAACTTAATTTGATAAATAGCACAGTGTAAATAAGAAGAATATTTTGACTATGACTCAATACTTTGGAGGACACTGTTCTTTCTGTTAGGAATATTAATGGAGCATATATAAGAAGAGAGGATACAGAAGTGAAGTAAATTATTTCAAAGTGAAATGAAGAGCTACAAATATGTGGTCTTCTGCCCTCCTACTTCTGATATTCTATGCAGTAAACTGGTGTTCCTGGTGCACTATCTCTACAAGTTCTTGTCTACGTGCAGACTGTTGTCCCAAGAGTTTCTGCTGCAGGAATCCTTCCCTCTTTCTCTAACTAGGTCACCAGTCCCATGGTCTCCAATTACCCCAGTCTGCTGTCATCTGTTTTCCCTTCTCATGTATGATGGTCTCATTTGACCATCCGATGTGCCTGAAATTTTTAAAGGCTACAGTTTTGACATTGCAGATGTTAGCATTTAGCTCGTAGTCTGGCTCAGGACCAACCAAGCTTTCTTATTTAGCTTGATTCCAGCATTAATTTTGAGAGAATAAAAGCCCAGTTCCATCATTCTGTTACTGCTGGGACCTTCAACATATTATTTAAGAACAGTTTAGAAAGGCTCATCTGACATCCCACTTATACGCCATCTCTGATTTGTCATTGTGTCAACGTTGGCACTTGTATGCTTGGTTGAGATGATATTTCAGAACAGTTAGTTCTCCCTTTTGTTTTCTCTTTAAAAAATAAAAAATAAAAAAATCTTATTGTTACATTTCTATCTATATTTATGCTCATCTAGTATTCAGTACTTCAGTTTTTCAGTAAGTGAGCCCTGGTATAATATTCTCTGTCTGGCTGCTAAAACAAGCATTGTAACCTTCTTCCTTGGAAGTGATAGGAAATACTCTGCTTGATTTTATTTTATTTTTTTAAAGATCAGCAAAAAAGTGGTTTGTTTTAAATCCATTAGCAGCGTTCCAGAATGTGTTTGTAAAGATTGGGAAAATAGGAATCCAGTCTGTTAAAGACTTGCTTCCCCCTTTACTTCCACTCAAACCTAATCTGTATTTTCTCAAAGAGCGTTCATTATGCTAGTGCAGTGCATTCATTTGTTTGACGTTCCATTGGTAAGGGAGAATGGCTCATATGATCATTAAATATTAAAGTTTAATAATTCAATGGAAGCATTGACATCTTATCTCTTTTACTGTAATAGGAAAAATGACGGTGGTTAAATTTTGTGATGTGATAAACATGTTTCAGCTTTTAACAGTCTGTATTGCAAAAAATATTTTCTTTTGAATGCGTGCCCAACTCCCTTTTATCACAGTCTACTTTGCTGAAATTAAGACATACATAAAATATATTAAAGCCATATTAAAGATAATCTTTTTTTTTTTTTTTTTCTTAATACAAGAGAAAATCCAGCCACTTAATTGTAACAAATAATGGATAGCAATACAGAGACTGATGTACTAGGTTTCTTTCTGTGCAATAAAAAGCAATGCTTCCCATTAGCGGACATTTTATTTTGAAGTAGGTGAGCATCAGCTGTGAAAAGTAAGTGGTGTAAATTTCTCAACAAATTCAGTGCTGGCTTTATTGCTTTATAATAAATTCCTTCTTAATGTATTTTTCTGCTTAATGCAAGAATTGATCTTGTATGTTGTTTTTCTGCTGCCATGCCTCTCAATGTAGACTGCTGTTGAAAGGATCTGAAAAGTGATAATATAGTTCAGGATGATGATAAGAGAAACCTGAGTTACAAATTGATGTTATTGTATGCATAAAATTAACATGAAGCACAGATTGTGTCAAGGTGGGTTTCCCCCATTTTTCCTAGAAAATGTAACTTTTCTTTTAACGCTATTTAAGTATGCAACATATGTTTTTTCAGCAGTGTTTCTATATATTAGAGAGCTGTTCTGCATTTAGTTTTGCTTCGCGTGTTCAGAAAGAGAAATTGCATAAGGATATCCAAGAGACACAGACAAGCTGAAAATAACCAGATACTTAGAGAAACTAGAAAAGTTTCACTAGATGATTAATCCATCCTCCCTGCAGTGCAAGCTATTTGGTGTTTTTCCTTTATGAATTGTATGCTTTCCTTAGCATAGTGCCTTATTAAGCATGATTTCTTTTCTTTTTAATGTTGAGGAGGTGAGGCCTTCCACATTCTACAGTGTTTTATCAGTTCCTTTGTCCAACCTTTGCCTGTGGCTGTATAAACTGAAGCAGAACTATATAGAAGATGGATAGATAGCGGTGTAACTTCTTTGGTTTCAGTACCTTTACCAGCCTGCTTTGCCAGCATCTTTCAACTTAAGAGGACCTAGGGCATAGAAGAGCTTTCCAGTCTACTGGAAATATGCATCTCCTATTGTCCAGAGCCAAAACTTTCTAAAAGTTATTTGTGAAAGTGAGATTTGACAGAAGGTGTTATTTTTTTTGTCATTGTTCTGAAATGAAGATCTGTCATATTGGAGATAAACTAGCGTTTTTAAGTAAAAGTCTGAAACAAGACCTTCAAGAAAGCTGAATATCAGTCCGTGTTAGTTAGAAGCACAGTGCAAGAACTGTTGTTCGCTAGTTATCAAGTCTGTTTGGCTCTCTTGTGCTTAGAAAAGGCAAGAGTAATCTTCTGTTTTTCCTTTAGGAACTCCTGGGCAAAAGAGATTCAACACATAAGCCTGGCAGTAGTAGCCATATATGTATCAAAGTTTGAACCACAGAATGCTATGAACACTAGCTCAAAAGAGTCATCTTTTGAATGAACTCTGTGGTAACATATTCTTTACAAAAAGAGTTTAAGCTGTTGAAGGCTTGAACCTGCAAGAAAAATTCAAGTAACCTAAGAAGCTGATTTTTCTTGCAGGCGCAGAATTAATTATTCTGGGTTTCAACCTATTAGTTACCAACTGAAATTTGTTTGTTGTGGACTCGATGATCTTTAAGATCTTTTCCAGCCTGAGTGATTCTATGATATATTTGACATTTGATTTGTTTTCTGCTTTCCACTTTTGCATTGAAGACTTAGTAATAAACAATAGGTTTAAATACTGCTTTGAATTTCATTTATTCCACAGCTGACTTCTATTGTCTTTATTTCTAAGCACTGTGTCTTAAGGGACATACACAAAATGTCCCACAGAATGGTATAATCTGTTTTTTATGCTACTTCTAGTATTCCACAGAAACAAAACAAAACAAAAAAACCCAAACCTAAACTAAACTACAACAGTCAATTCATTACAGATTTTCTGCTAAGAATTCAGTAAATTGACAAATATTTATTTTCGTTATAAGCGTATTTTTCACAGAGCAGAAGTATAGCCATTTCTGGCAGACTGAATTAAATGCATTTCACTTGAATGTGGAGGAAGAAAACATCATCAAGCTTTCTATGAAGGCATTATTTTCTAGTAATAATTTATTTTCTGGATAAGCTTTCCATGAATGTCTTTATATTTCTGTAAAGACATAGGCATGTTTTTCAGTCTATGTGTAATTAAAACATTTATTAACTGAAGGGGAAATATATGGAAATATTTTTCTCTTATTTTCTTCATATAGCTGAAGCTGGAGCTGAAAAATGTACTAGTTCTCTTAGTCGTGCACAATTCATTTAAAATTCTATCTTTTTATAGAGTGAGAGCTAAAAAAAGCCTCTGAATTCCACTGTCCAAGGACTGTAGCCACCATCAGGTATATTTGTTCAGCAAATCTGTTACAGACATGAATTTTTTTTTTCCAGTCTAAGGTTGGTTGATAGCAATTCCATTTAATTTTATTTTGAGTTTCACAGCTAGTCTTCTTAATTACTATGAAATTAAATGGCATGCACAGTCTTCATTTCAAAACAGAATTATTATGAAAAGTGCTTAAACTTCTTTCGGCTTATTTACCCTAGCATTATCTGAAAGAAAAACATGTTTTAAGCAAGATATGGTTTTCTTTCAGGAGTGTGGAAAATTCCCATATTCTGTTTGTAATTCATATAATTTGTCAGCAAGACAGTCTGTTTTATGATGGCTGTGTGCTAAATCCAGTAATTGTATGACTGGCAAATATTTACAGTGTTAACAAAGTACTATCAAGCAAAATGTATCAAGTAAAAATATAAATAAAATACTGGAAGTACGAAAGTGTGTGCTTCTGTGTGTAAATGTACTTATAGACACGTGTTTCTACACGCAGATACATACACGCAGTTTACGTGCATGCATGTAGAATTGTAAATCACAGAACTATACTCATATATATCCTCTGCGCAGCTTTTCTAGTGGCGAAAACCGTGTGGGAAAAAGTTCAAAGCATTACAAAGAATTGTTTTGCTGTTAGTTCTCCATAGCTAAAATAAAAGAAGAGGACAGAGGTCTTTTTGCCCAATTTATTTTGTTTTCATTTTATTTTGCACCTCAGCGCAAAACAAAATGACCACAACAGTTACGGTCTCCAAAGTCAATGTGTTAAAGTAGTTTTTTAACAGCTGTGGCATAGAAAGTATGAAAATGTATTTTGATACATTTGCGAAACACAATCCTGTGAACAGTGAAAAATACCCAAGGTTGCTGAAAGAAAACATTTTTTTTTTTTGTATATTTGCAACTCCACGTTCAGTCAACATAAATGCATTACCTGGGGATTTTCAAGAGGATTGTATACAGTTGCAATCAGGCATTCAAGTAAAAAAAAAAAAAAATAAATCTCCTTACTAGACTTTTATAAACCATGTCTTAGCAGAGAGTAAAATCCCTCTCCACAGTCGTGCCTTATTCATGTCATTGTTTTTTTGCAGTACGTACCTTTGTGAAGAGCTGCTTTTAAGGATGAAGCATAGGAAGAATAAAATTAGATCAAAACCTGATGGGGCACCTTGAGAGCTCACTAAGAATTGCAACTACTTCCATCAAACCGGGGACCAATCAATGCATTAGTTTCACAAAAACAAGGGCAAATATTCCACTCAATAGTTCTGTGTTTTTGTTACCCCTTTTTTTTTTTTCTTCAGTAAAAAATACCAAAAAAGAAAAAAAAAAGAAAAAAAAAAAAAAAGGAATCTTGTTACTTACATAAACTGTATGTTTTATATGTGACCCAAGACAATTCATCTTCACTCAGTGTGGCCCAGGCAAGTTTAGACACCCACATTCTGTGTGGAGGAAATAAAACTGGTGACAGGCTGTAGCTGGAAGATTTTTTTTTTGCACTTTTGACATCACAGTGAATGTAACTGAGCATTACCAATCAATTCTTAGAGCTTGTACCTACTGGGTGTACAAATTAAATGGATTACTGCAGAAGCACTTAGAAAAAAGCCATTTGTATAAGAACAAAGACTAAAAAGGTAGGAGTTTGAGTTGATGAGATGGTTGATACTGTCAATTTAATATATCGTTTAATTCTTCATTAAAAATATTTTCGTATAGTGACCAGGATGACTGATAGAAAACTTACTGATTTCTGATAAAGGCTGAATTTTTCATGTGATGCTACATTATATTACGTTTCTTTGACTCTTTCTTTGTACATATATCTCAACCCCTATATTCAAAGGAAAATTGTTAATGACTTCAGCAGAATTGAGCTCCTTTCAAGTAGAATGCTGTGCCTATCAAGTACGGCCAGTCTAAAACGTTAATGTATTCATTTTAGTTATCAATGTTATACCGTTAGGAACTATTTGATGTTTACTATTGTTAGAACTTGAAAACTTTTTTTTTCTGTGACATTTTGAAATGAGATTGATGTTTTAGTTACATGATTAATAGGAGTTTAATTCTGTCATTTCCAGACTTAATGCACTGTTCTGAGTCAAAAAAAAGAATATCTTCCACCATAGGATGAATTGCAGTGACAGCTGGATTAAGTTATAACACAAAAGTAAAAGTATCTGCTCAGTGCTTTGAGGGAAAGAAAAAAACATTTTGCTCTGCTGTTTTGCCAAATGGAACTCCCCCGTGCACACAAGCATAACTTAAATGTTTTACATCCACCCAAATACTTTAATTTGAACCAATACAGTAAATCTTACATTGCTATATTTTTTAAAGATACAGGATGTATCGCGATTGCCAGTTCTGTATTTATTTCAGGATTTGCAAGCAGACATAAATTCTTAACAAAAATATTTTAAAGAAATACTTGGCAGTTATTAGGCTGCAGAATTATAGCAGATACTTTTATTTTGATATAATGTAAGGTAATATCTTTTTGCTTATAGGTATTATCTTTGAAGCAATGAGTAATTCTGGAAAACAGTAACTTTCTGTTGGAAGTCATCTTTATTTATGTGTATTCCCTTTCTCCTCGTTCTTTACATCAGTTTTTTCCGCCTCTCTTGGGGTTGATTAAAGCATACATGCTTAATACAGTAATACATACAAAAACATCGATACAACTTTTGAAAGGGAATTAATGTTTATTTTAATTTGTTCTTTTATGTTTTACAGTAGGCTTCAGAAAATCACTTTTAATCTTTTCTTTGGTTAGTAGAATACGAACTAAAGATGTAGAAAGAGTGTTCATATTCATTCTAACCTCTGTTTTTTCTTGGATTGAGAACGTTTTTTTTTATTCTTAAAGTAAGTATATGTCTGCATAACTACCCCCTGCTTTGACATTTACTTCCAAAATTCTGAATTCTATTCTCTAAAAAGTCATGCCCAACTGAAAGTAAATAGAAAAGTAAAAGTAAATTGGAAAAAAAATCAAAAAACCTGTGGGGGTTTCCCTGAATTTTTGGTTGTAAGAAGTGCTACCCTTTCTTCATCTTGAATAGACGTAAACAAAAATAAAATGAAAATTAGTGTTTTAGTTGTTTTTATTTCACAAAAAGATTTATTATTGTATGTTTCTGCTATAAAAGGTATAACTATTTTGAAGGTTTATGATACTATAGAATGAGAGAGAGAGAAAGGCAGGAGAGAAGAGGAGGAAAGAGAAAAGTAAGGGGAGATAAAGGAAGGAGAGGGAAAGGCTGAAGAGAGGAGATGAAAGAAGAAAAAGGGCGAGAAAGGGAGAGAAAAAGAAAAATGAAAAGGAAACAAAAATAAGAGAAGAGGGAAAGAAAAGATGTCCATTGCAAGGTTTTGGTAGTGGATATCTGCAGAGGTGGCCTCACTGTTCTTTGTTGGCTTTTTCCCTCCATTTTATTTTAAGTCTTTGTTTTTTGCTACCCAAATCTATTTTAACATGCAAGTTGAAGTCAAATCTGTTTTGTGTCTGCTGGTAACTGGTAAGCAATCTCCCTGTCTTTACCCGAGTTTTTCATCCTCTCTTCTGCTTCCTGTCGAGAGAGTGAGTGAGTGGCTGGGTGGGCAGTTGTCTGCTGGACAAGGCTAGTCCATCACAAGTGGAAAGAGAGAGAAAGCAAGGGAGAAGAGAAAGGAGGAAAAAAAAAAGAGATGAAAAAGGAAGAAAAAAGAAAAAGGATAGAGAAGTGAACCGAAAGAGAAGAGAAAGCATTCAGAAAAGGAAAAGAGAGCGGACCAATTAAAACATAAAGTAAGGAGGAAGAAGGAACAAAAGGAGAGAACAAGAAAGAAGAGGAAGAGACAAAAGGGAGAAGAAAGAACAGAGAAAAAGGGAAGATTGAGAAGGGTGAAATAATAAAGTGGAGAGATACAGAAAGAAAGGGATAAGGGGGAAAAGAATCAAAAAGGAAACAAGAAGAAAGAAGAGGAAAAAAAAAAAAGGAGGGAAAATGAAAGAGAAAAAAAACCAAAAATAAATGTATGCAACTCCATTGCGTTCTAGGAATCTGTGCCTTCATACTGCTACCAGCAAAGTCAAAATTTTTAACTGACTGGGTGAGTTTATATACAGTAGTGGTATGTGGTCAGCAAGACCCTGAATATCACTTCCTACTAACTAAAAACAGTAAAATGCTGACGTTTAAATATAATTCAGTTTTGGTGGTATCTGTATCCATATATTCTTTTTAGGTAAAAAAAAATCCATTGAAACTGTAATAAATAAAAATGTTCTTACTGATTCAGAAAATGATTAGTCAGGCAGATGGATGGTGTGGCTGAAATGCCACAACATAGCAAGCTCCAACAGGCTAACATGTTGGCACATGTCGATTTTTAAGACTGGCCAAAGTTAATAAAACAATTTAATTAGGGTAACTAAGGCTTAATAAGATTCTTGCTAGTGAAAGTAAAGAAAGAAAAATAAATTATTTTAAGTTCTGCATAGCAATTTGTTTTAAAGCTTTCCTTTCAAGGAGAAACATATATATTTAATAAAGTAATCTCATATTACAGTCTAGTGGCTCAACGTTACGTAACTTATTCAATATTTAAAGATTTCTGAACTGAAAAAAAATCCATAATTCTAATAAAATGTAAGCAGTATTTTTAAACTTTGCAATAGTGAACTTTGCTCAGCAGCACTGGTGGATTTTTTCATTTGAATGGTTACATATTGCTGCAGTTCAACCCTTCTATCTGAAATACATTCATCTTTTTAAGATTCAATTCTAATAGCAGTTAACAGTCTGTTCTTTTTTAGTTGTTCATTTTTACTGGGGGGAAGGTGGATAGAGATGTCTGTAGACGTAATTTTATAAATGTAATTGCAATTGCTTTTAATGGTGGCAATTGGAAAACTGCAGTGAAATCATGTGAGAGTAGGACACAACCTTAGGCTCAAGTGGAAGAGCTGAGGAGAGTATGGAGCTCCTTCAAGCTCACCTGGTAACCCCAGTGGAAACTGAGAGAAAGGGGGATTTCCACTGAAAATAGTAACTGCTCCATAGAGGTACAACTGTTGCTGGCATAATTCAGGGTGATGCATGTTCCTGGCACAGCTGTGGTAGCACAGGCCCCTGCTGTGGCCGCAAGGGAAAGCTGGAGATTCTCCTCATTGGTCAGTGGAGGAGCATGGATGGAAGTTGTGGCTGCATCAGGATTGCTTTCTGGTTGCACCATGTGGAATAGGTGTCTTGCTCAGACTTCTGAACTAAATATGGCCCACAGTGATTTTCTGGCAACATTTTTCTGCCTCCTTTCCCTTTTTCATTGTGCAGCAGAGTTAATGAAGCCTCTTCCAGATGCTGTATGGGCTTGCTCTGTGGGTGGTGCAGCAGCTCAGAAGTCCTGCTGTTCTTTTGCAATACAATTTGTCACTATTTTAAGACTGCAGCAGTGGCAACCAGTATGAGACCTAGCAGGTGTGGCAGCTTCCAGGCTTCCTCTTTAAGAAGCTTCAGTAAACATCTGGGAGCTGCTGCTTCCGGGACTTCTGGTGGCTCACTGCTGCATTTTACAGCCAGCCTCTGGAGGTGTTTGTCAGCTCTTATACACGAGCTTCTCTTCGCTACCTCCTTATTAATTCTTATTATGAACTACCTGTGCATTTTGACTTCAGCTGACTTTATCAAGCAGTGTCAAACAACTGTTTGATTAGTGTTTAAGGAGCAACAGTAGAATTATTAGACAAGAGTGCAGCTCCTAGAGCCCAGGAAACAGTAGCAGCTGAAACACACTGGTAGTTGTCAGAGAAGTTAGTACAAGAGGGATACAATGGGGCACAGAAAGTCAGCTCAGAATGATACAGGAATGATGGTACTAATGTGTCACAGTGTATGGTCAGTAGCAGCTGTTCCTCATACATCAGAGGCCTTGACCTGAAGTGAACTCTGGATCTTAGGTTGCTTCAGGGAGTGCATAAAGCCTGTCCCTAAGATTGATGTTGCAGAGGGCTCTGGCCTTGCCCATAGGATGCGCACTCTGTTCAAGGTACTGAGTTGCCAAGGAAAAAAGATCCAAGGAATCTGTGCAGCATGATACAGATCAAACAAGAGATAATAGGATCTTTGCAAAAGCAAGATCCCGAGCCTCATAATATGGAGGAATAGCAGATAGAGATTATAATCAAGTAACCTGTGAATAAAAACTGCAGAGACTGGGAAACTGGAAATTTATGACTGCTGGCAATAGAAGGAAGATTCTCAGCTTGCAGAGAAGGACAGGCAAAATATCCTGGAAAGAGGTGCACAGGATTGTCAGGGGAGACATCAGAGCCAGCTGAAGCCTCTCCAAATGTGTATATGAAGATGAGGAGCATTACGGCTATTGGAGACACTATCCTTTCAGAGACAGAGGCACTCATCAAGCAGCCTGGGGTAAAAAAAAAAAAAAAGGCCTATGGAAGCTGTTCTGTCCTTCTTGGTGAACAAGAATGGCTCATTCCAATCTTCAGGAAGTTGAATATGTATGGCAGAAGACTGCTAATGAGCAAGGGTAATTCCTTCTGTAGCCTTCTATGATCAGATGTCTAGTTCAGTGCATAAGAAGAGATTAGCAGATGTTGCTCCCATTAACTCAGCAAGACTTTTGACAAAGCCTGTCATATTGAACTCACTAAATTTTTGAAGCAAATTTGCCTGGACTGTATGGCCCAAATTGTTTTTATCAAAGGTGCAAAAGCCACTTGGTGGCCACTTATTCAGGTGTTGATACTGCAGCTATTATTGCTGCAGGTTCCTATGAAAGATCTGGATGGTGGGACAGAGTATTTTCAGCATGTTTGGATCAGCTGGGTTGATGTAACAGCAGGCTGGGCTGCTGTTCAGAAGGGCTGAGACAGTGGAGAAGTGTACTAACAGGAACCTTATGAACCTCAGTGAAGGTGAGAACAAATTCCTTCATCTGGAGCACAGTAGCTTATGCAGCAGCACAGAATCCTAGAACAACACAGATTAGAAGGGATCTCAGAAGAACATCAAGTCCAACCTTCTGTGGAAAAGAGAGCCCAGGTGAGACAATCTACCTTGCTATTCAGTCACATCTTGAAAACTGCCAGTGATGAGGATTCTGCTATATCCCCATGAGGCTGTTCCAGTGATTGATCATTCTCCCTATAAAAGATTCTTCCTGATACCAAAATGAAACCTTCATTCTGGTGCAGCTTGTACCTTTTCCCCATTGTCCTCTCTGGTGGCTCCTTGTGAAGACAGAGCCTTCAACCACTTTATAGCCACTCTCCAAGTATGGAAGACTGTGGTGAAGTCCTCTCCTCACCTTTTTTCCTGGCTGAAAAAAACCCAACTTCTTCAGTCTCCTCTCATAGAGCAGCTTCTCAAGCCCTGGGACAACATAATCAAAGAGCCCAGTATAGGCTAGAATCTGTGTGCTGGAGAACAACCTTACTGAAAGGGACCATGGTGGTGGACAACAAACTGAACATGAGAAAGCTTCTGCAGCAAAAAAGGTAAATCATATCCTGTTGCATCCTGTGGGGTAATACAAGAAAAAATAGAGATATGATCCCACTCTGCTCAGAGCTTGGCAGGCATTATACAGAGTATTGTTTTCAGTTCTGTTTGACACAATTCAGTGCATGTTGGGAGCTAACTGGCTAGAAAGCAGCTTTGCAGAAACTTCCCTAGGAGTCTGGTAGTTAACAGTCCAAATGTTAGTCAGCAGTGTGCCTTTGCAGCAAAGAAGGCCAAACCCACTTTGGGCTGTGGTAGCAGGAGCATGTATGACTAGCAGGTCAGATAGACTGATCCTTTGATCCTTCCCCTCTGCTTGGAGCTTGTGAGACCACATCTTGAGTGCTATGTCCAGCTTAGGGTCTCCCAGTACAGGAAAGACATTGTCATGCTGAAGCAAGTCCAGTAAAGGTCCACCAAGATGGATGGAGACCAGAGATGTAATGTATGAGGAGAGGCTGAGAGCAGGGCTTGATCGCACAATGAAAGGGAAGACTTGTGGAGATCTCATGGCAGTCCACAGCTAACCTATGGGAAGGTGTAGAGAAAACAGGCTTTTCTTGGAGGTTGTGCAGTGGTAGCATGAGGGGCAACAGATAAGCTAGAACATGGAAAATTCTTATTTGATACTAAGAAAAATATTTTCCTAGTGAGAGCAGTTAAGCATAGGAGGAGGTTGTCCAAAGAGGTTGTGAGGATTTCATTTTTGGAGATTGCACAAGACTGAGCTGGACAGATCCCAATCCAAGTGACTGTGTTTTGAGCAGAAGGTTGGACTGGAACTTCTGGAAGTTCCTTGCACTGTACATTAGCTATGATGATGTGAGTGTGTGAACCTTGATGCAGCTCAATGTTCTAATAAACAGCTGTGTGTATTTTGCATTTGACTAACCAGTAATATGTTGATAACACACTCAAAATATTCCTAAAACGGTACAGAGAAAGTTGTTGTGGAGGCTGGCCAATTAAAAAGCCAAATCAAATAACAGAACTTGGGATAAATTCACAGAGGTCCCTTGTGTAGTATGATTAAATTTTAGAGAACAAGAGGCATTTGTGATTACTGACTATGTCGTGTTCAGCATAGTCACTTTACTTTCCACATTAACTGTATTTTAAGAGTAAGCTTCAACCAACTTGAAGCCAAGAATATTTGGAAGGCTGTTTTTTCTTTTTTCTTTTTTTTTTTCCTTCTATGCATTGCACATTTTGTGGCAATGTTTTTCTTGGGCTCAGACCATTTCTGATTGTAGAACAGTCATTACTTCATTTTTCTAAACATATGTATTTAAAATCCACAAGGGCTTGTGAAATCTGATACTAAAATAAGACATCATGTATATCAAAACCCTGGTTTCTTTAAGAAAGCTGTGTTTTAACCTCTACTCTAGAGTTCCTTTCATGTGAGAGGAATTCATTTTTTCTTTTTATAATTTTGTTCTTCGTGCTGATCTTTGGTATTAGAGTAGAATATGAAAAGTGGACTAGTGTTTTTTTAATGAGATCAGTTAAAACTATTAAAAGGAAATATTTTATTAAGAAAGAAAAGAAAAAAAAAATATTCTTGCAAAGGAAGTGGCTGTCAAGAGAGAATTATTATTCGACCAAGGTACGAATTCATTACACAAAGATATCAAAGTTTCTTTCAAGATGTGTTGAATGAGGAAGGTGTTCTCCGTCCAGAGGACACTGTAGCTGTTGTGACCACCTCTGATACATGTGGATTTCTTGTTCTTTTGGTATAACTTCCTTTTTGAAACATTTTTCTTCTGGAAGGATTCAAAAGGCACTCTTCTAATCTTTGCTTGCGTCTTTGAAAAACACATTTAAATGCTTCCCCTCGCTTTGGCTAGCGTAGCTTTATTCTTGTGTTGTTTGTTCTACATCTAACAAAATGGGCAGGATTCAAAGTACAGGAATGCCTTTATGTATATCCTTTTTTTGAGATTTTTCTTCTTGAAGAAGAGAAACCTGAGGTTTTCCCAGGTGTTACAAAACACAGAGAAAGTGTAAACATTCTCTTTAAAATGTCTTGTTTTCTTTGTGGTTGAAGAATGCTTGTTACCATTAGTGAAAATCATTTAAAGAGGTGACATGGTGTTATAAGCATACTTCTTAGATCATTAAAGATATTTGGAGAGACAGACTCAGAGGAATGACTGACAGTGGAGAAGGGTGATCTGCAAAAATATTCACTAGTGATATCTAAATTTCAGGGAAGCATGCTTGTATTGCTCTGTCTGCAGATTCTAATGTGACATTGTTAATGTAGTTTTGTGTGATTTTCATTTTTCCTTTTCTTTGTGCTTTAAAATAAATTATAAACCTAGAGGAAATGTATGTCTTGATAGGTATTAAGATTTCCTTGCTTGTTTTGTTTAGAAAAAAATCTTTTCAGGAACAAATATGGCAGTAACTCTTTATTTTCACATGTTGTGTAAAGTTGTATTCAGGAACAGTTCAAATTTTATACAAGTTCTGTAATTTTGTATAAGGTTTTCTTGTAGGAGAAGCCAGTTTATTAAACCAAAAAGAGGCCTATTTGATATGAAGACCACAGAGATTTTCTCCAGGTCCTGGACCTTTTTATTGTTTTCAATGATTTCTAACAAAAATTTGGTTTTACTACATAAGGACTTTTTTTTTTTTTTTTTTTTCCTGGAACATTAATGTGGCTGTTGTCTTCACGTTTGCCACTATGAGAAATTTTTCCAGTCTGAGCAAGGAGCTACAGTACATTTTCCTCTAGATGTTAGAAAGATTAACAGTATTGTGGAATATAGGACTTCCTATGTCAGAATTATAGAGTGGATGTCATGGCCTCAGACCACAGTTCTCAAAAAATAAGGGTGGAAACACTGAACTAGACTGAAATATCTGTCAAAGGCTGTTGTAGAGTAGAGGGCAGATCCAATGTGTTTTCAGTAGTCTTTACTACAAGAAAAAAAGTGCTACAGTGCTACAGTACAGCAAAAAGGTGATTAATAAGTAAAGTCTAGGCCAGTATTTGCAAGAGTGAACCAAACTGTTAGCTACTGAGAAACAGCTAGGAGACAGTTGGCTAGTCACATGTGGTAGCTCTGCTTTACCAAGGAAAGCTGTGTCTTACTGGATTGTGTGGTCAGTGGGTGAACTTATTATTGAGATTTTGGGCAGCTTTTTTGATTGTTCTGCTAAGAATGCAGAGAGCATCCTTGCATTAGGCTTGGCTTGAAGGCGATATCCACACTGAGTTTCTCTCCAGTATTGGTCCAAGTTATTTCACATTTGAAGCAAATGAAGAGATTTGTTTTCTTGGTGATATAACAAATTCTTCAATCAACTGTGATTCCAGCTTCTTGTAAATCCCTTGCAAGCGACAGTGGGCAAGGTTCAAGTTCATCCCTAAGTTTCCTGCTTTAGGAGTCACTACTTGGGTTAACTTCAGTGAAAGCCGGTAGATACGCTTTGCCAGCTAGAGGCAGGCATGAGGTACCTGTGATGAGTGTGTTATGTTTTGGCATGTCTGTATTAGTTTTTGTTCTTTTTTCCATCATACTAATAATATATCTGATGTAGAAAACAAAGAAATCTGCTGGATATGGAGCAATTTCAGCAGTTTGCACGGGATCATTCCCCATCATCTTTTGGAATCTACTTACATTTTCTACGAATTTGTGGCCAGATCAGCTGTCCTGGACTGCTTTATTGCATGATAGCAGTAAGCTCTCTGGCTACTTAGCTCAGAAATAGCAGCCATGGATGTGATATTCTGAGGTTGAAAGTCAGGTGCTAAATGTGAAGCATGAGTAGGAGCAGAGATCTAAAATTTTTTGGGGGTGCCGCCCAAATGAGAACAGATGTGATTATAATTTGGGGTACAGTGGATAAAATTAATTTTTAAAAGAAACTTAAAAATTAATACAAATTAGTTTTTAGGAAATTCATAAGCTTTCTTTTGAAGTACTTCTAAATATCCAGTTGAATCATGGAATTGTTTGTTTTGGAATGGACCATAAAGATCATCTTGTTCCAACCTCCATACTCTGGGCAAGGCTGCTTCCCACCAGCTCAGCTGCCCAAGGCCCCATCCATCCTGTCTGGCCTTGAACGCCTTCAGGGATGGGGCACCCACAGCTTCTCTGGGCAGCCTGTGCCAGTGCCATCACCTTCTGAGTAAAGAATTTCCTCCTAATATCTAGTCTAAATCTTACCTCTTTTACTTTAAAGCTATTCCTCCTTGCCCTATCACTATCTATCTGCCCATGTAAAAAGTTGCTTTCCTTTTTGTATGCAAGTCCCCATAAGTACTGGAAGGCCACAGTGAGGTCTCCCTGAAGCCTTCTCTTCTCCATGTTGAACAAGCCCAGCTCATTTAGCTTTTCTTCATAAGAGAATTACTCCAGCCCTCTGATCATCTTGTGGCCCTCCTTTGGACCTGTTCCAAGAACTCCATGTCGTTCTTTCGTTAGGGACCCTTGGCATGGACACAGTACTACAGATGGGGCCTCACAAGGGCAGAGCAGAAGGGGACAATCACCTCGCTTAATCTGCTGGCCACCCCTCTTTTGATGCAGCCTGGGATACACTGGATACAGTTGGTCTTCTGGGCTGCAAGAATACACTGCTGGCTCATGTCCAGCTTTTCATCTACCAGGATCCCCAAATCCTTCTCTACAGCACTGCTCTCAGTGAGTTCTCCCAATCTATAGACATACCCAGGATTGCCCCAGCACCTACGTGCAACATCTTGCTGAAGGAGATTCCTGTTGAATGTGATTAGGTTCATAAATTGGGAGAACTTACCTTAATATAAACACTTGAATGTATTTTAGTGAAACAGTATAAATAGTATTCTACTTGTATGCACTTCAGTTCCTATAAAAGACTTAAGAACATAACTAGATTTGATAGCCACACCTACTGTAGTTATTGACTATTTTCTGTAATGCAAACTAGGAGTCCTTTTAAAATTCAGAAGCCAATTGGAACTTACAAAAGAAAAATGTTTTTTTCTTGTTTCAGTTTATGAGTAAAACTTTGTATGAAAGGCTGAGATCTATCAGCCCAATAGTTTCACTGCTCTTCACAGAAAACTGGTAGATGTTTCCCTACCCTACTACTTACATAGTAAAACATCATGTTTTTATTGTTTAATAAATTTAGCTGGCTGCATAATATTTTGGAAAGTCTCCCTTCTTTTTTTTTATATCCAATATATTTAGTGTGTTTTAATTCAATATTTAAAAGCTAATGTTCTAGCAAATTCCAGTTTCTTTCCAAAAATAGCTTAACACTAAAAGCTTTTCAGCTTTTAGTAAGATGTCATTGCTATTTTAACATCAAAAATACAATTATTAGGTTAATTATTGTAAGTTAAGTTAGATAATTGCTGAATGTATATATAGTCTTCTGATTAGCATGAAGTAATACTACATTAAAGGTCTATCTATTTGCTGATTGTGGTATTTTAATCATTTCAAGCAATGAAAGAATTAACCTCCCAGCAGGAAAACAAATGAAAAAAATACTAAAGCAAGCTTCAAATTGATTGTTCAAATCAAGTTTTCTGTTCAATAATTTAAATTGGTTTATTTTGGATTAACATGTTTAGTTCATGATTTTGCTGTCTATTAAGTTCAAAAGAAATTTTACCTGAAACGCACAGATTTTATTTAACAAGGGGTGAGAAAATGAATTTACTTACAGTCTTCTTATGCAGAGATCCACAAAATATCCAGGGAAAATGTGGAATGAGGGCAAGACTTCAGCATCATATGATTTGATTTGTTTAGACTAACTTGAAGCTTTTGCTTCTGAAAAGCTTGCTGATGATTGATGGGAAGCTTTCTGATGATCCTTTGGCTGTCCCAGTGTTGTGGTTTAACTTAGCAGGGTGGCTAAATTATTTTCCCTCCTAGCTCCTTGGGCCCTTTACTGTGAATGGTCTTGGTGCCATGCATACTGCTTAGCATAGAATAGAGTCATGGAATCATAGGATTGCCAAGATTGGAAAAGAACTCCAAGATTCCAACCCCCACCTCACCCTTCTGGCAGTTGTAGAGAGCAATAAGGTCTCCCTTGAGCCTCCTCTTCTCCATTCTGAATAGTCCCAGTTCCCTCAGATGCTCCTCACAAGACTTGTGCTCCAGACCCCTCACAGCTTTGTTGCCATTCCCTAAATTATCATAGAATCATAGAATGGCTTGGGTTAGAAGGGACCTCAGAGATCATCAAGCTCCATCCCCGCTTGCCGCAGACAGCGCTGCCATCCTCCATACCTAATATTAGACCAGGCTGCTCTGGGCCCCATCCAACCTGGCCTTGAACACCTCCAGGGACAGAGCATCCACCGCCTCTCTGGGCAGCCTGTTCCAGCACCTCACCACTCTCTCTGTAAAGAACTTCCTCTTGATATCCAATCTAAATCTTCCTTCCTTCCACTTAAAACCATTTCACCTTGTCCTGCAGTTATCTACCCTTTCAAAGAGTTGACTGCCCTCCAGTTTATGGGCTCCCTTTAGGTACTGAAGGCTGCAATGAGGTCACCCCACAGCCTTCTCTTCTCCAGGCTGAATGAGCCCAGCTCCCACAGCCTGTAAGCCTCTGAACACACTCCAGGGCCTCAATGTCTTTCTTTAGTGAGAGGCCCAAAACTGAACACAGTACTAAAGGTACAGCTTTACCAGTGCAGAGTACAAAGAAATCATCACTTCCTTGCTCTTGCTGGCAACTCTATTTCTGATACAAGTCAGCGTGCCTTTGGCCTTCTTGGTTATCTGGGCATGCTGTTAGCTCATGTTCTGCCAAGTGTTGACCAGTGCCAATAGCAGCAACTATAAACATCGATGTTTTTCTCCTAGAACCAAAATATAGCATCATACCAGGTACTGTGAAGTAAACACTTCCATCCCAGATTAAACAAATCCTGCCACTTAGATACAGAACAATGTCTCAAGGTTTTTTTCAGTCTCCTATGCATTAGACCTCTGGTAATTTTTATTCCTGGGCTCAGCCCCAGTGCCAGGGCTGCAGCAGTGCTGCTCATCAGGCAGGGCAGCAGCTGCCCGCCTGAAAAAGTGTATGCAGTTAATCTCAGGCTTAACATTTCTGTTTAATAAAGAGATAAGAATCCTAGGAGGCTGTGCTGGACTCACTCTCAAGAGGTCATTTGATATCAGCATTAAAACTGGGACAGGTTCCAGTATGTGAAGCAACCAGGACAGGTGTTTATTTAATCCTCTGATGAAAGTTATTTTACAAACTTACTTGTTTTGTTCTGGTGTTGATTAAAACAGTAACAGTTACTTTCACACTTTCAAACAACCTGTGAACTTTCTTTTTCTTCCTCCAGTGGCTGTGAAGTATATTAATCTCTCTAGACTTGCAAAAGCATTCTAAATTTTCTGAAAAATTACAGTTATGCTTACTTTTACTCCACTGAATCACACAAATATGTTTTCTGCAACCTTTCCCCATAGGTTGTATTCTCTTATGTGTTACCATGGTTGTTCTTCTCTAGACTTTCTACTTTTTGTCTACATTTTTCATTAAGGAGGCCCAGCATTTGACAAGAATCCACTAGCACTTAACGTAAACAAATATTTGCTTTGTATGACTCAGATGGCAATCCAGTTGACCCATTCTGTTAATACAGTTGAGGGGCCATCATTACTTTTTGATTCATTTCATTGTGGTCGTGTCTTTCCCTTTGACTTGCCATGAATATATGTATTTTCAGTATTTGATTTCATACTCTGTATAGCACTTATTTTGACTGACTTTCGTGTTGCCAATTTTAACCTCAGTCTCCACTGAGGCATCTTGTAACCTTAGGTCTTTCTTCCAGGGTACTTGCAATCCCTTGATATAATTTACAAGTGTGATAAGCGTATTTTAGCTGTGTGACTTCCTAGCTGATCTAGAAATCAGTTACGGGCCCTTTTGCTTCTACTTTGTTTTTGGCTTTCTGTCTATTTATGGATCTGTATAAGATGAGCAGATGATTGCTGACAGAAATTGATAATCACATTTATGGCAGTGAAGTGCTCTTCCAGCACTTGTAGTCCCATTTAAGATCCCAGTGGGAACCCCAGGAAGCTCTAGGAAGGAGCTGAAGGGCTTGAAGTGCTGCCTGCTTTGGGGCTGGATGCCCTGTGGTGCCCAGTCTCAGGGTGCTTCCACTGCCTGCTACACTGTATTGGTGGAACAGACTGGCTTTAGGCATCTTGTTTTCCGCATTTGAAACATCTCATTTTCCAAAATCATCATTTTTCTCTTTGCAAGCAGTCTAGCAAAGGCCATTACTATTAAAAGTATAACCGTAGAAGTTTTCAGGGTTTCTGACAAAGCTGTGTGTTTGAAAAGTTACAAATAAATTGTGGTCTTATTGCTCTTTTTATATATTTTTTTGCTCTGGGAAAGGCATTGGAGGCGAAAGGTAACAGACATTTGTTCTCGCTGCACATGTTTTTGCAGAGCTTTCTGTTTGGAGGCCATTGAGGCTGGAGTTTGGCTTCAGGTAGCACCAGCTGCATGACCAGCAGAGGGAGTCCAAAATCACAATATATTTTTGACTGAGGAGTTGGGCTGATTATCTTGCTTTTATAATGTACAGGAGTTTTGTGACATTATTTGGAACAATGTTTGACTGCTTCCAACTTACTGTGATTATGAGGAAGAGCGTATCTGTAACCTTGAATTGCCTTTAAATTGTCCTTTAAATGATCTAATTGTAATAAGAACTTTTATTTTGAATGACTAATCAGTATTTTCTTTTCTTTCCTATGTTGCTGGTTGTTGTGACTCCATATCACCTTCACAGAAAGTAAGTAACTTAAAAAAAAAAAAAAAAAAAAAAAAAGTTTCTGAAATTGTGCACATATAAATAATATAATATACTACTCTTATGTTTGTATGTATGTTTGTATAAAATAAATATACCAGCAGAAAATGGTATATTTTAAATACATACTACAGGAGGCAACACTATATATATGTAACCACAGTGGTTTAAAGAAGTCTTACCCAAGAGGCCATAAATAATATAGAAGTTCAGCATCTGAAGGCTGTAGATGCTAAATATATTCCTCACGTGTAGGTTATGGCAACAAAACTTCCAGCATATTGGATTAAAATGTGTTATGGCTAAAAAATTCACAGATACCAAGTTGTGAAGAAGAGAGTTTTTGTACCCGATTTGATTTTATCAAATCAAAATTGAACCAATTTGGAGTGTTTAGAAAATTTTGATGAAGTTGTTCAGCATTTCACATTCAGAGATACTCATAGCCATTTATTTGCCCATCCTTGGCTGCTCTATCAATATATGCCAGTAGCTCTGAAAAGAGCGAGTATGGCCTTAGAAGAATTTAGAAAGTGTGCAATAAGTATTACGTACTACCCTATGATTCAGACATCAGCCTGTGTCATGGGCTCTTTGATTGCTGGGTTTTCTAACCACTGTTCTTTGTGTTGTAATAGCATGTACTGAAAGCATGTCCATCACCCCTTGTGGGTAATGGCTAGAAATTTTAAGGATGCCTGTGCTGACAGAATAGGCAAATGACCGCTTAGCATGGATCAGAATAGCAGTGATAAGGGAGATTCCAGTTTGAGCTGCTAGCTAGCATCCAGATTATTATTTTGTTTACAGATATATGCAAGTCCACTTTTCAAGAAGAGTGAATACAGCCTCTTGGTCACAGGCAAAACTATTTCAGAATTGCAGATGTCTTTATGAAACAAGCATAACGGTACCTCTTGGCTCAGTAGCTGATGTAGATTTCTTTGTAAGTCTGAGAGTAGTTTCTATTGTCCGCTTGCCAGTTGGCTAGACTTTGAAGATTAAGATATCTGCTGTGAACACAGTAGTGGTCATGAGATATTGCCAAATCCTCTATTCTGGGTTCATTCATCATGTATCATTTTAATTGCTTAATGATATCTAAAAACAAGTGAGGGATTCAGAATTTCTACATAGGTCTAGAAGGGTGAAGCAAATCACTGCATTCATGTATGCAGAGTTTTGTTTCTTGTTGATATATTGAGTTTGTCTTCCGTTGCAGAGTCAGCAAGTTCTTTCTATCTTGCAGGGAAAGTCTTAATCTGTGATAATGTTTAACTGAAAAGATCCAAGACTGTGAGGGTCTAAACTGCCTCATGTTATGTATGCTGCCATATGGAAGAAATTATGCAGCTAGAACTGCTCCATTAAATGCCCCTGTCTTTGCTTGTCAAACATTGATACAGTATGAAAAATGTGTAAAGAGAGGTATGCTGTGTATTCCAAAACTTTTGAAAGTGATTGTTAAATTCAATTGAAATGGAATCTTTTAGTATCTTCTGTGCTACTGTTAGTAGTACCATTATAGTTCTGCAATACTTACTGTTATATTATGTTACAGTATTATATTAAAACCAGATGTGGAATTAGTTTTATTTGCCTCCCAAAAAAGAAAAAGAAACGACAGAAAATTTTTTAGAATTTTTATATTGGATAATCATATGTAGAATACTTATAAAATACATTTATGTTAAATAGCTGATGTGTTTATTAACAAGCACCATTTTTACCTGTACTTTTGATTTTGGATGTAGTAATGTGATATATTGGGTGACCAATAGTAAATAAATTATATAGGACAGAATGCAATTATAAGGGAAAAAGGCTTCAAGCTAAGGAAGGGAGACTTAGGTTGGATTAAGGAAAAGGTCTTTTACAAGGAGAATGGTGAGGCACTGGAACAGGTTGTTCAGAGATGTGGTTGATGCTCTGTCCCTGGAGAGTTTCAAGGTGAGGCTGGATCAAGGTGAGGCTGGTGAGGCTGGGCAACCTGATTTAGCTGCACATGTCCCTGTTACATGAGTATTGGACGAGACCTTTAAAGGTACCTTCCAACTCTAAGGATTCCATCATTCTGTGATTCTACCACATGATCTTTCCATTAAATTTATATATGTACAGGAAGGATGAATCTTCTAACAGAGCTGTATGAGTTAACACAAAGCATCAGTGTACTGTGAAAGAAAGAGGTTTTATATTTAAAAAAGACCAGTCTTGTGAATTTCAAAAAGGATGTTTTGTTACAGCAACACGTTATAAAGAACAGTTGTTTCTGGCGGACTTCTGAAGCCCTGATCTTGCCTTATAGCTGAGTGTATAATTAATCCTGAAATACTTAGCAGCATGCTAAATTTAATGCGCAGGCATTGTTCCACTTAACCAAGTGGAATATATTTACGTGGCTCAAGATAAGTGCGCGTGCAGGCTGACGACCCCAGGGAAGAAGCACAGTTTCAGAGTCAGTCCCAGACTATGTGTTCAGCAGTCAGTAAATGAGGACAGAGATGTGACAGTGCAACTGTACATCTTGTACTAACATTTCATTTTAAAATTAAATCGAAATAAAACATTTCTGATAGCAACTTTTCACAGTTGTAGAAACATGTGCATTTTTTTTCTGCTGTATCCATGCATATTTAATAAAGAGATCTGTGTACAGGTACTCTTTTTCTTAACACATTGTGTTTCCATTTAAATAGTCCCTTAACGAACATTCCACAATGATATCATGTTTAATTACTACCTTGAGTAGGTCAGTCTCTTAATCTTTAAAACAATTCTAATTAGGAAAGATAGTGCTTCACAGAATCGTATAAATGTGCTTATATTTATGTATAGTAATGCATGCTGACCACATTAAGCCAGGAGAAGTCTTAACTATATATCACTTTTAATTTTAATGCGTTGTTCCTTGGCTCCGTATTGTTCTTTTGTCGCCTTTCATCCTATAGGATGCAGCTGCCCTTGAACTTGGTGCTGTTTTGATCACTCATGTGCAGCAGCCACGTTGTCTGTTACATTTTATAAATGAGGCTTCGCGGTGTTATTTACGAAGTAATTTCACATAAATATTTGGACTATGGTTCTCTTTAAATGTGGAGCTGGTTGCTGTATGAAGAAAAGCGTAATTATAATTCACAGACTTTTTGCCTCGAGCCTAGGGGACAGATGCATATGATTAAGTTTGAAACTGGCCTGTTATTGTAATGTAGATGTTTTCAGCGTTGAGAGAATTTAAAAAAAAAAAAAAAAAAGAAAGAAAGAAAGAAAGAAAGAAAAAGAAGAAGGAGGAAAAAAAAAAAGCCAGGCAAGCATGATTTAAAAAAAAAGAAAAAGCAGATTGAGGGAATAGTTTTACAAGAGGCACTCAATCTTGGACTATTTTATTTTTGCACAATTTTATTTTTCAGTGGAACTTCTCCATTAGCTTGCCTGAATGCAATGCTTCATACTAACACTCGCGTAGGTGATGGAACATTCTTCAAAATCCCTGGGAAGTCAGGACTCTACGCTCTCAAAGTAAGTTTAAATGCTGTGAATAGAAAGTACGTGGTGCTATTAATCCTCTTTATGAATGTTTCAATAGATAGAAAAGTAAACAGATTAGATTCTTTGGAGAGGAAATGACCTGATAGTCCTACTAACTGCTTTCAGATGTCTTTTAAAAGGATTTATAATGAAAGTAAACATTGAATGTTTTATCCTAGAAAGCATATACATGTTCTTGACTTTGGCATGTAGTACAAAAAACATGCAGCTTAACTAAAATGCTGATTTTTCAGAGTTGTTCACAGAAAAGCCATTGTTTTATGAGCAGTGAAAGCAAGATGATCACAGACTTTCTTGTTAAATAATTTATTAATGTTTGATTTTTGAATAGTGAAAAATTGTTTGTGAGTCTAATAAAAATCAGCATTAAATTTTCTGCTTGCATCATTCGTTTTGACAGGGAATATAGTTACAGTGATGGAGTTTTGCCTTTGTGCTGTTTCTTTTCTGCTTTATTTGTCTTTCTCGGTGTCTATCTGGTGATTTCTGTGGATGACATTTTTTTATTATCCATGATCGAACTTAGAGTGGCTTCACAATCAAACTGGAAGAATGTGAAGCAGAGAAGAGAAACTAGAATGAGATTATGTGTTTCGCCGCCTAAATGTCGAAAATTAAAATTTGAAGCTGGGGGGAGTGAAAGGAAGGCTTTTCTGTAGTTTCTGGCAGACAAATTGCATGTAAGAGTTTAAAAACATAAACCCATGTAGATTTGTTTGCTGGTGATAACTAAAAATTCTGTATTTGAGATTGAATTAATAGGTTTCCATTTCCTAATTTACTAAAATAAATGCCGTTGTTTTGCTTTAAATCTGGAGATATTCTTGGCATAAATCCAAGCATTCACAATCACTTCCATGCTCGTGAACTCCAGGTTGCTTTAGCTATTTGAATTCAGGAAACCGGCAAAAGCTAAAAAGAAACATTAAAGGATTTGTGTTTTGCTGCAGCATTCTGGACACTCACTCACTAGGATTTTTAACAGCCAAACAAGGCTGTTTCTGTTAAAAGAATTTAAAAAATAAAATAAGAAGTGGAAGAACTTGCATTTTATATGACAGTTTTTAAACACAGAGAATGTTTTGACTTCACAAAGTAGCTTTTTTGGTTTTACTTTGCAAGTTGTTTCATGAAAGACTGTTTTTATGTTTTTCTCTGGACTCACAAGCATATTTCATTTCATTTCTTTTTTTTTTTTTTTTTTTGAGATATAAGCATATGAGTATACTGCAGTAATCTATTTTTGGAGATGCAGCAGGATCAAATCTGATTTTTTTCTTGTTAATTTTAGTTTTCTTTTTCATTTTAACTGTAGAAAGAAGAATCAACATGCCCTACTGATGGAACATTGGATTTAGGATGTGAATCTGAGTTAGATGGCACTGAAATGGCTGAGACAAACAATAATAATGGAGAAGAAAATGGTGGTAGGTGCTTTAATTTCAATATTAGAGGGCATGTTTTAGGAGAAGAAAAGAGTATTGTTTACCTATGATTTTCCTGGTATGGTTTCTAAAAAGTAGAAGTGATGTTTTGCATGCACTGGACTATTTCTGAGTGTGCTCTTATCTTTTGTGGCCTTATAAAGAAATCAGGAATGCCAAGTGTGTTAATTTGTCTTTGTTCTGCCAAGGGCAATGAATATGCTGTTAGGTATGTACTGAGTAGATAAGTTTTTGGTTTGACATTTTTTGTTCTAGGTCCCGTAGCTATTGAGAAATTGGCCCTGTAAGGCTTCAGACTTACAGTGAACAGACGCTGGTGTACCTCGCTGACTTTAGTGTGGGCAAGCAGGGTCCCTCGTTACTATTCTTGGCTATAAGACAAAGTTGTTTTTTTTTTTTTTTTTCTTTCAGATTCTCCTCGATACCATGTTTGCATAAAAACATATGGAAATTTTGAATCTTGCCTGTGCATTTTTTTTTCTTTGAAATAATGACAAAAATAGCGTAGGCACTTGAATAATGGAATCCTTGAATGGCTGGGTTGAAAAGGACCACAATGATCACCTAGTTTCAACCCCCTTGCTGTGTGCAGGGTCGCCAAGCACTAGACCAAGCTGCCCAGAGCCACATCCAGCCTGGCCTTGAATGCCTCCAGGGATGGGGCATCCACAACCTCTCTGGGCTACCTGTTCAGTGCCTTAGAAAACAGTTTTTTTTTTTTAATTTTCTAAAGTTAACAATTACTCATAAAGAAAACATGTTTTTTCAGTCCTGCAAGTGATGTAAATGAATATTGTTATTAGGGATACACTCACGTAATGCTTGTGAAATGATCTCTTTACACAGAAAAGAGACGTTGCAGGGATTCTGAAATAAGCTTTCCCTTCATCAGTTCTCTTTTGCCCACCTGCTTAGAAACTGACCCACTGCTGGGCACAGTGTGCAGCCTTCTGTTTTGGCAGACTTCATGTATGCTGAGGAGGTGTCCTGTTTACAACTATGACATGAAAAGGCTCTGTTCTTGGATTTTTTTAATATATTTTTTTCCTACTACAGACTTCCTGTTTGATCTTGGATGACTTGCTTGGCTTCTATGCTGTAGCTGTGCAGGGCTGATACTGTTAAGTATTGCTCTTTAGTAGCGATGAAAAATCACAACATGCTCTATGATAGGAATAAAAGAATTACCTAAGCCAGATTGCTTTGAATCTGCTGGTGAAGTTATGAAGCTTGACTGAAAAAGAACAGTCATGAATTATTAAATAGCTCTACTACTTTTTTTACAGTTATAAATTAGACTGTGCATGTGCACTGTTTCTATGTTCAGTCTCCACTGAATGTATAAAGTGTACGTAAATATTTGTGTTTCTTGAATAATTCCCATGTAATACTCAGACAGTAAGTTGATGGATACTTCTTTAAGTCAGAGGAAGAATCCAGCAAGGAAAAACAGTGTAAATACAGCCAGATAGCAAAAGTAGATATTACTTATTATGAGCAAGGAAAAATAATGGCAAAAACACAGCAACTATATAGGAATAATAAAATGTAAATAATGGTACCAGAATAGCAGAAGTAGAAAATTGTTGGGTTTTGACTGTGTGGAAGCCGCATACTGTATTCACAGTTTGCAGTAATAAAAATCTTTCTAGCACTTATGCTGTTGTAAAAAAGCAGCTGCTAAAATTAAACATTTAAAACTATTTAGGATCCAGCAATCTTTTGCACCTAGATTGTTTTTACAGCTGAGAACTCGTACTTTCTCTTTAGTAAATCTTGAAAAAACTGAGTCTACATTGTATTTAGAAAGGCCAGGGCTGCGTGAGATCAATATGGAATTGAAGACAGCATATGTTGTATCAGCCAAGTGAGACAGAGATTAGTTTTGTCAAACATGCTTGGTAATAGGTTTTCTTAAGACTGAAAATTTGTTGGTAAAGTCATCTATATATATATATATTGATATATATTTAGAATTCTGTTAGGTGTACACACAAGAAGACTGTGCAGCCATTCAACAAGACCTGGACAGACTGTAGAATTGGGCAGGGAGGAACCTGGTGAGGATCAACAAGAGCAAGACTAGAATCTTGCACTTGGGAAGAAATAGCAGCATGCATCAGTACAGGTTAGGGGATGATCTGCTCGAGTGGACCTCTGCAGAGGAGGGCCTGGCTGTTCTTGTTGGCAATAGATGAGCCAGCAGTGTGCCCTTGTGGCTAAGAAGGCCAATGGGATCCTGGGGTGCATTAGGAAGAGTATGGCCAGCAGTCAAGGGAGGTGATCCTCCTCCTCTTCTCTGTCCTGGTGAGGCCACGTTTAGACTACTGTGTCCAGTACAGGGATCTCCTAGAAGAGTCCAGCAAAGGGCCACTAATGTTATAAAGGGCCAGGAACATCTGTATGAGGAAGGACTGAGTACCCTAGGTCTGTTCAGCCTGGGGAAAAGAAGATTAAGCGGGGAATCTGATTCATGTTTATAAATACCTAAAGGGAAGTGGGAGGCAAATGGATGAAGTAGTATGTAGTGATAGGATAAAGCCTAAAACTTGAACATAGGAAGTTCCATACAAACATGAAGAACTTTTTAGCGTAAGGATGATGTAGCATTGAAACAGATTGCCCAGAGAGGTCATGGGGTCTCCTCTGGAGATATTCAAGGCCCGTGTGGATGCCCACCTGTGTGACCTACATACAGTAGGGTACCTGCTTTAGCAGAGGGGTTGGACTTGATGATCTATTGAGCTCCATTCCACCCCTGCAATTCTGTGATTCTGTATGTTTTCAGTGTACGCTTGGCTCAAAAAACAGCAGCATGACAAAGAAAAGCAGTTCTAAGTGGATTGAAAATTACAAGTTATTAGTTCTGCAGAGGAGTAAGAATCACCATCCAAAATGGTGTTCTTCTGAGAATGTAATTTGACCCCCTTTTATTCAAGACATTTATTGATACTTTTTTGAAAAGTGTAAAATCTTTCCTGGCTAAATTTATTGATACTATACAATGTGGAGACCCCTTGTGTTGTAGGCGAATTTGGTCCTGACCTGGTTAGGGTTAGTAGCGTAGGAGGAAATGCAACACTCTTGATTGCCTTGTAAATGGTTATAGTTGGACAACATGAGTTTTATTGGAATTTAAAGTAAATCATAAAGGTCATATTTGTGCAGTGGAGGTGTATAGCAAATGTGAAACTCATTTGAAGATCACAGTAGGAAATGAATTGAACACAAATGAGATGCTTTTGCTAATTAGTCTAATGCAGTTCTTGGACTATAAATCTGATAATATCGATTAAGGGATATAGTAGGTATAGCATTTGTTCTGAGTACAGCGCTAGTTAAATGATTATTAGTGTTTTGCATTCAGTTGATCTGTAGGAAAGAATTAAGAAAAGTAGGAAAGAATTTAGAAAGGAAGCATAAGAACTCCTGAGTGAACAAATACCTCTTTGCTTTGGGAAATTGAAGAGCGCCGGTCTAGTTAGTTTATAAAAAATGAGAAGATTACTTGATCAGTTTGTAAATATTTAAGAAACATTATTTCTGTAGAAAATATTTAATCTGGAAGAACAAATCTGATGAAATGTGCATTAGTTTAACTGTGCACACTAAAACAGATTTTTTTTCCTTCCAGGAACGTATTCTGTGACATAAAAATAAATAAATGAAGAACATCCACTACGAAAAACTCTTTATGAAAAACTGACTTGTATTTTAGAAAAGGTCAATAGATGCAACAACTCCTTTCAGCCTCAGTACATGTGATACATATAACAGTGGACGTTGTTTGCACATTGTATTCTTGGCTGTCTGACTGCGTTTTTTAATTTGTTTGTGTCCAGTGTGACAAAGTCCAAAAGTCCCAGTTCTGACAGAGTGATGAGATGTCAAAAGATGTTGTCAGTGAGGGTCTAAACAGTGCCTCCTTAAAGTTATTTGGTTGGAAACTGAGTATGAGACCCTCACAGAGGAACTTTGGCCACTACTTTGGTCCTTTTGTGGGCATTTAGATGAGTCCTCAGCTTTCTCACTAAAAAGCACCAGCAGACTTTCAAACAGGGAAGAATCACAGTGTTCCCCTGTAGGCAGAGTATAAATGCAAGCTACTGCACAATTTTATTAGCATAATGCTATAGAAATTTCTTACAGTTATAAATACGTGACTTGGCAAAAGCTCCGGGCCCACATCAGCACTGCTGAACTGATAATAAAAGAAGCCACAACTCAGAGCTTTGCTGATGCTGTGGAGAAATCTCTCCTCTTTCCCCACTATCTTCCAAGGCATGTGTTAAAGAAATACTATATTACAGTTGATTTTGTGTGGAATGGGAATTCTACAGAATGTCTCTAACACTCTTCCATATCTTTTTAGAAATTCTGTTTCACTCAACCACAGGGACAGCATGTAAAGACACAATAAAAGAATTAAAATCACGATCTCCATTGCCTGGAAAAATGATGACTAAATTTTTTTGCCCATCAAGAGGATGTTCTTTTCTTAAAAAAGCATGGCTCCCTAAGGTTTCTGAAGTCAGACGTAATCCATCAGGTGTGGAGAGCAGCTGTTTAAAAGTTGTCTTCACCCACAGCAGTGGGATGCACCATAACATCGCTGTGGTGGAGGCAGCCCTTCCTGCATGGTCTTCCTTCACCAGGCCCAGCCCAAAGTGGGCACCTGGTGTTTGCCCGGAGCTGAGCAATGTCATTTCCTCTCTGAGGAAGGCTCTGTAGTTTTCCTGAAGTTCTTCAATTGCAAAAATAGAATGGTAGAATTAATCCTTTGTTTTTTGTTTTTTGTTTTCTTAGAGATAGTAGTAGATGGATGATAGAGGATCAGATTCTTGCAGAATCCTGAAATTTTATCTTTGTAACTGCTACGCTCTTGGACAGCTTGTGCTTTTTGGACTAGGAAGTTGCTAGGATTGCTCCTGTTTGAGAAATGAATGTTCACCAATATTTGAAAGCTGAATCCAAGTTTCGTATTCAGTTATTTTTCTGAGAATGAAATTTCTGGCGCAGTCCAGGGAAACCTGTCATTCTCAACTTGTTCTCTCTTATAATCTGCTGATTCTGCTGAGTGTTTCTGTTGCGCATGGCAATGTCTGCTGCAAGGTAGGGTCTTTTCAAAGCAGGAAAGTGGCAAAGAGGCTAGCAGCCTGAACATATTGAGTTTGGTATGGCACTTGAAAGAAAGAGACAGAAAGCAACACTTTTTTGCTGCTTGTTTTTTTTTTTTTTTTTCTTTTTCATTTCCCCAGAATTAATTGTAGAAGTTTTGGGACTGAGTTTAACTTCTGTTTGTTTCATTGCCACTGCATGAGTCATAAAAATGAGAAGATCCTGTAGATCTTGAGGAAGGTCTTCTCATCTGCTCTCTTTGCTGTACAGTAAAGTTAATGAGGCCTTAGAAATTGGTGACTTAGTGATGATAGACTACATTTTTAGTGGAAAATGTTGACTTCTTTTGGAATAAGATTTTGTAGTTTTCAAAGATTTATGAAGTGTCTAGGCACAAAATTCTCTTCAGATGATTATGTGATTCAGTGCAAACTACTATCCTAACAGGATACTTAATGTCCCCTTCCAAAACATATGATTGAATGTTATTTATCATTTCATGCTGGAAGTATTGCTTTTCAGAAAGAATATTATAGTCACAGTCTTAGCCTTGATATATGGTTCTGGTTTTGCTTGCATTGGTGAAGCTGTGCAATTAACTAACTCCCAAATGGGTTTTCTTTTTTAAAAGCTGATGGCAACAGTCAAGTTCTGAATTGTTCAGATTTTGTAAGCTGGGCTCTAGAGATCAAAGAGTGATGGAGGTGAATTACTTGATACATCTATGTTGGCAAAGCATGACCATATATGTCAATAGAAGTATAGATCTGTGTCACACAAGGAAAATAATGAATTTTATGGATATTTTAGAGGCAGTTTATGTGTACTTGTTTTCCTAAGGGTCTGTTAAGTTTCGTATCTCCAGAGTGTGTGCATACATTTTATGCTTGAGGTGGGGCTATAGTCTTCGGCATATGGTAGCAATATTAATTTGAGTTTTGTAATGTGGCCATTAGTAAACAATACGTCTCATCTGCTGTGGTTCCTATTAAAAAGAAGGAAGTGAAATGCTGTTGATTTTACTGGTTTGATTTTAAATAAGAATCATCTGTCTGAAATCAGAATTAATTGTGCTAAGGGAAAATAAGACCCTTAAAGCACTCCAGAAACTTTTCTATCCTTTCAGTTACATAAATCTGTTTATAATTATTCCTAATAAATTTCAGTGACAGTGCAACCAAATAATGAAGTTGTATTCCTACTGTTTCTTTGAAGAGACATAATCTTCTATTATGTTTTAAGCAGGTATCATAATTTTAGTATTTTTGTTTGGTTGGTTGGTTTTGGTTTTTGGTTTTTTTTCAGGGGGGGGATATAGCTGGTAATATAAAATTACTGAATCACTTCATAAAATTTGAAATTGAAAGGTAACATTGTGGATTTTTATAAATCACAACTTTTCACAGTAATTACCAAAACTGGTCTTGGAAAAATGGAAGAGAGGAGGTTATCTTATCTGGAAGTTGTCTAAAACATTTTAACATGTTCTTTTTGTTAAGGAATTCTAATTTTATCATTCATGTTAACACTCTCTGAGCACTCACTAAAGAGGTCTTATCTTCAGAAACCCAGCTGCTCTTCCAGCTCATAACCTAACATTTTATGGCTTAATAGTTGCTTTTTGCTTTATTCCTTCACTCATTCCTGGTTCCTTAAAGAAGCTGATTTAAAGAATGGGGCCTAATTATTCTCTACTAGATGGAAATGTCTCCTGTGGGCTTAAAACGGCTCATTCTCTTTTTCTACAGTAGCAATAATGGTGAAGTCTTTTTATTTGCTACCCAAATATTTTTCCTTCATCTGTTGCACTCTTTCCGGATTCTTTTTTTGTTCCTCAGTATTGAATTTATTTTTAGCATTCTTTAATAATACAGCTTTTCAGCATAGATCTGATAATATTAATGAAACTTCATAGCTTATGGACTGAGTAGCTCCAGCTCTGCAAAGTTGTATTTATGGGAGCTGCTCCAAAAGTAATGCCTTCTGTTTTTTTATGTTAGTCCACAATATCAGAGGCAGATGTTGGTGGTACTGCAGTAGGGGTTGAACCTTCCCCCCAGTATTCTATTACACGTTGTTGCCATACAGATGGCAGTAGAGGGGGAGTCTGACACAATGGTGTCTGACATCGAAATGTGTATGAAGCAAAGGTGTGTCAATGAATTCCTCCATGTGGAAAATGAGGGCAGTTTTTTCTGTCAGTGTTTGCTGAATGTTTATGGAGATCAAACAGTAGATTTGAGCACAGTGAGGCAGTAGATACAGATTTTTGTGAGTGCTGCATGCAGGCTGTTGTTCATCGCTGACAAAAATGAGTAGCTAATGGTATTGAGTATGTTGAAAAACAGTGTTTTATAGCTAGAATTTGGTCAAACAAAGAATGTTATTGTGCTTTTTATATCTGTAGTAGTTTCCATGGAAGTAAATAGGATGCATTACTTTCAGAGTGACCTACGTATGTGTAGAGACCACATACATACGTATCAAGAACTCTTCTAGAATTTGTTTTTATTTGCCATTGTTCTTTGCAGAAATACCTGCTCCAGTTATTTTATTTTTTTGTTTGTTTTTCCCACTAAGAACATCAGTGTTCACTTCAAACACCTACATATTTTTCTGTTATTCCCTTTTTTTCCACTTCTAACTCACGCAGAGAAAAACAGTTGGATTTTACCCATTTAAGTGAACAAATAAGCACAATTTTCTGTGGTCACAGCCTTCACAGTATACTGAGATTTTGTTACAGTTTGATTTAAATCATTATGTAGCACGACTTACATAAGAATAAATTTACTAGTTGTCTTGTATTTAATTTCCTAATGAAAGATTAATTCATAGTGTCTTTTAAACAATAAATATATTGATTTGCCTCTACATAAAGCTTGTATAATAATTTGGGTATTATTTTGTGCTAATTGGGAAAATAGACTGCATAAGCCATTAAACAATTATATAAATTAGCATCATGTATTTAAATTTGCAGTGTTTATGTTCTTCTATTTCTAGAAAACAGTCTGTGATATCTCTTATTTACTGTAGATCGTTAGGCTTTTACCCATTATTTGTATCAAGCTGTTTTTAAATGGAAATGGAAAGTAAAGTAAAACATGAAAAACAATATTTTAAATAGATTTTTACTATTTTAAGCAACTTAATATCTGAAGGAAACTGTCTTTAATGTAGAAAATATATTTTAGAAAGGCAACTAATTTGTTGTTAATAAATGAAGTTGCCTTTCTCTAGTCGCCATGTCATTTTAAATGTATTAAGCTGTGTCTTTCAACCTCATGTGCCTATATAGACTACAGGAAGAAGAATTGCTCTCTTCCCTACATGTTTGTTTGCTTGTTTCAAAAATCTAAAGTAATTTGGAGTTGCAGTAAACTGAACCGCCATCCAGTGGTACTCCTTCTGTACATGCAGAAGAGATTATGGCTATGTAACTGGTTTATTATTTCAGCAGGTTTTAGTTCCAGTTACTTCACCAAGCAGAACGAGGCTTGCTTCTTGATTTTACTTAATTGTCAACATTTTCAAGAAGCAGAAGTAAAAAGAAACAATACACTGATAGTGTTTTTATGCAAAATAGAAATAATGATAGAAATCAGAAGTACTGCCTCTGATAGACCTTGCCACAGTTTCATTTTTCATTTAACTTAAAGAGTTTATGAATGAAAGCACGAAATCAGTGTAGGACCACATTTACATTTATTCTCTCACTGTATCATGGGTTGGACGCTAACAGTGTCACTAGTGTTGAGCATCATTAGTTAGTGTTGCCAAACCTTTCCAAAATTGACTTTGTCACCAAAATGAACAGGGACACGCTTGGGTAATGTTTAAAATCAATGTCATGAAAATTAGAATTTCCCACTTAACCAAAAAAGTAAATGGAAGTTTCAGTTCTACTGGAGGACGAAAGTACATTCTTCATGATGGTACGTGGTCATGTGGTATCATCTCTTAGAAGTGTTATATACATGATAGTTTCCATTCTTCAGGCATTTTTCAATTTGTTCTCCTTAACTTTGAGATGTGTTCTTGCTCTTTTTCCATTTTTAATTCAATCCTTTGAGTGTCTTAGTCTTTGCCAGAAAACAGTAAAAATATCTGTGAAAGAAGAAACAAAGCAAAAGCTGAATAATTTGAAGTGTCAGATTTTTGTTTTGGTGTAGGTGTTCTGTATCTCAGGAGCTTCACTATTGCAGTGATTTAGATTATATAAAATAGCTATTGTTTGTTTTCTGCTGACAGTATACTGCTCCTTCAAGTTGTCATTTTTGATTGTGAGCTTTGCTCATCATGTGGAAAAGATTAATCCTGACATAAGCTTGGAAGCTGTTTTGTGTTGCAGCTTCTTTGTATATTCTTGACAAATGCTTCAAGTACATGGAAAAAAGTTGAAAATATCGGTTAGAAATCTTGTGACAAAATTGAATTTCTCTTATCTGCTAATGAAAATTTTTAATCTAATATGAAAATTATCTTGATATAGCCCCAATATTATAAAACAGAATATATTCTCTGGTTGTGAGGTAAGTATTAATTAGTTTTTCTTTCAGCATGGAAATGTTTAATATCCCATGCATCTTATGCTGCCAATTAATTATTGATAGCTGAATTGTCTCAATTCTATCTTTTTTCTTACAAACACAAAGAAAAAGCCTTTAAAATATTTATTCTGTGAAATACTGCTAGAGGCAAGGGTTCTGATGTGCTCCTTCAGTTCTCTACACACTACTGAAGGATGGAAGGAGAAAATCATACGTGAAGAGAAAGTTTGGGCTGTAACTCCTCCTTGCACATCTATGCAGCTTGTTTACATGTCCTCAGAGTGCTATGGAGTTGCGCCACGTAGGGCAGACCTGGGCATCACAAAGGGAACGTGTCAGCATGCACTGGTGTTGGGCAGCCAGACTCGAACTGAGTTTAAGGACGAGGGAAGAAGAAAAGTGCTCAGCTTCTGGATTCACGCTCATTCTGTTTTAGCTGGGGCTGTCTTAAGCACTACTAAAAGTAATGGTAATTCCAGACATTAAGAGCGGAAAGGTTTTCATAGCCCTTTTAGTCAAGCTTGCTGACTGTTGTGATTAACAGAATGCTCCAGGCATTCATATCTGTTTAGTAAAGCTGGATTTTTAGAAATAATTTGTCATTTTTCCTTTTAACCGGGAGACTTTTCTGTGTCTCAGGCAACATGTAGTCAAGAGGCTGTTTAAAGCGAGTGCTATTTATTTATTAAAACATGTATTATTAAAAGGACTGACGAATAGCAGTGTGTATTGCCTGAGAGACCAGTTTCCTCTTTTCAGGATATTCCAATTTACCCGTTAAAAAAGCAAGTGTGTGTTCTTACTTTTGCCAAGAATTGAACAAAATGGAGTAGTCTGGCTCCTAAGAAGCCACTGATATTTCTAGAGCACAGGGTCATCAGTGTCTTCTGTACATAAAGTACACATTTAGAAAATGACTTAATGAAGAAGATAATTTTTGCCTGGCTTCTGTATGAGGACCCTTGTTCGACTCCTTCAGTTACCTTCAGGACCCAACAGGCAAAACCTGCAGTCTCCAGGGCTGCAAAGAAAGGGCCTGGGGAGACACAACTAATTGTGAAGCAACACTTTTATTTACAGTGTGACCAGATTCCCAACTTATTTGGACCTCAAGATTAGTTTAATTTCATAGCACAAGTGTTTTGTTTTCCAGGTCCTTGTTGTTTTTTTTTTTCCTCCTTTCTTGGGGCTCTTCAAGAAGGATAGAGAAGATAACCTCCGTAACAGTGTTTTTTTTGTTTGTTTTTTTTTTTTTAATAAAGTTTGCCCAAAGCAGACATCTGAAGAATTGTCTTCCAATCGTGATTCGAGCCTTACAAATGCACCAGTGCAAAGCAAGCTAGTATCTTCCTTCCAGCAGCACACAAAGAAAGCACTTAAGCAGGTAAGCTCCTGCTGACTGCAGGTCAGTTGGCTGTCCTCCACATGGGTATCTGATATGAATGTGAGAATGCGACGTCAGCAGAATTTCAGGGCATTTCTGAGAGGATTTGTAGGATTTTGTTTAATGGTGCATTGCAAGGTTTTTTTATGTTTGTTTGTTTACCAGTCCTGCCATTTACTGTGTTTTTGATGTTTTCTTAAGGAAGGAAGCAATCTTAAGCAAGGAAGCAGAATTGTTTGTATTAATCACATCCCAGGTTTTTCTATGTAAGCACTTATACTGAATATTTTATGTGAGGCTTAAAATAAAACAAAGATTTTGGAGTAAGTTCTACAGATAGTAAGAATCCAGATATACTTGCTCTTCAGTTTTCCTTTATGGCCTGCTTAGTAATTCTTTTTCAAACTAAGTCTGACACTACAATGTGTAAGAGTGGGATTGATTTTGGTTTTTGGATAACCTCTGATTCAGATGATTTAGGCTGCAAGTAATATAGTAAAACTTCACAAAAGTAACTACATATTAAAAATCAGTTATTAATAGAGAGTATAACTGTGAAATTTATTTTCCAACAGTGCCAAATTAGTTCAGCTTACAACAGGACAAATGAAAAACTTAAAAAATGATAATTAAAGAAATGTATCAGTATCTCCTCAATTTTGAATTTGTAGAAATCTGTTTTAGTCACATAAATATTGTAAAAAATGAAATACAGCTTGTTAAAAACATTAGTTTGATGAGATGTCGTTGCTTTTATTTTTCTTGTGACTCCTCTCTTAGTTCTGTTTAACTGAGGTACAGTATTTCACAGGGTAGTTTATTACAGAGTTGTTGATTTAGGCTTAAGTTAAGGAAGGCCTATCCGTGTTGCCTTCTTGAAACGTTTAAGTATTTATACTTAGGTTTTCATGGAGTCTGACTTTAAATCCACTAAAATTAATAGACTGGTATTATTCACAGCAGGTTTTCTTGTACTTACACATTCTGAAGACTGGGGAGGATTCTTAGATTGGGGTCTCACAACTGTTTGGTCAGGAAAGTTGGACAGTGAGCAAAAAGCAACTCACTAGCTGCATGATCACTGAGAGAAACACACACAGCTTTTTGGAAACTTCTGTATAGATTCTTTGTAATAAATATATGAACTTAGGAGCGGATGGAGCAGGGGAAGGGAAGGAGGGAAAAAAAAAAGAACAATTCGAGATGAGTAGCAGTGAGAACAGTTTAAGAAAGAGCAAACTAATCAAAATAGCTTAATGTAAAAAGTCATAACACTGATGGAAATCATTGAAAATATTCCCTAAGGCGATAGGGTTAAAGCACCATCTGAAAGTTAAGTAATCAATAGAAAGAAATCAGCTTTAATTAAGTTGATAGTAATTAGATCTTGTACTTCAGAGTATGAGATTATCAGTGAAATGCGTTCTCTGCATTCATTGTGGAGTGGTAGAGGATTTTACCTGTTTTACTTTTTCTCAGAAGTTTCAGGTGCTGGCTACTGCCGTATGCATGCTGCAGATTTTATTTAATTTGATATGGTAACAGGGAAAAATGAATTTCAGCAGTGATTTAATGGATAAAATTACTGTGGGAATTTTATTCTGTTGCTTTTGTGGATACATAACGCAAAATTTGTACAAATGACGGCCTGGAGTTCATTTAAATGCAGAAAAAATTCAGGCAGTTGGCTGCAAGTCTTCTGATACCAACTTATAGGTTCTGTGCTGAAGTAACAAAAGATGAGCCAAAAGCCTGCTTTCAGCAATATTTATGATGTATAATCATATATATAATGTCAGAATGAGGTGTGTATTTCTTTTGTTGTCCATTAAAAATTAAAGAGAGGCAGGTTGATAATATGAAGTACACCTGAAGATCTGGGCTCAAATCAACAGGTTTTTTCCACTGTTTATCTACTTGTTAGTCACTGTGGTCATGTCATTCTCTTTAAAGTGTTATGCTGGATTTACAAATGGTTTCATTTTTAATGAATTTTAGAGATATTCCTGGGTGTAGGTTGCAGAGAGCAATCTTATGTTTCCTTGTGACCACCTGCATTTTTAGGATGTTCTCGTGAATCAAATTGGTCATGACAATGAATTTCTTGAGCTATGCCAGCAGCTTGGAGGAAGGGGCATTTTCTCAGCCCTGGCTCTTGGTCTTGACTTCTCTCAGGTAGCAGTGGATCTGGAGGTGCTTCGCAGGGGGTAGGGAGCTTCACAGTTCCTGTGGACTCTCAGAAGGTCTGTGTCACACTTCAGACCTTATTTCATCACATTTAAAAGCCTGGGCTGCCATTTTGTTCTGGAAACTTTCTAGCTTCACAACCTTCCATAGTGTCATTTTGCTGGAAGAGGTATTTCAATTGTTTCACCACCGATTGTATTTCATGCTGCTTATTTCATTTTTGAGGAAGTTTCACTTTTGCTCCTGAATAGTTGTTGCAAAGTCCAACAAAATATTTCCTATTCATGTTAGTTTAGACAAAAGAGTCTGGTGTAGAGCTGTCTTTTATGCTCATCTTTCTGATGGCAGATTTTAAAGATATTATTTCCCTTTTGGTGTTGGAAGTGGTTGGGTATGTGTGCCCAGCTGTTGCATATCTAGTAACATTGGAAAAGGTGTTCCTGGCATGCTGTCACATACTGATTTCCCATCAGTACTGATCAGTTCCATACCTCATTTTCACACTTGAGGATTTTGGCATGCAGACCTATGTAAGGATCTCTTACCAGGAAAGTACTGAACTACATCTGCATCTGCTAACAGTGGCACATGATCACACTACTGTGTGAATTATTCTTGCTCTGGACAAGGCTAAACTCAAGTATGGATATCAAGTCATGGCATAGTATCTACCATGCTCCTCTCTGGTCCAGTTTCTGTTCCATTGACTTGAGGTGTTACTTTTTCTGGAAGTCTTCACTATGTACAGATTTGTCTGTATCTATCAAGATGTTCTTGGAACATTTATCAGAAGAAATGATCATACCTGCAAACTGTCCTCACATAGGTAACACATGAGCATATTGTGAATATCAAGGACATTGAGGTGGTGTTAGTGTCTGTTGGACTCTGATAGCCAAGTACCTTGCCCATCAGTGTACCAGTTGGTTCCTGAGTCAGTACCAAGAAAGAATAAAGAACTTGAAGATGTGATATAACGATGTCTGGGATGATATTAGACCTCTCAGACATGGAAGAAAATCCTGCCTCACTTTTGGCACTTTGGAAGCAGCACCAAGAAGGGTACCCATAAATTTTCTGTTGGGAGAAGAGAAGGATACTTCATTCAGACTCAGAATCTGAATACAGACCAGGACATGTCTGAGACTGTGCTGGGCATCCAGATCTCTTTGTAGAGACAGAAACTCCAGAGACAGCAGCCAAGTGGGTTTGGGAGGAGACAAGCTCAGGAAATAAGGGAATCTACTCAAGGTATGTTATTGCTGCTGCTTTGTTTTGTTTTTCTTAACTTTGGGCTTTGTCTGCATGCTTGGTGGCTGGGTTTGTAATATGTGCCACTAATTTATTCATGAAGTGGGTAGATGCAGTTTCTCATGAAGAAGGAAGCACCCATCCGTATGATTTGTTCTTAGAACAGAAGTGGCAGCTCCACACCCCTTTTCATTTCAGTGGATGCTCTCAGCCCCCGAGCAGTAAGAAAGCTGTGGGGAAGTTTGGCTCATATGTTGCTTCTGAATTATAGGACATTAGACATATAAACTCCAAGTAATATTTCAGGCTAACTTTTCTGGCACAACTATAATTGATATTATTAGAAACCAATCGATAACATGAAGCAACAGAAGATTAAATTTTGGAGCAGGATGGTGAAGACCATGACTTAGCCCTGATTTGCCCAAATTCACTGAACTGTTTTATCAGGATTTTTCGTATGGTTGGTTGGTTTTTTTAATTACACAGGTGTCCACGTGCCTAGGTTGGCACTGAAGGTAGAATCCTGTACTCCCTTGACTCTGGTGTGGATTTGCTTTCCTTTCTCCAGCTCAGGCATACCTCTTACCTTGCTTTGAGAGAAGAAAAAGAGCAAACTCACCAGTCTTGCTCCCTCCATGGTCATTCTGTTAGGACTTCTTTCCTTGACTACAGCCAGATACAGGCTCTCCTGAAGCACTTTCCTGTCCTTAGAAATTAATCCATATGACTCTGTCTATGGTGTTTGTCCTTTGACTCAGTTGAGGAACAACTCATTCATATGTTCTGATACAAGCCTGATATATTTGTCTGCCCTCCTTTCCCATCTCCACCCTTGAAGAAATAAGCATGACAGAGGAGATTATTCTGAATATGACCAGAACATGTAGAGTTTGAGCACCGGGTGACTTCCTAAAAGTCTCTGAAATTCCACTGTGAACTGAGAGATACTTCTTGTACTGAATTCCTTGGTAATAGAGAATTTGTTGTACTGTCTTAGAGCCTACATTAACCATTTTCCTATGTTTCATTTCAGATACTGCAGATTTACCAAGGCCACAGTTGGAGAATTCTGGCTCCCTAGCTGAAGCGTTTGATCAGATGTCTGGCAACATAAGTGATGATTCTTGACAAATTTTCCTGTCAACAAATGAAAAACAAGAAAAATGTGTTGCTTTTTGACTACTAGAGAGACATGGGAAGGGACAGTGGAATTTACAAAATGCATTCAGGAAAATGGAATTTCGAAGATGCTAAACTAAACTGATTTTCTGATTGTCAAGACAAGTCTAGGGAAGAGGACAGAGAAACTATGGCAGGGAGACTGCATAATGGGGAAAAGAAGCTGGAAGAGCAAGAGTTCCAGCAGGAGCTCTTCAGGGAGTACATGCATTGCCCGAAGGCAGGCTGCACGGTATGTCCCTCTAAAGGTCCCTATGCGTGGGCAGCATGTACCAGCTGCTCAACACAGTGCTTTGGTAAGACGCAAGACAGTGTTTATGGGACTTTTTTTTCTGGGTCATCCCCATGGTCCACAGCCTTTACTTGTGGTGGAAAGAAAAGGGGCAGGAATCCAAATGATCCCTCTATTCTTTTTGTGCCACTTTTTAAATATTAACTTCCAGTTGCTGGGGGCATTTGCTTGTTTGTTTTCCCTAATGGGTTGTTTGCATAGCATGCTTTTTTGCAGCTGTCCTGCATGTTTGCTGTTTTAATAAATGTGGTTTTCAGAATTTCTTACTCTGAGAAATATCTAAAAAGAATTTTTAAGCAACTTTAGAACACTACCATGTTGAAGCATTGTTGACTGCTCTCCTTCACGGTAAGACTGGATCCTTCACTTAAAATCTACCCTTGAATGTAAACTTTGTTTAAATATTCCACCCATACATATATTCCCTTCCCAAATCTATGTCAAAAATTCTCTCAGCTCTCTCTTATTTCTGCTGTGTAGATGCTGTTGCTTGTCTCAAGTCTTAGACAACCAAAATGGTGGCAGCGGTCTAAATTTAAACACTGCACTTATCTGATAATGGTCTTCTTTAGATAGCCTAGGGAACTTTTAAGATGGCTTGGTTGTAAGTATGGTACTAATGACAAATACTATCAGTGTAGATGGGAGTTTCATTTTGTCGGTACAGTGTACATTAGTCAAACTTTTCTGAAGATGTTACGTGATTCTTCCATATACTGGCAGTGGGTGTCTTAAGTGAATACCTTCTTCTGAGCCAAATGTAAAGAACGGATTTTGATTGGAATATTGTATTACATACAAAATAAGACCCAGGAGAAAATGAATCTGGCCTCAATTTCAAAGTGCATCTTAGAAATAGTTGGTCTTTTGAGAGAAAGGCAGGAGTTGTAATAGCTCACAACTCTTCTCAAAAGCCTCCAACAAAATGCTGACAAGCAGTAATCTAGAAATCCCTTTGTAAGAACTGTTGGATAGGTCCCCAGAAGGCTGCTTGCTAGGGTGCAGGGGCATGTGGCAGAACTCAAACTGGAGCAGGGTGTCTGGCATAAAGACAGTCCAATCTTCGTGCATACAACAGTCTAATGTAAACTGCTGCACCACTTTCTCTGAGATGTAATGACGAGATGTTTTTATCTGGAGGATGGTAGTCTAGCCTTGTAGTTCCCCCACTACACTTTGCACCCTTGACAAGTGTACAAGCGTAGTATGTTTGCAAATATGACCTGTGGGAAAATACTGTTTACTGTTACAAGATTTTGTATTGACATTGCTATATTGTTTTTAAACTGCTTTATGCAAACTGCTTGCTTACCTACATGTGCTTTATTGTGTCAAGCAACAGCTTTCCTGTAGAATATTTTTCAGCTGGTAGATATTATTATCATATTGTTACACCATTTTGTTTTTTTTCAAATTCACTCTTCACTTCAGACAAAAAAAAAGGTCACTGAGTGAGTGCCCATGTCGTTGTCATTCCCGTTCACATGCAAGGCAGAACAGGTGTTGTACATATCACACTTTTGTTTGTCCTGTCTTTTTCTGGGATTGGGAAAGCAAACAAAACTTTACTTTGCAGTCGGTTGTGATCTGCAGCAATTGTAGGTGTGAATGCATTCTTTTACCCCTATAGAAGGTAGGGCTGACTTGCAGATGCAGACATGTGCGGGAATGCACATTCTCTCTACGTCACAAATGTCCATGCACTTTATTTTCATTTTTGTTAAAACACAGAAAAATGTTCATCTGTTAATGAGTGCTGTAATTGTGCATAAAGACCTTCAGTGCTACAGAGACCTGGAAATGATTTATGTTCCAAAAAATAAATAGGAGCATGACAAGGTAGAAGGATAGCATTGGCCAAGGACAGACACTTATTCTACAACTGATCAGCATAAGTTGAAAATAGTCTCTAGGTTTAAGAACTTCCAGGTATTCTGCCTCTGTTCTTCATCTCCAAACAACCAGTTGTATACATATAGTGCCAATACTGTTACGTTTGGTGTACAAGTCTGGCTGGAAGTACATTAATTTGTTCCATGCTTTGGAAATGATGCTTTGTATTTTGTAGCAGTTTCCTTGGGAGATTTTTATTATTGTTTTAATTATAAATTTGCATGCCTGTAACTACTTTCAGCATATGTTTACTATAAGAAGTGGTGGCATCCCAGGAACAATAATGTGTTTACTCTTCATGATTTGTGATGCTTGCTGTATTTTGTTGTTGTTTTTTTAAGTGTTCTGTGTACCCATGAAACAGGTTGCCACTGAGATTTTAATTCAAGAGAAACATGGGAATTAAAGCCTGTCTTTATTTTACTAACAAGATGAAGATGAGTGAGAGGACAAAGATGGAATTTTATGGTGGTGTTAAGTGAATCAGTGATAAACTATAAATCTGTTTTGGCGTTGACAATTTAGGATCCATGACCATAATGCAGAGTTGTTATTTATTTCATACAGTAGACTTCTTTTCTGTTTATTATAGCATGTGTTTTTTACATGGCAGAATGGAAGAATTCCGTAGCTTTATGTTTCTGATCCATAAACTGTGAAATTTCAAAGGTTATGTTTCATGATATGAGTTTCAGAATGTAGACTTGACATTTCAGTAACAAAAAGAAATCTGGGACAGTGTTGCTTAATGCAACCAACTGGTACATATCTTTGTTGTTAATAACTTAATTTTTAACATTCTCAGCGTGTCATGCATTTAAGCTCAAATGAAAGTGATTTTCTACATTAATGGTTTGTTTGTGTGCTGCATTTTTTCATTATGAGTTGAAAAGATGTGGGAAAGAAAAATGAAAAAAAAAAATCCTAAGCAGCATTAAATGAGAACGTAATGCTTGACATTTTACTTCTGGGACTCTCTGAGGGATATATTTTTCCCTCTCCCCAGTTATCTTTTAGTCTAAGTTTCCTTTCACTCCTGCATCAAGGAATGCTTATTTTTGTTTGTTTTTATTTAATAGAGTCTACTACCTTGTCATTTAGTTGAAGAAGTCTTTCCTATGTCAAAAGCAACTACTTATATGAAAAGATTGTTTTTAAGAATATATAATGGCATTCATGAATCCTTCAACATGCTGCTATGCTCCAGCAAGGTCATAAACTCCCTAAAAAAGAGGAGACCTGTTCTTGTGACCTACATATGAAAAACAGATTGAAATTAGAAGATCAGTGTTAGTTGCATTATGTTTTTCTTTTGGCACATATCTTTTGAGTTTGGATTTTTACCACTCTTTTTTTTTTATGTTATTTTGAGCTCTTTGGATGAAAATAGATTGACAGGCTACTTAAAGTTTTTGGCAATAAAAATAATATTATTAAACAAATTAATTATACCAAGCCCTGTATAATGACCGTGGCAGTGTTATTCAACAGATGGTCACAGGTTCTGTTTTATGAATGGGAATATTGGGAATTCTCCATACTCGTTATGTGCAAGAGATTCACAGATGTCCTTTGCAAATCTGCTTGTGAAAGGCTGTATGTAAGTACTATATTTTGGTGGTGATTTTAATAGAGATTTTAATGTTTAACTTGTATGCCACATGAACCTTCATTTTCTTTCTCTCCTTTTTTATTCATGTGCTGTAGAGAAAGGATGACAGTAATGTTTTACAGATTGCTGTAACGGTTCTCAGTTCTAGGAATTTACAACTTGCAGCTTTTTTTAACTGAAGCATTTAGCACAAAATGACTGAATACGTTTGAAGTGTAAACATAGACCTTCATCTCATTAAGGAAAAATATGTATTATATAAGCTATCATACATGCTATATATGCTACTATCTTACTTTCTGTAGTAAAAATGACACCTTATCATTTGGTAGAGCCATTGGCTCTTTCTTACAGATCCAGAGAGATTGTATAAATATGAATGAGACGCAATGGGCTGTGTCAGTAGAAGATGCCAATATCATTTGTGTTAGTTACTGTTTCTGTTTCTACAATGAGTTCTGGAACCATTTTTCTTTGGAATAAGTTATAAAATTTCTCATTCTCTTCAGCGGTAGTTACAAATTTTACTTGTCTACTTTGTGTTTATTCCCTTCACCAAAAGAGCTAAAACTGAAGATTTATCTGATTAAGGTGACAAGGAAAGCACTAAATTAGCTTGGTACACTGAAGGCTCAATATAGCAAAGCATTTGGTGTATATTTCACTCTGAGTAATCCTGTTGACTTCCAAGCTAAGTAGAATTAATCTTGGGATACAAGATTCTTGTCTTTTCCTACAGTAGTCTTGTATCCTAAAATTAATATCCCTCAGGCGAAGTGTAGAGCTGTTATATATTTGTCCTCAGCAGAGACTGCACGCAGTGTCCTTGGTTTATACTTAACTCCTTCTGGTGTTTGGTTTTACTAGTAACTAGGCTTCAGTCTGCAGTTTCTCCCTAGGCTTAGTTTGCTCCTAGTGTTGTCATGCAAACACTTGCCTATCCGCAATTTTAGACCCTGCACCTTTAAATTCAAAGTAGAAATATTAATAAAAAAAAAAAAAAAAGTTGTGATTAGCTGAGAATAATTTCTTCCACGAAACAGGATGACTGAGCAAAATCTCAGCCATATTTTAACCATGTATGTCAAATGTGAAATTATTTACCTGATACTTTACTACACTCTCCTCCTACTTCATAGCTTTCCTTAGACAAATGGAAAGAGAAGGGCAGGGATGACTGTTAGTGTATTCTCTGGGCACAGCATGATTCACTGGCATTTTGTGTTAAAGTTAGACTTAGATTTTGGTGTTTGCTTAGTTTTGGGGTGGTTTTTTTTTTTTGTTTTTTTTTTTTTCCATTTTACAACATGACTATTGGCTGTCCACACATATGCATCTTTATTGTCAGCTTGAGTCACCCTATACAGCCCCATCTGGCGATCCGTCCCTTGTGTTGTGAGACTGGAGCAGGGACTGCCAGTGAAAGAAAGAATGTTAGAGGGAGAAGGAAATGCTGAAAAACAAATATCTATCAAGAGAAGTGCTTCTTTAAGGTTTTGTTTTGTTCTCACTTGTTGAGGCAGTTAGCCTCTAGCTCATGAGTGTGCTATGCAGTACTACTGGTAGCGGTGTCCACCAGATCCTACTCTGTTTCTTGCCTTTGTGGCACTGCGGGTTTGGCTGGGACATGCTGGGATGGGTGCTCCTGTTCCATACAACCATGTGAGCATAGCATGCCCCGTGCTGGCCAAAACAAGGTAAGTGAGTAGTCTGCTTGGCAAAGACCGGGTAGTGCTGCCCTTGCTCTGGCAGCTAGTGTGTTGCCTGCAGCATACAAACACTGATCACCTGACATGGGTGCTTCACCATGTCCTGTCCCCTCTCCTTTCTGTGGCCTTGAGTCTAAAGCATGGATAATTGAGAGGCTTTAAAAGAATCTACCTTTGTCATGGCAGTGATATAAAACACTAAAACAATACTTCTATAAGGTGCTGGAAACAAGGTCATGAGCCCTGGTAAAGGTGGAAATTGCCATGAAACTGCAGGAGAATGTGGGACTTTTTTGTGTTCATATTCATTTGCCTAGGGAGGATACTACTGAGGTTGGATGTTTTCTCTTTGTTCATTGTGTAAATAAGGCTCTGGGGCACAACAGTGCAATGACTGGGTTGTGGTTATGTCATATTGTTATGACAGCAGTTGGCTGTCTTTTCACTTAATTTTTAGCAGACTGTTTGTTGAGTGGCATCACTCTTGAATGAAGGTCACCTGTTTTGATACCTGGGTTGGCAGGACTGTACACTGAGGAATAAGTTTTGGAATTCTGGGGTACTTTTTGAGACATTCTTACATTTTGTAATTTTCTATCCATGGGTATGACTATCTTTGCCCACTACAAGTATGAATTTTGTATCTTTCTGTAGGCTGTTCTTCATTGCTTTCTGTTTGTGTCTTTGGTTCAGTGCAGATCCGACCAGGTTCTTCTATTTGTTTGATTTCGGGTGTTGTAATTCACTTTTTATTGGACAGTGCTCATGTGTCTTTAAAGAACTGTACTATAAAAGGGGTTAATCGATGAAATAGCTTTTATGTGGCTTGGTGTATTTTATGTTGCATAGTGTGTTATTTAGAAGAGTGGAATGATATTGATTTCTTTTTTTCAGGAATCTTTTTTTTTTCTCTATTTGATTTAGCTATGTGAACTTTCTGAATATTGCAGATTAATTGAAGTTACAGATTTAATCTTTATAAGTCTTTAATCATTCATGCTTATAAAACTATAGAACTAATTCATATCAAATACATATCTTATTGATATAGTATTACTTTAATAAATCTCTCCCAAGATCATAACACAAATTACATTTATATAAAGAGAGTGCACAGTAAGATGGTGCAGGAAAATAGACAGGAGAATAGAAGGGATCCATATTAAGCCCAGCCCATCCTGATTAATTCCAGAATTTTAATGCTTGCAAATGTATTAATGTGCAAGCATTCATATTTGTACATTTTAAGATCTTTTGAATCAGGTATCATTTTCCACATAAAACAGTCTGTCAGGTATTTGCTATTACAAACCTTTAAATATTTGGTATTGCATTATCAACCCTGTGCTTGATCCATTTATGAAACACAAAGCACTTCCATTTGTAGAGATTTATTCTTGTATCATTTTTCCCGAGATTTGCCAGAACATCATCGTGTTCGTGTTCTGAAGGTTAATGCCCAAAGTCAAGCAGGCAGAAGCCAAGTGCTGCAAGGTTTCCAAGATTAGGACTGATTCCCTTCACAAAAATAAATGATTCCTGCCATGTTCAGTGATTTTGTGCAGCACTACTCACGGCTGAGTGAGTGCATCAATACTGTAGTCCTTACATGCTGTACATACTGATGACACTCTGTGTTAACTTGATTGACTGAGCAGTATACTGGAGAGGATGCACCTGCAAGAGATGTGCAGACACATATATTTTTATTCTTGTTCTGAAACATTTATTTTATGGTTTTTTTACCTGGAATTCTTAGTTTCACATTCCATGGGTTATCATGTTGTGCTGTTAAGGTAGAGGAAACAATTATGTGCTTCTTTGTTGTCAAAGTTGTGAGGGAAAATGATCTGAGGTGCATCTTTCTCTTTATAACCAAAAAGCCTGATTTTGTATTTTAAAGGAAAATGACATAAAGGGGACAAATGCGAAATCTGGCAATTCAGTAACTACGTAAATTATGCTTATTTTAAGAGATTCAGTGAAATGGTAGAGAAATGTCTCGTGTAATTCGCTTATGAGCAGTATTTTTTTGTTACATTTTTATGTTTTGTTATCATTTTTATAGGCTTTAAGACAACAGCAGAAAAGAAGAAATGGAGTCTCAATGATGGTAAACAAGACTGTTCCTCGTGTTGTTTTGACACCATTAAAGGTGTCTGATGAGCAGTCGGATTCACCTTCAGGTAAATAGCTAAAGGACTGTTTGCAAGATCAGTGCTAGTCACAGAGCCTTCCTCTGAGTCAGATGTGTAGCATACAGAATGGGAGACTGCTGAAAATAATATTGTCACTTGGAAGCTTTGTGTAACGTCTTTATTTCTTTATCAAATCTGTGACTCAAGGACGGACATTTTACTTCAATTTTAATAAAGAGCTGAAGGCACACAGTAAAATGGCAATTAATAATAGCAGCAGCATTAAAGGAATGCAAAGTAACGTTTTGTTTGGCTCTGGAACTCTAATGGAGGACCACATGCTGGTATTCAAGGCCATGAAAAGGAGAGGGGAGAAGAAAGGCAAGCTTCTCTGTGAATGTGAATTTGTGTCAATTCTGCATTGCAATCCTGGGATCCCTTTGTTAGCTTTTCTTGTTCTGGTGCTGTTCTTAGCACCACAGCGTTACTATGACCTTTAGCTCTGATTAAGTTTCTTCATTTTAAGAGATTTTTATGTCTGTGTTTAACAGAAATTGACAATTGTATTTCCAGGCATCTCCATTCTGTAAGTGCTACTTCAGAGAAAAATGATCTTTTTTCACCTTTAGATTGCATTACTGCCCCATAGCTTGAGGTTAAAATATTTTTAAAGATATCCCTTGTGTGTTATAGGAAAACGTTATTTTTATTAGATCAGTGAACATTTTTATTGACTATAATGTTCAATAAACTTTAGTTTTCAGCGCTTAATTGACTTATTGATCTTTTTCTTCCATTTCCTCTGATGATGAGAAATTGTATTGTGACCAGAAAGGTGCACTGCCTCTCAGCAAGTAGATGTCAGTTTTCTTTAATCCCATTTTTGCTGTGTTTACAGTGTAGCAAGGGGACAGGGAGGAGGGAGAGCTTGTGATACAAGTGCATCGGTATCATGCTTTGTTCTGTTTTTCTCCTAAGGATCTGAATCTAAAAATGGTGAAGCAGATGGTTCTGATAAAGAGATGAAACATGGACAAAAGTCTCCAACTGGAAAACAAACAAGCCAGCACTTAAAGAGGTTAAAAAAATCTGGTTTAGGTGAGTGAGAGTAAAATAAGTATATTTATTTGTTATTGTACTATTGAGATGTTTAGAATGTCTATGCTGTATTTAAAAGTTCTGTGTTGCTGATTTACCAGTCTCTTTCTCAAAGTCCGAAGTTGACCTTTTCGCAAGAAAGTATCTTTTTTTTCAGGCTGTTTTGAAAATCCACAGGCAATTGTTTTTCCCCAAGAATGCTTTTCTGTACTTGCTTTTTAAATTTGACAGACCCAAGCAAGTGCAGACAGAGGTCATTTAGCAGCTTGCTTCTGATTGCTGCGTTATGATTTTTGGGCGGGTGGTAAGGGGTGGAGTAGCAGATATTCTTTCTTACTGTTAAGTCTGCTTGCAGTCTTAATGCATGCTTAATCCCAAAGAGAATAGTGTATTTTCTTACATATCTGTTCTATTCTAAGTTAACTCTCTCCTTCATTTGCATTATTCTGTGTCATGTAGAGGTTTGGCACATTGTTTTTGATTGATTCTGTTTCTTTGGTTGATTTGTTTCTTCTGCTGGACCCTAAATTATTTTTGAAGCTACATGTCTTGAGGTTGTAGATACAGTTTCTGTTTTTTGTTTTCCATGTTATTTACCAAGATTCGTGAATGCTGATCTGTAATTAATGAAGAATTTTCTCTGAAGAGATGCAAAGAGTAAAGTCCCAATAGCTCCATGTGATGGAGAAATTTTTTCTGCACTGCACAAAACATAATTGGAAATGTTCCCTAAGGAACAGAAAAAGTACTATTCACCAAGACTCTTGTCTCGTATAAAGCAAAGTCGAATAATTACATAACTGTTTCTTTACAGAGGACCTTTTGCATTCAGCAGACTGCTGAATCATTTAGAGAAGAATTTCACAATGTGACCACATTGGAAATGTTTGCAAACTAGTTTTTCTTAATGGCTGGATAATCCCCAAAATTATTTAATGCCTGTTTTCATTATAGGATTGTTTTTCTTTATGAACAGCCTCATCTATTTTCTTATATAACTATTCTGCAAAATAATGAAGATACTTGCTCAATATTATAGGTTGCTTGTTAAATACTCTGTTTCCAGTTTCTGGTGAACTCTTTTATACAAACCTCATTGTATCGCAGACTTCCAGGAAATTGTATTTTGATTTCATATATAATCTTCTGGCAGAATATTTATTGATCTCAGATGGATATGTGGTATCTCTGTTGATCAAACGGTGTTACACAAAACTGATAATACTGCCTTTTTGCTTTGCAAAAAAATGTTCAATTTCTGATGATTTCCTGTAACTTTTCTCTAGCTGTGAGACTGAGACATGTGATTTGATGCATCCATTCCTCCCTATCCCTAGATATTTCATCAATATGGCCTCTGGTACCAAATACAGAATTAATTCATTAAATCTTTTTTTTTGTAGCTTTCAGAATAAATTCTGCAGCCATTTGAGGTACCATCCTTGGAACGTGGGATATATTGTATAAAGATTAAAGTTTTCTGTGATTTCTGTCCTTCTATTTTGACTCCCATACTTCAATGTAGAAAAATATATTTTTCACCCTTTTCATAGGTAGTGCTTTATCTTGAAGACTAATCTCTTATTTTCCAAGGCTGTAAGCTTGTCTTTCTCTCTTATCCTCCAGGTTCTGTTTCTGATCTGGCCAGAGGTACCCCCAAACTGTAGTAGCAGCTACATAAAGACTCAAAGTGTCTTTTTCTGTGGAAACACAACATGAAAAACATTGACAAATGCTCTGTTATAAACTCGTGTCTCTCAGAGTTATGAGTAGCTACGCAGTGGAGGTGTACAGTCAAATTCCACAGTGTTGCTACTTTCCCTGCTGTTCTGAAATATTTCTCAAAATCTGACTGTGAACTTGAAACCTACAGCAACGGTCCTAAAGCTAGGAGGGATACAGGAGAGAAAATTTGTTGCCTTTCTGAACAGATCTTCTCTTTTTTTTTTTTTCCCCTTTTTTTTTTTTTGCCATATCTATGCTGGCCACTCACAGTGATCTGGTAGCCTGCTATCCTAGGAGTAGTGTGTGTGTTTCTTCCTCATGTTGATAAAGCAGCCTTAGCAACGTGCAATGGTAGGAGGTTAAATAATTGGAAAATGTGTAACTCAGGCACACAGAATTAGGCGTGAGTTTCTGGTACTGTCTTGGTCTCTTCTCACTATTAAAATACCTACCAATGTTGGATGTTGCTGACTTTGCAATCATATCTTCTGTTTTGGTTTGGACCACCTATATGTGTATGGCATAATCCGAAGCATCAACTGGGGAAAATGTTACTTCATTTTGGAGTTACTTAGAAGATAGAGATGTGTATGCTTTATGGATTAAAGAAAGGAATATATATACAGGCATTGCATTTGGATACATCATACTACTTGTGCTACACTTGGAGATTGTGTTCTTTTTGCATTCATATTTTGTGGGTGGAACAGATGGTGAGGACATTTTACTGTGATGCATTCATGAAAATGAGCACTTCTTCCACACAGTTGTCTTTTATAACAGGGCATTCATTTGTTCATAGTGGAGATTTTGCTGTGCAGAGATACAGTATGTTAGAAATGAGTTGGAAAAGGATATGTACTGAATGCAAAGTAACGGTTGTCTCATTCAGTTACTATTGTTTGCTAAAAAGTAAGAGGAAATTAGAAGAATGTTTGTGGGAGGCTGTGACTGAAGGGGAGCTTGCAGAATTTACAAATCTATTGCAGTTTCTTTCATTTCTGCACTTTGTGGGTGATGCTATAACCTTTCAGGATAAATGATCATAGTCTTCCAAGAAATCTAAAGCGTAACAGCACTGCTTTTATTAATGTTAGCAGTTTAACACTTTGTACCATTTGAGAATTTCCTAATATGCCCAAATATCCATATTTATAAAATATAAATATTCTTAACAAAACAGTTATAATTCTTGCTACAAGGTCCCTCTTGTATCATTTCTGAAATACTTGAAAGTACAACAGATCAAAACCTCCTGTGAAGAGTTAGAAGTTTTTGATTTGTAATGGCCTCCTATGCTCCTTACTTCTTCCATTCCTGTACTGTGTATCATAGTATGTTAAAACTGGAAGGCAAAAAGGTTCATAGCAGTATGTATACATCCTGATGCAGGCAGCAGTAGTGAGCTGCTTTTTAAGGGGCTTTGTCTATTAGTATTATCACAGAAATAAAAGCAAAGTTAGGCCAGATGGGACTTCCAGTAGTGACCCAAATTCATTAGTCACAAGGCAAAATCAGCTTGAACATCTGTCATTCCTGACAGATATTTCTCTGCATATTCTTAAAAGTTTTCCAGTGATGAAGACTGAAATGCCTTTCCTGAGATATCTTCATCAGAGGGTGGTTGGGCCCTGGAACAGGCTCTCCAGGGCAGTGGTCACAGCACTGAGCTTGCCAGAATTGAATAAGCACCTGGACAACATCCTCAGACATACGGTCTGATTTTAGGGTGAGGCTATGTGGAGCCAGGAGTAGGATCTGATAATTCTTATGGGTTCCTTCCAACTTAAGATATTCTACAGTTCTATAATAATCTAATGTCCTAGGTGGCTGAAAGCTTTGTATTACTTTGACAGTAATATTTCATACTGTGCAACACTTCCTTTGCTCTAGACTGTGGGCAGTAGGAAGACATTTATGCCTGTATTCAGTTTTTAATATATTTTCCCCTTCCTCCTGTGTAGTCTTTGTCTTATTTTTCCTCACGGACTCTGTTTTGTAGACTTCTGATAATTGTTGCGGTTGTCTTCTCTGTGTTGCTCATTTTTGATCATAGGTTCTAACAAAAATTCTGAGAAATACATGTTTTCAAACACGAAATTAACACTGTAGATATTCTCACCTCTGTGATAACTGTCTGTTCATACAGGTAGGTTTTAGCAAGTCTGTGGACTGAGTTAGGCAAACCATAGTGCACTGCAAATGCGGGGCACAGGCCCAAGAAAATCTCTCTATAATAATTGATTGGCATCAGCCTTTTGCTTGGAAATAGAATTATGTTGATGACAGGAAAATTATCTGCTTCTGCTGAGTTGAGTTGATCTCTTGATCTGAATGTAAGAATGTGTCTGTTGTGCTGTTGACTGGAACATGGATGCTATAAGATCTCGAGAAAGAAATACAGGAAATATGAAACAAGCTGTGAGCAAAAAAAAAGGCTGTTACCATCTGAGAGTACCATTTCTCTGGAGCTTTCTATATTAAACTGATGAAAACTAAAAGCATAAAAACAGGAATTGTTTTTATTCTCTTTCTTTATATGTGTTTGAAATTATTTCTTTGTTGTTGTTTTTTTTTTTCTCTCCAGGACATTTGAAATGGACCAAAGCTGAGGATATTGACATAGAAACACCGGGATCTATTCTAGTGAACACCAACCTGAGGGCTTTAATAAATAAACACACCTTTGCTTCTTTACCTCAGCACTTTCAACAGTACCTCCTGCTTTTGCTTCCAGAAGTAGACAGACAGGTAAGTGCAAACATGGAATATTTCTTTCTGTACTTATTGAGACTTTTTTTTTAATAGTGTTTTCATTTTCTGACTTGATTGACTAGGAATTGTTCTAGAGAAGACTAAGAAGAGTATTTCCATGCTTCTATTAGGTAAAACTGTTATATGTAAAATGAATGTAAAGTCTACCTCAACACTGACCAGCTTCTGCAGATCTTCTGAATTTGTCAGATTTCTTAATTAGCTTAATTAGCATTGCAAGTACAATGGCTTTACTTATAACTTTCTTACTAATAAAAATAAAATAAAAATATATATTTTTTTAAACCTGGAAGCTCTAGAACTGACGTGTAATTTACCTTCTTAATATATTTCTTACAGCTGAGATTTTGGCAAGAAAATCAAGAGAATGAATTTAATCATACTCACTATTTAAAAGTGACACATTTCCTTTTAGTCGGTGTTTCAGAAAATGTTCACATAATGTATACATTACAAATGTTATTTCAAAGGTCCAACACTACATCATTGAACACTATTGCTTCCCAAGATAATTCATCACAAAAAATCAGCAAATAAGAGTTGAGACATTTACAGTTGTCCTGTCTTTGTTCTTCTCACAGCATTCAGTGGAGTTGTACAGAATACCATGTTTTAACATGCATGTGGAAGGCCAAGGTCTTCATTCATCTCTTGAGGATTAATGAAAATGTTTGACCTCCAGTTGTGATAGTCTGAGGATTGTTACCCGCTGGAGAGTAAAGTAGCAATGATCTGTGCCGAGTTCTTACTTAGCAGAAGTCATAGTAGATAGAGAGTTGCATCTCAGAACGTGTTGTTTTCTATACCTAAAGAGCAGCATTCCAGATACGGACTGATTAAATCAAATGAACTGATGTGCTTTTCATTCCTGTGGTAAATGGCAAACACCAGTGCAAAGCTCAAGGATCAAGTGAGGGTGAGAGTGAATTCCAGTCAGGAAGTTCTGGTGAGAGCCTCTGATGTTAGTTGGTCTTACTGAGAATGGCAGGTTCTTTCAGTCTTCTTCCTTTATTTCTGCTTTCTAAATCAAATGGGACATCAGTCAAGAAAAAATGGAGTAAAACTATTTGACTTAACGGCCTGTCTCTGAGCATTCAATTTAGTTGTTTTGTGCTGTCCTTTTCTTGTGAGCGTTGCTACTTCTGCGGTTCTGGCTGATGGTTTTCCTTTCTGTGTGCTGCTCTACACTTGGTGGCTGTTCTCTTCCCCAGAAATTGCTGCATTTCTGTGTTGTCATGTGGATGTAGTATATGAAGTACTGTAACGAATGGTACCATGAGGATGTAATAGAGTTATGCTATTTGTGTATATATAGTGATCTGTGAAATGAATTACTAATGAAGTGCAGTCTCATTTAAGCTTTATTACTGTTCCACCCAGAAAAGTCCTATGATGAATGAGCCTTTGTCATTTCTGTCATAAACACTATTTTTCTGGGTGGTATAACTCCTCCTCCTCAAATCGTACTGAGCTGAAACTTGTCATGCATATGTCAGTTTGAATAAGCATTTCTTGAAACCATTTGTTAAGAGAGCTGAGGTTTCCTTTTCCTGTATGTGTAAGTGTTAATTATAAATAAATAATATCTCTCTTACACCCAGTTACTTTAATATGTTCAAAAAAAGTTTGGGGCCAAATTGGGAACTTCACAGGAAGTTTCTTCTGATTTTTTCTTTTGCTTCCAAGTTATTTGCAGAAGAGTCTTGGAAGCCCTTCATGGCTACATGAAGCAGGGAGCTTTGGGAAAGTTATGCCAGAATGGAAAGAGTGTAAGAACTACTGTACTGATGTTGGCTATCAGTTATTCACATTAAGAATTGATTTCAGTTTTTATATTACTTTAAATTTGATTTCAGTAGCAGTGAGTTCTGTGTATAATTCTTTCTATTCAAAATGCCTTTGAGAAAAATTCAGCATGTTGGCAGCAAGGTTTCACCAAAGATTTTATTTGCTTTCATTTGGGTTCTGAGTGAAATAATATGAGGACATTGTTCACAGAAGCAGCCATGAGCAGAGTTTTCTGATTACTGGGCTGTTCCAAAATTTTGCATTGTTAGATACTGGAAACATGTCTGCAGGTATTTAGATCTTTGTCAACCTAAATAGTCTCAAGAGCTCAAAAACCTTAAAATTCAGTGATTCAGGAGCCTGTTGGGGGATTCATTATGAGACCTAGATGGCTGAGTTGTCAATAATAAAGCATGTAAGTGTAGCAAAGTCTTTGCATAAAGGATTTCAATTATAATAAATCCCAGCAAATAATTTTTCTATTCAACTCTAATTTGAACAATCTGCAAGTGAAAAACAGTGAAATTTTCATCAGACAAATAGTTCTATTATTAATAAGTCAATATGATAATTTTATATAATAAACACCTTTCTGATCACCTCTCGGCAAACTTTGATCTTCAGAGTGGGAAGTTTATTTGCATCTAGATTGCTTTATTACATCAACAAGGTCTGTAAGTGCTTAACTAATTCTGGTCTTCCAGGATTTAACTCCCTATCCTTTATTTTCTCTGCTGGTAACACTGAGTTCTCCTGAGCTTCTTACAGTTAATACCTGTCCTACCCATTCACACAGGATGGGAATTTACTCCTGCAAAACAATCACCAGGGATCTCAAAGCCTCTTCCAATGTGTGTATTAATTTATAATGTCATAGCAGACCAAACTTATTCATAAAGAGCATTTAAGACAATAGGAGTTACCCTACCAAAATTTCTGTCTTGTCTTTAATTGTTTTATGAAACAAATTAGACATTCGCTAATTTTTCTTTTCTTAATCATTCTACAACTTACAGATTGTCAAGGCATTTATTTAAATGCAGATCTCTAAATTTAACTGTTCTTTGAGAAAAGCCTCATACGTTGAAGTGCTCAAGGACAAGTTGGATTGGGCTTTGAGAAACCTGGGCTAGTGGAAGGTGTTGAAGGCCCTGTCCAACCCAAACTATTCTATGGCTCTATGAAGGACTTAGGCTGTGTAATATTGCCCAAATGCATTTGAGTTATTTCAGGTTTATAGTAAGCCAATCCACTAAAAAGAAAAACAAAACTTACAAATCAAAATATGTTAAAATGGGTCAAAACATACTGTAATCTTCTTGTTTCCAAATCAGTGAACTTCTAAATAATGACTGTCTCCTGGGTCAGTGCCATTATAGCATCTTGTTGTGTCACGTTCAGCTCAAGTTCAGTGTTTCTCTCTTCACCTGCTGAATATAAGTTGATGCTGTCACTTCCAAGTTGATTATGTCACCTTTCAAAGGTTCCTTCTCACTTTGCATTGAAAAAATGGACATCAATGTCAACTAGTAATTTTCTTTGTCTTATTTAAAATAGTTAGAAGTAATTAAAGGGAAAGTTATATATAGAATTCCTTTTCAAAACCTCTTTGCTTTTGAATAGGTTGAATCAGCGTAATATCATTCAAACAACAATAACACTGTACCCCAAAATGCTGCTACTCCCAAGCACATCAGTGAGTTCTGCAGAGAAGAGGAATAAATACTGTAGAAAAATGCATTCACTTGCAGAAGACGGGAGAAATCTGGTACATCCTATTCAGACAACTGATGTTGTTTTTAGTCTTTATATTCAACAGAATCTAATGTATTTTTGCTGTGTATTAGATTAGAAGAGAGAAGTGAAGCTTTATTTTCACCATCTTTCTCTTTGCTTTCTTAACTTCATCAGTACATTAAGATGATATTTCCAGCATTTTCTTTCTGTTCAGAAATTAGTCCTTTGAGTATTTATTTCCTCCCAGCTTTGCTTTACATCTCTTCATGGAATTAAAAGGTAGTAGTAGCTCAGTTGCTACCATTTCATACATCAGCTGCCTTTTTCTTCTAATGCCACAACCTTTTAGCTGTCCTTTTCAATTCTCTATCATCAGAAAACTCACTAGCTTTCAAATATTTATTATTATGTTCCTGTACATGTCTGAGTTCTACAGTGAAATTGTTTTAGGGTTATAACAAAAGCACTCAGTTCAGAGGAGAATGTTGAGGGAGAGGGTGAAATGTTACTTACCTTCTGCACATTAGTGTATTTAAAAAGCTGTTAAATTGATACCCCTGTGTGTGTAGTAATTTAAGGTCATTTTCTGCCACATTTCTCTGTGACATTTTTTCTTTGGTTTTATTGGTTAATGTGGATAGTACCGTGTTATTGTAATCTGCTTTATTTGCACAACTTTGTAGGGTAGTTTTAATATAGCTCTCTTATGGACTCGATGGATGGAGAAACTTCAAAGCACACGCACTGCCTTTTCAGTAAGGTTCTAGGGCTCCAATTTCAGAGCTGTGCTAGAGAGCATCACTGTTCAGAAAGTTACTTCCCCAGCTGTTTCCTCTGTCCTTACGCTGCCTGTTAATTCATTTTCTTTTTTTATTTTTTTTCCCCGAACACAGCTGTATGGATAAGTCTGCACATTTCACATTCATATATTAACAACAAACTTTACACGAAATGAAGACTGAAGGATTTTAATTTAAAATCGCTGTTGGCTTTAGCTTGCAGGAATATTCTTTTAGCCTCCCTAGTGCAGCCCAGCAGGGCTCACTGTAATTGCAGTCTGATGTGGCTGTTCTGATGGAGGCTGTAATGGAATGCTTGCTCTCTTGTTTGCAGTCATCCTCTCAGGTCCTCCTCAGTATCAGCACTTCTACGTACCTAGAAGTTCACATTTTTGATTCTCACGTTTGTTTGTTTTTTTCTGTAGGTTTGGTCACCATATTTCAGAAGTGTAAACTGGAGCACTGTGGGTTTTTTTGCCATCCTGCATCCACGTTGTTGAAATTCTTTCATTTCTGCAAGCTCTTTTCACACTTGCAGAATTTCTCACCTTCACAAATACCTAGTGCAGCAGTGTCAGCAGTTACATTTGTCTGATACAGTGCTCAACTCAGAATAGCTACTTAGGGCCCAGCAGTGGTTCCATGCCAGCTGGAAGCTTAAGGTCCAGGAGGCGTGGCTTTCTCCGCAATATCTTTTTCCTCAGGTTCTTCTGGTTTGTGAGAGCCCCGGGCTCATGTTATTTCTCCATATTTGAACTAGTGAAGCTTTTGTTCCCCTCTCCTTCTCTCCAAGTTTTATATAGGTTTCAGTGCTAAAAAAGTGGATGTTTTGTGCAATTCCAGCTCTGTTTATATTTATAGAATAGTGGTACTTTAAAAAGAGAAAATAATTGACAAAACCACTCTCCTCCAGTGAGGGAGTATTTACACAAATCCCTTTTTTAAAAGACTGTGCTTGGAGCTTTATTATGAGAGTGTAACTAATATGTGGACATAAATGGTAACATATATAGACAGAAGGGACTAGCATGCTTCAAATTATGTGGCTATTAAGGGTGCATTGCATTAATGAAACATATACTGTTTCAACTGTTCTTTCCTTGCAAAATGCTAATAAAAGGTAAGAGTTGGTCTGTGGTGCCTCCAGCGTTGCCACTGTAGGGCTGCACTGGAGTTAATGCGGAGAACAGAATATGCCTCCTAGAGACTTACAGAAGAGTCGTAGATGGAGTGCACTGGAAAGGAGAGCAAACAGAAGTGATCCATCTGTGCTTCTGCTGCAGTCACTGTCCTTCTTTTTATCTTCACTTATTCTCTTCTCTCCCCTTTCCTTCTTCTCTTTGTTCTTCCCTCTCTCCCTTCCTCTCTCTCTCCCTTTCAGTATCTCTATTTACTATATTTTCCTTGCTTAAAGAAAAAGGGTAAAAGAGATTGCTTTTTTCCCAGTTAGTGAGAGTGTTTTTTGTCTGCAAACTGTTCCAATTCAGTTTTCTTTAGCTTGCTCTCTCTTGTTTAAAGAACAGAAAGTCTTTTTTTTTCCCCCCATTGGCAGACAATATTTTATTATGACTACAAAAGAAAAGGGGTAGGATGCACCATTTTCAGTTATAATACTCATCAGAACAACAGACTAATTTTAGATGTTTGCGTGTAGCATCCCCTCACCTCCTGTTTCTCTGAGCCAGAGGTGTATGTCGTTTATTTTTATCAAAAGCTTGATGAGTAGATACTGGCCTATATATTGCTTTTTCTGTACCTTCCCCAGCATATAAACATTATTAGATAATTTCATGATTTCTTACTTTCTCTAAAACTTGTTCTTGGAAAAAGTTGCATGTTTGCCTTGATCACAGCTTGCATATGTTTGGTTTTTTTACTTTTTTTCCACATTTACATATCTCTTCTACCTTTATAAATATTTGCAGTTTGTTACATGTTCTGACATGCTTGGGGTTGGTAACTGTATGAAGTATGTAATTTTAATGCATTTAGAAAGTACTATTGGCTATGTATTCTGATTTTCCTTATATTTTATTTATTTTTTACTTCATTTTGAAACTTTCCTTATCTTTTCATTTTCCCAGATTCATTATTCTCCTTAAATTTTTCATTTAATTTCTCGCATCTGAGCCCAACCAGATTGCATTGTATTGTCGTTTTTGACACTACAGTGTATTGGAATGAATATAGCTATCCCATTTGTCTTCTTGATCTAGACAAGGTCTAAATTAGCAAGTCACATTTCATTTTGAAAACATATGTTTGCAATTCTTCCAGTCTTACTTGACATATTTCCTGCTTTAGTGAAGATTGAAAATGTCTTTGTTTCTTTCTTTAAAAGACTCTTCTTCCTTCTCTCATCTTGTTGTCTGAAGCAATTATTCCTATGATAGTAGATGTTTTCTTGTTTCATCTTCAGGTATTTTACTTCTAAGTTTAGTCTAGTTGTTTTTTAAAGGACAGAAGTAATATTTAGAATTACTTTCACTATCTATCTTTGGAATCTGTCTTTGTATTTGCATTCCAGGACAAACTGTGCTATGCTGGTGGTCAGTTTGGAATTACAGAGTTTTACTTAGAAGAATTAATAATCACATAATGAGAGCTAAATAAAATTTAGCCTTATTCTGCGTCAGGGTATACTCTGCTTCTGAAAAGTGGGATGTGTGGAAAAGAGATTACACAGAGCAAACAGTAGCGCTTGAGTTGTATTGCATGAGAATTGCAATGAGTTGAGAGGCTTAGTATAAGCAAGTGTTTTCCCATATTACCTGTCTAAAATATGAAGCTGGCATGACTGAGTCTGTTGATCTGGGAGCAACTTGTAAGTCAGATCTATTGCTGTCTGCTGTATTCCTTTGTGTTGGATATATTTGTCTTATTGTATTTCTCAGCTTTTGTATTTTGTGGTCGGAACAGCAAAAGGACCATGATAATTGCATCTTCTCAAAAGTAGTTTTCGTATACTCCCATATCCCTACTTTAAACTCAAAATCTCTTCCATTGTTTTTGGCTTTAAGTACATGGAGATTGAAAGAATGATTTTTCTACGAAGTCATAGTGCTGTGAGCAAATGTGTGCATGTATTGTTGTGTTTGAGATGAGCCTCTAAGAGTTCCTTATCTTCAGGCAAAGAAACAGTTGCTATCTTTTTGTGTCTGCGTTTTTGGCAAGTCCTGATGTGTTTTTTTAATGTTCTGTATCTTCTAACTGTATTACTTCTTTCACATTTCTACCATCTGTGTCCTCAAGACCTGAAAACAGCATTTCGTCTTCAACTTGGTAATCGGTAACTTTTCTACTACTTATTCTCTCCCCCACTTTTTCTTTTCTTCTCATTGTCATTACGGTACTGTGCCTTTCTCTGCATGTGTTTTTCTCTCTTTTTTTAGATATATCAAACCATTTATGAAAGTTTGGTTCTCTTCAGGAAAAACAGACAGGGAAAACAAGAGGATTGGTTGCCCCCCTATGGAAAGGAGCAGTATATACGTAATGGAACTCTTTTATGGGATAGATTACAGTCTGATTGAGAGCTTGTGGAGCAGGATCAGAGGAGAGGCCAGTGGCATGGATGACAGTGATGGGAGTGGGAGTTTGTTAGACCAAGTGATATATCTCAACCCTGATAAGGCCACACCTAGAATACTATGTCCAGTTCTGGGCTCCTCAGGATAAAAGAGACATGTAGCTACTGGAAAATTCAAGTGCAAGGCCATTGAGATGACTGAGAGGCTGATAGAGCTGGGCCTGTTTAGCCTGGAGAAAGATAGGCTCAGGGGTATCTCATCAATGTGTGTAAATACCTGAAGGGAGAAGTTGACAGGACTGGAGACTGAAACACAGAAGGTAGAACTTGTTTAAGCTGAAGGTCACTGAGTGTAGAAATCTTGCCCCAACATCTTTGAAAGGTCATGGAGATAGCAAAGGTCCCCAGTGACTGGAGTATGAAAATGTTGCACCCATCTTCAAGGGAGGCCAAAGGAACCTGGGTGTCTTGATAGACGAGCAAGTTGTATATGAAACAGCAGTGCATCCTGGCAGTAATATGAGCTTGCAGTAACCTGAGCTGTATGAGCAGGAACCTGGCCAGCAGATCAGGACAAGTAATTATTGATAGCCCTTCTGTCTAAAAAGGCATTGACCTATAAAAGCAAGTCCAGTGGAGGGCTGCCAAGATGGTTAAAGGGCTAGAGCACAGGCAAGGTGCATTTGTTCACACAGAAAACCGCATTCTGCAGCTAGCTAATGGTAGACTGTAGAGAAGATAGAACTCGGAAGTACACAGTGATAGCATTAGCGGCAATGGACATAAGGTAGAAGTTGGGAAATTCTGATTGAACAACGTTTTCACAATTGGTTAAGTATTGGAAGAGGTTGTCCAGGGAGGCTGTGGGAGCATTCCTCTTAGAAACATTCCAACCTCATGTGGACAGTACCTAAGAAAGCTGCTAGAAGTGGAATGACTTGGAAAGCTAGATGACCTCTAAAGATCTCACCCAACTCACTTAATTCCATGCATGGTTTTATAGATGATAATACTGCTTATTTTTTTTTATCTCAGTTCTGTCAGAAAATTTTATTTAACTTGATGTGTATCATGATTTCTTCTTGAGAGATGGTTAGTCCTCATTTCTTTTTAATCTTCTGGATTCTTTGTTACATTATTTCCTGTTTTGTTTGTTTGTTTTTTACCAGGATGTAAAATTTTAAGTTTTGTCTGTGTATGAATGTTTGGATCTGGAAAACCAGAAGTACTATAAACAAAGCATATTAATTGCTCAGTATTGATCTAGCCCTTCAATTTCTTAGTTTTCTGCTTTTCCTTTGTTAGTAAATCTCATTTTATGCCTGGCTTCTGACTTTTTGAAGTCAGAGAACTTGAAGTGTATTATTATACTTTAATTGTACTGCCAGGTTCATACTTTGCTTCAGCTGTCTTCATCTTTTCTGTTGGGGCAGATACTCTGGGACCTAGTAATGTCACTGATGTTATCTTTACATAGTTCCTGTTTCTGTTCCAAACTGTTTTCATGTCAGTTCTGGGTGAAATATGAGTTATCTGTCTCATCTACTGATACTTCCTGAGGCTTCTTGAGGTCTTCATTTTTTTTCACCATTTTTCCTAATAGTACAAGGTTTAACAGAGGTAACCTGATATTCTCATTCCAAGGTGTTCTATAGTGAGGCATTATAAGGTAGACATTGAAATTTAATGGTGTTAGCAGGGCTTTGGTGTAGGAAAGCATACATCGTTTTCTACTGGAAATAATGATATATGTTTTTCAATTAATAGTTTCTAAATCAGATTTATAAAGGAGGTCACAATTATGTACAACTCAGCAGAATCATCTGTTAGGTCAACCTACATGGATACATGAAAGAAATATCTGTTATTTAGATATATAGTCATTTAAGTTATCATTTTGAATACTAAAAATGGCCAATTCAATTCTAAAGCTATGAAAAGAGAAGTATGCCAAAATTTACATGAACTGTACAAAAATTTTAAAATAAAATTATCTGATTTGAGCATTTTAGTATACAAGACTCAGATTAAATATGAAGAGAAACAAATTTAATAACAGTGAAGTGCTGTATTTTAAGAGTAAGCAACTGACCCACGGAGATGTTTTATGTATTAGAGGTTAGCATTGATTTTTGGGCAGATTTTATCAGATATAAATAGATGGCTGATGGATATATATGAGTAATGGGCACACTTACATCAAATGGGCTGAAATATTTATGTGAAATAAAAATTCCCTTTTTTAGTTATATGCCACCTAAGCTAAACAGATACAGCAATCTTTCTTCTGAATGTTTTCCTAGTAATTGACTATTATGGTGTCTTTTGCAAAGCTTCGTGATCTTTCCTTGTAATTATCAAGATCAGTTGAACCTCTAATTTTATCTCGTGTTGTTACCATATGGCACCACTCCCATACTGCTAACTGCAGAAAAATTTAGTGTCTTTACTTGAGTTGTGTAGCAGATACACTGTCATCAGAAATGCAGCCATTGTTTAACAGATCTTACAGATTTTCTGTGACAACTAAAGCTGCTTTTACCTTTTTCTTACTCAAGTGCATTCACACTCATTCTTTATTACAGACTTGCCAACTGCTATAGCATCTATTCAGTTTGGTTCCATTAATCACAGTCTCTTTGAATGGTGTTTGTTGTTTAAGTAGAAAAATGACTTTTAAATAGGTAATGGCATACTGGAACACTCAGCAGTATTCTATAGAAAATGGAGGAACTCTCTCAATGATTTCCATGCTAAAAATATGTGTAAGTTCACTTAAAAGTATTTTTCAGATGTGTTAAAGTTCAGTTCTGTAGCTGCCAACTATTATTTCACAGGGAAAGCTTTAGCTTTCTTCTTTACATAGCTGGATACTAGCTCATTAGCTAAAGTACTGAACAAGCAAATCGTATTTTATTATTACATAGAATAAATGCAACTTTTCTAGAAAACATTGCTACATACAAAGCATATGGGTGTATAGTATTATTCTGGAGACCTATAAAGAATGTAGATCACTTCAAAATTAATGCCTCCTATTTATTTCCATGAAAAATGCTACAGATACAGAAAACATGATAACAGTCTTTGTTAGTATTTTGTAGCTAGAATTGGGTCTGTTTTTCAATATAGTCACCAGCATTAGCTATGCATTTTCACTAGAGATAAACAAGAGAACCTGTGTGACATGCTCATACCAATCTGCATGGCTGTTGGGAACATTGGTTGTCTTTCACACAACTGTTGCCATTACTGAAACACACCACCCCGTGCTTCACTGTGCTCACATCCACTGTTTGGTCTCCATAAATGTGTAGCAAGCTTCAGTGAATGTCAGTGAGTGCGGTTTTCTCAATTTTCTCCTCATGGAGGAATTCAGTTAGACACCTTTGCTTCATAAGCATTTCCATGTCAGATACCATTCTGTCAGACTGCCCCTCTGCTTCCATTTGTCTCACAGCAGCAAAAGATAATGGAATATTGAGAGGAAGGTTCAGCCTCTACTGCCAGACCACCGACATCCATCCATCTCTGACTTCATGAGCAAATGTAATAAAATATGAGGCATTACTTCTGCAGTAGCATTTTTATTTCCCAATGATATTTTCTGGCTTAATGAGAACTCTTTTCTACAGGGATAACTAACTTGGCCTCAAGAATAGAAAGTGTTTAACCTGGTTTCTAATATGTGTCAGCTATCAACTGCTAGCAAAGGAGTTGTTGATGGATTGAGTAAAGCTCCTAGCTATCATGAAGCATGAATGTGAGTGACTGATAGAAGGTTTTATGTTTGAGAAAGACAAGTGTAGCTATAGTGTGCAAGACAAGCAGAGCCAGAAAACAGTGCCAGGAAGGTACAATGCTACATGCTGTGAGATCTGCTTGAGATGCTTAGGAATTAAGTACAGTCTAAGTCTTTAAATACTATGGAGGCAAAGTTAAGCTATTATCTTATGAAATCCTGGTGTTCCTGAAAGTCATTCTGTTTAAATGACTCATTTACGAATCATTCACTGTGATCAGTAACTAGACCGCGGTGACTTGGTTGGAAGGGCATGAAGAGGCTAGAGGTCTTGAAGGCAGTGCAAGGATTGATTTACGCACCCTCATTTAACAAAGCAAGTTGATAATTGCTCAGAAGAGATATGCATGCAAGAGAGCTTTTGGTTTCCTTTTTAGTTCTGATGTAATAGGTGACAATTTTACCACCTTTTAGCTTTGTAAACTAGAACACTGTTGCTAATTTATTTTTTAAATTCTTTAGCATCTTTGATATCTTAGAACAGCAAATATGCATATAAAGCAAAATTCCATTTTCTCTATGCCAAGGAAGAATCATCAATGTCTATTTTTCTTGATAGATATTGCCTGAAAGATTTTTGGGCTGTCCAATGATGGAGAACTCACAGCCTTTCCAAATAAAAGTCTAATGCTTCACTAGCTTTACTAATAGAAAGTTTTCTCCTCTGTCTAATCTGAATCTTTAGAATTCTAACCCTGTTACTTTTTGTTGCAATAGCCTTCAAACAGTGCCCTATCTTCCTGTTTTCCTTTCTTGAGATGCAGTCTTTATTAATGCATTCTTTATTGCTTGAGGACCTTCAGCTTCTGGTTGGCCTCATTTCTCTACTCTGGAGTTTATATCAGTTTTGAATTGCAAGAGTCAAAATTGAATGTTTTACCCCAGGTCAGATGGTAAGTAACATCAAATGGAGGATAACTGATTTCCATATTTACACAGTACTCTTGTTCATAACTTCCAGTGTGGTGCTCACCTTCTTTGCAACTGTATAGGAAGGTTGAGTTATATTCAGTTCATGATCAGCCTGTGTGTTCCTAAGCTACAGATCCTTTTCTACAAAAGCATGGCATAGCCATTTAGTTTCTCCAATTTGGTTTTTCTTTGCTTAAGTATTTCTACAATAATGAGGATCTTTGCATTTACTGCTATTGTAATACCCTTCTTATCCCCACTGCTTTCACTGTAATTCTAAAATCTGTCAAGATAATTCTGAATTTCAGTGTACTCTCACTCCCTCTCAGATTTACATCATTAGCATATTTCTACCATTTTTCAATCATATCCCTGCAATAAACCTTTCTTGTTGGTAATAAGTAAATTGTAGTTAACTAAGAAAAGTTTTCTGAGTAGTTCTGGAGCCACTTAATGGCAACTTACATATCCTAAATTCCTTAAGAAAATGTCATGTGACGCATCATTGTTAAAATCAAGATACACAGCTTGTGCTATTTCTCTTCTATCGTGGGGCCTTTTATGCTGTCAGAAAGAAAAGTGATTGACTTGACATGATCAGTTGTTGACAAATCTGTGTTGGCTGTTGCTCAACTCGTATTAACATCCAGACAGCTTTTTATAGTCTGATATCTTGTGCTTTAAAGATTGCACATACTCTCCAGATCTTGCAAAGAGAGGGAGTAAGCAAGGTACTTAGACATAAAATTTTTGTACTGATTTAGATGAGTTGTATGTATCATAGAATCATAGAATACTTAGAGTTGGAAGGGACCCTTAGAATTCATTTAGTCCAATTTCCCTGCAATGAACAGGGGCAAATACAGCTTGATCACATTGCCCTGAGCCTGATCCACCTTGCCTCCTGGCATCTACCACCTCTATGGGCAACCCGTTCCACTACCTCACTACCTTCACTGTAAAAGACTTATTCTTTATGTCTAATCTAAATCTCCCCTCTTTAAGCTTGAAACCATTTCCCCTTGTTCTATCACAACAGACCCTGCTAAAGAGTCAGTCCAATTCTTTCCTAGCACCCCTTTAGATACTGAAAGGCTGCTATAAGGTCGCTTCGGAGCCTTCTCTTCTCCAGGCTGAACAGCCCCAGCTCTCTCAGCTTGTCCTCATAGGAGAGATGTTCCATTTCTTTGATCACTTTTGGGGCCCTCCTCTGAATGTGCTCCAACAAGTCCATGTCTCTCCTGTACTAAGAATTCCACATCTGGTTGCAGTACTCCAGGTGAAGTCTCACCAACACAGAGCAGAGGGGCAGGATCACCTCCCTTGCCCTGCTGGCCACACTTATTTCGATGCAGGCCAGGATGCGGTTGGCTTTCTGGGCTGTGAGGGCACACTGCTGGGTCACATCCAGTTCTCCATGCAGCGGTACCCCCAGGTCTTTTTTGTTTTTTTGCAGGGCTGTGCTCAATCCTTTCGTCCCCCAACTTGTATCAGTAGGGGATGCTGTCTCGACCCAGGCACAAGACCTTCCATTTGGATTTGTCAAACCTCATGAGGTTCTCTTTGGTCCACTGCCTGTCTAGGTCCCTCTAGATGACATCCAGTCCTTCTGGTGTGTTGACCACACACCTTAGTTTGGTCTCATCAGCAAACCAGCCAAGGGTGCACTTTACCATAGATTATTAGATGTAATCTAGTACCAAGAAGCTTCTTCGAAAGAGTGTAGGTCCCCTGTAGATTCTGTGTCATATTCACCCAGAATAAATCCATAAGAATGTTTTAGGACACCCTAAGACATTTCAAAAAAGAGTGAGATATCTCTGTATTGGCCACAGAGATGTCCTGAAGCTGGATTGGTCTGTAAGCCAATAGCTATGCTTATCACTTGTTTTATACTCAGGCGATACCCGTGTGCTGTATATGTACAGCTAAATTACATGTTTCTACAATTATCACAGACCCTCTTCAGCGTTCCATGGATCCTGAAATCTATCTTTTAACATTTCTGATGTAGATTCACAACAAGGCATTTAGGAGGCTGGTCCACCAAGTCAATCAAATTTGAATACAATTAAGTATTCAGCTCCTTGCTTATTCAAGGCTGAGATGTTACCGTTCTGCTGATGGTATTTATTCTTTTAAGCATCTGGTATAAAGATGAGTGCAAAGAAGGTGTTATGAGCATTAGCTATATTCATGTATCCCTCTAGTTTTTGCACTGTGTTGCATGGTGGACTAACATTTTTTCATCATGTTCTTGCTACTAATGTACTTACAGAATTATTTCTTTCAGAGATTGATGTGTTTGTTCCAACTGCATCTCATTTGGCCCTTTATAACATATTCTACTGTGGTATTCTTGGACCTTATTTTCATTCCTTGCATGCTGTAAGATCAGTAGTGGGTTCTTCACTAATACAGTGTGGTCTGATTGTACAGTCCCCATTATTCCTTTTCAGGATCATTTGCATTTGGTCACTATTGTTTATTTAAAAAACTGTGAGGTTTCTCTAACTCCCTTTTTTGCTTGCACAGAGTTCTTGAGGGATTCTCCCAAGTAATTCTGCATTATTGAAAGTATGCCTAATTGGAACACACTTTTTAACTCTACTGTCATTAGTATTTTCCCTTTTTTTCCCAAACAAACTGTAGTGTTTTATATTACTATGAGTCATATGAATTACCAGATTTTCATTTTGCCCATCAAGTCAAGATGTTGACTGTCAAGTAAATCTTCTTCCAAGTCCTCCTACATACCATTTGTAATTCTTGCAGTAGTGTTCAACTGTTAGAGGCTGAGCTGAATGTACCACTGTTATCATATTAGTTCCTTCTTTAACCTCCTATAAATAAGCTTAATTTTCACAGTGATTCACAGTGCGGTGTTTTATATCTAATAGTTGATGTTTTTCTTTCAGTTTTTTTTTTTCTTTTCCCAGTCTTCCACATTGATTTAGTTTGAAGTGCATCTCACAAGTAGGCTTGAATAGTCATTCTTGCTCATATAATTGGGTGACATATATATAAATACTGCAGTAAGATATGGAGGAATTATCCAGTATGTCTTTACAGCATGTTTCTTTTCTCTGTAAGGGCTGTTTTCTGTCTTTGCTTACCTATTGCCATATATCTAAACATTCTTGGATATCACCTCATGGGTGAAGGTGCCAAAGCCATTCTGTCCATAACACCTATTCTACCATTTCCAGTATGTATCTGTCACTGCTGATAAAAGTATCAGTAGATCTATAGACTCCATGATGAGTCTTACAGTCTCCGTGTCACTTGTGACCCACTCACCGTCATTTCTGGCTGTATTCTTAGATCAAAGGTAGATGGACAACAAAGTTTAATAATCAGTGAAATGGGTAGATTTCATTACTGAAGATCATCAGAATGTCATTGTTATCCTCACTCCCCTTCATTCCCTCCTCAGAATCTGTTTTTCAGGTGGTGAATCTCTTGGACACTGGGAGCACTGGCTTTTCTTTCTCTGGTCTTGGGACTGGTTTATCTTTTTTACCAGAAGAGGTGACAATACCCTTCTCTGCATTTGAAGGTCATACTAAGGTGTCATTAGGATGTGTGGCATGAATTACTCACCCAGTTTACACTAGTTTGCATTCAGAGGACCTCCATTTGGTAAAAGTTTGTGCATATTGACACTGTTCTTGCAATCTGTTCTGAAAATTCCAATTACTTTTTAGCAGATTTGACAGTAATTTGTTTTATCATTTTGGGATTCTGTGGAAAAACTGAGTATCTTGTACACTACAAATATTTCTGCTGATGTTGTCTTTCAGTGTAGGTTACAGGGAGGAGAGTGGTCTTTTGTGTTGTCTAGCATAGGTAGCAAATACAGAGCAGAAATGTTATGGGCAGTAGCTGTTGGTAGAAAAATTACCCAGTTCCTTGATGTGTTTTATTTTTAATGCTTTGTAATGCAAACAGATGTTGAGTTTTAGCAGATATATTTATTAGTTGGGTGATTTTTTGTTAGCTTTCAATAAAAAAGAGGAACATATTAAAGCCATTATGAATTCTGCATAGAAATATTAGTTTTAAGACACAATTTTACCATTGTGCTTAATCAGAATTTAAATTTCAACAGAATAAAACATAAATTTTTCAAGAAATGTTTGTTGTTCCAAGTCATTAACACAATGTCTCTGTTGGACAACATTTTTAACATAACATAAAACTTAATAGTGTATTTTAGAACTGCTCTTGGCATATTTCTGTAAATTCTAATTTAGACCTAGTGCTTAATTGTGCTGTCTGCTTGTCAGAGTATAGAGAAGTAAATACAACCTTTTGCTTCAAAAATTTTAGCTTTCACTTAATTTTTTTGAGTGAGGTGAAAATATATTCTCAATGAGAGAAGAATTCAACAGAGGCTATGTTAATTAATCCTGTAGGAAGAATACCTCTTGGTCTTTCCATGTTTAACAGAGCAGAAAAAAAATGTTGGCCTCATTTCACACAACCAATTGAGGAAAGAACCAGACCATCTATGTTAGTATCTTTGTTTCTTGTTGACAAGCATTTAATTCCTTGGTGTTTTGCTTTTTTTTAGTAACTAGATTTACAGTTGTTAGTTCTGTGACTGCTCAAACTTGTCCATTTTTGGTTGCAGATTTTTAATTTCTTTTTTCCCTTAGAATTTTTTAAATGAACCAAAAATAGCTAAAGGATTAACTTAGTTTAGTTGGTGGTTGGTTTTTTTTCTTCATTTGGTAATGGATCTAGCTTCCTTAAAATAATTTGAAAATTTCTGTCTCATTCATTTTAGTTCTTAAAGCCGTTGAGTTCCTTTAGATTTTTTTGTTGTCATCCCTTTTCCTTGATCTTTAACTGAGTGCATTCTTCCTATTCCATTCTCAGCACAGGATTTCTTTGATTTCAAATTTCTGAGCACATCACTGAGGCCAGTCAACTCCTTATTTCCTGCTTTTTTTTTTTTTTTCAAGAAGAAATTTTGTCTGCTTTGCATTAATTTGTTAACTTATGTGTTGATTTAAGGGGACTCCAAATCCTGGTGGATTTGCAAGTTTAGCCCTTTAATGTTTGACTAGAATTCTCAATCTCTCCTTTTTGAATTTATTTGGTATCTTTTTGCCCTAAATAATGTGTACCAAGCCTATGTAATTATGTTGCTTTCAACATTCCTCCATTGCATTTTAACCTGAAATGATTATTTCATATTGTGCTATAGTAGACCACTGGAAGCTTCTCCTCTAATTAATTAATGCTTTTCCATCTTCTGGATCATTACATGATACGTGATTTTCTGTCTAGGTTTTGGCTGTTCCAGCTACTTCAGTCTTCCATGAGGTCTGTGGGGCTCTGAACACAGATCTCAGTAAAGCTCTTCCACAGCCAGTTCATCAAAGCAATGACAATCATGAGGTCAGCAGCCACTTCTCTTTAAGTTTGTTCATTATCTTTTTTTAATCTATTGATCCTTGACATCATATTTTCAGTGCAGCCTGCATCTTTTTTTCAGGTGCAGTTCCCATATGATCTGTTGTTCTATATTTGCTAGTTAACTGTATGGGTATTTGCTCATAGGTGAGACACTGCAGTCTTACTCTCACATTTCTGCTATTATTTTTTCCCTATAGTTCTGTTTCTGTTTTCTTCCATAAGTACTTATTCGTCATTACTTTTTCTTACATTACAGGAACTAACAACATTTTACCTGTGACCCTGCCAACATTTTATTTCAGTTCTGAAGTTCCAGCCTGTCTTTTTCTGTTACGTGGTCTAATTAACCTTTCTAATATTTATCTTGGAGTTTGCATTGTCTTTTTCACACCTTGTAGGATGCTGTCAGAAATTTAGCACTTTTTGCAATTGTATTAGCTAATATACTGAAATATACAGTATCTCTTTCTATAAACCTTGCTTCTCTCACACCCTTAACGAAAACACAGGTACAATGAAGCTGTTCTTATAATAATGCTGTTCTTCTTATATTCATATGGTATTCTAATTTTGCAATCTTCATAATGCTCTTGATTTATGCAGCCTAGTGAAATAGCTTAATGATATTTGGCTTCATTTCATACAATCTAAAAGTGAATTGCTGCTAAAAATCACTATTCTCCATCCACCTTTTGCAGTCCATTCCATCCTTGCGTGAGATCTAATGATTATGTGACCTTAGGATAAGTTGCATCATCTTGCTGGTTTAGCAGAAAATTATTATATGTGAATTATTACTTTCCTATGCGATTTGTTGTTCTGACTCATAATATGAATGCACAGTTTGCCACTAGCTGTGCAGTGGGGTTTCAGGGAGACCAGAGGTAACCTGCAGTTATACAAAGTTAAATAAAGAAATGTGCCTGTATTACCCTTCCGTGAAAAACTGTCAGAATTTGGGATGAAAATTTGAGTTTATTGAAGTTTGGAGTAGAATCTACACTGACATGAGTGGATGTCAGTATTTCATCTCCTTTAATGTTGAAATTGAGGTAGCTTGAGCATCTCTCTTTAGGAAGCAAAAAATTGTTTAGTAACTTTTGATTCTTTTCTTTATAATATCTCATCTTACCTTTTTAGGAAATTGTGTAAATGCTGATTTTGACCAACTTCTGATGTATTTGTTCAATTGCAGGAGACAGCAGTATCAAAAAATCTCAGTTTAATTTATTAATTCTTTTAGAAAACATTTAAGTGTTTCCTATAAAAGGATTGGTTGTGTAGAAAGAAAATGACGTGTCATACCAATCTGCTGATAAGTGCATTTTCTTCTTGTCCTTTCTCTGTTATCACACAGATTTTATTTTCCTGATGCTTTTGCTGCACATTTCAGCATTTTCTTTCCAGTTTTTCTCCATTTTTATCTTTAGTCATAGCCTTCTGTAATTAATGCAGTCCACAACCCACACTGTGTGAAGCACAGAGGCATTATTTATCCACCTTAATTGATGTCCTATGACTTGTTGGCAAAACAATGGCATATAGGGAGCCTGCTTTGGCAGGGAGGTTGGACTCGATAGTCTCTCGAGATCCCTTCCAACCCCTACAATTCTGTGATTTTTGTGATACAGCAGGAGATCACGGTCAGCAGCTCTGTAGGTGTGTATCCTGCTGAGGGGCACATACACATACGGTTTTCTGTCTGTAATCAAATGGCTTTTGCGTTGCCTCTTTCTATTTTTACTTCTACACATCTTTCTGTTTTACTCATATGAGGCTATTATGGGACAGTATGTGAGCTAGGCAATGAGAAAATTCTACCAATTCTTTATCCACCAAATATTCCAGCCTTCGTACCCATATCTCTCCAATTTAGAGATTAAGATACAGTATAGGACCACATTAAAGTCCTTTCAAAAGTCCAGGTAAGTGACATCACTTGCTCTGCCTTTGTCCACTCATGCTGTCACTTGATTGTGGAAGACCACCAGATCGGTCAGGCATGATCTGCCCTTAGTGGAGCCATGCTGCCTGTCTCAGATAACATTATCAAAGGTTGTTCTGAAAACAAGGCCAACGTTATCTGGGAAAGGTAATGGTCAGTGAGAGAAACATGCCTAAATATCCTGAAGTGTTTCTGGCACATTTGCTTCTTTCTGCTTCTGGTTTGGAACAAGTGCTATGAGTTAGGGGAATATTACATATCTAAAATACGCAATAATATGCTGTTAATTTGGTGTTTTTCAGTACTATATTACAAATGGTGTTTTCAATTATTTACCTCAAATGTATGAATTTGTATTTATAGTCTGCCTATTATCCTAGAGATGAGACCCACCACTAATCTGTTCTATTTACTTACTTTCATCTGTTATTAGAATTCCTTCAATTACTTACTAGAATTCCTTCAGAAGTCATATATATCTGCAGAAACTGAAAACAAGCATCAAGTTGTATGATAAAGATCGATATTTGTATTGCTTTTTAACATTATTCCAGAAATGTTACAATTGATACCTTCAATGGTTTTATATCAATGAATGTGATGTAAGAAGTAAAATAACTACAATGTTCCACCGTTTTGATGCTTGTAAAATTAGGTGTATAGCTGTTCTAACTTATTTTTTAAGGTTACTCATCATCCACTCTTCTGTCCGTACAGCATAATAGCTAACATGAATGTTCATAAAACTGAGAAACAGAGCAAAGTTCTTTTGTCATTATATTTAATTTGTTTCGTACCGTATTCCAGGAAGATGCGCAGGTGCATTAATGAGCTTGATTTTTGACTGTGCACCACAGTTCTAGACATCTTAGGCTCAAGACAGAGAGAGTTGTGATTGAAACACATCAGCTGTAAACTGAGTTATTATCAGTAATAGTGAAGACTGATTACGACTGAAAAGAGCACACTGATGCAGGATTAGTCCTCTCGTGCTTACAGTAACTATAATGAAAAAACAAGTTTTAGTAGTAGCAGATCATTTCCTGTGTTATTTCCACTTTTGATCTGTCCAGCTTCCCTTCATTGGAATTCCACTTTTATGTAATCTTAGATGACGCTCTATCTGACAGTATCTTCTGCTGTTATTGGCTTATTTTCTAGATGGGAAGTGATGGAGTTTTGCGCCTCAGTAGTTCTGCTCTAAACAATGAATTCTTTGCGTATGCAGCACAAGGGTGGAAACAACGATTGGCAGAAGGTAACTTTTTATTTGCTCTCAGATTTACCAAAGAATAATTATTTTCATGAGGAAAGCCACCACTTTTCCATTTGAGGATTACATTAACAAGGGAAAGAGTAATGCAATGGTAACTGAGCAAAATGAACATTGCTGATTCCTTTTTGAATTTAGTCTACATTATCACAACTTCCTGTGACAGTTTATACTGACTGTTAGAAAGGAAAAAAGACAACAACGCATTTTCATCACTGCCAAACCTCGGAAATGTAAATGCAAGTGACTAAATCCCACCAATATAGTTTCAAGATAGTGAAGTTACATGGTAAAGCAAGTCTTGCTACTTCACACTCTTGTTTTTCAGTGTATTCATTGGAGATTGTTGGATGATCAGAAATCACTGTTCATCGTCTGTGTAGCTGTAATGTATAATTATGCATGAAACTAATCGACAACTTTTATTCAATATTAGTATTTGTTTTGTAGGAGAATTTACTCCAGAAATGCAGTTGCGTATCAGACAGGAGATGGAAAAGGAAAAGAAAACAGAGCCTTGGAAAGAAAAATTCTTTGAAAGGTTTTATGGTGAAAAGTAAGTATTGAAGCAAATAAAAGAAAATGAAAAAAATGCTTTTAGGAGCAAATGAAAATATAATTCTCTGCTTCACATAGCACAGTTATATGCTGTAAAACTTAATAAAATGGTTATCAAAGGCATCATTCCCTGATATAAGAAGTTGTGGGTAGAATTATAGTGGCACATCTGCACTTGCATTACAATTGCGTTTTTAAAGGTTCATAACTCATCCATAAAAATTCATTTCAAGGAAGGCTTAAGACACAAGGCTCAAGCATGTGAGTATTTTTTAATTATCTTTTAAAAGATGAGATTAGGTCTGTTCTTAGTGCAAAATATAAATACAGCTTCTTCAGACTAGAAGACTAGTGGAAATATTTCTTTGTGGTTTTTTTCCTTCATTTTTTTCTAAGCTAGTTGTCATTTTTTGAATCAAGTAGTTCTTAGTGTTTGACAGAGATGGCCTTTCACACAGACTGTACAGCGGAAGAGATACTGGATAGAGTCATATAAAAATGACAACTAGTCTAATTTTAGAAGTGAGATGCAAAGGATAAATAGATGCCCATAATTGGCTAAAATGAATTAGATGATATTGCTCCAGGTGTTCCACTGCGCAGAGTCAGCATGATTTGACTGAAGCAGAGATGGCATTCTGCAGAAGTGTGACGCTTAATCCTTAATTCTGTTTTAAGAATCAGAATTTCAAAGAGATTCACATCTCTTAAAAATTGTAAAATCTTCCTTTTGAAATTTGTTTTTAAAAAGTTAATCTGTCCACCTTTTAAATCAGACTTCAATTTTTAAAAATACATATTAAAAATCTTCATCATTATAAAACAATTAATTAGAAGTTACTATTTTCTTATTTTCATATATGAGTAAATGGAATTTATGAATTACACATAGTAGCCAAAAGAAACATCACATGAGATTTCTTAGTTTTGTTATTAGATGCTTTTTGCTTAAGAAATCTGAGACACTGGAAAACCCAAATATGAGTGGTTGACTTAAAGATAAGGCATTAACTGAAATGTTTCTGCAGTAACACTGCTACTTCTCAATCCAGTGCTTTGGGATATTGGGAAATGTGGTGAAAACAAGGCAGGAAATGGACAGATACATTTTAATATTTTATTTTTCAGTCCTTTCTAGGTGCTTCCTCGAAGTGTGAATACTACTACACAATGTTATCTTTAAAAATAATGGAGATTCTAAGGTCTTAGCAATGCTTTGTTATTGTCAAGTGCTTCATTTTTTACTTACAAGTTTTGAGACCTCGATTTATTGATTCCTGTAGCATCAGAAAGTATTTATTAGGTTTTTAGTAAGGGCTTTTCATTATGTGTATCAAGACAACACAGTTACCATCTCCTTATGAAGGAAAAGGCTGTGTAATGTATTAACAAAGGACCTTCCACAACTAGAAGTTTAGTAAGAGCAAAGCTCTATTTGAAGACTGTTGTGAAGACAAGACACAAATGACTGTCGTATGCACAGAGAATGATACTCTGAATTTTACAGAGCCATCAGTCCTGCTGTGCTAGCTGAATGCTGGACACTGTAATGGTTGGCAGATAATTACTTAGTCTGCAGTAATATGTGTCATTTGGAAGATAAGTTCCTGACATCAGCATTGTTATGCAAAATGTCATATCACACATAATTTCCATTGCTTACTAGAGTGTTGAATGTGTTTCCTCCTGCTCTTTCTCTAACATACATTATTTGACTCTCATCCTTCTTCTTGGTTAATATGTAGGCAGCTTCTACTGCTTTACTGCTTGGCCTGTAGTAATTATTCTTCCCATTATTTACTGTCTCTCTGGTAACTTTTCCTGCTGTTTCCCTTGCCTTTTTTTGACTTAGTTATTTTTTTTAAACTTGGTTTGAAGATGATTGGGCTTCATATATTTTCAGTCGTGTTGATTCATCTGAAGTAGCAGATTTTGAAAACTTCCTGAGCAATTTCCCAGATTTGTCATCTCTCTTTCTAACTTGCTTTCCAACCAATCTGCAATCTTGCTCTGACTTCAGCTAATTTGATCATTAAATATTCCATAACTTATTAAAGTTTCACCTCATACCTAGAGAAGAATCATTAATATATGCAGAGTTTTGGAAAACATTTTTATGTGGCATTCAGTGGCTTAGAGTGCTTCTTTCATGTAGGCTATGTGCATTATATTTTTTGTGTTTCTCTCTCTGCCCAGGCAGCTGGGCATGGGACTACCAGTTGTAGTTCACTTTATCAATTTATGTTCATTTTCCATTTTCTCATGTCGTTCTTTTTCCTCTTCTGGACTTAATTTAAAACACAGAAACTTCATTCTGCAGTCATTTATCTAGGATCAGCTGATATGTGTTGCCAGAAATTTGTATTCTTCTGGCTTATGCCCCTAGGACTACAAGGGTTATGTTCTATTGTCTCAATATATTATTTCCTTTCCCAGTCTTGAGTGTGATACGTGTCAGGATTGGCACTGTCAGCTCACTAAATCAAAGGTTTCATTTTGGGCAGACTTCTGAATTTTATTGCTGATATAATCCTTCATTAATTTTCTTTAATTTTCTCTAGTACTACTAATCGCAACACTAGAGTATCAGCATTAGTATATTCTTGAGTAGCTGTTTGTGTCTTTTACCATTTGATAACTGTCTGCCTTTATCAATTGAATCCTGTACTTATCAGCACTTTTCACTGATGGCTGTTTACTGCTGTTCTTGTATTTCTCTGCTCTTTTGCAAAGTTTCAATGTCTGTTTCTCTAAGGAGAATGACAGATCAGCTGTTTATCTTGCAATCTGGGATTGCCTTAAACATCCTGACCTTGAGCCTTCTTCTTTTGAAAGTATTTTTTCCTTCATGGCGATATCTTTTTCAAAATAGTGATATTTGCAGTTCTGCATAAAATTGAAAAACTGATTGAGATTCAGTATGTGTTCTGCTGAACTTAATCCTACACTCTTATTTTTCTACACTTCCTCCTTTTTAATATATTACTTGAGTGTATATATTTGTGCAGTGCCCATGTGGCAGTTGCATTGACCTTTATTGTGTATTTCATTCCTTTGCTGTTTTTTCATTCCATAAATACAAATATCATGCAATATCTTCCATGATGTAAGCTAGCCAGAGAAAATATAACAGTGGCTCCGTTTTCTGTAATGCACTATATTTTCCCCTCTTTATTTTCCTGAGATAACTTTTTCTTATTTGCACAAGAAAAGGAATTTATTCACGTATACCCAGGTAAACTAAACTTTACTCACCTAAACTTAAAATCTAAGCTTAAACTGTATAGGGAACCTATAGTCTATATACAAGAGAGACATATCTCAGAAATGCATTCAATATGGGGAATGTAAAATAGCTGTTCTGAATTACTCTCTGGAGGATCCTCCCTCAGCACATTGATGGCACAGGGAGACTTTGTGCCTATTAACTGACTAGCAGTAGGCAATATTAATAACAACCTTGGGAGTGCTTTTTTACGTACCAGTTCCAGGCTGTGGATTTTCTTCTTTACACCTGTCAGTGTGAATAATGCATCCGATCAGTATTTTTTAAAAGCATAATCACAGATTGCATCTTTTTACATACTTTTTCTGTTCTCCCATATACGTGGGCCTTTGTAATCTCTGTTCCCACTGGCTGCCCATTGGTATGTTCTCCTTCTTCTGTAATATCTGAGTATCTTTCACGCTCGCTTACTGCCATCTTGTTATTCACTTACTTTGTTTTGTGATTAAACTGAGAACAGAGATCAAACTCCTCTTGATTAGATTTTAAGATCATTAAGACCATGACAACTTTTTAAGTCCTCCAACGAAACTTTTGTGTATTTTCTACTGTTGTGGAATCACTCAAGCACAAAATTTATTTGGAAGATCTCACTAAAGGTGCTTGAAGACCTGCTCTGCTGTCCATAGCAGGAAATGAGGATGTCAAAGACCAAACGTTTTTAAAAATAACCACTTTTTTTCCGCCATTGACTTTTCTTTTGTTTTGATTTTTCTTTCTGTTGAAGCAATAAATATCTATTAAAACTGTGTTTTCAGGAACAAAGGTAAGTGAATCTTCAGAAGACAAGTATACAAAGGAATGCAGTTTTTTGCATTTCATCCTTGAAAATGAATGCATTCATTATAAATATCTTTTATCTCCTTAGGAATGTTATTGTTAATTACAGTGAAATCAATTGAAGAGCATATACACAGAAATGTTTATTTAGAAATAATTTTTATCCTAAATGAATATTTAGTTTGCTGAAAGAATGGAGCAGAAACACACAAGCTGTCAGCTGATCGCTTGACTAGTAAAATGAGACTGAAGCAGAATGATTTTGATTTTCATGATAAATGTGAAATGATTGTAGAATTGCAAAACTGAAATGCCTCGTTTGTTGTCTTGGTTTTAGATGCAGCTTTTTCATTTTCACACAGCATTTAAGCCATAGTGCTGGTTGTGTTGACCCTAAATGCAGGTAGAGGAGGAAGAAATGAATTTCCTTTAGAACTGTTACTGACTTATGAAGGCACAGTTATGCATTTCCTCTTCATTGTTGGCAGTGTTAGAATTGCAGTGTTGGGCTGATATATATATATATATATATATATATATATATATATACATATATATATATATATATATATATATGAGTAGTTGTGAATCTATGTAACTCGCGGTTTTTTGTGGCTTTTTTTTTTTATTATTTTTTTGTTGAAGTGCCAAATAGTTAAATAACAAGGAATAGATTATTTATTTTTAAAATATTTAAGTTTTTAACACTACTAAGGCAAGCTGGGTAATTCATTTTCCAAAATATATAAAGCCATATCTACAACTGTAGAAATTAGTCAGCCACCACTTAGCCAAACCACTATTTTAAACTGAATAGTGTGCCCTTTTTTTTGTAAATGGAAGGCATGACTGAGAAAGGAGATTCTACTTCTTTACCATATCTTTGATGAAAAAACCTTTTTTAATAAATTTGTTTGTTTGTTTGTTTCAGATTGGGAATGTCAAGAGGGGAATCTTTGAAACTCACTACAGTGCAGAACAACAATGAAGATGACAGCAATTCTTTGTGTGGATCTTCTGGCACACCTGGTCCTTCTAAGCAAGCAACCTTTGAGGAACATGAACAAAAAGACACTAAAACTCCAGCACTACCAGAAAAAGATAACGGTCCATCTCTTTGTGATATGGAGCAGGTTCCTGTCAAGAATCTAGTGGCAGAGACAGAGGATATACTGATACCTGAGGAATCAATAATTCAGGAGGAGATTGCTGAAGAGGTTGAGACTAGTATTTGTGAATGCCAGGAGGAGAACTATAAAACAGAACAGGAGTTTTCTGAGGAGTCAGAAAGTCCATCTGGAACAAATGAAGAAACAGAGGCAGTGCAGCTTCCAGACAACGCTGAGTCCTGTGTCATGATGAATGATGTAACTGATACTGCATCTCACATTGAAATGAAAGTGGAGTTGAAGTCAGAATGCCCTCAGGAGGAGATGTCTGTTGTGATAGATCAGCTGGAGGATTGTGTATCACCAGCACGATCAGCTTCATCCACAAATTCTGTCAGTGATACAGTAGAGAAGGATTCTGATTCTGCAAAAGAGCTAATTGCTCCAGAAATGCAAAATGCTGCTCTGGAGGGTTCTTTGTTCACTGGTGGGGGCATTGCAGTGGATATGGAGCTTCAAAGTGACCCTGAGGAACAGTCATCTGAGAATGCTTGTATTTCTGAGACTTCCTTTTCCTCTGGAAGTCCAGAAGGACCATGTGTTTGTATTACATCTCCTGGAGGAGATACTCAGTCAACTTCAGAGGAACCCTGTACCCCAGCATCTCTTGAAACAGCTTGTTCATCTGAAGTGTCCAGTACTGAAAACACTGATGGTGATATTCAGCAAAAGGCCACTGATGAGAACTTGCATACATCTTTAATGTCAGAAATCTCTCCAATGTCCACCTCACCTGTAACCTCAGAAGCATCTCTGATGTCAAATTTACCTTTAACATTAGAGGCGTCGCCAGTTTCTAATTTACCTTTAACATCAGAAACATCTCCAATGTCTGATTTACCTATAACATCAGAAACATCTTCAGTATCTTCTGTCCTTCTGACTTCTGAAACATCTGTGGCAAATAGTTTGCCTCTTCCATCAGAAACATCTCCCATTTCAAATTCCCCAAGCAACGAAAGACTTATTTTGCAACAAAGGAAATCACCATGTCTGTCAGAAGAGTCACTCCCTACCTTAAAAGAAGAAAGCTGTACCATTCCTAAGGTGGTTCAAGAAGAGAATCTTGTTGTTCAACCAAAGCAACTTCAGAGTGCACCTGAAAATTTGAAAGTGGGTCCACTAACAATTATACCTGATACTTCAGCACTGGAAGAGCCCCAAAACAAAAACCTTTGTCATCAGCCATGTAAGTCACATTCTGAAATTGAGAAATCCTACATTGCTTCCATCCCAGAACACTCCTCCCCTCCAGAGGTGATCAAAATTAAAAATCACAGTATTCAGCAACGAGGTGACAAGAAGGGGACTCTCTTGCCTTCAGAGGTAGCTGTTTTACCAGAAGGATCAACAGGCAAAAATATTGAACTGTTTCCATCAAAGCAACATGAAAAGCTATATACCTCATCTCTAGATAAATCTTCATTCTCCGAAGTGTGCAGAAGTAAGTCTCATAAGCTAACAGGCGGTACGCAAAGCCGCCTAGAGAGTTCACATTCCTCCAAATCATTAGAAACCACAAAATCACCTGAAGTGAGGAATGAAAGCAGAGACCCAGAGATCCCAAAGAGGAAAACAGCAGAACAGCACAGTTTTGGAATCTGCAAAGAGAAGAGAGCTAGGATAGATGATGATCAGCCTAATCGTAGTGCTTCATCAACAAGTCCATCTGATAAAGATCAGCCACTCAGAGAAGAACCCCGAGTTCCACCCCTTAAGGTAAAGTAATGAAAACCATGCTGACTAAGAAACTGGAGGTTTACTGTTTCCCTTCTGCTGACTGCCTGCAGACCCAGAGCATAGTGAATTTTTGTACAGGTGCGAAAGACCTAAGTGACCTAAGTGCCAACTTCTTTGCTTTACTATCCTTAGCATGCCAAATTATATCTGATGTAAATATACCCATAGTTGTTCAGCCAGGGTCTTTGCTACAGAGCACCTCTGTGTGAGACTAAATTTCCAGAATCTTTGGCTTAATCTGATTAAAGAGCTTCCATGTCATTTATTCAGTGCTGCTTGTCTTTCTTTCTAATTGCCAACTATATTGTCCATTTGTTCTCCCACAGATGAGTTCTCCAGGAAACGTGAATAATAAACCATAGCTATTACTGAGAAAAACAATCTGTGCCTTAATCTATCAAGAGAACCTAAAGTCAGAGTAGTTGGAGATCCCATTGCAAGTCCAGGGCTTGGGGTAGGCTGAAGTATAAGATTTCTAATTTTGTAGTGAAAACCACAGAGCTTGCCATCAGGAGGAAGTGTCTTTGATGTATGTATAAATTGATGTATGTATAAATATCTGTTGAAGGCAAAGCAAAAAATAAAAAGGGTACTCTAACTAAGCTCTTTTAAAGGTGTCCTTCTACTATGTAAGAACGTCTATTCCACTTGAGAAGCATTTTTTTTCTAACAAAGGGATTTCTTGATTTAGTTATATATAGTCCCAGTGTTTTGACCTTTTTAGTTTTCTACATGATGGCATCACCCAAATTTCAGATCCAATTTGCTGAACTTAAGCCACTGACTTTGCAATACTAGTTCCCGATTATTCAGAAATGCCCTTTTCTGCATTTATTTTTAACTGCTGCAATCACTGAAAATGGTTAATATGGCCAGGAGGGCAAATAGGCTAACTGTTTTAATCACTAGTGCAGCAGCTTATTTCAACTAATTTATTTTTATGAGCAGTGATGCAATTGGAAGTTAGCCTGTTCTGAGTTTTACTGATATTCTTTCGTATTTGGAAAGTCTTTATCCAGCCTAATAAATTCTATTAATTCTCTACAGCCAAAGGAATGTAGATCACTAGGGAAGAAAAAAAGTCATGGCTATAATAGTAAAAATAATCAAGCACTTAGAGCTTTAGCAGTTCTGGTGATTCAAAGTGGGAAATGGGGGGAAAAAAAGACACTGAGAAAGAAAGCAAAATGTTTTGAAGTTATTGTAAGCTTGCAGTACTCTTTAAAATATGTTAATATAAATTTTAATTGATCTGTTCAACAACTGAGGAACAAACCTGATGATGAAAGGTGTTGGTTTCAAATAATAACCTTATTTCTTATGTAATATGCCAAAGAGGGGTAAACAAAATCAGAATTCACCTTCCGATGAGTGCTTAGTGGCATTAACTGCTAGGAAGAGTGAAATATTCCAGCCCTCTGTGTGAGTCCATCAGCTGGGCTGTCTGAAGACCGTCAGTCTTGCACAGTCATGTCAAACAAAACCTGATGGCTCCAAGCAGTGAATGAGGATATTAAAACTTGGCAGGCATTTCCAAAAATAACTTTGAACGATCATTTCAAGATGGTTTTTTTTTTGCAGAAAAACTATTTGCTTTTGGGTTATCTCACCAACAAACCACTTTGCTTGTTATTGAAAGAGAGGAAAGAACCTCCTTTCTCCTAAATCTGATAAGACTTTCACTTGCTGTCATACCTTATGACTACTTTTGTTAGAAATAATACTATGTAGGTTTTTTTTCCAGCTCCTTTCAGGAAAGAAGTGATAGCACTAAACACTAAATCCTATTACTGTGGACAGTCAGTAAATCTATGTCCTTTTTAAAAAAATGAAATGTTCTCTTGCCAGGCTTTGGGCATTCTAAAAGAGCATACAAGTTACAAAGTGATTCCAGGATTTCTAATCTCTAACCCTGAAAGCGGGTGTGCCTAATTAGAAAACATACAAATAATCATAGTGATTCTAGAGATTATTACTTTGCTTAAAGGTTTTGGTATTTAATGTCTTGTTTGCACTTTTAATGTTTGAAGGTTTGAGATTTTCGTTTTTGAAATGCAGTAGTGTAGGAGGTATTCCAGGGATGTACTAAAGTGAGTTTCTTAAAATTCTAGTTGAGGATGAGAAAGATGTATCCTTGGTGATTCACTTCTTTTATAGTACTCTAAAGTGCTCTGTGATATAATGTGAAAAACAAGCTCAGTGGTTGTACTGGTGCTACTTCTACATCCTGTCTAGAGGCAAGATTTGTTGCCTGATATGTAAGGGGAATACAGGCTGTTCCTAATGGCTTAGTCACTGGAGGCTAAGGAGCAAAAGCACTGCACTGTTGTTATTTTTTCATGTGTTTGTAGCAAATGCTTAGTACTTTCCCAGTATTATTGCACTAGGCCTGTTCATCTTCTCAGTTAGATGCAGACAGAACAGAACTGATAAACTGTGTCAGATAAGCATCATGTAGTCCTCCAGTTCAGTCTTTCTTCCAGTCAAGAAAGCAGCATGAGTAGGCTAAAACAGGTGTCAGTTTGTGCTGCTGGACAATGAGAAAATAATGCAGTGCAAACATCATTACTTTCTAACATTTTTCTGTCCAGTGGCACTGAACAGTAATTCCCTTCATCACCTTGTTCTGACCCTTGTAAGAGACAAGTGACGCTAACTAAAGTCGTTGATCTGATTCAATTTATTGTTTTTCTTTTCTTCCTTTAGATTCAACTTTCAAAAATTGGACCACCTTTTATCATCAAGAGCCAACCTGTTTCAAAACCAGAACCTCGAGTTTCCCCAAGTACATCGGTCAGCAGTGGAAGGAACACTGGGGCTAGAACTCTTGCAGATATCAAAGCAAGAGCTCAGCAAGCACGAGCCCAAAGAGAAGCAGCAGCTGCAGCAGCTGTGGCCGCAGCTGCAAGCATTGTCTCTGGAGCAATGGGGACTCCATGCGAAGGTGGGAAGACAAGAACACTGGCACACATCAAGGAACAAACAAAGGCCAAGCTATTTGCAAAGCATCAAGCCAGAGCTCATTTACTCCAGACTAATAAAGAATCAAAGTCACAGTTCAACTCAAAGGAAAGTACCTCATCTCTAGAAGTATCAGCGTCTACTGATACAAAGATTGAAGGTTCTACCGGTGTCATTATAGTTAATCCTAACTGCAGGTCCCCTAGCAACAAATCTGCTCATCACCGTGAGACTACCACTTTATTACAGCAGTCACTTAACACAGCTACATTACCAGAAACTGCTATTGAGATACCGGTGCACAGTTCCGATGAGAATATACCTATGCCACAATTGTGTGAGAAAATTATTTCATCTACCTCTACTGAAAGTAACAGTGTGAACAGTGTGCCAGTGCTTTATAATAAAAGTTCAGTCTCTGTGTCTGTTTGCAGCACTGCTATGTCTGGAGCAATTAAAGAACTTTCTTTTGCAAGTTCTGTTGATAAATCCTCTGTTTTAATGTCTGTTGACAGTGTGAACACAGCAGTTTCAGCTTGTAATATAAAAATGCTGAAATCCATCCAAGGGGCTGATACTCCATGCATAGCCGTTGGACCAAAATGTATTGATAACAGTAATGTACCGGTCTCCATAGACAGTACAGTTTTATCAAATGCCGTCGATGACAAAAGGTTGCCAATACCAAGTAGCAATGCAAATAATGCAGTCTCCGGTCATTATGCCGCTGTGCCAGCTTCATCCATTGCAAATAACTTGCCAAATCATCTCTCTGGTAGTTCTGTGTTGATTCCCCCAGTGGGGACTACCACCAGATTTTCTTCTGATAAGATAGCCATAACAGGGTGTAACGAGCAAAGCGCTGTTTCCATCCACACTACCGTCAGGTCAGCTTTAAGTTGCGGTGAGGCTGTTGCAGTAGCAGATTCTATCTCAAGGCCACCCATTTCAATGTTTACTGGTAACATGGTGACAATAAGCTCCTACGATAATGCTACTAAATTAAATGCTGATCTCTTAGACAAAAGTTCTGGAGCACGAAACCGAATGGATCTCTCGGGTAAATCTCAGCCAGTGAGCTATACACAAACTGCCATGAATAGATCTATACCTTGCAAAGTCATTGTTGACCACACTACAAATTTGAATTCCAGTCTGTCGCTTTCTTCTTCAATTGAAAATGCAGAGAACAGCACTGACCTGCAGAGCAGACCTGTGCGGACAGAAGCTGCCTTACAAAGTATAGCCTGTTCTCAGGTGTCTGTAATAAGCAGGCCTGAAGTAGTCTCTAATGAAAGCCTTGAGCACAGTTCCAGCTTTATCAACATTACAGCAAAGCAAGACAGCAAGAACTTGCAGGCAGGTTGTTCAAGTCTTCGAGAAGTGCCACTTGCTCCCCAGGATAAATTAATTGAGGTGGTTACTCCCAGCCAAGGTTTTTCTGAGCAGTTAAGAGGTCCTTCAGCATTTAAAAATGAAGCAGATGCTGCCTGTGTCAGTCAGTATAGCACTAACAATAGAATTTGTTGGCATGATGAAGAGGCAATGAGCACAGACCAGCCGGTGGTCAGCCATCTTAATGCCAGTAAGCATAAGGAATATGCAGAACAAAACTGCTTAAAAAGTGTCAAAACCGAACCTTCCGGTTACACGCAAATGTCAGAGCTGCAGTCCAGGAATCTTTTGACAAGCCTTGCTGTTCCTGTTAAATCTGAAACTAACGAGTCTGACAAGTGCTTCAGGATGGATACAGAGGATTTCACAGGCCCTGAAATGGCCGCCCAACCCACAGAAATAGCCCCAAGCGCTCAGCCAGCACAGGCCGCCGCCAAGGCACCCATTGCGGATTCCATGGATGACTCCCTGTCCCTGACAACAGAAACCCTCAAAAGAGTTACAAGTGCTGGGGGCTCAAGCTGTCGCCTCTCATCAGTGGAGGCCAACAATCCTTTAGTGACACAATTACTGCAAGGCAATCTGCCTTTAGAGAAAGTGCTGCCGCAGCCCAGATCAGGAGCCAAACTAGAAATTAGCAGGCTTCCCTTGCCTTTGCAAACTACCTCAGTATGTAAAACAGCGGTGTCCGAGAGAAATATTGGTGAGCATCCTTCCAGTTCTCCTAACCCAGATGGTAAAGGATTTACAGCAGGCAGCATAGCCCCGCTACAAATCAGAAAGCGTGAAAACCATCCAAAAAAGAGGATGGCCAGGACTATAGGGGAACATGCTCAAATTAAATGCGAGCCTGGGAAGGTGTCAATGGACAGCGATGTTAAAGCAACTCCTTGTGTAATTAGTTCCAGCATGAACCAGCTAGGGCATGGGCAGCCATTTAAACAAGAGTGGCTGAACAAACATGCAGTTCAGAGCCGCATCGCTCACAGCCCAGAGATCAAGCAGCAGAAGAGGCCATTGCCTTCGTGCAGTTTCCAGCAGAGCTTATTTCACATTGATAAAAACGGCAGCTTTCATGCAGAAGCTAGTACCTCACATAGACAGCATTTTTACCAAATGTCCATGGCTGCGAGAGGCCCGATTCCCACGGCATCTTTGTTGCAAGCTACATCAAAAGGCCCACCTGGCTGCAATGCATTTGCTTTTAGCAGACACCTGGAACAGAAGAGCTTGGGAGATGGGAATATTTCTACAGCAGCTCACCAGCTGAGGCTAGGAAGTGTCTTTTCCCCTAGTATTCAGATTAAGGAAGGTGATGACATTGCCAGTGCCTCTCAGACGCTCCAGAGTAAAACCTTAGTGCATCCTCCCCCTCCACCCCCACCCCTGCCCCCACTTCCCCCTTCTCACCCAAATGTAGATGTCCCCTCTGATCAAAAACAACCGACAGTTACTATGGAAACCACAAAAAGACTTAGTTGGCCTCAGCCAGCAAGCATCTGTAGCAATATAAAATCTGAACCTGTTTCTTTTGAGGAAGGTTTAAGCAGCAGCTGTGAACTGGGCATGAAACAAGCTTCCTATGATCAGAACGAAGTGAAAGAACAGTTAAAAACATTTGCATTAAAGAATGCAGATTTCTCTTCCTATTTACTCACTGAGCCACAGAAGCCTTTTACCCAACTTGCTGCTCCAAAAATACAGACGCAGCACCCGCAGCCACAGCAGCAGCAGCAGCAGCAGCAGCAGCAGCAGCAGCAGCAGCTCTGTGGAAGTTATCCAACAATACACTTCGGTAGCACAAGCTTCAAAAGGGCAGCATCTGCAATTGAGAAATCGATTGGGATGTTAGGAAGTGGCTCGAACGCTGCCACGGGCCTGTCTAACCAGAACGTGCAGATGCCGGTTCAGAAATTTTCTGACAGTAGCAATGCCGATGAACTGGAACTGAAATGCTCTTGCAGGCTGAAAGCCATGATTGTGTGCAAAGGCTGTGGCGCCTTCTGTCATGATGACTGCATAGGGCCTTCCAAACTGTGTGTAGCTTGCCTGGTTGTACGGTAGAGACTGGGTCAAAGATGCAGTATCCCTTGTCAACGCGGGAGAATAGGGCAGAGGAATGGAGGGATGGAACAGTTTAGGCCATTAACAGTTTGCAATTAGTTGTTTGGCTGTTTATTTTTGTTATTTTTTTTCCCCCTCTTGGTGCTTTCAGAATTCAATTATTCTGGCCTACGTGCCATTTGCAGGAAAGAAGAGGAAACCTGTAGGACTAGTTTAAAAAAAAACTGAGAGCTTTGCCACCAAAGCTTCTATGAGCATTCATGCTGTTATGAAAAGATTAAAAAAAAAAAAAAAAAAGGCATTATTGCATGGCATTCCTAGCTCCTATTTATTTGCACAAAGTGCAGCACATTTTCCCCCACTTTTTTGATTGTTGATAGAAGCTACCGGTTAAAGATCAGTGGAAAATTAACTCTACGAGAAATGGAGTACTATGCAGAACTGCACACTGCATGCCAGCTGCCCATCATGTGGGCAGGGTGTGCACATTGGTCATGGTAGCCTCTCAGTTACTTTGCAGTTTTTCTGCTAATTGAATTGTTTTTTTAAAACTTGTACTGTCTAGACCTAAAATATAGTCACCTCACTTAGCAAAAAATGAGGAATTTAGATCATTAGAAGAGTTTCCTCATGTGCCTGCTGGAGATTATGGAACTGAAATCTTACTTATCATCTCTTCTCCTTGATTCCTTGAGAAAGACTCATATTAGTGATGGGTTAGTGAGACCAGCACTGGAATCACGTTGCCTTCAGTAGAGTCTTGAGAAAGTAACTTTTCTACTGGGGATTAGAAGCCTCTTTTCCTGTTTCCTCAAATATTCTTTGTATTTGTCTCTCTAATCTGTCCACTTGGTTCGTCAGCCCCAAATGTATATAGGGTCAGACGTATGTAATAGGTTCTGGATATTTTAGCCGTCCTGTGGTCTAAAATCAATGCATTTTTATGATGAATTAATAAGGAAATATTCTAATTGTGTATTAATTGAATACTAGATTATCTGTTATTTTTCCTTTTATGTGAGTTACTCAAAATAACATCTGAATTTTGTCACTTAAAATCATTCTTAAGCACTACTTTTTCTTTTTTTTTTTTTTTTCCCCTGAAAGAAATGTGGACCTCTTACTCTACATTTTAGAAATTTGAAAGCGAAAAGGCATTTTTTAAAGGGATACTGCATCTTTAAAGTGATCTTCAGTATTTATCCAGTACTGTATTTAAATTTAGGACTATAGTTGCATTCCATATGTGTGAGCCACCATTACAGCAGATAAGAGAAACAATAATTTGGGGGCCCTATACACCTAAAAGGAAAATATTATAAAGGGATAAAGCACGTGCAGTTGCTGGGGAGATGAAAATTCCTGTTTTTTTTCACTCCCACTTCAAGAACACAGAATGTAGAGTGCAAATCATCCATCTGTTAATACATGATTGGGTCTGCCCAAATGTGAGCATCAGAGAGAAATGTTATTTTTACCATTACAGTAGCACCTCATTAATCCAAAGGCCTTCCAATCTGCTCAAGAAAACTGGTTTTCTTTTCACAGTTCTCAGAGCAATGTAATAAGAGTGTAATAAGTGTGCATCAGGTGTAATACTGTTTAGATCTCAGCATTACTTAAGTATATAATGCTGCAGTTACTGTGGCATTCTGAAATATTGTGAATTAATATTAATGTGAATGAATTTAGGAAATTAATGATTTTAGGAAACAGCATACTACATTTTACACAGTACTTTTTAAATTCAATCTGTGTTTACACACTTACTAGTAAGCTGTAACGGGTCTCCGTGACGCTGGTATTAGTGAGGTCCTACTGAATGGAGGAATCGCATTTATTTCCTTGTGGGACCATTTTTGCAAACATGATAAATGCCGTTTGTTGTCTTAACATTGAGCTGGAATATCTACAACATACATTCCTGTCATAGGAAGCTCTATGGTGCACCTTGATGTTCTCTTTTATTGTAATTAGCAACATATCAATATTATTTTTGACACTGTGTGATACAAAGGCCATTTATAATTACACTAACAAATTTGTTGCTGATACAATAATATATTTTTTCTATACAAAAGTGCTCCTTAATATGAAATGAGAGTTAAGAAACGGCTTCTCAGCATTTTCACGTCTCCTCGTAAGACAATATGCCAGCCAAGCAAAAACCTAGAAGTAATCTGTGAAAATTTGCACTCAGTGGTATGCTGCTGGAAAAATAGCGACTGGAAAATACTCATGGGTAAGCATGAGTGTAGTCAGTTCATGCATATCAAGTTCATATTTGAGGAGCCTTTGTATTGGAATTGTATTGCATTGTATTTATACTTGGTATAGGTAGGATGCTTCTATTTAAAATGAAGAGCGACCAGTCTTAGACTTCTTATAACCTGTGTTTATATTAGCCTGCTGGGAATCCTTATTTCTAGCTCAGGTTTTCCTGTCCACAGCACATAAGTCAATATTTGTTTGTACTTGCATCTTGAAATACTTCTTGTATTGACTAACATCATACAGAAATAAATTCCAGCCACAAAAATAGTTTTACTTTGTTCAAAGGATAAGAGTGTGACTAATGTGGTAGGTAACTCATTCATGTCAGATTGACATATTTGTATCAGGATTGCAACTTGCATGTGTGAGGTCATGATAAAATGTTATTTAAAGTGGCATTAGACTAAATGGTGCTATGTTGTATTACACCACTGACCAAACTCTTCCATAGTGCAGTTCCATTTCTTTCATTCACGAGTCACTGAAATTGCACCAGGAATAAATTTGACCAATTAGTTAACAACAGTTGTGAAATGTTGTTACAGAAAATAGTTTTAGGTTATTGAAATATTCAAAAGCAACTGCAGTGATATGGGAACCCACTTAGTAGGACTGAAAATCTTTCTTGCATTCTCATATCACACAAATGCTTGGGGAAGAGTGACCTATGGTCCTAAAGCAGAACACAATCACCTTTAGAAGTTAATTTTGAATGACTCCTTTTCTTTTGGGCTTCACGCCCAATGTCATTCTGTTTTCTTATGACTGTGCAGTTTGCACCATTGGGTGTTAATAGTTTATGCACTGAAAAGTGGTGAAAGATTTGCTTGATAACACACTGCTCTGTGTTTGTGTGTACATACGTGTTCCAATGTCCAGCACATATTATTTACTTCGTTTTTTTTTTTGTAAATCTCCAGATCTGTTCCCCTCTCCTAACTCCCACTCCTACCCCTGAAGCAGCACTTTTGGGTAAAAGGGAGAAACACTCCTTTTTTCTTTCCTCCCTCTTTGTTTTTGTTAATTGCATACCTGCGAGTTATGCAGATAACATTAGGGCATTTGCAGTGTGTGTATTTGCGTGTTCCTGTTCTGAACTAGTTTTCCAAGCAGAAATTCCCTTTGAAATAACATAAAAAAGAAAAAAAAGAAAAAAAAAAAGAAAAAAAAAAAGGAAATGGTAAACTGGATGCTCCCTGTTTGCGTTTTATTTACCTGCTGAGGTCTAGTACATGAAACAATGTTTAAAAGACAAAAATCAAGGTTGAGCCATAAAGCAAAAGGTGTATTCTCTGTACTATAGACTTTCTTCTTGAGGGCGGTGCATGTTGTCAGGGTAAGCTATGGAACGTGCAGATGGTTTTTCAGGGCCCTGCAATTCCTTGCCCGGCTTTTAAGCTGGTGCATATGGTGCTTTATAATGCAATTTCTGAAGTAAAATTACCTTATGCTGCACCCCCTTCCCCTTATGAACACACGCACAATTTCAGAATAGTTATTGTAGCCTCTGGTTGAGCAGTTTTACCAAGGTGTGGTGAAGTACCGGGATAAGCACGAGCTGAGAAATGCCACCAAAAGGGATCGTTGTAGCTGCCGCATGTGAGGGGCCCTGCTCTGAGCACTGAATGACTTCCCCAGCCTCCTGGCACAGCACGGCCGGGCGTCCTCTGGGCTCTGCGGGACATTCGGTGGCTCTGTCATGGACCCAAGTAGCCAAGTGTTTCCAAGTCTATGAAATCCTGTTGTCTTCGGTCATCATGCTTTGTCACTGTAAAACCAACAACAACAAAAAGCGTTTTTTTAGTCTAATTTAAGGAGCTGCTTCTTTTATAGCACATAATATTTCGCTTTGTACTATATTTGATAGTTAAAGAATAATTTAGTCAGTAGAATAACTTTGTTGTATTTGTACTGTTCATGAATGTTACAAGAAAAGTGCTTTACTTTGTTGCCATCATTCTCTTGTACTGCTGTAAAATATTTTTTCTGCTTTATGGAAACTTAACACAATCCACATTTTCAGTACAGGGTTTTTTGTATGTATGTTTTTTGTTGGCTTTTTTTTTTTCTGTTTTTTTTTTTGTCAGTATTCTGAATGTTTACATCTGTTTGACATTAGCCATTCTATGCCTTCATAGGGCAGTATTACTCCTACAGTATAACAGCAATGTGAAATCCACTCATAATCCACATGCATGAGAAATACAGGTTAAGTGGGGAGATCCCTACCGTGCGCCATGCGTAGATATTTTTCTATCCACATTCAGTGATGTAAATACACTCCTTCAGTCCTCTACCAAAGAAAATATTATTCCCATGGGACAAGGTTGGAAAATGGTTCTCTGAATCTTCCGAAGGAGGTGTAGTTGAATTCAGCAGGATTGCTACAGTTCAATGCTGTTATGCGTCGCTGTGTTACCCAGCCCAACCCAGCTGGGGGAAACAAGCATCTTGGCAGTTTTTTTGTTTCAAGACAGCGTTTTGTTTAGAATTCAGGGATCGTGCTTTCTTTAATGGTGCTGGTTTTGTTTTTTTGTTTTGTTTTGTTTTTTTAAGAAAACATTTTGTTGCCTCCAAAAGTGACCGCTCACAAAACCATAAATTAAATAAAATAATTTGTCTTCGTACCTTCTCTCTTCTCCCTTTCCTTTTCCCCTTTTCTGTCCCTTGAAAATAACAACTTGAGCTTCAATATTAAACTATTCTGGAAAAAAAAAAATAAAGAGATAAAATAACGTTTGCCATTTGTTTATTTATTTTCCATTCAGTGCCTTTTGCAGGAGATCCTGCTTGTGCACATCCACTGTATGTACATATAGGTCAGTGAAAGAGAAATGGGAGAGAAACCAGTCCTCTGGAAAGGATCTGTAAGTGACAGTTATGTAAGAATTAATCTGAACGGCATCTGATGTAACTCAAGCATTACCATCTTATATCAGTAAAATAAACTAGGTGTTATGTATTAAGTTGTTGTAAGTAGAACAGTTTGTGGATGAAAGTAATTATCATGCTTTGGAGAGTTAATGCCTGGTGTATCTGAGTGTTTCCCCTCCATCTGCAACCCCGTCCAGAATGGTCCTAACAACTCTGCATTCAGATGTGCACCTCTGTCATTGCTCATCCTCACAGCAGAAGTTAAAGGTCTGTAGTGCCTGTAAGGGGGCCAGCCCAAACTGTACCTCTCAAAGCAGTTATCCTTTGAAGTCTGGCGTGTTATTGGAATGTTATTGGCATGTAGTGGAAATAGAGAAATTGGGTAGTTATTGCATAAGTATATATCTATATGTATGTGTATATATAACCCTAACCCTACATGTATAGTTTGGGCTGGTCCCCTTTCAGGCACTACAGGCCTTTAACTACACATATATATGTGAGTATATATATAACCTAGTATATAACCCTAAACTATGGCATATAACCTAACATATATATGTATGTACATATAACACTAACCCTATGTAGGGTTAGGGATATATACTCCTAGATAAATATGTATATAGTTTTCAACATTTTACCCCACAAAAACAGCTTTGAACACTGTTGGTTAAGGTGAAAGTGTTAGATTATAGGTGATAAATAACATTTTCCTATGCCTCCACAGAAATGCTTGGGCCAATCACCTTTTGTGCAGCCTCCTACATTATTGTTTAAATTCTGACAGTGAATGTCTGTCTTGCTAGTAGGAATCAGCAGCCCTTTTTGACAAAATTTGTACAAAGGCAGAATGAAGACAGTGCCACCCTCTGTAGTTCCGAGTCCTTTATTTTTTTTTTCCCCTTAAATATCCAGTGCCCATGCAGCAACCTCCTTCACCTGGGACTGCCACTCAGATAATTCGGCTCCTTTAATTCCGCTTAGATATTTGCCTTTGTATCAAGCTGTGCAAAATCAGGGACTAGCTCTGCTTCTGACAGTGACAACTTTTCAATCTGATTTCTTTTTGCAAGTTTTCATCTGAGCAAGTTGAATACAAATCAACTTCTCAAATCTGCTATAGTTAAATATTTACTTTTCCTTCTTTTTTAAAATCTGCCAGGTATTTCTGAACATTTTCTTTTATCCTACAACACCTGTGTTTGGCTTTTCTGTGGTGTTTGCTGAGGACCTGATGAGTAACAGCAGCTTAAGCCCTGCAGTTCTTTTCTGGTACAGGTGCTCTCCTTAGGTCAACCCAGCCAGACCACATCAGTTCAGCCAGCAGATGGCATCAGGAGAAAGTTCACTGATAGCTCTTAGGAAAAGATAAAAATAATAAAACGTGTCATTCTCCAGTTTCTCTGTCCCTCAGCACAGGAATACTGGCCATACATAGGTTTTCTGTTCCTTTCTTCAGCGTAGAGCTGTAGTGCAAACAGGCCCCTTTTCCCCGTCCCACCCCTGGGACTTTGCTCAGCAAAGCAATGCCCTGAAGCTCACATCAGCCTTTCCTTTTCCTGCACGTGGGAGCTTTGGCACCTGCCTTTGCAATCTCTGTCCAAGTTCTGCAGTCTATGAAAGCGAAGTACTGATACACTGGAAGTAATTCTTCCCCGGGTCAGAGCCAAGGCACTTTGTATTCTCACTCTTTGCTTTGCTGCTCACAGATGAAGGGAGACAGCCAGGCAGTTTTGGGCATTGCGGCACATCACAAACAGCTGGGAAGGTTTTATCACTGCTGGGTGTACAGAGGGGGTGCTGCTATCAGACCTGGCCTGTGTCAGATCACAGCTAATGGCTGAACAACAGCAAAAGAGCAATGCATTTGGTACCGGCATTGGAAACAGCTTTACACCATAAGAGAGGTGAATGAAGTCATGGGCATTGGGAAGCACTGACACCTGCTTGTGGAGATAGAGTGTGTTATTAGCATGGCTGATTCTAAGGAAATTGGGCTAGAAAAAGAAATAAAGCAACGTTTGCTGAAATAATTTAGACACCTGGTACTCTCCATAGCAGGCACTAATGAGGGGAGTTTCTTGCATCTCACTGAAATGACAGCCATTGACTTCTTAGAAGGGAAATTTCACGCCACTGGGGGGCGTCTGCTGGTTCACAAGTAGTGAGGAAGCCAGGAATTTATTCACATGATCATGGGGAAAAATGTCTGGATCGTGCTTTTTGGAAATAAGTGGCACCCTGTATAAGTTATGATGTACAAAGCCTTTTTGTTCTGTGTTGTTAGTTGTGGGATCTCAGAGCGTAGGTTCATCGTCCTGTTTCTCTTTTTCCAGTGCCTCTGAGCATCCTATGCATGTACCAATGGCAGAGAGGACAGTTTAGGATCCCACACAGTAGAAAAACATATGGGAAAACAAGCTGAATAGATTAGATAACCTACTTGCATAAAAATGAAATCTTGCCATGTTGAGTAAATAAATGCCCACTGATATGTATATGAAGGAGATATTTTATTAAGCAAATATGTGGCTTTGCTGTGAACAGATATTTGTTTCTGAGTCTTTTGTAGCTGCTCAGATTCACCCTGCAAATCACTTTTCATGCCCCTTCCTAATGAACTCTCAGCCCAGCATCCATCACACAGAACCTTAGTAACAAATGGGTTCCTTTCTGGCATTTCAAGGGGCAGATCTGGGGGAAGGTGGAAAAATTGTATGCACCATCCTCTTGTTTACTTGTGCATGGTGCAGAGTCCTTGGGGAATAGAAAAAAGGTAAAAATTACCTGCAAAAATATAATAATCCTAATATACGTTCCTTGCCTTCTTTTAGGTTAATGAGGAATAAATCCAAGCTTCCTGTTTCTTAATGTCCGTAAGCAGAAGCTGGCCTGTAGTAGCCAGTGTAGACCATTTGTCCTGGATTCTGTTCAGAAGTGAGTGTTTACAGCTCAACAAGTCCAAATAAATGTCCTGAGAGCGCCACGAGAGCACAGCCAACCAAGATAGCCTGCTGCTGAGAATAATCACAGGTAAGAAAGTGGTCAGCATATAGAAAGTGAAAAAAGTTCAGTGATGCGTTTGGAAGTGATCCTTCCTGTTGTTTTAACTTTTCAACATCTGTGCAGAATTTTGAATATTAAGAACGTCTTTTGTAGCTCTAAGCTGAGAGAGAAATTTACATATTTAAGGAAAAACAGATGCGCAGCCAGCTGATATTATGAAACCTGACATTATAAAACTTGACAGCTAAGTACTTAATAACAGCTGATGGAATTTTATAGTTTCTGGTTAGAAAATTAAGAAGTTACTGCATGCTCAGTGTTTTTTTCAAAATAAGTATCTTTGTTTTAGTTTCCTAAACCAGCAATCTCAGGGTTTCCTGAGATTCCTTGTTCCCAGACATCCTTAACACTGCTGAATAAGTCAGATTTATGCTCTTAGTTGTGTAAGGCAGTTCAAAAAGTAGCCTACAAATACATTTGCTGTCACGTATTTCTTCTGTTAAGGATTTCATGCTATCTAGAACACAGTGAAGCCTAGGGGGGGAATATATGCATTTGTCTTTTTTATCCCTTTAAAATTAAATGAAAGGGCAATGAAGATGCCCATGTGATCCAAGGGACTTTATGGAGTACTACGGATTGCGAGATACAGGCCTTCTCCGTTCTGCATCCTCTGTATTTTGGAGAAATAATATAAAGATATTTACAATCTTTATATTGTGTGCAGGTGACAATAAAGAGGACTGATCTATATACCGGTGCCAATGGTACTTGAATATTTAATTGGGAAGGATTTATAGAGACTTAGACGGAAAATGAAATGACCCTTTGGAGGAATAGCGAGAGAAAGTGGAGTGAAGCATCAGCCCAAATGGGCTGTTCTCTCTGGCATCCAATGATTGTTGCTGAATTGAGATGGTGAAAAAGCTGATTGTATCTAAAATCTACCAAAGGAGGGTAATGCAGTGGGAACAGGGACATGAAGAATGTTTGAATAAGGATCAAATATTTGTGTGTTTTCTGATGCTACAGAAAGAACAGCGATTTTATTTGTGTATTACAGAATCACAAAGCAAGATGACCAGAAATCTGAAGGCCAGCTTGTCCCTTCTGTCCTCCAACAAGCTGAAATGGTTGCTGGCTGTGGTGTCCCCAGCTAACTCCTGAGGGCCTCAGTCACAGAGACAATTTGTTTCAGTGCTTCAGTGTTCTTACAATTAGAAAGCTTATCCTAATATTTAACCCAAATCTTCCTCACTACAGTTTAAGTACCTTCAGTCTTATCTATGCTTCACAGACATTGAAAATAACTTTTTCTTTTACTCTTCCCAGCCGTCTGTTAGATAGTTAGGCTGTTAATTTGCCTCTCAGTTTTCCATTGTTTAAGCTAAACAATCCTAATATTCAGCCTTTCTTTATAGGTCATGTTTTCCAACCTTTTTATCTTTTTCATTCATCTTTTGTGGACTCTCTCCAGTTAGTTCAAATCCTCTTTGCTGTTCAGCTCCCAAGAGTGAATGCCTTATCACAGCCAAAGCTGAACAGAGTGGTAGGAGCGTTTTGCATGCTAAAATGTAGGCTGAGTTTGTGCTCTGTGTCCCAGATCAGTGTGCTTGGTTTGTCCACATCCTATTTGATGGAGACCTGGGTTGGTCCCAATAATTCCTGAATGCTTCCCAGTAAAGCTGCTTCTACTTACATCTTCCCCACCCTATATTTGAACAACAATTTCTAAGTGTAAAATATTTATCACCACTCTGTACTATCCTAAGCTTTTAAATCATAACTTGAATTTATCCAGATCATCTTCAAGTCTGATCTCATCCACCAACAAACTACCTGGGTATGTATTGTCTGCAAAGTCAGAAGAAGCATAGTATCATAGGATAATTCATGTTCAGGAGGTCATGAAGTCCATTCTCCTGTTGGGCACTTGCTGCTCTATCATCCATCTCATTAAGGAAAATGCTGGAAGGAACTAGAGCCACACCAGAACTAACTCCAGTGTGGTTGCCATTATGACTCTGTGAGAATGATTTTCCACCCATTTTTGATTAACTAACAGCTTTTTTTTTAAAATCAGATTACTTATGAAGATGTCCTGGAAGTAGCGCTAAAAGCTTTACTGAAATTGAGATGTGACAGCCTGCTGCTTCTCAGTCCACAGCCCTGTTCTCTGTCATGGAAGAAAGATGGACTGGTTTGACACAGGTTGTTGAATTCATATTTATTGCTGCTGTTTTTTTTTTTTTTTAATCTCTGGGGGTGCTTATTAATTATTAATGCTAATTTTTGCTAGCAATTTTCCAGAAAATGAAATCAAGCTGATGATGCTTGATCCTCCACTCCTTCATTTCTCTCTCTTGAAACCTTGGTTGTTGTGGTTATGCTTTCCCTCCCCAGTCTTCTGTGCATTTTTGTAAGTTCTGGATGATAATTCCTCAAGGACCTCTGACTACATGCCTTCAAATGCCTCTGATGAAATTCATTATGCCCACATCTTTTTAAAACGTACAGCCCAGACAGATAATCTCTAACCTACTCAAGGCTGAGATACTGCTTTTTTGTCTCTGATATAAACTGTGTTAATTATCTGATTACAATCAACCTCTTAGAGATGGCTTTCCCTCTCCACTAAATAGCTGACCAAGTGCTACCTTAATGTCCCTCTTAATGCTTATGCATTTCAAGACTGAGTTTTTTTTTATTCTTAATATCTTTTGCTGATTGAACCAAACTGTGGTTGGCCTTTCTGATTTCAACCTGACATATTTGTACTGTGCTCACGAGGGGAAAGCATTACTAAAAGTTTTTCTACCTGTCCTTACTCCTTCTCTTCAGTAAAATGGCACTGCTTCTTCAAAATTTTGGTCAAAAATTTTGGCTCTCTGGACCACCCCACTCCATAAAGACGTTTTAATATAAATAATAGAATATCAGTCAATCATAATTAAATACTATACATTAACAGATCAAATTCATTTCCAGATCTTTCAGAAGAATAATATGCAGCAGGTGAACTATGACATTAAGATCACATAGTATGATGAAAACAGTACTCTGACACAGTGCAGGTTTTCATAAAGCTGCCACTAGTCTTGAAAATAATCACCAAAAAGTCTGTATTGATTATTAGAGAACAAACTGAAAAACTAACTATAAAGTAAAACTATAAAGTAAAAATGAGCATAATGTCTGTGCAGTGCACAAAGTGGTGAAACAAGCAGAGCAAATAAATTTTAGAAATTGTTCAAAAATGTGAGTTTGAAACAACTTTACCTTTGATTCCTTGCTATACATTCTGCAGAATTTAGTACTTGTTGATTGATTTGCTATGGCTATAAAGCTTTTAGGTATTTGCCTCAGTGTTTGAAATTGTGAAGGTGTACCTGTGGACAACTCTAGGATTTTAGACCAATGTTATGTTCATTTTATATTTTTAAAGAACAATGTCTCTCGTCTAGGAGCGACAGGTTACTTTCTTTTATGTTAATATATCATTTGTGGCCACTTCCTATAAAAGCATTGCCAGTGCATGAACTGGTTGTTTGGGACATGCAATATTCAACTGAATATTCAAAGAAGAAAACAAAAAAAAATAGAGAAACTCAGTGGAGATAGCTGGGTCCTGATTTTTTATTAGATTAGACTGGGACTCATTTGGAACTGAAATGTGCATACAGAAGAACCCCAGTCTTGAACATCCCACCAAAACGCAGCATAACAAACACTGTGGCTGCTACTACCAGACCAATGCTGAAATGCCACCTGTCATTTTGCCAAGAAATGGCTTTTGCAGAAAAGAAATAAATTCTCTATCATTCTGAAAGCAAGACCAGTCTCAACTTTGGCAGATGCAGGACTGCAGAGGAAATAAATACTAATCACACATTTAAAAAAGTGAACCATGCCTGTTTGTGTCTCAGAAACGAAACAAACAAACAAAATCCCTTCTGCTGGTTGGCACATAATGTTATGATTAGACGTGGGTTTTATAGATGTGGATTTTCTTACACTGAAGATCAATGGCATAGAGAAGTATGTTCATTATGCTGAATTATAGAGTTTTATTAATACTGTATTTTTTACATTATAGCCTTTTCTTATATTTTTAAACTATTATCTAATTGCCTGCTAGCTTATGCCCCCTAAGTGATTAGCATACATTATTTTCATCCTCCCACTAAAAACTGCATAGATTCACCGTATTCACACTGAAGTAACATGGAATGCATCTCTGATACACAGCACAAGGGTTCATCAACTGTAAGAAAGTATACACGGGTGCTACTGTTCATATTATTCTTTAATTACTTATGCATTTAGGTATGTTGTATGGGTAAGTTACATCCTAGTTACAGAGCATATCTACAAGACAAAGTCCTTTTTTCAGCTAGAAAACATTACCCTGGTAGAGGAGCAGACCTTGCTCAACATTTCTTGCTATCCAGGAAGCCACGATGGCTCTATCTAAGCCTCCAAATTAACTGTGTGTGGGAATGCTTGTGAATTCTGAGGATAACTGGAACAGGCCAGAGCACGTCTCATAGCTCCAAAACTGGGTGCCTGCGTGAGTGCTGCCAGGGAATTAGGCTCAAACTGCTCTGACTTGAGAACCATCCTCAGGAATTTCCTGAAATGGTGCTTCTTGGCATGGGCCAGAATCTCTGCGGAGGATAATGCAATATTTTAATAGTGGATAAGACCATGTTTAAGTGCTGGCAAATGCCTTGGACTCTTCTTCCTTGATTTTATGCCTTCTCATTGCTATGGGAGAGGCAGCTGGGCTCTAGCAAATTACTGAAGTGGAGGCACAAATATGCAAAGCAAACTTTTATTTTGTTAACCACCTTTTTTTTAATTGGTCCACACTAATCATCTAACAGGATCTTCTTTAATTTATCAAGACACTTGGAATTAACATTTCAGGGCAAAAATAACTTCTTAAAATCCAAAGTAATTCTTATGGAATTCTGAACTTGTCAAGTATTATCTGAAGGCTGAGAGGTGTTTTTTTAGATTATTAGATTTTATGCATTTCTTTTCATGATATTCATGATCTAGACATACTCAATATAGCTCATTTAATAAGAAATAAAATGGATGGATTATTCTGGGAGGAAAATGCTAATTCTACACATTTTCTTTGAAACATTTGTCTGACTACATTTCCCCAACTTTAATTGCATATTGCACTTTGATACATAATTAACCCTGCACTTTTCTTATTCTTTCTGAGAATCACGCTGTACTCTCAAAAATATAACTTGACTGTCATGAACACCACAGTTTCACCACTGTTTGTGTACCTGCACTGTGGAAGAAAGAGTTTGTCTTTTTCTCCATGAAAACTGAATACCACTGTGTCAGTTTAATACATATTGGTCCAAGATAAAATGTGCAAGTACAAAAACTGAATTAAAAATGTATTACTCTTCCATGTGTACTCATCTCATGTACTAAACTGAATTTAACAAATTAGTGACTCTTTAGTTGGCAATAAGAAGTCTTGTTTAGATTTGAATTGAAATTTAGAGATTATATTGTGTCTTTCTTTGGCTTTTGTGCATCTGCTACATAAACTCACTGAGTCTGGTTTCTGTAACTAATGAATAACTATGAAAACCTGGTGAGAAATTACCAGATAACTGTGGAATTATTTTAAATTTAGAAAATATGAACATAAAAGACTCTGAAAGCTCATGGTATCTAAATACTGAAATAGAAAGTGGCTAAATAAATGACGTACACAAATAGCTTATGCTATTTGATGATGGTGTAACAAAATCTAGTGGTCAGAAGCTAAATTGAGAAATTTAAAATTATATTTTTAACAATGACAGGAAATTGATAAATGATAAAGAGCTCCTGAAGTGTCAAAAGTTATGGTGGATTCTCTATCACCATAAATTTAAAAGTCATATTTGACATTTCACAAGATCTTCTTTATTTCAACCATACAATTGTAGTTGTGATGGGAAAAGCAGCCGTGACTGCTTTTCTTTTGCTTGATTTATTGCACTGCCAATTTACACCTCTTTCTGACTCAGGTATTTGTGGGAAAGGAATATAAATAAGAAAATAAACACTTAAGTAACCAAATTTCCTTCCTCTTTCTTTATGGCAAAAATCTCCAGTCTCCTCATCTTAAGCTCAAATTACCTTTTTTCCTTTGGATTTACATTCGGGGAGTTCCTCTCTATTCATTCTATGGCAGCTAAGCAAATTGAAGTCCTGTGCCTAACAGTTTCTTCTCCTCCTTGCTTACTGCTTTTTTTAATTTTTCTTCCACCAATGAGATTTGCTCATGGGAAAGTCCTTCAGGTGTGCCCCTGAGTCACTGCCATGCCCCAACAATATCTCTTTCCCTGTGGCTCCTCAATGCATCTCTCCCAGAATGTCTTCCCACTTGTCTCCTGCTCCTTTCGGCTGCTCCTTTTTCTCACATGAGTTTTAACACAGGCAACGTGTTCTGCTTCAGTATTGAAGTTTTTTTGGGCAAATGGGATGCTCAAAGGACTTCCAGTTTCAGTGCTGAGTGGACCGAGCTGTCCAGGGCACCTCATTGCCTTCTCCCATGCAGGATACTGTACACTCTTCTGCTACCCAAATGCTGTGAATTATGCTCAGTTCAAAGAATCAAGTCCTGTTTGGAAACACAAGACACTTAGGATTCTAGGAGAATTGTTCCCAGATACTTTGTCAGCTTATTCAATAATGATGAGAGAACAAATCCTACTACACAAAAGTAAACTAAAATCAAGTGAAAATGCTCATTTTCTCTGAAAATAACATTTCCATTGACTTCAAACATTCCCTATCTGGCCTGATTTCAATAATGTGCTAATCAGAAATTCTTCCCTCAGCCTTTAAATATTCACTGATAAAGGCACATATTTAAAATAAGTTCCCTTTTCAACATGCTAGTTATGCCAGTATGTGACCATAAACAAGTGTATTTAAATTGATAATTTTTATCAAAAAGTTAGTTGACTTTCAGAATACCTAACTATAAATTAGAAATAACATATTCTAAGTTTTTGAAATGAACATTTTTTGCAAACTGAAATGTTGTCAGCCTTCTGCAATCAGTGCTCTCATTGAGTATCATAGAATCACAGAATCATGAAGGTTGGATAAGACCAGTAAGATCACTCAGTCCAACCATCCTCCCCACCATGCCCACTAACTTACTCACTGCCACATCTCCACAGTTACTGAACACCTCCAAGGACAGTGACTGCACCATCTCCCTGGGCAGCCTGTGCCACTGCCTCACCATTCTTTTGGAGGATAAATTTTTCCTAATATCCAACTTGAATCATTAGATAATGAATACCATTCTATGTCAAGATTTGTCTTGAAAAATAACCTTCTGTCAGGTGATAACTAACAGAACTACAGGAACATTCTGAACGCTGGAGAAAAAATCCTATCAGAGACATTTATTACTGATTGTGTGGGAACCTGATAGATGATTTAATTTAGGAGTGCAAATTCAATTTCTGACCCACATGTCACTACACAGAGGTTTATGTAATTATCATTAGTGTGTTGTTATTTATCCATGTGTAGATCCCGCTGACTTTTTATTATTCACTGCTAATGTTATCATTAAAAATGCATGCCAATTAACATAAATTTAAATGGAGACATGCAAAAAAAAATCCCTGGCTCTACTTAAAATTTCAGTGATTCTTTCCTTTCGGCAGTTGTGGAATAACTAAATAGACAATGGATAAAAGAACAGTAACTGGTACCAGTAATGCAGTTAAGTATCTGTAAGTAAAGGCAGCAGCTCCTCAATTTGCATTGGGCAAATTGTGTGCTGTCACCACTCAGTGGCCAGTCAGTTCTTTTTTCCTTTTTTCTTTTGTGAAAAACTAACTCCAGCACAGATGGCATATCTTGTTGCAACATTGCAGCTTAAGGCCCTTCATGAATCACTTGAGTAGGTAAAAGAGCATCTGTCAGTTTTGTTATGTTGGATTTATTGAAACCAGGAAATCACTAAAATGTAAGTAAGTATTAATCTCTATTTGGCACTTGATTGCAGTACTCAATGATCCAAGGTGGCAAATTGAGATGATTTTTATCCTAAAACGTTTAGATACATCTGTTTTTCCTACATTGCTTAACCAAGAAGATTTTGGGACTACAGTTTTACAAACCTGTTTCTTATGACAGGTGAAAGGCTCGACATTTCAGTTTAGATCAACTTTTCAGAACCTTATACAAAGCATAGTTTCCATGTAAGCTTTGATGTGAAAATGGGTGGTCAGGAGTGAGCTTAGCAGAGAGTTGACCCCATATCGGCAGTTTCATCTCCAGCAAACTCCACTCTGCCCAGCAGAAACCTGCTCTGTGGAGCTGCTGCTGTCTGCTTTGTTTTGTGAGGCAGCTCAGTCTCAAGGGGCCTGAAATTGAAAGATGTCTGAAAATGGTAAGGAGCACATGGCAGAAATGCTGAAATGAACCACTGCCTGGTGCCTCAAAGCAAGGCAGTTAGTTGCTCAAGTCTCAGTTTCTTGCTAAAAGACCACATCAGTACACAGTTATTTCAGTAATAATGTTCTTTTAGTATTTATACCATCATTTTGTTAATTCTATTATTTTCTTTTTTTTTTTTTTTTTTTTTTTGCCTTCTTTTTTGAACAGATGGGAAAACATATCAAGAAAAGTAGCAGACTATGATTAATTACAAAAAATATAAATATAATTTATAGATAAATATGTTGGTACTCTGGTACTCTTTCCTTTGATTTTTTTTTTAATTTTTTGTATACTTACATATTGTAAGTAGTTAAGATTGAGGTTACTGATTTCAAGAGAGAAAAACAGTGAATTCTCCTAATGTTCAGATGTACACATTGGAAAAGCTGCTCTCTCAGATCCAATAAACAGCCTTCCACCAAAATCTGATATTTTATCTGGTCAGTAAGATCTTGTAAACTATTTCTGATATTGCCATGTGGTGAAATGTCAGTCATGTTACAGCTCTGTTTCTTTAGTAGCTAAACAAATTGTTTATTTGAAAATGAATGACGGACTTCTTGAAAGTTAGTTAGTTCTACCAGTTCCATCCCAAGTTCCTTTTGGTATTTTCATTTTCTGCCCTTATTTCAATAATGAAGCTGCCCCAGAGCTGAAGCTAGCTGACGGAGCAAGATGCTGAAGCGCAATCTCATCCATGTGGAACAGAAGAGAAACATGCAATTGGTGGAGGTCGTTTGAGTAATGGCTGGGAAGGAAGTGCTGCCACAGAGAATATATTTTTGTTTGTCTACATGTATATTAAAGTCTTGAATGACTTCATAGGAAAAACTTTTCATGTATTTTAGTATAAAAAGAAACATGGTATTGGAAGGAGGCTTTCACAAATGTCACTGTATGTTCTGCACATTTAGTGGATTCACAAGTAGATCTTCTAAGCAGAAAATTGTACTTTGCAAATGATGCTTCCTAATATGAGACATGTAATGCTGGCTGAAGCACGGTGACATTAGCCAAAAATGTATAGCATACTGTAGCATACTGTCTGCTAGTAACTACCTTAGGTTTTTTTCATAGCAGCACAGCCAAGTCAGGACTTCAAGTCATTACCCTCCTCGGTATGAGGAACATTAATGAAATGACAAAGATGATATAGAAAACTTTCTATTACCATGCTGAAAGAAGAAGAAAATGCTGTAGTCTGTGGCTGGCATGGTCACATAGAGAGAGATATTAGGGGAAAAGGGAGTTTGTCTGCCAGCCAGAATTTAAGGACAGGACAGTGAGGAGTTGAATCAATATAGAGGATAGAAACAAGGAGTGTGTACCTGTGAAACCTTGGCTGTGCTTCAAGTTGGGAGGTGGGGAAGCAGGGAGGGAGCTTAGTGGCTATGTAAAGAAAAATATTTGATGAAACATATTAGTCCTACAGAGATGTTTATACTTTCTTTGAATGTGAAGAAACGACTTTTCGCCCTACCTGGGACAATAGCACCAGTATGCAGGCAGTGCATAGGAGAAAACATTCCTGCCAAAGTTTCAGTCAGTTTTAATGTTATTTTCATACCACTTTTGATGAGGTGAAAGAATTGTACTGATTAGAATTTAATTGGACATGTGTATCTTGGAATGAAAACACCTATCAGAAGTGGAACAACTGATGTATATACTGTGATCAATCAAATGCTACTTATAACTACAGTAGCTTCCTATTTCAGGAGGTCAAATAATAGAATAAAAAACCAAAAAACTCTGTAGCTTGTATGAAATATATTCATTGAGAGATAAACCTGGGAGTTTTTGTGGTTTGTCTTGAGATTTGTTGTAATTCCCAGCTTATATAAAGATCAGATACATCAGCCTTGCAAGAGAGCACAATGGGAATAGATTTATGTGTTAATTTACAAAATTATCCACAAATAGTTGAGAATAAACATTACATTTGGAGAAATTGAACTTTATCTTCTAATAAGAAAAACTAAAGAGAAATTAAGAAACAGGTAACTTTACTTCTTGATTCAGTGAAGCTGTTTCCATCTGATGGATTAATCCTATTTAATCAGAACAGTAAGCAGCTGGATAAATCCAAGCTTGAAGAATATTAGGTCATTTGTTAGCCCTTCTGCCAATTACACTGCAGCTTCTCTATGGTATCTTTTTCTTCTCATCATTGAGACTCATTATTTTTCCCTTGAAAACACTAAATGATGAGCCCTCAACAGATAAAAATATAGGGCACAGAGATTTTAGAGTGTCAGGGTGCTGATGGATAAAATGTGGTCCTTCTATGTCACCAGTGCAGTGTCAGTGAAATCTCTTCATGAGGCTGGAGAGCTGCAGGACTGGAGGCCAGTCCTAGCTTGGCAAGAAGCCTTTTCTCTCTTCACATAAAGATGTGTGTGTGTAAAAGCCAAATTCTTAGTTCTTTGACTTGAGGTTCTATTTGATTTTTATTGATCAGTCTGGCATTATAATGGTCATGTAACTATTGTTTGCGTTGAGGAGAATCATCTGTTGGGTGTTTTGTTCAGCCCTGGCTGTCAAGAGAAGAACATCAAATCCTTGCCAAGGTTGAGCCATAAGGCATGGAGGCAGCATGGGAGCTGTGGGCATTCAGTGTGTTTAAAAAGCCTTGATTCTGCTCGACAAGCCAGGAGAGCGCTACCCTGTCACATTTTTCCTCAGTTGGAAAATTTCATGTACCTCAGTCGCATTAGAGAGTTACCCAGAGCATCCATGTGGACATGGATGTGGACTCCCCTCGACTGCTTTGTGCCCTCTCCCCCTGTCCTCCTGCTGTGCAGCCAGAACAAGAACAGACCATTGCTGAGACTCTGGAGTTTATAGGATGTTTAGGCAGCAAATTACAGCTTACGTTTTATTGACTGTTTTTCTCTACTACAGCAGCCTTGTGCTCTGATACATCCCCTGGGTTACTTCAGAAAGTAATAGTATTTCCTCTATCTTGTACATGTTAATTTTAAATTATGTTTACACAGTGTGTGAATGTGAATCAATTGAAGCTTGACATTCCTATTTCAGGGTAGAAATAGCTAGTCAATATGAGCTGATATCATTGATCATGCTGTTTGAGTGCCTGTTATGCAAACCATACAGGTAATGAACATGAATATCCAAGAGGTTCCTCAAATGTTTTGCATTAGAAGCAAGAAGAATTCAGTGAATGTGGAAGGCAGCCTTCTATGTTGGAAAACAGCTGCCAATATTTTGGTACAATAGAGTCATCTGTAATCTGACGTACATATATAAAAATGATATGTGAAATACTCTGTCTTAAAGGGAAAACATGAACATATGTTTTACGTTACACTTCTGACATGTGGTGTCTCACACTCCAGAGTGACTTTTTTTTTTTTTAGTTCTGATGTAGTGTAACAGTTATGGAATTTCCAAGCAGAAGGGAAGGCACAGCGCAGGATCTCTCCAACTCTCCTGAGTGTCCCGCAGGTGTCTCAGACAGCTGCCTCCTCTGACTTCATTCTGGGGATCATTTTGTTTCCTGTCCTCAGAGGGCTGAGGTAACAAGCTGTTGCTCTGATTCCTGCCTTTAAAACTCAATCTAATCAGATGCACACTCCAAAGACAGTTAGGACTGAGTAGTAATTAGGAATAGATCGCTATTCTAATCAGGACTACTAAGCATTCTCTTCACCTTAATTACAGTATTTTTAAAGGAGACCAAATCTATGGCTGGTATGGGAAAATTAAGGCTGATGACCATCAGTTGCTAGCTTTGTAACTATGGCCTCTGAACAAGTCATGAGGCACCACTGGACTGTCCTGGGAGCACGCTGAGATGGAGATGTGACCCCAAAAGCTGTCCTATAGCACTGTGTTCCCCAAGACACAAAGCAGCAGGACTAGTTGGTGCTGCACCCTCATTGATGGCAGACAGGTTAACTGTTGACAGGTGACTGCAGCACAGGCACCAAGTCTGTTGTTTGTAATGAACACAACTCTTTATTTTCCTTCTCTCATTCCCCAACCTGTGAGTGTGACTGCAAAAGCCCCAAGGCAAACACAAACTATGTTCACTAATGCTGTAGCCTTACTGGAAGCTACTTGGTCATATAAACATTTTGCCAGCCCGAAACAAACAAAAGAATCTGATTCTCAGTAATGCTTGTTAGTTTGGGTCCAGCATTTGCAAGCATGTCTGCCTAGCTTTCATTCAGAGATTGTTTGTTTCCAGCCAAATCCAGGCATGGGCAGAATGAGGCAATGGCAGAACATAAAATGCCCTGTAGGCATAACAAAAGATTTCCTCAAGGTTTTTAAAAACATGATGTTCTTTTAACACATCACATTCATAGTGAGTGACTTAAAACTAAGCAAAATGATGAATTAGCTCTCCTTGTTTAAAATGGGAATCTTCCTAGAAGGATTGCTTGGTTTGTATTGTAGGAATCTGAAATCAGTCATCCTCATGCTGTCAGTTATTCTGAATCTAAGATAGCAGTTTATGTTCCTGAGATGAACTTTAAATGCTTGCAAGTAGACAGAATGGTGTGACTGAAGATGCATGATACTAGGAGAATGATTTTTGTTTTTGTGACAGTTTGTGAAAAATGATCATAGAATCATACGCTGGCCTAGGTATGAAAGAGCATCAAAGATCACCTAGCCCCAACCACCTACCATGGGCAGGGCTGCTACCCACTAAATCAGAATGCCTAGGGTCCCATCAACCTGGCCTTTTACACCTCCAAGCACCCACAACCTCTCCAGACAGCCTGTGCCAGTGTCTCATCATCCTCTATGTTTCTTCCTAATAGCTAACCTAAATTTTCCCTCTTTTAGTTTGCTTGAGAAATGCTAAGTCACAGCCTGAATCAACAGTTGAGCATCAGGTGAGAAGGTATGGCTAACCCAGGAAGCTCAGGTGTAAGCCATGTAACTGAATGAGCAGAAGTAGACCCTGGGTCCACCTCGCCATCATTTAAGGGTTACCAGCTGAGGGAGCATCATCTCTCTAGAGACTGTGCTCCTTTTGAGATGTTGCTGGTTGTTGAAAGAGGTCAGCTAATTTTTCTTTGTTATCTTTTATTGTTTCATAGTGCTTCTATCCCATTTGAAGGCACTCTTATTGCCTTTTTTGCCCCTTGTAATTTAAAATCATTTTCCCTTGTCCTATTCCTATCAGACCATTTAAAAAGTCTGTCCCCCTCTTGCCTATAAGCTCCTTTCAAGCCCTGGCAAACCACAATGGGGTCTTCCTGGAGCATTCTCTCCTCTAGGCTCAACAAGCCCAATGCTCTCCAGCCATAATTAATGAAGTGCTATAGACACACTAGGCTTCATAGAGGCTGGACCCCATCTATACACTGGAAAACAAAGCCACCTACTCGGGAATTGCAGTCACAAGGGGATGAAACCCTGCCCCTGTGTAGTGTAGTTGGGAATGCTGCTGTAAGGGTAACCACATTTATTTTTGTCTGACTTTAAAGAAATGAATTTAGAAATGCAGAATGGTGGTGTGAATATCTGACATCTCAGTCATGAATGCTAGTACTGTTCCACATTGCATATCTTGGTTATTAAACTTTTCTGAAAGCTTAAGGAAAAAGCATTTTGATTTTTATTCAATGTGCTATATTGAAGATGAAGAATACTAAGGAAATTTTGAATTCTTCCTTAGAAATACTTCATATAAATGAATCCCAGTATACTTAAAATCAGAACTCCATTTACTTTTTTGTGCTTTCAATCTGCCTCATGAATGTAATTTATTTGACCCATGCACTGAGTTTCTGGCAGCTCCTATAATAGAATTATTAAATATAAATACCCTTTCCTTATCAGGCAATCAAAATATTGTAGGAGGAGATTTTTTTATCATTCCTGAAGAAGAAGAAATTGGCATTTTAAAGTTGGATAGTTCTCTCTGCTTTATGAATCAGTTTATTGTTTTCAGAGTGAGGTGGTACTCTGACTACTGGACTGTCATTGCAGTGATTTTTATCCTATACTAAATGCTTTCCCTTTTGTAGCACAGCCTAACTCTTTTTATCTGTATGTTAAAACAATTTCTTCTTAAGTGACTCCACTTGAAAGGCATGGACTGCTTCCAATGGGGACTGATGTTGACATTCCTTATTACCTGCAGAATTATCTCATCAGATGGCACACAGTGATTACAACAGTCTGGGGCACTGTCTCTTTCAGGAAGTTGCCCTCTCAGTACTTAACTAGACATTCCATTATAAATCAGTAATAAGCTTTGAGCCTCATCTTCCTCAAAGCACCAAAACCATTACAAAGTTTCTAGCAGTGTTTTTAATTCACTTTTTCCTTCTCATTTGTTGACCTGAATACGCTGGTAACAATTTGAGAAGGCTCTATTTGTGCATTTCAAGCAACTCTGCACTTACGCAGTGTGACATCACGTAAGAATCTAGCAAGACAGGAGAATAAAAAAAGGTGACTGAAGGACTTCTGTGTAAAAAGAAATAATTAATTAAAAAAAAAAAAAATCTTGCAATTATCAGGCTTAATTCAGTCTTGTATTTATCTTTTCCTGCACTGGAGTGACAGAAAAGAATATTCAACAAGTACATTGCTTACCTGGATAGCAATTTCTTTGGAAGGGGATTATAAGCTGTGTATTTTTTGCATATAAATCCTCAGCTATGAGGAGCTCCTTGGGTTTGATGGCTGAATTACAAAAGAGAGGTTAAGAGTTGCTAATGATAAACAATCAACTCCCTCATATTTTGCATGAGGTTCTGGGAAGCAGTTCTATAACAGAGTAGAGAAGAATGTGTTTCCACCAGTGCTGCTGCTTGGATATTCAAGGAAGATGAGAACACACACATTTTATCTTCAAACTGGCAGTTTCCAAAAAGTTGGTACTCAGAGCTCTGAGTAGATGAAACAGTTGCATGTTGTGTCATATATTCATGTTATCTCATGCAAATTGCACTAAAGTCGGTTACTGCTCACAGATATGTTCCTCCTTTTTCACATTAGAGATGCAGTACCTGCACATGCCAAGTTTTGGAGTACAGGTAGGAATGATAGAGCCATGTGTTACAAGTATATTCAAAGATTATGAAAACAAGAAGAAGAACTAAGAGAATCTAATCTGACTTCTCATGTAATGCTGTCTTCTCTACATCCCTATAATGTTTTGCTGGAAAACACCCCATTTTGACTTAAACTCTTTTTCTCATAGCTGTGTTAATCAGCAGTCCTCAACCACTAGGAGCTGACCTTGTTTCTCCTGAGATGATAACCACCAGGCTATTGGCTGATGTGAGGGAATGGACTGGGAAATAAATTTTTAAAATTGCCCCCTTGTATGCTGCTATATTTCTCCTCAGGCACGTGCTCCCTGTAGTCTGTGCAGCTGAACATCTTGTCTTCACACTTCTTGCCATTTTGTTCTCGTTTGGTTCAGCACTCCAGTGGCAGGCCTCTTAACTTTGATTCACTGCCATGTTTTCTTTCACCCTCTGAGCTGATGATCCAGTCTTTGTTCCTCTAATATTTTGCTTCTGCTTCTAATTTTCAGCTGTAATTCTGTTTCCTCTCCCTCTGCTCTTTGTGTTCATCCCCTGCTTTTTCCCCAGCCTTAGTCTTGTACATCAAAGGAAAAAATTGTCTTCTCTGTGTTTCTTTAAATACTCTGTTTATTTGTCCACTATGTCTCCTTTTTTTCAGTGATGTAGCTTAGTCACTGTTTTCTTGCAGTCATTTCTAATTCCTCATCTTGTAATGACTTTCCTTGCATTTGCAGATAAGCATTTCAAGATCCACCCACGCAGAGAAGCTTGGACTAATTTCCTGCCCTGGGGATTCTTCCTCCTGCAGACCGTGAGGGTGGACAGCCCCATCATGCCCCCTGCATCACCCCACTTGTGCACCTCATTCCTGTGCCTGCTGTCCCGAGCACTTTCACACCTCAGTCCTGTTCTTTATCAGTGCCTGTTGTTTCTCCCCTTGCTAAGACAGAACCCACCCCAGCACAGTCCCAGCAAGCTGACCCCTTCCCCGAGCTCTCCTGCAGTTCCTGTTCTGCTTTGCTTCTCTGTGTCAGTCTTGTCTGATCAATGTTTTGAGGGAAATTCCTTCACTCTGCTTGATTTGTGTTTTCTCTCTCCTTCCTTGCTTATGTTGAGGGAGGGAGAGGCCTGTTTAGCAGCAGAAACCAAAGAAAATTCCATTCCTTTGGCTTGTTAGAAGTTGGGGATAGCTAAAAACATATTCAGAATTTCCCCAAGAAGACGCTTGAAGTGTGCAGTAATGTGCGGCACTACATGATTACTTTTCTTGTGACAGCAGTTTCTTGCTTCCCAAGGAGCACAGAGCAGTCCTGTCAGAGAGCTGCTACTGTCCCGGGAGCATTGCATGTATTCCCCACCCTGGCTGCGTCTGTGCTTTGAGGCAGAAGAGCATCCCAAAACCACCCTGGGTGACAGAGCAGGGCCAGCCACTAGAAGGCAACGTGGTCCCACAAACAGCCACGTTAGTTCCCTAAGAGCCAGGGAGGCTGAAGCCTGCACTTCTGCTTGGGGTGATCACTTTTGTCCCTCACACCTGTAATTAGAGGGGATCTATTAAAAATGTGGGCTTTGCTCTGGCAGAGATTGTGGCACCATTTGTGAGGCAGAAGGTAAGAAACGATCTCTGCTGGCATACAGGCAGTTCAACCTTGTGCTAAAACAGCATTTCCAGTATTTGTCAGCTGTGTTAGCAAATTGGGCTGGAGGAAATTTATTGGAAAAGAGTTCAATGAAAATAGCTGTCTCTTGATGATCACTACTGATTTTGTAGACCTGAAGCTCCTTATGACTGTGTGAGGAGGATTTGCTGTGCCAGCTTGCCTCTGTGGACAATTAGCAAGAAACACTTGTTTCTATCAAGAATTTATTGCTGCCAAAGTGTAGTGAATAAATCCATATGTCTGGGTGGATCTATGATTTCAGAATAGACACAATGCTCCTGTTTCACCTTTTCCCTTTCTTCTCTCTTGTAGCTGAAAGACTCTGCAGATGGTTCTCTCTTTATTTGTGTGTTAAAAGTTGTTAAAAGCTCCTCTAAGTATTTTCTGCCTTTTAATTCTCAAGAAAACACTGAAATGGAGAAAATCTGCTCTGTGGATTAGAAGAATGGAGCCCAATTAGCACAGCTCTCAGCGTTGTTCCGGACTAAGTATCATTCATCTCTTAAATGGACCATCTTGATCTACTGTCACCTGTTTTTTGTTCGTTTGTTTGATTTGTTTCTCACTTTGCCTAGCAGTCACCATGAATTCCACTCTCTTAGCTGTAACTGTTTCATTTCTTACACTGCCTTTTGTCTTATGTGTGACTAACAAGGCCTTTTGTATCTATTCCTTTTTCTCACTTATGTTTCACATTCAGGCAGCTGCTGCTGGCTGAGGGCTCGGGAGCAGCCACGGTGTAACTCCAAGCAGCAGTAAGGTCAGGGAGCAGAGAGGAATTGCTCTGGCAGCAGGTGAGTGGCCCCTTTCCCCAATACTCCATCAGTTTGTGGATCAAGCAAGAACATCTATTGTAGAATTTAATAGGGTACGTGTATTTAATTAAACCTGATGGAAAGGGAAATGAAAAAATAATCACTTATGGCTTTGAGAGTAGAACCTCACCTGTAAGAAGCCAGGGCACACAGTCCCTATGTCTTTGCTGACAGTACCTAACACACAGCTGCCCTTTGCACAGCTCCAGTTTCCCCATCCTGTACCAAGCCTTTGGCCCCTTGGATGTGACTCACAACTCTCCTGTGCTGTATCAAAGTGCTCTACAAGGAACTGAATGCTGTGCTGTAAGCATTTTTTTTCTCATTACAATTGTGCCTGCATGTCTGTGGGTTGCGTGCCTGTGACAAGAGCCATCCATAAATCAAACATCTGCCAGGGGACATCTCCACATCTCCTGGCTTAGCAGCATGGGGCAAACCTGCCCATCCAGGGGGCAGCCTGCTGCCAGGAGGGCTGGGCTACCTGCACAGTTGGGTTTTTGCTCCAGCAGGTGCAGAACCTGTTGTTTATTTAACAAGGCTGACAGCAGCTGCTGCTCCTGCTCCAACACAATCAAAGGATGTGTTGTTTGGCAGGAGGTTGCCAGGTGCTGGCTGTCCTGTATGCTGTGACAAGCAGGGCAACATTTCATGCAAACACCTGCCAGAATCCCAGGCAAACCGGTACTAACGGGCTATTATGTACCTGTCATTAAGTCATTTGTGGGCTCAGCTGACAGCAACATGTGCACACCAGCTATTGCAGAAAGCCCTCAGAGAGATAAGGCTACATTTCCCTGTCTCCACCAGATGCAGGGCCAGGATGTCTGAGAAAAAACAGCAGTTCCTTCAGATTCCCCACCTAAACACGTGGTGTGCAATCCCTGGGTGAGTTTGCTCTTGCTGGCATCAGGAGAATGACTTAAAGTAGTAAACATGGGGCAGGCTACTGACTGCTGCCAAATTTTCAGTGCTGGACTGTTTTTTCACTGAGAACCTGGGTTTGGGATGGACTTCCTGCCTCCGTGTATGCTATGGGCAGGTGTGTAAGCAAGCCATTTAATGGAGTTGTGTATAGAAACTCGCTCTTTTAAGAGAGATTAGTACAATCAGCACCGTTAATCACAAATGTCCCCCTGGAAAGAACAGATGCTACTAGAGAAATATCAGGTCTTTGAGATTTTATGATGATTCATAGAATTCTGAGAACATGTGAGATGACTGATGTTAACATTTGGTGTATAAGAAGCAGATATATCGCTGCAGCTGCCCTTCAAGAGCATAACTCAAGGAAAGGGGCTGTGCTGCCTTTGAGGTGATCAACAGAATCACAGATGGCTGAGGTGGGCACCTCTGGGTGGGCATCTGGACCACCATCTGGTTCAGTCCCTATAGAAGTAGGGACACCCAAAGAAGGGTGCCCAGGCCCATGTCCAGGCAGGAGAATGGGCTCCCCTGGCTTGCAGTGATGCAACCAATAATAACAGCATCAAACAAAGCAAAAGGAAGCTTTTACCTTAAGCATCCTGACTTAGGAGTTTTTTTTGTTTTTCCTGAGTGCTTAAATATAAATGAGTGTTCTCTTTATGAAGTTTGAGACTGCCATTGGGTTGCTGTTCTGAATATTTTGTTTGTTCGTTTTTGAAAGAAAAACATCTTGGTAGCTGGGCTGAGTCCAGTGAGGCCAGGACGAAGTTTAACAAGACTAGCTGGGTCCTGAACTTTGGCCACAAAAACCCCAAGCAATTCTACAGGCTTGGGGCAGAGTGGCTGGAAGACTGTGTGGGAGAAGTGGACCTGCGGGTGCTGGCTGTTGAACATGAGCCAGAAGCATGCCCAGGTAGCCAAGAAGGCTGCAACTTGAGTACTGTGTTTGGTCTTGGGCCCTTCACTACAATAAAGACATTGAGGCCCTGGAGCACATTCAGAGAAGAGCAGTGATGCTTTGAGGGGTCTGGAACACAAGCCTTATGAGAAACAGCTGAGGGAACTGAAATTCTTCAGTCTGGAGAAAAGAAAGCTCAGGAGAGATCTTATTGCTCTCTATGAAGACATGAAAGCAGGGTGTGTCAAGGTGGGTATCAGTTTCTTCTCCCTGGTAACAGTAATAGAACTAGAGAGAATGGCCTCAAAGTTGTTCCAGGTTAGATGTAAGGGCAAATTTCTTCTCTGAAAGAGTGGTCGGATGCTGGAATGGGCTGCCAAGGAAGGTGGTAGAGTCACCATTCTGGAGGTGTTCAAGAAACATTTAGATGTTGTAGTGAGGGACATGGTTTAGTGTGAAAATATTGGTGGTAGTTAGATGGTTGTACTACATGATCTTGGAGGTCTTTTCCAGTGTTGGTGATACATTTCTGTGAAAAGAAAAATCCTTGCTCATAATGTTGTTGTAGCAGTTGATAAACTGTTGACCTTGATGGAGTAATGAGTTCACCACCAGCACTGCAAAATACCCCAGTTCCTGCAGACCCCACCAAACCACTTCTGTCTGAAGATCTGTGTGCACTGTGACCCCTTTCTCACATTCAGGCAGGTGGACGGTGTGCACATGCCCATCAGTACGGCTTCTTATGCATTTTGAACTGTTCAGTGGAACAAACTTAAATAAGATTTTAGGTTTCTTTAATTTTGCAGCAAGATAATCCTGCTATTGCTTAACAGGTGAGCATTCTAGGTATAATGTAGCCACGTTCTTTCATGACGAAGGGCATGGGCCTTATCAGGACTCACTTTCCATGTATGGTGAACGTTTGAAAGAGAAAGATGCATTTGCAATGACTGCTTCCTTATTGAAAGTAAAACCTGCAGTCTCTTGCCCCCTGCAGTTTTTAGTGAATATTGTACATAAATGATTTATTTCTTTCTTTGGAAAGGCTCTGCTCTGCACAGCAGCTGTCACCTTGGGATTTTTCCCTCCCCCTCTTGCAGAAACGTCACTCGAAGCCATTTGGCTCAATGTGAGCACAACTTCAAGTTGGCTGTTTTAATTTCACTAAGCTTCATGCACTCCTTAACATTCCCTTTCATCTGGTGAGAATGTTGGTTAATACTCACCATTTGTGGTTAAGGTCGTACTTACAGGACTATCACAGGATAATGTGCAGATGAAAATGCACTTCAGAAATACTGCTCTGCTGTTTGCCCATGACATTCACCTCTTAACAGAGCAGCAGCAGCAAAAAACCCCGCAATATTTTCACTTAATAATAAAAGAGATTTTTTTAATCACTTCTTAGTTTAAATCAAGTAAAGTCATGCTAACTATTCCCTCCTAACGTATCCTCTCTCCATTTACCGAGGCAGGGAAATCTCCCCTTGCCAAAGAGGCAAGATGTCAACTGAAAGTTGAGGCACTATGTAGGTTAAAATAGACAAAAAGGAGTTGACCTACAAAAAGTCAATAACTCAGTGGGATGGCAGGGTTCTCTTGTTAGCTGCCCTTCCTCAGGGGGAAAAAAAACAACAAACAACTGTGTCACACAGAGTAGTAATATTTAGGAATGCTGTGAATTGTGATTCCTATTTTTATTTTTTTCAAACAAAGTTCAAAGTAATATTGTGAAATAAGGCCACTAGGTGAGTTCCTGTATAAAGGCCAAGAAAATGCAGTTGCTGTCATGAGATAAAAGACAAAACTAATATGAGTAACAGGACAGAGAAACTTCAGAAGTAGATAATGTATCAAAGAGCAGAATAACAGAGGTTGATAAGGAAGAAGATTAAAGTAGAATAGGAAAAGTAATCAGAGGACTTCATGAGTGAGAGCTGTTGGAGGATGAACTATAGAGAGGAGAAAGCCTTTGAGCCGTTAAATGCACCTCGAAGTGTAGTCATGCCTTTACTGATGGTCAAAATCACACCCACTGAAGTGAGTACAAAGATTTCAACTGATGCAGAACTGAGCCTACAAAGACCCTCAGCAGCATCACTGCTGGACATGGCACATGTCACCTGCTGATGCTCTGCTGATAACAAAGAGGAGCTGGAGAACTGTTACCAACACAAAATACATGTAGCTCAGCCCCGCATGGCTTCTGGGAATTCTTCTTTTTAGGAATGCTGTTAACCAGAGGACCTGGAATCAGCCACAGGGTGCTTGGACTCCTGGGGAGATGAGAAAGTATATGGGGTGCTCATTGCAAGCTTTGGTGTGTAATCATAAGTTGGTGTCCTGTGGAGAGACGGCTCAAATGAATGTGAAGAGAGTAGGCTTATCAGAAATTAAAGTGAAAGGTGATATGCCTGCATTAGCATTGGGATTATGATCACTAACATTCTCTGTTTGGTCTCCATAAACATCCAGCAAGCATCAATGAATGTCAATGGATGCAAATTTTTCCACATGGAGGTACTCAGTTAAACAACTTCCTTTCATCTGCACTTCCATGTCAGACACTATTCTGTCAGATTCCCCTCTGCTGCCATCCATCACACAGCAATAACTTGTAGCAGAATATTCTTAGGGAAGTTCAACCTCTACTACCATACTGCCAACATTTGCCTCTGTCTTCGTGGGCCAATGTAATAAAATAGGAGGCATTACTTTTGGAGCAGATTTTCCATATATATAATTATTTGGCAATACAGTTCTATGACTTTTGAAGGCCACAGCAAAGGATAAGGGCTGGGACAGGGGAGCACATTTGTAAGAACAGAGTTTTCAAGCATGCAGTGGCAAGAATTGCAAATGGAGCCAAGAACTCAAAGAAAAAAGAAGCTTCTCATATGAGAAGATCACTTGTTTACAGGTTTATTAGGTTTTTTCTGCCTGTTAAACCTAACAGTATAGGTACAATAACCATTACAGAATGGCCTTTCTGCTCTGCTGGAAGGTGGATGGCTGCAAGGGTGAGAGTGAACATTAGTTCAGTCCTCTCTCAAAAAAAAAAAAAAAAAAAAAGAGACTTAGACCCTTGCCCATTCAGGGGCAATGTTAGAAGGATGGTCAAGTTCCAGAATACTGAGCTGTACAAGAAAAAAAGAACAAAACAAATATGTCTAAAGGGATGAGATTGTCTACAAACAATGGACAAATGCATGGGTCAGCTGGAACCTCGTAGGCCTGCTGAACAGCAAATGATCGTCTTTTCCTGCATGTGAACAGGCAGATGAAGTCTGACCTGTTCCACCACTGCTGTTAAGAGAGACACAAATGAGAGTGCTTGTGCAAAATAACATTTATGTGACAATTCCAGCAAATTTATGAGGATGGTATAATTTGCATATCACACTTGGATTATGTCACTTGTTTGCATTATGTCACTTGTTTGCATAGCAATCCTGCTTTTCTTCTCCTGCATTGCAAAACTTCAGATGTTACAACTATAAGCAAATATTGAATATTTGGTAACTGCTAGCCTTTCTAAAGACATCATTTAACCAAGGGACCATGAAGTATTTATTAATGGTAAGAACATTAGTGAATGTGTGTGTGAAAGATATGCCGAAAAAGTGGAAAGCACCAAGAAATATTTTTAGAACAAAAACTAGGCATTGGCTTCAAAGTCTTCAAGAAGAGTATGTCAGCCGTAGATAATGGTCAGGGTTGAGGTTTGCTTTCCACTAGAAAATGAAGGGGAACCAGGGAGCGGAGTGGGGTTGTAAGAATTTATTTCTCCTTATAAGGATGATGACTGCCCAAAGAGGGTAAGTGAGAATGTGGGGAATGAGCATGCCGCTGGTCTCACTGGTGAGGTGGAAGGACCTCCACAGAACTCAAGAAAGTAGGCGGTACCTGATAAATAATTGTATATTCTTGATTGTAGAAGAATTGTTCTTCCTTTTTTGTTTGTTTGGTTTGGTTTTTTTTTTCATAGAATCATAGAGTAATAGAATTGTTTGGGTTGGAATGGACCTTTAAGATCTTCAATTTCCAGCCCCTTTGCTATAAGCTGGGACACCTCCCTCTACTCCAGGTTGATCAAAGTCACATCCAGCCTGGCCTTGAATGCTTACAGGGAAGGGACATTCACAACCTTGAATGGGCAACCTGTTCCAGTGTCTCACCACCCTCACAGTAAGGAATTTCTTCCTAATATCTGGTCTATCTTCCCTCTTCCAGTTTGAAACCGTTTCCCCTTGTCCTGTTGCTACATACCTTTATAAAATATCCCTCCCCAGCTTTCCAGTAGGCCTCCTTCAGGTACTGGAAGGCTGCTATAAGGTCCCCATGGAACCTTCTCTTATCCAGACTGAAGAGCCAAGCTCTCTCAGCCTGTCCTCACAGGGGAAGCGCTCCAGCTCTCTAATCATCTTCATGGCCCTCCTCTGGGTCTGCTCCAACAGCTCGATGTCCTTCTTGTTTTGTGGGTCCCAGAACTGGATGCAGTACTCCAGGTGGGTGTGTTTTGATTTTGCAGCACCACTGAGTGCAATATGGGGTTGCTTTCAGCCTCAAAAAAAGAAAGCAAACTGTTGCAAGGAAGAAACATTGTCGTCTCGATCAGCACTGGACAGTTCCTTCATGAATCAATCCATTTCCTGCTTTACTGGGGACGTGATGCAAGTGGTGATTTGATGACCAATTTCCGCTCTCTTCAGCCTTCCTTTCACTCTCTCTCCTCCTTGTCAGTTACACTGTCACCTGTTTTATGCCCTGTGTTGTCCCTGTCTCATGTCTCAACCATGAAATCTCATTTTCTTCAATACAGCAAGAAGGGATTGAAAAAGCAAGGTGTTTGAAGAAGTAAAATACAAGCTAGATTGAAAAGATTCAATTGAAGAACATATTGATTAAGTGTAGTTCTCATTCAATGAAATTAGTTGTACAATCCCATAATTAATTCCTTTTACTTTCAGTTACATCAATTAGCATGTAAAACAGATAAAGGGAAGAGGAAATGGTTGGTATTTTGCCTTCAGCAACCGGCAGTGCAGTATGTTAAGCCGTCAAATGGTGTATGTGCTGCAGACCATTTCTCCCTTTGGAAAAAAAAAAAAAAAAAAAAAAAAAAAAAAGTGCCTGCCATTAAGGGGCTAGCAAAGAAAAATGAGCCAGAAGTTTCAGGTAGGGGGCAGTACTTCAAATATACATTTTATGCTGCTAAAGTGATCCACAGTGCTGTGACCAAAATCCCATTAAATGGAACACTTTCTATTTAAATCTTTCTATGACATGTTTCTGGTATTACAGTATGGAGAGTCACATAACTGTCAGGCTAAGAGACTGCTCTTCATTTCTTCCTTGAGTAGCTCTGCAGACTCCGACTGTCACATCCAGTCCAGGATGTCAGGCTAAGTACTACACTTCTGGGCTCAGCACCTTCCCTTGGACTGCTTCAGCTTACACAGCTCACCCAGTGAGGAATTAGTGAGGTGAGGAAAACCAAGACCTCTCACAGGAAGCTGCCACACTGTTGTCCTTTCCAATCAGCACTTCTATACATCTCTTATGGGATGAACTCCAGCATGGTGTTGCTGCCCTTCTCCTTGGGCATGTCAACCTGGCCAGAGGTGAGTGAGCAGAAATAACTCAGAGGAGGAGCTGTTGGCTGCTGCTCTTGCAGTGCCCCTCTGGGTGTCTGAGGCATGCTGTGGTTTCTGATGTGCACAGACAATAATTTCTCTCCATGCAGGGTAGCAGACTGCAGTGAGTTACAATTAAAGTCAATGTTCACCCGCTATCACCATCCGACATTATCTGAAATGCCACAATTTTAGCTTTCTTTCTAGGGCTGATCTCAGCGTCTTGGATACACTTAATGCTGATTCACATTAAATGCTTGCTGTTAAATGCTTTTAATAGTCCCAAGTGCTGTGTGCGCTGAATGGAGAGTGCAGGACTTGGTTCAGAGGAACACAGAAACAGATGTTTAACTAAATCTTAAAAAACTGTCATCTTGAGCTCCCGGGTTATTGACAATGCTGAAAACAAAAAAGAGAATAAATTCAAAATGATGATGTCTATGAGTCTTACTTTGTACACTGAGATGCCAAAATAATTTTTTACTTTCTGAATAGGAACAGCCACTTTTTTTCCTAATTCAAGTGCTTCCATGTAATCTGCACTTCCATAATATAGATCTATAGCATTATTATCCTATTAACCTAGTTTATAAAATATGTAGAAAACTCATTACATGTGGGATTCCTCCTAGAAAGAGCTTATCTGAACAGCAGTAGCCAGTAGCCCAACCAGAGCTCTTGTTTTAATCAGAAGAATTTGACATTGGTGTGATTTCTTTAGTTTCTCATGTCTTGCAGTTAGATACTGAACTTTTGCTGTGGCTTGGCTGCCCTAACCTTGGTTTTCCTGCTTCATCTCAGAATATGAGCAACACTTAGGAAAGAAGTACCTTGGAGGTAATCATTCAGTGTCTAGATTAAGTGGTCTGAATCCCTGAATGGGCATAACCATTGCTGGCTGTCCTCCTGAAGGGTCTCAGATAGGATGCCAAGACCCAAAGCATGTGCTGGATTCTTGGAAGGCAGTTGATTTTCCACATTGGTCCTTAGGCACATTGACTGGATTAAGGAATTAATGTTCAGCTGTTCTATATGTATATGTTACTCTAGTATCCTTCCTAGTGGTTGCTCTATGAGAGTTAAATCCAACTAAGCCCTCCCCAGACCCGTGAACCAAAATAAGATCAAATAAATGAGTCATTGTCCCTGGAGGTGTTCAAGAAACATGTAGATGTCATACTAAGGGACATGGTTTAGTGGGGAAATACTGGTGGTAGGTGGATGGCTGGACTGGATGATCTTGGAGGTATTTTCCAACCTTGGTGATTCTATGATTCTAGAAGATTATGAGGAATAATGTATTGAAAGGGAAGAGTATGTTAACATGTGGTAACTGTCAGGTAACTGATCCTGTACTTTGTTGCAAATATTTTTAAATGATTTTCCTGGCTAATATTACTATTTATCAGAGTTCCCTTTGTTTCAGTAGGGGCTTGTTACCTCTTGCTGCCTCCAGCCTGTCTGCTCAGTCCTGCAGCACAGCCATTATGCTGAATTTATGACACAACAGTAATTACTGTGCCAAACTCAACCAGATGCTGTTTAAAAAAAAAGAAAGAAGAAGAAAAAATACTCAAGCCTGAGAAACAAAAGCGCTGGATTGTGCCTAACAATGCAGAATAAGATGGCAGAGAAAGGAAAGCTTTATTCAGGCTGTAGCATTGGTTGAGCTGGCATGGGCATTCAGGCTAATGGCAGTGTAAACAGAACATTGATCAACATCTCCTCCAAGTCTGCCGCTTTGTGAAAGCCCTTCTTTAGCGCACTGAGCTGTGCAGCATCAGGCACACCATGAGCCTGGCGCTCCCTCAGAGAGAACAAAGCTGGTCTCCTGCTGATGCTTAATGCTGGAACTTTTATTAGCAGCAAGTGACAGCAGTTTAGCCTCCCTTCCTTTTTTTAGATGATTACATTCTTAAGCCGATTGACTGTGTTGACTAAAGGCAGCTGTTGATCCATACTCTTTCCTCTTGCACACACAGTGGCACATAAAGAAAAGAAACGCCAGATTTTGTGTGCTTGGGATAAGCTTCAGATTTGGATTGCCTGAGCAGAGGTAAAAAATTGGTTGATTTTTCACAGGAGGCACGGGCCTGGCAGAGCAGGGGACTGTGAGCTGGGCCTCCTGGAGGCCCTTTCCTTGCCCATACCTCTAGGAATGGGGACAAGGGGAGCAGCCACCAGATGGATCTGCAAGTCATCGCCTTAATGCAGGGAAAACGCTGTCAAGAAAAGGGAGGATTAGTGAATGAAACACAAGTACAGCACACAGCCTTTATGTAGATCTAACTATGGATGTGTAAATGAAGCTAATTTCTTTTTTTCAGTAGTGACTGTTAATAAGAAGATCTATGCCCACGTCCTAGGCCCTCAGAAGTGCTTTGCTCAGAGGACATCTGGTACATTCAAAGTGGCAGCCTATTTTTGGGCTCAGACATGGGGATGTGACACATCCAGGAATGCACAACCAACGCGTGGGCATGTGGATGATTCACCTCATATTTGCTTGCCCTGAATGTGCAGCAATCCTCTGAGCTTGTGAACCCTACAACTTGAGGTCATGGCACTGGGAGTGTCTCCATAGCCACAAAAGAGCTGAAAACCTGCTCTGCAGTTCAAAAATGGAATCTTCTAGAAGTCCCGCTGTGGGCCACAAAGATGATAAACTGCCCGGAGCATCTTCTGTATGAGGAAAGACTGAGAAACCAGGGTCTGTGCAGCCTGGGAAAAGAAGAATGAGGGGGGATCTGATTAACATTTATAAATATCTAAAGGGAGGTGGGAGGCAAATGGATGAGGCCAGGATCTTCTCAATGCTGCGTAGCAACAGGATAAAGAGTAATGGCTTAACTTGAATTTAACAAGTTACATAAAAACAAGTGAAAGAACTTCTTTGCAGGAAGGGTGGTGGAGCACTGGATCAGGATGCCCAGAGAGGTTGTGGAGACAGTCAAGAGCCAGGTGGATGCCTACCTGTGCAACCTGCTCTAGGGTACATGCTTGTGCAGGGAGATGGACTCAACGATCTCTAAAGGTCCTTTCCAGCCCCTGCAATTCTATGATTCTTGGAGAGGAGCTCCCTTTTAAGCACCTTGTGTGTGTGACTAGGCAAGCATGTGACTTTACCCAGCAGGAAAGATGACAGTGGAAATGACTTGCAGCTGTAATTACCCAATTAAGCTTTTTTTTTTTTTTTTTTCAAGGAAAGCATGTTTTCTCTGGTGTAAATTAACAGAAAAAGACTTTGCAAGAATCTACTAGACAAATTTTCTAGCCCAGCATCTGCTGGGTGTAATGCATAGCAAATACATCAGGTAAAGATATCATGGGAGTATCAACTAACAAGAAGCATCCTAATACTGTCTTATCTCAGGTGAGAGGTAATTTGGTGATGAAAGTAACATCCAAAGCAAATGTAATGAAAAAAAGGTTTTTTATTTTTTTCTTTTGTCCCCTGCAATCTGGCAGCAGTAAAAAGGGACCCAAATACATAACTTAGATCAGCACTTTCCTTCCTTCAAAATGGTTGTGTATCATCTGCTTAGAAACCTCTCCAGCTAATACAAAAACAATCACTGAGAAAGTGCTATAGGTGAAATCCAACTGAAAGCAGCCAAAGTGTGATCACAGCTTTTAAATGGGTGGTTGCATGGTAAAAAAATATTCTGACATTTTAAATTGGAGTTCTCAAAAATGGCTAAAGCAAAGGCACCTCTCTAGCTGGGAAGCCATGCTATCTGAGTTATGGCTTTGGAAACTACTATAGGAAAATGTCTCTTTTACTATGCTCCTAATTGCTAGGAGAAAGATAACGTAACGAGCAACAAATGGCATCCTTGCTACCCTTTTCTCCTCTCCCTATACCTGCACCTAAGCTCCCATTTACATCTGACATAAGATGATTTATGCTGCTGAAGCACTGGCCAGACATACCCCTAGTAAACTGCTGGAAAAGCTGCTTGATTCTGCCTTGTGCAGTGTGAAAATGGATTTATGCACAGTGGAGGGACTTAACAGGGATGACGATTTGATAACTGACATTGCTACGGTAATTTAATAAGAGGAGAAAACCTAGACCAGATCTCAAAAGCTTGAATAGACACAGATAATAGCTCACTGGTAAACCATATCCTGAGGAATAAAACTGCTGCCAGAGTGCTGTCAAATAGGGAAATTCTATTCAGTAATGAAACAAGACACATCAGTGAAGCAGATGGTTTTCAAGGTAGTAACAGAAATAGGAGTGTTGGTCTGAGTTAGAATGAAATGGTTTTAAGGATCAAAGTCCAATGGAGTTAGTGCTGAGAAATGGAAAGATTCTTTATTTTTGTGAATACACTAAGAATTTCCTTGCTTTAGAAATATTTGGGAAAATTCTGCACCTGTTGATGAAGTGGTGTGGTAAAATACGGCATTTGAAGTTAACTCAGCACTGCCTGCATGTTAAGACTTCATGGAAATCTTTTTGCTCCAACAAAAAGATAGGTGATATACAGTGAGAAGGTCTGTAAGGAAAAACAAACCTGATGATGATAACCATACAAAAGGATTTAAAGCTCAGTTCTACACTTGTCTTCACAGCACCTTCAGTTCATTTCTGGCGTCTTCAGGGCTGTTCATCCATTGTTCTCCTTCGATTAAAAAGAAAGTCAAGTTTTCCTATGGCAGTCTGTGTGGAAAGCATCTACTTCTCAGTGCTGACCTATTGCTTTCCAAAACCTTGGGGTAAACCAGCAGCTATGCTTTTCAAGCAGGAATGGTTTCTTTTACACAATTTCTCTGCTCTCTTAACTACAGCAAAATAGAAATGAAATATAGCTTCAAATGAAGCTAAAACTAAAAAAAAAAAAAAAAAAAAAAAAAGGCCTTGAAGGGAGTCCAAGGCACAGAGGTTGAATGTGAAAGACTTGCCTGACACACATTAACCTGAGGCACACCTGCCCCTTTGAAAACACTGTAGTGTCAGATCCACCACCATTCCTTTCCATCACCCTATTTCTAAGCCACAGAAATTGTGACTGCATGTGTGTCTGCACATACATCAATCGCCACTTCAATGAGAGACAAAAATCTCATTTTAAATGGAAGAATCTATTTCATCATTCAGAAAGAGCTGCATCTGTTTATTTTGGTTATCTCTACCAGTAGGTGTCATGATATAGCAACCTGTGAAAATTCAGTGTCTGGTAGATAAAGTGGTTAAGTAAACACTAACAGCTGTGGAATTTTATTTAAATTGCTGCAAGTCAGCAGTTAAAATGGTGGTTAATTTTGTTAGATGCTACCACCTAGACATTACACTCCTTGTTTTGGGTACATTACAGGTTAAAAACTCTGTCACTACCCAAAATATACAATATACCCATTTCCCTTGTTCCAGAAACTGTATCTACTGTTCAGTGGGGCACACTAACAGTGTAGTGGGTAAGTAACTGAGGAGTATCATCCTCTGAAGAGTTCCATGATAACCTCTCATTTGAAGAAAGAGATTCAGGATGAATGCCAGACACATTTGCTACATCTGAGAGCAGTCTGCTTAGATGTTCTTGTCACACATCAAAACACTCTTACGTTACAGCCACGTCTGTTTCTGTGATGATCCTTAGTTCATCCTTCCAGCAAAATAAATAAAGAAATAAATGAAACCACCTGTCTGGTGTGATAAATTAATTAAAAGTAATGGCAATGTGTCAGATGGCCAATAAAGTGTCTGGGTTAAATCTGTAATGTTGTTGTGCCCCAATGGAGTTGCAGTTATGAATGTATGAACATCCTAGCAAGATATGACTGCAAGTGAATGTCGCTTTCCAAAATAGGGTAAATAATCAGGAAGTGGGGAAAAAGTTTTAGCAGATGCACAACTGCATTTACTGAGATAAGCTGCTACAAATTGCAGCACAACTCATGCTTACCTTCTCTTTCAGCCCACCAGGCCTGCAGAGCAGCAGGCACGGCTTCCACGTGTGTCCATGTGAGCAGGGGGCAGGAATGCCAGAGAGGATGTTCAGTTTTCAAGCCTTTGCCTGTGCAGACAGATTGAAATTTCAGTGGAATAAAATAGCAATGCTTGATCAGATTGCTGGCTGTTGTAGGTGACTGAAGGACCCCCCCCACAGGATGTGATGTGGCAGGACCTCCCAAGCTCTACGATTGATGTGTGGCACATGCTTTAGGGGCGTAGACGAGGCACATAAGGTATGTAAGCTAGGGCTCATGTGTAATAAATGCCATTTTGCTGTCCATCATATTGGTGTATATGTGCAGTTATTTGGTCCTGACCTGGTTAGGGTTAGTAGCGTAGGAGGCAATGCAACAGCTGGCCTAGTGACTTCTCCTGGTTACATCTCCTGCTACCAATATGAGCACTTGCTAAAATGCTTTCAGTTTCATTTATGTTTGTTGGTTTTGTTTGTTTTTATTTCTACTAGCCCTTAAATGTTATGGTTAAAAAAAATAAAACAGATGTTACATAAACAGAATTGTCACTGTTCAATAGGAGAAGAAAAAAGAGGAGCATAACATATTAGAAATGAACATAAATTTCCCTGAAAGTAATGCTTCCTATTTTTGCCCGTGGAAACTATAACAGATACAAGGAGCACAATAACACGCAATATATTTTGGGTATTTTAAATTATTTTTGCAGCCCTCAGTTTGAAGCTGCAATGGTGTCTTTCAGGCAGTTGTGTTTGCAACTGAATTTCTAGATTCTTCAAGATTTAGCATAAGAAAACAAATGGAATCTTATTAAGTGGATTCCTCAGAACAGATGGAAGAAAAAAAAGCATGCATTTCTTTCCTTTTAGTTTTCCCCACCTCTACAAACACAATAATGAATCCAAACATGAGTGTGAGAACAAATATGCCTGAGGTTAAGAAGACATCATGGAAGGACCCAAGTGTCAACCACCAGGAGCCCATGAGAGCATTCAATTCTAGAAAGACTTGACTGAGGCCATTACCTCAAATTCACCAATTGTATTTATTTTGAGAAAAGAGACGGGAGCCAGTCTTGGAAATACCTTAAATTCCATTCCTTGCTATTCAAGTATTTCTCAAACACAGAGAAAAGCAGCTATCCTCATCTGGGTACAGATTTTCAAAACTGATACTGCTTAGCAGCTTGTAGAAACCCAGGTGTATGGTAACTGTTGAGTCACATCCTGAACCACTGATTGAGCACCTGGGGAAAAGACCCGCTCAGCCCAGGGAGCACAGGTGAAGGCAATTCTCCTGTGCGATCAGAAGTGGTGGAGCCTGGTTGCACCTCTCCTAGACCTCATTTAAGGGCTGACTGCTAGGGCGGAAGGATCTCAGGTTGGAGATCATTCCCTTGTGGAGTTTTTCTTGTAAGCCTAGATCTTCAGAGGCAGGTGAGTGTTTTTTCTTTGTAGCACTTTTCTGTTTTTCTGTTGTGCTATTTCCTTTGTCATTACATCTCCTGTAATGCTGTTCCATTGTGTTAAACTTTCTGATTCTTACACCAGGTCTAGATGTTTGGTGCTAGGCAAGGCTGTGTTTTTATTTGTTTGTAGCGTGCTCTCTATTCCAAAGCAGCATCCTCATATAAATTAAAAGTGAAATGTTCACAAAGAATAAATACAGCATACTTGCTTGTCTTAAAAAACAATTGCTTCAATGTACTTCACCACTACTGTTGGTGTTTGTGCTGTTTACCTTTTGACAAGCAAATTCTATGAGTGCAATTAGATAGCTGTATCAGAGGAGGAACTTGGGGTCTCTGGCTCCCAGTCTAGAAGTTTATCTTAATTTTTCTATTGATGGAAAATTAGTCAATAATGAAAGAACTTCTTACCATCACCTAAGAGTAACTGATAGCAGGGTATTTGTTACTGGACCCCTAGTTTAGCTGTGATCACTGGAAAAATTGTTGTAATGGGAGAGAGGGTTAGCAGTAAAAATAAGCCCAAGAAAAGCATTAGACTGATACCTTAAGAAGGTGGTCACCTAACAAGTACAGAGGAGGAAGGGGGCAGGAGAAGGCATTTCAGGTCTTTTGTGCCTTCATTTTTAATATTAATGGTAGATCTTGGGCTGCATGAAGTTAGAAGACTATGATTGTAGGAGCAGTTATTGTATATTTGTGGCCACAGAAATCATATAGGACCATCATCTGAATGTTCACAAATCTGTGGTGTCTAGTAGGTTTCACCCTAAAGTACCCTAGAGTTAGCAGGTGTTACAAGTGGAGCTCTCCAAGTAGTTTTCCAAAGGTCTTCAGAGTCTAGGGAAGTCCCTGGTAACTGGAGTAACTGGAAGGCAGAGAGTGTTATCTACCCAAAAAAAAAAAAAAAAAGGTATGAAAGAAGATACAAGAAACTACGGACCTGTTAGGGTTCCCTGTACCTGGAAAAGTTATGGAGCAGATTATCCTGAATGCTACCATGCTTCATCCGGATAAGTGATGTGATTGTTTTTGTTGAATATTTTCCTGATGTTCTACTGCTTGATGTTATGATTGGAATTCTGCCTGGTTATGGTGTTCATAGGGTTTGACATAATTTGAATCAGGTAAACTTATGACTTATGTTGCTGCTTCTCATTTGTATAAGGATTTTTCTGAACCTGTAGATGCTCTCTATTCAACAAGTGCCACCTCTCTTCAAAATCAGGAGTGCCCCACTAGCTATTACTTATAGCCTGGGGACAGGATTTGGAATATTTGAACTGTAGATAATTTATAATAGCTGACTAACAGCAATTCAGTGAACAAAAGAGTGATAAATAGAGTAAATTGTGCCCACACAAAGAGTATTGAGGAGTCACAACTCAAGTAACTTAAGACAAATAGATCTGGGTCTGCAGAATTTTGTCAGGGCTTAGCTCTTTCCGGGGCACCTACTGCCTATCTATTTATTTCCTTGTATTATGTAATTCACTCTGTATTACCGTAACAATAACATACTCTTACTGGTGGGGAGTAATAGAAGGCTAATAAAAATCAATAGCCTTCTTGGTGTTCTCATTATTCCTTAAGAAGAAAAAAGAATGCCACATTTCACAGTGACCAAGATGGGCAGATGACCCCTTTTAATCAAAAGTGATTCATTTTCATTTCTCTACATCATAACAATGTACTATCTAGGTAGTACTATCTGGGATATATAGCGTCCCAATTAATAATCACATTTCACTCTCAATTTCTTGACAATGGAGTTCTCTTTCAAGGCTTAAAAAAATCAGTATGAAATCCCAGTGACAGTGATGTAGGAACTTGTGCCTCTAGAAGATTTTCTAAACTGTTACTGAAACATCCCCAGACAGTCCACAATACCTCAGCCATAGCATTTCATGGATATTTTCCATAAACTCTTTGGCCCTCAAAATATTTAAAAATCAGTGCATAGACAAAAGGGTCAGCAGGAAGAGAGATTTTTCTGTAGCATAACACAATAATCCTGATAGTATACTGTGATGCATATTGGAGTAATGGATCATGATGTTGCTACAGGATCAAAATGATTCGGTTTAAAGCACTAAACTTTAGTCAATAATTACATGGTAGTTTTTGAATTATTTCAAGACCTACATCAGTGAAATTTTTATAAGGTAGCAAAGTAATAAAGCAGTTGTCAGGGGCAGTAGACAGGTGTATACCTCCTTTGATCCACTTTTCTGAAGTGAAGGGTTGACTCCCACTTTTATTTCCCAACTCAGTAGAGTTGGGAAAAACTCTAAGAGCAAAAAATCTGGATTCTGTTTAACACTCACTTGGATGACTAAAGAGTTTCTTCTCTACTCTTCTGATGTACTTTTCTCCCCCTCCCCTTTCTTTCTCTCCTCCCTTTTCAATTTATCTGTTTTTATAAACTCCCCCTCGTCTTTTATGCAATGTTTCTTCCTACTCCATTAACAATAACAAAAAAGGAGCAAACACGGTTCTGTAGTTTAGCACTGATATTAAAAGTTTTCTGAATTGTGGACCTCAGCTGTACACTGGACATTAAAGATATATTAAATCTATAATTTTCTTTTTTCCTTTATAGATAAATGTTTGTATTAAAAAGAAAATGCTTAAAGGGGAAAAAAAAAAAGGCATTTAAAAATTAGCCTCTGCCTCTAGTTATTAAGGACTAGATCTGCAAGTGAAGCTTCCCTTGTAGCTTGCAATTTTCAAGTATCAAGGGCAGCAAATGAATGCCAATAAAGCTGCCTGCTGGCTAGGGCAATAAGAGCTTTTCTCTGCTAGAAGCTATTTCTCCATATAGCAAATCCTTCCTTCCCTGCTACAGAAGATGAGAGGAAATAAATGGGTCAAGCCTGCGGAGTTAAAGCACTCTGAGTTTGTCACCACAAATAAAATTAATTTCAAACAGTTAAACAAAGATGTTTGAAGTAATAATATCAAAAATACTTTTCCTTCCTTCCCTTTTTTCTTATTTATTTTTCCCCGTGTTTTTCCTGTTATAAGTGCTTTGCTATATTGTGACTGAGTGTAAAAATAAATAAATAAGCCAGCACTACGAACTGATTATCAACCATACAATAATAAAATAGTAGCCTTGAAAGAAAATGGGCATTCTATCTGAATTAAGCTTCCAGGGAAGCATTAGGAAAACTTCAATAACTGGATGTACCACTACAGTTTAGGGGCTGACCTTCTGGAGAGGAAATCTGCAGAAAAGGACCTGAGTGTTCTTGTGGACAGCAGGTTGGCTATGAGCCAACAGTGTGCCCTTGTGGCCAAGAAGGCCAATGGGATCTTGGGGTACATCAAATGTGTGGCCAGCAGTTCAAGGGAGGAGATCCTCCCCCTCTACTCAGCCCTTATGAAGCCACATCTGGAGTATGCAGCGTGTACAGTTCTGGACTCCTCCATGATGGTGAAGTCTCCTTTTAGTGGAAATGCTAGATCACAGCCTGAAGGAGTGATTGAGCACCTGGTGGGAAGGTAGGGCCCATCTGGGGGAGCTCAGGTATATGCGATGAACCTAAGTGACTGGAAGGGTAAAGCCAGGATCCACCCCTTCCTAGACCTAATTTAAGGGTTGGCAGTGGAGGTGAGGGTATTTGATTAGAGATCCCTGCCTACTTGAAGTAAGCAATTTCTCTTTTTTTGGTTCTATGTCTACAGCTGCTGCATTCGGTCTTGTCCTCACTTGCTGTAACCTAGGGTTGTGCTATTCTGCTATTACTGCTGTGCTTTCCATGCATTACACTCTGAGGAGATATTCAAGACTCATCTGGACACAGCAACTCACAGTAGGGAACCTGCTTTAGCAGGAAATTGCACTTTATGCTCTCCAGAGATCTCTTCCAAATCAATTCTGTGATTCTGTGACTCTCCCTCTGCTGAGTCAGTGGTTGCTCAGCCTCTCAGGGAGAACGTGAGCAATCCTATCTATGCACAATTAGTAGACTGGATCCTTCTCCCAGCTATCCTATCTATATAGATAGATAGATAGTCACAGTAATTAGAATGCCTTTCCATTGTGTTCCAGACATTCCTGTCACAACAGGAAATGAAAAACTTTGCATTAAAAAAAAAGAAACATCTTTTATCACAGATGAATTAACTGATTTGGATAGTGTAAGATATCAATTTTACATTCTTTCCAGTTCTCCTTTGCTCCTTTTTTTTCCATTACTGTATAAGAGATTTAAACAGACTATTTGGGTTAGAATATGAAATCATTTTGCGCCCTCTTCCCCAACATTTGATCCAGTCCTAACGAGAGCTTAACAGAAAAAAACTGAATCCAATTTGTGAACTTTACATTCTGTACTTGGCACATCTGGAGTGCTGTTTACTAGGGCAGGATGTTGGAAAGGAGTCAATGGACCTGGCTCAGGCATTCACAGATTGCATAGCCTCAAGCAACTCGTTTGTCTTTTGTGCATGTTTTTTTCCTCCCACTAACTGGTATTCATGTAGATAGAGTGGTTTTTAGGGCATTTATGATATCTCACTATATTTGCGAAGTGCACAGCACGATGGATTTCTGGTGTTGGTCAATACCTTCATATTCCAAATGACAAGGATATGCTTTGGGTCAAGAAACTTCTGAGCCTCAGTACTGGGTTTGGCTGGGACAGAGCAACTTTCTTTACAGTAGTCCATATTTTGCTTTGGATCTGTGCCGAAGTGTCATAAGTTATGCAACATTTTAGCTGTTGCTGAAATGTGTCTGAATGACATCAAGGCCTTCTGTTTTCCACTGTGCCTCCTCACTTTAAGTAGGCTGGGCTAAATGCTAGGAAGGGTCACATCTTGGTCTGTTGACCCATAGCATCCAAAGAGATATCTTGTCATGTAATGTCATTATCAGATGACATTCTCAATTTCTCTAAAACTAGGGGGAAGCTTTTCTGAAGCACTTTCTGAATGCTCTGGGACCAGTCCACTGATCAGATGTATTGAGTGATTCCCTTTCTGTCACTCTTGTATTTTTATGTTTTATTCTTCACCTATTAAACATTACCTTTTTTCTTTTTCTTTTTTTTTTTTTTCTCCTCATTTTTGCACTTCTGATTCTCCCCCTCATTCTGCTGGGAGTAATGAGCAAGTAACAGGATGGGAAGTTATCTGCTACGGCCTTAAACTGTTGAAGGCCATGAATGTGTATTTTGAAAACACTGCTCTATCTATTCTTCTGAATTGCTGTATTTGCTATATTTGCCACGTCTTTATCTGTTTTATTTATTATTAGAGCCAGGATACAAGGCTAAGTGCAAGATTGATCTTCTCCCACAGAGTCATTTCATATTCTTAGGTACTTACTTCAGTAATCATCTGTGTGGCACTGCTTGATTTGTGTCGTTATTTCAGAATCCATTTTCATGTGCCAGTAATTGGTTTTCAGTAGTGGATGTCAGGGTAGTCCTGACTCTAGTCTCCAATCAGATCAGTTTTAAGTAGAAAGTATACATCTTCATTATGAATGACTGACAAGCATCTCAAAATGGGAGGATTTTAAAACTTTACAATAGGTTTTTAACACAGGGATAGGAACTTGAGGAAAAACAAATTTTCTCCAAGTTTGAATGGAATTTCAGCAACAAAATTACCTCCACTTACTGTTGTCAGCAGGCACTCAGATCCTTCAAGAAAGAATATCCAATTCCTTCAGTATAGCTGCTTTCTGATCATTTTTGTAACTATGGTTATATACGTGCTCATCTGTTTTTCCTCATTCAGAAGATTGTCCATAAGGGAAAGGCAACTTGCTTATTCATGCACTGCTTTTCTGGAGCTTGAGATGTTCATCATTGCTGAGACAGTGGTATTCTTTGACGACAAGGAGCAAGGTGTCAACCTAGAAGAAATAATTTGTCCACAGACCTTTCTTCATGTGCTCTATCTCTAGTTTTCCAGCTGACAATGTCAAGTACAGTAAACAAATCTACTAAGTTACTAAGCTGGTAGCATTTCCCACTCCCACAGTCTAAGGCTGTTTCTAAAGCTGCTGCCCAGTTGCCTGCCCTATCAACAAAAACCACCCTGGAATTTGAAGAGAGAATAACAACTTGCCTCCCCAGTGTGAATGGTTAAGACTAATGAGGCCCAATGCACTGTCAACATTGTCAAGTTTGGTACTCTGGACACCAGATAAGATGGGAATTTAAGGAGATTAAAGGATGTTCTCCTCCAAGTCTTCTTTTTCCAGAAACTCCCTGGAAGACCGAGGGTTTTGCAGGACAGGAAACCGTAGGGTAGCTGGAGAGAGGTGGAGCTGTCTCTACAGTCTGCCTGGATGAGGTGTACTGAGCCATACATCAGCTTGAAGCACTGGTACAATAACAGCACTGGACGTATTGGGAATGCTTTTCTGAAGGCAGACTTACGCAGGAATACTCAGATGCGCCTGTACTGGAAGGGATTGGGCCTTATCCTAATAGCAATATTTAGACTGAGGTTATTGGGCATTGATCACAGAAGATGCGGCTAAGTAAAAGATTTCTCTCAAGTTATTTTTGGATATCTTATTCAGTCTGTGGCTTGAGGGAGTTCTTCACCTGAGCCATTACTTCCTTAGGAGGTTCAGGGCAAGCAGACAATAGGTGGCTGTGAGAGCTGTACTGGATCCAAGAGAGCAAATTTGATTGTGATGCTTGGATCTATATTTGTACACACAAAAATGGACTGAGATATATAGTTTCTCCCTCACAGGATGGGATTAAATTTCAGTACCCTCTTAAAAAAGGAAGTTATGGCTGAATCTATGATTCGTCGAAAGAAAGAAAGAATAAACCCAGTACACAGAGGTAGAAGCAGCTGTAGATTAAAAACTCCATTAGTCCCCTGGAATTTGGCACAGATAGAGCACTCGAGGGCTGAAAGCTAAGTATCTCTGTGAACATTTAAAGGAGGATGCGGTATAGAAGACATTCTTGGAGAATGCTTAATGTAGGTTGGGGATAGAGCAGAAAAAGGGGAAGGCTAGCAGCGGGCCTTGAAGTTCATTTGCTGACCTGGAACTTTTCCTCTTCTTCAAGTGAAGGATTTACAGTTGGAAAGAGGATTCAGAGAGTAGGCCACTGACAGAAATCTCTTTTCCCTAACCTATTGTCCTTATTTGGATTTAGCAAAGCATCTCAAAAAGTACTGAGGCTGTCCAGTTGAGAAGCATTCCTGGCTGGGAAGCAGCCTTCTGGACAAGCTGTTGGTAGCTGCATTTTTACTCTTTTTTTTTTTTTTTTTTTTTTTTTCTTCCTATGGAAAACATGTGCTAGTGTTGTCCTTTGCCTCAGTAACATAGCAATCTCCCCTTTGACAAGCAAGAGACAGAAGAAGTTAGAGCTAAATAGAAGTGGAAGAGTGGAAAAGGACACTTAGATCTTAATAGACTTTTGAATGTCTAGAGAGACAGAAGCTGAGGGAATCACACTTCTATAGGAGAGACAAGCTACAGGCTTTCACAAACATCGTGAGTAGATGTGGGAAGCAAATGCATTTCTCAAGCGATAGGTTAGCAGCTAGTAAGGAACTGAAACAATATTCTCATATACAAGAAGTGCTTTTAAAATAGACACCTGATTTTTTTTTTTTTTTTTTAATTTATTCTTAAACAAATGCAGAGTCACAAAATGGTGTTGCCTCCAGCCAATTTAATATTATAAAATGTTAGTGACTTGGGTCTTATGATTTATGGACCACAAGCTTCTAGTCTTATTGAGGAAATTCTTCACTAAAACAAAGCTCAGCTAAATAAGCCTACTGGATTTAACCAATTATTTTGAGAAATGAGCTTTGCCTGTCTGCATGAATTGGACTGGAAGTCTGTTTTCCCTGTCGAAAGAGAATAATTCTTATAACTTTAAATGCTATGGCAATTTAAATGTTACGATGTTTCACAATCATGTATTTAAACACAGAAATATGTTTATTTACCCAAACGAAACAGAGGAAATGATTCCAGCCCTCAGGTTTTGAATTCCCATTTAAATATGTGAACATCAGTTCACAACTTAGATGTTTGTGTATCTATGTACCTTCAAAATACTCATATTTCATAGGCTTTTTCACATTAATATTCACCAACAGTATCACAAAAGTTCTTTTTCTTTTACATAACTGTAAGCAACAGTAATTCTAGAAACACTAGAGGAAAAAAAAGCATAGCAATGTCCACAGTTACAAGAAAAAGTGCACATTACTTGGTCACAATCACAGTCATTACTTGGAAAACTATATGTAACAAGTAGATATAAAATATCACCGATGCCTTAAACTCATTGTCAAAAAATGGAATTACATAAAATTTTGTACATGAAATAAGGCAAATTTAGGAATGCACAAGAAAATTGTTATTCAACAAAAGCCAAACAACAGAACAGATAGTACAGTAAGCATAAACTAAATTACCTTTTCTATATACTTAAAAATAAACCTGCCATAGTGCACAAAGAAAACACCATTAATGTGTAATCAATATTATAAAATAAGAAATAGAGGGGTTGGGAAGAGCGGGGGGTGGGGGAGAGAGAAGAGTTTCAATATAGTTGCAGCTGCATCCATTTACATTTTTGTACAGTTTTTAGCTAGGCCTGGGCGTTATACAAATCATTCCAGAAGTGTCAGTGACCTTCCTCCATAAGAATTTTGTTTAAATTAAGGAAAAAATAATAAATACACACAAGAGTGCAAATTTTCAGATTGTCACTTGCAACCTCTTAACATTCATCACCTATATCCAATCACAACTCGAGGGACTTGTCTAGGACAGCAGCGGTGATCATGGAGTTAGATGAGCTCACTGTAAGAAATCAACTTCTCGTTTTGTTTTCTCAGTGATATGTTGTTTTTCTTTTAAAAAACCCTCAACTTTTTATTAATTGCTAATAAAGCTGCAATATATTACAGAATGGAGCTGAGAATGGTATGAACGCAGGAAATGCATGCTTCCTTTGGAAGGTATCCTGTAGATGACAATTTACAGTACACAGGGGAGAATTATCCAGCATCAAGAGTTACTCATTGTAGAAAGAATATGAAGTTGGGGAGAAGGGCACAGTCAGGGGGTCAAGAGAGGAAGGGGGACTTACAATAGCTCCTCAAAACATTTTCAGGACCAGTGAAAAAGTTTACCAAAGTAAAAATGAAAAATCTTGAATGAAAACAAAAAAATCTCTTGTTTTGCTTTTTATAAAAATTACATTTTTTTAAAATACAAGATCCTTTTAATTGCAATTGTGCCCTGTAGCAACAGGACATTTGGCAACAGTTTGCCATATACTGCAGCTTTAAGTCCAATGAGTCAGTATCACATTCCACTAATATTGCACTTGGATCTTGAACCATTTTTCAAAAAAACACCACAGCATCTTCTGTTTCCTCCACGTGTTAGAACGAGTTAATTTCTAGCCACTGTTTCGATATTTATGCTGACACACTAAGACAAAAGCAATAGGCTGGACACAGTAAAGTACCTCAGAAATACCAGAGGTCAAAGTTCACTTGAAGCACCTTAACACATCACTTTATGGATCAAGAACAGTGTGGCATTATGGTAATTAACTCTCCTAAAAGACTGCGCGGTAACTGAAGTGTGTGCTCTGGGAAATCAAAATGTCATTAGTGGAAACTCTGAGATAAGACCAGGCCGGTGTGTAGGTCACGTGACTCAGTTCTGCTGCAAAATCAGGTTTTCCAGTTCATCTGCAGAACGCAATAAAAAGGCAGCCGATTCCCGGTACCCTGCCACCAGCTGCCTTACAGCGTTGATTTCAGTGGGGCTCAGCTGGGGCCTGGAGCTCGTACTGCTGGAGGAGCCTGAGCTGCTTGCTAACTGCCTCTTCATACTGAGATCTGTTGGACCTGCAGGCAACAAAGGGAAAGAAAAGAAGGCTCAGATCCCGCTGCCAGAGACAATTCACCACCACAGGCTTGTAGTGACAAAGCCACAGCAGCAAAACTGTGGATTTGTACTCTCAGTTGAGTGCCAGAGAGAAGCAGCACATGCAAGTAACAGCCCAGTTACCATTCCCTTGACAGGAATCACTGAGATTTGTTTTCATCTATGACAGGAATCCTTAAAATTCTACTCACATGACACAAGTCCTCTGCCAGCAGGAACTTAGCCTCTGGGGTATCCCAGCAGTGCAATCTGCTTGACCTGACACTGATGGGATCTGCTGCTGGCAGGCAGGCCATCTGCACACTTGCATTCATTATCACAGCGTACTGAACTTACACCCTCTAGATATCTATTTTCACAACTTTCTGTTGCTTCAATTAGCACATGGCCAGATTGTGAATCTCTTACTGCCATAGGTAACTGGTCATTCACTTGAATAGCCCCGATGCCATGTGTTAAATAGCCAGTCATGAATGACCTGATGAAGTTGGTGACAATCTGGCTGATATAGGTAGAAACACATTGTAAATTTCTTGTGGGCTGCATACAGCTGGCAATATACTGCAAGGACCCTGTAAGGTCTGAGCACTGGCAAGAGAATCTGCAGCAATCACCATGTTCTGCTGGCAGCTCATCCACTGTATCACTGTGTTCTCATCAAAGAATGCTCTCAAGAACATGTTTGCTACAGCAGAAGACAGCACTCCCGAGGGGAGGCTGCAAATTACTACAATTAAAGCAACCTGCTAGCATGAAGTCCACCTTTCTGGGGAACTTCCCAGGACCACAGCTAAGGTATGTGATGCTTTGATGAGGTGTCTGCCTTTTCCAACAGAGCACTATTCAAAGTTGTTTTTCTTTTCTTTTCTTTTTTTTTTTTTGCCTGGAGATTTATACAGGCAAAATTGGACTCAGGTCCTTTTTAAACATAAGGATGTCTATCATAGAATCATATCACAGAATCTTTTGAGTTGGAAGAGACCTTTAAAGGACATTGAGTCCAACTCCCTTGCAATGAAAAGGAACACCTATAGCCACATCAGGTTGCCCCCAGCCTCACCTTAAAGGTGTCCAGGGATGCAGCATCTACCACCTCTCTGGCCAACCTATTCCAGCACTTCACCTCCTTGTTGTAAAAGACTTCTTCCTTATATTTAGACTAAATCTCCTATCTTTTCATTAGAAACCATTTCCTCTTCTCCTGTCACAACAGACCCTGATAAAGAGCCTGTTCCCTTCCTTCTTATAGCTCCCCTTTAGTTAATGAAATGTCTCTATGAAGTCACCCTGGAGCCTTCTTTTCTCCAGGCTGAACAGCCCCAGCTCTCTCAGTCTGTTCTTGGAGGGTGGTGTTCCATCCCTCCCATACCTATGTAAGTAAATATCAGGAAGTTTAGTATATGCAAACCTGAATAAACAGCATTCATTCACTTGTCAATGTAGCAAATCTATACTTTTATCAGGCAGACGATCAGCCTAACCCCATATTAATCTTCTGTGAACTGAGATTAAGTTATCCCAGCAGTACATCTTGCTTTCCTATGAGATAAACGTCACTGTTCAGTTTCATCTGGAAAAACTGTCAGTACCCAAGCTTTCTCATCACTGGCCCACTGGATACATGTTTCTCTCTAAAGAGATTGGAATTATTATAAAATCTAGCATATTCAACTTTAGATTACTAACCACACCAATTTGTATTCCAGAGACGTACATAAATAGTCTCATCAGAACCACAGGATTCAAAAAACATATTTGCTGGATTAAGCACTACTGTCAAGAGTTGCTCCAATTTCCAGAAGCAGAAAGTCTGGTCAAAACCAAGAATGTTTTCTTTCTTTTATGTTTATGCAACAGTATGGCTGAGACCACGAAGAACGCTGAAACTGCCATGTTTCCATTTTCCCTGAAGTTAATGAAAACCTCCCCTCTAGTGAAAGGAAAATGGGACTACACAAAGAAACTACTCAAACCAAAAGGGTCAGCTTAGATCTTCCTGGTTCCTGCTATGTAACTGGCATGAACACTACTTAGCCTTACAACTATATTATCCAGTTTTACACTAGCATCAATGAATTGACTTTAAATGACTTCCAGAACACAAAGGATAAATAGGAGGACAATGACCTCAGCGAATGTTTCAGTGCTAACATACGCTACAGGCAAACTATCACAGTAGGAAGAAGCACAGAGGATACTTCCAAGTAAAACCTTAAACCAGCATAGAGAAGGGTATACTAATCATAAAGTCAGCTGGAATGAACAGTGCTGAGAAGCCATTAAAGACTTGTATATTTACTGAGGCAGCAGTGGAAAAGCTACCACTGACATATTGAGGGCACTGTGCTCCAGGTAAACCTGCTTTTAACTTTCATGCTCTTGCCTTGGTTCTCATTCGTGTCATAGCCTAAAATGCACACACAATATAGGGCAGAATGGAGTGCTGTGGCAGAGCACAGGTTTTTTTTTTTTCCTGAAAGGAAAGTGAAGGGCTTTTCTCCTTAGTAATCTAGATTTTAATTGGTTGAAGAGAATGTTATTAGAATCCTCACACATGTAACAATGTACTCACAAGTGCAACTCTCCACAATCTGTAGTCAAAATGCAGACCTTGCCCTGTGCTCCTAGATATCCCAATTAACGATTATGAAGACGGCTCTCTAATTCCTCAAAATAGGTGTCTCTGAATCATAGACTCATTAAGGTTGGAAAAGACTTTTAAGACCATCTAGTCCAGCCATCTACCAACCACCAATATTGTTGTGTGCAAGTGCAGTTAAGAATTAAGAAATTAATTTCACTGGGCTATTTCAAACTATTTTTTTATTATTATTTATAAGTAGGAGGAAAACAGGTTTTTCATTCCCAAGGCAAGTTTTGCTTTGCTCTCAACAAGTAAACACTGTCCTTCTTCCCCTCAAAGAAAAGCATCCCAGGCAATAAAACAAAGAAACCCAGACACACAGAAAAGAGTTCTTGGCTATGGTTTCTGTAAGTGAATATACCTTGCCTTCCCAGGAAGAGAAGCTACATGCGCTGTCAGAGAACCAAACAGAAGGAAAAGAAGCCATGATGTGAGGACAAGGACTTCAGTTCTTTTAGTTTTGCGATGTGACCCCTATGCCTCACCTCCAAAGCTTGCCAATGACAGGCCAAGCTTCATATCTGGGACAATATCTCACTCAGACACTCATCTCATGACGTATTACACTGGATTCATCTTCTAATAGCCATGATAGACACTGTCTATATTACAGTTACTGGCAATATTACAGATTATTAAAAGATTGTTCAGGCTGTTTTATGTTAAAAGTGTTTTAGCTTATCTGTAGTTCTATCAGTCATAAGTAGTCCTTCAAGCAGGGAATCAACTTCTTACAAGGGTAGATAGTGACACAAGGGGGAACGGTTTTAAGCTCACGTAAGGAAGGTTTAGATTGGATGTCAGAAGGAAGTTCTTCACAGAGACAATGGTAACAGGCTGCCAAGAGAAGTTGTCGATGCACCATTACTGGAGGTGTTCAAGGCCAGGTAGGAGGGGCCCTGGGCAATCTGATCTAGTACCACACCTGGAGGGAAGGTTGGTGACCCTACCTGTGACAGGGGGGTTGGAACTTGATGATCCTTGGGATCCCTTACAACCCAAGCCATTCTATGATTCTAGGTTAAGGAATAAATGCATCTTACTCTTCTAGTATTGATTTTCCTGTGTAATTTTGTTTAAATTAGCTATTGAAAAACCTAAAACTTAATACATTTCCACCACATTCCTTCACCCAGGCAAATAAATCACATAAATCATAAAATAACTGGTTACAGTATACATTTCATATACCTCCATCTCCAGAAGCATAACTAGAGATTCCTAAATATGGAGAAAATTGAGTAGCTTACGCAGTATTTCTCCTACGTAGAAGTATTTCCCCTTCATATGCTTAACAGTACTTATTATCCTGCCAATCTTCACAAGAATGGGGAAGTGTATTCTTAAATAGTGGGGAAAGCCTAATCTGAATTTTTTGCAATAAATTTTGTAGTGTTAAGGTCCTCCAAGGTAGTACTGCATGATTTAGCATATTATTTCCCACCCTAGAGTATTTCAAGACAATTAAAAATCCTATATGCAACCATCAACAGGTTCCACAGTGTCCGTGGCAGTGTGCAAGCAAAGATCAAGCACACATTATAAAGGTGAAAACTGGATATTTACTTCATCTATTTTCCTTAGTGCATGAGTTCAACTCATTATTCACCGCCCATGTTCCTATGGCTGCACTACGTTCCCTTAAACAGTGGGATATACATATTCACAAGGCAGATCCTTTCCTTTATAATCTCTGCAGTATACTTTCTGAAGACTCTGATACGTTCCCTCTGCCCCTTGGAGAGGCCACCTGTCTGACACTTGAACACAGAAATATTGTACACTTACCACTTCAGTCCAGTTACACAGACCTAATTTCCCCTGTGAAGTGAAACAGTTTCTGCTGGAATCACATCAAGCTAAGTAGGAGAACTCTGAAAATCCACTCTTCGTGTGTTAGACAACCACTTATCAAGTTAGCTGCTGGGAGTATCTGCCATTAAATACACTGGGCAAATGGCTTTTCTATAAGTTGCAGGTCTGAAATGAAGCTGGTTATTCCCTCATGCACTACTTTTAGCAAAGCAATTTGTATTAAATTTCGAAATATGAGTCAGACATAAGAGATACTATTAGTGATTGCCTAGACAGCGTCACCTGTCCCAGCAAAACTCCCTTTAGAATTGTGTACTGTGTTTCATTGCCTCCTACTACAATGCTGTAGCTGGATAGACAGAAATCTTATCATTACTGCTGAAGTAAAAATCAATAAATGAATAATAAATATGTCAATTATTCTTTCAGTTTCTCTAATAATTATTAAGAATAATAAATCATTTTTAAAAGTTGAATGATTTTAAGCATCTAAGCTTCTATACTTTTATTAGCAGCTAAGGAACATCTTTCAAAGAGTTTTTTTGTGTCATACTTCTCCATTTTTTTTCCCTCATAAAAGGCTTCAGAAGAATCATAGAATTACAAGGTTGGAAAAGACCTACAAGATCATCCAACCATCCTCCCACTACCATTGCTACCACAACCAAGAAGTGAATATTGTACTGGATTCACCTCTATTCCCACAGAAATAAGCAAGAAAAACATCAAAACATGCAGCTTTCCCAAAATCAGATGTATTTACTATTATAGGACTGTTTCATTGCAATATTATGTATTTGTCAATGTCTCTTGTCTTCCTACCTCCAAACAGAACAGATGTGCCTTAAACTGTTCTTATAAGTGTCAAGAGATCTTCGATTGGGAAATCAGGGACCAATGCAATGGGCCTTTCAAGCTTCTTTCTCCCTCCTACACCCTTCCCTCTGGGAAACATATTTTTAGATAATTTAAACCGTTGCTCAGAATAGAGATGTCAAAATACAGAAATACCTACAGCCACTGAATATCGTGCGTTTTCAACAAACACACTGGTTTTCAGTGACAGGATTATATGAGACACTCCAGTAACATTTTATATCCATCACAGGAGATTAGTTACGTAGTATACGCTTGTCTTGCCTGTCTCCTGGACTTAGTACAAAGGCAGAAAAGATACCGTCAGTTTAATTCACAGACATTGCATTACAGTTCTTATGGTGGGAGCAAGACAATACTTGCAAATGCTATGCAGCTGATAATTTGAAGAGTAGAGGAAGAAATATGAGGATGATCTTAATACATAATTCAGACAGTATTTCATGGAGGGAAATTCCCACTTCTGCCACAACATATGTCAATTTCTCCCAGCACTGCATCTTGCCTTTTTGAAATGGAACTAAGCACGCCCTCACAGATTCCTAACTGTATGTCTTGTTCTGCATCTCTGTGATAAAGAGAGGCTCCTTTGCCTTTCCTTTCTAGCTCCACTTTGATTTCAGAAGGATAGCACTGAAAACACAGAAAACTGTACAGCAGTAAACACGTAAAGAAATGCTGGAGAAGGCAACTGTGTGGTTGCCTGTTCACCCCCTGCATCATGGCCAGCATGGTGACCCCACTTTAAGAACTGGCTTGACTCCTGATATTCTCAGTTGGCCTTTTTTTTTTTTTTTTTTTTTTTTTTTTTGGTCTTTAATTACTTATTTCTACTTTATTACCAAGAAACCTCTACCAAACATTCAAATGTCAAAGTTTCACAGACAATAATCTTTACAGCTTCACCAAATCTGAGCACATTTTCTCAGAACAGAGAAAATCCCCATGACAACTCCCTCTGCCAAGTGTTGTTTGTGGGCCATTTCATAAAGGTGCTGGTGTTCCTTATAAGCACATAAATTGGCACACCTTCCCAATAACCTGTGGCTAAATTACTTTTGATGAAACAACTTCAAAAATTTTCAGCCTACAGGTGACCTCTGGATGGAAAATTTCAAATTCCATTGAATTTCAAGTTCAAATAGTTAAAGCTTGGCAAGGTTTATAAACAAGGAAAACAAGTTTGCATAAAGGGAAAAATGGAAAAGACATACAGTAATTTTCATAGAATGGCTTGGGTTGGAAGGGACCCCAAGTATCACTAAGTTCCAACCCTCCTGCCACAGGTAGGGCTGCCATCCACTAGTTCAAGTACTAGATCAGATTCCCCTGTATGTCAGTAACAAATATCAACAGAGGTTAACTTGGACTGAGTATGAGATAGATTTTTACAAAACTACTACAGAGATCCTGCAGCCTGAGCTGATTGGATAATATAGTAGACTTTTCAGGAGCTTGAAGGACTAAGAAGGCTGATTTGCATGTAGGTAAAGCTGAGAATGGCCTACAGAGCAGGCCATTCTCATCATGGGGCAGCAGTGGGAGATGAGCAGAGTGACTTGCTGGGCAACAGGAACTTTGGCCAGGGTGTGAAGGCCTGCCTGAGGGAAAGGGGAATGCAAGAGACTTGTGTGGGTTCAGGATCTGGTCAGAGTGTGAATTTATTAGGACTTGCCAGGAAGACTTACCTGAGTTGGAAGGAGACTGGACGTTCGTGGAGCCTGGGATGCAATGCTGAGTTGTGGCTGTAGTGGAAGTTGGCTGCAGATCTGTGTAGAGAAATAGAGACAGAAGAACTGCATTGTCATACCATAATACAAGGTAATGTCTTGGGTGAGTCTTGCGTAGCCAGTCTACCATCCAGCCAGAAATGCAGGGGTTTTTTTTGTTTGTTTTGGGTTTTTTTGTTTTTTTTTTTTTTGTTTTGTTTTTTTTTTTTTTTTTACAGACACAGCTAGAAATAGCTGACATTTCTGCCTTGAAAATCTGACAACAGAGAAGTTGTTCCCAGATCACCTAGAGGAAGCCCAGCAGTGGCAGTAGAAACATATTCTCTAAGGGAAAATGCTCCTTGGGAAACAAAGTGGTTGTAGACATCCAGTCCTGACAGCTGGCAGACAACAGGAGAGAATCATCATCATAGAATGGCCTGGGTTGAACAGGCCCACAGTGATCATCTAGTTTCAACCCCCTTGCTGTGTGCAGGGTCAAATGGTAATCCATCAGACAGAGATATCCGGGGTGTTCCTACTTCTGTGGGTCTCTGACAAATGATAGTGGCAATTAAATATTTTGCTCCCAATGGAGTAGTTTGTTTCCTGCCCTCAAGCTGGATATCTCTCTAGGTATGCAGAGCTGGGTCAGATAAAGTCTCTGTGGCTGGCAAGGCAATTTCATTCACACTGAGATCGTTCTGGAGCTTTTCTTTTCAGCTCTGTAAGCAGGGACTTCATCAAACTTAAAAAACAAGAATCATGGAAAGCCACACTTCTCGACAAGTAGTTCGCCTTGAGCATCTAGAAGAGTCAACAGTTTCTCTCCAACCTGTGTACAGGCTGAAATAGGCTCTGACAACCTGCAGATTCGTTGCTGTTCAGATGAAGCTTTCAAGCTGAGCTGGTTTGCATAGATGGTTTAAAAGCAGGGAGAAAAAAAAAAAAAAAGAAAAAAAAAAAAGGACTTAAAGACCACACCTTTCCCTGATGTGTTTATTTCACTCCTACAATAAAATAAGGGTCATTGTACAAGCTGCTGCTTGCTCATATTTAGCTGTTGCATGAAGGCTCACTCCATACGGTTGTGTAAGGAGCTAATTATGGATCTGTAATTTGCCATGTGGAAGGATAGACTGAGGAGGGAAGCACTGCAACAGCAGACACAGATAGTTCCCTGAGCCAAAGCCACCAAACTGTTTGGTGAGCAAACAGCAAAGTCTGTAAGATGGTATCAGTGTAGGAATGAACTCTATAGGGAAGGAAATTAAATTGTTAACTGAGTGGAAATGCCCAGAAATAGATACTCGAGCTACGAATTTTAGCTAGCTTTTCCAACTTCTTCCTTTTTCCTTGCTTTAGAAGATACACAAAAACAGACTCTGTTTGTTTATACGTGTATTCTGACTGAGATGTGTATTTATTCTTACACTTGTAAAGGTGATGAGAGCATTTGATTGGTTTCTGAACTGAAGAGGAAATGTGTTCTTAAAATTCACCTAGGTTCTAAAAGCAATTTGCAAAAAACTCTCAATTTTCCAGAGAGGGAATTAACAAGATTCCCCGAAATTAATAATGATTGAAAACAACCACCATATGAGATCAGTCAGAAGGGAATTTGTTACTACTCAACTACAACCCCAATCAAGAATGAAAAACCAAATATCCGTGAACATGTAGGAGATGATGATCAAATCCCAAATAACTGACCTCCAAATCCTCCAAGTTTGTCCTACAGGGATACTAGCTAATGGAGCTAGAGACTTTGCACTCAGTAATCCAGAGATAATCAGTTTGATTACTGATCGATTTTGTGTCAATGAAACTAAGAAACTTGTGGCATTCCGACTCCACAACTTCCCTAATGAACTTCTTGAAATGGCAGGTGGGACACAGATCTGCAGCCAGCTAGACTGTTAGCATTAACAACTAGTTTCCAAGTGCAGTCACACAGATAGTAAGTTTGAGCAGTTCTGGATCCCATGAAATCCCTGCAGAGAAGATGGACAACTCTGTACAATGCTGCAACTGTGCAGAGCCAACTGGAAGAGGTGCAATGGTTTACTTGGTCTTCCAAAGTTTAAAAAAAAAAAAAAAAACAACACCAAACATACAGCCAAATTTGCCAGGGGAAGTAGGAAAAAGAGAGGAAGAAGAAATGTTTGGACATACATCACTATGCAACCCATAAGCATTCCACTGATTCCTGTATCCTGGTATTGCTACACAGTGGAATGCAGTGAACTCCCCACAGTTAAGTAACAACGTTAGCTGTGCAGTCTCTGGATTACAGGATAACCATTTTTTCCCTACAAAAACCATCTTCAGCTTTAATTACAACATAGCACTAGACTCCTCTACATTAATTATACAAAGAAAGCATTGCTTCTAATCTGGAAGCAAGACTAATTTATGATGCCAAATTTGTATTTTTTTTTTTTTTTTTTTAATTTAAATAAAGCCTATACAGAAGTGACAAAATACTCTTGCCTAAAATCTGCAGTCCACTGTAAAAAGGGAATTACGAAAATGTATTCCTGGTCTTCCATTCAAACCTCTTGTAACTGGATACAACACAGTCATGATTCCACACAACACATAAACCACAGTTTAGGATTACATAGAACAATTCTGATGGGTTCTACGGACAAAGAAGATGCATGGGAAGATCAACCCTACCTATACTTGAACGAAGGAGCAAATGCAAACTGTTTTCAGTGGGAACTTACTTAAACATTCTCTGACCATAATGTAATAATGTAAAATAGTGTAAAATAATTTTAAAGTTCTTGTATATTTTCCCAGGAAAACAGATTTCCACAGTCTTACTCCTGTGAAAACATTTGATTAGAAATCATATTAAACACCGCATGTGTTTTTCATTCATATGGAAACAACTGTAATCATCATTCACTCTCTAAGTGAAACAATTTTGAGAACTAAAATACTGCATTTTAAGAGCCTTTTAAATATATAGCACAAATCATTCACAGAAGAGAGATGAAGAAGATGCGACTGAAGGTCACCAGCATACCATAAACTGCAGGCTGCAGCCTTGATAACATTTTGAAAATTGCTTAGCATGCTGAAAAACGTAGGCTGTAGCTGAACACCTCCTGTCTTGCCAAAGTTAGTCCACGCACCTGAAGCGGAAAACCCCTCAATGACTGAGGATTTTTCATTTGACGCTTGTCATGCCAGATTCTTACCTACAGTAAATTAAGTTAGCCAGACAAACCATCTGAGAAATCTATGCTAATTCATTTCCTTCATAAAAAGTATGGAGCTTCGTGCTTTCAAATTCCAGCCACACAGCTTGAGTTCAGTCTCACTGAAGACTGCTGTGAATTAGTCCCTTGAAACTGAAAGAGACTTGTAACATCCAGAGAACAAGGATTTTGTTTAGCAGTAGTCATCTGCAGGATTGCATTCCTCCTCATTATCCACTTACACTCCATGGATACTGAATCCCTTGGACTAGCTTTCTGTGCAGCAGGGTAAACACACATGTGAACACATACACACAGAGACATATTTCATAAGGCAACTCACCACTGCTAGAAGCATCGTTGAGATTTAGCAGCCCACCTCCGAGCCCTCTGTAACTATGGTAACTGTAGGTCCCATTTCCATTGATGTACAACACCTCCTGTGTGCTAGAAACAGCTGATGTTGAGTAAGTGACCTGGGCTGGCTCCTGTTTGTACTGTTTGTCAGCTGGTGTAGCCTCATCCTGCAAAAACAAAGAAAGGTTTTGAGTGTTTTGTGTTTATTTTTTTTTTTTTTCCTTCATTTTACCTTGCATAAGAAGGGTCTCTTCCATTGTTAAGACTTCCCATGTACTTGCTTTCACAAAATTTTAATTCACGTTAAACAAGCACAGACATGTCTCTGAGAGGCAGAACAGCAGCTAATAAATAATCTCAGATCTATGGGAAACCTGTATTTTTATTTATTTCTGCTCCAATAGCCAAACATACTGTTTCTTAAAAGGGAAGAGGCATCCTCTCATCCTGAAGAGCTCACTGTCTCCTGCAAAACCCACCTCTGTCTAAAAATAGTATGGGAAACAAGAAAGAAGCCATTACTTTCTGACTACAGGAATCACTTCTCTAAGTAGGAAAACTGTCTCCTTCTCAATAAAAGAAATCAATGAAAAATGCTCCAAGTACTTCTCTTGAAGCATCATTCTCAGAAGTGACAGAAGGAGTAGAGAAACTGAATACAGTCACATTTCCCCTATTTGCAGATGGCTCAGACAGTGACCATGCCTACAAGGATCGAAGGGCAAAGATGATTCCACAGACATGATTTGAAAGCATTTATAATCTTGCAATTGAGCAACAACTGCACATCATACATTTCCCTAACACTCTCAGTTTACTTCCGTTATGCTTGCATGATACAGAACAATATTTAGCACAACTGCCCCACAACTTTCCCCGTGAGGAGATTGTTTCAGAAGTCTGTTTTCCTCCATCAGATGCTGTAAGTACTGCTGAGAGCCCCATACCTCCACTCAGACTCACAACAACAAGTGAAAAAGAAGAAAAAAAGCATTAAGATTGACTGTTTTATTAGATGCAAAAGGAAAACCATCAGTGTCTGACAAAAACATTTCAGTAAGTTCAAATAAAACAGATCTAAGGAGCTATAATATTGGAAAAAAAACAAAAAAAAAAACAAGTTTGGTTGCTAAGTATACCAAATTTTCTGAGATTGCTACAAAAAATTACAGACTTTTAAACATTTAAGAAATATCTATGTATATATCAGCAATGGAAGAATCAAATAGTTCAAACAGCATCCAGATTCTGTCGAAGAAAAAAAAAAAAAAATGGCCATGAAGCAGATTTCCTGTTTGCATTAGTCAATCTCACCGCCAGCTTTTCTAAGATGAAGAGATCCCTGCCTTTTAGTTATTTACTGGCTAAAGAGATTGGGCTATAATTGAGATGACTCACAAGATAGAACATATATTATTAACAGAAATTTTAATATTTAATACAGAATGTTGAATCATCACATAATTAACTCCATAAACAATCAGAATGAGACCTCTTGGGCACTAATATGAGCTGAAGCTAAGCTCTGCATTTTTTTTTTTTTTTAGAGTTGGCCAAATTGGTCTTGTACACATTTTCTTAAACAATGATAGACTCAAGTAAAAATTACATGATTTTTTTTTCTTTTTGCAAAGAATTCAACCTTAATATAATTTACCTTTTAACTCCAAAGGCAACTGATATCTGCCATAAGAGATAACATATTAATTTCTACAAGAAAATATTCATAAGTTATACAGGAAAATTCTTTCTTGGCAACAAAGCATAAATCACCCAATTCCTTAGCAGTCTCAAGGTTGAGATCCTTATTTCTAAAACTAGATGATCCTTTCTGCTACAAACTCCCTCAAGCCCTCAGTTCATGAAAATTTTCAAGGGATCTTCAGCAAATTTACCAATACCTGGGCCACTATCAAGGGTGCAGAGCGAAGGGAACTAAATCATGTAAGCTGCCAAAACAACTAACTGTACAGACACAACTTACACAGCGTATCTTTACCAATACATGTACCAATAACTCCAGAATAATTCCTGAACAGACAAGAAGTGCTGTCCCACAGATGAGAAGCACATCTCCTTATCCCATCTATTTGTGTACCACAGATTTGCTGTTCCTGAATATACATGCACTCTAGAGCCCCTCTTGGTCACTGAACCCGCCATGTGAAGTGAACACACAGCAGTGAGCTTTTTTCAGAGCAGATGCTCTGAGCTCGTGGAAGAGCACAACAGAGCCTGGCCACAGGGCTGCACAATGCTGCATGCTGATGCATGCTAGCCTGTGTGTTGGAGCACATGGCTAAGAGGCAACAGACCAGAACTGTGCCTTCTTGTTGCAATGCACAGTGAAGAGGTGTAAAATCTGGAATGTGAAGTCTTTGATAGCTTTGGTGGGGGGAACCTGAACTCAAAGCTTCCATCTCCTAGCAACCAGACTAAAAGCAAAGCTCTGGGAGGAGTCATAGTCTGAAGTTGTGCCACTCACGGAGTGGAAACATACAATTCATAGAACAGAGACAGCAGTCAGGGAGCATGACTAAGGGATGCTTCCAGCACAGCTCCCTGTCAATACTCCTGACTCAGCATCTCCCTGTCACAGAATTCATCAGCTGCTCTGACAGTGGGATCCAAAGGCTTTGTATCAAACCATTTACAGCCACACAGGACATGTAGTGTGCCCTGTGCTGGGAACTCAGAAGGTAACCACATCCTGGCAGGGAAGACACTCCCAGGGCCATGAGATTGGTTGAGCAGGATGCTGCTGGGCATGGGACTCTTGGTTCCATGAGATAATTAAAGGTGCCTCCTTCTAAATATTACACACATTTTTAAAAGCAGTACCCAAATAATGACTAAGGCACCATTTGTTTCAGTCCTCAAGTTTAGGACTAAGTGCTTAGCTCAACACCTCAAGATGCTGAAATGTAGAAACAGGGTAGAAACTTTATTTGGGAGGAAAAGTAATTTAGACCTTGAGCATATGATCTGGAAACTGATAGAATCATAGAAATATAGAGATACCTCTTACATACATTACATGCTAAAATGCATATTATCTGTTCACTTGATAGACTGGAGTTTGTGACTGTCAACTTAGTGTATATCAGAGAGATATACACTGTCTCACATTTATGCCTAGGTCTATATCAGGAGAATTTTTTTTTTTCCCCTTCAAATTCAAATAAGTTTGTAATTATTTTTATTTATTCCCTTATGTAAGCAATTAGTCTTCTAAGGACAGCACATAATCAGAAAAGATTTCATGAACAATTGCATAGCCTTTATACCAAGGAAGTCCTGCTCTGACTGATACTCTGAGCATCTAAGGAATAGTTTAAAGGGAAATACCTCCTACAGCAGCACAGATGTTAGTACAGAATGTCACAGCTGTGCTACAAATAATCCAACTGGCAGCATCCCAGCATCCAACATCAATGCCAGAGGAGATACAGTATAGACATCTTTTTAAGGAGTCTGTCTTTTCTGGAAAGAACTCTAGGCACAAAGGTTCCTTTTTGTTTCTTATCTCCTTTACCATCATCATAATAATAAAATAAACAGCTTATTAAAACAATAAAGCCTGGAAAATTGATTCCATTCTGAGTTTTGATCCCATATATACACATACATATGCATCAAAAATCCTGTGCACTCCCATTAAGACAAAATATAGCTATTGCCTTGGCTGTTACTCCACTGTTATCATCAAGTACAAAAAGCAAATGGACAATGCCGACTGACCGAAAAGCTAGCAAAACTTCTACAAAGGGAATGTAAATTGTAATATTCCAAAAATGGCAAAGATGGTGACGTTCAGTTAACTTGCTGCTTTTCATGGAAGCCACTTTCTACCAGATCAAATTAATAGCTCCACAAATACCAGCTTTTAACCACCCCTATGTCAAGGTGATTTTTTCCCACTCAATTAGAAAAAAAGAGAGACAAAGGAACACATTTTTGCCTCATGTTGCCTGACATTTCATTTTTGGATATATTAAACTGCTTAATGTGGATTAGTTTTTGTTCCTGTCAGTAAGTACTGCTCTCAAAAGACAACTTTGAGGCTAGAAAATCTTGAATGTAGATTAATCTTCAAACAGATAGGAATACCAGCCCTCCATTTCTTCAGCACAGGAAAGAACATATTCACTTGAAAAAAATGAAACACTTTCACATTCTTTAAAATAATTTTTAGCCTCAATGGCTTGTAGTGGGGCCTTAGAAAAAAATTAATGTTTCATATATTTTTCCCATCTGGGCCACACCAATTTATTTCTGTGACTTTTGATTCAAAAGTGAAATCAACAGAAATGCATGATAAAACTGTGCAGTACTTTCCAACATATACCCAATTAATCTTCATAATACTCTTGCTGGATGGGCCTTTTATCACTGTTTTTCAGATAGTGAGATTCTGGCAACCTTAAGCTAGCATTACTACATCAGTGCTTGAGTTCTACAACCATAACAATGCAATGGCCTTTGGTTTCTCTAACTAATTTTTTTTTTTTTTTTTTTTTTTTTTTTTTTTTTTAAACAATGAAAAGAAACTTGACAGGAACACTCTGCTGAATCTGCAGGGGATGGGACTGGCCATCAGCAACTGCATGCAGCAGTGTTGGAAGCAGGGCAAACCATGGGATTCCTGGCCCCTATTGCCAGGTCTGTAGGCAAGTCCCCTTCTGGCAACCCAGGCACTGCTGCTGTTTCTCCCTCCACCATGACGCGATAGCACACATCCTGTACTCTGCCTCTTCACATTTGTTCCATGCTGTGCCTTCCAAATACCAATTCATCGCATCTTCCTTGCTTTTGCAGTTCCACCTTCTACCCTCCTTCTCAGTTTTCTTGCCCATAAATTTTAAATTCTCCTTTTCAAACAAGACTCTTGTTCCCTGATACCCGAGTAGTCTCAGCAATTCAAGTCTTTTCATTTCCTATTTTGCATTTCACCACTGTTAACATTCACCGATCTGAGGTTTTCTCTCCCTCCCAGGACTTTTTTCAGCCTCAGATCCCCAGTATCCTATCCTTTTCAACAAAAGAAAAGCTGGCTTCTACATTTCACAAAAGTCACTCCTGTTTTCACTCCCATGTTATTTTTCGTTATTCACTGTTACAATCAGAAAGGTCAACACAATGGAAGGAGTATACAGGAGTATAGTAGCAAAGGGCCTAGTGCGAACGGAAGGGTGTTATGAAGGAAAAGCACTCACCCATCTCTGAAGAGCTAGGTTTGCAGGGAAATTTCCACAAGGAAGAGTTCTCTAATCAGAGATCCTCCCCCAGTGGCAGTCAGCCCTTAAATAGGGTCTAAGAGAGGTACAGCCAGAATCCACCTCTTCTGATCACATGGGAGAATTGCCTTCACCTGTGCTTGCAGGGCTGACCAGGTCCTTTCCCCAGCTGTTCTATCAGTGGTTCAGGCTGTGACTCAACAGTTACTATACAGATGTATCTGACCCTCTTTCTTTCACTTCTACTTTATTGAATCCCATTTCACAACCTTACTCTTTCTTCATCCTTTATCATTATCACTCTTGCTATGGTTCACAAATCCAGTGCACATCTCCTGTTTTCTGTTCTGAAACCAGATTCCTGTTACACCTGCTGAAATTCAAACATTCTGGTAATTTAGCAACTAAATGTCAATTGTGTAAGCATGGGCATCCAGCAAAACATCCTTGGCTTAAGTGACACCAAATGTACCATTACAGTGTAAATACTAGATAGTATTATTCACCTATTTATTGTGAAATGGTAATCACATTTAAGGATCAAATTATCCTTAAAGGACAAATCTTTCCTCGTTTTTGAAAGTGGCTGAAGTTTTCTCTGAAATACTTCAATAGGCGGAAGACATACAGAACAGTAAATATCATCAAGTTATTACCCAACTGCATATCTGGTGTGATAATAGAAAGTGTCAGTTAATCTTAATAGGTGATGATACTATTGACTGCCTTGATTACATGCATTGTTCTGATTGAACTTTGCATCTTTTTATTGGTTTTAAATGCACAACATTAATTCTCCTGGCTTTGACCCACCTTTTAATTTTATGACCAATATCCTGGAGGCCCAGAAACCTGAACAATATTATAGCATATCACAGGAGAGTATATTTTCCTTTAACACGGCAATAAGGCTGCTGATTCACTTAGCAATGAAATTCTTAGCAATAGTGGAAGTGGAATTTCCACAAAAGATGGATGTGAGGATTCATTTCAGTTTTGGTTTTCACTGCACATTCTTTCTCATTCCTCTCCAGTTGCAAAGGCTAGTACTGGCATTATTATCCACTAAATAAAACCTGTTCAGGACCAGGGAGAACAAAATTAAAGACACACACAGTTCACTGAATTTGAAATCCAAATGAGGTTTTATGATAATTCTTTAAATAAAAAGAATCAGACAATGCAAAGTACTAAATATTTATAGTCCTTTAAAAGAATGACATCTTTTAACAGTATTAGAGGTGTTCTTACTCTGTGATCTAAGCATGAAGGTAAAATGAGCGTAGAAATAGGTGGCATCTTTTCCTAGACCAGGAGAAGAACTTCTATTCCCTAAAGTAAATGTATTAAATGATATTACCTTTCTCAGAAAGCCTTATTTCTATTCTAGCACAATGTGAAAAAGCTAGATGTTTGGCTGAAGTCAGCATAGATTCAGTATTTGTAATGAGAACATTTCTACAGGTTTCCTGATCAATTTGCGTGCAGAAGACTTGTTTCACATGACTTTGTTTGCGATGTTGCATATCTCAAAACTATTATTAAAAAAAGATCCTACAAAATTCCCAATCTCCAAAGTTAGGCATTCAAAATAAACATCTACCGGAGATTTCAACTACGCACAACAGATCTATTGCTGAAAACTGAAAATTTATTTGCTAGAATCTTTATAATCTGTTTCAGAAAAATATTCAAAACACACCAGAGATGTATTTTATCATAGGTAAAAAGTTATTCTCTGATAACTTTCCAAGACAGATACTGAATGTTTCTCCACCTCTCGGGCTGCTCACAGTGTTGTTTTTTTTAAGACAACACATACACTGAGCATCCCCTACCCATTGTCCAAAGTTATCAGGACAGATGGATTCAAAAACTAATTGTACTTCTGGGCCAATTTCTCCCACTTCAAATTTAGTTATCCTTCACTAGAGACATTCCAGAGGATAAAGTACTAGAATGGCTTAATGTCCAGATGGAGACTGATGACAAGTGGTGTCCCTCAGGGGTCAGTACTGGGACCAGTGCTCTTTAATATTTTCATGAATGACACAACAGTGGGATGAAGTCTGCAGATGACACCAAGCTGTGGGGGGTGCGGTCAACATACTGGAGGGATAATAGTCCATCCAGAGAGACCTAGACAGGCTCAAACAGTGGACCAGGTGAATCTCACGAGGTTCAACAACTCCAACTGTAAGGTCATGCAGCTGGGTTGAGGCAATCCCTGCTATCAGTATAAGCTGGGGGACACAAGGATGGAGCACAGCTCTGATGAAAAGAACTTGCAGGTACTCACAGATGGGAAGCTAGACATGAGTCACCAGTGTGCCCTTGCAGCCCAGAAAGCCAGCTGTATATCCTGGGTGCATTAAAAGAAGCATGATCAGCAAGGTGAGGGAGGTGATGCTTCCCCTCTATTCTGCGCTGGTGTGACTTCATCTGGAGTAATGTGTCCAGATGTGGAATCCTCAGTACAGAAGAGATGAGGACTTGTTGGAGCACATCCAGAGGAGAGCCACACAAATGATCCAAGGGATGAAATACCTTCCTACAAGGACAGGCTGAGGGAGCTGGGGCTGTTCAGCCTGGAGAAGGCTCCAGGGAGACCTGAAAACAGCCTTTCAATATCTAGAGTTGGGCTATGAGAAGGAAGGGGACAATTCTTTAGCAGTCTGTTGTGATAGGACAAGAGGAAATAGTTTCAAACTGGAAGAGAGGAAACTTAGATTGGACAAAAGAAAAAAATGTTTTACAGTGAAGGTGGTGAGGAACTGTTGCCCAGAGAGGTGTTGGATGCCTCATCCTTGGAGACATTCAAGGTCAAGCCAGACAGGGCTCTGAGCAACCTGATGTAGCACAGATGTTCCTGTTCATTGCAGGGAAGTTGGACTAAATGGCCTTTAAGAGTCTCTTCCAACTCAAATGAGTCTGTGACTCAATGATTTATGGATGAGGCCTATGCGCAACCAGGAGAGAGACTCCTGTTTTTGGTCTGTTTTTTTTTCCCCCCAGAAGTATTAAGAATAGATTTGAACAAACTAACTAGATTAAATTACAAAGTCAACTCCAAATGTTTTTAAAGGACTCATGCCAAATACTATTTAGATTTTTTTTAGGAACTGTTTTGATAGTTCAGTGTAGACTTGCCAGTGAAGTCAAGAGGATCCTAATTGCTGTTCTCACATATGCACACTATTTCTTCTCTTGAAAGGAACAGCTGGGAGACTGCACAGCTTTCCACTTCCTAATCTCTTTATTCAGACCTAGATCTTATTTTTTCATGACTTCCCTCTCTGCATCATTTTTATGTATTTAAGGCAGGTATGTTAAAAAAATCAAGGGAAAGCCCATTCTTAGGAATTTTCTGTCACAAGGATAACATCAAATGAAAAAAGTGCAAGAGATGCAAGACATTTCTGACAGAAGAGTTGTTATTAATGATTTTGATCCGTATTTTATCATATCCATAATGATTGATGATCCATATTTTAAAGACAAAAAATGATTAATATAATTTTTCAAATAGCGGTATATTGGTATAATAGTTTTTCCATAATATTTCCATAAATAGTGGAAATATTGGTACAGACTACTTGAGCCAAATCAGGCATAATAGAGTCCAATTAGGAATCCTAACTCCCTGCAACATGAATGGAGATGTGAGGGATCTTGAAGTGCCCATCAAAATACTGTTAGCTGCCAAAAGTTCAAGAAAAAAAAAAAGAAAAGAAATAAAAACAGAAAAACTACCATATTTCAGTTTCTGATTATAAAGGTAGTAGGTTCCTTATGTTTTGCAGTTATTAATACTGAAATGAACTGCCAGAATCAGTGCTGTCACCAGGCATCAAAATTGACAAAGCCAGCGCTTGACAAGAAATGAAAGCATGAGACTAGCAAGGAAAAAGATCAAAATATAAAGGTGCTATTGTGGAGAAGACAGAAAAACACACTTTAGTCTTCTGCACTCCTGATGACATGACACATTATTTGTAGATCGGAACGAGTATGTTAACCTTAAATAAAAGGTTAGTGTTTTCACTTTGCAGAGTTTGAGCTGTGTGGGTTTTCTGGTGATTTTTTTGTTTTGTTATTGTTTTAACTCCTGCCACCTCTTCTACAGAACAGAAAACTTTCAGAAGAGAGACTCAGACAATTATTGCAAGGAGTTGTCAGAGAATCACTTTTGTTGGAGTGATAGCAAAGCAGAGGGATTGTTTTTCATTGCCTGTCAGCTACGTGCAGTTCATTATCCACTGTGACATCAGAACAACATGAGCTTTCAGAGGTCACCAGAACTGCTGGCTGAGCATGGAAATACAAACAAGCTGGGCTTGTGGTCTATATATCTGTAATACAAAGTCACTGGGGAAAGGAGAGACTGGGTTCTTCTAAAGATTGGTTCTCTCTGCTTCAATTGAGGATAGCTTTTATATTCTGGGGTGCCTGAGACAAACTCACTTTCTTCAGTGAAGTTCAAAATAGGTGATTCCCAGTGTGTTTTCGCCTGGAAAGTGCCCTGCAAGTTACCTTTACGGCTCCTGCTCTTCTTGTCTTAGGCAGAAGTTACAGTGGTTCATAAGATACTTGAGCATTTCCTGTTATATTAAGAAGGAAATCTGAAACTTGGATATGGTCGTGCTCTTGTCTAGCTTTAATGTAGGAAAAAATGCACTTTGCTAATGGTTTCTCAACTAATAGTATTAACTGAAAGTCTCAACACAGAGATATAGTGCAAGACTGCATACTGCACTGCAGTGTATGCACAGCTTCATTAGTGTGATTTTAAATAATGTGTCCAGTGATAGCCAGCACCAGATTAGAAACTTCTACTGCACTTGGCTTGAGAAAGTAAACTGCTGCTGTGCCTTTGAATCTTGGCAAAACTCCTCTGTGTTCATGGTATTCTTCACAAAATACATGGCATTTATCTTGGAGAAAGCCCAATCTATTTCAATTCAGAGGGACAAAAGTGCCACACAAAGAGCAGAGTAGTCCTCAGAGCTACAATTTAATGGAGGAAGATGAGAGGAGAGATGATGGTTGGAACTGTTGCTTTATCCCCATTGTACCAAGAGAGAAGAGATTTGTTAAGGTCCAGACTTCACACAGATGTTTTTCCTCTTAGGATAGGCAGATACAAAGGCAAATTTTGAATGAAGACCTGCACAGCATAAGATAGCTCAAGGCATGGGACTAAGGGAGAGGGCTAGCTGAGCCTGTTCCTAAGGGGACTTCAATTGCTAAGTGCCCCGCCTCAAAAGTGAAGCACCAGGATGCTCCTGATACAATGAGAGTAACTGCAAATCTGAAGAAAATACATGTAAAACTTCAGTGGAAATTAGACACAGCCTTCTGAGCAGGAAAGCAATTGTTATGTTTCTGCATATGTCCCTCGTCCTTTGAAAGCCTGCTTCTCTGCAGCATCTAGCACCTTGCAGAAGGTGGTCGTGGATCCTTTTTGCTGCCTTTTCATTGACAGGAAGTACAGACAGAGGAGTCTGAATGCCTGACCATTCTAACAAACAGCATAAACTGCGTGGAAGCAATGTTGTCACTTCCCATCCCATGAGCAGTTTTGCCTTCAGGTAGTGCTGTTGAATGAATCAACATATTACTGAAATTGAGGCACGGTGATAGAGATGTAGCAGTACCTGCTGCTGAACCAGAAAGATGCAACGTGAAATTCCTCTGTTGCCGCATACACCTCTGGTTCAGAACAGGCCTTGCAATGCCTCAGGCAACTCTGCTTTTATTTATCATCACAGTGATGGTTTTTTCCTTTTTGTAGATGTGTGTACTGTTCTCAAGAAACTATGTCAGTTCCATTACCCCTTGCCAGTATGTTATTTTATCATTATTATTATGGGCAACAAGTTCAGTTGGGATAGATGAATATCACTCCATTCAGTGCAATAGAACTGTGGCACTAGAGAACTTTTCAAAACTCATGAATCAAGTATTTAAAAAGCATGCAGGGGAAATTGTGTGGGAGAAGTGGAGCAATGCTTGTGCCAGCTTTGTGGATTTATTACTATAGTATCATCACAGGCAATATAATTACACCTCCCACTATAGGTCTTTTCATTTCGTACTTTATACGTGGCATCACTCTTGTAAGGAGAGATAATAACCACTTTCCAACCACCCAAGAAAGGTTGAGGTCACAGTCTGGTAACAAAGAAGGAACTGCTTACCCCTTTCCAAGGATCAGGACTCACCAAAAACTCCAAAGGAAGAAATCACCAAGTAGAGATACTTCCATTGCAGCTGCCAGCCCTTCAGAGAGGTTCTGGTCACACAGGTGAATGCTTCCACCTGTGCTCCCAGGGTGGCTACACCGCTTCACCAGGTGCTCAGCCACGGGTTCAGGCTCTGAGCTAATGCTTCCCATCCAATTCCCAACCACTGACAGGATATTTTCTAGATAAAAATAGCTTTCTATACATCTCTTGTCTCTGAGGTATGGAGATTCGACTGCTCAAAAAGATTTTACTGGAAAATTACAGAATATGGTTTGGAATTTTTGTGCTTTTTTCCTATTTTTCTTTTGTGCTTCACATTCTTTTAATACTGCACATATTACTTTCCACAGTGAAGGGAAACACTATATATTAGACTCCAAATGAAATTCTTTTTCATTTAGATACAGGAGATGATAGCCTAGATGTGAAGTGCTTGAGGTCATTGTGGAAGTTTCACCCAATTAAAAATGCCTCTGTGTTCTGCCTTGAAGAGGAAAAACATCCTGTAGATTCCAGTAGCATATTGCCATTTTTAAAGAATGGTGTCTCTGCCATGGGTAAATTCCAATAGGAGTTACAGATAACTGCCTTACAAAAAGAGTTTTCTTGTCTTAAAATAAGAGAGTGTACAGTTGCTTTCCTGTACACATTTAATGACTGGTTCTTGTTTTCAACAGGCTCAGATGTCTTGAAGTGTTTTGCCCTGTGGTTGATATATTTGATTCCTAACTACTCAATTTTAAACTTGCCTTAAAATCTGAACTGTACGTTTGTGAAAAACAAAATCATTTCTATGAATTTAATGCATGTTTTTAAACACTGCCTCGGGTACAGCTTGACTTTTACAGTTAAAATAGAAAAAGAATTTTAAAAATAAAAGGTATCTTAAAAAAAAAAAAACCTCCCCACCATGTCTCTAAGCATTTAATAAAAGGGAAATGCTTTGCTAGTGAAGAAGACCAACTCTAAATATTTTAATGAACTCAGTGCATGTCCTTTGATTTCAGTTTTGTATTCTAAAAGAAGATTCAATAAATAAGAAGTGATGCTTTGGGGTATGGCCTTTTGATTCCATAACTGTAAAACCATAGCAATGTAAGTGGCTGGACAAAACAAAGAAATGACCTCTGATTGGGCTTTGGAGGATGCAAAGTCTGATTTGCTTCATTAATGGGGACAGTAAAACTGAAGCTTAATATGAAATATCATGAGTAATAAGCATTAAATTTGTGCACTGCAGTACAAATCTGTTCCCCAAATATTCTCATTTCAGGGGAGGATTTGCCTGGCACAATGCCTGAGCTGTTGGCCACTGCCTACTTGGCTGCCTTGCCCTGCACCTAGCCACTATGGCAGCTGGTGCTGATTCCAGGCGATGCACTCAATTCCTGCTCCCACTGTTGGTTTTTTGTTTGTTTGTTTGTTTGTTTTCTTAGAAAAATATATTTCTAAATTTAGTTTAGGGACATCAAGCCAGTTGTTGAATTACAAACATGATCTTGCTATCAAACAGAAGCAGTCTGTGCATATATTTCCAAATATATTTCCTGTGTGGAGAATTGCCTTGTTCTGAGGAATACAACTGAACATATTTTGCAGTTGATGCTTTGAATTTAAAAGTAATCTGTGATTGTTTAAAATCTTCTAAATCTACTTACTTTACTAACCAAAACCAAAACACATCACTGTTCTCTTGAAAAATAAGGATTTGCACATGCACATTGTGAGTTTGCGCTGATTTCATAGAATCATTAAGGTTGGAAAACATCTCTAAGATCATCAAGTCCAACTGTCCACCTACCACCAATATTGTCCATTAAACCATGTCCCAAAATACCACATCTTCTCTTTCCTTAAACACTTCTAGGGATGGTGATACCACAACTTCCCTGGGCAGCCTGTTCCAGTGCCTTACCACTCTTGGAGAAGAGTTTTTCCCTAATATCCAACTGGTGCAACTTGAGGCCATTACATCTCTCCCTATCACAGTTAACTGGGAGATGAGTCTGACCCCCAGCTTACTACAACCTCCTCTCATAGAGTTGTAGAGAGCCATAACGTCTCCCTTCAGCCTCCTCTTCTCCACACTGAACAATACCGGTTCTTTCAGCCATCCCTCATAAGACTCATGCTCCAGACCTTCACAGCTTCATTACTCTTCCCTGGATGTGCTCCAGGTCCTCAATGTCCTTCTTGTAGTAAGGGGCTCAAAACTGAACACAGTGCTCGACATGTGGCCTCATCAGCGCAGAGTATAGACGGATGTCATCTCCCTGCTTCTGCTGACAACACTATTTCTAATATAATTCCTTATGGTTACAAAGGTGTTCAGCAGAACAGTCTGCTCTGAAGGTGCAACACATCTCTTATGCAGAGAGGTGCCAGAAATAATCGTGCTTGTTAAGGCTCCGTGGGGATCAAAAATACCAAGGAATTATAAATTGGCTCACAGTTTCAGCTAAGAATAGTTGGTCAGATATTTGCTGCCAAAACATTTCATTAAACTGGCTCAAATTCTGTATGACAGCAGGGATTTACTCCCAGAAACAACATCCCCACTCCATGCTGTAAGTGAAGCCCTTAGCTAAACACGGGAAAGACAAAATTAGACCTTTATATACTTGTCTAGAAACATCTGACAGACTAGAAAGAGCTTCATGTTTAATATCTTCTTGTACGTGAAAGGAAGGGATCATTAAATAGCTCTTATTCCTGGCTTTCAACATAAAAATGGGAAGAACAAAAGGCCAAAATCTATGCCTTTGGGCCTGAGTCTCCTGAGAACAGTTATATTCATATTTCCATCAGCCTTTCCTCTTCTGTCTTCTTGACAGAAGACAAATATTAAAGACAGGGTAAGACAACTATTTTGGTCCCCGTTCATTTGCATTCCATATAGAGTAGGGAAGGGGATAAGATTATTTTAAAATTAATGTCCAAAAAACATTCCTGAGCCTTCAGCTTTATCAACCTCCAGAACAGAAAACTGACACAGCATCAATTTTACCTCATGTTCAAGATTGCAGTTCTGAATGTTCAAAATGTTAGCAGACTGAAATTCAGCACAAAGAGCCTGGAAAAATAAAGCTTTTTCTAGTTTAATGATCTCTGTGTTGAGGTGAAAAATTACCTGCTCACCTTAAGGCCCCAGTGTAAATCCAAAGCATGAAATTATTCTCAATTGCATGCCTTGCACATTATTCCTTTTGAGTACATGCTGCAAATTTAACACGGGCTGGGCTGACTGCGGCAGGAGGGGGTTGCCCTGTGATACTCAGCAGTTCTTTCCAGCTGCATCTGCGAATAGCACAACTTCATCCAGCACTGCTGAAATCAGGAATTTTGCCACTGACTTGAAAGGCAGCGGGATTTAAAATTACAATGCATGCTGCTTATTTTCTTCCCCTTGACAATATGGTTGATGCATTGTGGGTAGGAAGCTGAGTTTCCCACTACTGGTACATAATTTGGTCCCTTGACAATAATCCACATGCAGCTAAATGGTGCCTGCATAACATTTTGTGCCTCAGTGGTTAAAGCATATCATTTGCAATCACAAAAGCAAACCATAGCCCAACTCAGAAGTAAAATTATCATTAGGTGGGGAAATGATGGAAGTGTATAAAGCCTGAAATGCAAACTGGTGTGTGGTTATCCAAGGATAGTACAGTCTTCTCACTGATAATTTTGAACACAGATAAAATAGGATAGGTATTGAGATACAGAAATTACTCATGGCCCTATTAAATACCAAATCACAAGCAGGAGACTGAACACAAAATAACTATCAACTATCATTAATACAGCTATTATAAATACGATAATGAAACTATCATTAATACAGTAGGAGGCATTGAACTCTGCAAAGTAAAGTGACTTTGCCTTGTGTAATTTCTAGGATTCCAGTTTCTATCTGGTCGCTTTATATTAAGGGAATTGTCTCTTTCCATTTGTTCTTTTCTGAGGCTCCATAAGCCTCCAATTCTGAAGCAAAAATGACTTTGAGGTGAAATTGTTTAGGTTTTATGGAAATACACCACAGTGTCCCTCTGCACTGTTGCCACTTCTTGTCAGCATGAATGAAGCATCTTTCCTTTCCCATCCTCTAGAGAAAATTAGGCTCCATGAAACCCAAGAGGTAGGGCACCCCCTCCACCTCTTACAAGGATTAGAGCTGATGTGCTCTTCCTGCATACTGAACAACTGTGGCAAGGACTCAGTCTCCCTGAAATAAGACCACTTCCTTGTGCTTGCTGTATTTGTAGCTTTCTGTCACAGAAGCTCTGCATCAAAGGGCATGATCCAGCTCTCCATTGGCAGACAGGGAGACATTTCTGCATAACTCCTTTTTATGTAACTAATATTGTCCAATCTGCCCTGGATATGAAAACAGGCAGTATAAATAACAGAATAACAGAATTAATACAGCATTTAAGAGCTGTACTCTTTGTCTCTTCCTTCCTCCTTCAAGTTATAGTAGCCATTCATCAGGAAGGAGTATACACACTGACACAAATATCGTCCTTCCTTCTTTCCTACTGTTTGAATTGTAATACAGGAAATACCTGCTCATTGTCAAGATTGAGAGGCTATGAATTTGTGGCAAAGATGAAACAAATTCTGTCCTCAAATATGAAGGTTTAAAGATCTTTTCCCCCTCAGTGCCGAACACCACATACAGTAGTCCTGAAATGGAGGTCCATGCCCTCCCTGCAATTCAAGTTTTCAATTAGTTTCTTCCAAAATAGTTTTAGATTTACCTGTAATTTGTCCACCAATAACTTCCTTCCTTTTATACCTGGTCTAAAATAGCTACGCATTTAGGTTTTTGGGTTTTGTTAATAAACTATACTTGAAGAGTCTTTAGGTCAACCCCCTTGTTACAGGTACAGAAACAACAACAGATATTGTATGGAAGTATATCATTAACACGTTCTAACAAGTCAAATAGAGACTTTAAAAATGAACATTAAGGAATTAGATGTAAATGGGATGAAACACAGTATTGGTGGTCTCCATGTATGCATGCATTTATTAATATTCAGATGTATTGCATTTACACAGAACCAGTATCCACTCTGCAACTGGCACTTGTATCAAGCTACTCTATTCAGGTTGCTGCTATGACAACTATCCAGAGGCAAATGTCAGGTCAGCTTCCAGCATATGTGTCTGGGCCATAATTGCTTTGTCAGACACCTAACAGCAACCTACTCCTACTTCTTCTAACAGTAAAAACGATATTGTAAAAAATATGAAATGTTGCAATATTCTTAACACTCTATTCATATGCATTGAAAAGTTTAGATTTCCCTTCTCTTTGTCCCCTAGCCTGGCATAGGGCGTGAGAATACATCTACAGTGCCTGTTTGCAAATTTATATTCATTTACATCTCACTGTAAACCTGGAGTCATCTTATCCTTGGGGGCTGGATATTATCCTCCACTCCATCATGATGATTATTGATATTTCATTTGCCTGACTACAGATGACAGCATTGGGAAAAAAAATATAGCTGCCCTCTTGATGAGAAGAAAAAAGAATGCATTCAGTATTTATCATGTTATCAGCTCCATCATAAAGAACTACTTCATAGCATCATAGTGCACCCGAGTGACTTACTCTTATCAACTTGAAAAATTCAAATAATCGAAGACTCTTTTACTGAGTTTAGCTTTTATAATTAAACTGATGACTTCTATAGACCCCAGACTATCTTCCACATATTTATCTTAATCTTATTCTAATTTTATGTTATATTTTTTAACATACCAACTAAGAAAAAACTTTTACTATTATGTTGAGGATATGCAAACTTTTCTGGCATACCAAATAGGGAATGAAATAATGAAAGCAGAGATAAAGTTAAAGAAAGTAATGTTGTAACTGCAGAGTTGTCTCACAGCTATCTCCAAATATGATCTGATGTGAAGAATTAAAGAAAGCCTGCATATAATTGGTTTGTTCAGTGGAAGGGTAATTGTCTTCCATGTGCACGTGAAGATGTACACATATCCCAGTAGTCCCATTTTTTTACCTCTCATTTGCCTTGTAGGCAGTGATAACAAATAGCTAAATTAAATCAAACAAAACCAATTATGTATTTTACAAGAAAAGTTTTATCCAGATTTCTATGTGCAGTGAAGGTATGAGGCCATCACCTTGGTCAGGCTGTAAAATTGTCTGACTGTTGTTGATTTCAGCTACTCTCTGGAATGAAATTTCACTGTAGTCCTTGAATTCAGATTTTTAAAAATGATAATGCAGAATTCTTTTTCTTAACATGTATGTTCTATGAAATACTGCCTGTCAAGCACTCTGTAGAGTCTACTAATTAAAAACCTCAAATTTTGGCTGAGAAATGCTTTTGTTAGGATGGGAGATATGTAAGGTAACTTTCACTTTCCTCTGAGCTTAACCTCTCTTTTATCTCAACTTGCCATTTGCTGTGTAACTAAGAATCCTACACTGAAATCCTATTACGCAAGGCATAAGGCTGAAAGAAGTGTATGTAGATCACTTTTTTAGCTACTCAAAAACTTCTGCATGCTAAAGTAGCATTTCCATAACACTAGTCACTGAAATGGAGGTCAAACTGCTAGAATAACGTGAATTGAATTGAGATAGAATCCCATCCACTGGCTTCGCAGTCATATGTGACTTCCATTCTACCTACAAACATAATAATGAATTCTTAAGGGTCCAGATTCCTATGCAATACCAATCACCATGATGCTGCTGAAGCTATCTCAATTTTTTTTTTAAATGATCTGGCTATCTATGTGTAGATAATAATATATTCTGTAATTCAGTTCTTCTACTTTCTGCTATTTATCCTCCCTCCTAGATGCTCATATTTTGTTTTGATGTTCAAAACTTTACTTCAATTATAAGGATAATGTTTGTTCATAAGTTTTGCAACATGACAGCATGCAAAATATTATTTCTAAGGAAGAAAACAATGAAACATAAGGCAGCTGTTGTAAAAAAATAACATGTGTCCAAATATATGTGAAGGCTTTTTTGTTGTTGCTGTTGTTGCACGCTAAATCATGTCCCTGAGCACCACTTCCAAATGGTTTTTAAACACATCCAGGAATGGTGACTCAACATGCACATATTAACTTTCATAAACTACTATTTTCCTTTAGATCTTCCCTTGGAAATTTTTCCTTGGTCTTTCTGATTTCACAAAGGATGGTAACAACATTAATCCACCTCCACTTTCCACACATAACTCAGTCCAGCTCTGCTCGAGACTGTCTTAAGGTGAGGGTTCATGAAAACTACACTACAAAAATAACTTTTCTGAAGAAGCTGAGACTGACAGCAGTTAGGCTCCTAACGCAATATTTCAGTTTCTCTGACTGACAAGAAGCAGAGCCACAGGGCTTAAGGTTCCTGTAACAGCCACTCACAGAAGAGGCACCCAGCCTCCATTTGCTGCCCAGGACAGCAACGGCCAGATGGCTTTAACAGAACTTCTATTTATTTAATCACTCTCCTTTTGTCCAACCAAGACTATTTGGTTCTGCAAAGTAAGAGACACAATAAAAGAAGTCATCCTGTTCACAGTATGTAATGAATGCATGTAAAAGGGGTGTACCTCAGCTCTATTTAATGCTTTGCAAGACTCCCTTGTTGATGTTAGTCCTTAAGGTTCACTTCAGAGTAACTGGTTCATAGTGAATATTGCTAGAGTTGTAATGAGGATCTTGAAAGATTAGTCCAGGGGCATCGCTCAGAACCAAAACAAACCATTAGGATTCAGATAATATTTCTTCTGTCATTGACTTGAAGCATGTAATAAGAGGATTACCTAACTATTGTTTCCACATTTTGGTCATCTCTGAAGAAAATGCCCACAAAATGCAAGACTGGAATCATCCTGTTTTAGAATCTGGACTCTACAAAGGTGAACTGCAGAGCAACGCAAAAGCTCTTCATTTCTTTTGCACCCAATTTCTCATCTGGGTGATAGAAAGATCAACAAATGCAGGCCAGTGAGTGTGGACATTCCACTCTCAGGCAGTATTATCAGCAAACCTATATACTTTGAATAGGTAAATCTACCAAACTTGTGCAGTGGAATAAATTATTTTAAATACTAGTCAGAAATAAAAAGTGGAAGAACAGAACTTTTCCATCAGGTAACATTTCCAGTATGGGACTTCTCAGCACTTAGATCATAAGCCAACAAACAGAGCTTAAGCTCAAAATAATGGAAGCGCACTGAAGCTAAAGAGTTTACTTGAGAAACACCTAACACAACAGACAGACAAAGGTACTATCTTCCAAGTTCCTGTGATCTAGTAAACACATTTATATTCCTTACAGAGAAGTCTCAGAAAGTGACAATGTCTTCAGTGTTACCCTTTGAAAGGTACTAGTTTCCTTACAAACAAGATCACTTTGTTTCCAATTAGGAAATAAGTGGTCATTAAAAAAATAAACAACGAATTTTGAAAACAAGTAACTAATGCTAGCGAGACCAGCTTGCATAAACCTATTTTTAAATTTGGATTTTTGCAGGCAGAAATTTTCTGCACTTAAAGTTTCCATTGCTTTGGTTTTTAAGCTGGTTATTTTTCCTGAGCGAAAACTGGCGTATTTTTTTATCAAGTCACTAGTACTATATGCAAAGCCATATTTTAATTTGGAAAGTTGTGTTATTTTACTAAAGCACAGACTTACAGTAGGGATTTATATTCAACATACTCAGAGCTTCCTGCTAAGAGACTGTTGTGTAAGAGAAGCAGTGGTAAAACAGAGGAGAGGAAAGAGCAAATAAAGAGAGCTCAGGAAGCTGCTGAAATTGCATCTCAATTTCAGGACTGAATATCAGATTCGTGTTCATTACACGATGTTTCCAGTCACCCCTGCAGTGGCAAGGTGTCCTTGAGCTATTCGAACGAGGCAAAGAATGTGACAGGGGACTATCATCAACCCTATGTACCAGTGGAGGTGGTTTTATTCAGTGGTGACATTATACCGCTTCTAAACACGTACCACTCACTGCACAGACCCTGCAAGACAGAGGTAATAAACCTGAGGCAAGCACTTCTTAGCAGCATAAATACAGAGACATTTTCTGTATAGCTGGAGAGAGAATGAGCAAGTGTGAGAACATGAGAATGAGTACAGAAGGAAGAGTGACTGGGACCTTCCAGTATTCATTCTGGTTTGCTAACAGATTTGATTGGTCAAATTACTGTTTCCTTATAAAGACTGCCATGCATATGCATCATTTTCTATCTATATATTACACATTTCTATATATCTTTTCAGTATCTATAGAGGGGTTATAAGAAGAAAGAGAAAAGACTTTTTAGCAGGGTTTGTTGTGATAGGACAAAGGGAAATGGTTTCAAACTAGAAGAGGGGAGATTTAGATTGAATATAAAGAAGACATTTTTTACAATAAGGGGGGTGAGGAACAGCTTGCCCAGAGAGATGGTGAATGCCCCATCCCTGGAGACACTCAAGGTCAGGCTGGACAGGGTTCTGAGCAATCTGATGTAGCTGTATGTTTCCCTGTTCATTGCAGGGGAGTTGGAGAAGGTGGCCTTTAAAGGTCCCTTCCAACTCTAAGGATTCTGTGACTGTACCTACAGAAGTACATTTGCCGTATTCTGAAAAAATACTTCAGAAAACTATCCATAAAATGCATATGAATGTTTGTATCTTCTGAGAAGATGGTGATGGTATTCAAATTACATCTAGCTCTGAGGCAGACTGACCCCTTTGGGGAAAAAAAGGCAGATTTCACCATGCTGCATGCACAATGCACATAAAGCATCTTTAATGCAATGCTTCCACTCGCATCTGAGTAGAAGTGCTGGAGGAGTGCTCTTACCAAGTCCTCTTAATGATCTATTTTCCAGAATCATCTAACATTTGTTCCCTAATAGAAAGTCTCCTGATAAAATTTATCAAATGGTAGTTTCCATTATCTACAGTTTATTTCCCTTTTCCTCCTCCCAAATTTCCACTGAAGCCTGAGTCCACTTCATTTGTTTAATGCCTAACTTTGGGAATATACATTCAAAAAGGAAAAGCAGAGCCATGTTAACAGGAAGATAAATTTCTTTTTGTTTGCCTTATTTTGGTTTTGGTTTGTTTTTTTTTAAATTGACTTTGTTTTAATTTTTAAATTTGTCTTTGTTTTCAAAACTACAGAACAGTAAAAAAAAGATGGAAGATGAACTCAACTTTCTCAACCTTATTCTGTTTAAGAAAAAAAAAACATTGAAAATATTTCATTTTGGATATATGTAAGAAAGGCAAATAAAGTATAAAAGTAAATAAAAAGTAAAAATAAGAAAAAATAAGAAGAGAAGGATAAAGTCCTTTTATCTATGAATCATTTTCTCCAGATACAGGCTCACTTCCCATCTCAGCATGAGAGTACAGTTCTTTATGTTAAATATTCCACTAAGAAATATTCCAGAATACTTTCCTCTCAATCTACTTTATTAATGTTATGTATTTGGAATAAAGAACTACAGTTCAATGGAACTGGGGCTAGAACTAAGGTTTTCTACTTCTCTAATTACTGTCCTAACTCTTCACCCTCCTAGGGTAAATTTCTTACTGTAGGTTTCATGAAGCTACCAATAGACATTCCCATAGGTTTTTTTTTTTTTTTTTTTCCAGAAAAAAAAATATTCAGTACATTTATCCTAAATTCATGAATAGTTTTGATAGCAACATCCCACATCAAGTGAGCTAATTTACTGCTTATTTAATCAAGTATCTGGTGATAGCCCTAACCACAATACTTAGCTACTTTAACATCACTTTTAGAAGCAAGATGATCAGTTCAGAGCTGTTCTGCCTACAAATACTGAATTCTATAATTGAAAGAAAAGAACCAGCTCACCCCTTAATAAAAATTGTTACCAAATCCTTCAGTAACACCACAAATTAAAGAAAGAAAAATCCTATTAATAGCTTTCTGACTTCTGGCTACAGCTTTTAAAATGTGCTTATTTCAGCAGCTCTCTGGCTCCTTGGGGAGTACTGTGGGATTTAAATCACTTGAAAACTCTGCCTCACTCTGGATGGACTGAGGAATTGAACCACTCTATTTATGATTATTGAGGTCAGGTTAGTCTCTAGACAGTGCAATGAAAATAGATGATATTTGCACAAGTCTTTTCTCAGCCTCCTTGGGGCAAGCATGTTGATTCTGTAGCTTTTTTTGTTGTTGTTGTTCCTGACAAATGAGGGAAAATAGACAGTATATAAAATCTGCACAATCTGAATGAGCAGTAAGCCGCACTTGACATTACACTACTTTGACATTCTATGGGATTTGTAAACCTTAATATAAGTATATGGCATTATTGAAAATACTACAAAAAATTTAAGAACAAAGGGACATATCATTATCAACTCTCACATCTGAAGTTATCAATAATCTAAGCATAGTACTAAGAATCCTTTATTCAGCCAGGGCAGGACCTGGGGGAAATAAATGGACTGAAATGGACGGTGTAAAGGAAATTCTTCTTTTAAGCACTGCATTCCGCAAAAAAAGTTCACCTACCATAACAGAAGCATATTTCAGAAAGAGCAGAGATATTACTTGGACTGGGCTTTCTGATAGTTATGAAGAGAAATAAAGACTAGAACGGTTTTTGCAATAAAAATGCTAGACATCCACTGTAACCTTGGAACAATTAGATAATCAAAACCTAAAGTGAGTTATGAGTTTGAATTTTAAGTGTTGAAGGAAAACAAGCAATTCTCAGCAATTTAAAAATAATGAAATCCTATCACACACTATAAAAGCTGAAAATATGCATATGAAAAAAATAAACATTGATATGAGATTAGAACACTCACCAAGTCATTTGATAGCTTTCTTTTTATGTATATTCCAGTGACTTTTCTGTTGTAAGTAAATAGGTATTTTCAGAAACTTACAGAATTGCACATTGCACTTAAAAATACATACAAAAATTGGAAAGGGAGTATGCTCACAGTAAGCAGTCTGACTCACGTATGCAAGCACTGTTTCTGATATTTATGTAACACACACACTACATGTTCTGTTACTTATAACTCTAGCAGGCAGACTGTACGCTATGTCCTCAAAATCTACAGCTATTAAAAAGCAAATATGCAGCCTTATCCAGCTGAACGTTATAATTGTGCTAGGCACCCTCGTGCTTCTCATGTACATATAAACAAAGGTATTAGAGAGGTGCAGCTTCTGCACCACACTTCATCACGACTGTCAGTTGAAATGAGCTGAGTGCATCGATCAATATGGATGTGGAAGACCCCGAAGAACACAGTACCTGCTGTCTATCCAACCGCATCCTTTTTGCAGCATTTCTGCTTTCACTCTCACAGGCGGAAGCCAGGATACTCTCTGCAACTGCTGAAGTAAGGTGTGAGGGAATAGGTCGTGACTATGAGAGAAAAAAAGAAACACAGAAATTATTTCTAGCCTGATCCACGACATCCTCAATAAAGCTCACAGTGCTGTCACCTAGGCAGGAAGATCGTTCATTGAAATGTAGTTTATACCAACAAAACAGGGAAATGGAACTCGCAAAGATGAAAAATGAAACTAGTTAGATGCTAAAGCTGCAGCTGATTGGCATACCCATGAGAAGCCCTTTCCCCCCACAGCTCTATTGTCCGGTGCGCTCAGTCTGCCTCATTACGCTGTACTTTGCACAGACAGTGGCATATTCTCTGTGTTCCAGCAGCACTCCGGCCGTCTGATTGTTGGTAAGAAAGCCAAACGGCTTTTATCCTGTACAGCATGTGACGGAGACGAGTAGTGGCTTTTTATAGTCATAAAACCCAAAACAAAACAAAAAACCCGGAGTGACTGGGGCTAAGGCATCACTCAGAACAGATTGTCAGAACATTTTGGAGCAGTCTCAATCTGTAGTATGTGAATATTTGCATTCCTTACTGCAACATGACTGATGTGATTAAAGTGACTTCTAAAAAAATCTGTTTTCCTCTCGATATTGTCATCCTTCTAACTATGTAGATATTTTGTGGTTTAACTAGGTATAGTTCATTATCCACAAACAAAACCCCTTGTTACTAATTTCATAGAATTTACATACTTTAGGTAAAAGGTGCAATGAATCACAAAAAAAAAACCAAAACCCTAAACACAAAAGAATGCTAAAATCTGTTTTAGCTCAGTCATGAATTCCAGTATGATCTTCCCTACCCCTTTATCAATAAGACTGTTTACATGTGTTTTTCCTAATTACATCCACAGCAACTAAGAGATGAGACTAACAATAAAACTAGTTATATCTTTGTTAGTATATAAAGTTGAACTATAAAGAAATGAAGAAAATTAGGACAGCATCCCAGACACTGTCACATACAAGCGCAACTATGAAAGTAATGCCTTCTATTTTATTATATTTGCCCACAGTGTCAGAAGTAGAGGTTGGTGTTATTGCAGTACAGGCTAAACCTCTCCACCAGTAGTCCATTACATGTTGTTGCTGTGTGGCAGGTGGCAGCAAAGAGGCAGTCTGACACAATGGTGTCTGACATGGAAGAGCGTATGAAGCCCAGGTGTGTCACTGAATTCCTCCATGTGGGAAAAATTGTACACATTGACTGTCATCAACACAGAATGTTTATGGAGACCAAATAGTGGATGTGAGCACAGTGAGGGGTGGGTGGTGTGTTTCAGCAGTGGCGACAGTGATGTGAAGGACAAGCCACAGACCAGGTGACCATGCAGAGCTGTCACACTGTGAAACAAAGAGTGTCTCGATCAGCTCATTCACACAAATTAGCTAATGGTGGTGGCTGTGGTAAGAAATAGTTTTTTGTTCTTGATTAGTCAAATGCCATTACTGTGCTCTTTGTATCTGTTGTTTCTATGGAAATAAAAAGGAGACATTACTTTTGGAGTGATCTATGTACATAAACATAAGTGCATTCCAGACATTACAGTTTACTGGACCTTATTCTGAACTACTGTAAATTTTCAAAGCCTCACTGAACTCAAGTGAACTGTGTGAATTCACAGCTACTGGGAAATTAGCCATATGTGGTTTGGGGGATTTTTTTTTTGTTTCTTAGTTGTTTTGTTTTTTATTGGGCTGGGCTGCATGCGTGGTTTTTCTTGGGTGGTTCTTGTGGTTCGATTGGGTTTTTTCTTTTCTTATTAAAAAAAGCATGAACCTGCTGTGAAATGTCACTGAGTTTTAGAAGCAGATTTTGAAGTACACTGTTCAGTTTTTATATAACCTCCGTGATTCTGAGATCATATTGACACAACAGATTTTATGGTTTTCATACTATTCCAGAAACTGTGAGGAGACCACGACTACATTTTTACCTTTAAAAATTTAAATCAATTTATTGACTTTGAATGTGCTCTGCAGAATGTCATTTTATCATCTCATTCTCTACGTTCTCCAATGCACAGAACCTCAGTCAGTTGGGGACCAGTGGCTGAACTAGCTTTTAAAAATAGAGAAGGATTTGTGGGCCTCCATCTCTAGTGCTCTTAACTTAATTCTCCACATTCATACAAGAGGAAACTCTCTATCACCTGATACGGCTGTGCCAGAAAGATAATTAGAGGCAGCAATACTACAATAAAATATAACATTTGGGTGGAACAAACCTACTGAATTTGGTTGCAGTTTGAACAGCAATGCATTCCCATGCACTGAAAATAAATCATTCTATGAGATGAGGGACAGTACTGCTAAAACCTGGTGTCATTACGAGGTTAGCATCACAGCAAATACAGCTATCTTCCTCAGAGCTTCAGAGGAGGGAGTAAGCCTTCGAATGAGGTTTTCATTGACAAAGCATAAATATTTTTCTTCCTTAGAACTGTGCTGATCTCATGGTGATCTAAATATCTTATCACATCATTTAACCGCACTAAATCCCTCTCTGTATTTGGTGGCCAAGTGTCACTCTACATGCCACTTTTCTGCGTATGTTGAAGATTCATGGAAGTCTCAGTGTGCTCCTCCAGTAGTAGGTTCCTGAAAAATGCTATGTAAACATCTGGCTCATTCCTCCAGCTATACTTAAAGCTCAGAGCTATAAAGCTACATAAACATCAACAGATATTCAGAAGGTGATGTAAGAACTAAAAAAAGTAACATTCTGTCCAAAAAGCCAAATGAATTCATGTTCCCCAGATTATTTATGGGAGAGAATAGGTTTATTAGAATTTTAAAAATAATGAATCACCATTACAATCAAGCAGTCACCTGTTTTTCCTCTAAAAATGATTGTAGCAGGTATATTCACCATTGAAACACTGCTCAAAAGTTAATACCTGGAAAAATGAGGAAGTCTCCAGGGTAATTGAGTATCTTCCTCTTGAAACATCTATTAACCCACAATTTCTCACACATCACCACAGCCAGTTGTTGATATGCTCATGCCAAGAACTATCTAGAATAAACCTTCAGGAGAACATGAATGCACGGTTGAGTCACTCGAGCAGTAAAATACTGTAACAAAGCACAGCAGAAAAACGGTCTGATTAAGGTTTGGGCTCCATCAACTCAACTTAGTCAGAGTCCTGGTCTGGCATTGATTGAGAAGGTGACTGTCACTAATAGAAGAACTGTTACAAAGATTTGCTGTTCCATGAAATGCCATACCTGTGAAATGTCAAAAAGATCAATTTCAAAAAGCCTTGCCTAAGAGGAAAAAAACACTTTGAAATAATCTTTCTTCTTACACACATTTTTTCTAATTTCTAAATAAACTGAAGCCATTGCAGCATCTCCTAAGCTCAGAGGCCCCTTCTGCCTTAGTTTAACTTCCTCTTCAATACTTCTGATTATTTTTTATCCCTGTCATGATTACCGCTATAAAATCCTTTCAGTAAGATGCATCCCAAGAAACATCTCAATCTCTGTGGGTCTGCCCATTTCCAACATCCCTGTCTGAGAGTGAGACACAAAGACATAGGGAAATGTGACAAAAGCAATGTAATTCCATTCTGCAAAAGAAAGCTGACAGCTCTCAGACAAGCCAGCCTTTTTTTTAGGCTGTCAGGTTCCCCTCAGCATGGCTCAGTGCTGTTTCACACAATTCTTTTGTTTCTATATGGAATCTAACAAACTGCTATGTTTCAAATGTACATTCCTGGTATAAATCTACCAATTACAGATATATCAGAGGGACTATTTCAGTCTAAACCACTAGGAGCAGTATGTTCACCTGAAAGAATTTTTGATCCACTGTTTGTTGCCTATAGTTGGAGAACTTTTACCTCTGAAGTTACTACCTATATATTTGCTGTTAGGTCCAGTAATTTCTTACAAGCAAAAGGAAGTTGGTCTAGTTACTCTTGCACACATTACACCGGCCTGACTCAGTTCTGAAAAAAATCAGCTACCAATTCTGTCAGATAACAGGCACATGCATACCTGCTAATATGCCAGACTTCACAAATTAACATTTCTGCATAAATATTTCCCTGTACTTTAGGTCAGTCAACAACAAAAAGGAGAATCCTGTGGTATAAGACAGTTGCAATCGCATTAATATACAGTTACATTCTTCTGTTTACAGATACTCTAGCATCTAATATAAATGTGTGAATGAGAACACATTTAAACTACTACTCAAAAACAAAAACATTTTCCAAAGCAATTGGGCATCCACAGGTAAAGGTGAATCTCCAGGATACCTCACTAGCAGTAATTGGTTTTTTCCATAGGTACCATCAAGCATTTTGAGGTCCTAACACCATGAGTCTCCCTGCTGCTCCCCTGCATGTCAGCTGTTTGTGTATGCATTATGTTCATTGCCAGAATCAAATATTATGCCACAAACCTTTCATAATAACATATTACAATCTAACACATTCTATTAGAATCTCTAATATATATAATAGAAATAAGCAATCTCTAATTAGCAGTTTTTCACAGAAAACATCCAAAATATGCAGGGCGTGCATTATCTTCAAAAGGGGTTTTTTAGTCAGTATAATGTAGTTAACTGTATGGCACAGAGCTATCCTGCACTGCACAGTTAAAAGGATTCTGAATCCTTTCCTTACAGTATTTTTAAATTCATATAGTAAAGTACAGTACTGCAGCCTTTTGAACGTACTTTTATATTTATTTTGGGCAAAACAGTGAAATGTGAACAACTGAACTGGCATTTTAACGATTCCAGCAACTGTTTCAGACTGGGTTTTGATGTATTTCACTCAGTCTTTCAGATTGCAGTGAAGTTGTGATAAATACTCAATTTTAACACCTACTAAGAAATTCCAAAAAACAACAAGAAATATTTTTCCTAAAACATTCAGTGATGTTCACACCGCTTTTTAAAGTTTTCAGCTTTAGAGTACCTTAACTGAAATATTGACTATTGCACAGTTCATTATGACAGCACTTAACTATATCCATTTACCCAAACACATCCATATTCCTGCCTGTATGTTAAACAATTGACATTTTTCAACCAATTAATTCTTTCCTGCCTTTGCACCTCCATACGGCCTCATCTTGGCCCAATTATTGAAGAGAGCACTTTAAATGGGGTAGCAGAAAATTTCACTATCTTTTGTGATCAACAGGAATAAGATCTATCTGATTTTATCCACAAAAAGATTTGGTACTTTATCTAATCTAGTTATCTAGGCTCATTTTTTATACCTTTGAAAAGACACACATCTCCAGAAGATGACTTTCAAGATAGCTGGGGATAATTGCTCAAGAGTGTGTCACCTATGGGTTTCATTTATTATTGCTGAGGGAGCCCAAGTCATCTAATTTCTCTAGCACCTTAACTCAGCTAACATAAGAGTGATTATGACTGCCCTAAATATATCTGGTATTTCAGAGTGATAGGAAGCCATAGAAATCACTGGGCAGAGCTTATTCTTTCTGAAATGGATTTGGATTGAGTAGATTAGATTAAGCACTTCAACAGAAAACAGTTTGCTAGTAAAACTCCAGAGGACCAGGAACAAGTGAGTCTGATTTAACATTATTTCCTAGTTCAAACACTTTGAGTCAGGTCACATATTCATGCTACTCACACAAGCCAATTCATCAAGTAGCACTGTAGCAGAGGTCATAATATGTCAGTCATAGTACAAGAAAAACTAATCAAGCTGAACATTATTTTCTCCCTTTTTTTTTCCCATAAAATAGTGGGCTTTATTCTACACTGGTACTTACAATTTTTCAGTAAGAGAATGAAACTAATGTCAAAGTTGCATTTCTGCCTTTTTCTCTCCCACAGAACACAAAAGAAAAGAACAATTAATATAGGGTTGTATTTTTTACTTTCTTGTTTTCACCCTTTTCATGCCTTTTATCATGCCTTTTTCCTATTTCCAAAGCTAACTTCTTCACATATTCCAAAGTTACTGGAAATAGGATAACATCTGCTACTCACTTTCAAAAAATTGTTCATACCTTCATAAGTTACTAAAAAGCAAAACATATCTGAGACAGAATTAGAATGTAGTTTCTAAAAAATTACTTCAGTACACATTGAATTGTTCAGAAAGGAGAGGAATTTCAATAGCTAAAAAATCTGTTTCTAGGATTTTTTAATGATGTGAGTTTTTAGAGAATAGTTTTGCCCTTTTTAACCAGCTTACCCATCAGAATCATGTAAACTAACTACTGTTTCACAAGAGATAAGTGCTTAGAAAGGAAAGGGACAGATCAAGAGTTTGGGGTGCACTATAAAATAACAATTCTGTTCCTATATGTAGATCATTATGCAACTGTTTTTGTGATATTTTCCTTAATACCTCCTTACTTAATCAATAAAAATTAGGCACATAACCCTCAACCTGCAGGCTTTCATACTTTGAAAATGCTTGCAACATTTCCAACCAACAGAGGCCTGGAGGTCTGAAAAGTCAAGTGACTGCAAGGACAGCTGGACTACTCAACACTAAACTGGTTAAGTCATGGAAGCTTCCTCTCTGTAAAGATAAAACTTAACAGAGACATTGCAAAGAGGCAGATTTCAGAAAACACACCACCTTCTGAAAACAGCCCCCACAGAATTTGTTCAATTACAGTACAGAAGAACTTCACCTCAATAGATGCATTTAAAACATCTTGATGCGTGCACAGTTGCAAATTGTAGAAACACCACTTGCAGCCAATTGGCACAAACAAAGAATCAAAAGACATCAAGCTTGTTTTTTTGTTGTTGTTGTTGATGCTGGCAGTAGGATAGAAGCTGGGAAGGACCACAGGATGTAACTCAGGAGCTGTCTTTAGGGCAAAGGAGGGCATTACTCCTTTTCTTGTGTCTTACACATCCAAACATCTTCAGACATTGAAAGGCATTTATAACTTAGCCATTTGTTTACAATATATTACAGTAGTGACACTGCTCTTTGATAACATTTCTTTGTATTACAGTAGCGTCTACCAAGAAAGGTTTACTCTAGCTTAAATAAAAAGAATCTCTCTGTGACTACAGGTTTATTAAAACCTTGATCTTGTCTTGTAATGCACTTCAAAAAAATATGTCGGTGCAAATGATACTGTAAGGTGCTGTTTCAAACAAAATACAGTTAGTGAGATTGATGATAGGAAATCTTGTAGATGGGATGGAGCAGATAGTAGAACAAAGATAAGATTATTAAGATAATTCAATCCCATTTGATCATTTTTAACATTAAATTTTTCTGGACTAAGTAAGTAGATACCATCAGCAGCTGTCTGCTATCTTTTTTTAATTTGTATTTTTTTCCTACAGATACATAGGCAGGGACAACTCTGAAGTATGCATTTTTAAAATTAGTGAAATAGGTCATTGACTATTTCTGGGAGAAAACCCCTCTTGTACAGTGTATATAGGTCAGATAACACTTCTTATATAGAAAGGAATTCTCATTACCATCAGTCCTTCAGAGAGAAGTGATAATTTTTTTTTTTTATTGTGGGTTAATAAAGAAAAACTTTATTTTAGTCTTCAAGAACTTCTTGAAGTTCGTAAGTGATACACCATAACACAAGTGGAAGCAGAACCTGGAAGCAGAACCCAGAGACCTCATCAGAAAGCCAGTGATTTCAGGATCAAAAAAAAAAAACAACTTTCTTCTCAATCAAAAATTGTGAGCAAGATCACAGAATTTGGTGAGAGAAGATTCTCAATAGACCATACACAGGAGCGAACCTGAGGAGAAAATCGGTTTTACAGTTCTTGAGAAAAACTTTACAGTGCTTTTTTGAGGGATGTGCTTGTGTCAGAATGAAAATGGAAGTGGCATGATAGTTAGCTGAAGAATCAAAAAAAAAAAAAAGAAAGCATATTCAATTTCTCCAAAGGCTATTTGTAACAAGATGCTATTCAAGCTGCCTTGGAGGCCACAGACTGCAAGCTGTCGTAAGTACGAGCAGAGTAAATGTAAGTATCTCTTAAAAATTAATGCTGAGAAACTTAACAAACATGAACACTTGTGAGACTGAATCTTTTTCTTGCCTCATAGCTAGAACTGGCCTGGCATGCAGTGAGAAGTGTCGTTTGGATTACAGATGGCAAATAACTGACAGAAGCATGCTGCAGGCATGATTTTTCATCTTTACCAGGCAGACTTACACCAATTAAATTTAGTGTTTACATTTTCACTTCACTTTGCAATATGATGCTGTAGATAGCTGCACCACTCCACATGCACACTCTGAACTGTCACATATCACCTAAGAGATTAATTCTCTTTCTCCTACAACTAGATGCTCAAAACATACAATTCTGGCCTTGAACAAAGTGAAAACCTTGTGTTTAACATGTCTATAGCAAAAGACACCACCTGTGGAGATTATTATCTGACATCCTATTTAATGTAACAACAGTAGCACTATTGCTCCTGAGGAGATCATTATCCTGTTTTGCTGTAGTTGAGTGTAGTACTTGATTCAAATCAACACCGACATATCCTTTCATGATTGTTTTGGACAAATGTTGTTATTCAGACAAAGTGATTCCTTTCCACTGTCAAAGTGGTGAATAGGGTCAAAATAATCATACAGTCAAGTGCTTCTGTCCATGGTAATATTTTTAAAAACTGCTTATAATCATGAGGTACTAATATAGTAATTTAGAAATTAGAAAATAATTAAAACCACCAAGTGGATATGCATTCCATTTGGGAATTATTTGAGACATAAGCATAAAACGTCATTTATTATCTCAGGAAGATAATGGGAAGTCCTCCAAAGACACTGAATAGTCTTTGGCTCATATTCCTACCTGCAGATTTCCCTTCTGCCCAATGAAAGCCTCAGTTTTTGGAACAAACACCAGTGTCTTGCCTTGTCACTTCCATTCATGGGCAGAAATTTAATATTTTAGAGGGTGATTTGTTTGTTTGGAATGAGATAAAGCCCACCATAAAATGTAATGGAATATTATAGGGAATATTTCTGAATTACAAAGATTGCATATTTGAATCATTTTCTCTGCTCCTTTTCCTCTCAAGGGAATAAATTTGATCCTACAACCTTTATTCATCTGAAAGTAACATTTGCAAATATATATAAACCTCTAAGGTCAGGCCAACCTACCTTTTTATGGGTCAGACTGTAAATTCCTTATTCACACCGAAAAGGAGTTGCACAAATCTTTCAGATAACAAAAAAGGGACTCAGTTTACATAACTCCTCATCAGTGTGAATAGTGATTAATGAGGCCATAAATCAGAACAGTGAAGAGGCTTGCTAACACTGGCTAATTTTGTTAGTATTTTCATTTGAAAGTACAGCAAAACAAAAATATTTTGCATCATGAAAGGTGAACTTGATGTTGCTGAATTATTTTCAGATGGAGTGAATAGATGCAAGTTGATGCTACTAAAAAAAAATTACTTTCTGTTCTCCTTCTTATACATTGGAAATCTGTACAATTTGACATGTACATCGTCAGCCAATCTTTGGCACTTTTATCAGTACAGATGTCCTTAATTCTACCTGTGTCTTTTCATCTGTGTTTCTATTGTTCAGAAATAGCATTATCCCAGTATTTCAGTAATAAAGAAATGCAGTCATTTAGAATCACAAACACAGTTTTGTTTCTGTCTCTGCTCTTTGTAATATCCAACAATGGTCTTACCCTATAAAAAACTGTCAGCTAACATCTTAAAATAGCATATGGACATAAGTATTCTGCAGAGACTGCAGGAAAGAGAAAGAGAGAGAGAAACAGTAAAATTCAATGATCCCCAATAATATTTTCAATGCAATCAATGGTTTTGCAGATGATTCAGTAAAATAAAAAATGATATGTTTGATTGCTAAATGGTATGTATTTGTAAAGAGGAGGTGATTTCACTGTCATCTAATGGCCAGAGTGAAAGCTAAGACACTTCAATAATAAGGTGTGTACGTACCTAAGTTATTGCACCTTTCCTGGCAGGGTTTGGGAAATACAAAAGATTGGTTTTTAGAAACAAAAAAAAGTTGTCAACTGGTGAGAAGAGTTATCCTTTGCCCATTCTCAGGGGATTGGGTGATTCTAAAATAGTAATGTCTGAAAACAATGCCAGTTGTATGGTAATATGCTTTTCATGGTCTTTGGTTCAATCACACTTACTGCACCATTTTGATGCTCAAAACGTAAACTCGATTTACATCAATTGAAAGAACTCAAGGGGGTAACTTCTACTCATAGCTCATAGAATAAACTGTGCAAGGAGAAAAAAAAAAAAATTGCCAACGCAATGTTACCGCACTGGGCATTTGCTTGGAGATAGCATTTCTCTAGCACGATCTATTTTTCACAGAGCTCACAGAAGTATAATCAGAGAAAGCATTTTAAAGAAAAACCTGTCTTACTTAAGACTTTGCCAGGCAAAAATTTCTAACTGTAACCTTGAGTAGGAAATAAGCCATGATGATGACCACTCACGTAAGCCATCATTTGGTTTCTCTCCCTATCCCTTATTTTACTTTTCTTTTCCTGTGGATCCATATTAGTTCATCTTGTGAATTCTAGTCTCTCATTTTTAAACCAGTGAAGAAAGGGGATAAATACAGGAAGAATGAAGGAGGGAAAAAGGAAATCTCTGACTTGGTATTACCAAAAACAAAAACAAAAAAAAAAAACAAAAACAAAAAAAGACACTAAGATGAAAACAAAATAGTGTCATGGATTTACATATGGGGTTTTGATGGAAACTAGGGCTGGGTTTTAAATCAAAACTCACCATCTCAAAACCACTTCTTTTCATCCGCCTGCAGGACTTGAGGTAAGTACGTATGCGCTTTCTGGCACGCTCTTGATACTCAGGGAATTGTCGCCTGCATGAGTCAATGATAGCCTGGATCTTTTCTTTGGGCTGCTTAGAGATTGGGACCATTCGGTCCAAGTTTTCATCTACAAACAGCCTGACAAACATCTGTTGGCAAGAGGGAGACAGAGGAGACGGGTTTGGAGGGCTGCTCTCTTCTCTTCCTAGCTTTCTGTCTTGATTACTGATAGGAAGACATTTTTTCTATCCACGGAATAGCTTTGTAATGGGAAGCCAGAAATATTAAGCAAATAGTACTTTAAAGGATTATATAGGGAGTGGGAAGAAGCTAGTAAAAAAAAAAAAGAAAAGAATAGTCTACAGGATATAGAACTTGAGAGATAAACCAGAATAGACTATGAAAATAGACACCACTTAGTTTCATCATTAACAATAAGCAGTGATTGCTACTTCATTTTATTGAAGTGAATTTCACTTCTGATTTGAACAATTGCTTGTGTTTTCATGCACAATTACATACACTGGGAAAGCAAAAGAGAACAGCTGACCAGTGGAATGGTCTTCTGATAAACTAGCTACGGCCCCTTTCCGTACACTGACTGAACATGCACATCCACACATCCACACGCAGGTACGCACACACACACACTCACACACACACAAAACAAAGCTTTGCTTTCTTCACTGGTAAAGATGGCACTCTGATTTAAATTCTAAACAAAGCACAATAAATCTGTCTTCTTTTGGCAAGTGTTTAATCTGCATTAATATAATAATTGAGAGATCAAACAAATTAATGTGCCATTAATACTGTCAAATTTACCCATAAATAATAATGTAAAAAGAGATAGCAGAGGTAAGCAAAGCAGGAAGTGCAGAAGGACTTACATTAAAAGCTTTCAGTCGCTCAGCTTCTACCCCATCTGACTCATTAACCTTCTCAGGATCTTCCTGCTCATCATGGTCATCCTCATCCTCATCCCCTCGATTCAGAGACAGATCTTCAGCACCTCTGTCTACGCTCTCATTTTTGCCCGAGTCATAGCTTGAATAGCTATGTGCAGGAGACTAAAAAAAGAAATTAAAAAATACATTTGTAAAAAATCACCATAGAAATAAGGTCTATTCATCAAAAACGCCTCATAAGCATTAAATAATTCCATGATTTTGTTTTATCCTTTGTTCAACAAAATGTGCTCGTGATCCTTTTAAAAATGAACAATTCACCATAATATTCATTTCCATGCTTTAAAAAAATGTGACCAGATGCAAATTCAGTAAATCAATTGCCAAATAGATCGCCTGTGGTAATTACAGTTAAGATGAAGTATTTGTTATACAGCACTGTCCAAGTGTTACACACGGAAGATTCTAAGAAATACTGACTTCTGTATACTAGCCATGAATAAATAAGGGGCAGTAAAATTGCACAAAACCACATATGATTAAATGTTACACATTTTAAAGCAAAGCAGATTTCACTAGAAAAAATTGATATAAATTCAATTGGTATGAAATATAAAAGGTGCAGTATGTTCAAAATATTCAAGACATGGAGGTGATCATATTCTAGTTTTCACTTGCAAAACCCCACACTGAATTAGAGGTGTGTAGGTTTGCCAACATTGTGAATGCACTGCTGAGAAATGTACTGTACAGCCATTTTCACATATCAACATTCAGAATTTTCACCTTAGCAGAACAGTCAGCTTCTCGTATAAATCAGATGACCATCTCATTAAAGTTCTACCCACTTGTAGGACCAAAATTTTTCAGTTACAAAGAGAGTCAATACTGTACAATTTTCCCTGTATCATTAAGACTTCAGTTACCTGCTTCCTCTGCATATGCTTCAGAATGAAAACCACAAAGACAACAGGAATAAAAAGCTTTATATGACTTAACACTTTAGGATCAAATCTTTACACCAGCCACACAAAGGTATCACAGAATCTTCATCAGAGCCATCACATTCATCTGAAGGTAATTCAGAGCTCAATTTTATTTCTATAATATTTTAATCCTGTAATATTTCAATATATTTTTCTATCACTTCAAGGCATACTGTTTTCTATTAGCTTCAGAGAATCTAAATCAGGTGCTACATTTTAAATTTCACATTCAAATTCCTTCATCTAAATGCCACCAAATAACCCTCAAGAGCATAATACCTCAATCATAAATTTATTTCAAATACACATACATAAAATCACATTTTGAGCAATATTCCGAGCCTCCCAAAATTCGCTTCTTATTTCAGGGGTGTTTTCATCAATCATAAATGTAGCTGTGTAATGAGGTAGAAGGGAAAGGCCAACAAAACCGCATTAGTCTTTAACATACACTTCTTGCTTTAAATTCTTACTCCCATAACTTTTTTATTTCCCTGTTTTCAGTTCCATCTCATCTTTGTCTTCTTTACATCATCAGTTTTGCAGTCACTCCCATTCATTTTCTTGCCTTTCCAGCACTCATTGTCCAAGCCTTCCTTATCTAACCTTCCCAGACTACATTATCACAATACAAATCCTCTTGAGTTCCACTTTTAAATATCTAATGCAATGCACCTAACAGCAGATCTTGCAGCCTCTTTCTCAGTTCCTTTCCTAAGAGTCTCTTCACTGCCTAGATAATGGAGATAGGAAGAATGAAGAAATAGCAGAAGAAAACAGAAAATCCAGCTTGGGATGCAAATATCTTCAACAATTAGTAAGCTCAGCATCACCTCTTGTCTTCCTACAGCCTACAACTCCGTGGCAAAGAATTTTTGCCTGATTGCAGGGTTCAGGATAGCAGACATGAGATGGTGTGGAAAAATAAGACTTGGCAGAGCAGCAAAAACCCTGTTCTCTTATTTGGCGCACTGACGTTTTGTTGGGGAAGATGGTGAATATCTACACTGCTGCCCATTCATAACTCTTCCTTGTAGCAGCTGCTGAATTCATTGAATAATAATAAGTTTCACGAAGAACATGGTTCCATCCAGATAGGACATGATGATTATAACATTCCGGAGAGTGTAGCATATATAAAAACAGTATTTAACTTTGTCACTGGCTACCATAAAGCCAACAGCAGCAGTCTGATAGCTTGTTATGAAGGAATGACTGATTTCACTTAATAGTAAAGAGATTCTCAGAAGAGGAAGAAAAAGAAGTAGAAAGTAATCTAGCTTGCAAGAAATGTTCTTTTGCACTCCATCATTTCTCTCCTTACTACAGCTATAGTTTGAAGAGACATCCTAGATGATCTAGATACAATTTCCTGTGGTAAGAACCACATAGTTTCAGCAAGCAGAAGCTATTGCCCTCAAGAACCCTACTATCTGAAATTCTTGTTCCACAAACACTTGGTTTCATACAAGTCATTTCATAAGATTAAATTGAATTAGACTACTCATGTGCATAAAGTTAAACAGATGCAAAACTGATTTCAACATGTACATATGTTTGGGCTAGATGCCAAGATCATAAATTATATACTAGGATTGAAATTTGCTTTTGTAAAGGAAAGAAATCCAGACCAAAATGTATTAGCTATGTGTGTTATAAAAGAAAATGCAAAAGTTTTTATTTTTTGTCTTTTTAAAGAAAGCATTGCAGAGGGCCTTGTCCAATGTTTTCTGCCAAATATTTATTTCAAGAACAGTTTTAGCATTGTAAATAAAAAGTGGAGAATAACATGCCGTATGAACATTGTATGACAAAAATTATTATTCACTAGGGATTTGCTGATGGTGCAACAGAAGAAAAAAAAAAAAGAAAGAAAGAAAGAGAAAAGGTACGCTTTTTTCCTAGCAGGGGAGTCAACAAACTGTCATCACAGAGCCTCAGTTAAAAATATATTTTCTACATTTTTTGTATTTCTACACAAAATAATATTTAGGCAGAGAAGGAAGAAGCTGTTCTCTCATTTGTTTTGACTCTGTAGTTGTGCAAAAAACTGATAACCATTTTCTTATCAGTTGCAGAGGTATATAAACATGAAGTAAGAAAGCAGAGGATAAATTTTTTCTTAACACATTCTCCAGCTTCAAGTCTCACACCAGATTATTGAAGGTTGCCACTGTCTTTTGAAATGGCTACTCCTGCCTTTGCCAGGCAAGAACACGCTTATTTATTCCTGTGCACCCCTTGATACATACATTTTTATAGTCCTGGGGTGAAGTAGACTAGAGAAGCAATTCTAGCTAACCCCAGTCTTATTTATTCTTTTTTTTTAAGACCAGTTCTTGGTTCCAGTTCACCACCCAAAAGCACTGTAGGAGAACTGTTAGGTCACAGCTTGAACTGGTGATTGAGCACCTAGTGAAGGGCTGTGGCTGGCACACGCAAATTCTTTGCAGTTATGTTCCCAAGCGACCAGAAGTGGTGGACCCAGGACAGAGGCACCCTGAACTCACATAAGGGCCAGCTACTGAGAGGAGAATGTCTCTTAAACCTAGGCTACTTCCTGGGAAGGGTTGCTGGGTGGTTGGTCAGAGAGCTCCTTTACAAGGTGGACAAATTTGACTCTTCTTTCTGTCCCTGTGCATACAACTATTGGTCTACCTGCAAATATTCTGCCTAGTATTGCCAAGAACCTGGTAGAAGCAGTTTCAGTTCTTCACGAACAGAACAAGCACAAACCTTTAGGCTTAGCAGGATGATGCGAGTCTCGCATAGAGAGAGCACACATCTCAACAGCAGTCCAAGATTGAAGTGAATTTATTAGATGGACAGAAATCTATAAACATGAAAGTTCTGTGTTTAAAAAAAAAAAGCTATAGAAATGTAAAAGGAGAACTTGTTCAAGGAGAACAAACCAGGCATAGAGTATTACCTATAAAAAAAAAATATTAGGTTGCCTTAAAAATATTGAGACATTGATAAACATATTTTGGCCACTTTGTCCTTTTCTGAAGATTCCGAGTTAATTCTTTCAATCTTTCCCTTGTAATAGTAAGTATTTATTGTACTCTCTTCCATTACAAAAAAAAAAAAATAATAATAATAATAAAAAAAAATTATTGCCTAAGAACTTGATTTCAGAAGCTTATCATGAAATACCAACATCTTTCCAGTAAATTAACAAGGTTAATCGGAAGGAAGGTATCATGTAATACAATAAAAACCTGAGAAGACAAATGCAGTGTTGATTAGTACATCTTAGTGCCATTAAACAAGGTCAGAATGTCATTCCTGACCACTGTTTGTATGGAAGTTATCTTAAGACTTCCAGGGATGGAGATGAAATGCATCTTCTAAATATTCTACGTTACACTGTATACATACTTATTAATATATTAACACATCAAACATTTGTAGATGGTGCTAAACTTCTGTCTTCATCTGTCTACTACATATGGCAAGAGACAACAGATATACCTGGAGAAGATGGCATTCTCTTTCCACCTTATAGCAACCTTCCAGATGTTTGAATTCAGATTCTTGTAATGTCCCTTCCCCTCAGTATTTCTTTCCCAGTAAATGCATTCTTTCTTCAAAACACATTTTCCAGATTCCCAACATTCTCTTCGGCCTACTCTGAAAGTTGTACATTTTATCTGAAACTTTTTCAAAGAATAATTTCCAAAAAAACTCCAAAATTCCATATAAGACCTGTCTATAGATAATAGATTTATTTATTGCTTGACTGATTCATTGATTTCTACACGCTTATGTATAAAGAGCACATCACCTTATTTGTGAGGAAAAAAAATATATACCACTTATATGAAATATTTATTAATGCAAAAAATCCGCAATAGCCAACAGAGGTTGTGTTGTTAGTTTCTGTGAAACAGCAATGAACAAAATCAAAGTATACCACATCTTCCCAGTGCCTAGTAGGCTCAGATGCTCGTATACAGCCATTAGCCATGATCTCCTGAATGACACCACGTGTACTCATTTGCCGGAGACTTTTCCGAACAATAGACTCAGCAACTCTTAACTTCTTCAGTGAGCCAACAGAGGAGGCTACTGATGACAGACAAAACGTTACTCAGTTACTCAAAAAGGTCATCTGTGATGCTGGTTATTTGTCATGACTACAGATTGGGGAATATTGTGGCCTTCAAGATTTTTAATGCCAAGGGCGAGTGAAAGACCCAGCTTCCCAGGGGAAAAGGTCTCTGAAGGAAGTCTAGGGCAGCTTTTTTGAAAGCTAAGCTTCATTTCTTACATTTGTTTTATATTTCTTACACTTCATTCTATAATATTGCACAGTCAACAAACGTACATTTGGAAGAGTAGTGCAGTTAGGATAGCACTTCACAGGTGTTATAGTTGGAAAGATTATTATGGTGGAAAAGAGACAATCAAAGAAGGAATGCTCGCCCATATCTAAGGATCCAGGTTCATAGGGGAAAACACCAGAAAGGGGAGATCTCCAGAAAGAGATCCTTCCCCCATGGCAGTCAGCCCTTAAATGGGGTCTAGGAGAGGTGGAGCCAGGCTCCACCCTTTCTGGTCACACAGCTGAACTGTCTTCACCTGTGCTCCCATGGCTGACCCAGTCCTTGCCTCAGGTGATCAATCAGTGGTTCAGGCACTGATTGAACAATTCCCATACAAGTATATAATTCTTTCAGTTGCTATATTAGACAACAGAAATGTGAAGAGCTGGCAGGCATTAACTCAGGTTTCTGTCCTGCAAGAAAAGGGAAGGAAGCATGAAAGAATATTTACTGCTAAGTAGAGATGAAAACACTTTGCTGTATACATCTGATTCCTTTCTAGTAATCTGTCTCTATACCTTTAAAAGTTACTAAATATTAAAAAACAAAACATGAATAAATAAAATCATAATTTAAAGCTAATAACATTCTGCTCATCCCTCATATAGAGTTGTACCTCCAATGTTTTCTTCCTTCTCTTTCTGTACCTCTGCCCTTCCCACTCTGCCTCTGAATACACAAAAGTCTACAGCTTCAGCAAATACTCTTGCAAATTCTACTTTCAAAGAGAATATTCTCATGGTCTGATGCCTAGTTTGGTTGTTTTCAATATATTTTTCTGAAATTGTCTAAACCAAAACATAACTTAAATTTTTTATTTCAGTTTATGCTTTTTAACAGATTGTATGTATGAGAGGGTTTTGGTGTAAAGTAAAACACCGATGTCCAGTGAACTGACTGAGTACAAATCGTGCATTTTGCTTCATATTTAAATAAAAAATAAATAATAAAATTAATTTGTCAAGGTTAAGGGTGAATTTATATCTTACATCTTCCTCTAAGAACTGTATTTGATATGAGCATCAGTTTCCTTGAGCTCGACTTTCCATCTTATGCAAACCAAACTTTCCAAACTGCACAGAACTTCCTTACAAGAGTTTTCTTGTTGTTTTAACATTAAATCCATGGCATAAGTAACATGAATAACACATTAGAAAACATTAAATACTTTTGGCATACATAGGATTTTTTTTCCATTGAAAGGGATGACATTAAGAGATGACATTATGAATTCAAATTTTCCTATCTTTTTCTCCTTAGTTTAAACAGTAATCTAGGAGGCAGAACTGGAAACCAAAACTCAGTTGTTATCCCAAACAATTCTCTCTCAGACTTTATTGATAGAAGTCCAGCTCTCCATAATTTTTCATTAGTAAGCCATTTTTTTTCCATAACTCTTCTTAAAATCTATGTCTTCATCTCTTCCTGACTTTACTGTTATTATCTTTTCACATACTCCCTTTAAACCTTTATATTATCATGTATGTGAAACTTTACTATCATAATTTCTTTTCTTATAATAGAAAAGAGAGTGAAGTCTCAAACAAAATCCCAGTATCTCACATTTATTTCAAGATCCAATTAACCTCATTTTCATGTTATCATACATTTCCTCATGTTACTTGTATACTTGTACCTGACTGACTATTTTATTCCTCGTTACACTACAATTGTCTTTTCCAGCTTCTTCATAAAACTTCACCCTCAATGATGGAAAGGCATCATCATACATAATTCTGCTGTTTGGAGCATGAGGATAATAGCATTTAAAAAAAAAAAGAATAGCTGAAATCTAGGGTTTACCTGTTTGACTCTGTAACACTGTTATTTAACGTGAATATTTTGGAGTACACTGCATAAGGTACACAAAACTTGTATTACACCAAAATATTAAAAGATCTTTTTTTGTTTGCTGAGTCTTAACAGTGTCAGTTACACAAGCCAATTGTTCATTTATTTACAGTAGGACTAATGAATAGATTATTTTCCTCCTAGAACTGTCTTTGGCATGGTCTCTTTCCCAGACTCACTGTTTCTTACAGTAATCAATGAGAGAATACTGGCTGTTCCTAAGATCTATTTGCTCTTTCTCAGTTATTAGCCAGTCTATATCATATTACCTGTTTGCTCTAACAATCTTTTCACCAGAGGCATATTTACCACCAACAAGCACTGTAAACTATGAATTATCCAAACAGTTTAATTCCAGCAGGATATATCTGGAGAGATAGAAGACTAAATTATTTCTTATTTTTCAATTATCCAAAGACTGTGAAACACAGATTTTCCTCTGTACATTTTCTCAATTTAGATAAAATATAGTCTATCCTAGGTTAATTGGTATTGATCAACATTATCGAAATGTATCCCTCTACTCCAGTAGAAACAACCTCAAAATTTAAGGTGAGAGTAAAACTAGAGAGGCAACTGAGAATTCTCAGACAAGTAGAATAACAAAGTGTATTGAGAGGCAATAGGTAAAGGAATATTTTTCTAATTCATCCATAAGCAGTCCCTTCCTACTCGCCTTTACACTCACAAGAAGGCTCCCGCTTGGCAAAAAGGTGCCTACCCAGACATTCTGGAGGAATTCTTTAATAATCAGAAGCATATCCAAATCTCCTTAGCCCACTGTTGTCAAGAAGAAAAAGTCAGAGCTGATTTAACAGAGCAGATTTGTGTGCTTCCCACTGCTCTTATTTCATAAACTTGTTTTATTAATGACCTCTAGAACTCCTGCCATGGATGTTGGAAGGCAGGTATTTTCAACCAAATAGTCAAAAAAAACCCTAGTTGAATAGCCTGCAATAACTACTATAACTACTATAGTACAATGTGGCTGCTGTGCTTTTCAGTAAAAAAAAAAAAAATGCAATAACATTTGTTAAAAAGTCCATGCTAAATGGTGACAGACTCAAAAGCCTAAATTATTTTTGGCATTATACACTGCTATTTTGGATTTTTAAAGCATCTGACATTTATGTGAACTTGAGAAAGAGGCTGCCACATAGGCAAGTTCCATCATAAGCTTCTGGATTTCTGCAAACCAGGACGCAATAAAGGATTTAAACACTTCCTGTAATGTACTTAATAGATCTAGGAGATCTACAAATATTATACCCCCTTCTGAAGAGCCAATCTTCTGAACAAAAAATCCTCTTATTAAAAAAGTAAGGAGAGTTTATAAGTAGTGTTCCAAGGACAGCATTAGTACAGGCGCTATCAACTCATCTATGAAATCAGGGGGTAGCCCTGTATCATTCTTGTGCTTTTGTCAATCAAAAAGCTTAAGCATAAAATCACTGTTTCTAATTTTTGATGAAATACTGACCTTCTGAATAGGACCTCTACAGTTTTCACCCTTATTCCACCCCCTTCACTTCTCAGGATATGTGTATATTTTAAAGAAACATCAACAATTTATGTGTGAATTAGAGAATATTTTTCATTTGAAATATACTTTAATGGCCCCTAAGGTTCACATCACAGGGAGAGAGTGATCATTTTTGACTATCAGTAAAAACCCATCATTCTTTGATCACTTGTTAGACAACCGGCTGCTAAAAGCTACCAACTATTGTAAAAAGATTAAACTATCCATTTCTTCCCACTGAGACTTGAAACCTGTAATATAGTCAAATTTAAGAAGTAGCTAAGATGGAGAAAAGCTGTACAAATCTGAATATCACAATGACAGTCATAACAACTCAAGCCTCAAGATTCTCACTTATGTCTTTGCAACCTGTCCTCATCTCTCTTACAGAAGAGAAGGCTATAACCAAGCATGTTTGTATGGGTGCAACAGTCTAGGTGCATAGGAACTCTCTTGCAAAAGAGCATCAGAAGCCCTGACATCTTCAAAGAGCCAACCTTTTAGTAAACAGTTGTACCACCTGTTAAAAAATTTCACAGGCTGCTGCTTGATTTCAAAAGTAATTGCTATGTACAACAGCTGCAGACATGGTCTCTATAGTCTGATTTAGACATGAAGTTATTGTCAACACAAACAGGAATTGAGCGAGAATACAGAAGTGAAATAACTTCCTGAGTAGTAGTTTAATTGTCCTAAGGTTACTATTCCATTACTAGAGAATATAAATCATACATAATTCAATGATTTACTCATGGGCCCTTTTCCAAAAACTTAAAATGAACTAGAAGATGGCCACAATTGTTGCCCTTTATTTCTTCCTCTTTTCATGCCCCTTGATTCACTTTAGACCAATTGTTCCAAACTGCTTCCTTCTAAAATATTACATTATTTTCTTTATCTTATGCCTTTAGTTCTTGTTGCTTCATTCTCCACTTACATAATTCACTTCTTTCACACTATTTCCTTCACATCTTCCTCCCTAAATATCTCTGTACTCCCTCTTGCTGGAAATTTATGCTACAACACCAAAAGAGTTCAATAGCCAATTTTCGTCTTCAATTACTAACATGAAACTTAAGATTATTTTCTCAAGTCCTGTAGAATCGACCCTGGGAAATTGTGTTTATTTGTGAACAATGTCCCTTGAGGCTAAGACTGTCAGCTACAGTGAAGCTCTTACTAGAACTACATCCACACATAATATAAAGACTGTGCATCCTGCACCTTTGCTCCACCACCTTTTCTTTCTCTCACTCTTTACTAAATTGTTTCCTACTCCACCATTGAAAAAGCTTGTGTATACCCAAGCTGCTATCTGCAGAGGAAAGGTCCTAAGGAGTAAACACACTCACAGGCATTCAGATTATATTAGTAATACACAGGATAAAGATTTTATTTTGATACTTGCTTTCATCCTGCTGTCCTGTCTCTCCTGTCCACATGCATCAAAGCTGAAGATAGAAGCTATGCAAGGGCACATACACAGTTTCAAAAGAAACTTCTAGAGAGTAGCAGCAGAGACAGACGTAGGGAAAAAAAGTAGGTCATCACTGCAGGGCTTGTGTACCACCAGAGCAGGAGCAAAGGATGGGATCATTTGTTTTTACTAGGTAGAATGAAAGAAATTAAGATGAAGGATGCCTCTGCCCTTCTCTTGCTAGAACTTTGGCAAAAGAATGCTTTTTGAGGTTCAGGAACTCAGCAATTCCCTGTGAAGTCTGCCTAAGACTGTACAGTAGCTGGATGTGTTAAACACATGGTTAGATGCTGAGCTGCAGACCTGTATTTTCCAATGTAGAAGGAGGAGTAGCACTTCCAAAATTTATTTTTATTCTTACTCATATGAGAAAGAATAGGCATAGAGCAGAAGCATGAAATAATGAGGGACTGAAATTGGTGAGTAGGACAAGAAAGGGAAATGCTTTAACAATGGTATAAAAAGGATCTTTCTTGGTGTGCTTTTTCCAAGTTTATCATAAGCTCTCCTCAACTGATTTCACCTTCCTACTTTAGTCCTACACAATGGCACTTCAGATGTTCCCTCACCTTTCTCCTTTTCAATCTGAGCACTGTAGCAATACAAATCTTTGAGAAGGAGATTAAGACACAACTGGTACAAGCAGTGCAGGAGGGATATCTAACTCAACTATCTCAATCCTTTGAGACAAATTTAGTCTCTCCCTCCTTCACACTGTGCTGCTCAGCCACTAGAGTCACATGCCAGAATGGGTGAGAGAAGACTCTCCTCTTACTCTTTCTCTACTGATCACGTGAGCCTGACTGACCACTTATACATTGGAAAGTAAAAACTGGAAGAATAAAAGACATAAATGGTAACATACTGAGAGACAGACTCACAAAGAGGAAAACCCCAACTGAACAATGAAAAACCAACCACCACAACCAGCTGACTAATGATTGCATATAACCTCATATCTGATCAGTATTGAGCAGCAATTTACACCTGATCTCAGTAATCAGATTTCTTTCCCATCCATTGCTTTTGGAGAAAGCTAGAAACGCAGCAAGGATATTACAGAAATAAGTTGCATATGTAACGTAAAAGGATACCAATTACACAAAATTACGAGGAAACAAGAAAGAAAGCCTATCTTGTTCTTGCTTTTCCCCTTTTTGCATTTATCTGTTTAAAGCAGCAACCCTTTTCTTCACTGAACTTTTCTCTGGAGGTGAGTCAGCTGGTTTGGGTTAACAACCAGCCCTAGAAGGTAGAAGCTAATTGCCTTAATTATTGCTTGAGGGCCAAGTGGAGAGATTAAGAACTTGAGATCAATCAAGAAGGGACAGGGAAGAGAGCATTTCTGAACTGGAGGGAGGTGTTTTAGGTTTGTGCTAGTCTCTCAAGCAGGAGAGTGTTTGAGATGTCTGTAGCTGAAGTAGATGGAATAGATTTACTGCTTAGTTCCCTACTTATCTGCTGCAAATAAATCTTTAGATTGATCTGTGTGAATGGCTTGTAGTTTCCCTCACCTTACATAGAGAAGGACAAGTAAAGCCTTTACCGTAGCTCTCCAAAGGAAGTGTTGTGTTAGAGTAAGTCAAATCTGTCACTTGAGGTTAGTGCGTGACAGTAACCATAAGAGTATTGCAGGAAAATTCCTCACAAGGGCAACCTCTAAACTTTAATCTTCCAGGCTAATGTATCCTTAGCATTCAGCAAAAAGAGCACCAAAAAGCAGAAACAGCAAAAGAACCTTTCAGTCCTAAATCCACACTGGCTGTGTTCCTGAACAAGATATTGAAGGAACCAATTCTAGCAAAAAACATACTGGTGTGGAAGAAGTGCTCTTTCCCTGACTGAGTCACTCAAATGGTTCAAACTTTGTTCCCCCACCAGTTCAGGAAAAGACTGTTGATTCTATGTTAGTCCACTTTGTCCTGAGCAGAGAACTAGCTGGAAAGTTCACATCCAGATCTGTGCTGGCCTAAAGCTTTGAAGTCTGTGTCCATTTTGATTTACTTTTCTATGTTATATAATTACTTCTTTGTCCTTGGCTTCCATGTATAAAATTAAAGCAACAGACAGGACAACAATTTTATTTTTTTTAATAAAAATAACCATATCTAGTTTGAGAAAGTCACACCCCTTCTATGATGCAACTGCCTACACTGTGAACTACCTCTTCATTCACAGAGTTCAATTCGTGGACATGTGATCTTGACAGGCTATGAAATCCTTTTGGAGTATACACGGGAAACGTAGACCTCATCTATTGCATTTTACTAAGCCCAGATCCAAGATGCACAGAATGTGAGAGACTGTAGTGTTTTCTGTGAGCAGCCCTGTCATCATCACTGGAAGTAGCAATGATTCTGCTCCGTTGTGTCACAAGACCACAGACCAGAATTAACCATAGAAACGAAAAGACATCTTTAGTGAAGTTCCCTTTCCCTGGTAACAAGACTCAATGAATATAAGCAGGATGACTTCTTTTGTACATGCACTGCCTGGGCAACATTTCCTTCCTGTGCCTGGCCTTCCACACACACTGGTCCAACCCACTGGTACAGGAATCCCTGCAGCTTACTGAACACCCTCCTGCACAAACCTGTGTTCTGCATACTACGCTTCAGGCTATATGAAAAAGGAGAAAAAAGCACTGAATAGCCAAAGATGGTTTGTCTTTCAGGATTGAGGCCTGGCAATAAAAATGTGGAGCTGCTGGAGCAGGTCCAGACAAGGTCGTGAAGATGATCAAAGGGCTGGAGCTCCTTTCCTATGAAGATAGGTTGAGGGAGTTATGGTTGTTCAGCTTGGAGAAGAGAAGACTCCGGGGAGACCTCATTGTGGCCTTCCAGTACCTGAGGAAAGCTTACAAGCAGAAGGGGATCTGACTTTTTACACAGTCTGATAGTGATAAGACAAGGGGGAATAGCTTTAAAGAAAAAGAGGGGAGATTTAGATGAGGTGACAGGGAAATTTTTCACTTAGAGGGCAGTGAGGCGCTGGCTGGGACTAGGTGAGCTGGCTGTGGTGTCCTGTTTCTGGAGGTACTCAAGGCCAGGTTGGATGGGGCCATGGGCAACTGAGCTGCTAAGGGGCAGCCCTGCACATGGCAGGAGGCTGGGACTAGGTGGGCTTTAAGTTCCCTTCCAATTCAAGTCATTCTGTGATCCTGTGATCTACATGCCAGGAGAACATCAAGTTTTTATTCAAAGAACTTTACTGCTTCTTTATGATTGACTAATTCAACAGTGTGCAGGCTGAGGATGATGGTACTGCCTGAATTGTGTGGATTTAAAGAGAACTGGATAAAACAGAAAACAAAGTCATCTGCTCTTCTTATTTTACTGATTTTTTTTTTTCTTTTTTTTTTTTTTAGATTCCCCTGACGGGGAACTAGAACGTGTCTCAGCTGTTTATCTAAACAGGCCCTGGACATCAGGAGCAAAGAGCCTCTAAATGTCAGAGTTCACAACGAATCTGCAATTCAGCTCACCAGAAGGAATTTGTAGGGGTTCTAGAAAGGTTTCAGTGTGTTTATTCTGTAGTTCAGGGATTACAGGCAGATTTTCCAAATTACAAATGCAAATGTTCCAATTCAGAAAATGGTCCTCAAATAGGTTCCTAAAACATATATGTGCCAGTGCAGTTTCTAAAAGTATATGTACCTGCAAGCTTTGTAACACTAGAATTTATAAAATAGCAGTTTGTGTGTCTGTAAGGCAGACCAGGAGCCTGCAATACCTATAATAGGATCTGTTCACATATGGCATAGGGCACTATTAGCTTTGTTTTCCAGTATTAAAGTAACATCACCCAGGCAATAAAAGCATATAGAAATTGGTTTTTTTTCTTATAAATACGACTTCTGCAGTCTTGTCGAGAAATTTTGCAACTGCTGTACCATTTTCAAATGAATGCAACAGTATGTCTTCAAGCTATTGATTTTTTCTATGCAGTAAGCTCTTTCAACAATGCCATAAGCAACAAAGTACAGGGATTCTGTAGTTGTTCTGGCAGTCATAGATGATCTCTATGAGTCTGTAAAGGCATAGCTTTAATAACCAGTCAGCGATTCCTTTACAGAAATATCCAGTATATTAGATTATTAGATTAAACAGATTCATCTTCAGTAAGCAGAACTGAAGGAACATGACAGCCTATTGACTTAGACCCCACATCTCCACCAGCATGCCTTCTCCATTTCACTCCATGACATCCTATTGCCTTTGAACCCCAAGTGTTCATACACCCACAAGTATGAATCTGTTCTGTGGCATTATTATGTAGTTCATTATGCTGAATAAGGCTGGGAGATAATCTTCGTTTATTTATTTAATGTAATTTAACTTCACAGTTTGTCTGAAGGCAAAAAAATGTAAAATCTGTTGAAGGCATGAAATAAATTTCATGAAAGTGATTTGATAAGGTGATGTTAAAAAAAAAAATCTAAATTTTCCCAGTAATGACATTTATTTAGCAAACCTATAGGAGGATAACCAATGTAAGAAGTAATATGCTTGCACACAGCCACGTCCCCTTTCATACACTGCTTCCAAGGCTCTGCTCTGAAAACACTGCGACAAATGGATGATCCGGTAGTTTTTAATTGCTAATAGATTCTGCATGATACACTTAATCAAGGCTCCACATGACTTTTAGAACAACATAAGCTTTCTTTAAAACCTCAAAAATCCAAGTTTAGAAGCTGAAAGCAAAGATTTCTGCCATTTACTTTTCAGCCTTTCAGTGAAGATACACAAACTACTCAACAGCACTGTCACAGTCAACACAGAGTGAGAAAACTGGAGAAGAACTTAGAAATCTGCTTGCCAATTTTACTGTCTCTTACTTACCAATTTTACTATCTCAGACTTCTTGATTTGCAAAAGAATTCCCTGCAAGCCTCTCCAGAGGGAGGAAGGAAGCTGTTTCTACACTAACCCATCTTTTTGATGCTTTCTCAAAAGTGGAATTCCAAAAATTATGCCTATAGTCTCTCAAGTCTGCTCTCACCTTAGAAAAAGATGGGGTAAATCATCCAACTGCAAGACTTCAAAGACACAGAGAACCTTCTGTTCTCTCCATCACTCACTCCAAAGGGACTCTCACTGAAAACTAACCACAAGGAAATATTTGCCCTACCAGCACTCACAAAACACTTTCTAAAATACTCGTGTTAAAATCTTAAATAAACAAACAATCCTTAATTTTTGTCTTGTTAAAATTAAGAAGAAAATATAGCATCATTGCACACAAATGTAAACACATGTAAAGTGTTGGAGCTAAAAATATCTCTTTCAATATGGAGCACTACAAGACATGATTTTCCATTGTGAACTACATTCACTGCTTCTAAGGTCAATGTTTTAGAAGCTATTTTAGAAAAAGCGTTGAAATAAACATGAGGCCTATTTAGCTTCGCTTTTCTTTCTATTCTGTACAAATGGATCAACCTATGTGCCGCTCCTTGAATAAGGTATCAACAATATCTTTTTTCATTTTTTAATTATTTTTTGATCCTAGAAAAAAGCACAGCATCAGCCAGTTCTAATGCCCGCAGGCAAATCATTGATTCAGTGTGCTTCTGAAGACCAACTACTGACTATGGGATCATATGCTCAAAACTAAGTCTTTGCTAACTTATTTTTTTGTAGAGCTCGTACAGGTTTTAAATAACTAGAGCTGGGAAATAGACTTTATGTCCACTGTGCAACTTTGCACAGTGTTTTGCCTTGATTAGCGCTGTACTTGATCTGGTCACTGAAAGCTGCAATGTCCTCAATTAGCTAATTAGAGATAAAAACAAGTCTTATTTGTTTTGTTTAGGGTGGGATTGGTGAGCCCAAATGATTTTTGAAATTAAAAGCCTTCTTTCTGCTCTTCTGTATCTTGAATTCTGACTTTTCCACCAACAGAAGTAAACATCTTTGTGGTGCAAGACAGCTGGTGGTAGCTGTTTTTCTGAATATTTTTTTGCTGAAGTGAACAGTGACAAGACAAGGTCACTGAACTAAGGCAGTGATAAGGTAAGACTTCAGCTGTGAGCTGGTTTTGAATGGGCAGCTTTTGTTACTCCTCTGTTGGGTTTTACCTTTATATATTTTTCCAGAGGCAACAGGAAGCTTCTGCTTCTGGCACAAGTGTAAGAAGAGAGATTGAAATTCATGAGATCATCTGTTAGGATAGTTCTGTATGAACAGAAGACTGCCATACAGACTGGATCCACTCTTTAAGCTGAATTCTCTCAGTAAGTAATTATGCAGCATAACTGACTTGGATTAACCTGTAAAACAGATTGAGGAAAAGGTCTCTACAGCACAGAAGACAAGAGGTAATAACATAAAAGGTAATTTATACCACGTATAGAGGATGGTCAGAGGAACTGGGAATAAAGTGGCTGCATGTCCGTGGAAATTTTATGTCCTGCTGACAACGCAATTTCAAAGAAGGAAAGGAGAAGGAGGCTAGTGCACACTCAGCTTCAGATTTGCAGGAGTAATGAAGAACTAGCGAAGGTTTATTGTCCTCAGTGCTCTACAGTCCTTGGTATTTAAAGGCAAAAAGTTCTTCATTTTTGAAAATTTTTGTGTTTCCTCCATTCCTTGTTTCAGTAAACACCTGCCTAGAAAGTGCAAATGGTGCACGCATTGCCCGTAAAACCATTGAATGATGTTTGTTTACTGCTGCAAGAATCTGCTGGTGTCAACATTAGTTACACCTCTGCAGTGGCTGAAATATGCAAATTTTAAAAATAGTCTGCTGGAAAAATAATTTTTAATTTAAAAATGTGCATAAAGGCACACTGTCAAAGCACTTGCCAGAAATACAAGAAAAGTAAGCCTATTAAGAAGGAAATAAAATTAGCAACCTGGAGAGCATTCAGCCAAGAAAGTTACATATATAATATATATATGTATATATTATATATATATATATATATATATATATATATATATATATATAATATAATAATAATATATAATTATATTTTATATATATATTATATATATATAATATAATTGTATTGTAAGAAGTAATATTTAAAAAGGAAGTCAACTTTCTAGACTTGTACACACACGTACATGTACACTCCTACATTACACATAAATTAAAAAAGTAGATTTAAAGCCCATTGCTTCAGTGATTTTAACTGTTATTATTATTTTTTTTTAATAATTAAGCAGAAGTTACTTGTCTAATCACACTGCCATACAGTTTCAGACAATCATTCTGACACTCCCACATTCTCATTATTATGCAGTTCTCTCAGTTTTGGTTACTTACTCAAGAAATTATTTATCAAAGATTTATCAATGGTACAATCAGCAAAATAATAGCTGAACACTGTCCAACTCTGTAAGGCTAGAGAATTAAGTGCAGTTTGTACCAAAGTACTCTGAACTCACACTACTGTCAAGAGGAAAGCCTGTGTGGACCTGCAGGACAGTCTTAAAGGGAATCAGATGAGCACATCAAAGGTCCCAGAGCCCCATTTCTATTTTAGGATGGAATAAAAGCACTTTATGATGCTGGCAAATATGCCACAGTGCCAGTGGGAGGCACAGATCCTTCCAAATAAATGTATGCTGAGCACAGATCAGATGAGCATCTCTTCAAAGGTATCAAATGCCCATGTGTATGCAACTGAATCCCATTCTACCATCTTAAAGAAGGATGAACTCACACAAGTTTAAACTTCCATGTTATGTAAATACAGTATACAGAGAACTTATATGACTACTTTTAATGGAAACCTCTAATTTTAAGGTAAGTAATGTTTATTCATGTAAATGCCAAAAATGTTGTACTCTGTGAAAACATACGCATGTTTTCATGATGAAGGCTGAATATATTTGCCCAGAGAATCAGTGAAATTTTCATTCTCATTTGTGGAAGAAGAAATTAAACTCTTTAAAAAATTAATTCTGGCTATGCTAACAAATCCAGAGGAACCTTTCCAACTGCTATTCAATTGAAGTTGACTCTAACTCTACTGAAACTGAATAACAATGTCTGGAGATAAGGACTGGTACTGTAATTAATTGCAAATAGAAAGTATGTTCATGCCTGTATTTCTAATCAATAGACAGTGATGGAATATGCTTGCCTCACAGGAGCAATCCAATGCTAAGTTAATTTATTCTTATTAATGCTTCAAGAAGCACATACGTGCTACATAAATGCAAAGAATTAAGATATAGGAAACCCCGACAATTAAAATAGCTGTTAAGGTATAGATTTCTCATTCCTGCTGCAGTAAGATACTATGCACTGAGTTATCTTACTAGAAATAATATATCATAAAAATTGAAGTAAAAGTATGAATTATACATGTTAAATGACACATTTAAAGAGTAACACTGCAGAATTGTTTAAGGTCGAGGAACATAATTCTTCACTAGGAAAAGACAACAAAAGGTTCATTGAAAGTTTACTGACGCTATCAATTGAAGTAGAGATAAAAGTGCCTCACAATGAAATGGTAGATTCATAGAGCCTCAAGTCATTTTTTTTTAATTGTTATTTGAGCTATACAGACTTAGATACAAGTTATAAAAATTTAGTCATTAGAATAAGTTATCAGAAAGTTAGCGTTTAAACGTGGTTTAAAAAAAAAATCTAAAATCAAAGCAGCATACTTCCTGCCAATTTCATACAGGAAAAAAGGAAGAAAGAAAAATAAGGAAGATAAAAGGTGATGTCAACACTTCAACACAGTTTAGAGGTATTCTTAAGAACTACTTACCTCTTATACTGGTGAGAATTATCTTCAGTTGACATGGTTACTGCTGTAAAAATAAATAGTCCATCCAGGGTTTTATACACCAAGCCACATATGTATGCAGGGCTTAAGATCTGCTAAGGACTGCAAGTTATAGACTCCTAGGCCAGGTTTTTCATAAATTTATGCCAGGAAACTAGTGATTTAAGAAACTAAAAGACATCTTGGATCTTTAAAGCATTCAAGGTGGAGCACTGAAATGGGCTGCCCAGAAAGATGTGGAATCTTTCTCCAGAAATTTTCAAGACCTGACTGGACACCCTCCTGTGCAACCTACTGCAGTGAACCTACTTTAGCAGAAGAGTTGGACTCCAACTGCTACGATTCTGTGATACTTCTAGAGACTCATGGATTTTAAGCGCATTGCAGAACATCATCAAGTAACATCTGAACAGAAGGAAATACTTTTCACTCTTTTGTACAAGCCAACAATCATTCCAAATAAATTGCATGTTAAGTAGAACAAATATTTATGTAAAGAACAACTATCTTACGCTGAATAGTTTAAGTAATAGTTACCTGCTTTCATAGGAATAGTTGTTTACAGTTGGAAAAATAGCTTATCTCAGTTCCAGACTGTTTTAAAAATAGTGAGTTTCAGCCACTGAGTCTTTTAGAAACTTTGTCTTGTAAAATACAGTATAACCTATTAATTGGTAAGAATCAGTGAGAATATCTGTGAAGAAGCTGCCATTTTGCTTTATTTCTATTAATGCAATTCTCTCCTTGCATTGCAAGTTTTTCCAACTTCTTGGTGTTATGTTCAAATCCACTATGGTTTCCAGTATCTTTTTTCAATATTACATAAACTTGTATGTACTTCCTGAAGGCAGAGTGAACATTTAATTGTATTATTTTGTATAGAGGTGGATTTTAAAAAGTGTCTAATGAGTCGCACAGAAGCATAAACTTTGTAAGAAAATCATCATTAATGGAAGAAGCATATTCCATAAGATACTGGCATTTGTTATTCTGTTCCTCCATTCCTGGGCTGAGCCAAAAGAGTGTAGAGTGTCATACATGCCCCAGATTCTTCTTTTCCACTAAAATCAGCTATTCCCTCTAAGCAAACACACTGAGGGAAACAGGAAGTTTAAAATTTTTATTTCAGTTTTTCAGTACAGTTCTTGACAGATGTTCGGTCCCACGGGGGTCCATCTGTAAAATATTTGTTAAGAGTTTGTGACTGACTGTACAAGGGGAACAAAAACACATGCATTTGGGAGGGGAGGGGGCAAAAAAATTAAATATCACTTATCCAATAAGGGCCAAATAATATCCATGTATCTTTTTGAGTGCTGATATGGAATTCATAGTATAAGGTTGAGGACTGAGGTCATGCCATACTGGGGCCATTCATGCTATCCACTAAGGAAATCAACTCACCTTTCCTTGCTTTTCTTGTATATTTTCTTATCCAGACCAGGAGCAAGGGCAACAGTACAGGGTAGAAATTCTGAATAGTTCCAAAAGGCTCTTCCTGATGGAGTAAGACAATTCCCAAAGGCCGTGAAAAACATGAGCAGAGGAAATACACTACATCATGAGCTCTACCCAAGCACCAAATATATAATGGAATCAGCAGCAACATACAAGATAACATTCACATTTTAATTAAAATGCTCATGAAAGACCATCACATATTCTTGTCTACTAGAGCATCTGTACACAAAGGTTAGCTGTGTGGTGTTGCAGATGCCTCAACAACAAGAGATGTGAAGACTTCTTATGCTCTTGATTCATCCATGTGATGCCTTCAACTTCCAGTCACGACTACTGAATAGGACTGTTCTCATCAGACAACAGGAAAAAAAGAATATATAAATAAATATTTTTACACATGTATCAAAGTGTATATATGCTTCTGTGAATGTACATGTAAATAGGAAGAGAACAGCATGTATTGTTTATCCATAAGATCAAGGGAGTGACTCATGGCAACCTTGGGATGGGAAAAATTAAGAAAATAAACTGTAGAGATGCAAAGGGATTCTGAGAATGATAATATGTGACCAAAACAGCTGAAGAGAACAAGCATCTGTAGGGGAAGTATTTGTATTATGCCAACATCCAAGCAACAGCTGGAGTATACAGAAGTTTTGTGAGCTCCAAGAAGCAGCAGGTTAGTAAAAATTCTATGGATGTATAATGTTTCATGTAAGTTGCATAACACTTCTATGAAATGAAAACACAAGTTATGTACTCCTACCTTTGGCAACATATTTTCATACTTCACATTTCCGTACTTTGTCATCAGCACCCAAGGAAAAAATAAAGATTTCTTTATACAGAACTCAAGGCCAACTCCCAGGATTTTTCTCTGCTTACACAAGAACACTCTTCTGTAATGTTCATAACAACCAGTGGGTTATTTGTTACCAAGTGTTTTGAAAGATTATTTGATCAATGACTTTTGAGCATGTTTAATTAACATAGCACATATTTCACAGCTTCTACTGCTTCCCTACATTACCATTCCCTCTCTGTCACAATCATGATTTTAGATACTACATTTTTCTGTATATCTTTGAAGCATATATAATTGGTCACTGTTAGAGCTAGAGTATAAGGCAATATCTTATGATGAAACACAGAGCAAAAATAAAACTCGAAGCAGACTGTTAGGGACTACTGGAGGTTGTTGGTTTTGTTTCCCACTTCTGTTGGGAAGGAAAGGAACCATTTGGGTAATCCATCTAGCAAATTATTTGTTACTGCAGAGATTGAGGCATCAGTGATATCTCCAGTATACCTCACATTTTTCCTGTGTCACAACTCAGCTGCACAATTGTTTCTTATAAGGCTAAAGGTTATTAACCAGAATTTCATGGACATTTTGGTTTGGTGAGCTGCACTGTCCTGGATCCTCCCTCTATGACATAGGTTGCCATTTCAAGAGAAAGGGACACAGTAACTCAGGTGACTCCTTGCAGTGCCCTTTTTTGGTAATTGATATTATTATCTACATCTATTATTTTATTTGTAAACACAAAATTTCAGCTAGGTCTTCCAAGGAGTCTTTGGAAGCAAATAGAATAGAACAGAAGATAATTAACAGAAAAAGCCAAAGCAGCAAGAAGATGGACAAGCAACAAAGATAAAGATAAAAGAGAGCAGAATAATTAAATAGTTTTAAAAGTGAATTTTACTTGTCCCTCCTTCCTTCCTCTCTTAAAAATTAACCTATTCACCTCCTTCATATCACCTTGAAAATCCAGTTACCTGAATAACTGAGGATCTGAAATAAGCATTCAGTGTTCTATTGTGCCTGATTACTCCCAGCTGTAGAGGGAAAATGGAAAACACACAAAAGCACAGTATGTATACAGGTGTATCAAACATACGCAGCGAGACATTTGACTAATGGCATTCATTCAACAAAAAACAAGAAAAGGGGAATCTATAAGAACTAATTAAAAATATGTTTATTTTAAAACCTCAGCAACACATTGGTTTAAAAGTCATTAAAGAAAAAAAAAAAAGGACCAAAAAAGCCCTGTAACTTCTTTCCTGAGCATCAGAGTTGGTATATAGAAAATAATTCAATATCATAAGAAAAAAAATAGGATAAAATTTCAGGATTATCAGTTTCTTAAATAACAATGTAGTTTTGGAGGAATAACATGTAGAATGTGGCCAATTATCAAGCCATTCATCACAGATCTGTTTTCAGGATTAGCTCTTCAACCTCTGTCATCTGAAAAATAAAAAAATGACAGCTCATCAGCTCTAAATAATATTAAGAATAAATGTAGTTGCAGAGAGTAGCAATTATTGCTGCCCCATTATATCTTACTCAATTTCCCATCAAATAGTATTTAATCTTCCAAGAGGAAGATTTGCTCTCTGTATTTCTCTAGTTGGTAGACAGGCTGTGATAATAGAAGGAGAAGAAAAAGCTGCTGTGAACATTTGACCCAGTAGGTCTTCAACATAAATTCAATTTCCCTCCTAACGAAAAAAAGCACACTCACAAAAGCAAGGGTTAGGGACTAAAGGTATTTTTCACTGTAACAAGACCCAGTCCTAAAGGTATCTGTCAAGAATAAACCCAGGTTGAAGTCAACAGGAATCTTCCTGAAAGATACAGACAATTGTTCCCAGGCTATTGAGTTATAAAAAGTTCTTGGCTGCACATAGGGACAAACGTAGTAATTTCATACACCTTACCTCATTGACTGCTGCTGCCCTTGATTGCTTTTTCACTTCGCTGAACAGATGTCCAGTCACTAAAAACAAGGTGGATAAAATTCTGCATCCCCTCCAGTCATAACTGCTTCTGTTCCAGTATGAGGGATGAGTGGCTCCAAAGGTGGGTGTGAATGAAGACAGACAGCTGGATCTATGAGTAACACACATGCAATCTGGAATCAACAGCACAACTGTCTGCTACATGACCAGTGTGCATTTGTTCCTTTAAAAAAAAATCTAAGAAGATTTACAAAAGATCATATTAAAAATATTCTCTTCCATACCAGTTATACATTAGCTGTGATTTCATATGCATACTGAACCAGATTGTATTCTCTGTTACAAATACGTAAATCTGAAGTAACATCATCAACTTCAGCTTAACTGTTCTGGATTTGCATCAACGTAATGAATTCCCTGCAGGGAACCAATTTCATTTTCAAGGGTTTTCGCAGAAAGTGAAAACCAGCTACTAAATGTATTTCCAGTAGGAGGAATTAGACATGGAACTGATGTTAGTATAAACAAAGGGCTTTGATGGATGCAACTGCTAGAGAATCCGAGAGTATTCATATTTCCTGACAAATAACGCACTAATTTTTGCATGCACCTGTAGTTGTTTCTCATTATAACATCATTCTCTTCTGCCATTTATTCTGAATAACCCCCAAACTCAGAAGATTCAAATCTGGATGTCTTATAAATTTAACTTATTTTTTAAGGAAAAGGATCCTTAACATAGTATCAAATTTTCAGTGCCAGAAACAATTCTCAGTGGCCCATAACAATTACCCTATCAAAGAGCAGAGGAAAAAGAAAAAAAAAAAAGAAAAAGAAAATAACTTTTTTCTTCCTTGTACCTTTCTACTAACAATAAATAAAGTAACTTCTTCTAAAGCAAAATCTAAAGGTCTATGTCTTTACGATGAGATCAAACTACATAAATCCTACGTATGAAGTAGGAATTGATAAAGAGAAAACAGGTTACTCTGTCTTATTCTTGTGTAAATAAGTGGGTAGGAAAAAAGGAGGAGACTGTAAAACTCCTTGCATTCATTTTTTATTCTCTGTGTATGGATGAAAAGGAATCTGTCTCTTTCTATTGCAGTGCACCTCCAAAGCAGCTGTGGAAAACACTGGTGTCTGCTACATTTGCACAGACCTAAGAATACAAGAGAAATAACAAGATGCATTGATCAGCAGAAAATTTTCACCTGCCTTCACACACCAAAGATGCAAGCCAAAAGATGTTGTAGCCTTGTACCACCTATACAAGATGGCAGGAAGGGTGAATTTCACATTCAGTTCACTTCTGTTTTCATTTCTTCATTTGAGTTTCAGTACAAAGTACTTCCCAAGACTTGATGAAAAGCAACAATCAATCAGATAACAATTAAGGCACAGCTGGAAGAAGTTACCCCCCTCTTCTTGGTGCTATGTCTGGAATGGTGAAAGCAGGCTGGAACCTTGTAGGGCTACAGGCTAATGTGGGCTGATGTCTTGCTGCTTCATAGGATGTGTATCATTATGGGTTTGCATTCTGTCCCGCTCTTTTGTTGTTGTCTGCTCAAAATGTGTTATAGCACATAGTATTGTAACAAGTCCTGTCTACACCTTTCATCAGACTTTGCTTCCCTCCTCATAGGGTAGTCATTACAATAGAAAACAGAATTTCACTCTGAGTCTTCCATGGACTTGATGCTTAATCCATAAAACAAAGCTGTCAAACACCTGGTATGCAGACTCTTAAGACACATTAACAAAACAGCAGTCAGTAAAATATGCCACTGCTTTAACACTTTCTATCTGACTATGGAATTGAGGGAAAATATAATAACTGAAAATAATGCAAAAGGAATCCAGTTTCCTCTTCTTACAGACACAGTGAGATCCAACTTCAGGCAAGAGAAATGAGCAAGACGTTCTGTGAAGACCATGAGTTGCTGTCAGTTTTTTCTCAAACCTCAACTAACTCCTAATCCATATTTATAATCTGTAATGTAGGCACTTGGCAGCACAAACTTAAAGGGAGGGAAGGAGGGAGGGAGAGAGAAAGAAAGGATAAGGAAGGAAGAAGGAAGGAAGGAAAAGAGGAAAAAGGTAAATAGTGTATCCAACACTATTCTTCAGCGCACCAAACTCTTACAGTTTTCATTTCATCCCTCCCTTCAGGTACATGCACACTTGTTTCGCACCTCATCATGATTTCTTTTAAATAAATTACATCCTAAGTAACTCAATAAACCACCAGTGCTCTGTACAAACGTCCACTTTAACTCCTGAGGACACCACTTGCTTTGAAAAAGAAGTTGCATGATCCCTTAAATTCTGAGCATTTCTTAAGGCAAACCTGAAAACAAACATACAGGCAGAGGGAAACAAGTGACTCCATGTGCCTCAGATACCCAGTATCATATTTGATGCCATTTACAGGACATTAGAAATGACAATTCATACTACACCGATGTAACTACTTTAAAAAAAAAAAGAGAATGAGTAAGAAACACACTGAAACTCTACCTTATTCTTCAGAGATCTAACTTCAGAATCTAACTGTGGCTACATTCACATGCACTTCTGGAAACTAGCTGGAATCATGTACCAACAGATTACATCAGTTTTATCTGTATATTTGTATTGGGTGTTTTTTTTCAGGTCAGATTACTTTGATTCTGTATGTTTCCTTCAATAATGCTTAACCCCAACAAAACAGATATTACAAGAAGCTGCAAGTGGACTACCTACTGAAGATGACAGAAGTTTTACCTACAGAAGCATGCAGGAAGTTCAAATGACTCTTCGCATCTCATGTATGCTTTTGCTTTCAGAACTTCTGCAAGCTTACAGTCTTTAAAACCTTCTTAGACTGGGATTTTTCCTAAAAATGGGTAGCCTGCTAGGCTAACCTGCAACTGTGTAAGTGCATTCACTACAATACCAGTTTGAAGTTGCAGTAGCTGGGAACAAACAGCCCCAGGTGATGGTCTGTGATAACAATTCCTTATATCAAGTTGGAAAAAATAGCCTGGGAATCACTTGAAAAGTCTAGCATTAAAGGAGTTGTAGAAAGAAAGGACTTCCTTTTAGAAATTATATGAAAGCTCTGAAGTGTTGTGAGCCACTGTAACTATAATGCTTGCTACATTGGAATGCAGTATTATAACTAAAGATCACTGTGTGCAGCAATTATTATTTATTGTTCTCTCCTTTAAAATTGCTTTTCTTTTCAGACTTAGAGAAAAATTAATAACCTTCTGCGCTTCTCCATGCAGCCAGTTACACACTCAAGCTAATTATAGATCATATTAGTTTGGCCTGCCATACATGCAAAGTCTGGAGGCGTCCAACTTTTCTGTCACAAATCTTTCTGGCATGAAAAAATAGAAGACATTAGCCAACTGTCTGCAATTAGTAGGTATCTGGACAAAGTGGACACATGGTGTGTGTTGTTATTTCACATTAATGCACCTCGTAGGCATTCATGATCAGTAGCGCATATTTCTATCTGGGAAATCCCAGAACAGAAGTTTTTCACATGATGGGTGTCCTTTGCAGTATACACATGATGAGCTATTTGTTATAATCCATGTAGAGTATACAGCACAACATTAGTATGGCTGATTAGCTGAAAAAACTGTTTTCCCATAGTATATTACTGTAACCCGATGCAGAAGGAAGAAAACCATTTAAAAGGTGTGCACTTGCTGTATTTCATGAAATAAATGAGGTGTAACAGATAATGTTACATAATGAGTTTTCAAAATACAGTGTACACTGTAGGAAAAAGCAGTAACACAAGAATCAGAAATCAAAAATCTCATTGCTATGTAGACTCCACCGTGGTCAAACCAAACACAGCAGTCTCACACATAATGATCTGAAATAAGGTATAAATGCACTTAACTGTTTAAATTCAAATAACTGCATTTGCAGAATACTTAAAGATGAGTACTTTTATAAGTTTTCCATAATACAGATTCAGTCTTGTTGAGACATATGTGTATATTTTTCCATCTAGACAAAGTTCCACTGATTTCAGTAGAACCATAAATGGTTGTAGGGAGTTCTACTGATCTGAAAGAATATCTGGTTCTTACTGGAGGACCACTTGCCTAATATCAGCTTAATAAAACTATATATATGAAGCATACATGTATATATATACATAAAAGTATGCATGCATACTTACACGTATATATCTAATGCTACTGAAGCACGCTTCTTTTATTTAAAAAAATTCAGTGAATGGTAAAAATTTTGGACCACATTTTAAGGTTAGGTTGCAATTTGGCAAAACTCTCCATGGCAAACAGAATGTGCTCTTTCCACACAAAAGTTACCACACATGCTTGTTGCTTGAAACTGAGGATCCAATGAGAAATTTTAGACTGTCCTCTAAAATGTAATTCTTGTTTAGGGAGTGTTGTCAACATCAGTTTTTAAAGACTAAATAAAATTAGAGTGTTCTTTCAATAATGTGCTCTGCTAGTTTGCAAATTTCAATTGAAATTTCTTCATGTGGTTTTCTGATCTCCAATTATGCATCGGTCCTTTCAAACAAACTTGATTCCCAGAAAATCCACGTTTCTTAATAATCACTCATTACTTTGTCTGTGAGCATGGATTTTAGGAAAATGCCAACTGTCCCTGTTTTGACATCCAGAACTCTCTTGCTCTTTCAGAATGAGGTCTCTGTCTAGCAAACTTACCACACACCGTAAGCATATAACTGCTTAAAATGGGTGGATATTCTAAAAATTGGAATCTAACAAAAATGTGAGAATTTTCATTAAACATTTGCCTATTACCTACCAGATATGTGAAGAAAATATGACAGAAATACTATCATTTTTTCTCCAAATGCTTCCTGTGATCATACATCCACAGCATGTACACGATTATCAATCAGAATTGTGTTGTCAAGTGGTGGAGCTCACCATTACCCGTGAAGAAAATTTTCTTAAAAATAGCGTTGTACAAACAAATACCTCCAATATAGTTTAAGAATACTACTGGTTTGCAGTAGGAAAATAAATTCACATTAAAAGTCTGTGATTTGGTGGAGGAGATATAATGTGTTGATAACTTTCAACTAAAGACAAGTAACCTTTTGGTTTTTATTCTGGCTATTCAGCTTTGATGTGACAGTGTAAGTTACATTAAATCTAGAGACAGATCCAAATGAATGCAAGTTGACCAGAGAAACTGCAGCTTCGAGTTAGTTAAAACCTATGATGAAGTATCCAAAAGGTGATTCAGGTAGAGCAGGTAAGAAACACATCAGCCATCAGATCTTCTCAGCTCCATTCTTTCACCTGTGGGTTTCACAGAGATTTGGCCATCTCAAGCAAGTAACACCTTCTAGAGGCTGAATGGGCCATTGTAGAAAATGGATGAAGCATAAATTATTACTTCCTGCAATGCTAGCCCAATGATTTAAAATATATTTCCCTGTATTAAAAAAACAGATTTTTTTATCACTAATAACTCATGTAATTTTTCTCTTGATCAGGTGTAAGGCTTGTAAGATATTCTCTGACTCTTTAGAATTCTAGGTAAAACAATAGTAATGATTTATATAAGTAAACGTGCATGTGAATGAAACACTGAGGTGTTGTACAGCCCATTTTGTTCTAACATACTGATGATTCTTGTTACTTCTAAAATTGTTCTGTAACTACTTTTAAATTTAAAAGTTACGAATAGAATTCATCTGTAAGATAAGATAAGAATGTGGCCACAAAAACAATTTTATTCTACAATTAGCTTACAAACCTCTGACTTTTTTTTTTCGTTCCAGGAGTATGCTCTTCCTGAAGTCTTCACTCCGTATTTAATAATTTTTCATGCGTACTTAATCAATCATATATTTAAATGAACTGTAACCATCAACATGAATTTTGCTAGGACAAAAAGGGGAGGCAAATTTGCATATTGTTAGCAGTATGGAGTGGGTAGGATGACAGTGAGTGATGAAAGAGTATATCAGTGTGGGGGATGATTCAGACCTCTTAAAATTTGTAGAGTAACAAAGAATGAGTTATCTTTGGTTGTCATCTCAACTCATTACAAATAGATTTTTTACACTTTCTGATAACTTTTTTTTCTTTGTGTCTGCATTGAAACAGAATAAAACTGAAAAGAAAATATTAGGTTATATTCTCATCTTAGCTGTGAATGAGTTCCACATTAAGATTTCTCCCTTCCTTCACCAAGCTTATTTGTGTACAAGAGTAATGGCAAAAGCAGTAATACACCTCAGGCGAAAGAGCCTGTGTGTCTATCAGTGTTTGGGTGACTGGCTTAGAGAAGGTTCATTGGAACAACGTGCCCTGGAGCAAATGAAAATACCATTCATATATGCCAATTTGGAACTCACTGTGCAGTAGACAAAGTAGTGAATAAATCCAGCACTGGAGTGCATACACACTCCCAGACTTGAGTTATTCAGAACATTTTCAATAAATTAGTATTTGTAGAAACAAATGCATTCCATGCTGATAAATAAGTTTTCATGAAGATCTGGTGGAGAAAGTTTGGGTATACATGATTCACTAAATGGGACTGGCCAAGAAGGAGAACTACTAACAATCTCCTTTTTTGTCTCCCTTTTTTTTACCCATCAAAACCAGACACTTGAATTAACATTTCAAGTTTTTATTTTTACACCACAGGCAATGATGACAGGAGTTAAAACTTTCATGAAAATAACTGCTCTTCTCCAGGCATCAGTCATGTACAATCCCATTATGGATTGCCAAAAAAAAGTGATTTTTCGCATCACTCATATTTCAAAGCTCTGCAAAAAACAAGGGAGTTCAAAGTACACCTATATTGTCAGGTTATTTTGAAGTGTGCTACTGAGAGCTAGTGACCAGCATTAAAAGTATTTGGATCCAGTACTAACATCTTATTATTGCTGCTGTAAAAGAGGTAATCCAGTTGGGAGTTATCAGATTAAAAAATCAAGAACTTGTTGCCAATAAGAGCAGAGCAGAACAACAGACAATTTCTATGATACAAGCCATTTCTTCACCCTTCCTACATTTGTCATGCCCTCATGACAAATATCTATCAAGCTATCTGTCTAGTCTATAGGATCTGCCTTTATTCACAATATAAGCACTCTTGCTCCTCTTTACCCACATAACTGCAACTACAAAGAAAAGCCCTCAGGGGATTACAGCTTCTTAAAGCAAATTTGTCAGTTTTAATTCAGGTTAGGTGCTCGCATAACACAAACAATCAGGAAGGAACCCAATCAGTTCCTTTCAGATGCTGATGGTTCACACATAGTGATTTGTTTGGGCATACACACTTAACATTTATATGGATTCATTCTATAGACACATAATACATGTAATGAGATGGTCATCTATAAATATACATATAGATGTGTATCCCAGTATATATATATATCTGTTTATTTATTAAATAACATACTCTTATATCTCTCAAATAGATAATGTAGACAATTCTCAATAAACAAGCTGATAAAATTCATGTCTGATGGAGAACTGCAAAGATTTTTGTTGAAGTGTGAACGCACTATGTATGCCTAAGTATATACGTGTTCACCCATATATACTTGCATACACTTAATGTACGTATGCATCATATATGTGTAACAGCATACAAATCCATATATAGCATTTGAGTAATGATGTGACAAACATTAGACACATTGCATAAGCACTTATCTGGGAATAACCTTTGGTTTGGCCTCTCAAAGCGTTTCCTTTTCTAATCTACACACTTCATATCTGGAGCACGTGGAAGCATCTTACCTTGCTTCCATTTTCTCTTGCCTCCCGTTCCATCTTGAGATCAGAAATTAGGAGAGTCTTGTATTTGTTCTTTCCATTACTGCTGTGATCATCTAGTCTGTATTCTGAAGTCAGCTGAGCAGAGAGGGGACTGTCACTCAGGTTCAGAGGCTGCTCATCCTGCTCCAGATTTGTTTTGCCATTACTGTTGGTTTCTGCCATCTCCCTGCAGTGTGTTCCCCCTGAAGCATTGGAACTGTGTCCCACGGTCTCATTGCCATTAAAACTCTCTGCAGCTGAATCATCTATTAAAAAATATATATTTTCAGTCATATGCCACATCATCATTTTTGTCCAGTTCAAACATAATTTATATTTTCACAATGTTTTTCAAAGTAGAGTTAAAAAGGTTTATGTTACTTAATCTCAGTACATTTCTGCAAAATGTGTGTGCACACCCCTCCACTTATTCAAATAAAAACTTTGTGTAAATCAACAAAATATTGCTAAGTTGAGGGAAGTGATCCAGGCTGACACCTTAGTGTCACTGTGTACACAAAAGCTAACCATCACACTGGATTTTTAGGGACAAAGTGACAAAATCTGTCTTAAACAATCTGTCTGTCCATATGTCTGTGGATCTATTTATTCTTATATCGTATTCGTTGCTGCAGTCTTGCATATTTCTGAGGTTAACAGAGATGCACATGGTATTGAGAGAGAATGTAAGTCTCAGGTTTTAAAGGTGCTGAGCAGCATATGTCATATTCATAAACATCCTCTTACACAGATACAATGTAAATATATCCAATGTATTCACTGCTGGCAATAGAGATTACATTGAGAAAGTCGACTCCAAGAGCAAAAGATCCCCTCTTTGTTTCGTTCACGTGCTCATCTCTTTTGCTCATTTTTTGTGTTACAATACATTTTAAAACACCACTTAATAAATGATTAAATTATCAACCTGGAAGTTACATCTGGAGACTCGGGATGTGGTGGTGTTGGCCCCTATATTTTACAGCTGAAAAGTCTGGTTAACATATATTTTGACATGCTTCTGTGTTTGTATATCCTGTGTTTGTCAGCACTGGGATTTGCCACCTGTTCTACTTTCTCAGCCACTGTTCACTCTGAAGCAGTCCTTTGGCTATCTAATAAACAATTTATCCTTCAGTAGATGAATTTGGACCTCAATTTGCTTACTTGCTCTACCAAGCACCTTACAGCAATTTATGTAGTTTAGCTCATGGTGCAAAGCCCAGCCCAGAGTCCTACAAGTCTGTGTATATCATAGGTATTAAAGCTGGAATCAAAACTGAGGAGTTAGCCACCTGGAATTCACACAGATCAAAACTGGAGACATGAGATGAAATGGACCTTTATATGACATCTGCTATCAAGGCTCTCCTAATCATTTTCCATTGAAAGAAACAAACATACACATATGGTATTTAAAGACACCACAATGCATACTTTAAAGGGTGTGCTCAGAAACATTCACACTTCAAGCTATACAATTGATCAAACTGTTGTCTATCAATAGTTAACACAGTAAAAAACAAGTATTCCGACCCTCAGATTAGAATTTTGAAAGTGAAGAAAATTGCAATACAAATTAGTAATGATCTAGTTCACTTAAGTTCTTAAAGAGCCACAGGCAAGACATCATACATCAGCATTTTGCTTGCTGCACGCATCCAACACCACTGTGTCAAAGTATGTAAGATTTGGCTCCCATTGTGAAGATTTTTTGGTTTCTAAACCTGTAAAAAAATCTATTTTCATGAAAATACATAATAAAAATGACATTTTAAATGCTTTTACTTAAGGAGCAGATTCGACTTTTACAAAATGCTTTATATTTAATGGCTGCAATGAAAAAAACAAAAAGCAAGATATGTTTCAGTTTATAACATTTTTACATTACCTCTCTTGTAAATATAAATGTATACAGACTAAAAGATACATGCTGTTCCTAGAAGCAGATTTTAAGTATATACAACTTGCATTTTAGGCACCATCTCACTGTGACATTCTTATTTAAAAACCTGGGGCTAATTGAAGATTGAAGTGACATGATTTTGAGGTCAACACAATGTATCTCTAACAATTCCTTGTAATTTATGACTTACAGGACCTTAACAATAACACATAATCATAATTTTAAAAGATTAAAATTCCAAATAAAGTTTCATAAATAAATACACTTTTACTTGAATTGTATAATTCAGAACTAGGAAATGGTACTTGAAAAGGGAGATGATTTTTTTTTTTTTTAAAGAAAACAGCTATATTATCTATTCATTTTAAAAGCTCTGAAATATAAAAAAAAGAAATTCAATTTAATTAAAAGAGAAACACTTTTGCTATGGCTGATTTGCATTTATACTGTTATTAGATGATTGCCTTCTTGATTATCGGTTTAACAAGTGACAGATAGATTCAAATTAATTAAATCAATCAGCAGCAAGTGGTGGAGGCTCCTCCCTTTTAAGAATTCAGGAATTCAAGAATTCTGTAGTTGGGAGCAAAGAGAGAAACAATTCAGTTACCAGAGAATGCACAGCTAAAAGCTGAGGCCAATGGTTCCTCTGCAGCACCTAAATCTGATTCTTGGGAAGACACTGTGTGCTGGGAGCTGAGAATCTTGTGCAGAGGAGCCGGATGGCTAAATGGGAGTGATGGAGTAGGAAAGGAGGTGCATCCAGAGCCAGATCTAGGAACGGCTAAAGTTCAAAGAAAGGCTTTTACTTCGGGCTTGGAGTCATTAACTTGGTTTTAATTCTCTCTTCCTTTTCTTTCATGGTTTTTTTTTTTTCCCGTATGATGAATGATTGATAACTAAAACTTGCACATGTCTGCCTGTTACAGTGTGAAAGAAAAAAATTAAACATCTTTTCTGCTTATTCTGAAATACAACCATTGAAAAATTCCTATAAAATACCTACGCTTGATGAATAAATGTCATCAAGCATTATGTTATTTTGAAGCAATAATACATGTACATTGGCTTTGCCTAGCAAAAGCTTTGTTACTTGATGGTATATCTCAGTTCTACTTTAATGTCAAATACCATCTTTTACAGTCATTTAACCTTGCTCATTAGAAACAGTTTCCCGATTGTCAGTTAGGAAAAATGTTCAGGAGAACAGCTGCAATGACCATAAAGCACACTTTTGCCAAGTAAAAATAAATATGTGTTGCCATAAGAGAAATAAAAATAAAAAAATAAAAAATACTGGTTTAGCACTGGTAGTTCCTTACAGATGTTACCAAGGTAACTAAATTACAAGGTTTCATGCATTTCTCATTCTGGACAGGTGGGGTCTGCTCATGCCAAGAACAAGGCTACTTTAAAGCTGGAGCTACCCAGTGCCTGAGGCGCAGAAACACAGACTGTGTGATTAACTGGTTGAGGAAAAAAAGGCTCCTGTTTCATGAAGGACACCACTAAAGGTGGGCCACAAAGGCAGAGGCCCAGCCCTTGGGTTGCAGAGAAATGTAAGCAAGGAACTTGGTGGGACCTGGGATTCATTGGCATCATGGTGGCAGCTGGGGTTGGACTGGGCCTGGCATTCATCACAGCCAATTCATGTGTAGGCAATGGTTGCACCACTGATGCAAGGACAGTGTGTTTTTGCAATATGCCTCTTGCCATAACCATGGCTTGTGAAGGTTTATGGGAAGACCTCCAGGAAAGCACCCTGCAGCTGCAGGTACCACGAGCTGAAAGAAAAGGGGCAGATAGCTTCCTGACCTGTATCATGTGCCAGGACAGTCACAAAAGAGGAACTGAGAAGAGTTCATAGAATCATAGAATCATAAATTTCCTGGGTTGAAAAGGACATCAAAGATCATCTAGTTTCAACCCCCCTTCTACATGCAGGGTCACCAACCACCAGATGAGGCTGCCCAGAGCCACATCCAGCTTGGCCTTGAATGCCATCCACAACCTCCTTGGGCAGCCTGTTCCAGTGCATCACCACCCTCTGTGTGAAAAACTTCTTCCTAATACCTAACCTAAACCTCCTGTCTCAGTTTAGAACCATTCCCCCTTGTTCTATCACTATCCACCCTTGTAAACAGTTGTTCCCCCTCCAGCCATTCACATCTTCAATTCCTCCCCAGGTCACCGCTGTCCAGAGACATCAGCCATGATAGTGAATGATGGCCTCATCAGACAATGCTGCTTCCTCAGTGCAAGCCATGTCTTTAGGAACTGTCACTTTGAACCCTTACCCCACACACTGGAAGGATGGAAGTATATCTACATTTTCAGTTGCATAAGCCTGAAAAGGGAGAATCTGACTGCAAAACAGGTATGTATTTTGCTTCTCAGAAATGCCTACACAGATATGCCCTTTGAGGGATTAAGGAGTATAACTCCCCCGGAGAAAAGCTTGTTGTTTGAATGGGACAGCATTCTGCCTTCTGCTGAACCAAGGAACACAGCCCAAACTGAAAAAAATGGCAGGAAAGAAAGCCCAACCAACACACAAAAACAGGTACTCTAAATAGTTGCTTTTTTTTTTTTCAGAACAGTTGCATCCTTCACTTCAGTTATCTACTACATGACCTAATTATTTGCCAAAAATCAGTTTCTCTGTATTTTACACATCACACTGTGCAAGTGATTTCCATGACAGTTCACAATCTAAGGACACTGACTTAGAGCAGGAAGTCAGGTATTAATTTAAAGGATTACCTTTTCCTACCAACAGCATCTATGTTTTCGAATGGGCCAAAAAGCACATTTTGCTTAGAGTAAAAATTCTTCTCTACAAGTTAAAATGGAGCTCTTCCACTCAGAGAGAATTGTCCTCAGATCAGATAAGACAAATCCTCAACACTGTTCACAGTAAGGGCTCTCTTAAAGGGAAACAAGTTGAAGTGTGCATGAAATTTGACTTGAATAACAAGTCCCTCAAACACTAGTTTTCTCAGAGCACAAATTTTAGATCTAAAACTGATATAAGCATCACTGATTTACTGTGAACCTTGAACTAAGGTACATATACACGATTCTTGCTTATCTCCTTGTAAGAAAAAAATCTTCAGATGTTTTAAAGGATCTCTTGCATTATTGTTAGCAAACAATTTCATACTATATATCACTCAGGCTTCTCGTCTTCCTTGCAGATAATTCAGGGAGGGAGTCAACAAACCCTTCCACACAAAGGTAGATCTCTGAATAATTTGTCTCCTTTTCTCAAATTACTTGTCAAGATAGAATTCAATTAATATTTAGAGCATGCTTAACTAGTTTTTCTAGTTGAAAATTGTATGAAAATTACTTGAAACTAACTGCATATTTTACAAGTCAGAAATCTACAGTTTTGCCCTTCAGCTCTAACAGCAGTAGCATGACACAGTCCCACAACCACACAGCCACCTGGAGGCTACATCTTCTGAAAGGCTGGTGACGGGCCAGGAAGCAAAGGATCCCTCTCATTAACAAAATAGTGAAGCGAGATCCCAAAGATGCCAAAGCAGTTATAACATAGCAACTTTGCAACAGAGCAACTTTGGCTCTTTTGGGAAAATTAGGAAAAAATTGACCATATGAGCAGAATCATACAAGGTAACACCGTTACTGATGATAATCAGTCTGATTAATCACAACAAATGAATAGTGCAATTGTTGGAGCCACTTTGCTTGCTTTGTTGTAAGACATGAAGATGGTATATGGGCACATATGCAGTCCAGACATACACTGATACTTGCAGACTCCAGGTTAGCATGGTCGTTTAACACAGGTTAAATGAACACTTGGAGTGGGCTGCCTGTTGACAGAAAAGCTCTGAGAGCTGCAGTTCCTGTAAGATGCGTAACTGTTCTTTCTAAAAGGAGGAGGTTGGATATGAATGAGTTGAGTGGGAAGAGTGAGACTGAAGCTGCTGCCTGTGCAAGTGCAGTGTGTCATAAAACCCACTCTCCCAGATTGCCTACCAAAGGTCTGTATAGCACAGGTTGATTTAATTTCTTAGGGCTGGATACCAGCAGCTCAGATCTTGCTGAACAACAGCTTATAGCCATAGCAATCTGATTCATTTGAACAGGACCACTTGCAACAGACAGTTGCAGACCAAAAAGTGATAGATTCCAGAGCAGTTTTGAATTACTATGCTGCCTCCTTTAAACCTTTGGCTTCAACATTATGCGTGCTTTATTTTTTTCTGTGTTAAAATACAATTTTGATGAAAATAATATGCGGCATAGCAAATGTTTAAAAGTAAGTAAATTACATTCCTTCAGTATTTTCACAAGCCCAAGCCATGCTAACAAACTTTCATAATGGTAGCTACTGAAAAGAAACCCTCTACTGATAGCAACCAGTAGTAGGCAATTTGGGGAGAGGAGCACGGTGGATCAGAGAAAACGTGGTATAGACAGCAGACTCATAGGAACTTCTGCAGTATGAAATAATTATAAAGCCTTTTCTCCGAGAACTAATAAAAAAAGCGAGGTCACATTTCACTCCCACCACTTTTCACAATGACCGTTTAATATCAATTTGTCACAGTTATGTATTTGGTTATGCTTCATTTGTATCACAAGTCATTTTTCAAGCACGAGTTCAATACATAACTTAAAAGCCAGTTGAAATCAACTAAATCTATTCATCTTCTCCTTTTCTTTTCACATAATGATAAAGAACACCAGGAGAATTAATGGAGGTACAAAGGTGATTTCAGACCCTCTATTATTCCTAACTTCATAAAGCGTAAGAATGGACATAGCTGGTTAGATCAAAAATCCATTCCGCACAATATCCTATCTCCAGAAGTGGTTATTAGGAAATGTTTGGGGAAGAGAATAAGGCAAATGTAGAGAATTCTCCCCTCTCCAGCTTGTGAATTTCAGTTCAAGGTCTTTCTGAGCTGGAGGTGATCGGACACTCGGCACATTTCTTTTCTAGATGTCCAGTTGCTCTTTGAACCTTTGTAAGTCTCAAGCACACTTCTGTGCTCATCAGAAAAATTACTGCCACTGTGTTTCGTCTGAAATGTCAGTACTGTGGCAAGGAAACAACATACAGGTGTAAAGAGGCGGGTAAGACCTTGCAGAGGACATGAGTGTGATGTGCAAAGAACATTCCCTCCATTCTCAGTGGGACAGCACTGGCTTCTTTGCAAAAATATGTATTAATTGTCCTCTTCAGTTAACATCAACAACATTAACAATTATTGTTTTTGTCCTTCTACACCTGACTTTCCTGACGTGGTTGGCTTCTATGAATTCAACCATGGAACTTGCTGCATTGAAATTAAAACCTGGAATTTCCATCAGTTTCAATATTACGCCAATCACTGAACCCCTCACTGCTTCTTTCAGTGGTGGAATAATGGTCAGGGGTAAATTTTGTCTTCAAGCATTGCATCTTTTTATATAAAGGAAAAGGAATAAAGAAAACTACAAAACTAATCTTTAGCTGTTGCCAGTGAGAGGACAGTAAGACTCATAGGTTTGATATATACATGCACATACACAGTGGTATCAACTTTAGTCAGCCTGTAAATTTTATTTTGTTATTAAGCAAACAGAAAGTAGAAATTAACAGGTTGTCTATGATAAATGTCTCTTGGTGCAGGCACAAAACAGACAGATCCTTGTATTCAATTGTAACATTAAATAAGAACAAAGAATTGCCACTCCACAGCATCAGCAACTGTCAGAAAAGTAATGCTGCCCTGTCACTCATAGCAGTGCTGAGAAGGGCACATTTAAAAAGCTTTGTGGGTGACTGCAGGCTTACTTTGCCTGCAGAGCTCTGTTTCTGAATATGCACAAGGAGATGGAACAGAATAGCTATTTGGGTGGTACCACGCATGTAAATAACCAATTGAATAGCTCACTGTGTCCACTGTTGTCTTATTATGACTATGCATCTAGTTTTTACTTGTCCTTTGGCATTTCCACATCAAAAGACATAGCCCTAACTGCATCCAGGGAGAAAATTCCCTTATTTTCTTTTTACTCTGCAGAAACCTTTGAGGCACTTTTGTGGCAAAAGATCTATCAAGCAGTTCTCAATACAGAAAACCAGAAAATCTCTAAAAGTTTTTAATCTGTTTATTTATCAGGTAAAATGTCATCTGGCCTTGACAACTGTGGCTAAGAGTTCCATTTCTGGACAAGCATTTCAGGAAAAAGTTCTCAGCCAGATGGATGAGTTGTGCTAGAGGTATTAGCTTGCACCCATCTTAAATAGGACTACAGGCTTTTGAACTGTTTACTGATATAAAACTAGCAACTGGGGAAGGCACACTGGCAGATCGGTTTCAAGATGGACCAGCTCTTATTTTTGAGGGAAATTCCAACCAAGCACAAAACATATCTGCTACAAAAGAATTTGGGAGACAGAAACATGTTAAGTAAAGGAGAAATACAAAATATTTGGTATTTGTATAACCCAAGAGATCTTACCTTTGCCTCCTTCTTGTCCAACCTGAAAGAGGGTTTTGCTTCTCCAGCTAACTGCTAGAGCCATGCCTGGCAGCGAAAGGAATGTGTAAGGTGCCAGCAACAGACAAAGGAGTAAAATGTAGGGTCAAGTTTGGTTCTTAAGCAGCAACCTAAAAGAGGCTGAAATGAATTATGCTAAACTCATCTGCCACTCATATCTACTGCATTTGTGCAGTGTCAGCTTTTACTTCATCAGGATTTCCCAGAAGACGAAAGCAAAGATATAAGATCAAGTTGGAGTCAGGAAAATCTCTACAGACTGCATGCCACAAATACTGGTGTCTAATAAAACCCTTAAAAGTCTAAAATGCAGCTTGCCAGCTTTGGTGTTTTGAGAGGGTTCACAGTGAGTGCTCACATCAGTCTGTACTCCATTCTAGAAGGTTGAAGCCCTGAACATGAGCAAGACACATGGTTGCATGACTGCTCTGCTCCCATAGGCAAAGTTTTACCTGCCTGTTGCCTTTGCTTCGGCAACCTCTGATTAATGTCCCGTCGTGAAGTGCTCAGACAGCCCCGGCCAAATCACACGCTTTATGACACCAATGTGGTGAGCGGCAAATGGCACTTATTGCAAGCAACCCACTCTTCTTATAGTTGTCCCTTATATCACAGTGCTACCAATCACCCTTGCTACGGTTATCTGTGTCCAATAGACATGTGGCATGTCTTGTCTTGCCATGTCTCATCATGGTTTTCTTATGAGTCAAGGAGCCCCCGCAGAGGCTGATGACTGTTACAGCCCCCCTTTCACGTATTCGCTAACCACACAAGGGTCCCACACAGATTACGCCTGGTTATGCCTGATGACCTTGACAGCCCCCGCTTTACGTATTTCGTTGACTACACCTCTAACTTGCGTATTTTGTTAACTACACCTGCCCTTCTATAAAGGCACTAAGGTTGAGGACCTAAGGTTCATTATAGCTGTCTTTTAAGCAAGAGAGAAATGAAAGAGAAGCCTAGAAAGCAATCACAAATGAGTGCTTTGAGCTTCATATTGCCTTAGCAGCACGGAGTCCAAACCCTTCTTTAAGACCCAAACTTTACGGTGCAGAATTCAGTTACAAACTAGAGTTTAGAAATTTGATGAAGAATTCTGAGCTGGAAAATTGCAAACAAACCTGAGTAAATATTTGATAGATATCCATTTGATGGATATAGTTTAATTGCTCCTTTTGAATTGTTTTCCTTTTATTCTGTCACCTTTAAATGTTTAGGGATGTCCCTGGCACCACATACAGTACTGTTTCCCTATTTGAGCATGCTTTGGGTAGCCACAGTGGGTGGTGTCCTCACTGCTTGAGTGAAAGCAGTATTCCAGTCAAGCAAGGAAACTCTTAGTAACAAATTCATTGGCCTTTCTCCATCTGAAATGCAATCATTTTTGAATTCCACATAAATTATGCTGTCTTAATTTTATTTTTCACTACATCTGTTAAAAACAACTTAAAAATATTCAGCATCTACAATGTTTAAACACTGCCCTAAATATCACCAAGTAATGCAAAAAATGACAACATTCATCTGTGTTACAGAGGATTTACCTGAATGCAAAAATATTGCCATTGAGATAAGTGACAAAGCCACATCAGGAGCCTCACCAGCATGTTGATTACAGTGATAAGCATCAAACAAATGGCATCCCTTTAATCAGTCTGAAAAACCTCTTTCTTGTAATGAATGCTAAAACTCCCTGTGATACATACAGAAGTTATACAATATTATTATATTATTATACAATATTATTTCTGATATTTTTTGTACTATTGCAGTGGAACTGCCAGGTAATGGCTGAGCACCAGGTGAGAAAGCATGGCTAATCCAGGGAGCTTAGGTGCAAGCCTTGTACCGGAGTGACCAGAAGGGGTGGAGCCTGGATCTACCCCTCTTTACCCCTTCATTTAAGGGTCAGCAGCCCAGTGAGCACCATCTTTCTGGATAGAGATTGTACTTCTCTTGAGGTATCACCGATCTTCAGAAGGTGGGTGAGCTGATTTTTTTCTTCTTTGTTACTTGTTATTGCTCTGTAGTATTGAATCTCATTAGAAGGCGCTCTTGCTGCCTTCTTTTGCAATATAACTATGAAATAACACGGCCAAAGACAGCATAATCCTGAATCATATTATTTAATTTCCATTGAAAAACAGCAGATTTTCAAATAATATCTGTAAATTGACATTTACTATTGAGATCTTTATCACCCATTGGATGACATAAGGCAGAGGACTCTGGACTTTCCATGAAATAGTTAATATTACAGAAAGGTTTTTTTCTGCCTTTGTTAAAGCCCCCAATTTTAAATCCTGACTCCATCATGCTGCTACATATAGATGTTAACTTCCAATCTCACTGTCAAAATTAAAACATGTTCTTTTATTTTTCAGAAATTATTTTTAGCAAAAGTGTCAAGGCCAATGCATTTTGTAGAGTTCCTATAGTACAGCTGAACATTTCTTCCCCATCATTTACAAATCAGTAGAATAACAGGTAGCTGAAGACAGAACGATCTTACTAGATCTCTAGCAAGTCAAATAACAATGATACAATGAGCAGAAAGTTCACAAAGCTCAAAGGGTCTGAGAGAAATTCTGCTACATCCAGTTATTCCTCAACAGAGTTGTGATCTTGAAATTGAAACTGTCAAGCCACTTCGCTAATCAGTGCATCTAAATTTGAATCTCTTTTCCCTATGGACTCTGCAGCACAGTGGACAGCCCTTTGGTGGAGAATAGGACAAGTATGAGAGGATGTCTTGAACATGAGTGTAAAAGAAAGATGGGAAAACTCGAAGACTTCCGTGCTTGAAAACTTTCACGTAAAGGCAGGCAATCATTTCACAGCTAATGCCAGCAGAGACACTACTATAAAACCTTGGACATAATACTAATTCAGCAACTTTCAAAACTTTTCTTCTTGTTAAAGGTGGTCAGTTTGCCCTTACTGAAACATCATTATGACCTAGACTCAAAAATAGAATACTCAGAGGTGCCAGGAAGTAGAATGAACAGAATCTCTTTCCTCAGTGAGAATGGTCTTGCAGTTCTTTGCAGACCAGAGAGACTTCTTAAGGAAGAAACTAGCAGATCCATGCTCCTAATTCATTTCTGATGTCACTGCAGGATTCAGCAATGGGAGAGTCCACCCACAGAATATTTGTGGCATGTGATTTTTCGGCACTTTACAGTATTGATGAGGAACAATGACTGATAGAAACAGAAGTTGAGATGGTTTTTCACTACAATTCCAACTATTTCAGTACAGGTTGTTGTTAAAGCTTAAAGTGCTAGAAATGGAAACAATGAAGCCATACTCAACTGTAATACTCGGTCTCATTATAATGAGGGGTTATCTAAGGATGAAGAACAGCATAAAATTTTGAGAAATGACTATTTGCTGAGCTAGCCCAATTGATCTGTATGTGGAAAGTGGCAAGGTACTCCTGGCAAACAAAGCATTCTGACCACAATATTGTTCTCTATTGTAATGCTTGCCTGGGTCCAAAGCACTCAAAGACACGTCTGGTATTATTTTAAATAACAAAGTACAAAGGACAGTGCTTTGCAAAATCCTCTGTATCATTTACTTTCCTTTAAAATCTTTTTGTAAACAAGATCATTTGGCCCATGATACACATGTTTTGTAGGGTTCATCGCTGTATAGCTACTTCAATCTAACTGAAACACACATTAGAAATAGAAACAGCACTGTTATTATTACTGTGTGACAGACCTGCTCCTAATCTTCCAGAGAAGATAGACAATATACAACATTTGCAAAAACAATGAGTAACGCTAACTTTTTCCTGCTTAAATAAGATGTAAATGTCCATCAAAACAACAGAATTCCTGAGAAGTTCCTTCTAACCCCAGGTCTTTGCTTTACAATTATCATCATCACCTTCAAAATCAACTTCTTTCCTTCCTAAATAACAATAATATACCAATTCTGAAGCTTAGCTATAAATTTTTAGAAGCACAATATGGATATGAAGCTGGGTTTGAGAACAGAATAAGTTATCATTGTTATGATTGTTATTGTTATCAAGTTATCAACATTCAGTGGAGAGTTATTATCATTGGATCAAGTAGAAAAGTTATACTTGTGCTGTAAAAAGGAAAACATGGTATTAATCTTGATCATGAATAGAATTCTGTTTGAAATACTTATTTCTATCTAGATGGGCTGTTATTTTTGTATTAGTGAAAACACAAACAATAATACTGATACTGGATGTCATGAAATGCTTAGTGTGTCCTCTTTAGCAGAACAGCAACTGATTTTTTTCCTTTTCTGCACCTGTAAATTACTGCCATCAGAAGAAATAATACGACGAATGCATCAAATAATATAATGTAGGTTAATAGTAAAAGTTCTGTGATCTAAACTATTACTTGCACTTCAAAAACAAATTTGGGTTGGCAAGTTTGTTGTTGATGGCACCTACAGGTCTTCCAGATATGACAGCTTCTCATACTGTTACCAGTTCGGTTCTCATTTTGGAATCAACAAAAGGCTTCAGGGTTAGATGCTAAATTGGTCCAAAAATTACATATCAGTCAAGTCAAAGCATAGTTTTATTACTCCTGACGGAGTGAATATCACAGAACTCAACACACAGAAAAATACTGATGCAAAATGACCATTTGTACTGTGTATGTCCACTCAGACACTTCAAAAAGATTCAGCTTCAGGAAAAATAATTGTTGTCATCTTTGGTTCTCCAAAGTAAGAACAAAAACATTTTGGAAGACTCAAAGAGCATCCTCTGTAAAAGAGAACACAGCTCTTTATGAGCCTTAGACAGTAGCTCCAACAAAGAAGCATTTAGAAGGCTTTCTAAGATTATTATTTTCCTATTCAGAAAAGTTTATAATACTTCAAAGATATTCTTGGCATTCCTCTTCATGCAAGCAGCTAAGCACAGCACATCTGATTCCATTTCCCCAAAATTAGCTGAAGTCCTGGAACAACATACTGTTCTGTGCACATTGTCAACACAGCAAAGACAAGTCCATATAGATGGGGATGGAGTAAATATTAATGATGCAGAAAATACTTAAATTTCAGTTTCTTCACTGCTTGATTCAGATAAGAGTTCTGAATCTCTCAACTGTAGGAAAAATGCCCCAGTGGAGGCTTTTTGATTTTCAGTCCAAAAACTTTCAGGCTGAGATTATCTTAGTCTGCTAAAGAAAGCTTGGGACGGCTGTTATCTGACATATTTCTAACAAAGAGCAATAAACAATTGAGAAATGACATAAAAATCATGGGCAAGGAAGTCATATCTATGTAGATGCTACAACCTGATTTTCAATCTATTTTCACAAAATGCATTTCTTTCTAACTTCAGCAATGAACTCTGCAGCGTCTGGAGTTTCCTACACTAAATGTAGCTGTCAAACTCAACAACGCAGCTGCTGTTGCAGGAAATTTAGATAAAAACCAAGAAATAGAGTAATGCTGACAGCACACTTGCAAACAGGACAGTGCAATTTCTCAGTAGATTACATGGCAATGAAGAACAGAATGGGATGTCATTAGTGAGTAGCATGGCACTGTTGCACTTGGACTTGAATATCCAAAGCAGCATTTTGATGAGATCCCATTTGGTTTGCTGCTGGCTGAATGCATTCACAAATCACAGACGCTACAAGATTACTGCTAATGTTGTCATCAACCCACTCAAATAGTCTTGCATGGGCCAAGTGTTTCAGGTGGCTGATGTCTAAATTCAGTTCAACTACTCACACATACAAGATATATTTTTAAGAAAAGCAATTGATAATGCTATGGAAACCTGAAGCAAATAAGCAATTTAATCCAATTAGGCATGGTAATTATTCCTATTGCTACAAATTATAATGAATTTATGGTGTAGATAGAATCCCATTACATATGGATATTTTATGAAATACAGGAAAAACAAACTTGTACCTAAAGAGTTGGCTCACACATGTTTTTTATTGTACATAAGCCATGAAATATGTAACTTAAACACAAAAGCAACTATCTTATCTTCCTTTACTCAGCAGAGGGCATATTTTTCTAAAAAAACCTCAGTATGTTTCAGAAAACTATTTAAACTATAACGACTAGAGAAATACAAACTCAAAAGGACTTATTATCCACCTATAGACATACCATCAAATGAGTCCATGCCAGAGTACACCAGTAGCTAATATATTGCCAGAAATAAATGTGCAATGAGTAATGCTTACACTGATTCTCGTAAATCTTGCAAAAGTCCAGGTGGTTGCAAAGAGTTGCAAAGTCCTGGATTCTTATTGTATGTATTTCTACTGCAATTGCAATTTTTGGTATTATTGAAACTACTGTTACATATTTTGATTGTAAAATGAATCTTAGCATTGCCCAGTAGGGTGGTGTTTGCCCCTCAAGCTCCTTCTAGCCCACTGCTGTCATAGACTGACAAATTAAATAAACTTTGGAGAAGACTAAAAAGTTCAGTTTGCCATGATTGGTAGCATATGTAACTAAGTATTAAGGTCACAACAAGAAAAAATCCTCCTGCATTAACATAAAGGCTATTGTCAATAAGGCAGGTAATATCTCATGTACCACTAGAAAGAGAATTTGACCAGGAAATCTTATTTTCTCACCCTTTCTTTGTGGCCTTGCTGAAAATTAACACTGTTGTTTTGCCAATCTCTTCAGCTAATATAAAACACTACACACAGACCATGAAGCCAATAGTGCAGCACTGAGAAAGCACTTTTTAATTAACTGGTACAAAGCTAGTCAGAAAAACACCGTAGAGAGGGCTGAAATCTACCTTTGGATATATATGTTCTTAATCTCACTAAAGTCAACAGCAGCCAGTGTGTGCTGCCTGCAAAATAATTTAGTCCATTAAATTAATGTAATTTACACACACCTACTGGCTTCAGAGTTTTTCTTTGGAAAGAAAAGACACATAAAGGAGGTTTTAAATTAGTCAAAATATTCCCATGTGGATGTTAGTGTTTCAAATTAAGCCAAACTCTCAACTAAAAAAAAATATTTTTAGATCCTTGCAGATTTGTTTAACCAAAAGGAAAATACAGACAATAATCAGATGACTTGAGCTTATGTTTCAAGGTTAAAAAAATCCCAATAGATCTAAATTTGCTGTGTCAGTTGAGAACACCATTAACTAAGGTACACCTGCTAAAAATTTCAAGCTATTTATGGCCTTTCTGGAAATACAAGAAACATACATTTTGAAGGAATTAAAGAGGCAGAGAAGCCTAATGAAACAAAGTGCCTTGCAACCAAGAAAATACATTGTCATACATATATTGCTGCTTTCTTAACAGAATGGGATGGATAAATCTACGAGATGGAGAAACACATACACTGTGCTTAAAGATGCAATGTAGTCAAAAGTTTGTATATAGTATAAGTTTGTGATTTCTGTATTGATCTAATGAGAATACCAACAGCAAGATTCCTGCTGGGACAGAATAGAGTTTGTGATTTTATCTTATCTATGGATGTTAACAGACAGCCAGCTCCTGCAAGGTGCAACGTGCCACCTGAGAAGTGATGAACATCTTGCTTATTTTTCCTTGGATGGGGATCACAATGAGAGAGGAACAAATTGTTATCCATGAATCCCAAATGGGGGAATATCTCAGGCTGTAGGCAGGGGTTGTGCTTTATCAATAATGTTTTTGGATTATTTTTTTTCTTTTTGGCGATAGAAATGTTTCAAGAAAGGAGAGTGACACATCATTAACAGTATTTTTCAGGTTGGTGTCATAATTCTAAACTTCAATCTGGCGAACCAATATATACATTGAATCTTATTATTTTTGTAGTGGAAAAGACGCATTAGAGAGCATTACATTTGCCCCTCCAACATCTAGCCAGCAGACAGCCTGAATGCTGTGACACTGTAGCATAGGGAGGAAGCAGGTCAGGTAGAAGCAATACCTGCAGGGAGCAGGAACACCGAGCAGAAATGGAATAAAGACAAGAATCATCATAGAACAGAATCATAAAATGGCTTGGGTTGGACCTCAAGGATCATCAAATTCCAACCTCCATCACCACAGGTAGGGCTGCCTGTTGCAAGGTCATGTGCTAGATCAGAATGCCCAGGGCCCCAGAAGAGATTGGGCAGAGTGACCCCTGCAGTGAGGAGGCCAAGAGTCCTCACAGCAAAAGAATCCAACTAAAGAAACTTGGTAGGAGATGCTGCTGCTATAATTTTTAGGAGTTTGAGGAACTCTGATTTATTTTTTTATGTACAGTATTGTGAGTCTCTGCTCTTGTAAGTCTAGAAAATTAGTTTTCTTTAATCAAAACACAGAGTTTATAGAGGAACTCCCTCAACTTTGGAGGCCTGGACTCCTGAGCCTGAGCTGTCTCTACTACAAGGATCTGCCCTCACACTGTCCCAAGAAGTATTCATATCCTCTTTGTGAAAGAGAATGCATCACAGGTTATGGGTCTGAGAGCTTTGATCCTTACTGCACTTTCACAAATGCAGTTAGTCCTGCTGACAGTTTGTAGTAAAATGGTCTAGAGAATACAGACAAGGATTTCAAGAGCCTTAGTGAAAATTCAGGCCTAATAAAATTTGGAGCAACTTCCTAAAATCGTATGATTTGTGGAAGAACAGAAGTGGAGACAAAGTTTGACCAGCCAACCTTATTCGATACACAATTTAGACACCAGATTAAAAAAAAAAAAAGATAAAGCACAACTTTGAGATAAAAAATATCCTACATCTTGCTTAATTTAATTTAACACAGTGGTTCAAAAGGTAGAAAATTTCTGCAATTAAACATGTACCATTTTTAGAGATCTGTAAACAGCTAAGTTAAAAGGTCTCACTAAAACAGCCTCACAGAAGTTGTGAAAGCATACAGTGAATTCTCTGGCAAATATGCCCACGTGCAGAAGGGACTTTTTAATCAATAGTTTAACTGGAAGGGTAATGAGCGCTAATTTCTCAATGTTTTCTCTAATGAAAAACATTTATTTGATGAATTTTCTCTTATCCAGATCCCCACTTTGCTTGACACTTGTGCAGATTCCCTACTACCCGTAAGTCTACCAAATATTCAAGGGCTAGCCTGAAAAATGTAATAAAGCTTCCATATTGTTTGTGTTTATTTCTATAGTCCTCTATGGATGCAGTGGCTACTGATTTTACCATCTATGTAGAAGACAGACATTCTTTTTGACTAACAGTTCTCTTACTATTTGGTAAACAAGCCAAAATAAACAAAAAAAAAGTTTTCAGAGAAGATTGCTCTTATATTAATCAATCTAGGGCTTATGTGTGAGCCATTCTGAGATGCCCTGGGAGGGAATAGAAGAAAACATATATCCCTTCAGAACCCATTTCATTGACCCAGGTCTCAGAAAAGACAACACAGTGGTTTTTCATCCTATCAGCCATGATGCTTTCCCTTTTTACTCTACAGAAACACAGAGAAATATGGAAAGTGCTGTTTCTTTAAGTAGGCTAAGCATTGTTTATTGGGTTTTTGCAACAAGAAATGTTTTAGATATGCAAAAATCACCTATTCTTCAAAGTGAAAACAGGTTTGTTATATTATTGCAAAAAGCCTATTTATCTGCATGTATGTGTGCACATATGTATTGCAGAAACACACACACATACACACTTTATACATGTAAAACATATGCATAAATAAATTTAAATTAGATAGTATTTGCATATATTAAATAATTTTAACTTTTCCACTTAAAAACTCAACAGGGAAAACAAGCATATTAATGCTGTAAAAATACATAGGCTGAATATAGAAACAGCTGAAAAAAAAAAAAAACAACTTTAGGAAAAGCTGACAGTAACAAAAAAACAAACAGCTCAAATCTTATTGCAAATTGTCTAGTTTAAAGCTGGGAGACCTGAGCATCTGTTAAAGTGAAATACAGGACCACAGCAAAGAAAACAACAGCATTAAAACAACTGGCAATGAAACAGCTACAACACCCTCTGTTAACTGCTACGAGCAATAGAACAGACACACATTTCACATGCTGCATCATGTCACACAATGCCTCAATTCAGCTACAGCAAAATGAGTTCTCCTCAAAGAAAACCTGGGATTGTGATTGTATCTTTAAAAAGCTGATGTTTTCTCTGCTTGGGTTTTAATAGGAAGAAAACACACTGCTGAATCAGGAGCTGTACATATCATGCTTACTACTGGCAGCTCAGCACGTTTGCAGCTGGTATTGCAGCACACACCAAGCACGTTTCCCGCTCATTTTTTGGCACACGGAATCCCGAGGCACGCAATTTGTAAGGCACACACATCGTCACTAGCTCAGCTTTGTGCACCAAACGAGGTTTCCATGTGCACGTCTCACCATGATGCTTTAAAATTTTATCACCTAGATTCCAGGGAATTGAGGCTTTGAACCTGTCTTTGAAATAGCACCTAACAGGGTGGAACACGTTGGTATTCCACACACAGCCTCCTGCTGTCATTCCACTGTTGGTATGGGACAGTCTTCAGCGAGACTTAGAAAACCTCATCCGATATTCCTCTCTGGAGGATCTGACACTTACTGTGAATTCTGCTCTTCAACTTAAATACCAGTGTCTGTGGCAGGCCAATTCTATCAGTGCGGGTACAGCATCCCTCAGGCGAGGTCCAACCTTTCTCTCGCAGTGCACCCAGGGATTAGCTTGACTTCCCCTAAATTCTCTCCAGTGCACAGCGCGAGCTAATCTTTCCTGTAGGAAGCAGGAGATGGGGTTGCCATGGCAACAGAGCACGTTCTAGCAGTGGGACCAGGGAGATGAGCTGCAGAGACGACAGCGAAACATGCACTCAGCCTTCCTCGGGGGCACGGGCTCCTTCCTCCAGGATTTAATTCCCTTGCAAGTTCACTTGCAGGCTGGGAGGTTGATTAGCTGTGTGTTTTGCTACAGGGAGATTACTAGTTAAGAATATGCTTGAGAGATCAGAGTGTTATTTAATGCAACTGCCATTCTCGCTCACGTTACATCTGATTCTATAAACAGCTGTGAAACACCGCTTGTTCACACACATCACCCCACACTCAGTCCATGCAAACATCTCACTATGATGAAGAAACGAAGCCGTGAGCCAAACCCTGTGCATCGGCAGTGGTTCCCCAGCATGTTATAACTGCATCTCTGCACACCCATCATACAAAGCGACACAGCGCTGTGCTGGGAGCGCAGGGCTCGCAGCCTGGGGAAGGCTGGGTGCTGACAACAGCACATCACAGTGCCATGCATCCCACACACACAGCACAATGAGCTCTGGGAGCCCTGCTTGTCAGGCAAAGGAAATCGAGTGATCCATCCTGCAAATATTTATTTGCTGCTTCAGCATCACGTCTGGATCCTTCAATTTAAGCATTTCTTCTCAAGAAGAACAACAGAAAGCTTCTGTAGTCCCTGTGTTTCAACTATTGATGCATTTTTAATTATTCAATCAAATTTTCATGCAGAGGGATTTTCTCTTAATATTTTTCGCAGCACCACACAACATCTTATTGTGGTAAATTCCTGGAGGTGGGAGTACTCCTGGTCTAGTATTTAATGTGGAGTTGCATGTGGCAGGGGGGTTGGAGATTCATGATCCTTGAGGCCCCTTCCAACCCTGGCCGTTCTGTGATTCTGTACGACAGTGCCTTCTTGTGTTACTGCAGACACAAGCATGTCTCAAGGAGCTTTCCCATTAAAGAAGCAGCAGCTCATAAGGCCAGGCTCAAACCATGCTTTTAATCATCCTTTTGCACAGAACCATTTCCGTATTCCTTTGTGCCCTTGCTCTTGAGCACTGATGTGCATGGCCACGTCCATCGCACAGCAACAGCAACAGGACCACCAGTCCTTCAGTACCAGCAATGGCTTGCTGGTACTTAGCACTGAAAGAGCTGTAGATGAGTCAAATCTGCACCATCTGAAACCACTTCTCTCTCAGGAAATGTAGAAAGAACAGGGCCTCATGATGATCTCCAATACATGAAAATGCCCAGAGACTGCATATGAGCCAGGTCTCCTGGCATGGGGGTGGTAACACTGGGCCAGCATGTAGCTTTCCTGTGCAGCAAGTTGTATAGGAGGGCTGGAAGGTCAGTCCAAGCTTAATGTGATCTCAGCAGACCAGGTACTGCCAGGAATAAGGCTTTTGTAGAAGACAGAAGTGGCCCTCTTGTAAAGGCACCTTGCTGCCTAGAATAGGAAAGGAAATTGTGGGGAAGTCTAGGAGTGAGCCCATGGACAAACTGTGGCCGGGATCAATGTGGATGGACTTATCATCCATCTTTTCCTGCTACTACTGTCATTGCATTTGCAGTGAGGAACACACAGACAAAACCCAAACAAACAAAAACCATTCAGTGTATTTTCCTCACCTAGACAAGATTTTGCATCTCAAACACTGAAAAGTATGTGTTACGCAATCCTTCCAGTTTTATGTTAATTCGAATCTCAGCATGTACCAAGAATATACACGCACATGTACAGAATAGTATCACTCAGAATCTGCTGTCTTTGACTCATCCCACAGCTTGCTATGAAAATGAATTACACTACACACTATAGCACCTGTATTTATTATCATCTAATTAGTATTAGCTGTCTTCTTTTTTTTTTCCCACTCTTCTACTCTTGTTCTACGCAGCTGGAGAAATTCCAAATCATGTAAACGACATATGGTTTTGCTTTTAAAATCATCCAGCCAGAATTCCCAAATACTGAAGAATCTTTGGCTAAATAATTTTCAGCTCAAGAGACAATATTTTATCCCTTAAATTCCACAGGGAAACACTGATATTTGTAGGCATGCAAACTGGCTTTGAGGGAAAAGGGCACGCAATCAGATGTCGAATAATGTTACAAATTTTTTCTGTCACATGCTGTCTTCTCACACTGTGAAAGGGACATATGGCAGCAAGATTAATGCAATGAAAATACCTAAACTACTACTATGGTTAATGAAAGTGAGGTTCTGTTTCTTTTTTTGTTCCACAAACTGTAAGTATAGAAATCAGTAAGTATTGCCCTTAGAATGCAAAAATTCGTTTCTTAATGCTCATGTAACAAGTTCTTGCTTGCAAGAACTAAATGTGATGGCATGTATTTAAGCAATCTACTCTGATTAGGGAGCAACACATACCTGTACCATACCAGGAGCAAAAAACATTGCTAACACTCAAAATTACAGGTAGTAGCTCTTGGTCTTCACTAGAAGTTAGCTGGTACAACAGCTGTCATATTCCTGCTCTACCTTTCAGAATTCACTTTTTAATGAAAGTGGAGTCTGAAGTTTGTGTCCTCTATCTAGACTCTTGTTTGAGAGGGAATAACTGGTGAAAGCACTTTTCTTCTGAACTGGACACTCACAGTTTAATGAAAAGATGAGGGAAGATATAGAAGATACATCTTGTCCTATGTTTCTACACAAATTCACATCTTTGGCCATAAATGAGCAGTCTGAGGATATCATGTTTAAAGTAAACAAGAAAAAAGAAAGGAAAATAAGGCTATTAAATGGGTTCAACTTCAAAAGTTGGCAAAATAAGTTGAAGGTTTGCATTATTATGCCTAATTGTAAAACCACCATTTAATTCTCATTTTTATTTTATAGTTCCTCTACACAGCTATTCACAGAGTGTATCTGTGAGTGAAAAGGAACATCAGCCTTTTTTTTTTTTTTTTTTTTTTTTTTTAAGAACTATTCTTTTGAGATTCAACAGTGCTAAATGCTGGCCTTGAGCATAAGGTTTAAGGATACGTAACTCTTGCTAAAATTGAGCTACAGTTCCCATTACTAGAATCAAACCCTTGATTTGAGACTTTTAAACTCCTAATTCCATATCTATTCCTTTCTCTCTTTCAACACCTTGGTAACTCAGATTCTGGCTTTGTCTGATGAATTCCTGATATGAACCACTGAATGCCTTCCAGTTTTAGTGCAGTGATAAATCAAGGATGAGAAACCAGTGCAATTTATATCAGCACCCTGTGATAGCAAACAGTTTCAATATTCTAAGCACAAAACTAAATGAACAAAGTGAATAATCAGATTGCACTTAAATACATAAATTGAAAAGAAAAGTTTTGCTTTTGTATTTCAAGACAGTAACAAATTTGTTCTTAAACACAATCTTACTTTGGAAAAGTAACATATAATTTAGCATTTTCCTCCTGTACTTCTGTTCACTGGTTCATTGGAGCAATTGGGACTTACTTGCTGTACCACTTAAACTGTTTTTCTCCGACTCTGTTTCCTCTCAGTTCACTGATATTACACAAAGTTTACAAATAGGAGTAGGTATTAACAGAACCAGGGTTCAAGTTTGAATCAAAAGTTACGGTAAGCAATTTCACACTGCATGAGAGGTTATTTGAAAAATGCAAAAAACACTGTGATTCCTTTCAAATAGCCAATGTAATTTATACAGAAAAACTAAAACAGCCTGCACTTACAGAAAGTATAATATCATTTTGTCTTTTAAAGCCAATACATTGCATTTTGGAAATGTAGTGCCAAATGTAAAAGCAGTCACTGAAGGGATAATCAACCCTTGTGAGACATGGACAACAGTTAATATTAAAATAATCATTTCAACACTGAAATCGTACATGCAAGACGAGGTCAGAAGTAAAGATGCAATCGGATGTTCTCATTTTCTGTGTCTTTTGAGTCTACTTTATCAGACCAGGAGTGATAGAGAGGCATACCACGGATAAACATGTGCTTTCAAATGCCTGTTACTTATGTATTCTAAAAAATCAATATCATATGTTTCTTAAACAATGGGGTTGGATCAGGCAATCTCCATAGGCCCCTTCAAACTCAAAGATCCTCAAAGAACGTCCATTACACAGGCTTCTTTGTGGCAGTACGCACTCTGATGAGTGAGACCAAAAATAAAAGATTACATCATATTTATGTCTGATAGATGGTCTTATTCAAAAAGAGGACACATACAGAAAATAACACTGACTGTGAAATAGAAGTCATTATTTCCAGCAAGGGGCTGGAAAGACATAGGAACAGATACCAGCCAGAGTCTAGAGCCAAGAGTGAGAAGCAAGAATACTTCCATGGTTTATCCTCCCATCACCTTTAGGTCAGACACTTCCTATGCATTTTGACTACATTGTTAGCTTTGTGGACCACACTTGGTAGTGAGCTTTGGATCAGCTAGAACAGACTGACTTGTGTCCACAATGCTAAAGGTTAGACTTTGTCTACATTTAGGCCACCTCATCTGCATGGCAACTGCAAATTAACCAAATGAGGAGACAGAAATGCTACAATCCTCCATATAGTAGTTGTAAAAGCATAGTAATGACATCACATTCTGATGTCCAAATCCTCAGCGGGACTTGGTTGACTTGTTCCCAAGAAAAGTCTGAATGTAAATTGCATGGTCATGATGTGTCCAGATCAGATCTGGATCTGCAAAATACAGAAATACAATGAACAATCTAAAGATATTGCTCTTCAAGGATTTTCTCTCCATTATTTTTTTCAGTTATTCTTTGAAACTCTATAAGCATTTAGCAGACATTTTGTGTCTTTGTCTCCTTTTGTGATGTAAAAAAAAGAAGTATCTTATTTATTCTGGTCATGATCTCTGATAATTCCATCACGCATTTTGTATTCTGAGAGACAGCAAGTTAATGATGTTTCTTAATCTTCTCCATTTGAGACTTCATAGATGTCAGTTATGTTCACTTAAGTCATCCTTCTCTCATTAAGACAATTTTTTTATTTTTGACCATCCGAATCCCCTTCCCCTATACCTTCTCTTCAACACCCTTTTTGAAAAAGGAGGGCAGAATGGTACTGTAGATACATAAATTTACGTCAGGATGTTACAGAAACATACATATTGCTCTGTTGGACCAGAGGAAGTCCATTTAGCCTAAAAGCCTGTCTTTGGTGGTGGTGAAAAAGGAGATGTTACTGTTCACTGTTTTCTTCTCTACCGTTTTCCTATTGGATCCCATTGTTCTCCGTCTATATTAAGCTCTTTAGTCTCTTCCTTCTATCACCAACTTCATCAACATTTGTGTACCTTAAAGTTTTTCTCCAAATGCAATAACTGATCTACAGTATTGTATATGTATCTACAGATCCTATTTAACCCATATCTTTACAGCTATCACTAACAATTCATACCACTCACCCTGTTTGTCAGTCATCACTGAGCAATCAGCTCACGTTTTCATAGGTCCCCCACAATTTTATTTCAAGGTGGTAACTACCAGTTCAGAGCCAGCGTGAACTCAGAGTTATATTTCTTTATTCTTTACATTCAAAACAGATTAATTTCTTATGTCATTCTATTACCTAGTACCAAGGAATTCTTCAGTAACTCCTTACAATCAGGATTTGTTTTATGATCCTGAGTAACTTTCCATTGATGATCTCTTCCCACTGAGAAAGCTAAATATGCACATTCCCCATGTCTGATTTTTCAGTTAATGGAAACTACAGCACCTTGAGGAGGAGCCTTGTTAAATGCCTTCAGGGGGTCCAGTGCTCAAACCTGCAGCCCTGACCCCTTTCTATTGTAGATGTACCTCATATCAGCCACAAGCTCAGTGACTCATACGCTAACAGCTTTTGCTTTTAACATGTTTGAGCTCCCAACTCTTCCTCAGTACATTGTATGTATATATCATACTATTATGTACTCCTGCATAATAAATCTGTTCTTCAGATTGTTTCTACCAACGTGACCAGTGAAGACCTCTGATTTTTTCATGTGCAGTTCCCTGGATACTGGCTGTAACACTGAAAAAATTCACATCTGCCATCTTCCTTCTCAATGTGAGATGTTTTGAAGGTCAGATTGTTTATATCTACCTAAATATAAGCGTTAAACTGCAAATTCCCAAACAGCAAATTCAAGGCACAGTTATTTAAAATGTTTATTTCAAATGTGACCTAGGTATTATCATTAAAAAGTTGCATTTAGCACCATGTTAATGTAGACACATGTTCAATAATGTAAAATCTATTTATAATCTGAGATAAGTCCCTATTTCTAAATTTGCTTTCCAAGTTCAGTGCTGTTGTCTTTTCTACACAGCATCAAAACATACCCTCTGAAATTATTTCTTTTCTTTATCTGTTGCTTCAAATATTTACATTTAACTCTACTAAAGAAGATCATTGATTTGTTTTGATTTTTGCATGTGAATTTTGCTCTACAACCTGTCTTTATGGATAATCTTTGTGCAGACAGGGCTGATTAACATCATCCTGGGCTTCTCACAGAAAAATAAATGAACCAGATATGTATTGCTTTCTTCTTTTAGTGCTGATAACTGCAGTCAGAAAGTAGCACCCTTACACTAAAGTGTACACAATATTCAGTCTCGCTTTTTCAGCAAATTTTATAAATCAAGTGTTCCTTGGAAGCACAAGTGAAAAACATTAGAGCCCAGGTTATCTTCTCCTCCATTTTACCAGTTTATGGAAAGAGTGAAGCCAGGAAGAGACACATAATACACATCAACTCCTGGCTACATGGCTGGTGCCATTGTGAGGGTTTGGGGTTTTATGATAATGGAACCTTTTATGAAGATTATAATCTTTTAAGGAGCAATGGGATCCACATGTCTAGAAGGGGCAGGGCAATTTTGGGGAACAGGCTGGCTAACCTTAGTGAGGCACACTTTAAACTGAAGGAATTGGGCTGGGGTCCATAAGGGCAATGCACATGCCATTGCAACTGACTGGGGAATGCGCCAAGACAACAGAAAGAGTAATAAATTTCCTTAGTTCCCTAGCTCCTTCTCATGACAAAAGGCAGAAAAGGCCAGCCACCTGAAAAGTGAGTATGCCTAGGTGAAACCTTCATTTATCCCTTTAGGGATACCTTCACCCTCTTCCCTGGAGTATCTGTATACTAATGCACTCAGAATGGGAAATAAACAGGAAGAATTAGAGATCTATTTGTGGTCACAAGGCCATGATCTCATTGTGACCACAAAGACATGGTGGGACAGCTCACATTACTGGAATGCTGTCAAGGATGGCTGTGTCCTTTTTAGGAAAGACAGGCAAGTGAGGCAAGGCAGTGGAGTTGCTCTTTATGAACATATCGAGCTCCACCTAGGGGTGAATGATGATTGAGTAGAGAGCTTGTGGGTGATAATTTAGGGGCAGGCTAACATGGCTGACACTGTTGCGAGTGTGTACTACAGGCCACCTGATCAGAAGGAGAAAGTTGATGAGGACTTCTACAAACAGGTGGAAGTAGCCTTGTGATCCTGGGCACTGGTTCTTATAAGGGACTTCAACCATTCCAATATTTGTTGTATTAGCAACACATCCAGGCATGCATTAGCAAAACATCCAGGCATGCACAGTCCAGGAGGTTCCTGCCATGCACTGAAAATAACTTTCTAATACAGGTGGTGGAGGAGCTGATGAGGAAAAATGTGCTGCTGGATCCTGTTCTTACTAACAAGGAAGGACTGGTAACAGAGAATGCTGAGAAGATGGAGATACTGAACGCCTTCTTTGCTTCTGTCTTTACTACAAAGACTGCACCTAGGGAATCCTAGAACCTGCAGGTAAGAGATTGAATTTCGGAAATGGAAGAATTTCTCTTTGATCAATGAGTATATAGTCAGAGACCATCTAGCCAAAATCAGTGTGCACAAATCCATGGCATGCATCAATATAAGTTAGGGGATGACCTGCTGGAGAGAAGATCTGTGGAGAAGGACCTAAAGGTCCTGGTAGACAACAGGTTGGCCATGAGCCAACAGTGTGCACTTGTGGCCAAGAAGGCCTAAGGGATCCTGGGATGCATTTAACAAGAGCATGGCCTGCAGGTCAAGGGACATGATTCTCCCCCTGTACTCTGCCCTGGTGAGGCCGCACTTAGCATACTGTGTCCGGTTTTGGGCTCTCCAGTTCAAAGAAGACAGGGATTTCTTAGACAGAGTGCACTGGAAAGCCGCAAAAATGGTAAAGTACGTGGAGCATCTCCTGTACAAAGACTGAGAGACCTGAGTCTGTTCAGCCTAGAAGACTGTGAGGGGATCCGGCCCATGTTTATAAACATCCAAAGTGCAGGAGCCAACTGAGTGAGGCCAGACTCTTCAGTGGTGCATAGTAAAACAAGAAGCAGTAGCCAAAAACTGGAACATAGGATGTTCCACACAAAAATACAGAATAACTTCTTTACAGTGCAGTTGCAGAGCCCTGGAACAGGCTGCCTAGAGAGGCTGTAGAGTTTCCTTGTCTGGAGGTATTCATGATCTGCCTAGATGCCTACCTGTGTAACCTACTGGAGGGAACCGGCTTTAGCAGGGTATTGGACTGACTGATCTCCAGAGGCTCCTTCCAACCTTCACAATTCTGTATTTTAAAGATTACTAAATACACTAGAACTTTCTTCTGCCCCATTCTTCCATGCACATCTTTTCCATTACTTCCAAAAAAAAAATCCCACAGCCTAGTACAATTACAGAAGTTATTATCAGTATGATAAGTTGATAAATATTTTTTGTAATCCTCATAGTTTCAAATGAAATTAATTTTAGAAGCTGCATCAAATTTCCTTTCTGGTACTCCCAAGTCATGTCATTACAGACTTTGGATGACCTACTGTGCATTTCAGTGTTTGAATATATTTAGGTCTGCTTTCAGTGTAGCATGAAGTCTGATTTTTTCCTAATATAATATTAGATCTTTTTGGGAATTTTATAGCTTCTTCTCCTAGCTATCAATTTAAGTTGCAGTTTAGGAAAAAGAAAAAATATATATATATATTAAAAATAAGCTGAAAGTAATAACCAACAACATATTGAGACGACTGAAAGTTCTATAAACAAACAACTCTGAAAGACCAAAAAAAAATGCTTATTTCCCTATTTTGCCAGGCGATAAGTTATATTTACTGCTCTTTGAATAGCTTTATGAATTCAGAGCTGGAGAAAATATTTAAAGGAATTTCTATCTTAAATATCATAGAAAATTACAATTTTTACATATACCATATTGTCTCCCAGTATTTCTCCAGGAGCTGTTAATTACAACAGACACATAGAAGAATCAAGACGAGGGAACAAGAAAAGCAGTACCACATTAATGGTCCAGCAACATTTGAGCTCTTTATTTCTTAATATCTATGGATGAATATTTGATGTAAGACCAAGAGTACCAAAACTAAAAGTGAAGGAATGTATGTTTTTCAGTCCATAGCTATAAAAAGTGACAAGAAAGTAGTGCCAGCCATTTCTGGCTTCACTGGTAGGTGTATAAAGATCAATTCTTTGGGTCTGGTAGGAGTGTTTTCCAGAGTAAAAATCTCAGACAGGAATCACAAAAGCATGATTCATCTCACCTGGCATTAGACTCAAATAATTAAATAAAGAAGTTATTCAAAGGACACAAATCCCGTAGTAAATCATTTATGTACTGCAGATAAGAAAAATAAATAAACAAAAGTTCAGACATGAGAACATTACCTGGGTCATAACCTCAGCTGCTTATTCATCTGCAATCTAATTTTCATAAGTAGACATTAAAGTTGAGGAACATCTAACAGGGACAGAATGGATATGGAACCATAAAACTTAACTAAGAGGAGCATTGTAGAGGAGCATCAAAGCTCTGAGCGCATTTAAAGCACAGAGCAGGAGATGCTATGACATTCACTATAAAGGATAGTGGACTGAGATTTACAGCCTGAGATGGGACACTTGGACAAACAAGGAAACAACTGCTCAAAACCTGAGCACTGACAAAAGAAATCTTGGGCTCCCATGGTGCAAAACTGATTTCAATGAGAAGTGCATGGCCCGGATTAGGGGCCTGGAATCCCAGTTGTCTGCAGAGGCTTATGTGGGTTCTGCATAACTCTGCTCCAATGGGTGACTTTAATAGTACTGTGACTTTCTAATTTAAGAAATGAAAAATGTGCAAAGTTATACCAATTGCATGATAGGGTGAGATAGCCATATCTTGAGGAATTCAAGTGCCACTTCTTTCCTAGTCCTCCGTACACTGGCTGGCAGCCCTGACACAGAAATATTGCAAGCCTAATATTTCCCTTACTGAGTCAAAATGAGTGAGGCTACCTTTGATGGCTAGTCTTAGTAGCAGCCTAGCCCAGCCCAGCCACACAGAGAAGTGGTGAGACGTGTGGGATATTGTTAGCTCCTATCTGTGCATCACTTCCCCATCTCCCCCAAGGAAACATGATTCACAAAGACTGTTAACCACCAACACTCAGGTTTTAATACATCAAAATAAGGATGGCAACATTTTACCATGTCTTAAAATTGGAAAAGATTTTCACTGAAAGAACCAAGTCTCTTTTATTATTTTTTTTTTCAATTCTTTTCCTCATTTTCTGAAACCAGATCACTAAAAGGCCATGGATGCTCAGAGACAGAATGTACTAGAGGGTACTGGTCAGTGGTGGAAGGATGGATGTGTGCTCTTGGTTTGCTTTTGCAAAGCTGGCACAAGTGTTTGAGGTTGCAGTAGAAATGTCTGGCAAAACTGCTGAGAACACCTGTGTTTCCCTCAAGCTCTGCCTCCAAGGCATGTCTGAGTGCATCACTTCTTGCAGCACAGGGGAGGCACACGAGGGTGACACAGGTGACCAGGCCGGTGGGACCACAGAGCAGCCATCACACAGCTTGGAAACATCCATGCACATTCTGGAAGGCACACTGAGTTCAGGCAGTGGTTCCCTCACAGTTTTCTTTTTCTTTTAAAGCACACCATCAAAGAGAATGAAGCTTTTGTTTTAAAGCCACCTTGTTGCCGGCTGAGAAAGGTTAAGGAAAAGAGAGAATGTGTCAGCAGAGTATAAGAGAGGAATGAAGAAAAAAGGGCACAAGTGAAGAGCCAAGAACTTCCCTCTTCCTATTTCTCTGTGCTCAAGTAGCTTTTCTTTTGTTAGTTTGGTTGGTTGGTTGAAGCATTTCTGCTTAGTATAAGTGCCTGTGTAAGTGCACTAGTGTTTACATGCCCCAGCTGCTGTCAAGTCATTGCTAAGGCAGGCTTTGTACATATACAGAGTCAGAAGTCCCTAGCCCAGAGCCTACTGCTGAATCAAGCAAGACAGAAAATGGATGGATTTCAAGCAATAATACCACCTTCGTTCTCCAGGCAGCAAAAAAAAACAAAGGGAAATCAAATGACTTATCAGGGCAGAGATGACTGGAAAACATGCAAATCTGCTGGATCTTATTTCTGCATCCCTTCCTCTGCATCAGAGGACAGTGTGCACACTGGTTACTTCCAGTATTTTTGCTGCTTAGTCATTTTCTCCTAACATCCCAAAAAGGGCAATTTTGTAGTGGTGCTTCACTTCTTTCTGTCTGATCTAGTTGGTTTGGCTGGTTTTTTTAGTGACCACTTCTGCATCTAATACTATATGCTCTATTTTTTAAAATAAAACAAGTTGTAAGCAGTAACAAACTGAACGCCTGAGGGTGGTTGAAATGAACGTATTTCTACAAAACAATCAGGTGAAGAATTCTATATTAGGCAAAAGGGGTAGGTAAAACAGAGATTCAGGTAAGACTCAGCTTTTATGATGGTTTATTATGATAATTAGCATAATGGATGCTGAAAGTCAAACAGCAGGCTCATAATACAGCATGTACTGAGCACTGCCTTGTCTTCCTGTTTTGCTACACATTCCTCCTCTGCTACTCTGTTAGTGGAAGTAAATCCTCCTACCGCCTTTAACTGTAGGACTTTGTTTGCATGATGCTACATAGTGTGTCCTATCAAGGGTTTGACAAACAGGTGATATCTGGACATCTAAAAGTGAGCACAAATAATCACAATGGATCAAGCAAGGATTCATTTTGCTAAGTATCCCAATTCAAAGCAGATCAGAGAATCACAGAATCATAGGGGTTGGAAAGAACCTAGAGACCGCCTGCTAAACCAGGTTCCCTACAGTAGATTATACAGAAAAGCATCCAGGTGAGTTTTGAACATCTCCAGAGGAGGAGCCACTACAGCCTCTCCAGGCAGCCTGTTCAGTGCTCTGTCACGCTCACAGTGCAGAAGTTTTTCCCTGTGTTCAGATAGAACTTCCTGCATTCCAGTTAGTGCTCATTGCCCCTTGTCCTATTGCTGGGCACCGCTGAAAAGTGCCTGGGCCCCACCCACTTGATTTCTGCCCTTTAGACATTTATGAACATTGATCAGAATCCCTCTCAGTTTTCTCTTCTACAGCTGAACAGTCCCAAGTCTCTCAGTCTTTCTTTGTACAGGAGATGCTCCAGGTACTTTACCATCTCTGTGGTTCTCCAGTGGACTCTGTCTAGGAAATCCCTGTCTTCTTCTAACTGGAGAGCTCAAAACTGGACACAGTATTCTAAAAGCAGTATCTCCAGAGCACAGCAGAGAGGGAGGATAACCTCCCTTGATCTTCAAACCATGTTCTTGTTATATGCACCCTGGGATCCCACTGGCCACAAGGGCACATTGCTGGCTCATGGCCAACCTGTTGTCTACCAGAACTCTTAGGTCCTTCTCCACAGATCTCTTCTCCAGCAGATCATCCCCTAACCTGTACTAGTGCATGCAGTTATTCCTCCCCCAGTGTAGGACTCAACTCTTGCTCTTGTTGAACCTCATGAGGCTCTTCTTCGTCCAACTGGTCTGTCCAATTGGCCTGTCCAGGTTTTGCTGAATGCAGCACAGCCTTCTGGTGTGTCTTCCCAGACTCTTCCTAGCTGCATATAATCAGCAAACTTGCTGACAATGTATTCTATCGCTTCATCCAGGTCACTGAAGATGTTGAACAAGATCAGTCCCAGTACTGACCTCTGAGAAATACTGCTAGCTAAAAAGCCTCCAATTAGACTCTGCACCACTGATCAACAATCCTCTGAGTTCTGACAGTCAGCCAGTTCTCAATTCACCTCACTGTCCACTCATCAACCCCACATTTCTTAAGCTTACCTATGAAGATGTTTTTGAAGACAGTGTCAAAAGCCTTACTAAAGTCAAGGTACACAACATCCACTGTTCTCCCCTCAACTACCTGGCCAGTCATTACATCATAAAAGGCTACTAGATTAATAAAGCATGAACACTCTACACCCTTGGTTGTAGTAGTCAGCAGTCCATGTTGACTGCTCCTGCTAACCTTCTCTTCCCCTTCCTGGAGATGACATCCAGAGTAAGTTTTTTGATCACATGCCCACGGACAGAGGTGAGGGTGACTGGCCTGTTGTTTCTCTGTAGGTCGTCCTTCCTCCCCTTTTTGAAGACTGGAGTGACACTGGCTTTTCTCCACTCATCTGCCATTCTTCAAGACGTTTCAAAGAGAATGGAGAGTGGTTTGGCAATCCCTTCCATCAGTTCCCTTACTACTTGTGAGTGTATCCCATAGGGCCCCATTTGTGTGCACTGTGTATACCAAGATCATTTATGACCAGATTCTCCTTGACTGAGGTGGAGTCTTCCTTTCCCCAGAGTCTCTCTCTTACTCACCGTTCTGAGATTCCCAAGGGGCAATGTTAATGATAAAGTGTGAAGAAGACATTCAGCAACTTTGCCTTCTCAGTGTCCTCCATTACCAGGGCACTCATTCAACAGCAAACCCACATTTTTCCTTGTCTTCCTTTTGCTACTGACATACTTAAAGAAGCTTTTCTGGTTGTAACTGACCTCCTCACAGATTTAATTCCAAGTGTGCCTTCGCCTTCTTGTTGCATCCCTGCATGTCCTGACAATGTTCCCATATTCCTCCCAGATGCCCAGTCCCCTTTTCCGTGTTCCATAGGCTTTTTTTCTTCCATTTTAGTTTATCCATGAAGTCCTTGCTTGTCCAGATGGATCTACTGCCACCTTTGCCTGATTTCCTACTCTTAGTGATGCACTGATTTCGAATTTAGAAGAAATTGTGCTTGAATGTCAACCTCCACTCTAATCCACGGGATATTTCCAGGCAGGTCCTTGAAGAGGTCAAAGTTGGCTCTCTTGAAGTCTAGGGTTGCAATCCTTCTTATTTCCTTGTTTCTTCCATATAAGATCCTGGACTCCACTATCTCATGGTCGCTACATTTAAGGCTTCTCCAAGCCTTCACCTTCCCATTCAGTCCTTCCTTGTTTGTAAGAACAAGCTCCAGCAGCACACCTCTCCTCATTGGCTCCTCCATCACCTGCATTAGAAACTTATCTTCCATGCAGTGCTGAAAGATGTTGAGAAAACAACCACATAAACAGTAAAATATATGATAACCCTTATGCTAGTACATCCTTGAAGCTTCCAGCAATCAATACTTCAGAATCTACTCCGAGAAAAGTTTTCAAAAGCTATATTGAATAGCCACCAGTGGTTCTATGCTTAAAGACCATGTTTACTTCACTTTTGAATTGTTCATATTTCTGCCTTCTGAAACATTCTGTGACAACAAATATCACAACTTGTTAATGTCCTGTGTCCAAAGACATCTTTTGAATCTTATGATCTCACTGCCTGGTCTTCTTATGAAACGTTGCCATTTTTGACAGTATGAGAAAGTGTGGAAGAATACAATGTGACACTTAAAATTCTACAGATCCTTGTCATACCAATTTTCATACCTTCTTTTTTCCACTCAGAAGAATCCAAGAGTTTATTTAATGTCTCTTCATTCCACATTGCCTTGCATTCTAGTCGTTCCTCATTGTGTCTCTTCTAAGTCCAGATCATCTTGTTTTTGTTCTCTAACATCAGTTTTCAAGGTGCAGCAATACAGTAAAGTTCAAGGAAGCACAAGAAACATAATATGAAAAGAATTCTACATGAAACATTTTTAAAGTGTCTAAGTAGAGTTACTAAAAGTCCTTGCTACTTCTTAGTAGCTAATATTCTTTTGTAAGTACCTAAAAGTGTGATTGGTTTATGTACAAAAGAGATTCAAATCCACTATTCATCCATAAACTATCAAACACAAGGGCTTTTTATAAAGATTCTTCTCCAGAAGAGTTTTGCTTGTACAAAACCAAAAAATTCTTGGACACTTGTCTGGATTTTTCTTATTGGATTGCCAGGCTGTTGGAAACCAAGCATTGTCTAAATAACAAACCCTACATACTTAGAAGGAGTAATTCAAAATGTGTACAAAGTGTAGTGAAGACCTCTCTGCACCCAGACTAAGAAAAAATAAATCCTTTTCATGCTTTCTAGCATAATTTGTTATGCATACATATCTCAGTTTTTCAGCAGTGTGCAAAAAGCTGAGTGATTCCAGAGTACGCTGAACTTACTGCAAATGTTTGGTGCATTAACAATAAATCTGGTGTATTCAGGATGTATCCCACTTACTATGCACATACAAACTGTAATGCTCACATCAGTGGGTCTGATGGACTAGACTTACAGAACAGGCTTTTAAGATACTCATATGTCTCCCCAGCTAAGATATATCATGCAGGAATACAGTAGCTTGCCTTAACCACCTTCCTCCCCTTTTGTCATGGTTAACACCAGTGAACTGAGGAAGATAATCAAAGGAAACAAAGAAGTAGAAGTCTTGTTGAGATAAAAACTGTTTACTAAGGCAGAAAAGGAAGGGAAAAATAACAGTAATTAAAATTATATATAAATATGTGTGTGCGTTTATACAAAACATATGATGCACAATGCAATTGCTTAGTACCTCCTGATACCCAGCTAGTCCCCTGGAAGTGGCTTCTTCCTCAGCCAGCTCCCCTTAGTTTTACTGTGGTGTTTTTTGTTTTTTTTTTTTTTCCACATGATGTCAGAGTTATCTGGTATGAAATATCCCTTTGGCCAGTTAAGGTCAGATCTGGTTCCATCCCCTTCCAGCCCCAGCTCCTCACTGTCAGGATAGTATAAGAAGCTGAAAAACTGAAATGTCCTTGGCCCTACGCAGCACTGCTCATCAACAGCTAAAACATCAGTGAGTTATCAACATTATTTTTCTCCCAAACCCAAAACATAGCATCACACCAGCTGTTAAGAAGGAAATTAAACTCTAGCCCAGATAAAACCAGGACACCACTTTAATACGTACCACTAAGAAAAAAACAGAAAACATGCCACAAATGACCTCAGCTTTCATATTATAAGGAGAACAAAACTTCCTAAGGCAGGTCAGTCTCAAAAAATATGAGGTATATACAGCTTAAGTTAAAGAGAGAAACAGGTAGGAAGCCAATGCTGTTCAGTCAGTAAATTATAAAGGATCAAAAGGGGATGCATCTTAACAGTGCTTTCATATTAAAGGTGCTATAGTTAAGGTTTTCAGATTTTTCACTGTAAGAAAACAGAATGGCAGTTATACAGTGATTACTATTCTAAAAGTTCCCAGGAGACAGCATTTATTTAAGTAGAAAACAGTTTATAAGGATAACCTTATGGGAGATTCAGTACATCTCTTCCTGAGCTTCCCAAGGGGAAGGCAATCAGACTCAGACAAGCTCACTTGCAACCTCACAGCATCCTGAAGCACAACACAAACAACATCAGGCAGGACATTCATTCAGGACAAGCAGATAGCCACTGCCATTAGGTTGTCATAGGAATTAAAGGCTTCAAATACAGGCATCTTAGCATTCCAGCCACTGAATCTATGGAACGTATGAAAGCCATACATATTTATATGTATAGCACTCAATGCCTGGGGGAAACCCTTTCCCAGGTTTGCTTTCTCCCAACTTGCCACACGCAAACCCAAGTCCTGTCTCTAAGTCACAGGCCTGAGGGCTTTCTATTCATAACCTCCTTTCCCTAAGTAAAATACACAGTACAATGATTCAGTTAATAAAACCAGCACCATAGATGGCTTTCTCCAGTATGTTATCTATATGCAGTTCATTGAGTCTACGATATTTAATTAAATCATTTAATATGAATACAATATTTAAATATTTTAAGTTGCCAACATTTACGTTCTCACACAAAATGTGAAAAGAACTCCAGAAATTGTTATTTATCCCTAATTTTCACTCTCCTGGTATGAGGTCCCCAAATGGGAAGTCCCATATTCTCCAAATTGTTCCAAAATTATACGTATGTATGTACATACACTTACATTCTTATAACAATACTTTGTTTACCAAAATGGATTTTTGCATTTCATTTAGGTGTTTCCTTGGGTCTTGCTTGAATAAGCATTTCTGCATAATGCTCTCTTAAAGCCAACCATATTCTCTGGAGAATTGAAACAAAATATGAAAGTGAAAAAAGCTTTTAAAGTCCTCAGGATGCTTTCATTGTGAATTCAGTCAAATCTGTTGGCTGTATCTTTGAGTTTGAGGAATGGCTGGCAATCTTACAGTGAACAATATCCTTCTCATTTACTCCTAATGCTTGAAACGTATTTCTGGCTGAGGTTCCTGCCTGAGACAGGGGTGAGCATAGCTAGTATTAATAAACTGTCACTTGATTTCTCATCCCCTCCTCATAGGGAAAAGAAAGCAGAGAGTGGGAACTTGCCACATTTTACCCAAGGGAAGGAAAAATAATTTGCCCTTTCTTTCTTTCCCTCAAACTTGTTACTTGCAGAAGCAACAACAGCAACAGACATGAAGATTCGGAAAGGTGAATGAACAGTTCTGGAGCAAGTATAGCCAGGAATTCAAACATCTGGAAAAAAATGCCTTGCTAGCTCCATCAATTCTGCCATATAAGTCCATTTAAACACTGTATTTTAGAGTTAAAAAGAAAATTGTTTCCATTAGTTTTGCTACATTGAGACTCTAGAAGCAATGCCCCATTAGACACATATAATTTACATCTTCTCTTATTTAAATATGAAAAACATAATGGACCCTTCTCGTGACATATCTGGTACTTTTTCTCTCCCTCACACTAATTGTTTTCAGCACTCATTCCTCTCAAGTATGGGATGGAATGCTTGGAGGGAAAACTGGACAGTCCAACTATTTGGCCTGTTGTACAGTATTCAAAGAACAACTCAGGGTTGTTGATCATCACAATTTCTGTATGGGGAATTTAGCACCAGAAAAATGCCTAAAGACTATGGAAACAGAAATAATAATAGCAATAATAATAATAATGCAGTAAAAATAATAATCTATTGCTTTTATTCAACCAAGGCTTCATGCTGAGACAGGAGGTGGTACACAGACAATAATGATAAGAACAGATAATGGCAGGAGAATGTTCTCTTTGTCCTAACATGCCATATCTCTTTTGCTCCATCCAGTTCTTACATCAAGAACTCAGAGTATGAGGAATGTGTGGATACCTTCATTAAAACTGATGGACAGACTTGGCCATCTGATTTTTTTCTATTATATTAAATCTGAGAAAAAGCAGATTTTATAGGCTCTTCCTTTTCTTCAGCTGCCAGCCACCTGCCTTTCACCAGACAGTTAACTGAAGTCACTACACAGTCATAACCCTCATCCTTCAGTGAGGGACAAAAATGAGGTATGTTATCTGTGTATTAACAAGTTGAGGCATGCAGGCTGCTGTTTTGTGATTGGATTAGTCCACAACAAAGAGGATATAAAATCATTTTGCTGAACAGGAATAGAGAAATCATGTTTAATTCTATACATTATTCAGGTCTCATGTATCATTTCACAACCTGGACCAATTCCCTACAAACCCTAGGTAAGGAGCTCATGAATCACGGATAACTATGACTTAATATATTTTGTTGTTGTTTTGATTTTGCTCTGACTTAGAAGCAGTATTTGTCACCTGACTACTGGGAAGTCTCTGGAGAAAAGTCATTAACGTAATATATATCAGCCTTTTTGTTCCAACAAATACCTTCCTGTTCTTGTGATGAATAACTTGGCCTACAGGAAATACAGTAATCTAATTCCCACTTCTTGTTAGAAATTTAAAAAGTAACATAGTAAGACCATTTAAAAGAGGGATTGAAGATTGTTTTACTTTTTAGAGAGATAAAAATCCTCAAAGGCAGATGGAATCCAATAAGGCCATAAAAAGCCATTAATTGTAGGGCAATTTCATTAAATCATTGTTTGCTGTAAGGTTAACCACTAAAAAGTATTTTGTCCAGTGAATTACATTATAATATACTTGGTGAACATACTTGGGAAGAGTTTTAGTCACTTTTCCTTTCAGCTGTAGATTTTACATTAGAATTCTTCCCTACTTCAGCAAAATAGTGCTCTACTAAAAACAATACTAAGAGGTTAAATATTCTGAGAATTAAATTATGCACCTCACAAAGCAAACAACTAATGCTTAATGAGGAGCATTTTCTTCTGGATGAAGCATTTTTAATACTTGCAGAAATAATTGATGTTGGCAGAATTTTGATATCAGTAGACCTCTAGTGGCTATTACAGTAATTGGTGATTACATGACTTTTTGTTAATATTTTCTTCAAAAATTAATACCAAAAAATCTAACTAGCAAAACCATGATAAAATATTATTAAAATAGAAGAAAAAAAAAAATAACAAGCATCTTAATTTACAACTGTTATTCAATACGTATTTAGAGGCCCAGTTCTGGTTTTAATGATTAATTTAATAATTTAATAGGTAATTTAACAATTAATTTAAAATTACACAGCTAAACACCTTTTCAAATCTAGTCACCAAAACCCACCCCTGAGTCAGAAGCAGATGTTTTAGAATTTCCTGAGATTAACTTAAAAATATTTGCCAAGTGCTCTGAAAGAGGTATTTATAGGTGGAGTCTCAAAAGAGACAGAAAACTGTTTTCCTTCTCCCCAGTCTGGGCACATGTCTGTCGCACACACACTGTCCCTTCTCAGTTTGTTCTCTGGTGGGAAGAAGCCCAGACCCGCAAGTCAAAGTTGTCTTCAGAGGCCTTGGGTCAGGTCCCAGGCTGGATCAGTAACTGTGGGACAGGAAAATGTGCTATAGCACAGATTGGTGAGTCAGATAATTGGTATTTGGTAAAATATCCATTTTAACTGCCCTTCATTTATTATGGCATAATTGTCACAATTCAGTGCCTATAAACAAGTGTAAAATACATAGGATCCCTTGCAGTGATTTAGTAAAGAAACTAATAAATGACAGGTCTTGATGACCCTTGAAAAATCAGGCTTCATTAACTTAATGCAATTTCAACGGATTTGGTGCCTGCATATGGGACTCTCAAAACTCAGAATTCAATATTTTGCTTATTTAGTCTGCCTATATGACAGCTCACTATCTTGGTCTTGTCATGTAATGAGTTAAAAGTCTTTTATGATATCTAGGCCTAACAAACACTTCACTGATTGTGTAGGTGGCATTAAATATATTCTGCTCTCTGGGAATCCAGAAGGATTTTATTTCCAAAGCAGATACACTTGGCATCTTGCAGCATTAGTCAGAAAGCAGTATGAAATTTAAACTTTCATCACCTCAGTGCCCATTTAAGAGACTTTGCTTTAGTTGATCTCCACACTACTTCCAGATTATTTCAGATTGAGAATAGATACAATTTTGTTTTCTTAACATTGTCTTATATTTAAAAAAACACTAATTCAAAACAATTCTGCTAAGTAAAAACAGTTGGGTTCAACAGATTTGTAGTGGGTTCTCCTTTATATGCTGGTGAATAACTGGTTAATCATATGCACAATCAGAAAAGTAAATTTTTGCTTAAAAAACAGTCCTGTTTCACCTATAAGTGAAATCCATGCCTTTGGATGGACTCTGTAGTGATCAGAAAAACATAATTCTGCACCACGTATTTAGAAAATACCAATTTACAACATAATTGGTAGCTAGAAAACATCTATACAAAGCATTACATATCTTTGTGTGCACCACAACACAGGATTTTACAAAAGAATTTAAGACCTACACGACCAAAGACAGATTGTTTTAATGAAGCAAATGTGGAAATGTCCAAATGTCCAAAGAGATCTGAGCACACACTGGGAAGCACAATGATCTAAAATGTGTGTGCCACAGTCAAGTCCCTGGCTTGAACAAGAACTTCCAATACACATCCATTGAAGCTATTTTTGACTGATTATTGTAGGCTGAGTGGTTCAAAAAGAGAGTGTTTAAAATATTTGCAGCTAGGCAGTCATACTTCCAAAGGGTTCAGCATATGATCCATTGGCAGTCAGTGTCTAATAGTTATCCGTTCAGATAAGATGATGGTTGTTTATTATCAAATCAACTCTTTGCCTGAGGGTGTTGCCAAACTAGTTAATGGTAAGTTTGGCTGAGCAACCTGGATAACACTGGAAGCAATTTTACTCTGCAAAAACTGCTAGCTGTGTGCCAGCAGTGAAAACATGCCGTCGCAAAGCTGATTAAGCCATGCTAAAACAGTGATGCATATTTTTTACTTTACACAGAAAGAGCCCACATTATTTGGTTAATTTATCTACAAGAATTCTTTGCAGTCCTAAGATGTAAACACAGCTACAAATTGGAAACTCTTAAGAAGTATCTTAGTTCTTCTATTGAACACTTTTTAGGGTCTTAACATAACTTGGAAGTGCACCATTTATTATTCTTTAAACTCTATTGAAGTAACATTTTCCTTTGTCAGTATATTAGCCAGATCTTCCAAACCCATGAAAAATACTATCTCCAAGCGAGATGAGCTTACAGCTCAAACGATTCTTGACACACTCTTCCAAGACAAACCTTCATTCAAACAGTTAAAATTCCTGTTCCTAACTCTGCTGCTCTGAAGATTTTTCAGAGCCAAAAGCTGGAGAGAGCCAAACTTTGGACAACCCTTATCTCATTCTGAAAGTTCCAGGTTACAGTGTCTTTGGAAACAGAACAGTGGAAAGATGCACAAAAGGGAGCAGTTCCATTTAACTGAGCTCATTGGCATGAAGCACAAGAGTGCATCTACTTTAGCATAATGTCAACAGAATCACATAACAGCTTAGGCTGGAAGAGATCTCAAAAGATCATCAGCTGAAGTCTTCGGTGGGAGGAGTGTGGGTGAGATTATCTAATCCCCTATTCAATCATATATTGAGAATCTCCAGTGATGGGCACTCCACCACATCCCTGGGAAGACTGTTCCATTAACTGATTGTTCTCACTATAAAAAATGTTTTTTCATAACAAAATGAAACCTCTCTTATTGTAGCTTGTATCTCTTTCCCCTGGTTATGTCCATGTGGTTCCTTGTGAAAAGAGAGCTTCCTTCACACACAGAAGTACTGAAAAACTGTGATGTCCTCAGCCTTTTCCAGGCTGCAAAGACCCAGCTCCCTCAGTCCTTCTCACGGGGCAGGTTTGCCAGCCCTTTGACCATCTATGTGGTCTTTCTCTGGACCCTGCCTGTGTCTTTTTTGAATAGCAGAGCCTAGAATTAAATACTTCAGGTATAGCCTGACAAGCACTGAGTGGGATAATCACATCTTAATCTCTGCTAATAACAGAGTTGCAAAGTCAGTAGAAACTAATTTTGAACTTTCTTATGTATTTCTTCGAGTTTGTCCTGAAAAAGAATAAGAATAGGGAGAGAATCAGCAACTCACATTTGAAAGCCAGTAGTGAAGAGGTACAAGTTTAAGGCATTCTGTACTCAAATGACTCTGAGCGGACTTCAGCCCAAGGTAGCACCTGGTAGAGACTGAAGATCTGGAATCCGAATAACCAGTGAAACTATCCATCTATTGATTCTGCTACCAAAATCTTAATTGCATTACAGGGTGCACTGGTACATTTCAACTATAAAGAACACATTTGGGTGAAAGATGTGGATATGCAATCTATGATACTCCAAAATAAGCTAATAAAGACCTGGGACCTGAGTTACATAACATAAATATCATAAACATTTGGTACTTTTTTTAGTCAGGACTTCAAAGAGTTTATCAGTGTTTGTGCTTCAAGCAAAGAACAAAGGAACTCTCTGGTGTTTTGTGCTCATAGACTTTTTTTTTTTTTTTGTACAGGATCTAGATAAATGTAAGAAATAGGTCATGATCCAAAATGCAAAAGTGAGACCTCAGCCCTACCTTAAAGACACCAGCATCTAACAGGTACCATATGTAAGTGTATTTATGTAATATAAATGTAATCATGTCATACAACAAGCAGAGCTCTCACCACGGAGAAAGTTTCTGACCTATCTTCACAGCTGTCCTCTTCTTTCTTGTGTGAACATGTCACTAAAAGTGCCTGTCATGTTTCAGGATGAACTGAGCTGTAGCATGCAGAAAGAAAAGGCTCCTATTTCAGATACCTTTAGCCAATCCATATATTCTACCCATTCTCATATTTTGTATGTTTACAGAATCTAAATCAGAGTAGTAAAGACTATTTCATAAGATGTAGGTGGATCTTAAAATACCATCTAGATTTCTAGCTTAGTCTAAAAGCTACTCTTCAGTAGTACCATAAGAGTGGATTTGTTGAAGAGAAATACAGAGAGAGAGAGAGAGAGAGAGAGAGAGAGAGTGCTGAATTATTGAGAACATCCAGGGAAAAAATAATACAAATTATCTGCAGTTTGCAGGGCCAAAACCCTTCCACTCCTCCCAAAAGCCAGTCAAATTTCATTGAAGTGTAATACAGATTTAACTAAAGGTATAATTTTTTTCCACAAACTGTGTAGCTCCCTCTCATTACAGCTTATAGATGTCAAAGAACATTGATCACCTCTGTTCACTCTCAAGGGAGGAATATGACAGTAATGTCCATCCTCTTCTCTACTCTGTCAAAAGAGTTCCTCAGCATATTTCTTACAGCATCAATAAATTCCAGCATCTTCAAACCGGCAGCTCAATTTATAAAACTGTATCTTTAGAGTATTTGGTTGCAAAGTTTTTGTTATAGTTTTTATTTCTTAACTATAGATTTGTTTTAGTTTTGTTTTATTCTTTATTTCTGCAAGCTATGTTCTGACCTTCAGTCACATTACTGGCAATTTCTGACACCTCCAGGTTCTAAATGATAGATTTTGCTGTGGCTCAAGGCAATGGACATTATTCTTCTGTCTATGACCCATCCTTGCTTTATTTCCTCAACTCCATTGGCCTTCTGATTTAACCAGGGAGATTGGAAAGTAACCTTTCTAGGCTTTGCTATCCCTGCTAATAGCTCTAAACATTTTGGATTAATGATGCCCTGAGTCATTGGAAAATGTTTTATGGAAGCATACATTTAACAAAGATGGTAATATTCTCCCAAACACCCTCAAGTTGAAAACACTTCCGTTAGTATTACTACCTGGAACGATAAAACTACTGAATCAGGCTTTCAATTTAAATGCACAGGCAAACACCCTCAGATTGCTTTGAAAAGATATTCCACACGTACAAGGTGGGTGGAAGAGGTGACAGCATCTCTTTTGAAATTTAGGCAACATAATATGGCATGCCATTTCTGCTGTGGTACAGACTAGCTGGCATACCAGAACAGGTTTTATTGTAGTGAAATCAAGCAAGCATTTATCACAAACATCTATTTGGTTACTCCACCATTTGAAGATGAGAAGGAATAGCAGGTGGACTTCAGCATGTTTTCTTCATTGACACTGCACAGTGGACTTACAAAATGTGCTGAATAATTAAGGAGGTTAAGACCACATTTTTCATACTTAGAAAATGTAATGGCAACTATCAACCATCAAAGTCAATTCTGAAGACAGAAAATGATAGCTGTTTTTAAACAAGATCAGAACCTCATTTGCACTACAGCAGTGTAGGCCCACTGAGAATGTGATGAAAGACATCTAAATTTGCCTGTATTGCCATTTTCCTTTCACACACCGGCAATACTTGTTTAAATAGCTCCTTCATGGAACAACTAGAAGAGAACCTGCAAACCTTCACCAGGAGCAGCACTTTCAAAGGCACAAATTGCAGAAGTGCTCTCTTTCCTCTACCTCTGTGAGAGTTAGACGTCTAACTACCAGTTATGACTCTGACAGCCCAATCACTACCACCTCTCTTTCTGTCTTCTATACAGCTCTTTGGAAAATTATTTCTGCTTGCTGATAAAAATGCCTTTCTCTTCTCATGCTTAGCATCCCAATCAGAAATCAGCACAAAGAAAGCTTACTTTCTTATTGGCTGTTGATCAGTTTATTAGCTATATTGATCTGTTCTCACTGAAGTACAGATCTTTCAATCACCAGTTCCCATCCTTTACTACAATTCTCCTTTGATACTACATACCTATAGTTGGCAAATAGCCAAAAGTGCAGTACTGAGGAGAAATACTTCAAATTTCCTACATTGAGTGCTAAGGATTGTTACGAAAACTATTTCTTTTCCTCCATAACTCTCACCTCGGAGACAAAAAAAACCTTGGTGTTTTTCACAAATAACCACAGAAAGCTATGAAAAAAACTGTTCTTTATCCTGACACTACTGAAAAAAGTCTTTCAATCCCCAGTCCATTTCTCTCTATCTGTCTTGATGTTTACATGACAGAGAAAAACAGTGTTCGAAAATGAAGGTGGATAAATGAAAAGTGGTAGGAGGAAGAAAGTATTTCTTAATCATCTCCCTGTGACAAGAACAACCAGCTTTAAATTATTTAACCCAGTCTCAATGTTAAGAACTTTCAAAATGCTATGATACCGACTGTCCACTTGGACAGCCACAAAAGCAAAAATAAACAAATAATCTTTCACTTGTAATGAGCCAGAAATACCATTTCTTTTTTTAGGCCTTATGAGCTGTAAATTTTATAAATCCTTGCCTTCATTACCACCATCATCACTGGGCACTGAAACAGGCTTCCCAAGGCACTGGTTATGGATGGCCCTAAGCTGATAATTTTGGGTGGTCCTGTGTGGAGCCAAGAGTCGGATTCCTTGTGGGTTCCTTTCAACTCAAAATATCCCATAATCACACTTAAGAACAAAACAACCTAAAGAACTGTCCTAGATAAACCTCAGGAGATCATTTACTCACTAGTGCCATTTCTGCACACTATCCTTGTGTTCTCCATGATATTTCTAACTTGCCCTGCAAAGCACCACCAGAAACAGATCCAAGAGGAAGCTCCCTAGATGGGCGTTGTCCTGTACTGGGATAGCACTTTGAAGGATGGAAAGAGTTTCCCTATGGGTTTCATACACAATTATGTAGGTTTCACACAAGCTTCACTATGGAACCTACTTCAACATAAGACAGTCATCCAAATTTATTTTTGATGTTTGTTCCCCACAAAATTCCACTGGAATATTGTGAGAAGAGCTAAAGATGCTTCCTGTTACTTCTGTTGAACAGGTAAACATAAGCTCACTGAGATGGCATACACCTCAGGTGTTATCAAGCTCATTTTGCACACAATGTCCTACAATCTACTTCAGCTAAGTGATGAGCTTTATTTGTATTACAGAATACTAGTTTGGTGGGCCACGGGCCAGATTTGGAAACCCCTGTTGTTCTCCCCTCCAAAGTCATATCACAGCATCCTCTTTTACTCACAGGTGATCATAGAAACAGCAGAAGCCCTAGAGAAATCAAAGCCAGCCTAGTTTGAGCAGCACTGCTTCTACAGAATATCAACTGTACTACTCAAAACCAGGTAGGGTGCTGGAAGGTGAAGCAAGAAACAGAAAAGACTAAAAGGTCTACCACTACCCACCAAGCAAATCATCCAAGCAGCAGGAACTCCTCTGAATAGAGCAGTGTGTGTGGCCAAAGCAGTGTCTGAACTGCCTGTAAAAGGCTGGAAGGCCAGGAGCATGCATGGTTTCCTAGCTGGTGAAGAATTATGTCTCAAAAAAAAAAAAATAATAACTGTCCAACCTTTCCTTTGCAAAGCTTCATTTAAATAAGCTTCTATTGAAATCAATATTATACATTGCCAACAGAGAGTTAAGTTCAAAAATCACCACAGAATTTTCTTTTTTAAATCAGCACGGAGAACTTTTCAACTAAATTTTTCAAAATCTACCCAAACTATATGCTTTTTCCACCACCATTTCCACATTTCTTTGGGTAAGCAATCGTCTTAGGTTCTAATTTTTTTTCATGGGAAATGAATGGAAACACACTGCTGAGTAGTAGAGTCAGAGAACAGAAAAATATTTGTCCTTGCTATCAGGCTTTACAACATTCACACTTTTAATAGGACCCATTTGTAGGAGATACAACAATATGTGCAACTACAAGTCTGTGATTACAGATGTACCAAGTATTATAGTCTGAGCCAGGAATTTAAGTAGATGCAGTTGCTAGACAGCACACATAACAGCTAGTTCAGAATTGCAAAAATGGAGCAAAAGAAGAAAGGAAGACACAGCAGCACGGATAGAGGCTGGCTAACTCACTGAGCTAAAGCTTATCAGCTCTACATAAACTACACAGATGGTTTAATTAAAGAACCATTGGCAATTTCAGCATCCACAGTAACTCTTTAAAGCTTGGAACTTATTAGGAAATTGCAAAAGATGAAACCTTGTCTTCACTGGCCTTTGTACAGGTTCTCACATTGACTTTCGTAAGGTTTTAACTGCAGTCTTATTCTTTGGACACGATCGTGCAGGACACAATTTCTAAAGACAAATCAGTAAAAGTTGAAATTCTGTTGAACTTTTCATGAAAATATGGTTCTTGAACAGGTAGCATAGAGGGGCATTTAGAAAAAAATAGAAGTTACTGAAGAAGATGCATATAGACCTATAAATATTATTTATCGATTTATAAATCTATATGTGCATATATGTACATCTATGCACATATGTAGATAATACATATACATATTAATCTTTATATACATACACGGAGTCTGTTGTAAAAGAAACTTGATTGCACTTTCTTGTTTACATTTACTTTCAGCCTCTCTAGACCATCTGGCTGCTCTTACTATTTGCATCACCTACTCTTGAAGAAGGCCTATTTTCCCTATTGCAGAAAATTCACATCAAGAGTTCTCACATCTTGTAGTTCTGTCTCTTCATCCTTTCTTTGAAAGGCTGCAGGTTCAGCTGCCTTCAGAATCATCACCCAAGAGACACTTAAACACTGCAACGTAACAAACCACTGTATGTCTCTGCCAATTAAGTCATTAAAATTTTAGCATGGTTCATATTTTGGTTCTTCATGGAAGAGTGACTATGTGTAACTGAAATGTCATCACTCTTTAGTCTTTGCAAAGAAAAACAAATAACTATTCCCACTCTGTATCTCTCATCTTCTTTTTCCATCAAACCAGTAATACTAATTATTGCTACTAAGAATTTAAACGTCTGTTGATATCATGGATTTATCACAGTGTTTCTCAAAGCACAGAACAAAATTTCCTAATCAATTATTACCCCAAAGTACATGTTACTCTTGTCTTATTGAAAAACTGCTAATGAGCCGCATAATTTATCCTTGTTTACAGTCTTACTTAAATATCCATGCCCATGTCTCTAGTGATGTGAAATCCAAGTTTCAGAGTATGAAAGGCTAAAAATAGAGTTTTGAATTCCACCTTGCAGTCAGAAGTAATTATTGCTTTTACACAAGTTTAATCACTTGTTTATAGGAGGGATCTAGGACAGTTTTTATCAGAAATAACTCTACCTACTGCTTAGGGAACAAACCCATTCAGGAAAATTCATGGGGCATCAGTAGATGTCACTTGCTCTCTCAGACGTGCACTAAACTGATTCCATCCATTCACAAGAAAGTGACCTTGTAAAAACTGGTAAAAAAAAAGAAAATGAAAATCTGAGGAAGGATTTAAGATGCAGAGATGCAAATATCTTTATGATCTGCAGTAGAAACCGATCCCAGGACAATGTTTCTGCTGGAGAACTGTGATCTAGATGCAAGTCTAGAACAATTATTTGTTTTCTGCCTGTAAATAGCAGTGTTCCTCAGGGACTGATATTGGCTCTGTTCTTGTTCATCATCTTCGTCTGTGACCTGGATGAAGGGAAGTTTGCTGATAATACAAAGCTGGAAGGAGCTGCTGACACACCAGAAGGCTGTGCTGCTGTTCAGCAAGACCTGGACAGGCTGGAGAGGAACCTCATAAGGTTCAAGAAGAACAAGCGCAGAGTGCTACACCTGGGGAGGAATATGCATCAGTACAGGTTAGGGCTGACCTATTGGAAGGGAACTCTGCAGAGATGGACCTGGGCATCCTGGTGGACAGCAGGTTGGCCATGAAACAGCAGTGTGCCCTTGTTGCAGGAAGGCCAATGGGATCCTGGAGTGCATTAACAAGAGCACGGCATGCAGGTCAAGGAAGGTGATCCTCGCCCTTCTATTCTGCACTGGTGAGGTCATATCTGAAGTTCTGTACCCAGTTCTGGGCTCCTCAGTCCAAGAAAGACATGGAAATTCTAGAGTCCAGGAGAAAGTCACAGAAATGAGAGGCCTGCAGCATCTTTCTTATGAGGAAAGGCTGAGACCTGGGACTGTTCAGCTGAAGAAGGTAAGACTGAAGGGGAATCTGATCAATGTTTATCAATACCTAATGGGCAAGAGTCAAGTAGATGGGCTCTTTCCATTGACAAGGAAAGGGGCAATATGCACTGGAACTGAAATACAGGAAATTCTTCCCTGAGTGGCTCTGAGTAGCTAAAAATGTCTGTCTACCTATCTGGGTGTTCCTCCAGGACCCAACTAGTATGCAGCAGAGGGCTTGAGCCTCACATGCCTCCTAGCAGGCTGCCAGCCGGTCACCACATGCTAAATGAACTAGTAAAAGAACCTGCTTTTAAAACCTGTATTTTAATCTGTCTTGATGTTGTCTAATTGTTCATGTATTTTGCTTTCTCATTTCAATCTGCACTGTCTTTTTCATGATAAACACAGGCTATTAGTGTTTGTGAATACTTGGAGGAGACAGCTGAAGTTCAGCTTAACCAAAAGATTCCAAAAAGATTAGATATTTCTTCCATCCGATTGTGCCAGAGATAGTATGTCTCCCTGCCTTAGAATAAAGAAAATGGTTACTATTTGGCAATGCTAAATCAATTATTTGAAAACATTGCTCCTCAGATTTCAGGTAAACTTATATAACTATGTGTTCAATATTATAAAACTGTATGGTACTAAGAAATTATTACTCTCTTTTTCAGTTGAAGCATTTGCATTTGGTTAGCAAATCACTTCTAATTTTAAACTTTCATTGGGAAAAAAAATATCAAATGAAAACACTTTGAAGAAATTTCCGTATTAAAAAAAAATTGCAAGACAGCCCAGTGTCTCCAGTGAATTTCTTGTTCAGATAAAAATAAAATATTACGAGCTTGCTTAATTAAAATATAACACAGTAAGGAATTAATGGCTATATTTAATTTTCTTTAAAGTATGCTCCTTTTACTAAAACAACAAAAAAAAAAAAGCTCAATTATATTTTTGTATATTAAATGTAATAAAACATGAAATAAATGACTAGAATATATTTTAAATCTAACTATAAATGAAATATGTATTTATACTGTAAGGAAGCTGATAAAATTCATCTATGAACATAACTACTGCTAACATCAACTGGTACATGCAAAAGAATAAACTGGATAAAATGTCTGTACTGGAAAACTAAAGTAAATCCCTATGCCAGAATGCCCCTCACTGATTTTGAAGTTACAGAGAAATGAAAGGGAAAAGCCTGAGAAATGGTAACATATGAAAAAAAGAAAATCAAACCAAAACCAACATATTCCGAAATCCTGCCAGGCCTAGTTACAAGGTGTTGTATTCTTCAGCAAAGTGGCCCACTTCAGTACCCACATAAGGAAGAGAGAGCCTGGTGGGTCAGTCATATCGTCAAAGTGAACTTCCATTGACAGAGGGCCTGTCTACTGCTGTTGCAACCTGTAGACCTGTTGTGAAGATGTAAAAGGATACAGGAGTGAGGCTAGCCTTTCACACAGGAGTAGGCTTCACTTAACACCAGACTAGTCATGTAAAAAGAGTGGCTGTGAATAGAGTGAATGGACTGCAAGCACTTTAGCATTACTTTTGAAAAGATAGTTCTCATTTCTGAGCTATTATTGGCTAAAAGTATTCCCTTATGTAATTATGGAATAATAGCAGAGAACTTGATTGTAACCAACAGTTAGTAGTTTGTTGCTAACAAGCCAAACATGACAAACAATTTTGAGGCAATTATTGTCATTAGAAGGCACACTCAATTGTTCAAGGCAAGCATAATAGAAAGTGACAGTTGCGCAGCTGGGAGGGTGGTACGGGAAATGGGATTGTTTGCTGCTCACAACACGACAGTCGCACTGTAGCTGAGAGTCTGCTAAATGCATAATTCATGTTTAATAATATTTTAGTCTCTAAAACAAATTACGGTATAAGATAGAAAAAAGAATACAAAGTCATCAAGGAGAGAACACAACTTATAAAAACACAAGAGAAGATACAATTAGAAGTGAAATGCAGGAGGAAATAAATATTCAGTCCAATCAACTCACAAGATGATTGCAACACTGCAACCAGAAAATGAATGTACAATAGCTTTTCAAATGAAAAAAAGTCAACTATATAAGTAATCTTTGCACTACACGTTAGTGAGGGAGATGCTCATGCCCAAATCCCAGTTTGAGAGCCTAATCTGATTAGGCTCATTCACCCACCTAGTAGACTTCTGCTCTCAGTCATGCACTCATTTAACAGTAACATGGAGGAAGGAAGGCATGCTCTGCATGGAGAGACAGTGTCACTCAATACTTAAAACATATTTGAGTTGTATAATGACACAAAAGAAGATTCTACTCTATCAGTGCTCTGATGACAGTGCAAACATAAACCGCCCCAAAAGTAAGCAGCTAGTATGTTAAAATACTTGATTTGCTGAAAAAAAATCCACCCAGCAGGATCTCCAGAGGATCTGTAATGATGCTAAGGACTAAAATTTCTAATACCAAAGCACCAACACTTCAAACTGTTTCACAGGTTCAGTATAACACAATATCTCTGACATCGTAGCAGTGCTTGAGAGCCTTGATAGTGTCACCCATCGTGCCTTTTGCACTGATAGCATATCACCTCCAAAGAAGCCATTAAAACACAGGTGGAAAACATGTAGTACAATTGCCTGCCTCTCTGTTCTCATTTCAACTTTTTTTTTTCTTCTCTCTTAAATGTATTAGTATAAATCCAATTACATGAAAGCAAATCTGATGGGCCAGATCACCCCAGGTGTAGCTCCACTGAAGCAAAATAATAGTGTCACTGTATGCCAAGCTCCCAGGTCCACTTTAAGTCTGCTTAGCAGAAAATTATATTAATTTTCTAAAATGGAGAAATATATTACACCAAACTCTCTGTTTAAAGGAACATCTGTAATTTTGTCAAGAGTATGGTAACACTTCAGTGCAGCCCGAAGACTTATTCAGAAACATGTATACGTGACTCTGCAATCTTGTGGTTGATTCAGGAACAGATCTTGTGCTTGGGAGAGGTAGCAGATTGTGAGCTGCAGAGACAAGAGACCTTTGCTTATCCTCAGAACAGATTGCTAAATTCAAAAGCTCCCTCATACCCTCTTGCCACTGTGTCTCAGATCTCATCTGTGGGATGTACTTGCTGCCCTCCATCAGCCTCTGCGGTGTCTGCTCAGCCTTGTAGAATAAGGGAAAGGTAAAAAACCTATCTGTACCAGTGGGCTTTCCTCTCCAGGGAAATTAGAGCAAGATCACAAAACACTGTGGAAAGCACTATATTACCAGCATTGCCATGATGGTACTGTATGCATTTCTTCTTCTCCATTGCCATGAGACAGTCAGATATCATAGATCTCATTCAGTATGCTTGTATTTATTGCTTCATCCTTAATTGTATGTATTGAGGTTATTGCCCCAAACATTACAAGTTTTGCCAGGTTGAGCAAAAACAGAAGGTCTGAATTTAACTCAAAATTCAGTAGCTATCCTGGCCCCAACTTGAATTGCAGTTTTAAGTGGTCTGCAAAAAAAAAAAAAAGCAATTGTTTTTCTGTACTCTTTATAAGATAGCAGCACTAGTTTCTCCATTCTTAATCAGATCAAACCCCTGCTATTTAGCAAAAAAATACCTTTTGCTTTAGGGTAAAATGCTAATCAGCCTAATGTCTTGTATAAAGTACAAGCATAATAAGCAACTTTTATAGTATTATAGCTGTGTTAGTATGATCTACAAATTGCAAATAAAGCCAGTCAAGCCACAGAAAAACTCCAAATTAAAAGTCTTTTCATTAGTGTGGGAGGTTGCATGGAGGAAAACTAGTAAGCTGCTCTTTATTTTATTTACAATATTGTTATTACAGCTTTGTGACTTTGTGTGGTTATTTCAGTCCATCCCACGCACTACTGAAGTGTCAGGTGCTTCATTTTGAAGATGTCAAGATTTTAAGTAAAGACACCCAAATCCTGCAAACGTTTTGCTTAATCTTGTGTGCCATCACAGAAGTCACGTGCAATTTGTCCTCATAGACAATAAGCATATATTTCAGTGAATTTCAGTGCTCCAACAGAAATTAGTGACAATATCCCTTAATGTAAAATAGCATTTGCATTTCCATAGAGATGTCTTAGTCAGCAGCAAAAATATTATAATGGGTTTAGTGTTGAGAATCCTCTGCTTGCATGCTGTTTTTATTTTTACTACTTGCTTTACTCAACATCAAGAGCAAAAACATAGGCAACACCAGGGACGATTTACCCCAGTATGTTCTTTTGCCAATCTACTTTCACTTTGGCCTGAACTCATACATTTCACTTAATGCTTGATCCCATGCATTTCACTTAAGTCATATTGTGGAAAAAGAAAACTCAGTATTGTAAGGCAGTGAGTCCAGATTTTAGTGGAATAAAAATAAAAGCAGAAAAAAGTACTACAGTACAGCCAATTCAGAATTTGGTTAGGGCTCATTTCAGAGAGAACAAAACAATGGCAGGTGTGGGTCCAGCAAACTCCACCCTGCACAGACGGAGTTTTAACAACTGAATCAGTTAATAGTAATTCAGGTGAAGCTGTTAATTAAAGATTACAACTTCGATGTACAAAAAGGTACTTACATGATAAATACCTCCATCTGTCACAAACACCATTTGTGTGGAGGAAATGGTTAATGCCAACAACCACATCTCCTAAATACATACTGTGGAAAGCCTGGCAATGCAAACATGCTAGGGAAAGAGCATCAGCATGATCCAAATGACCACAAACTACCTGAATGCAGTTGTCCATCACATTACAGTACTATTACACCATATGCTGTACATTGACAACTGGGAAGAGCTTATTCCTAATTTCCACATCTAAGATCACAGTAAAATTCCTGTCAAATACTGAATCATAACATATTTTGCTATAGCAATCTCCTACAAGCACAGTCTCTATACAGTGCCTGTGAGAGGGAGCTCTATATGTTTACGAGTATTTATACAACTGCATCATTTTCAACTAACTGTATTAAAGAGAAACCCTCCACTCAAATCCAAACAAAAGCATTAAAATGTTTTGCTGCGCTTTGGTAGAATGAAAGATACTGTAAATAGAAGGATTCTCCATCTTGCACTAAGTTATAGTCAAATAGACTTATACCTGTTTTCTATCCAGTGGCTCATAGCATAAAGCATAACATTTGCTCCTCATTACTTCTAGTTGTACATGTTCTCTACCAAATAAATAAATAAATAAATAATTTTTTTTTAGGTTCAAGCGCAGAGCTCCTAATAAAATAAAAAAAAATAAAAAATAAAACCAAAACAAGCTCCTTTATTTCAGATTCAGTTGCCAAATCTTGTCTGCTGCCTGCACTCTTGAACAGGAGCAAAAATATTTTGATCCAGCCACATCCAAGAGCATTTCTAGAGCATTATTAGGAAAAAGCATAATTAAAGCCATCCCTCAAGCAGAAGCTTTGCCTGCAGATAGCCAGAGTGCAACGCTCACCCTAAGAACAAACTTAGGACAAAAAAGACATAGCATGTTATAGGGAAACAAAGTGAAGACAACCACAATAGGTGAATAAGAAGCAACTTAGGAGCAACTAAGGGAGCAAGTGCAAAAGAGAAAGGCACACTTCAGCAATTTTCAGCCATATTAACCAGCTGGCTGCTAGGGAAAGCAGATCCTGGGGACTGGTAACCAGATAGCCCTACCCTACTCGCAGCTGGGGAACGAACCAATCGCAAATTAGAGCTGCTTTCCCTCTCCAACTCCCCAGGGAAGAGCAGCAGCTCTTTTCCAACTCCTCCCCCACAGTTGCAGCAGCCCTGCAGGTGCTCAGGATGCTATTTTCAGCCATCCACTAGCAGGTGTGACTCAGGGTTCTGTTGTTTAAAAGCATTCAAAGGCTAACTTGAAGTGGGAATTCTCTTTCACAGTATTGTGGATTCACTATTATGTGCAAAATATATTAGCTCTCCCTATTTTTAATTTTTTTTTCATTCACTTTTAATCTACTATTCTTTATACAGTGAATCTCACAAAGCTTTGGCATGTTTGCAGAGCTCAGGATTTTTATGCAGTACCTACACCCATTTTTAGTGCAACACCCAATCTGTTACAAGCAAATACACACTTTCCCCTTCTGTATCTTCTCTCAGCAGTCTTCCTGCTGACCATGATATTTCTGGATGCAGAAGTCTATCACTTTCAGCCCATACTGTGGGTGGCTCTTGTAATTGCCTTTATTCTACTTAGGTTAAAATGACCTAACCATGAGAAAAAGAACACAGAGTACTAGACTAGACATTGTTGAGAGATCGGAGGTCAAATTTTCTAGTATGAGCTCTGCAGTGAATTTCCAAATACCTGATTGAATATGATGTAGATATAGCCCCAGATAAGAAGGTATGTAAATACCTTGTTTTCTTTCATGTTTATAGTGTCAGCATGCTGCTGTGCTCTGATTACTGACCTGGAGAGGGTGTCTTCTTTTAAACCCCAGTGGCATGGTCAGGCCCACTATGCATTCCCCTAGAGTACACCAACTCCGTGTATATCATACCATTAATCAATTGAAATCCGCGGGAAGAGAATGATAGATATCCTAAAATATTCTTAGGCCATGTTAGATGAAAGGCCATGTAAACACACTGTGACAGCATGTCCAACCACTGATGGTCTGTCCTTAATCCAACCCAAGGCAGCAGTGATTCCTATTTGCATATTATTCCCATTAGCAGACCGTTACCCCAGTGAGAGCACACTTGCGGCAGCAAAAGATGTGTGCTCTCCTGTTCCACCACAGGGACCATTCCTAGCCTTGTATGCACAGAAAGTCACACACAGCGGTAAACTTCCACCTGCCAGAATGCAGCAAACGTGTTTCAGATAAACCAGACACCAGGTGTCTTTACAGGCAGACTTAATCTGGTGGCTGACGTAAACTCTCACAGACATATAAAATAGCTTGAGGGAAAGGGAGAGGAATCACTTTAGACACACGCATATGCACTTAAGTCCTAACTTCTGTGAGCATGCACCGTAATTGTGTACATTTGGGAAATTTTACAGTAAAAACTGTGACAGCAAAAAGAACACTGCTACTACATTGACTTTTCCCCCTTGTCTTCCCTCCTTCCAGTACCATTTCCTGCCCTATGTTCCAGTGTTCACTGATTTCTTCTAATCTTCTTCTCTTCCTGCCCTCTGCTATTTTTCCTTTTTCCTCTCCTTCCCCACAATTTCTTTCAGTTTCTCCTTCAGCTGCTTCTTGCCTATCTTGAAACACAGTTCTGCTACAACCACCCTCACTCAGGTTTGCAACTTGGTGACATCAAAGACCGGAAAACCATGGCAGGAAGAGGTGTTATTCCAAATTTCTTTATCAGAAAATGTTTTACTCAGAAGAAACAGCAAAAGAAATAGGATTGCTTTAGGAAGGTGAGAAAGTGCCATTTGGGAAAAGAGGAAAAAAACAGAGAGACTTGATGCAATTCTGTACGATCATGCTACCTGTAGATCAAATCACAGTGCATTTGTTTGCCACAGGTATTAAATGGCAAGTGACAGATTTTCAGCATTTTATCATTCATACATATGTTCTGCTATGATCAGATGTACTGCATGACTCTTGTTGAAGAACGCATTAAGACCTGTGTGACAGGCATTTCTCCATAGGTTGTTGCACTGTAATTTCTACCTCATGTACATATGTGTACATGCACTTAATTACCTATTAAGAAATATTTCATATGAAAACATATTATTTATGTAAACAGTAACCTCTAAAACAGTTTTTCACCCAAAGCCAGACACATAAACTCAACAGTTTCCAAAGTATCTTTGAAAACTCTAACTTAGCAGTAGTAAGTCAGACTCCAACAGCAAAGTGAATTATCTTCCCCTAGTCCTGGAGTGCTGCTCCTTTAGTCAACATACTTGCACACATTTTGTGATAATTTAAAGACACCAAGAGAAAAAGTGGCTGTGGTTAAAATCTGGCGCAGGAAATTATCATAAACATACTTCTCAATATTTTTTTTTGTCTAGAAAGTGACATAGCAGAAGTTCCTGCCCTTGACCAGATCCTGTCAGCCTCAATGCAACACACACGTTCTTACCTACAGAACTTACAAGCTAACAACTGATGATGATGCTTTAAGTGGAAAAAATCCAGCTTAACTATCAAATTCCACATACTTCTTGTCCGAGAAATGTAAGCATTTCTAAGTTGACACACATATTTAGGAAATTATGGCATAACAAGTACAGAATATCATGTTATATTTAATAGCAATAGAACAGATCTGCACTTTGGGTATTACTCCCTCCCGTGCCTCTGATGAATCACTGTAACAGTCTTTACAGGACAAGCTCTGTGTGAACTCCAAACCAAAGAGAAATTTGAGTCCAAACCAGGCAACAAAGAGTAAAAAAACACACCTCTGTTCACCTTTTGCACAAAATAAAACTTCTCTCTTTCACCAACTAATTAGCTTTATGTTACAACTAAACTAGAAATATTAATATTCAGATTTATAATGCTGTTGGTTTTATTTTCTGCACATCTGTTTCCCTGTTGGAACTTGTCTTTTATACTCTTTTCTCTGAATAACACACCCAGCTCCTAGCTTTCAAACTTCTCTTATATCCTTCTTCTTTCTTCCCCATTTCAATCAGCAAAAACAACTTTCTCAGCCTCTGGATTGCCCTGGAAAGGTTTCAGTTTCATTTCCTTTTTTGTCTGTATAGAATCACACTTGGTAAATAAAAATAGTAAAATAATACTAAACAGTGGTCTAACCACTCACCTGTTGCCTAAGCAACAAATAAATTAACCTGGGGAAAAAAAAAAAAAAAAAAGGGAAAAAAACCAACCAACTTAATTCTCTTCATGCTGAGACAAAGGGAACATATAGTTCAAATTACCTAATGAAACACACTATGAAGTGAAGGACACAGCAGGTACTAAATGAAAGCACAGAATGGGAAGGAGACAAGACAATAGCACATTTTCTGTATGAAAGGAGAGACTTACCATCCTGCTGGCCCTGGAGATTCTGAGGACTTTGCATTCTTTCTTCAAGATTTGAGCTGAGGTCAGAGTTCACAGCTGACATCCTCGTAGAGTCACTCATATCAAACTCATCACTTTCTATAGAGCTTTCATCCTATAATTTGAAAGTTTCAGAGACATGTCAGAAAATGCTGGATGCTGTTCAAATTGCATGTGAGGCTCACTCCATTTCATTTGTCCCTGGCATGGAATATATTCATGCTAATGCTTGTGTACATAAGCAAACAAGCAGAGCACATAAAGAAGAGCAAAGAACATGCAGCACTTATGTGATATGTTAGTCTGACAAATGCAATTTGATCAACTGTGACGACACTCCATTACCACACTCGTAACTGTTTCCATAGCATTTTGTAACATAGGGTTGTAACTGGAGACCCCACGCAAAGTCCTTGTTACTCAAAACATGGTTGAGGAGTGTTCTCCATAGTCTGTACCTGAATTCCCTATTTTTCCCAGGCAAGGCAGGTAACCCTGTGATTTTCACTTACAGTAAAACATTTCCAAATGACCTAAGAAGAATCCACAACTAAGTTCCCTCAATACAACTTCGCCCCTACACCGCTATTATGTTTAAGGAAGCATCCGTGAAAATTTTGAAGACTGTTTATCATGCTCAAATGACTCAAAAGTCAGTGGAGAACTGAGGTAATACAATCACATGGGAATCACTTGAAATTTATTCTACCTCACATATCTTTTATATGATTTATCTATCAAGTCCAATTACAAAATCTCTACTAGGAATGATACAAGCGTGCAAAAAGTCCCAATCAGAAAGTCTGGTTACAGAACTGTTTGAGACCTAGTCCAGAATATGTTTATATACAGGGTTAACGTGTATATAGTACGTTTAACTTCACTCATTTCAGTCCCACTGCATCCACTCACACATTAAAAATTTAGCTCTCATGAGTCTTGTTCTGAAAGCTGCAGTGGCAATTCAGAAACCTATGGCAACATATTTTCAATAACAACTTTTCTGAAATAATTGCTCCTATTGTGAATAAAAGCCATTTCAAGAACATCTAGAAAAAATACAGTGTCCACTGAGGATTAAAATACTTTTCCAATTTATATGTTTTTATTATTATTATTATTTGCTTGGTTGTTGTTGCTTAATCAAAACAAAACTATCTGGCAGAACTCAGACTATTTTTATTTGGGCTGCTTATCAGAAGTGACCTAAAAAAATGGCAACATTTACAACAATGTTTTTTTATTGTGCATTTACTGTGAACTGGTTTCTACAGATGCTAATATAGTTGCTTTCTTCTGTCTAAGCACTTGGACCTTAAGTCAGTTCATCTTGTGCATCTTAATGTCATTTCCAGCTTGTGTGGGCATTTCTCTCATTTTTGGAAGCAAAATTTTCTGCAGTTGCATCTCTTGTTGAAAGAGGATGGCACTGCCAAATGCCATCCAAGAGTAAGAGAGGGACAATATGCAAGGTGATACTGCTCTGCACTATCACTCCAGGACAATGTCAAATATTGAAACAAACATAGCTTGTTTCTAAAGTTCTAATTAAAAAAAAAAAAAAAAAAAAAAAAAGAATGGAAGAGAGAGGGATTCTCTTGTGGGCACTTTTTTACCTTGCCTGGATGGGGAAGGAAACACCTCAGCTACAGCACAGTAAATATCAGGAACATGAGAGCTGTGCAAAGCTGGTGGCCACCAAGCTCGTGCTCCAGACAGGCAGGGTCAAGATACACTGTGATCTGGTGCTGGGATTTAGCAGAAATGGGTGCTGCTTTCTCAAAGAGCGAGATCGGGACACAAATTTCTCCAGACCTTCTGGAACACTGTGACTCTGTTGAAGCACAGTGGTATTTCTCATTTGTCCCTGCAGGAGTCAGCAAGCAGTGGCTTTCATTTTCTAATTCTGAGGTTGGGCTATATATGTGGGCTGCCAGTCAGGCAACTGATACTTGAACAGGTATAAAACAACACCATACATAGGCAGCCTGTTTGCCTATGGCAGTGTGTAGAACATCTCCACCTCACTCTATGAACTGTGTAGAACTTTTTGTACAGGCAGGCATGGGGAGCAGAACTGGTGGCCACTGGCCTCTTTGTACCAGTTGCAGCACCTCTGTAAATTCCCACACGTAGATGAATTCTCCTTTTAGATTAAGCCTGTTTCCCTTTTGTTGATGGCCTCAGATGAAAAATGATGAATTGAGAATGAGAGAATTTGGAGACTTTCAATTGCTGTGCTGGCTCGTTGTGGTATCTAAGTTCACTCCAGTCTCAATTCCGCCCCCACCGTAAGAACAGAGATGTGACTGATGAAACCTTGGAAACAGAGCCTTCCTACAAACCCAAGCACAATTTCAAGTGCATGAATTCTTTCTGCTTTGCAACATAATATTTTCACTACCACTTCTTTCTCAGTGTAACAAATGTATAGTCCAGAGCAAAAAATAAATTCTTAGCAAAACTGCTTTGAGAAAGGACATAAATGATTATCTTGAGGACTTCCTTTGTGTCCAGGAAAATATAATGTGACTAAAATGTATTAAAAACTACTTTTCTCTTCATTAAAACAGTACTGCAGATATTTCATACACAGTGAGATCAGAGCTACAAAACTTAGCCAGGCAGGGAGATACCAAGCAATGCTGCTTCCTGCTGCCCCTGTATCTTTGTCACTGGTTCATCTAGATGAAAAAACAGTTTAATATCAGTCATCAGGCCAGAAGGACTATACCAAAACATTTGGGCTATAGAGGCACTGTGGCAGATCGCCCTGATCCATCATGAGTGCCTGACCCTACTGTGGGATGAGTAACTGTCAAAGAGGGAAAGTGGGGAAACCAAAGAGTCCTTCAACCCCTAAGGCTACTACAGGGATAAAGCCTCTTACCTCCTGCTGCTTGGAGTCCTGCTGTCAGATTCCTGTAAAGGGGCAGCACACAGAAGGGAGACTCCATAGGAGGGAAAGAAGACTAGGCTATATTTGTGAGTGAAGAACTCAGTAAGTGATCTCTACCCTTCACAATAAAATTTAAAAATAAAAATAAATAAATAAAACAGGCAAAAGTGAAACAAAGATTCCCACTATGGGACACTGAATAATTCATACATCTCCACCAGTAGCCAATATCTACCTATTATGAAACAAAACCTAGCTGACTCCACAGAAGTCAAGAGTCAGTCGGAGTCTCTGACATAATCCAGCTGCTAAGGTTGTTTTTGGTTATTTTCTTTACTCAAAACAATCTTGTAGTCAGGCAGAAGGACACAGCATGTAGGGTTGCTTTTTGGCTGGCACGTAGCGGAGCTTCTAAATATTTGGCAGCTCAAATGGTAAATGAACACATTTGTAGCAAAATGAGTTTATTACAAATAACGTGATAGCTGACCTCCTTATTGATGAAGTACTTCTTAAGATTCGAGAAAAATCGGATTAAATCACAGAAATTATTTTGAAATAAAATAACTGCAATTTGACTTATGTTCTCCCTGAAGAAACTTAATCAGCCTACTTTTTTCTTTTTCCCTTCTATTTTATTTGAAGTTTCATGAGAAAACTCCACTCCTATTTATCAATAAAGCAAGCTTTTTGCCTTAAAGATTGGACCTGATGTGGCTAGGGCTTCCCACCAAAATATATTGTATCTGGCTACTAACCTGGAGAGCATCATGGCATTCATTTCAACTGTAAATTGTATTGCTTTCAAGAAGTAAACAATGAAAGTCAATCCTGAACATAACACTAAGGCTATACTCAGCAGCCCCCCTCATCCTTTCTGGTCATTGAAAGGGCACCCTCAGGTTCTTTGAAGCAGTACAGCATATTACCATGCAAGGGCATTAAGTCGTGACATTTTCTCTCTGATTACTGATTACTTGCACACAGTCTTGGTTTGATATCCATCACTATTGTAGCAAATTATAAAGATGACATCGACATCAACTTTCAGTTCTGTTTCTTGGCTACCACAAAGACAAGCATCAAAGAATACATGAGAAAAGAAAAACAAACTTAAAAGATTTCAGTTTGTACCTCATCTTGCTGTGAATTTAGTAGCTGTAGCTTCATGTGTTTCATATAGGCCATAGTAATTGGCATATTGTAATCAATCATACTGGTCACCAGTGTTGGTGGTTTCCCGTTATCTGTAATAAAAATATTTATTATGCATTATATGTTAGTTGTGGAGGCTACTTCAGCCTACTTTGCAGTCAAAGGCAGACAGTTATGTCATTCAGTTCTAACTTTGGCATTTTCAATTGCTTGTAGGCTGTGCAGATGGAAATCTCCTAAAGAAAAATGAAAATCAAATTCAAAACCTGAAAAGTGATGAGTTCTTCTATCCTAAATGACTACAACACATGCATCCTATCTATTCCTTATGTTTAAGCCTTCATATAAACATTTCCGTAGCAAAATAAACGATTTCCTCCAGATAAAATCATTTTTTCTATCAGGGGTGCATATGGTATTACACTCCATCCTTAAGCAAAAGCAGAAGATTCACTACCTTCCAGCTTAAGTAAATGAGATTATCTGATTTACTGAACTGTTCCAGTCTACCAAATTTTTATGAACCTTCACTTAAGCAAGGAAAATATAAATGGTATTAGAAATAAAATTACTTTACATCTCACTGTTTGACACTAAAACTACCTTTATGATCTGCTCCATCTGGGTTTAAATGCATTCTTTTCTGGCACTCTGAGCAACTCATTAGAAATCGTGTCACCGCTTCTCTCGGTAGGAAGGCATAGGTCTCTGAAATCTGAAATGAATAACAAAATATAGGTGTTATTATATAAGCTGATTGAACATGATTTAACAGAACTGATCATTATGTTTCCAAATAAGGCATATTTTCATATTCTGCCAGGAAGCACAATGAAAGCATGTTCTGCATACTATGTAGGATTTCAAGAAATATCTATCCAATCTGCCTACTTATCATCTAATGGCTAATGGCAAAATTTCACTTATATCACTAGAACCTCATTTTCTGTTTATAGGTTTTTTTACAATTTCTTTTCAGCGAAAAGATTCATGCATAAATGGCATCCCATGGAGGATTATTTAAAAAAAAAAAAAATCAAAAACACAACCTTTTGCTTATAACTAATAAAAAAAAATGTTTATCTTGCGTGCTCTATTAGTATTGTGACAATATGTAGACAGATATAGAAGCCTGTGTATGAGTGATGATAACACTCTCTTTGCAGTTCTAACTTTGTATTTCAATTTTTTGTGAAGATATTCTCAAAAAGCTTCTAATTTTGTATTGTAGGGCAAATAAATTATTGCCAGTTATAGAATTTAGGACTTACTCAAATTTAGAGATTCTGCTTCACCTGGAGATACCTTGCAACAGATTCTGTTTCTTTCCTTCTTTCACTATAATCACTCTTTCTAACCACATACTCAACATTTTAGATATGGATTATTATTATTCCTTTTTTTTTTTTTTTTTTAAACAAGAGAAGAAGAAGAATGTATTTCTGTTTTTAAAAACTGCGTTTTTCCTGCTTCCTCAACAGGGATATATATATCTTTGTAGACATTTTTGCCTTGCTGAAAAGAACTTGGAGGGGAAGGTGCCAAGTTGAAAACGAGCCAATAGCATACTCTGATCACAGATAAAATCGACTACATTAAACATATGGCCAACAGATCAAGAAAAGTTAATATAACTCTCTACTCAGTGCTAGTAAGGTAGCAGCTGGAATACTGTGCATGGTTTGCCCCTCCACAGCTCAAGAAGGCATCTGAGAAGACTGAGTGGCAGGTCAAGAAAAGTTACCTGATTTGCACTTATGTACCTTTACTGTAAAACCTGCAGCAGGATTCAATTTTCTATCAAGAGGCTACGTTGATCAAAGTCTACACAGGAAGTTCAGAAAGGCAGAGATGGGATGTAGGAAAGTATGCAGAAAGATGGAAAGGACAAAATACTTTCTTTAAATGTATATAAATGGAATTAAATATGAAATGCTGTGCAATTCATTCAATGGTATTTCTCAAAAGGATGCTAAGATGAGGGCGAATGGCCTGTTTTATCTCACAGACATACCTTCTTGGCTGCTTGTCTATGTTGAAAGTTACACTTCCTAAAACTCCATGAACTGAAAGACTCTACCACTGATGAATTTAGTAAATAAGTGAATTTAATATTAGTGCTTCTTGCAATATCAGCTTTGTCTATAAATATATGGGAAATCATGTATTGCAAAATAAGACTGTGAATTATACCATCCTGTTCATGTCATTGTTGTTCGAGCTGTTTATTGCTGCCAGGTTTTGTGTATACCATAAATCTTATCTGAGGGGGGGCAGAAAACGGGATTATTATACGAGCAAAATTTGTTCTGTGTTGAGAATTGGTACAGATTTTCTCTGGGCTGAAACAGTTTATCTAGAAATGAACGCAGTAGCTGAAACTCTTTTTAAATGGGAAATCCTACCAAAAAAGTTATTTCAGATAATTTTCCTGTTTTTTATGTCACTGAATAAATGTTCATTTACCTTCCTATATTCAGAAATATTGCTCATTCACAGTCCCTATAGAATATAAAATGATAGAACTTAAAATCAGCTAGAACGTATCATTAAGAAAATTGCTAAGTGCACATATGCAACAACCTCTCTCTCATAACGTTTAGCACATTTAGCACTGTATTGAAATTAATGGAGCTTACCCATGGATTCATTAGTTACCTGCATTTGATAGGAATGCTCCATTTATTCCAATCAAACATCTCTGTCAAAATTCCAGTTCTGCTCAAACAAGACAAAAATTCTCCATGGAAAGCAAGTGAGCTAAGTCCCAGATTCAATAGGTATGCTCCACTGACTATAAGGGAACCAGGTTTTATAACTAAATTTATCCACATAGCAGATGCTTGTGTCTCCAACTTCCCACTGCAACACGGTTTTAAGGATGCCCTTCCATAAATAACATCAGTTTTCACCAACTTCCTCCCCTGTTTACTTTTATAATTTGAATTAATCATTTACAGGCCAAGATTTCAGCTTGTTTAAATTGACGTTAAAACAAGAGACTCACAACTTTCCTTATTCTTGCTGATTGAATATATACAAAGATCTCTTTTCAGTTTTCAGTGCCAGAAAGATTTTTTAAAAACAACCCTCACACCTCAGCAATGCAGACTCCCTTTAGGTTTTCTCGTTGAAGAAGAGCATCTCTATTTCATGAAATGAAGATAATGGGTTGGTAACTCCGGCCATGCTCTGAACCAGCTGGCTTAGAACCACTAGCATCCTAAAAGCTCTCTAACCAAATCAGCACAAAGTTGAGCACAAAATTCTGTATTTTACTCCTCAGCCAAGCTTAATGCCTGTGCTCAAGTTTGGGCTTATGTATGTCATGGATTTGGCTGGCATGTATTTCAGAATAGAACCTGTAGGCCAATGAGACTTTGTAACTAACTATATAGAAATACCTTAGTGGTCTGACTTCATCAGGAAAAAATGTTTTTCTGTCCTCTGTTCTATCTGAAAGAAAGCAATAGTGACTCAGTCCTCACTGATGCAGTAAATTCTCACTGCTTTCAGTGGCAATGTTCTTCTCAAGGCCATTAGCTAACAAAAACTATAGCCAGACCATCTCATTTAGTGATGCCCTGCAATCAAAGAACAGTGTTGTACTGCGATTCCATTAAATAAAAAACAAATAAAATAATTTTTTTAAAAAGTTAAAATTTTAAGATAAAAGGTCAGAAAAGTGAATTGAATTGGGAGATATTACATGATTTTCACACTTATGGCACATATTTTTTGTATGATTTACAGGAAACTGGTCATTACCTCTATCAATCAGAGAACAAATAGTGTTGATATTTCATACTTACAAAACATACCAGAATTCATCTCATTGACCATATTGATAAAATATGCCAGAGTGCACCCAAAGAGGGTGGATTGGATTGGATAACTTGGATTTCATTAAAAACAAAAAATATTTTTTTTTTCAAATGCGATTCATTAAAGTAGCTTTATGTGATTCTTTATTCTTACGGCTGATTTTATTATTATGTCTTCTGTTCTTTCATAGAAACACTTTATGTTATATCTGGATGCATTCCTTGTCATGGACAAACCAGAAAATAAGCGCATTCTAGCAGGTCAACATTTAAGTGTTGTGTGCTAGATATAGCTACTACAGTTGATCGGTTTTTACACTGTAAAGGTAAAAATATACAAAGATGAAACTAGACATTAAGCTAGGAGTGCTATAAGGTTGTATTCAGTTTGCCCCCAGAAGTTACAGTCCATGAAAACCTACATATACTTTTGTTATAACTCTTAACACAGAGGGAAATAAAAACAGAGTTGACATCAGTGTCTTACAAGTCAACGTTTTTATAATCTTAATCTACTGCACATAAAAACTCTACACTATAGTAGATTTTGACAAAGAACCATAGAATCATTAAGGTTGGGAAAACCACTAAGTTCCCCTAGTCCAACCATCAGCCATCCCCACTATGCCCACTGACCATGTCCCTCAGCGCCACATCCACACGGTTCATGAACACCTCCAGGGACAGTGACTGCAACACCTCCCTGGGCAGCCTGTGCCAATACCTCACTACTCTTTCTGATAATTTTTTCCTAACCTGAACCTCCTCAGCACAGTTTAAGGCCATTACCTCCTGTCCTATTGCTAGTTACCTGGGAAACCAGGCCAACTCCCACCTTGCTACATGTGGGGGGACCATAGTATCCCCCAGAGGACATATATCAAGCCTTTCCAAATATGATCCAACAACAAAAGCCTTCTAAGTCTGGAATTGGTCTACATCCTATCTATTGGATCCCATGCAGAATTAGAAGAGGGAATTAATCTAGTAACTGAGCATGTAATCTGATTCATATTGCAGCTAAGTGAAGTATGCCCTAACTATCCATGAGAACAAAATTGCCTTCCCATTGCATCACTGCAGGCAGAGAAAACGGGCAAAGTGAACTTCATGTTCCCCAGTGTTCAGATGATTTAAGTGCACGGTGTTGTGAAGAGAAAGCTCTCAGAGCTCCATTTTTATTTGGAAAATTAACAAGCACTAAATTGAAGGCAGATTTTAGGACACATATGGCAGAGTAGGAAAGACAAGTGTGAGGAGAGAGAGTGAAATATTGCAAGTGAACCTATTAACCCCTAAGGAATTAACACAGAGAATGTATGTGTAGTCTGGAAGATATGATGTGTCAGAAATGAGAGAATTTTTGTTGTGCATGTATATGTTTTTAATTAAGGATGATGAGGAAAGGGAAGATGATCCAAACAAAAATTGAAAGAGGAAAGAGAGACATGTAGGGAGAAGAAAATGACAATCTGTCCTGGGCCAACAGCCATCAAACCAGGTGGCAGAAATTGGTTTCTTGATGACAGGAGTGCAAGCCAGACAAGGAAAGTCCTTTCCTCACTTCAGCAAGAGGTCAGGATAGAAGACTGACGTAGGAAAGCATATATATTATTGCTGAGAGTTTTATCAAGAACTCTCTACCCTGATATATTGGGAAGAATGTTTTTCTCTCTCATACACAACTTTACCTTCACAACTCCACTTCCTCCCTACATAACAGGACTATCTTTCTGAGAGGGGGGGAATGCGGAGCATTTGTTAGCTGGTTCTCTGCCAGGGCACTCAAAACTTGTCCTTTGGAAAAAGAGGAAAAAAAAAAAAAAAAAGCAGAAACAAGACAGAAGGATAAAAGTGCACAGGGCTTGGATGTTTCACCTTGCACAAAGACTGGTGCAGATACAAGTATGTTAGTGTGTTAACACCCTGCATAAACCTCATATTCTTCTTCTTTCCCAAGCACAGTTTAGCCCTGGATGGAGACCAGCTAGGCTGCAAACTTTCTTAATTCTACTTGATCGAGGAAGTTGTACTGGAAGGAAATGATGTTATTCATAATGTGACCTGTCAAAAAATTCTTTCCAGGGAAAACACATTCAGTGTGGTGCTTAGAGGAGATTTGCAAACACATTCTTTGTTCAAGAGTGGGAAAAAGTCACTTTGTGTTTTACAATTTGAAGAATATTTTTCTTAGTTTGACAGAACAACATCCATTAATGCAAGAACTGGATGAAGAACAGGACTCCAGATACTCCCCGTACCTAATAGACTCCTGTTTTTCCTCAGATGTTATATATTTATGTACTGTTTCTGATCAGTCTTGCCTCTAGCTACTTTCCCTTGACACATCAGTATGTCCCACAAGTTTTACAAGCCTACTTCTCTTCCAGCTCATCATTCTGCTGCTCTTTCTTCATTCATGGGCTGGGAATTTTATTAACCAACCCATTTCTCCTGAAACCCTTGCTTACAACTCAGGTTCACTGCTGCAGTGTTTCATGGTGTTGCACTGTGGCAATGTAGGCTCAACAGGCAGACATTAGATCATTATTCACATGTAAAAATATTCAAGTACATGCAATTTCAAGAGTTTAAGGTGGCTGCAAGACCTATGCAATCTATTCTCAAGTAGACACTTAATTACAGGAAACTCTCCAGATGTAATACACAAAGGTGAGGCATTTACTCTTCATAGTTTATTGTTAAAAATGTCATAAATACATATATAGATATAGATATAGATAGATATACAGTATAACTGCTGTCCTTGGCACCAAGGAACACACTCCTTTCCCATTCCCAGCCAACTGTACTCCTGCTGAGCCAACAGCTTGGCCTGACCTTGTGTCCCATATCCTGCCTTGTGCAGGAATTATCTCCCTCAAGGCCCTCCTGTTTGTAAACTTCCTTGGGAACTGTAGAAATAATCAAAATTACTCTGATGAATTTCAATACTGCAACACTCTGGATATAATTTAAAGGCATGACAACTCTTGGTTTCATTTAACACGTCTAAGTCAAGACTTTTTTTACTAGTATAGGTCTACCTACAGCTATGCTGGCAAAGAACATAGCCTATCAATCTTATATTGTATACAAGTCAAGCATGAGCATGAAACCTGCTAGTTAAATGGGAAGTGCACTTTTTAATACGTATTTTCAAGGTTACTCTACCAAATCATCGACACAGAATTTGTACAGTTCCCTTCTCACGCGTTAGTGCACGGAGAAGAATAGAATGGGAACTCATTCTAATCTTGAATATTGAAGCACAGATCCTTTCTTAACTAATCTGCAGGAACTGTGCCAAGAAAACTTAAATTTTGAGTTTGGTACATTGCTGCACCATGAAAATGTAAAAGTTCCCTTCCAATATGTTGCTTTTTTAAAATTACCAAGCAACATCTCCTATGTACCTTCCTGTGCAGCACCTCCATAGAAAGTTCCACAGAAATCAGTTGCAAAAACACCAGTGACACAGTTGACATTAACAACTCACTTAAGATTACAGAGTTGGTAATTGAGTCTGTATGCTGTTCTGAACATATTTTTAGAGAGAAATACCAATATCTTTGAGTACTCCAGCAACTGGGGGGGGACACTATCAAAAATGAAAAAGGCTCTACCAACTCCAAATTTGTTACTCCATATAAATGCGAACAGTGGTAAATTAAATTACTTCTGACAATTTAATTACCTTTCTAACCATGGTTGAATACTATTCAAAGTCCTGAATAAAGCAGTTTCTCAAATGAAAATAGTGACTCGTGCATATATAAGCAAATTAATTACTCAAAATTACTATGCTGCAGTCCTTAGAGCTGTGCCATGTATTTTTTTTAGAAATACTTGGGTATGAAAGATATATGTATTACAGAAGTTTAGCAATTTTTACCAAAAATGTGGCTTTCTTCCCATCATTTTTTCTGTTGAGACATTCTAGTTGTCCAGTCAGTGAGCAAAAGCAATGTGATCATCACATGCCAGGAATTATGAATAACAAATAGCAATTCATAGAACCATAGAATCATAGAATGGCTTGGGTTGGAAGTGACTCCGAAGATCATAAGTTCCAACCCCACCTGCCAAAGGCAGGGTTGCCAGCCGACAGATTAAGTATTAGATCAGGCTGCCCAGGGCCCCATCCAACCTGGCCTTAAAAACCTTGAGAGAAAGGGCATCCACAGTCTCCCTGGGCAACATGTTCTAGCACCTTACCAGTCAGTAAAAAATTCGCCCCTTACATCTAACCTAAATCTCCCTTCCTTTAGTTTAAATCCATTCCCCCTTGTCCTATCACTATTTACCCATGTAAAAAGTTTATTTCCTTCATGATTATAAAGTCCCTTTAAATATTGGACAGCTGCAATGAGGTCTTCTCACATTCTTCTCTTCTCCAGGCTGAACAAGTCCAGCTCCCTCAGCCTATCTTCATAGGAGAGATGCTCCAGCCTCTGACCATCTCCGTGGCCCTTCTCTGGACCCTCTCCAGCAGCTTCTCATCTTTCCTGTATTGGCCCCACACATGGATGCAGATGGGGCCGCATGAGGGCAGAATGCAGGGCTACTTTCACTTCCCTCGCCCTGCAGGGACCCCTCTTCTGATGAAACCCCTGATACCATTGACCATTCCAGGCTGAAAGTACACACTTCTGGCTCATTTTAGGTTTTTCATGAACCAGGATCCCTAACTCCTTCTCAGACAGGCTACTCTCAAGGATTTATTTTCCCAATTTGTATACATATCTGGGATTACCTCAACCGCAGTGCAAAACCTTGCACTTTGCTTTGTTGAACCTCATTAGGTTCACAAGGGTCCATCTTTCAAGATCCTTCTGGATGGCAACCCTTCCTTCTGCTGTATCAGCTGCAATTGTAGCAGATGAAGCGCCATCCCTGTAAAAATTGTTCACTCAAACTATTTGCTGAATGCTTATGCATAATATATACATTCACAGAAGTCAAGGATGATTCACTTTTGACTTGTGAATAAAGAAGCAAGACTAAATTAATCATGTTTCCAATTCACTTAATAAAATTAAGATCTGCCAAAATATTTCTGTTTGATTTATAAAGCTCTTAGGGTATCATTTTTACAAGATTATTACTCAAGACACTACCTCTTCTGCTGCATCACAGAAGGAGATACTGTGTGGCTTTCTGGAACAGACTGACATTACTGCGTATCATTTTTAGTGAGAATATTTTCATTGACAGGGCCAGTAAAGCAGCATGTGCTCCCCCAGTTAGTCTGCAAGAGTTTGAGGCCAATTTATTTAGCCTAATTGTTATCTTGGGACAGACAGCAAGAATTTATATTAGTTTGTTCTGGAGTGTTTTTTTCTTTCTTTTTCCTTATACCTGTATCTTATTCTACAAACTTTGTGACCTGTACATTTGAACAGCTTACCAAAGTAAAACAAAACAGAGACAAAGGTCAACTTTTCTAATGCTTTCTAAAACACAAGATCAAGTATCAAAATGGCTGAGGTGACAGATGAAAATTAATTTAGACAGTTTGTGTTTGTTAATGCTGAAATATCACTCCAAGCCATACAAAGCACACCCAGATGACTGCTGTCTTCCTTTATACGACTACGTTGAGGTCAATACAGCTGGGAACAAATTATGAGAAACCTTGCCAAGAGCTTATCACACAACAAACTGTCTGAAATGGACAATAAATAAAATATATTTGTGAAGGGATTCAGAGAGAAATAAAAGATTGTTATATATATAAGTTACTTCTTACAACTAAAGTTTGAGATGTCAGAAAACTAGAGTGCCCACACATTTGCTGGCCTTTTACTAAAAAATGGTTAGAATCATTAGAATCATAGAATTCCTCAGGTTGGAAAAGACCTTAAAGATCATCAAGTCCAACCACAACCTAACCATGCTACCCTAACCCTAACAACCTTCTGCTAAATCATGTCTCTGAGCACCACATCCAAATGGTTTTTAAACACATTCAGGGATGGTTATTCAACCACCTCCCTGGGGAGCCTATTCCAGTGCTTAACAACCCATTCTGTAAATAAGTTTTTCCCAATATCCAAACTAAACCTCCCTTTGGGCAACTTGAGGCCATTTCCCCTCATCCTGTCACCTGTTACCAGCGAGAAGAGACTAACCCCACTCTCGCTGCAATCACCTCTCAGGTGTTTGAAGAGAGCAATAAGGTCTCCCCTCAGCCTCCTCTTTCCCAGACTAAACAGCCCCAGTTCCTTCAGTCACCCTTCATAGGGCATATTCTCCAAGCCCTTCACAAGCCTTGTTGCCCTTCCTTGGACCTGCTCCAGCACCTCAGTGTCCTTTCTGTACTGAAGTGCCCAAAACTGAACACAGTACTCAAGGTGGGGCCTCACCAGTGCTGAGTACAGGGGCAGGATTTTTATCCCTAGTCCTGCTCACCTCACCATTTGCGATGCAAGCCAGGATGCCATCGGTCTTCTTGGCCACCTGGGCACACGGCTGGCTCACTACTGATCAGCACAACTGCAGATCACTTTTAAGGTTAAGAGTTCTGTATTGAGGGTGACAATTCAGATTCAATTCAGGGAGTCACCTTAGTCCCTCAGCCACCCTCCTGACACCCCCATCTCCACTGGGACCATCTGTGAAGGATATGTGTCCCAGCCAGGGTGGGAGCAGCTGTGGCATGAAAACTTCCAGAAACATACGAGTTTTCAAGCCGTTAATCCATTAAGAATATTTAGTCAGCAGCAATAAATTACAAGGAAACTTCATATGTAGAAATACAACACTCCATTTAGCAAAGTTGTCTCAATACATTTTAAGTCTTCTTTCAGACTTCTTTAATTTAATAACAACTTGTTGATATAGTTATTAGAGAAAGTGTCAAGCCAGTATAGAAAATAATAAATTCTATTCTTCTACCAGTATGAGTAGAAGACAGTGGATCTGAAGACAATGGATCTGGCCCAGGATCCAATGAGTAGGAAGTTTGGCCTTCCTGATTTCCAAACTGTATTTTGGCATGCATTCCTGAAAGGTCTCTGAAATAAATTTAAGGTTGAATTTTGCAATACTAACCTAAGTGTGAAAAAAACCAAACAACAACAACAAAAAAAAACAACACCACAAGTTGCATGTCATATGACTAAATCCAAATAATTGATGTGTTTAGAGACTGATGTTTACTTTTAGTTGGTCGTTTGTTGGGTTTTTTTGTACTTACTGCTTTATATGTTCTCTTCTGTCCAGCATGTTTTCTGATTTGTTCTCCATTAGGCCCAGTTTCAACATGCATGGAATAGATAATGTCAAAGAAATCTTCTACTACGGCTACCCGCCGTAAAGACAGCTTCTCATCTACACCTACTCCATCCTGGAAAGTAAAAAGAGAGAAGAAAAAAGATAAGGAGAGGATAAATAGGTAAATGGTGATCATTACGAGACACATTCTCCTTTTGTGACAGCAAGTTAAAGACCCTGCCATTGGGAACTGAAGGTCACCCACTCAGTGTATGTATGACAGGAAGACTAATGTAAAAAAGCTATATTATCAGAAGGATCGGATCATATGACACCATTCCCTACAATCAGCTCATTTTGCCAGGCCAGGACATTTAGACTCTTGACAGTGATCTTTCACTCCAGTATTATAAAAATGAAACAAAAAGTACCCATGCTTCTTTCTCCAAATGCACAAACAACATTCAAAGGCATTCTGTACCACGTGGTACAGAAATGCATTATGTGGCTGTTAATAAGAATCAAAGTGCTTTTATCCTCTCATTTCCCTCCCAGTAAATCTGTACCTAGCATCTCATAAAGGTATTTAATAAAGGGTTCTAATTTGCAGGTGACAGAGCTGACTGTAATTATGAATACAAAGGAAGTTGTTGCAAACAATTTACTGCCAGAAAATCTGCTTGAAAATACACTACAAGAAGACATACCACAATATAAGGAAAAGAAAGGGAAATTTTGGGGTTTTTGTTTGTTTGTTTGTTTTGTTTTTTTACTCAGAGGTCAGATTGGTATGAGGGACAGAAAAGCAAAGACACTATCACACAGTTTCTAAGCTGAAGACTTCTAAACAGAGAGAAGCCCCAGTGGCTCTGAAATTAATTACTACCTTTCAATTCAAGCCTTTAAATAGGACCATCCATAAGGGCTGGGTTTTTTTCACAGCTGTCTATGGATTCAGTTCTAATGAAGAGGCAGGAGCTGGCACTCTTGGTTTTGTAGGGCAGGCAGCTATCAAGCAGGCTATGTTTTGTAATACAAGGTAAGTATAGGAGGAATAAAATGAGAATGGCCCATTCACTTGCAATCCATCACAATCTTTAAAGTTAGATCTCAGAAGGCAACAATGTCACTTAACCTTCAAAACCTAACACATTTGATAATGTCATTACTGCTGCTGTAAGTCATGCCACCAAAAAAAAACCAAACCAACCCTGATTTACATTCACCCTTTTGTAACAAAGCAAATGAAATTACTGCTGTTGTGACCAAATACAGACAAAAGATGAGAAATAAAAATACAACAATTGCATACAATTCCAAGTTGCTGCCCCCACTCTAATAACTTCCTGGTAATCCATTCCAGTAAGTTTGCTGGATGTGAACAACCACTATTTTTTTTCCTCACCATTTTATTCCAGCCCACATACTTTTATTTTTCACAAAGTTCATAGAAAGAATCCAAATAATCCCAATGGCTTCAAAGGATCTCCAGGGTGGCAACGGGGCACTGACACATCACTAGCAATGATAGATAAAATATCAGTATCTCTACAGCATAGCTTTCTGCAAGTGCCTGATGGTATCAGATTAGGTGGTGTTGATACTTTGCAAGCTTGTGCTGTCCTTTTCCATCATGCCCCTGCTCTTCCCACCACTCTTCAAAGAAGTCCCCTGCCCAAAGCTAGATACTTTCTACGATCAATTCAGCAGTCTGTGCTCCCTGTTTCAGGAAAGCTGGAATGGAGCAGAACTCCCTGACATGCATGTTAAGAAGATTGCCATAGTCCTGCAAAGAAGAAGAGTGGCAGATGTGACTGTGTTGAGGATGGAGGAAAGGTGAGGAATTTACAGTCTCCACCAAAGATTAAATCCTCAGAGAGATCAGCTGGGAAGAAGAGCTCAGAGACAGTAGAGATGCTCCCATCCCCGAGAACTCCCTAAAATTTCACTAACCACCTGCTCAAAAATTTTGTGGCATCATGCCAGGTTCTGGTAGCAGCAGCATTAAGAATTTTCTTTGTATTGCTCTTCATTGCTGTGTATTATTTAAAAAAAAAAAAAAATGTTTTAAAGATGGGGCCAAGACAAAATCAAGATTTTTGCTGCTTCAATCTTTAGGGGAATTCACATGTGAGTTCTGCAGGGGGCCCATCCCTCTATCATTATTCTCACACCACCCAAATGGCTCAGTGGGATTCCTAATGATTTCAAATGCTCTTATTATGACGACAGTGTTATCTCACGCCGCTCTCAGAACTGTCAGAAGTTTGTAGTGTTGATTAACTGATAAAGATTTTATCTGCTTATTACTAATGAGTTTTGTTTTAGGAAACTTCCTATGGGGGAGCTCTCTTTTTTAATTAAAGAAAAATCCATTACAAGAATATTAATTTAAAACCTGAGATGCTACATCAGCAAAGCTGACACATACAAACATTAGGTATATATTCAAAGAAGAACCTCAAAATGGAAATTCTTTCTGCTGTTGTTGATGGCCGTAAGTGTAAGGTGTTCTTTTTTGGAAGTCCCCCTGCCCCTCCTTCACTGGTCTCTGAGATCCAAAGAGAGGTAAGCATGATATGAGTGTTCTTCAGGTTTCATTCAGCTGACTATCGCAGTAAGCATCACTGCAACTTTTAAAAATACAAGGAAGTAAAATCTGCACAAACTCTTTGTCACGCCTTCTAACTGAAATGCCAGAAAATGAATACAAACTTTGAAGATCTTGTCAGTCAGAAGTGATAGGAAAAAAAATGGTGTACACAGAGTGGAAACTTCTTCAGGAGAGACAACACTATCACTTAGCAGTTACACTTGTTTTTCATCGTAAACGAATCTGGTTGGAGCTCGTCAGTGAATTGGTCAGGATTCATTCTGCATAGTGCTGCACAAGGTGATAAGGCAGACCTTGTTTCAGAAAGCCTGCAGTGTTAAAAAAGGTGCTGAATTGCCAGGAGCAGGCTGTTAAGTACATCTGGCAGTGCTCTGCAGAGACGTAAGCTCTAACCGCAATACACCAGATAAGTAACCTGAATGAGAATGAGATAGCTATTTACTAAGACTTTAGATATCCCAGCACTGACATTTCAGCAAGCAAAAATCTGGGCAAGTGTTACAACCCCAGACCTCCATATCAACCATAATGTCTCTGAAGTGGACGCAGTTGTATTGGACTTTCCCATCACATGCCATTACATTACACTTTTATCCTGAAATTGCTGTTTGATAAAGGCATTAACAAAGCAGTTCTTTATAAGCTGGCTTTGGGTAAAATTTTCACAGTGCCTAAGGGGAAATTTTTTAGCCTCAACTAAGTCTAAAAAGAGACAAATGGGGGAATACATGATAATGCTATTCAGATGTCTGAAAGGCTGTGAAATGTCCACAAGGGACAGGACAAGTAATAGGCTTAAACCACAGCAAGGGAGATTTACATTACACATTAGGAAAAGCTCACTATTGATGTGGATAGTCAAGTACAGTAATAGTTTGCCTGGGGAGGTTTGGGAATCTCTGTCACAGGAGGATTTTGAGACCAGGTTAGGAAAGTATCTGTCAGGAACAGTTTGAGTAAATCCTCTCTTGGATAGAACCAGATATTAATTGAGTCCCTTCTTGATAACTCAATAACTGAGAAGCTCAAAGATCATTTTCAAAGTTACAAGAGGACTAACAGCTCTAGGAGAGCAGGAAAGATATTTATAAATCACTGGGGTATTTTTAAGCATCTTTTTCATCATGGCAAGAACTCAAGTTCCACTCTTGGAGTTGACTTAGGGATAGAAGTTCCACTGCATGTTTCTTTTCAAAAATTGGACTTAGACTCTTAAATTTATTAGGTTGACTGTCATCCCATTTGTTTCAGCTATCACAGAAGTACGTCCTTACTTTAAATCAGTTGTCTCACATTCCTCTCTGGTCAACAGTGTGACAATCACTACAAAGCACAATTCATCCTTACAGGAGCTGGAACAGTTTCAATCTCTACCACAGCAGAGTTACTTAATTTTACTCTTTGCATTGCAGATCTCATTTATGTTTATTCCTATGATCTTCCTATGTGCTTAGGATATAAATAAATAGACGTTCCTTTTCATTTTCAGCCCTACAAATTGAATGTGCAATCTGAGATTAAAGTTGTTCAATTTTGTTTAGGTATGTACACAAAGAGTACTCTAATACGCTTCTGGACAGTACTGATTTTACTGACAGTTATGCACCTCTCAAAAACTGCTGAGCATCCCTTTGAACAATGACGCTTGAGGAGAGTCAGTCTCCTACATTGAGACGGGACCTGCAGGGCTAGCAAGAGTAAAGAGAAAAAAGGTTGCCAATGATCCAAAACTCCTAGCAAAGAGATCAAAAAGATCTATTAAATGATTGAATAAATAAATAAATAAATAGAGCCCAGAAAGCAGTCGTTTTAGCAGTTAGCTGAATAAAAAAAGCCTTTAAAATTAAAGCTGACCAAAAAAAGGTTCTTGCTGTTTCTTGCTTGAGAACACCTGCTACATCTCGTGTTGAAGTTTCTTGGGGCAAATAGGACTCATAAAACATCCTCTTGCTTCATGAATGACTATAACTATCAGCATCTTTACAATGTTTGAAAAATATTCCTATAAAAATGTGACAGAAGGAAATAGCAAATAAAAGAATAGGCTTGGTTGGTAGTTCTATAAAAAATGCTCAAATCTATAAAAACTTCTGCTGTAAACACATCAATGCCAGAAGCGTCTACAAAACTTTAGGGGTAGATGGAAATAACAATCAACCTAAATATTTTGTCACATTACATAAGTGACAAGCAAATACAAGACCACTTTGCTGCAATATTTGTATAACAATTTTCTGGAATATACCAGTATGGATTATAGAGAACATAAAGCACATTCATGCCATCATATCTCAGCTGACTATCACGCTTTTTTGCTGTCTTTCACATTTTCACTGGACAGAAAGCAAAGTCTTTTGCTGACTGAAGCCCTGCACCCTGAATGCTTTATATGACCTTACAAAATGTTTTGCATGTTACCCAGCCACCTTGATAGATTATGCACAAGAAACTCCTGACATGATGGTAGGCTGGTGTTTCATTATTTTTGTAGCAAACACTAGCAACATTTGTGTTGTGTTAGGATGAACCAGTAGTTTGTGTGTAACATAATCCATATATACCTGCCTGCTAAAATGTTTTACAATGAATCATCAGATTGAAAACACCATTATTTTTACTGCCTTTATCTGCATGCTCAGATGTAGCTGTAAAAATAAGAAAATTTAAGAAGATTGATTACTATTTAAGAGCATCTCTTGCTACTGTAGAAATGAACAAATCTACTTTCATTGGCACATTGATTTGAGTTCTCAAGTTATTAGTACATTCATCTGAATATCTAAATCTCTACTGTCTGCATCACAGAAATCTACAACAGATCAAAAACTATTATTTTTTGGCAGGTATTATTAAGTGGCATAAAAATAAATAGATCATTTCTATCTAGTTCCTAATGGAAGTTCCCTATAAGAGCAAAAGGGACATCTATTATTTGAAATGTACTGTTTCTGATACCCATTGTATGAACCATCTGAACAGCTAATCTCATCTTCTGCCAGCAGATGGAGACAAGAAAAATCAAAGATTCATGAAGGCAAGAATACACCATTTCCACAGGACAAGTTCTTTCTCTGGAACTTTTAGAGCACTAACCTTACAAGGAGTAACGCAATAAGCTTGGCTGTGCCACTAACAAGTCAAGCTTCACTGTGGAAATAAATTTTGAAAACCGAAAGAATTAACTTTGAAAATAGAATTAACTGAAGTAAAATAACAAATTTGAGATAAGAAACTAAAAATAAACGATACAGTGTTTCGGATTTTCTTCCAAGCAGAGATTTCTGAAAGCTGTAGGAATAAAAGTTAGGGTAGTATGGTTAGGTCATGGTTGGATTCGATGATCCTTAAGGTCTTTTCCAACCTGAGTGATTCTATGATTCTAATTGTCCTGATGGGAGATTTTCAGAAACCTAATAAACAGCAAGAGAGACCAAATAAACACTGAGTTCTTTTTCCCTTTGTCTCTTGGATGAGTCAAGGTGATGGGATAGCACCAAAGCACAATCTTTCAACAAACCATAAGAGAATGAGTGATGAGTGCCATTTAAATTGAAAAGATCCCACCTAAAAGGACTATCCTACTGAGTAATTTGAGGTGAGGTCATCCTCTGGTGTAAATCACTAGCTCTATTAAATCAAGCTCTAGCAATTACAGATAATGGATTGTGAAACCCAGCTTGCCAAGCTGCAAAAGGAAGGCTTATTTCCATGAAATGTAGTAGTATGGTCCTGGGAATGATTTCAAGACTGATAAGATACCTTCAGAGGTATCATCAGAAACCTGTTTGGTCTTCTGGCACAAAGAGGATAACAACTGGTCAGTGTCTCAGAGATAAATATTTAAAGCTTTATCCATATTGGAGAAGGGCAGAAACTTTTATTTTTCATCTGTCTTAGGAGAATTATGGATGGATAGGCAAACCTACCATCATGAGGGCTAGTGCAGGAGAAGGGCTTAGAAATGAAGCATGGGGCCACTCTACTGTCTCTTTTCTCTCCTATTAAAATAAGTACAGATATGGGAAGCAAGAAGCATTTTCAAACAGATGCCTCGAGTTGAATCCATACTGAAGTTGGAAGGGGGACAGACAAAACCCCAGTGAGAATTCAAAGCAGACAGAGCCTGCAGGTTTTTACTCAGCATGCTAGCACTTTTAAATTTATTTATTTATTTATTTATTTCTACTTTTTTGTTAATTCTTTCTTCTTAGACTTTTAAACATTCACACAACTATTCTGAATAATTGGTCACAAGGCAGGCCACATTTTACTATTTGTTAAGTCTGTTGATCCAGTCTAACCAAACACCACAGGTGATATGTAGGTGAGCAAGCAGAGCAGCACAAGAAGAGCAGAACTGCAGAGCTAAAGCTGTTGATAACAAGGAGCTGCTTTCACAGTACACGTGCTTCAGTCTGGCTCTAGTCTGGTCCCTGGCACTGGACACAGTTAAGTGAATGTGGACAGGAGCTTTGTTTCAAGCACGCTTTCCTTTTCCAAACTAAAACACCAATGCAGATGCAGCCATAGCATCTTCATGGCAAGCTGCATTTTTCACATGTGCACACTGTGATGAATACTACCCAGATTGGTGAGGAAGATGCTTACATGTCTAGCTCAGGGACACACAGACTAGGAGAGCAGGAGGAAGAAAGATGCTGAACAATCATATATTCTGACACTGAAACCATACTGCCATATTCCTCCCTGTTCATGCCTCTTATGGCAGCAAGTTCCTGCCTGCTTAGCCTGCTGAAATGGCAGGTGATGCTTTCATCGTTAGATGCACAGTCCTACTGCGGCTGTGCTCTTTCACGCCTTTTTGTTTGTTTGTGTGTGTGTGTATGAGGTTTGTTTCTTTGACTGATTTTGGGTTTGTTTTTATTTCACAGAAAAAGCAAATGGTTGCTTTTTTCCACAAAACTATCTGCAGTTGATATATTTAATACAGAAACAATGAACTGAGGCATTAAATGCATCCTATTTAGTAAAAAGTAGCTAGAACTGGATGGAAAGGAAGAGCTCATACAACACCTCATGGAAGACTGCAGTTGGCACTTTTGTGTGATAAATCTGAATAGACTATAATTCAGTAATGAATTCTTTTTTTAAAAAAGGCATCTAGAAAATAATTCCTGATCTTAGATCGTTTTCAAGTAGTGTGTCCAGAAGTCTTTATTTAATACAGAAAAGTGACAACTATTTCCTCCTTCAAAAATGTTAACCAGACTTTCAATTCCTGCTCTCTGAAGGATGCTGTCTGTTTTCAAGTGGGGTGGTTTTCTATTAGAAATAATTGTTTTGTCTTTTAAATATATATATATATTTCAAATATTCACTAAAGTTCTGAAAATATTCAGTACATTTCACTTGGTCATTTTAAACCCCCAGTTTTGTAAGCTACAAGGTAGGACACTTAGCTAGGACACTAAAGATAACCAAAGAGGAGGAGTGCAACACAGATGAATTTTATCTAAAGTTTTTGCTTCATCTCACATTCATTATCAAAGTTTTAATGCATTTACTTCTTCTTGATGGCTCATTAGAGGATTCATCTAACTATGAGGAACTCTCAAAAATTTTTTCTATAATTGTGTGAATCCTAAGAAATTTTTTAAGCTTAAAAAAACTGCCAAGACTTCAGTTCTACCATGAAACATGATGAAAATGTGTGAAAATTCATCCCATTAAAATAGCGTGTTATTCTTTTACTGTAAGTAAAACTGAATGTGCAGATAATATTAGGATAGCAATAATATACAATAAATATCTCTTTTGTGAGAATGACAATAATTGTCCCAAACAAGGTTACTAATTCGCTTCTATTATTTTTGACTGCAAAGGATAATAAAATTGAAGACTACAGATACTAAAGTGGTCCTGTTTGATATGTTCTAATATGTTTCTTTTTGCTGCTTTTTTTTTTTTTTAATTATTGTCTCTGGTATTGTCACCAGCTCAGGAAACAGCAGTGGTAAATCTACTAACAATATTAACTCTTCACAGTCCTTTGATGTCTCAAAACTTGCCCATTTACATTTTAAAGTGTGCTATACTTTACAGGTATTCAAGCAGTAGGGGAATGCAATGTAGATCTATAATGCCACCTTTTTTCAGACTGATGAAATGCAACTACTGTATGCCCGAAGTAACCTAACACTAAAGTATAAACAGTGAGAACTTATTGCTCCAAAGTGCTGCTCGTGAAATTAAATGTGTGTTTTTGAATTATCTTCCACAAACTCCAAATTGTCTGATACAAGGGTGTTCCCACAGGGAGGATTTTTAATAAATAATGTGATTATGCATGTGCCAAGAGTCACATACTGTAATCAGGTTACGACACCACAGATCAACACTGTTCAGTGACAACGCTTAAAAACATATATACAATAAATTGCTTTAAAAGCCTCCGTAATTTGTGAAATACTCCAAAAAGTCAGGGTAATGGGTTGGATCAGAAGACTGTTAGTAGGTTATGGTGTTAGTCTGTCTAGATCTCTGGGCTCAGCTCCAGCAAGGGCTTCTGTCCCTTCAAGTTGCTTCCACCTGCTGTGAGCTGCAAGGAATAACCCTGGGGTGGAAGGGATGAAGTGTGTGACCTAATCTCTCCCATCTATGTTTCTGCAACAGCTGTTCACTTGCTTACACAAAATGAGTTCATGGTCTCAGCACAGTTCCCGGAGGACAGCTGTCTCCATCACCAAAACCATTGCTACAACAGACCATTAGGTGCCATTAATTGGTAACCTCATTAGCAACATCAGTAAAGGCACCAGGGACAGCTTTTCAGCTGCACTGGTGCTGTACAGGCAGGTTACGGTAGGAATGGAGGAGAAATCATTAGTGGCTTTACATCACCCATAGGGAGCCTTGGTACTGACACAACCCAGGTACTAGTTCAGTGGGCACAGAAGAAAGAGAGCTATTCACAGCCCCAGTGCCAAAAGGGACACCAGCCTCCAGCAACAAACCATGCTCTAACCAGGGGCTGGTTCTCTCTGTTTCAGTTGCCAGTATACTGCCTACTCCAGGAGAAAGCTGCCTGCTTGAGTGGGTGCAAAGTGATATCTCTGAGATGGGAATTTCCTGGAGGATAAACTGAAATGGAAGTCCCTCTGGATTTCTGCAAGCAGTAGTGAATGGGGATTATGAAGGGACTTGCTGTAATTCACAAGCAATGTTACCTGATCAGGCTTACGGGCCTTTGCTCACACATCTGAAAGATTAGCACAAAATTGCATCCAAAGGTCTGAGTGCATGGCACAGATTTCTGTTTGCACACACAGTGATCGAATCATAGAATCACCAAGGTTGAAAAACACCTCAAAGATCATTCAGCCAAACATCTATCTACCACCTGTTTCCCCACTAAACCATGTCCTTTAGTACAATATCTAACCATTTCTTGAACACCTCCAGGGACAGTGACTCAACTACTTCCCTAGGCAACCTGTTCCAGTGCCTCACCACTCTTTCAGAGAAGAAATTTTTCCTACTATCCAACCTGAATCTCCCATGATGCAACTTGAGGCCATTATCTCTTGTCCTATTGCTAGTTATGTGGAAAGGGAGGCCAACTCCCACCTTGCCACAACTTCCTTTCAGGGAATTGAAGAGTGCAATAAGGTCTCCCCTGAGCCTCCTCTTCTCCAGACTGAACAATCCCAGCTCCCTCAGTTACTCCTCACATCACAACTGTGATGAACTAAGGCTATAAGTCAAGTAGGATCTGTAGAGAGAATTAGGATCTGTTCCCAAATGAAGGGAAACGAGATCTACAAAACTCTGGCAAAACATCAGATAAAAAATGTTTCCATCAGGTCTGAAACAGAAGTAGAAAATGGCATGTCAGATACTGACAGTGAATTCTCAATGTAGCCAGCAAATGTCATGAATGAAGTACCTATCAGAGATCGTCAGGAAAATTCACTAAAAGGACTGCAAAAGTTTTCACTCCAAAAATATACTGCTCTTATGTCAGACCTGAGGGAGGGCTTGTGTGTTCAATAGGGCACATTGAACTAAATTAGTTGGTAAATAAAGAATATTGCCTTTTCTATAATAATTTGTTAATGTATGTGCAGATCACATTTTACAAAATGAAATGACCTCAACAGACTTGTACGGGGCTCTTTAACAACCCATTTGTAGGCTTAATCTTAAATTACATTTGCCTAATTCTACATTTTTTATCACTCCTACAACAGCACTTTTCTCTCCTGGGCTACCTAGCCAAGAACAGGTACCAGATGCAAAGCCCGATGTTTCTGCAAGGCAGCACCACTGCAGTCAGATCATTTACACCAATTTTTCTCCTCTTCTTCCTCCTCTCTCCCCATCTGTAAACAAAGTCCACAGCATGAAGAGGCCAATCCCTGCCAGCAGAAGCAAGTTTTGAAAAACACTGCTCAGCCATATGTTCAGCCCTGACCAGCAGGATCGTTAGGAGGCTGACATCTGCAGATGGAGAGTTCATATCACCATTCAGCAAAAACATGCTGCTACTGCACGCTGAAGTCAAAATTAGCCAGGCTTTGCTTAGGATAAATTTTCAGCACTGGCCTGCAATTTCACCTTGCCAATTAATTTTCTACTACACTGCGATCTAAAAAGAATCTAAGGAAAAAAAAAGTGGTGGTGATGACTGAAAAAGGAAGCCTTTAAAAACTCTTCTAGTAATCCTTTTTCTAATGAACATTCTTCTGTATCAAGTACTATACTGAAACTGTGTGATAGAAAGCACTTGTTAATGATGAACCTTCATGAAAGCCCAAACTTTCTTTGGCCTATAGCATTATGCACTAAGAGGATACAACCATCTTAAAGGGTATCTTTAACTTATTCAAAGACCCAGTAGACTGAAACTTTCTCCAAATAAATTCTCATCAACACCTTTTTAATGAGGATAAGAATATAAGTCTTTCTCACCTTACTTAATGCCCTTCTGAAAACAGTGAGAATACTCAGTGTTCGTGGGAGTCATACTGGTTCTTCCTATGGAAGCAGTAGGATAAAACACATTTTTCCCACTGTTTTTCTCTCCACTGCTCTTCTTTCAGTCTATCTGCAGCTCCTCATGTGCTCCAACCCTTTTTTTTTTTCAGGGCTTAAACAGATTTATGGTTAGCAATTTCCACAGAGACTGTGTGCGTGTTCTCTCAGGCATGCTCAGGCACCACTCATTGGAGGGCTGGGAATAAAAGCCGTGTCTGTTCTGCCACTGGCAATGAAATTCAGTGGGCTTGTGCTTGCTGTTCAGGCCTTCACTTCATAGCAGTCCCTTTCTTCAAAAGTCTACACTTGAACAATATGCCTCTACATGAATTTTGTGTTTTGCAATCTTATCTAATATGCACTTGTATCACCGACTGTAGAAGTGGGAGAGTTGGCTTAAACTATTTCCTTTATTTGCTTTGAATATGAATATGAATATGACAGAGATGTCCAAACTATAGATTCAAGGTAGAAGGGGGTTGGACTTTCAGTTACAGAATTTTATTCCTGTCTAGAACACACCCTAAACAGCAAGCAATTCAAAATGACCGAAATTGCAGATTAAAACCTCAGATTTGTAAATGCTGTATTAAGTGTGGAAAAGGTAGGGTTTTTCCTCATATTTTTTTAGTGAAGACAGTAGGTACACTCCAGTTCTGATCACTGATGATGTTGAGAGCCATCCCTTTCCTATTTTTAGCAGAATTAAACAAACAAATAATGAAAGAAAACTTTACTTCCTCAACAGCACTTCAAAAATAGGTGCTCTGAATAAGTAGGTAACCTGATTTACCCAACATGTGGTGCATGAAAAAAGACAGGAAATCAGAATATTTGTAAGTTAAGGACCAGCTATTAATCAAACGCTTGCCAAGTCTCTGCCCTAACCTACGCATGCCTGTGAATTTACTATCATACAGTATTGCTCTGCATGCTAAAGTTAGCAGACGTAAAGAATAGTTGATGAAAGAAAAGATGCAGACGAAATAGTCTGCTCTGTATAATTAAATTCTGTGATTATTCCTTCATATCTGCAGCAGTTAATATGCAAACTATAAGGATCTTCACAATTATTAGTACCACCCTGTGAAACAAAACGCAAACCCAGCAGTATATTAACATTTTTTTTCTGTAAGAATGTATCCTTAGTTGCACTTTCTTTATACAAAAAGACCAAACTTTCAAATTTCTCAGCTGCTTACCAGAACAGGAAGAAAAAGTTGAAACATAGTATTAGAATTCAATTATGTGTTAAATACAGTATAATGGCTATATTATTCATCAGGTTCATGAGAATTTGGTGCTCTGTGTCTTAATCTTACTTTAAACTAGTCTGTTCAAACTGAAGCAAAACCATAATTCATCGGTATTAAGTGACTTGCCCATTTTCTCACTCCTCTGTGAATACTGTGTGTATTAAGATAATGGGATACAGCACTCGGATGTGTTCAATAATAATAATGATAATAATGTTTCTCTTCCTCTCATTATGTACACATGCTGTGTACAGCTTGACTGATTGATACAGCCATCCACCCCAGAGCCAGTCATAATTCATGGCTTAGCTTGCAATGTGCCATGGGATCTCTTGAGATGAGTAGTACTCTACAACATCGGGGATGATGCAGGTGAAAGAAAAATCATTTGGTCACTTACCCCTGATTGTATAGGAATTTTTTTTTTATATTGCTTATGATGTAGTGTGTGCAGTCAAATTTTAAATGACTTTTCTGAGAGACTGTTTTACAGACTAGCAGAGGTAAGCATGGAATCTTTGGATGAGCCTCTGGGAACAGCCCGCTACAAATGTTTGTAGACTGCTGTGCCACTGCTCCTTAGTTATGCTCACTTGGAAGGCAGGCACTATGCTAACACTCCCTTGGACACACCGCAGGGAGAGTTTCCCTCTGCCACATGAGATCACGTCTGCAGATAAAAAGAGCCAGCAACAGCATCTCTGTGGTAGTGAAAAACAGGTGATCTCCTCACGGCTCTGCTGCAGCTTCCAGTTCCTGCTCTGCTCCTGCAGCTGCCAAAATACAGCTTCTCTTGTTAGATATCCAGAATTTTTTTTCTTTTGGAATAATAACATAATTCAGAATCCCATTGAAGAATCTTATTGATTTCAATGAACTATGACTCAAGCTCCCAAATTGTTCACCTCTTTCTACAATCTTGCTCTGTCTGCAGAGACAAGGGATACACTGTCGTCAGTTTCAGCCTCTCAGTAAAGATAATACAAAGATTCTACAAAGCTGATCATAGTTTCACAACCACCTTAGAGATAGCTGAGGGTTTAAGGCTTCAAGTCTACGTTACAAGGAGAGCCAAGATTTTCATCTTGCTGACAACATCAACGATAACATTTTTTAATCTGTAAAGCAAAATGCTATCAAGAATGCAATTTGAAAGAGAAACATTTTGTTTCTTTCTGCAGCAATTCAATATTAAAATGCATCCTCTGAGATGCTGCTGTGCCTACACGAATTGGCCAAGTGCTTGTCTCAGAGCTTCATCTTCTCCTTATTCTTCCTGGACTACATTTCCCAAGACACCGTAAAAGGAGATCTTGTGTATCATGAAACTTCTAGTTAAATCAAGGACATTAATGTAGTATGAATTTTTGCATCACATATCTCTCTTTGTAAATACATTATACGCACTCATTTCCTTGCCCTTTATAGCAATCACTAACTTCAAATATCCTAAATGGTTTTGCAGCACTTGTACCAACAGATGGAGTCAGCTGTGTGGACTGAATATGTACTGTATCCACATCACTTAAGCCCTGTCTGCTCTAAGAAATACGCTGTTACGTCCCTGATGAATCACACCTGCTACCCAAACCACAGATATGGCTGGTTCTCCCCCACAAGAGAAACCATAAATTCAAAATCCTGCATCTACAATGGGCAAAGAAGCATGGAGCACCTACAAGATGTTAAAAGACTGTGTAGACAATCCATGCTCTGTTCTTGCAAATAGCCTATTACAGTACTACATTCTGAGTGCTACAGTCTTTGAAAGGAAATGACACAGTAATTTCCCATCAAATCAAATCATTTCCAGCATAACTTTTCATTGGGGGTATTCTGCATGTATCCTGGCATTTGTTTTCTGGGGAGACATCAGGCACAGCTGCACGTCTGGTAAATATGTATGTTTGTTTTTATGTATGCGTGTGTGTGAAATTAAATTCAATTTGATTCAATAATATGTTACTGGCATGGCAGGCTGGCTAGCCTTTGCCTGAGAAAAACAAACAGACCCTTGAGGTAGCTGTCAGCAGCTGGTACAATGTGTTTGGGATGGGGTTTCATTCTCTATCTGGACTTTTATTCCATCTATCTATTTACTACCATTTCCAATCTTGTTCGGTCACTTTCAGCAGTAACCTCCCATCTGAAGGTACTTCACAACATGATGCTATCACTGCACTCTCTCCCAGGGTCAGCAACACACTTTCTCATCAGGCTTTTTGACAAACATACATTACGATTTCTGGTATAAGTAATATGTATATATATCTTCCTGAAATTCCCCCACATTTTGGCTGTTGAAGCAAAAAGTGTTACTTCATTTCATTTCCTCCTGATAAATTTTCTGCTGAAATGCTCCTTCTCCTCTTTTTGTTTTGTTTTGTTTGTTTGTTTGTTTGTTTGTTTGTTTTCTCCCTGTGTTTCCCCTTCTATGTCACGGCCATGCATTCTCCATTCGGTGTATCTGCCTCTGCTCTGCATATTCACTAGAATAAAGAAAACTATTTAAGATGGCACAGCATCCAGCCTAGCATCCTATTGTTTGCCTTCATCCTTTCCAGACCTCAGTGATATTGGTTTTGTGACCTCAGCTATACTGGGTTTCGTGAGTTATTAGAGAGTAAGGAACCATTTTGTTCATCTCATCTCAGATGAAGTTATACTATGTATAACTTAACCTGCAACATTATGTGAATTAATCCTTTTGCACCACTGATGATTTAGATATTACAGCAATTTATTTGGTCCCACACAAGTCAAGCTATTAGAATTATGCAGCCCAAGAAGTGAAATATTCATGATACTTTCACATTGGATCCTTCTGTGCTCCCAGGGTTGCAGCAGAAGGAATTCCCTCAGTTTGGATAAGATAGCACCTGGTGAGTACAGCCTTCAACAAGCTATTTACCACAGGGCTCTCATTTTCTAGAGCCTTTCAGGATGCAGCAGCATAGTCACACATCTTTTTTCATATAATGCTTTTACAATTTGATTTGTAAACCTCAGAACCTGAAACTTTGAGACTCTCCTACTATAAAGCTAATACTTATATAATTTGAGATACGTTCAGCATTCCTTCTATTTAATTAAATTTTAGTCTTTTGTTATTTTTATTTTCAGCACCTTCTGATTATTATTTTTTTCAAAGAGCTTTTATGTTAAGGCATTATGTTGAAAGGATTTGACTGAATTCATACCTTTCATTTTCTTATCTTTCACACTGATGGCCTTTGTTTTAAGAATAATTACTTAACCTGGATTTGGACCATTTAAAATCAATGAAACTGGTCTGAAAAGTATTGTGATTTAATAAATAAAAAATAAGTTGTTTAGTTCCCTATTTTCTAAATACACAAGACATAGAATCATAGAATCCTTGGAGTTAGAAGGGATCTCTGAGGGCCACTGAGTCCAATTTCCCTGCAATGAAAAGGAACACCACAGCTAGATCAGGTTGCACAGGGCAGGGCCTTATTCAGTCCTGCCTTGAAAGTCTGCAGGGCATCAACTCCACTAGGACCTTCTGCAGACTTTTAAGTGAAAGTTCCCAAATAGCAATTGCTGACCATTTACAGCTTACAAATCATCAGTATTGGTCTCTGTAACCACAGTAACCACTGGCATGTTATACACTCAACAGTCAAAAGTTGATAATAGCATACCTTGGGTCCTTGAGAGATTTTGGGAACTGAGAGGGAGTAACTGCTACAACTGACAGTCTCTTCTATAGAGATGGGAGGATTACTAAATGATTTTTGTCTGATTTTTTAATACAAAAGTAGAATTTTCACACAAGCATTTGACTGTAGATGAGATGTTTCAAGAAAAAAAAATGACAAACACCATGGAACTCACAAAGAAATTGTAACCGTTGATAATACTCCATTTTAAGCTATTTTAACATCTATGCAGGAAGAGACAGCTTCCTGCTCTTTTGTACACTAACATCTTCAGGACACAAATACAGCTTTGTGGTTAGCTCTTCACAAAGGAATTCAATGTTATTTTCACAAGTGATGCTATTATTGGTCAGGTGTATTACTATCCTATTAGGTGTCATCTGTCTACTGTTGAAGACAATGGGAGTTCCCCACTTTACAGGGATTTGATGGCGTATTCAAAGACACACAGTGCAGCATTAATTGAAGCCAATCAAAAATATATTTTGTATGTTACCACTAGAAGATAAACCTGGTTCTGGTGCCCAGGGCTATGCACATCCATCCTGACAGGGGCTGCCTCATCCAGCTGCATGGAGGAAGAGACTCACAGGTCTTTTTCAGAAGGGCAGATCTGACTTCATAGAATCTTAGAATTCACAGAATGGCTTGGGTTGAAAGGGACCTTAAAGATCATAGAGCTCCAACCCCCTGTAGCAAGTTAATATTTGTGTGTCAGAGAGCTGCCATCACATTTTCCCATCACAACCATGCTCAATGATTTTTATCATCCAGAACAGCCCATCCAGCACCCTGAGGGCCATAAGTTGAGTAGTATTGCTCCTCAGTGATCGGTGGATCTATGTACCATGCTATGTCCAAACGAGAACTACGAAGATCATTAAGGGTCTAGAAGGGAGGATGTATGAGATCCCTGGGTTTGCTCAGCACAAAGCAGAAGAGCTGAGGGGAGGACTCATGGTGGCTGCAGCTCTTCACAGGGTGTGAAGGAGCACCGCTGAGCTCTGCTCCCTGCGACAGTGACAGGGCCCGAGGGAACGGCATGGAGCTGTGTCAGGGGAGGAGCAGGTGGGAATTAGGGACAGGGTCTGCACCAGAGGGCAGTGGGCATGGAACGGGCTGCCCAGGGCAGAGGGCACGGCCCTGAGCTGTCGGAGTTCAGGGACAATGTTCACAGACACAGGAATTGGATTTGAGTGGTACTGCATAGAGCCATGAGTTGGACTCAGTGATGTTTGTGGGTCCCTTCCAATTCAGGATATTCTATAATTCTCAACACTATGTGTAGAATTTAGCTATGATCACACAGGGCTGGTAGGCAGGAGCAATCCTGAGCACTGGGTTCTGGCAAAAGCAGCAGCACAAGGTTTTTTCATTCTCTGCACCTTGACTCACGCCAATCATGGCACATCAGCAAGCTTTGGTAACTGCATGTGGGGCTGCAACTACTGACATGGGGCAGCACATCACAGTGTGGAGAATTTCCTTGAGGAACATGGGGCTTATTTTCAGAAGCAAGGGTTTCCCAAGGCCAAACTGCTGGCTCTCGTTGCCTATGATGCCCACACACCACACGAATACAGCGCAAGCCTGCTGTGGGCACCCTGATGAATCAGCGAGCGTGCTGTCGCAGCACATCCCCACCAACATCCCGTTACTATGGGTGCACTAAGAGGGATCACCTCCTGCGCAGGCAGGGCCGCTCTCCAAGAATATACATTCACGCTAATGTTTCCCCTCACCTTCCAATTTCAGCCACTCAGCTCCCGGCCGTGCACGACGACCGCCAGAGGCGCAGCGCCCAGCATAGGCGGGAGGCCCCGCTGCGGACCCGGCGGGGGGAGCGGCCGGCCGGGAGGAGCTCTGCGGCGGCCGCACAGGTGCTGCCGCAGCCCGTCGCCATGGGAACGGCGGGGGGGGGAACGGCCGTGCCCGCTCCCCCTTTGCCGCGAGTGGGCGTGAGGGGCGGGTGTTCGCGTGTGTGTGTGTGCGTGTCCCGGAGGTATTGCGCTGTTACTATAGGAACCGGCGGGGGGAGGCGGTGGGGGCGCGGCCGCACCCTCTCCCTCTCCCCCTCCCCGTGCCCTCAATGCCAGCCCGGGCCTCGCATCCAGTCACGGGGCGGCGGAGGAGCCGCGCAGCCATGGGCCGGGGAGCGTGGAGCGCGGAGCTGCCTCGCCCCGGCCCCTCCGTGCCTGACGGGGCGCCCGGCTGTGCCCGCGGCTCTGCGCATCCGCAAGGGGGAAGAGGAAAAAATAATTTGAAAAATAGTAATAATAATAATAAATAATAATAATAATAATAAACAAACCTACAACCATTAAAAAAAAAAAAAGGCTCAATGGTGGGTTGTTTACTGTACCATATGGCTGCAGGGGGAGGGGTGGGAGAAATGTCTGCCGGTTGCTGAACCGGTGCACTCATTATGTCCGATGGAGTCAGAGTCAGCTGTGCTGCGCCTCGTTTGGCCGGCGCCAAATCTCAAGGCATTCCCCCGAATTTCCCCCAGCACCTCGGCCGCCGTGGGAGCACGTGGTTTCTCCTCCTCTCTGCCACCACTAGACAGGAGATGACAGGGCACGGCCCGCCCTGAGGCTCCAGAGCCTCCATTTTGAGCATCGATGTTTTCTGCGGGGCCTCACCAGGGGCTTCTCCCTAGTCTGTCTCTGTTAAAACCTGTGCGTGCCTTTTGTTTTGTGATGTGTGGCGTGTAGCTCACAGCCATACCTGATGTGCCCAAAAATATTCAAATGCTGCTGGTATTTTTCATGGTTTGGTTTGAGAAGAAAAGCTGGCCAATCTCAGGGCACCTCTGTGCATTGCGGATGTGTAAGAAGGGCTGAGATGGAACATTTTTGCCACCAAATGCCATGGAGAGTGGTCTCTCTTGACCAGGATCAGTGGATGTGCCTCAGAACGGCTTTCCTCACCATGATTCACATGAGAGGAGCTGCACCTCTGGATTATCGGAGAGATAAAATCCACAGGCAGCAGTGTCTCTGAATAGGCAACTGTACTGCTATCCACATTACCTTGTAAAATTGGAGTATTGATTTTTTAAAAGCATGGTTTGCTGCTTAGGAGACCGATCCCACTACTACTGCAGTCAGTGGAATTTTGATATTGACTTCAGCGGGAACAGTTTTTGCCACTAAAATGGTCTATTTCACATTATTATGGTAATGTCATTTACTAATTCTTAAAATCAGCCCTCTTGGCCTTGCACGTTTGAGAAGATTACAGTACAAATTATTTCAGCTCAACTCATTCACTGCGTTTCTGCTCATGTCATGTCTAAAGTTTTGTTTAGATAAATAAGATAGATAACTTATTGCTCCAGATGGCTGTGGGCGGATCGGGCCTAATAAGTTCTCCAGTTACATGTTTTTGAGGTTTGGTTTTTGTTGTGTTTTTGTTGGCTGTTGGTGGTGGTGATGGTGGCTTTTTAATTTTACAGAAGTCTACATTTAGAAACACATTTGTAGATCTCCTCTTGTGTGCAGTTTCGACTGCATTTGGTTGCTCACCAAAATAGCTTGCCTTCCAAAGAAAGATTAAAAATATTAAAATGCAGCCAGCACAGTGAGCGACTCAGTTCAGCTGATGTGACACAAATGTGCTGAGCCTACTGCCCATAGATAATATACATTTGAAGCTTGGCAACTGTCGTTGGGTTGGAATTCAAAATGAGATGCTGCAGGCCTCGAGGTCTGGAAATAAAGGCAACATAAGGAAAAAAACTAATCTCTCTCTATTAGTAAATAATAATCTGCAGTAGCAAAGGCAGGTGATGAGGATTGAAGAAAATGTGTAGCTCTGCAGCCATCAAATAGATTTTGGGGCTGTTGTACAGCAATGAACATATTCCCATTCAAATTGTGAGGTATGGCCAGCACCTATATTCAGGATTTGCTTATATGTAAAAGGTTTTGGTGTCTAGCAACATTCTGCATAGCTTCTTTCTGCTATATCATGCTGTGATACTCATTAAACAAAATGTTGACTAATAAGCTCTGATTTGGAATAAATACTGGGGAAGATACGTAGAATTTGTTCAAAATACCTCTGAAATGAAATTTCAGTGAAAAATACAATAAAAAAGTAATCACGCTTTATCTTCCTCACATTTTCCAGGCAGTTTGAATTGTTAGATGATTAATATCTTACAGTCATTCTGTGTTTATTGGTGGCCGACAGGTATGCTTAGCTGCATAAATACTGATTTTGAAAAATCAATAGTTGTCTTATTACCAAACCAACAGGAAGCACCGTCCTTATTTTGCTTGGTTTATTTCATTAGCTTTATTATTGTTGTTCTGAAGTTTGTAGTATGCATTTCCAGGCTAAGCTGACTTTCCCCAGCCTCCACCCCTCCCAAAGCTGACTTACTTTCCTTAGTATGAGCTCACAGGGAGCTATTAAGTGAAAGTTTGTTTATCCTCTATTTGCTTTAACACTTTACCCCATTTGTTCTCTCGTCTGGCTTTTCTTTCAGTGTTATTAGAAGCAGAGCTTCTCTAATGTAAATATAGTTCAAAGAACATGGAAAAGGGAAAGAGATCTGAATTCTCCCCACAGTGCATGTTTTAATGAAAAATCTGTAGAAATGGGAGAATATTTAAAACCAAGCAAACAAACTACTTCAACAGTGTGACTGAGGATAAGCGTGTGCGTTGTGCGTGTTTAGTGGGAAAGCAGAGAGGATGAGATATATGCTTTTAATGTACTGGATATGGGGAGTTTAAAGGACAGAGGTCAAGCTGATTTCTGCAGCAAGGAGCTGTTCATACAGTGCTCTGGCATTGCAGAAGCTCGTACTGTACCAAGGAGTGGAGGCTGCTTGCTTCCAGGAGTGTTTTACAACTGGTGTTGTCCTTGATGGAATTAAGCCTTTGTGTGGGATTTTATATGTTTCATAAACATATTTATACATTTGCTAAGCACTGTTCTATAGCATTGTAGTATCTTATGGCAAAGAGGGCTAGCAGTTACAGGTAAATTACCCTTTACAAATGGAAGAATTTATTCAAAGATATCATACTGAGATCCCAGCCGTTGCCACCCAGCCTAACGATATGAACTGTGCAGAGCACTGAGTGCATCTGGTGGGTGCTGTCTGAGTGGCTATCGCTAAAGAACTGCACTGTGCCTTCAAAGCAGGGGCATCATCTTTGTGCCAAAAAAAACCCACACGCTTTCTGCTTGTCCTCAAGGGGATTTTATCCAGTACCATTTAGAATCATAGAATCCTTTAGAGTTGGAAGGGACCTCTGAGGGCCATCTAGTCCAACTCCCCTGCAATGAACAGGGACACTGTAGCTAGAATGACAGAACTGGTCCTGGAGCTCTCAGATTTAAACAGCTTAGTTCTTCCTAACAATCTAAAGCTACAGTTTTTCATCCCTTTTGTAGATCTGTTAGTTCATTTATTTCATTATTTCATTTTGAGTATTTTCACAGAACATTTCATACCAAGCATTGTTCCTCTGCCTGCTTTCAAATAGCGAACATGATAAAGCAAATCTGTAAAAATGTTTGAAGTTTGTATATCTGAAAATTTTCCTGACAACATTGATTAAGGAACAAATTTTTAGAAAAAAAAAAAATAAAATTCAGGTGATAACCTGTGAACTTATTAATGTTCAAATGTAAATAGCAGAGAAGACAGTGTTATTATTAAAGAAACTCGACCTGCTTTCTCCTATTTAAAAATGCTTTTTTCTTTCTTTTTTTAGCTCAGGTTTTGAAAACAGCCCTTTTGGTTTGAATTCAAAATGTAGGATGCAATAGGAATATCCTTCTAAGAATAGTTTTAGCTCTACGGCTTCCTCAATATCCCATGTATCTCACCAAAACTGGTTTTAGAACTGATCTGAATAAATTAATGTTACAATTTATTATCTAGAAAGACAACTGAAAAGGAAGGGAGTAGTTTTATTTGAACCAGCTGTATTTATTTCTAGAGCTAGCTTAATTTCCATTGACTTATTATTTGCTTCAGTAGAAATGTAACTCACCAAAAGCTTACCATATGCCAAACTTATATCTCAGTTACTCCAAAACAGTAGTAACAAGGCCTTTTACACTGGTAGAACAAAGTGGAGGATTTGTGTAGATTTTTAAAAAAGCAATGCTGTTGTCCAATGAGTTTACAATATACATTTTTTGGAGAAATCCTTTTTTTTGCAGATGCATCCCTGCAGAACTATTCTGTCTACTTGCAGGATAGTCCCAGATTCAGCCTGAAAGGAGTAAACTGGAATGGAGTCTGTCTGAACTGCAGGCTTTAGATGGATGCCTTGCATTGGAATAGCATATTCATTAAAATAGGGCTGAGCTGTTTGCTCACTCTGAACTAAATTCTTTAGTATTATGGCAACCACGGGTGTGGGGCTTCACTGGATTCTCAGAATAAATGATATTGAAAGATGTCATTAAAAATTTAAAAGGGAATACATGTAGATTAAGGGAAAAGAGAATGAGCTACATTCTTTATTTCTTTCCATTGTCATTTCTTGAGAAGTGCGATGGGACGACTCCTCTAAATAGATATATGCCATTTGTGCTGCTCAGGCTGGTCAAAAGCAAAGTCATCCAGAAATTACATTTCTTTGAATGAATGATTTTTCTCTCATGCTTATAAATAATACTCTAATAACCCTGTGTGTTCTTGTTTTTTCCTTTCTGCCCTAGTAGGAGTTTGGTAATAGTTGTAAAAAGAGCCAGCAAAAAATGCTTGTGCGAGTAGGCAAAAATGTGAAGGTGAAACCAGCATGTTTCTTTTCATCACAAGTAAATTGGAAAATGGAGATGGTTAATTGAAAACTTTCTGTATAAATCACTGTAATCTCATACACTGATCCACATAGGTCTGTACTGGAGCTCAGACATTTGTCAGTCTGCTTCCTTTTTCCAGACTACTAATAGCCCTACGTCAACAAGCCACAGAAACTGCCACTGTCAAGCTGACCAACAAACCATCCAGTCCCAGTCTCCAAGGGATTCGGTAAAAGATGTTTCAGAGCTCAGTAATTAACAAGTAAACAAATAAATCCTTTAACAAAATACAACACATCACACTGCATTGTGCACTAATGACCAAATTATTTTCCTCTGTTAGCCTCAACCAACATAAGAAAACATACCAAAATCTTGCTAATCCATTTATGGAACATGAAGCCAGAGCATGATGGTTAAGACTGCCAGCAATACCAAATTTCAGCACAAAGGAGAAGGATGTGGGAAGATGCTGGGTTTCCACCGCACCCTATGACTCTTTCCTCGTCTTGACTACATAGACTGGAGTGCTCTGTGGGAAAACACACACAGAGCTGCTGCCTGCCTCCAGGTGACACAGGTGGAGTGCCATCAGCATGTCAACACTTCCAAGGAAACAGAGAAGGAAGGACTGAAACGTCACCTTGTCCTATTCTGCTCCAGCCAGGATAGCTGAACTGATATAAAGAATCCTTACAAGAGCCACAGAACTATCACTGTCTTGTAAACTCCTTGGAAGAGGCTTTTGCTGAATCAGTTAAAGTTTCTCCTAGGGATGCAATGCAGACTTTCATCCCCAACACTAAGGTTATGAAACAATGGCCTAACTTTGAATTTGCCTATTAACATAGTTGTCAAATGAGTCTCAGAGGACGGAATGGGATTAAAAAGGGCACCTGCTGAATTTTCTTTCTGCTGTTCATCAGTCTTTACACCACACCATTTCTCTCAATTTTTCTCTACCATTTTGCAGATCTTTTTTCCATTGTGCATTTTCTCTTAAATCTCATCTGTGATATGGCCAATTCAAATGTGTTTCATTTGGAAGTGCCCCTTTTGTTTAATTATCTTAGATACTTTCCCTGGAACTTTCATATATCTTGGCCTTTTAGTGTTGAGGTAAATACACTAAATGTGTTACTAAAGGCAAGGGCATATCATTTATTTAATGAGAAGAATAAGTTTTCCATATAATTCTCCATACTTTTCTAATGGTATACTTATTTATGATATGCATGCATAGATTTGTTCAAAATTATTCCTAAATATTTCCCTTGAGATGTTATGATAAATCTGTACATTTTCAATGTGATTGAAAAGAGTGAAATCTTTTGTTCTTTTCAAAAAGCTAGTACCACAGTGGCATGAGATGTAAATTACCTGGCAATGGTCTGGAGGGAACTGCCTGCCATAATTTCTTCTTTTGTCCTTTGTTATGGTATTTCTATTCTCTTTTCTGACTCTTGCTTAACTTTCTTAATCTAATTAATTTCTATCTCTATATGGTGTTGAAACCTTTTTGTCTGGGTTCTATCAGTACTCTTGGTATCTATCTATGTGCATGTGTGCACACTGAACTACATTTGTACAGCTCTGTCACTTTCTAAAAAAGTTTTCCAACTTTTCACCACTTTAAGTTGTCATCACAGATTTTCAGCCTAACTTTAGTAAAGCCAATATCAGACTGTTTTCATTTCAGCAGGAAGACAGAACCAAATTTTCACCTGAAAATTACCTCTGAATATGACAGATAAGAGGAATGTAATTAACCTTACAAAATCTAAACTAGTCGCATCAACCAGGTGCGGTTAATATTGACACATAACAGCTCTACTATTAATGATTTTCTTATTGATTGTTTTTCTAGTGTTGAAATATGGTTCAGAGGTCTGTTATTTCTACCACCTCTCTTTTTCTCTTTCCAATACATTTTGACTATCCTCCAGTATTATCACTGCATGTAGTGGCAAGTGATATATTTTAATAATATTTTGGTTACTTCATTCTTGAGTTCTTCAGTGTTCAGTGCCCTGGTGATTTACTGCAATTTAATATATCAATTCACCATCACCTTTTTCTTTGTTCCTCTGTGTATGATAATTTTTCAGTTTCATCATCTGAAAAATGTAAACCAAGAAAACATATTTCCTCATTACTCATAACAGAGAAAATATGCACAGAAAAATTAAGTTTTGTGAAGCCTTTTTATCCTCTTTGATTGTCTTCCTTGTCTGCTAAAATCTCAGGCTGTACTTTAGCTGTTCTTCTCTTGATGTACCAAATAGTTGTATAATTATTCATCTTCCGTTAGCTCAGGTTACTCATCATTCAAAAGTCTGATTTCTCATGTATCAATACAGTTCTGCTTTATCCTACAGATAGGTCACAATTTAATGGCAGCTCCATCAGCTCTGGATCAGCCTTGAACAAAAGTTCTCTACAAAATCCATTTGGCATATTGCTGGTAGTCCACATGTAAGTCCATAGGCGACAATGAGAACAATTCCAACACTTATTCATGTAAAACTTGTATGGTGAGCTAGAGCAATATGTTATTTAAGTACAAGTGGCCTCATCGCTTTTTTTTTTTTTTTTCTTTTTTGAAGTACAGTCAAAATATTAAAGTATCCATCTGTCATTGTGTTAAAAACTCAGGAGTAAAAAAAATAACAGAAATTTCAGACATGCAGACCTTACTGGCAATAAAAAGACATAAAACCTCTCATTTCCTAGTGGAACCTAATTGCAACTTCTCAAGTCAAAAAAGCGGAAAGACTTTTGTCTTGAGCGCTAGTGGATCATTTAATAAAAACTGTCCTTCCAACCTGTTACAGAATACATATTTCTGGAAAAAAAAATAAAAAGTCTTTATTTGAGGTCAAGGCTTCCATAGATTAGATTTATTATGTAAAAAGTTCACTACCAATAACCTGTTAAATTGAGGAGTATCCACAAATACAAGTAAGTGGTTCTGATCCTACCATTCACTGTCAGCAGCTAGCTTTAATCACGTAGTAACATGCATAGAGTAACTGTCAGGCTTTGAGGTTTGCAGTTATTGAATAAGCAGTTAGAAACCTGGACAACTGTTTATGCTTAAAGTTATAATCTCTGAGGAAGTCCATTGCATCCAGAAAAATGTCCAATGCTATAGCTTGTAGCAAGTCTTTCTAGTCTACCTAGGTATTTTATGTTCATAAGCCATTAAAAATACCTTGCTGGTGGAAATGTGGGGCTGCGAGTTTCATCTGCTTAAGCAGAACAAAAAGACAATTTAAGAAAGCTTCAGGAATCTCATTCATTGCTGCTGTAGGGCAGCAATTTCCATGCACCATCTAGTATCATCCCTTGAGTTTTTTAAAGCCAAGGAGGCCTCTGATGGATCTAAAATGACATATTCAAGATCAAAGCATCTTTTATGTTCTATGAAGTTCATTTTGGAACCTTGTTGATCAGGGTCACCTATGCAACAAAGAGTAAATGATTCCTGTACTTTGTGTTACACAGAAAGTTGCAGAATCTAATAGGATCTTCCTGGAGATCCATGTTTCCTGGCATGCTATGTCATGATCTTTCTCCACACCAATCTCATTTATATCTCTGTTCAACATTTGCCCTGCTTGTTATCTTCCTTTGTTACCAGCAAGCTCTCAAGAGCTGTGTCATGTGTGCTGGAAAATACCAGGATCCAAATAGCTTCATTTAGACCAAAAGCAAAGCTGATAGTTGCCTCCTTTGAACAGCAGACCAAAACTGAGGGTTTGACAACAGCCAATTTTTATATATTTCTGTAGTGTAAAATTAAATTTGAATTGTTAACTCAGGCACTGTCCAGCATGGGCCTTCTTCCCTGCTCATGGGGAGTGCTCTCTCTACATGAATTGCATCTCCTTCCTGTCTAGAGCACTGAACAAGAACAATGGTGAACACCCCAAAAATTAGATATTTTGTTTTCAAATTATCACCATTTAAAAATTAGACAAATTACCAATTGGTTGTACCAGTACGTATCTCCTCATTCCAGGTACGACTTACTAGCAAATGCCTTCTTACTGATCTTACAGCAGTGTAGCTACAGAAACAACACCTTGCTACCTCGTATTTACTAGTATTACAGAAGGAGCACTTTAAATGATTCCTCCTTCAAAAACTGACTCTCTTTGGCTCTTTGGAAAATTCTAGCTCAACGTTTTTACTACAAAATCTCAAATCCTCCTCTTCCATTACCTCTGTCACACACACACGTGGAAATAGCATCTTACATATGGCCTCTAACATTTTTCAGTTTCAGGACAGAGTTATTCTCTTAATTCAGGAACACTGAGCTGAATGCCTACATCAAGAGTTGCCAAGTATAAACCGGTTTTGTTCCATCTGCTAGGACCATTTTCCAGCACTACCTGTCTGATTCACCAGCCTCCCTCCTCACAGAGCCCGTAGGGAGGCCTGAGAATGGCAGGATGGAAGGCATGGGTAACTGAGGAGCTCTGGAGACCTGAACAGGGAAAGTGTGGCTGTCAGGAAAATGAGACGGATGCGGCAGGGCTTGAATACGGCTGCTGAGCCCAGAAAGTGCATTTAATAGGACTGTAAACTACTGTGGAAACGTACCCTGGGATAAATCACAACTCACTCTCAGCGTCACCTTTCTGTGGCACTAACTCCCGGTATGTGTTAGCAGTTCAGTAGACTGCAGAGCTACCAATACATGTTTGACAAGCCCTTTTCTTTCTTTTTGATACTGATGGCTAAAATACCAGAGAGAAATTCAGCAAAGCAAATCTGTATTTTCAGATTGCTATAAAATTCCCCCACATGCTAAGCACATTTTAAAACAGAAGATAATTTAAAGCACCATATTTTGACATATAGCTATTCTGTACTGTGGTCTGTTTCTGATACAATATCGTTCATAAGAAAACTAATTTATGTAAAATCAAATGAACCGTAAACTCATGTGCCCATCACTGTCCCTCATCACCAACTGAGCACGAGGTGGGCTGGGATACACCCTGCTCCACAGACCTGACTGGCCTATAATTTGTAAGCCCTAAATCCTGTAATCAGATTCAGTAGCACAGCCCTGTGTGTGTTGGGCCTCACTGTTCTGCTCATGACAGTCCAGGAGGTGCCAGGTCCTGCTGGACAAAATGTGGTTTCTGAATGAAAGGCCATTCTATATGGCCTATTACTGGAAAATAATAAAAGAAGACACAGGAAAAAATGTACATTAAGCATGGGATTTTGTTGAAGTCTGTGGAATCATTCCAAAGTAAAAATAGCATAAAGACAATCTGAACCTGGCATTTGAGGTTATATTCTACTAGTTTGCTAATACACTGTGTGTTCTGTGTCAGAATTGTATCTCAATCATTTTAGGCCATTCTATTCTGAAGATAAGTTCTGCTTAGAACCTGGTTGGGCCATTATTTTGTAACTTATCTGTGCATCAGTACTGACCTTAGGACTCATATTTATGTCTATGGAAGATGCAAAACGAGAGAAAGAGAAGTTACTTTTTTTCTTTTTTTTCCAGTAGCAGATCAGTGTATAATTCTAGGTAGAGAACTATGCAGAAAACATGCAAAAAATAAAAATAATAATAATAAAAAAAATTTAACCATAAAGGTCATGTATACAGTTTGGTAAGATGCTATACTAGTAGTATTAATTCCACACATCCTTATGTTTGGGAGCACCACCCATTAAAATCTGATAGCAATAGCTGCCAGGCATTTGGCATATTTGTTGGCTCAGCACGTGCATGCAGTGTGCCTGAGCCAGGCATCATCTCACTGTTCTCATAAAGCACAACCTGGGCCTAATGAAAGAAAATACAGGATGATAATAGCAGCAATCAGAAAAGTAGCAAAGCAAGATGTTCGCCAAGTTGCAGATACAAATGCTGCACTGTGTGCTGTCCCACTCTAGACCTAAAATGGCTGTTTTGCAGGGGCTGTTGTTGCTTGGTGACCAACAGTGCATCTCCTAGGCCACAGAGGGATGTGAACATTCAAAAATTGATCTGTTCCTGTTGCTTTTGAGGAGTCCAAATGTGAAAATAGATGAAGCCAACACATAATCAACCATCCATTCTCTTTGCTGGCATGCTTAAACTTGGTATTTAAGGCAGGCCTGTGATTCGGAGCTCCTTCCCAACCAGAGGAGGAAACAGCAGAATAAATCCTAGCCTGCTCATGTCCGCAGAATATGTAAGTACACCAAGCCCAGCTACTGTGAGGCTACAAGATACCCTTGCTTCAATTAAGCCTGTGTTGTACATCCAGCCTGTTCCGGTGCAACCTCCCAGTTGCTATCAGGCTCTCTTTCTTTCATTAGAATCAAGTAGTTAATTAGCCCCAGCCTGTCCTCTCTCCTTCTCTCTTTCCCTTTAACGCAGCAGTAATGATGTCTAATTACCAGCAGCAGTGGATTACAGCACCATCAGGAGCAAATCTCTCTGGCTGACAGCAAAGCTGAGCAGCAAATCTTAAAGCTTCAAGGAGAGAATAATTCCTAGGAAAGTATTTCAATATTATTTTCTTGTTTTTGACCAGCTTGTGACTTTAGAGTCCAACTCGTAATTTCATCCATCCTGTTATTGCAGGGGGAGTGCTTGTGCTGCCAGTAGTGATTAATATTAAATTGAAATTGCTTTTACCTATGGTGAGATCAAGTGATTCACAGAAGAGGGAGAGGACGAGGGAGGGAGTCACAGTTTGGGGATCTGTTTCCATTTGCGGCTCTCTCTGAACAAACACAACTGTACACAATAAAATAGGTATGAAAAAAAGAACAGTAGGGATGTCTCTAAATTATTGTAAATTGATAAACTCTTAAATAATTCGTAAGAGTCAAAGGAAAGAGAGAATGGGCTTTAAAGGCTTACCAACAATTACTGTCCAGTGAAAACTCCATTTTTCCTCCTGTACATGTAATTTCTGGCTGGGTGAAATCCCACCCTGTGCACACCAATGGAAGACATACCAGTGGGACAGGGGCTGCAGCCCTGCTCTGGGCACAGCCAGCACCTCACACGAAGATCTGCTACACCACAGGTCTGCATAAACACCTCCTCTGCCTTGTGTGGGTGGACACTAACGCTGGTTCCATGGTTTTAGGAGGCATTTATTTCTCAGAGCTGTCTGTTGTGTAAGAGTGCTGAGTGTGGTCTCTTATGTTGGACAATGGATTAGTCCTGGATAGCAGAAGAAAGGAGGATTTTTTTTCCTAAATGCAAGTCCTTTTCTGTAAGGGTTTGTATGTCCTTGTTTAATTAACATGCAAATATTCTGAAATTCCTAAAGGATATGTCATGCTAACTTTCCTTCCTTGCTTTTATTATGATGCCTGCTTGGTTACTTAACTATTCCAACTATATTTGAAAAGTCATGGCAGCCAGCTGGAGTCCCTGGCGCCTGGAAATAAAGCAATATCAATTTCATTTTTAAGAAGGGTAGAAAGGATGAGCCTGGAAACTACTGACCTGTCAGCCTCACCTCAGTGCCGTGGAAGATCATGGAGCAGATCCTCCTGGAAGCTCTGCTAAAGCACATGGAAGAGAGGGAGGTGATATGGATAACCAGCATGGCTTCACCAAGGGCAGGCACTCCCTGACCAACCCTGTTGCTTTTTATGATAGTGTAACTCCATCAATGGAGAAGGGAAAAGCTACTGATGTCATCTATCTGGACTTCAGAAAGGCCTCTGACACATCTTTAACATCTTTCTCTCTGTATTGGAAAGATACGGATATGATGTGTGGACTGTTTGATGAACGAGGAACTGGTTGTGAGATCATACCCGTAGAGTGGTGGTCAATGGCTCAATGTCTAAAGGGGGACTGGGGACAAATGTTGTCCCTCAGGGATCAGTACTGAGTCCCATGCTCTTTAATATCTTCATCAGTTATGTTGACAGTGGGATCGAGTGCACCCTCAGCAAGTTTGCAGATGATGCCAACCGTGAAGTGTGTTCAACATGCCTATGGGATGGGATGCCATCCAGAGAGACCTAGACAGGCTTGAGAGAAGAGAGACTAGAGAACCTCCCCTACGAGGACAGGCTGGGGCTGTTCAGCCTGGAGAAGAGAAGGCTCCGGGGAGACTTGAGAGCAGCCTTTCAGTATCTAAAGGGAGGCAATAAGAAGGAAGGGGACAGACTCTTTATCAGGGTCTGTGGTGATAGGACAAGCGGAAATGGTTTCAAACTAAAACAGGAGAGATTTAGATTGCATATAAGGAAGACATTTTTTTCAATAAGGATAATGAGGCACTAGGTCTGCCAGAGAGGTTGTGGATGCCCCATTCCTGAGGACAGCCAAGGAAGTCTGAAACAGGCTCTAAGCAACCTGGTCGAGCTGTATGTGTCCCTGTTTATTGGAGGGGAGTTGGACTATGTGACCTTTAAGGGGCCCTTCCAACCCAAAAGATTCTGTGATTCTGAGCTAGTTATTTCCATACAAGTATCAGTACGCGTATATGCATTTATAGGGATATGCACCAATGTTGAGGGTGTGATCCTCCAAATGAACAAAGGTGGGCCCTCTTAGTAAGAGGTGCTCAACCTCTTACTAAGATAGCTGAAGGGAAAAAAAAGAAAAAAAAGAAAAAAGAAAAAAGAAAAAAAAAGAGAGAATTTGACCTGCAAATAAAATAGAAGAAGGGATGCGAGGTGGGTGCTCCATGCTCCCATGGACAGGCAAAAGTGAGAGAAAATATACAAGCTGATCATCTGAATCTTGTGTGTCAGAAGCCCAGGTAAGCCCTTCATTTTTACACTCTGTGTTGTAGAATGTAGGATAGCCTTTTTGTTTAGTAGGGCAGTCAGTACAATTTTACTCTCAAAAATATGACTGCTTATATCTTTGAACTCTCCATGGTAAAGAATGGTCTTAGGAATAAAAGATCTTGCTTGCTGACTCTCCAAAATTGTTATTACTGTTAAGCAGAAGAGATATTAAAAAATAGCAACCTAAATTGAGACTTCGGTTGTGGACAACTTTTCATTCTGCTTGTTGTCAAATTTCATTGCAAATTACATTTTGTCTGTGGCACCTGCTGGGGGGTGAGGTTAGCAGCCAATCCCCCGGCAGACCAAAGGGGATGGCCCAGCGCCCGGCTCCATAGGCACGCCTAGAACGCGGCAGCGCACGGAAGCCACCGAGAGGGATAAGACTCCCTCCGGTGCTTCCCCTTCTCTTTCAATCTTCGTATTTATGAACTCCCGACGACGAATCTCCCACCTCGGCCTCCCCGCAGCCAGCGGGCGATGCTGCCAAGGGATGCCCGGGCTCCTTCCCTCCCCGGCAGCTACGTCACGGCCAGACCCAGAACGCTTCCACGGAGCCCCGTTGGCCGCGCCGCCCACCGCCGCCGGGCTGCCACCGAACCGGCGAACGAACGGCGCTCGGCCACGCCGGTGCCCGGGCAGGGATATTTTTAATTGCCGGGTTTCCTTTCGCAGCGGCCCCCCCCCCCCTCCGCCCTCCGCCCCGCACATAGACAAAAGAAGCTTAGCTTGCGTGACCCGGAGTGTAAGAAGTCAGAATAACGAGACGTTAAGAGAGTTCAATAGGCAAAACCTACTTGTAGCCAACCGTTCCCATCTTCTTACATAGGAAAATCTGTAGCTGCTGCCACCAGCCAACATAATAGCTCTCCCGCTGTCAGCCCCGCGCCCCGCTCTGCGGCCCCGCATCCCGCCGGGGGCTGGCAGCGGCCGAGCGCAGGCTGTGTGGCTGCGAGCATCGCGCAATCCCGACCAGAGCACCGAGAGACACCATTTGGTCATGCGGAACCCCATCTCCCTTTGTTGAGCATCCTCTCCCCGCCGCGGCTCCTAGCACCGTAGGCGGCCAGGCGCACGCTCCCGCTGCTCGCCGTTCCGAGGGCTGCGGTCTAACAATAAATTAAAAAAAAAAAAAAAAAGACGACCCCCCCTCTCCTTCCCTCCCCCCTCGCCGCTACAGACATCCCGGGGAAAGCCCCGGCCGAGCCGTGCACGGCGCCTGCCCCGCGCATCGGTGGTGCCCGAGGCCGGGCACAATGGCCGGGCGGGCGGCGGGACAATGGCCCTCCCCGAACCACCGCCGCTCCGCTCCGCAGCGGCCGGGGGGGACGGGGGGCGACGGCGGCGACGAGAGCGGCTGCGGGGACCGGCGGGTGTGTTCCGCGCGTGATCGCTCGCTCGGGCCCACAAAGAGCGCGGCGGTGGGGATGTGACAGGCGGGCGCGACATGGTGATGATGACTCGGGGGAGAGGGAGGAAGGAGCCAACTGTGGCTGCGGCTCCCCCCGCTCCCGGAGCGGGCTGCGGCGGCCGACATAGAACAAGAAGACGATTCTCTACTAACCGTGGTTTTGACTGGCACGTACAGCACTTGCTTCCCTCCTCCAGCACCACCACTGACCTCGTCCGAGTCGCCGAGCTGGAAGCCTTTAGATTTGACCCAGAATTTGAATTTGGCGTTATCCGTGGAGCTCGACTCGGAGCCGTTCAGCAGCTGGACGATCCGCTCGTATTTTTTACGGGTCACCGTCTTGGTTTTGCCCGAGTCCCCGTAAGTCCGGAGGCACCAGTCCTGGAACTGCCGGTACATGTCCCGGTCGCCGCTCTCCATCGTCCCCCCGGCACCGCGCGCACGCGGCACCCCCGAGCCGAGCCGGGCCGGGCCGAGCCGGGCCGGGGCCGCCCGGGTCACTCGGCACCTGTTCGCCCGGCGCTCATGGGGCGCCGGCACAGCCCCGGCGCAGGCAGGCGGCCCCCGGCGGGGCTTTTTTGTTGTGGTGGTGCCGCTCCGGGCGGGGGGGCGGGGGCCGGCCGGGGGCTGGGCGGGGGGGGCTCTGCGCGGTGGGGAGCGGGGCGGGTGGAGGGCTCCGCGCTGCGCAGCGGCGGAGCGAGGCAGGATATCCCGGCGGCTGCGGCGGCGGCGGAGAGACAGCTTCGGCCGGAGAGAAAGAATTAAAATCCCATCCTTAGCAAATCTCCACTCGGCCCCGCGCTGCGCCCGCGTTCATCCTGGATAGCGCAGGTGAAGGGGAAAAATGGAAAGAAGAAGGAAAAAAAAAAAAAAAAAAAAAAGCAAGCCCTCCCTCCTGCTCCCTCCTGCAGGCTGTGGCGGGCTGTGTCCGTCCGGGCTGTGCCTCCTGAGCAGCGCAGGAGGGAGGGAGCACTGAAGGGCAAACTGCTCTCCTCGCTCCCCTTTATTCCAGGGCTGGGCGCGCTGCTGTCCCCGCTCCGGGCATGGAGGTGCTGGAAGGAAAGAAAGTTCTTACCTGCTATTTTCTAAGCTTAATTACATCCGATCCGCGGGTTTAGTACAGATTTTTGTTATGGAAAAAAAAAAATCATAATCATAATTTTTTTAAAAATTGTAATGCTCCGTAAGCATTTCACTTCTTCATATTCCGTCCCATTGAATTTGGCGATGCCCTTTTAAGGTTTTTCATCCATTGATTCACTCCCAGCAGATGGAGAGGGGGAAAAAAAAGAAAAAGAAAAGGAAAAAAAAAAAAAAAAAAAAAAGCGAAGAGATGTAGGAGATGGGAGATGGGCTCGGCCGCTGGACCGGAGGAGAGCGAGCTCGGTCCCAGGAGGGCTGCGAGGGAAGGAGGCGGCTCTCGGGCGCTGTGCCGGGGTGATGCCGGCTCTCGCACGCAGGACTCCTCGGGTGCAGGAGAGCCTTGGGGGACCCTTCGGACTGAGTCGGCTGCCAGGCGTGTAAGTAAGTTTGTATGCGGATGCTGAGCAGAACCCCCCTCCCCCCCCCCCTTTTTTTTTAAGGGATGAAGAAGAAATGATGATGATGATGATAATAATAATAATAATAATAATAGTAATGAAAAGCAGTGATTTTTTTTCCTACTCCTTTTGCCACCGCTTCAGCTCACGCCGCTCCGAGCAGGACCCCCCCCCCCCTCCTCTTCCTCCCGCATTTCTCCGCCTCCTCCATCCAGCGCCGGGCTCCGCTCCGCTCCGCGGCTCCGCTCCTCACCGGGCTCCGCTCCCCCCCCCGCTTCCTGATTGGACGCCGGGACAAAAGTTTCTGTGGCGACGGCGACGGCGGAGCGGGGACGGGCGGCGCTGTCCCGTGCCGGGATGGCGGCGGAGCGCGGCCGCTACCGGGAGCCGAGCGGGCGGAGCGGCGGAGCCCAACCCCGGTCCTGGCGCTCCGGGCCGGCGGCGCTGCGCATCCCGGGCCCCGGTGGCCGCCACAAGCCGGGATGCGCAGCGCCGCCGGCCCGGAGCGGGGTGGCTCCGTAGCGGTAACAAAGGAAGTGCTCCCCCATGGCAGGCTGTGCGTGTTTATGATACGGATGCGAAGCATCGGCTGCTGAAGATGGGAAAGGAGAGGGGCGGACACGTGGTGGTATTGATGTGTGAAAACTGCAGGCAAGGGGGTGCCTCCTGGTGTCTGAGCTGTCGGCTATGGTGTAGCCGAGCCCAAAGTATTAAAGCATTGTTGTTGCATGTAGACGTTTCCTACTAATTCTGTATGGTTCCTAATTTTGATGTCCGTCTGTATTTTTATTTTCTTTTTTCAGTAGGTTTTGTTTGGTTATTCAGTTATTTCAGAAGGCTGGAGCACATCCCCCACGAGGAAACGCTGAGGGAGCTGGGCTTTCTCAGCTGCAAAAAGAAAAGGCTCCAGGCAGACCTCATTGTGGCCTACCAGTCCTTAAAGGGAGCTTATAAACACGAGGGAGACCGACATTTTACATGTGCAGTTAGCAACAGGACAATGGGTAATGGCTTTAAATGAAAGTATAGTAGATTCAGGTTAGACGTTAGGCAGAAATTCTTTACCATGAGGGCAGTGAGGCGCTGGCACAGCTGCCTGGAGAAGCTGTGGGTGCCCCATCCCTGTAGGCACTCAAGGCCAGGCTGGATGGGGCCCTGGGCAGCTGAGCTGGTGGGAGTCAGCCCTGCCCATGGCAGGGGGCTGAGAATGGGTGGGTTTTAAGGTCTCTTCCAAAACAAACCATTCTGTGATTCCTGAATTTGGAAAAATTAAGAGGAGGTAGACCAAAGCAATGGCTTGGAGGTAGGTTGAAACGTAATGTAAGGTAAGGACCTAAATTGCTCCAGAGGAGGTTCAGGTTGATACTAGGGAAAGTTTCTTCTCAGAAAGAGCAGTGAGGCAGCGGCACAGGCTGCCCAGGGAGGTGGGGGAGTCACTCTTTCAGGAGGTGCTCAAGAAATGTGCAGATTTGGCACTGAGGGACGTGGTTAATGGGCATGGTGGGGATGGGCTGACAGATGGAATGGGTGATGCCAGTGGTCTTTTCCAACCTTTAGATTCTGTGATTCTGTGGTTTTGAAGGAAGACACTAGACTGCTGAATCTTTGGGTGGAAGAAGCAATATGTTCCTGTGTTCTTTTGAGATACCAAAAAATACCGTTGTAATTCCGGTTGGGATCTTTTCACATAGAGTTGTGCTGATGATGCCGATGACAACAATATTGAGATAGATTCCGTATTTACATTTTAACAGCCTCATTTAAAGACATTTGGGGTCTGTTATGGAAAACATGCAAACTCCCTTTCCATTTACTGCTGCTAGAAAAATTCTGATGACTTTATTCTACAAAGCCACTTCGCTTTAAATGGTGGTTCTGCAAAACATAACTTCACATATTTCTCCTACTCTCTGCTTTATTAGTATGAATATTTGTATGAAAACAGGGCCTTTGTTTAAAAGTTCCGGCTTCCTATTCCTCACAGCTCGTTGGGTTGGAAGCAATTATGGTTCCCCCACAGAAGGCTCTGATCCCTTCAGAGGATGAAAATATGGGCAGCAATAGGCATCCTTACAAGAGTCTGAGACCTTATTTTCATGCAAATGTCCTCATTTCCTCAGTAATAAAGGATAAACAGAGGAAAACTGAGCAGATATGTGACACATACCGGAAAATAATAAAATAAAATAAAATAAAATAAAATAAAATAAAATAAAATAAAATAAAATAAAATAAAATAAAATAAAATAAAATAAAATAAAATAAAATAAAATAAAATAAAATAAAAGAGTGTTGAACTTTCTATGTGGTTCAAAGGTTCTTAAATGTTATAATGATGTTCCACGTTCAGCTTTGCTTGCTTTCATCCTGAAGGAGAAGGTGTGCTCACAGAATTGATATCTTTTTTTACTGCACAGGATTTTCTCTTCCTTCCATAGAGGATGTACCTTACTCAGCTAGAGCAACACTGACGTAAATCAGCTTCTGGAATATCATCCAGTATGATGGCAAAACCAAACCAGGACCAATAGGAAGGTGCTGAAAATGCCAGCAGCCTCTCTCTGTTAGCATTCTTGGCTTTATTGCTGTGGAAGAAGATGTGATAATGGGAATTTGGCCCAAAAGTTCCCTCTCGGGTTGCACAGCGGCTGTTCAGGCACAACACATGTGGTTGCCCAGCTGGCACATTGCTCCTACAGTGGAAGGAAACTGCAGAGAAGGGAAAATGAAGAGAATTACTCCGTCCAAAATATTTGATGGAACACAACTTTAATCCCTCCCTGGTATAAAACATCATCTAAATTGCACTTCTGCTTCTGAGATGGATGACAGTGTGAGCAGCGCAGGGTCCTCCCACCGCTTCGTAATGTCAGGGAGACCATCAGCTGGAGACCAGGAGAAATGAGAGTCACTTCTTCCTTCACTGCTTTGTGGTTTTCAGCTCCTTCACCCAACTGATGTTTCTTCACGGATGAAATCTGCAGAAAGTACTTCCCAAAGTTGTGCTGCTGTGGTTCTGACACAAGGTACCCGTGTTTCTTACGTGAAAACACTACTCTTATTTTGTGCTGTACCTGTAGGGTCACCGAATGGTTGTAAAAATGCGGCCTTTCAGAAACAAACCTTACAGGCAGCTCTTGACACAGTAACATGTTTGTGCCATTTTAATGTCCTGAATAAAACTATCATTGACACACCGAGCAAATGCTGTTAATATCAACTTTAAACAACAGAAGAGTGTAAGTAGTGACTACCCTCACATTACTTATCTCTGTTTATCTACTGCATGCTTCTTATGTTGATCCCTTTGTTCCTGTTAAAATACCAAGTACCTTTTATTCAATATAACCCCAATTTGAACAATAGCAACAAAAGAAAGATTATTATTATTATTATTATTTTAAAGGAAACACAAGTAATGTAATTAATTAAATAGAACCATGGAATGGCTTAGGTTGGAAAAGACCTTGAGGATCATTAGTTCCTTGCTGTGGGGTGTTCTCACAATAACTGGGGAATTAAACATGAAAGTGGGGTGCAGATCTCAATTTGTGGAAAGAAAAATTGGTTTCTTTGGATTTTGATTTGAGTTGGAAGGTTGTCCCAGCTGTTGTTATTGGTTTGCCTGTTGGTTTGCCTGCTGCTGTGTGTGTGTTCTGACATATCCATGCTGAACAAAGCAGCTGTTAGAAGCCATTGCACCAACGAACTGTGCTTCTGCTTGCAGTTACTCAGGGAAGAGAACACCTGGAACAGAGAATTCCAACAAAAGCACAGGTTTAGTGGTGGTAAACAGTGGTAAACTAGAGGTATGGATACACCGAGTAGCCCTGGATTGCTATAAGAGTGTGACTGTTACCAAAACTCAGATATTTTAACTTCCTCCTAACATGACATCCTCAAACTCCTCAGTGATTGCATTGTATTCTTGTAGTACAGCCTGAGGCTCAACCCACACACGTGTGGCCAGCACTCCCCATGTAACACCAGTTGTAGAGGAGATACAGTAGAGGTTCCCTGCTGCTGCTGCTGCTTCCCAGGCCTTTCCAGAGGACTTCTGATTGAGAAAAGTCCCTGCCACCTGCAGGGAGCAGGACATTGTCACAAATCTAAGGAGATCAAGGATTTTGTGGTGATATTTGTGGAAGATACCCAGGATGGGGAGCTGAAGATACTGCCATTGTGCACACCTCTCAGCTCAGGAGCTAGAGGAGACAGTGCTAGAGGAGACATCCTCACAGGCCCTATCTGGTGTAACATTTAGACATGGGCTGGCTACAATACTCCTCCACATTTCCCCATCATTCCAGGACTCTCCCAGCACTTTACATCAAACTGGAGTTCTGCAGCAAGAGACTACATTTTGCAACAGTTTGCAACAACAGGGAAATGGCTGTGGCTTTGATTTCCAACCAACTGCAGAGGAGGCACTGTGTATGAAAGACATCAGCACTCAGGAATTAACCAAGTTCTGAGCCCAGCACCAGGGATGGTGCACCATCTCTGCAATTCTGCCAGAATCACTGCATTTATGTATACCAAGACCTCAAGGGATATTTGTTATAAGAAGCAAGTATATTTAGGCCTCTGTGCCGGTGTGTTGCCTGAATCCCCTATTCACAGTACGTAAAGGCCAAAATCAGTCATCTGACAGTGGGGTTTTAGGCATGGAGGAGCCAGGCATCACCATGACCTCTCTGTCCATGGACCCCTTTGATGCAGCCCCTCTCTAAGCTGGTATATGGAAAGAGAAGCAGAGAGAGAAGGAGCACAAGCTGCAACCATGTATTGTATCATGAAAGACTTTTCTAAGCAGTGAGATTTCTCCACTTGCTATCTGCAACCACTTACTGGTCACTCTCTAATATAGAAGAAATGCAAAAGTGCTTTTACAAAAGTGATCCTGATGCCTTATCTCTTCAATGCTGATCTGAGGCAAGTTTCCCAGGTGCCAAAGACCAAGTGATTCACCTGAACCAGGACATTCTCTCTTATCGGTTTGATAAGAAGACACCAGTTGAAAGAAGGAGCTCACTGGATAATGCTTCAAGGCTTTGCAACTGAAAACTGCCTAGTGGAAAAACTCAGTGATAGCAGCATGCCTGAAATTTGAAGGATCACGTGAATATTTGTATTTATCATCACTAGCCTGTAGAGAACAATGCTGCCTTAGCAAAGTCCACACTCTATTGAACACATACTGAACTTTGCAGTGTTAAGCTCTGTATATTTTCATGCTTTTCATATTGAAGTTTGCATAATTTTTTTTATGGAAGAAAGTAAAATTGGAGCTCTTTGTACTTCACACAGCCATTTTTCAAACCAGAGGTGTACTTTGTTTTCTGAAATTGATATCCCCTTTCAAACAAATATGCAATAAAAAATGTGTTCATGTGTGAAAAAGCCATATGCAGTGTTGAAATTCTGGCCAACTTGTTATACAGATACTACATGCTAGAGAAACGATGATTCAGTGGGGGAATTTTACTCATCATTTTATGCGCTAAACTTCAGAAGCAAAACTTCACCACTCTTGCTCATGCCAGAGATCAGGGAGTTAGAGATGAGCATGGCCATAGATGGGAGAGCTTAGAAAGCCATTCTAATGCTTTTAGTGCTTGTCAAGGGGGATGGGAGAAAATAAAAAATATAGAAGTAAAGGGAAAAAAATGCGTTTACTCTTTCCAAAAGATCAAGAACTGCCATGGAATTGCCAGTCCCTATTGGGAAGGAAAATGCCATTTCAGGCTTTGCCTTCCAACCTGTGAGATTCCCAGCTCTTTAACCACTCACTCTGTCATTGTATTTGACACTGGCAGAACGAAACCTGCCATTAAATTAGTAACTTCCTATTTCATGTGTTCACTTGTTTATCAACTAAAGGAAACACAGAAAGAATCACAGAGTCACAGAATGGCCAGGATTGGAAGAGACCTCAAGGATCCTGAATCTCCAACCCCCCTGCCACATGCAGGGCCACCAACCTCCACATGTAATACTAGACCAGGGTCCCATCCAATCCGGCCTTGAACACCTCCAGGGACGGGGCATCCACAGCCTCTCTGGGCAGCCTGTTCCAGCACCTCACCACTCTCTCTGTAAAGAACATTTGCCGGACCCAACATTTGTCCATCACATAGTTCGTTCATGTTGTCTGGCCCAATTTTTCACTTTGCTTTTTGCCATCATTTTTGGATTCATTAAAGAGGTGGTCCCTTAGTGCATTACTTGCTTTAGGCCTTTGAGAATGAATACAATAAATCTAACAATAGATGCAAGAACCCTAGAAAACAAAGAGCAAGTTGACAGACAATCTGCAGGAAGTAATTGTGGTGTACTGAAGACAAAGTACATCACTTCGTTTCTGCTCTCAAAATCTGGAAGCACAGATCCCATGCGAGAACTTCCCTTATCTCCCACTTCAAAAAGTGAGCTTGAAATATATCCTAGAGAATAACTATAGGGAAAAAGCCTTTCCAGATACACCTCTGTCTTTTTTTCTCTGATATGGCTGGGTGTCCTGGCTATGGTAGATGCCATCCCCAAAAAGGAAAAGCAGATGCATCCAAAGAAACAACTCAAGGTTGTTTGTTTTGTAGAAAAATTAACTAGATCAATCTATTTCACTTAACAAAGCCAAGGTTAAAGGGAGAGTTGATTATAACTCACACATTTCCCTCTCCTGTGGAAATAGAATAGAGGACTAGGAATTTGATAATATATGTCACTTCACTCAAGTGGAAAACAGTCTGACAAGAACCGGTGAAATTTGAAACCAGACACATTTTAACATAGAAGGTAATTAATTATTGGAACAACTTACTGAGGATTGTTATGGATTCCTCATCGCTAGACATTCTGAAGTTGAAATTGATTTATTTTCTCAGAGAAATGCTCCAGTTCATACAGGAGATAATCCAAGAAAATCCCATAACCTGTTTAATACAAGAAAAAAATAGATGATAGAAATAGTCTTTCCTGCTTTATGATCCATACACCTGCACCAAATAGCTGAAGCATAGCTGCCTGTGTCTTATATTCAACGAGTAAGTGGGACTCAAACATTTTCCCCTTTATTTACATTTGTTTGAGAAATGTACAGTAAAAAACTACAGCATAAATTACGTGTTCATTGTCCATGCAGGATATTCTGTCTGGCAGATGGATTCAAAGGCTGGGGAACGCCTAGCCACCATTTAACCTGCATATGTCCAGCACAGAGCACAGCAGAGAAGGAGGAGAGGATTCTCTGGAGGCAGAGAATCTTGTGTTTCAAAACTTGTCCCAGGCCTTCCCAGCCATTGCACTGAGCAGCACCATCCAAATCCAGGAGCGTGTCTGTGTCTGAGCAATACAGTGCTCACTGCAAACACTTCTTGACCTAGAAAATTACAGCCCAGAATGAAAAGAACCGTTTCAATATCCTGGTGGCAAGTCATGGAGACCAACGAGGCAGAGAACTGCAACACTTAAAAGTGTAGCTGCAGGCAGTTATACTTAACTCTTATGAAGCCATTATGATACACTTACCTATATAAAATAGTCAAGGTAGGGGAGGGGTGTTTTATTACAGCTGGAAGAAATGAATAAAGCAATTGCTCTAATCAAGGAGGTGAGTTACTTTTTCCCGCAAACTTTGTCTCTCACGTCTTTGAACTGCCATGACTACAAAGCTGATGCTCTTCACACACAGTATTGTTGGCAGACCTCATTTTACATACAGCACAAAACACTTGAGCCAAGAAGTAAAACAAAAGGAGTGATCATACACAGTAAATTATGCATTTTAAAGCAAAGGTAGAAAAAAAAAATTAGACATTTTTGCTGGTTTTTCTTTTTTTTTTCTTTTTCTTTTTTTTTAATAGAATTAAATGATTTTTTATAGCAATAGTTCTCTCTTTTCATGTTTGGTGTGAATTTCAAATGTTGTAGAAGTAGCAGTAAAAAAATAATTAAAAGAATCCACAGATTGAACTACTCATCCCAGTTACTCACTTCGCCAAAGATATCCCCTTATTTTTTTTATTTTTTATTTTTAATCTGTGATCACAGAATCGTGGAATCATAGAATAGTTTGGGTTGGAGGGGCCCTTTAAGATCATTGAGTTCCAACCCCCTGCTATAGTCAGGGACACCTCCCTCCAGACTGGATTGCTCACAGCCCAATCCAGCCTGGCCTTGAATGCTTCCAGGGAGGGGGTATCCACAGCCTCACTGGGCAAGCCTGTCCAGGTCATTCTGGATGGCTTCCCTATAGCATGTCAGCTGCACCACTCAGCTTGGTGTTGTCTGCAAATTTGCTGAGGGTGATCAAGTGAATGATTTCTATCCATAATCAAATAATTATGCCTTGATTTTCATTCAGAAAGAGATGGTACGTGCTTATTTGGTCAGGCAGTGGCACAGGCTGCCCAGGTGGAGTCATCATCCCTGGAGGTGTTCACAAACCATGCGGACGTGGCACTGAGGGATGTGGTCAGTGGGCATGGTGGGGATGGGCTGACAGTTGCTCTAAGTGATCTTTCCAACCTTCATGATTCTGTGATTCTATGATTTATATACATACATGTACACGCATATACTTAAATTCTATCTGTTCTAATCATGTACCATCTATTTCTGAAGAAAAATCAACTCATAATCATTTTTCTTAAGTTCATATCAAAATATAAGGGAGACATTTATAAAAAATAAATAAATCTTCAGTTATGACGAAGAAAGAAGTGAAAGAAAAGAGTTCATACACTGGGTATCACAGTTCTGCATGAAATTGGGTGGCAGCAACACTGTACCAAAACAAAAATATTCCCCTCTCTCCCCTTCCTTTCTGAAGACTAAAACAATCACTCATTTACAAAATGACTCTAATCGAGAGCTACTCTGTGCTGAGTGTGTTAAACACCTGAATGAGACACACAGAGCACAGGGTAAGGGTGATTCAGATGCTGAGAGGTCTGACTAATGCTTCTGTGCATTAACAGCAGAGATTAGTGAGCTGGCTCCATGCATGTGGCAAAACAAGCAGTAAATGGCAATATGCTGGAAAGCATTAGAGATTTTGGGGGGATAAGGGAGAAGGAGGGAAAATTGCTGCTATCTGTGGTGCAATTTAACAGGTAACAGCAACTTTGAAAGAATACAAAAGCACTCAGAACCTCTCCTACTTGAAATAGGGTGCTAATTAGGTGGGGATGGAGTGATTCCTGGGTAGTATGCTATTGGGACAGTTGCTGCCTTTGACATGACTTCCTGGGTAGTCTTGCTTTGGTCTGGTACATTATTTCTCCAGCTGACTCCTGTTGGTAGTGACCACCAAATATTTAGGCAGAAATTTTGCTGACAGCAAGGAAACACCCTCCAGAAAGACTCACAGCGTGGCTGACTTGTGGAAATCAAACTGTATAATCACAAAGTAGTTATAAAGCAGGTATACATTTTTATTACAGTGCTGGGTGCAAAGGGAGTAGCCCCTCCTAGTTTGCACACTGCAAAGTGACAGTTTAAGGATATTTATAGAGAGAAGTTATACATATGAAACAATAGGAGGGAATATTACTATTGATTCCAAGAAACTAGGCACAGATCATTCTGATATTACAATTAGAATAGGAGGAGATATTACAAATGGTTCCAAGAAGTTATCATCGTATTCTCCACCCCAATTGCTGAGTTATCGTGACTTGCAGGTTGTAATAGAATTCTTAAGTCACAGTCTGAACCAATGTGTGAGCACGAGTGCCTGGTGCAAGAGAGAGATAAGGCTGCACTCCTCGTCTCGCTCCCCCTCGACATCCCTCCCTGCAGCATCTGTTTTGCCTTTGTTCACTTCACACCCCTTTGCCTAGTTCATAATTAAGCAAAATGCTCTTCTGAAACAATTCTAAAGAAATATGTTCCACATAACGGCATGGTCTGGAGGTTCCAACTAAACTCTCCAAGAACTCTTCAGTCAATGGGAAAAGAACTTCCACTCAGGGCAGTATGGCAGATCACTGCTAGGCCACAGTCTGGCCTTGCTAGTGCTCAGCCACTTCACAGAATCACAGAATCACAGAATGGCTTGAGTTGGAAAGGACTACAAGGATCAACAAGTTCCAACCCCCTGCCACAGAAAGAGCTACCGACCTCCACATGTCGTGCTAGACCAAGTTGCCCAGGGCTCCATCCAACCTGGTCTTGAACACCTCCAGGGACAGAGCATCCACAGCCTCTCTGGGCAGCCTGTTCCAGCACCTCACCACTTTCTGTGATGAACTTCCCCCTGACATCCAACCTAAACCTTACCTCCTTGAGCTTGAAACCATTCCCTCTTGTCCTATCACTGTCTACCCTTGTAAAAATTGATTCCCCTCCAGTTTATAATCCAGTTTTAAATACTAGAAGGCTGTAGTGAGGTCACCCCACAGCATTCTTTTCTCCAAGCTGAATAAGTCCAGCTCCTTCAGCCTGTCCTTGTAGAGGAGGTGCTCCAGCCCCCTGATCATCTTTGTGGCCCTCCTCTGGACCCTCTCCAACAGCTCCCTGTCTGTCCTGTATTGGGGGCTCCAGACCTGGACACAGTACTCCAGATGGAGCCTCATGAGGACAGAGTAGAGAAGGACAATCACCTCCTTGTCCCTGCTGGCCACCCCTCTTCTGATGGAGCCCAGCATACCATTAGCTTTCTGAGCTGCAGGAGCACACTGCTGGCTCATGTTTAGTTTTTCATCCATCAGAATGAAAACATTTAACAATTAACTTTTAGAAACATTTTTCAATGTGAGAATTCTACAATCAACAACCCCCTCCACACCCCTCTCCCATTAGTAGCTTGCTGCAGTTTTTAACAGGAATCACTGTTATCAAACAAACCTGCACTTCAGGCATATCATCACCCCATGGGAGATCACAGAATCACAGAATGGTCAGAGTTGGAAGGGACCTCAAGGATCATGAATCTCCAACCCCTCTGCCACATGCAGGGCCACCAACCTCCACATTTAATGCTAAACCAGGCTGCCCAGGGCCTCATCCAACCTGGCCTTGAACACCTCCAAGGACGGGGCATCCACAACCACTCTGGGCAGCCTGTTCCAGCACCTCACCACTCTCTGGGTAAAGAATTTACCCCTGATGTCTGACCTAAATCTCCCCTCCCTCAACTTAAAACCATTTCCCCTCGTCCCACACATATCAACCCTTTCAAAGAGGCTCCCTTTAGGTGTTGAAAGGCTGCAATGAGGTCACCCCGCATCCTTCTTTTCTCCAGGCTGAACAAGCCCAGCTCCCTCAGCCTGTCCTCACAGGGGAGGTGCTCCAGTCCCCTGATCATCCTAGTGGCCCTCCTCTGGACCCTCTCCAACAGCTCCTTGTCTTTTTTGTACTGTGGGCTCCACACTTGGACATGTATGGGGCCTCACAAGAGCAGACTAGAGGGGGACAATCAGCTCCCTGTCCCTGCTGGCCACCCCTCTTTTGATGGACCCCAGGATACCATTTGCCCTCCAAGCCGCTCATATTGGCTCACATTAAGTTTTTCATCTATCAAGACCCCCAGGTCCTTCTCCACAGGGCTGCTTTCACGGACCACTCCTTCCAGCCTGTACGGATGCCTGGGATTCCTCCGGCCCAAGTGCAAAACTCTGCACTTTGCCGTGTTGAACCTCACCAGCTTCACCTGGGCCCACCTCTCTAGCCTCTCGAGGTCCCTCTGAATGGCATCCCTTCCTTCAACCGTGTCGACCATTCTGGGTGATGTCGATGTTCTGGGTGTAAGTGGTTTGCCTGTTCTGAGACCTCCACCTCCACTCCGGCGCCTGTTTGGAACCGGATGGCCACTAGCAAATATGGGTAAATTTGCTCCTTGTCCTCTTAAATTTCTCAGGTGAGTGCCTGGCTGCTTCACACAGACTCTGAAAAAGCATTTTGAAATTACACAGGAAGAAAACATAAAAAACGAAACTACACCTGGCACAAACCTCAAGGCTATAGACAGGGCCAGACCCAGGGGAATATCCACCTGTGTATGGGGAGGAGTTGGATGTCCTTCTTATGCCGTATCAATGGAGTTTGAACCCCAGACCTTGTTGTTCCTGCCTGCTCACAGCCACAGCTCTTGGCCATGCAGGGCTCACAGCAGGACAACTGACCCCATATCCTCATTGGGAGGTTTGTGACAGGGGATCCATAATGGAATAACATGGGATATCTTTTCCAGATTTCCAAATAGATTATATATTGCCCCGAGTATCTCCATGAAGCCTTTCTGAGATCTAGCTGCAGAGGAGGGAATGTTTAATTAGCGGGCAGCATAATGCCAGGCTGCTGTGTTCCGGGGCTTTGTATTATTGATGCGATCCTCAGCGGCAGCCGGGGGTAATTAGCCCGGCGCTGGGGGCCACAAGGCGTGTTCCTCTCCCGCGGCTGCAGGGCTGAGCAAGGAGGTGAGGATGGGTTAGTAGGAAAAGCCAGCCCTGCTGGGAAACCACCGCAGGTGGCTGCTGCTCCGCTTCCCAAGTGGTAACAGCCAAGTTTCCCAACCTGGAGATCAGGCCCCTGGAGAGCTGGCAAACCTGTGAAGTGATCAAAAAGTGGAGCAGAGCAGAGCAGAGCAGAGCAGACAATAAATGTATGCTGCAGACTGCTGCTTTGCCGGGGCAGCAGGGAGTTGCATGGGGCTATCACGTGCTTCAGCTTCCCCTTTCCCTCATCCTGGCCGGAATGTCACACACTGCCACTGGCTTTTTACTTTTCAGTACACTTCCAATTTGTTTTGTAAACAATGACAGACTTACAGCTACATTTACCTGCAGAGGTGATTACCTCAGAAACCCAAACTGAGAAGTGTTTAATTTGCCTGTATCTATAAACAACCATTTTCAAAGAAAAAATTTCCCTTAAGGAGACAGTTTCTTTGTGACAATAATATTCACTTCTATTAGGGCATGTAGTTTTACAACTCAAAAGCACTTCTCATGCTGCTCAAACCAAATGCATTCATGGGGTTTAAGAAGGCAGAAGCCAATTTCTCAGCTAATCCATTGTTCTGCATAACACAGGTCACAAAGTTTCATCTGGTTTCTTAGTAACTTGTAATTGTCTAGGTAGTGCTTAGGAAGACTAGCATTCTCCCTAGGTTTACTAAAAAATTATATATATGTATGTACTCATCTGGTAACATGTGAGATGGGACTTTAAGGAGATGGGCTTAGTCCCTACCTGTAACTAATCAGCTGTCTCCCAGCTGATGAGATAAGGCTAACAAGCAGCTTACTTAAGGGAGGAGCTGCTCTAGGGCTAAGGAGACTGGGTCATGGAGAGGGTAGGGCTTTGTTGCGTAGAACTGGATGAGCTGCCTGGTGATGCAGTGATCTTGGAGCAGTCAGGAGCTCTGGTTATCCATCTCACCTGGCTGTAGCTCTGTTTGGTTCAATCTTTTTAGAACAGCCTCGGGAAATGCTGCTGATATCCGGTTCTGGCTGAGCGGAACACACTCTGCTTTCACAAAGGTTGTTCCATTGCAGAAATTGTCACTGACCTATGTGGGATATTTGACGTTGTTATGTACCCACTGTCTCTCAACAGCAACTGATGCTATTTCTATGCAATAGGTTATCCGCATTTTTTGTCCTTGAACTATGTTGCAACTCTGAATTCTAACAAGAAAGATGGAGAGCTTATCACTGTGCAGAGCTATAAGAGTTTATCACCTAGAGCTCTGAATAGGATGGGTAATGTGCAAAACTATCAGGGAGCATATTCACTCCTTCTGTAGTGGTTCTTCTGCTTCACTAGTGGAAGTTTATACTACCAGGGGCTTCCAATCTAGCTGGAGCCTGCCTAAAAGCCTTGCTTTTAGCAGGTGCTGCTCACAAATTGGTTCGGTAGCTCCCTCCAACCAAGTTCTTGCCATCTGTCATTGCACTGCTGAAATAGGGCCCTTAATCCTGCAGTAGGGATGCTCCAATCTAGGGAGAGGCTTATGCAGATGTCCTTCCCCCACACGCTTTATGGCAAAGATCCGAAAACAAAAAGAGGGCTACCTGGGTATCCAGGGTACAGATAAGGCAGAATTCTGAAGGCACAAAGCCGTTCTGGTATCTCTTGCTCTTATTTATTGTTAAAGCCCGCCTGTGGGTTTAGCACCGTTCTTCTCGCCCCGTTAAGGGATAAACAATGCCTGAAGGCGGCTTCCTTCCCTGTGAAGGAGTCCCCGCACTACACTAGGTGGCACTGCTTAATACTTACGTCTTGCTCTGCCTGCTCCCTGGATCCCGAGCATCCTGCAGCTGCTGTTCCATCGGGCTTCCACCAGTATCAGAGGGTCACCTGCAGGGAGGGATGCAGGGCAGCCATGTAACAGGGGTGCGGGAATGGTCTATAGGGACTTGTGCTGACCTTATCTCTTTACCTTATTAAACAGGTAAAGCAGAGCTTTTCAGTGATTACAGAGTTAAAACTGAGTTCTGATGTTATCTGTGACTCCTGTTAACATACCCAGTCTTAATTCTGTCGTGACTAGAGCAAAGGGCTGAACTGGTGGAACTGCTACAGACAACAGTCATTGTAGGAAACAAGAAATAGGAGTGGTAACACAGCTGTTAGATCAATGAGTATGGTGGGAGGACAAGCTAGGGGATAACAAATCTCTTTGCTCTCATCAATAAGCTATAGATCTGGCAATAAACAACAGGATTTCTGCTTTCAGAACAGTGTTCAGTTTAATCTGAAGGCTGATTTTTGCAAGGATGATCTGATCAAAACTTAAGAGTGCTGTTGAGCTCTTCTTTCAGATGCCAATCTTTTATGTTGTGCCCTTTGCTCACTAATAACTTGCTAGATACACCTAAAATATGGAAGCATACTGTGCTACCAGTATTTTGTGTCCTTTGTAGGCACACGCTGAATTTTCAGAAAGTCAAACACAACTTCTTAACTAGTGTACAGTTCTTGTACGACTGCTTCAGAATGTTGTGTAAAATCAGCTTTCTGTTCATGTGCAGATCTCCAAGAGTAAGAAGACATTTAAGTACTTTGAACCTACGTTAAATACTTAAATACTATGTTAAATACGTTAAATACTAAATAGCTAGCTGGGCCTGGAACACTTAAACTGACTAGAGCCATGTTAGAATGATGTGGGTATTACTGAAGATGGATAAAGTTCTGGACAAGTCAAAATGAGATCGCTCCCACAGAAATATGAAAAATAGATTGTTGTGGTAGCTGTAGACTGACCATTCTGATGCCAATTCCTAGGAAGAACACAGAAGTCTACTATAGTAATAGAAGGAACTGCAAGTTAATGAATATTGACTTCTACTGATTCTTTGTGGAAAATGTCAAGCCATCTGCGGACATTGAAACAGGCTGTTAAGCTGTGATGGAGCACTGGAGATATCCTGGCTGATTTAATGCCGATCCATTTGGTCTCTGATTTAGGCCTTCTAAATGAGCTTAAAATCTGGGGTGACTTGAGGAGGAAGGAACTGCAAGTGTGCACAAGGGTTAAATCAGAATTTAAAAGATCCAGACAAAATGGCTTAAAAATACTAGTTGGGATACAATAAGGATAAATAGGATCCAATTTGTTGCTTGCTTCCCATAGAGTATAAAGGACAAGTGGTGAAGTCTTTTCCACATGCATCTTGGGCATATAGCTAAACGCAAATCTCAACTGTGCTGTTGCCAACGCTCCCCTTCCATCTCATTAGAGTGGGAGACAGACAGAAATATCAAGGCACATGGGAAATTCTTTTTCTACCCATCATTGATCAAACCTCAGCTGGAGCATTCTGCCCGGTTTTGGATATTGTACTTCAAGAGCAACGTGGCACACTTGGAGAGCATCCAGAGCAGAACATGTTCTTCCTTGTAAAGAATATAACCTAAGAAGAAAAGACCTTCTTAAAAAGTATATTATTTGAATTAAAGAAAAAAACTTGGGAGTGGGAGGGAAGGAATTATTACAATTTTCAAGTACATAGAGGAAGGAAATAACCTCTTCAAATATAGCGAAAAAGAGCAGTAGCTTTAAATTGGTGCAAGAAAGGTTGTGAGCTAAAGCTCTCAAATGGTGAGTGTCTGAGGGAGTTGTGTAGCTTCAGTAGGCTGCTTTAAGGAGATGTTGATGAGAACTGCCATGAACTACAGCAGATACAGTCAATTCTGCCTTGATCCAGTGAGGAGACTAACAGTACCTTCCTGCATTTTTCTATTTAACAATAATTAATATTGAAAAAAATCATCAATGTGCAGCTGTACAATGGATGTGACATACGCATTTTCTGTGTTATATACTTATCTATTGGTACTATATCCTCTCATTGTGTTAGTATTTATTATTCTACTGAGTAGAAAAAGGCTGGATAATCCTGATATGGTACTGTTCTTCATATGCTGTATGATGTGTTAAACAACTGTGGATAGGATTCGTTTGATCAAGGAAAAAAGTTTTTGGTATGTCAGTAGTATTGGATTTCTATTAGGTACTTAGTTTTGCCAATATTAAACCGTGAAAAAACCTACATATTCCTTAACTGTTGCTTCCAGTCCCTACAATTCTGTTGTTGCATGATTCTGTAGCATGACAAAGGAAACAAAATGGAGAAATCTCATATGCTAAGGCTGAAAAGTTTTTTTGAGTAAAATGCTGAATTTATGTGCCCATAAGTCTTAGTAAGTGACCCAGTTTGGATATGGGGAAAAACTTATTTTCAGAAAGAGTGGCCGTGCCATGGAACAGGCTGCCCAGAGAGGTGGTAGAGCCTCCATCCCTGGAGGTGCTCAAGAAACCGTGTGGATGTGGCACTGAGGGACGTGATTAGTGGGCATGGTGAGGATGGCTTATGGTTGGACTGGGGGATCTCAGTGGTCTTTTCCAACCTTAATGATTTTGTGATTTTAAGCAGAATGTTAATTGTTTGTATGAGAGCTATGCAAACTAGAGTTTTAGTAAGAGGTATAAAGCATATACTTAAGGAGCTTTATTATAAGAAACAATGGTTTTCAAATCTCAATTACGTCAGGGTTTTTTAGTGATTTAATGACTGTGGAGTTTATGTCCAGCCCAGACTCAAATGTAGCACCAGAAGGAATATTTTTGTTGCATGAACATAGCTGGACAAATGTCAAAAAACTCCTATACCTTAATTTGAAGCTCAGGTACAAATAACTTACTACATATAGAATTAAAAATTATATGGTTTCTTTGAGAAGTTGTTTTAAAAAAGACATTTTGCCTTTCATGACATTTGTTTATAATTTCTTACAAAAATCAGATTGCTCTATGGATAGCAAAGGGGCACCACACTGGTGTGTAAGACAGGGGCTCCCTTTCCTCTGCCTACAGAGCCTGTTGCTTTTGGGTCTTGGCATTCAGTGGCCTAAGTGCCCTGAATGGATCCCTCTGGGGGAGAGCAGAGAGCTACTTGAGAGGCAGCAGGGTGCTGATCTCCACAAACACCAGAGAGCCTTAGGAATATCACCTCCCTCTTTCTCAGTCCTTAAACAGAAATCTCTAATGATTTACAGTCGTACATGTCTTTAAATACTTTTTGTTGTTGGTTTTTTTTGGTGGTTGTTGTTGTTGTTGTTTTTTGCAGGAGTGATCAGTGTACTTCAAAAATCCTTCCCATAGCTTTAGTCCTTGTACAGAAAGATATCACTCATTCGTCTGAGTTTTTACAGCCTTCTATTTCTGCAGAGTAAACTTCCATCCAGATATACCAAGGCAACTGTGCTTAAGAACAAACACTGTTGTGATGGAAATTCAGGAGAGACAATCTTAAAGATTTCACATTTTTTTGTGAATATCAATATTACTTGATATTGAAAAAGCAAATCAGTAGAGGACCCCTCCTGTTCACTCAGCCAAACACTTGTTCCTGGCTGCATGAAGCCTGCTCTGCAGCGAGGAAACCCAGTTGGATGGGAAGCACTGCACACTGAAGTGCTGCAAAGAGGCAGTGCTGCTTCTCAGCACCTCGAATAGGTTTTGTTGTGTACAGTCACAACGCAAGCTGGATACTGAAAATTTGTGGTTCAGTAATTTGAGCACTCCTCTGAAGTGATACAAATAATGCAAAACACTTTCCATGAAGTCTACTTTAATGATGAGAATATTGCTGATTTTCAGTGCAAAGGTACTGAGGTGCAAAGGTTTTATTTGCAGCAATGCCCAAAGTGAACTTTAATTATTCAACTTTGCAACTACTCAGTGATCCTGGCTCAGTAATGAGGTCTTCCTACTCACATGCGTTTCACATTTGAAAAAAGAAATGCTATTTGTAAAAGACAAAGTCATATGTTAAAATACAGCATGGAGACTAAAAATTAAAAAGGAAAGAAGAGTTATAGTGTGATTTCACATCCCCACGCCTCCTGAAGGTGATCAAATTCTAGTGTGAGAGAGGACTTGTATTAAAACATATGCCCAGTCTCTGCTATGATCTGTATTTTTGTTTCTGTGCTGGCTGCTAAGAGAGCATGGCACAAGAGAAGTGGTCTCAGCTAGGTACATTTATAAATCTAAAAGCACAGGCTGCATGAGAAACAGGCATGACAAATGCTTTTCAGGACCTTGTTTCATAGGCTCCTTCCTCCAAGTATGTGGTCCTCGTGGCTTTTTGATTGTTTTTTTCTCCCTTACTTTGTGTGTGTGTGGCTGTGCATATGGAGGAGAGAGGAAAATGGAACACATAACGAATGTCACCTTTGTGAGGTATAGAAATAGCTCACTCCTTCATGTTTTTGTCCCTCTCAGAAGCTCATATTTGCTACGTTAAGTGTCTCGGTAGCTCGCACAGGCTATAGACACAACACATAGAAGAGTTGGGCTGGGCTGTGCTCCACAGGGTCAAGAAGGCACTGTCCTGTGAGAATCTCCACCCAGCCCAACTGTGATGTGGCCTGAGGACCTGCTGTGTTCCTCTGCAAGCATGACTGGACAATGGGCTCTGGGCCGCCTGCACTGCTAATGTGCAGCAAGTTGCATGCAACAGAAGAAAGCAACCTGCTGTAAATGAAATCTGGCAGAACCAAGCTAAAGCAGTACCGCTGGCCATCAAAGCTTGGCCTCACAGCTGCTTTCTCTCCTTCTCATGAAGTGCAGCAAATGTAACTCAATGTGGCAGCTCTGCAAGGCAGAGAGAGGAGGGGCAGTCAAAGCTGTTTATGGATCGGACCTTCTCCATTCACAGCTTGTCCACGCAGCAAATGGCTCTGAATTATTCAAATCTTTTTGGAGTTAATTTGTACTGGGTGACTGGTGTATTGATGTAACTGAAGTGGTTCTTGTTTTGTGAAATGGAGAGGAAAAAAAACCACAGCGATGCTAGCTGCAAACTATAACGTGCTTTGCCAATGCCTCTGTCAGCTTTTCAAAGGCCTAAACTACTTGATTTGCTGGGCAGCCCAAGAGGAAGGTAAATGCTCATTTTACAGGCAGGGAAATTAGGGTTGTTGAAGTTCTAAAGCATTGGTTACTAAAGCAACCTTCTCCAAGTCCTTTTTTTCTACTAATCCGTAAGAACTGTGATTAAAAAAAACAAACAACAACAAAAAAAAAAACAACAAACGAGAGCATTTTGGTCCTTAACTTGTTTTTTAGCCATAATTTTCATGCCTGTTTTAGAAGTGCTTACAACTACATGGTCCCCTTTAGAGCCTTGCACCAGAAGTTCCACATGAGTAGGAAAGCAAAGATGAAACAAAGCACTGAGGAAGAATTCAAGCCTTGAAAGTTTTGGATGCAATTCACCTGAATATTTTGAAACTTTAAGAGATAGATACAAATGCGACTAGCAAACTTCTAGTATTCCCTGACCCATTCAAACAAGAAAAAGGACCTAATAATAAAATCCATATTCCTCACCTAGCTGCAGGTATACATTCAAGACCCTCACAGGAACCTTCTCCTTGTTGACCTTGCTTCCAGATGTTTCACACTGGCCCTCTCTCACTCCATACTGAGTCCCTGCCTCACACTGTGCTGATCAAAGATGCACAGAGTACCAGCAGATTGCTCAGAAAGTTATGAACACCTCCAAGTGTTGGCTGGAATAAAGCTGAGCCAATAATGAATGGTTTATTGCAGCATCTAACCTGATGTATCAGTTGTCCATGCTAAAATTATGAGGACTAAACTTTACAAAGCTGATGGATATTAAACTAACTAAACAAGAAGGGCCTGACTTGACTTTTTCTGTGCAGCAGGATTTTCAAACTACTTTGAAGTACAGTGCCATGCATAAGTTTGAGCCCTACTTTTTTCTGGTGTTTGTAGATTGATAGATCAGAGAAAATATCCTTTCATAATGCCAGGCCCAGCCCAACTCCCAGCTGATGTGTACCCCAAGCCTCAAGATTCAAGGGATCATTAAAGAAATTTTTAAACAGGATCAACTACTGACATATCTGCGAAGTTTTAAACTACAAGTGTAAGGACAGTGAGAATTTTTATGCTCCTTTTGAATTTCCAGTATTGGCTTAAACTCTGTAAGAAAAGGATAGGCAGTAATTATTTTGCAGTGCATCTGACCCACTTGTGCTTGTGAAGCAAAGAAAATCACTTGGCTCAATAGCAAAGTCACTGACTGCGCATTACATATCATTCTTTTTAAGAAAAAAAAGAGAGCACCACAAGCTGCAGCCCATCAAGTATGGCTCCACAACAAGCTTATTTTTCTTATAATAAGAAAATAAGCACAGAAATACTCTTCTATAGGTCATCTCTTAGCAGAGAAGCCGAAAGCAATAGCATTTTCTGCAAGCAGTATCCTACTATGCTGGAGCTTCTGCATGCTTGATTGTAGTGTAGGTGGAAACTCCTACCAGCAATAAACCAAAAGCAATAAACATCCACCGATAAACTGTTGCTATGATTCCATCTCTGCTTGGGAAATATTCACTCTGAATACAAAATCATCAAAGTGAAAGAGAAGATAACTTCATAGTTCTTGGCTCTTCCATTAGCTGGGGCTCAAATGAAACTAGAGTTTGAGACCAGCTTACACAGCCAAGAACAATCAGCCTCACTCCTTATTCTACTTTCTTGTCTTAAGTTATGGTCTATTAAAAAGATTTTGGATTTGTTTTCTTTTTTGTGAGGGTACTCCTCAGCGTGATCAAGTCGCTTTTCAACCTTCTCTTTGATAAAGCTAAGGAGACACATCCTCTGAAAGGCTTGTCCTGGCCCCATCTTTGCCCTTTTCAGTTCTGGACTTTTTCTGTTTGTTTCCCATGTCATCTTCGCAGCAGCAGCAGCAGCAGCAGCAGCAATGGCATGCAAAATTCCAGTGCCCCATATAGCAGTGAAATCCTCTGCTCACAAGTTGCCAGTTCACACACCATGTGCATCAACAAGAGAGGGCAACAGGATTTCCTGCTGAGTTGCTTGTTCCTTAGGATCCTCATATCTTCTTCCATTCCTCTATTTTCCTGGATCTGACTATCTGTCCTGTAGGTCTGAACCCTTTCCTTTGCCCTGGGTATGCATTCAGCAAATCAAGTAAAACTCTGTAATACAATAAACATTTACAGTCTAGTTAACAAATAAGCATTCTCCAGTCTCTTGAGTTTAGTAGTTCTAAACATCAAAGAACTACAAAATCTCTTTTTTTACATTCAAAAAATTGGATTTATATTCATCAGCACTGAGATTAAGAATCTAGTCTGCAAAAAGGCCGGAAAAAACAGCAAATAAATTACAGAGTGAACTGTAAGCCAACAACCAAAAAGACAAAAATATGCCTAAAGAGATCTAACTGCATTAATAAGTGAACAACAGATGATGGAGTAATTACTATTTCAGTATCAAAGGGTCTTAGTCGCTTTGAGGAGAGAAGTGAAACAAGGCTACATGCTGTAAGTAGGAGACTAACCAGCAGCACAATCACCGCTAGAATCTGATCTCGCTAAGTTACCTTTACTCAGAAATCCTGTCAACATACAGAAAATACAAGACTGCAAATTAATAAAACAAGTACTGTGAAAGGCTGTTTATACTTCAGAATAAAACTCAGTGAAAATATTTGCCTTCAGAGACGGCAGACATTGAATTCGATGTAAAATTCGCAATTTAATTGATATAAAAGACCTTTCTCTCCAGCCAAGGTGGATCCAATCAGTACTTGACAAATTTGAGCTGCCCATTAGATCAATGGTTTCCTTGGTAAGGGCCAGACACTGAGGAAGAGTGCTGTTTCCTGCACAGATGATCAGCAGTCCTTGGAGGAAGCACAGAGATCCCGCGGCTTTGTGGGAAGCAAAGCAGTCCCTGGGTGTGCAGCAAGCTGCCTTGGAGTTAGGTGCTCAGACACAGCCTCATCTCAGGGCCGTCAATTCAATGGTGTTTGGGCAGGCAGCTGGCCGCACACATAAACACTTCCAGAAATCCAGGGAGGTGGGAGAAAGGTCAGGAGGAGAAGACCCTGATTCTGCAAATGCATTAATGTCCATAGCTGTGAAATCATAAGTTGTCCCATTGACTGTAAAGGGCAGGCTGTAGGTTTACTGGCAAGGCCGCAGCCTGGTGTCATAAATCCCCTGGGGCCGAAGGGGGTCTGCTCACAGAAAGTCTCAGAGTTTTAGGGTGCTAAAACAAATGGAGTGATCATTGTTTTTCTCTGTACAATAAGGCTATGGAGGAACATCCACTGCAGACGGTAAACAAAAAGTGAATTGTAGCCTCTGCGTGGTATCTGTTGTCACTGAAAGAACCAGGGGAATGACCACCCTTGAGACCACCTGTGTGTGCATCGGGGATGATCAGAATCCAGCCTGTCACTCCATGTGACACCTTGCCTGGTGACTTCCTCCTGAGAGCAGACAAAGCCTTAAAACCCAGCAGGTGTAATGGGCACATGCATTTAACCCTACATACGCTGCTGCCAGTTATGTGCTGTCTGCAGCAGGCTGCTTTGTGCTGCCCCTGACCTGTGCTCAGGTCCTGCTCTGTGCAGCCTTCTTGAGCAAGGGCTGGGTGTTTGTGTGATCAGCCTTTTCCTGTGCAAGGAGAAGGGATGCCATAGGGCATGAAGCAGGGTTTGGTACATCCCAGCTATCCTGCACAGCCTCTGCTGTACTGAAACTCAAGATAGGACTGGAGGTAGCTGTGCTGACTCAGGACCATCTAAATTCAGGTTTCTCATGCTGGAAAAGCATATACTCACCAGGACAACTGAGAAAACTGGAGCAGCAAGAGTGACTTTAACCCATAAAAAATCTACCTCAGTTTAAAAAAGGCTCCAGTAAAATGGCCAAGCCCACCAGATTGCATTATTAACTGTAAAAGTAACTGGAATTTCTTATCCTTTCTAAATCTATGCATTTTATGTCTCTGGTAATTCCTTAGCCTGCAAATTTCTGGAATCAGAAATGTGCTAACAGACTTTTCTGCCTATTATGAAATGCACTTATTACTTCTGCATGGGAAAGTAATTTGCTATTTTGATTTTCAACAGTCATTTCTGTGTGAAGCGGTGACTTTCAGCAGCAACCAGCAGCTTTTTGTAAGCTGGAAGTTAAACAGTGGCTATCAGCTCCAACCGTCTCATTCTCTCAATGAGATTAAGACTTTTCAAACTAATAAAAAAGTTTAATATTCTTTGAGTCATAGTTGTACTACCTAGAAATATTCTGAGCCTCATTATGTAATTGAGAAGTAGTCCCACACAGCACAAAGTGCTTGGAAATGCTGTGGGTAGAGGCTCAGTGCAGTACATGGAGCAGAAACTGCACTCTGGTCATGGCACTCTGCAAAGCCATCATCAGTTGTATTTAAGTGATCCCGTAAGGATTCTTCAGCCCTGGGGAATATCCAGAAGGTATGAGGCCACTGCAGGGTTCCTCCAGTCAGTGCCCACTACCGATGGGAGGCACTGCTGTGGGAATTCAGTTGTTCTCATAGCCGGTTTAGCTGCGCTCCTCCTAGGGCTATGGGTAGGCACCAAGGCAGACTGTTTGCCAGGAAGTTACATCATTTCAATGAACTTTGATGTTTGAAGCAGAGATCTGCTTTCAGGTCAAGTGCACTGTTCAGTGGTGGCATTCCACTGCTGTTTCTGTGGATGAACCAAAGCCCTGGCAATCAGTACCACACCTGGAAAATCAGCTGCCTGAAGGCTCTGATTTAAATCCCATTTTGCAGGTGGTACCAAAAGAAATCAGTGGAAGCATTTCAACTGGAACAGAAATCAGAAGTCTTATTTGCTCAAAGATGTTCAAAAGGAGCAGAGCTGCTGGCATGCTGACAGATCCCACATCACACAGACAGGAACAGCACTATCAATGCAGGCCTTCTTCTGGATCAGCTTTAGGCTCTTTCCCACCCTTCCACCTTCACTGCTGACAGAAACAACGGCTGATGCCTCTCCGCTGCTGATGCTTCAAATCAGACACTCTGATTTGAAGCCCAGCACAGTTATGCTTCGCCAGGGAAAGCCCCATCAGTGGCACACATTTAATAGAGGTGCTGCCGGCAGCCCACCCGCCACGCTTTGACTGCAGGCAGGAGCAGGGCTGGTAGCTGTGCCAGAACACAGACAGGGCTGCGGGCAGCTCACCAGCAGCTTGCACAGCTCTTGCCCAGCCCGTGCTGGTGCAGGCAAGCTCTCTGCACAATGTGAGAGCCCGGGGCAAGAGGCAATCACATTTCTCTTCTCTTTGGGAGAAAACAGAATGTTGTGTTGTAATTAAATTTGCCAGACTCCACTGCAGCATGGTGGTGCAGATGACAGGATGCAGATAAATATTTCTGGGCAGCCTACCCTCACATTAAAGCACTGGAAGGTTGATTTTCTTTGTTTGCTTTACAAATAGCCTTAGTCCTGCCTAGTCCAAGAGGGATTGTTACTGAAGGATAGCTTACAAATACTTTTTTCTGCACTAAAAGAAGGATGCAATTTTTAACACTAATAAAAATAGAAACGTAACTTCTCTCCAGACCTTAGCTAACAGAGGTCTTGTTTTCCTGACTTGGAAAACCAGCCAACCAAACAACAACACACAAAACAAACAACAGCAACAAAAGCAGCTGAAGCAAATAGAAGGTCTATGAACATGGAGTTATTACTTATTGCAAAGGACTTCTATTCGGACTGTTATGACTTGCTCTCACTGATCCCAATAGAAGTTGTTTGTCCGTAAGAAGGAGAGCTGTACCAACTGATTTTCATAGATCACAGAATCATAGAATCACCAAGGTTGAAAAAGGCCTCCAAGATCATCCAGTCTAACCATCTACCTACCGCCAGTATTTCCCCAGTAAACTGTAGAATCATTTTCACATGGTTGTTCTGTTTAAATATGTTTCCTCAGTTTCCCAAGGCATAGAGGAGGACAAGGTACAACATTTGCCTTTGAGCTCCCAGCCTTTTTATTTGGAGTACTGTGGCTATGCATTACAAAGTGGTCACAAAGCTGCAAGTAGCTCATTTTGGATCGTGCCTCCGATCACCTGGGAAATTGGCTTTTATTGTTGTATACTCAGATTCCATCATGATCCAGGTCCCTGGGCTGATCAGTGCAAATAGCTGCTGAATGCATGTACAACCTCTCTTGATTATTATGCAGCTGTACTGTGCAGTAGCTTTCCTCCATTTACTTTGTCATTACCTGTTTAATGTTCCTCTGTCTCTCTCTTTTAAAAAGGAAATATTTTTGACCTCAATCAGTGTTTCTTCAAACTCCTTCCTCCTCCACCCCTACGGGGCTCATGCTTCTCCATCAGACCATAATGCTCCTTCACTAGGGCGGCTTGTCCTTCATCACCTGCTGTCCCTCTCCCACCTGTGCCAGGACATCTCTGTGCCAGGACATCAGAGCTTCTGCCACCCTTGCTGGCCTGTAGTTAATGGGGGGAGGTTGAGTGGAGCTGTGATGGTGGCACATGCACTGTGCAAAGGCAGCACAAGCCTCAGCTGGGGAAATGGGGAGAGACTGGGAAACACACTCCTGTTTGCACTGCACCATGGAGGCTGTGCTGCCATGGGATGCATCAGGCTTGCTTTTGCCACTGAGGCTTTTGACAGATAAGAGTGTGCTGCATGTGGTTTTGGGTGACCAATCCTTATAACCATGAAAGGTATTGTTTGTGTAAAGGTGGAGAGATTGGAAAACATGATATATTTGGTGGCATATTCACACAGAGGGTGGTGATGCACTGGAACAGGTTGCCCAAGGAGGTTGTGGATGCCTCATCCCTGGAGGCATTCAAGGCCAGGCTGGATGTGGCTCTGGACAGCCTGGTCTGGTGGCTGGCAACCCTGCACACAGCAGGGGGGTTGAAACTAGATGATCATTTTGGTCCCTATCAACCCAGGCCATTCTATGATTCTATGATTCTATGATTCTATGATTCTATGATTCTATGATTCTATGATTCTATGATATGGCTAGAAGGCACTTCAGTACTTACAGATATCATCCAGGACACTTCTGAGAGCAGTGATGATGAGACTGGAGGAGGGTAACTCAAAAGGGGCATCTGCTAGACTGCCTGAACACAGCTTGTAGCAGTTTCACAGTTCCAGGCCATCACATTTTGTACAGGTACAAGGCTCCCCACAACAAACATGCCTCAGCTTGGTGGTTAACAAAGTGTTCTTGGTAGTTAATGAAGTCTTCTCCAGTTCAGACTCAGAGAAGGAGGTTTTGTGCTGACTGCCACCTCTCAGCTTCATAACCTTGTTTTTCGGCTCTGGCCCAACTGAGTTTCACCCTTTTCAATATCCCAAACTTTTCACTATTCCAAACATCTCAAAATAGTTATACCCTATTGGAAAAGCAAACATTAGCTTCTGCTATCGGCTAATTACCCCAGTCTAAAGACCCTGGCTACCCAGAATTTAGCTCCTGCTTCCAATGATCTCCTGCCATTAACTTCCTGTTTTCCTTGCAGAGCCCAGCAAGCCCTGTGCAGCAGCACCAGTTCACTCAGCACACAGCCAAGGACAGCCAGGAAGGTTAATGGCGTTTTGCACTTCCTCCAGCTCTGTCTCTGGCACTGTGGGATTCCTGCAGCCACTCACACCATTCATTCTTGTGCCAAAAGTGCTCTTTAGCTTAGCTTAAATAGCCCTTTCCCCCTTCCTGCTACTAACTCTTCTGAATTACTTATGAAGAGAGATCATATAAGCTCCCAGTCTTTTGCTGAGCTAATTACTCTTCTATGTATTCCCCTAAAAGAGAGTGGCTGCCCCAGCCATCACCTTTATGTCTGTTCCAGGCTCATCAAGGCTTTCCAGACTCATAGCCACTACTGAAACATGGAGATGAGATCCCTCCAGAGATTACTGTAACAGCGGTAATAATAATCCTTGATCTCTGTAGTAAGTACTTTGCCTAGCAGATTTTTGGTCACCTGTTTTTAGTTCTCAGGTAACACTTCTCAGTGGTCACTGCCATCTTGTGAATAATAAAGCCAAGACTTACTCCTCCTTAGTCATTCACAGATGATGAACATGAAGAAATTTCCATCATTAATCCCAAAGCAAGGAGATTACAACTTTATTATTAAATACATTTTCATTTCAACCACACTGATCTACATACCCATTACATTGTTCTTTCCCTTAATGTTTTAGCCCTCCTTCTGCAGGCAGTGCACCCAGTCTGATGCCAACAATGTACTGCTTTATCGCCTTCTCTGTACTCCTACTAAACAGAACAAGACCAGAGCAACTCCACCACTAAGTACCTTTCTTGCTGAGAGTTTCTCCTTCAAGAGCACACACAGCAGTCTCCCTCCCTGGAGCCAGAGGAACAAGCAGTCCAGTAAACACAAACCTCCTCCTTTAATACACATGATCACGAAATCCTCTGTGGGTGGCAAAATTTGGCAAAGGCATTCCCAGTTATACTTATTTCCCAGTCCCCATCCTTATTTCCTTCCAGGGTGGCACAGATTTGTTTGTGTGCTCAGAGTGACAGGGAGAGCCTGTGAGCTATTTCAAGGAGACATAAGGCAGTATAGCCAGCTGCAGATTTCACTGGGGAAGTGAAAGCAGTTTTCTCCAGCTTCTCTGTCAGCACTGAGGTCCTGCCCAATCTCCCAGAGTGTTTCCAAACTTCACCTGTGGGTCCAGGGGCTGTTGGTAGATGCTATCACCAAAATCCACCTCTAGCCCCACCATCAGGGCTAGGTCACTTCAATAAGGACATGGCTCGTATTCTGGCTGCCCTAATTTTCCATCTTGTTCCCTTGTGTGGAGCCAGCAATTCCCACAGTGTCCTAAAGCTTGGCTGTGAACTGAGCCTGCTCCTCCTCAGCTTGAAATACATGTGGCAAAATGAACTTGCTGCCTGTCTGTGCTTCAACTGCCTTCCTTTCCATGGACAGAAAAGAAAGGTCAGTGGTTTTACCTGGGTACCAGCAGATTAATTCCACATTCTATAAAGAATCTTTCTTTCAGGTGCCAAGTGAGACGTCTGCATGAGCACCCATATTTCTAAGGCACCAGATCAGGTGATGGGAGGGTAGGCTATCTGCCGGATAGGCTTTTACATTAACTATACATTTTGTAAATGGAAAAGAGAGATGGGTGCCAAGCATTGCCATAAATTTTTCTGCTGCTTGCTTTCTTTACTCTGTCCTTACTAGAATTAAATCCTAGGTATCATTAATATTTTGCAATAACTGGGTGCAAGTCTTATTCCTTCATTGTCTGCAACCCACAAAAACATTTTGTGCACTTTCGTGTTTTTTTGTTCTCTCTATAAACTGATGCCTTTCCTCACTCCATTTGAAGTGTCTAGCAGCTCTTTTTGGGTTATTGTCTCCTTAGTCTCTCCGATGCTATTCCTAAGTTGACATGATGACAAAAGCCACTTAAGGATAGCAGCTAATAAGACATCTGCTTTCCTCTAGTGAGGGTGTTGGGAGGCTTGTAAGGCAGCAGTCAGATGTGTGTTGGTAATAGGATGCGTTACCTTTCAACTCTGGGTCACTGCTTCACCTCTGATCCTGTCAAAAGTGGCCAGAAGTTGTTATCTGGCTGTAAATCATGAATCTAGGAAAAGGAGTTGATGCTCTTTCTTGAAGCCCTGCTGACAAACATCCACACTGCAATTAGCCAAAGTAGGGAGGATAGACTGGAATGGGGTCCAGCAAGTCAGGGGCAAAGATGCTTATGAGGTCAAGGGCTGGGCAGGACCACCGGTGGCTGAGTTCACCTGGGTCTGGAGGACCACCATTCCACAGGCACGTGATGCATTTTGATATAAATAAAAACAGGAGTAAAGTACAGTGAATCTATGCAAGGTTTAGATTCCCTGTTGTTTCTGAAGCCACAAATAAGAGAAAAAGGTGCAGATTTGGTAGAGTATACTTTAAGGAAGATTGGACTTAAGAAGGGCTTTTGTGGTTCTTTTAGTGTGCAGTGTGTACAACTCCGGCATTTGTGATGATTTTAGCTGCTTTGTGATTTGGCCATACATAAATCGTGCCAGAACTGCCAGCCAGCTGCGCCATACTTGCAATATAAACATTATAAATTTCATTTGTAATTTCTCTCCGTATCTTAAGGACTATGTAAGTTAAGTCTGCAGTTTTTTTTAACTAGCGCTATTAATCAGTGAAATGTGCAATGCTATCAGGTGGTTTGTGTTAGCCAGTTTCACTACATGTAATTACCAATGTCCTTCTTAATTTCAAGTTGTCACCGTTGCCATATTCTGCATATAGATCACTGTGTTTGTTTGTAGTCTTTATGGATGTCAAAACGTAACAGAAACTTAATTCCAATGAAAGACACATTGAGGAGCTCCATTTGTGCTGATTAAATCATACATTAACCCAAAAGAACAGAAGGTCTGACATCACTCTCAGGTAGTTAAGGATTATGCTTCATAAAGTCTCTGAATATTATCTTGAAAATGGTCATGTCAGAAGGCCTAGAAATCTCTCAGAGCTTCTTATACTTTTTTATTTTCAAGCATGCAATGTTAGTATATGATCAGAGAGAGACACAGAAATATGAATTAGTCAAATGACCCATTAAAGGTTAAAAAAAAAAAAAAAAGAAAGGGCTGAAACCTACATTTCTTTAGTCACCTCTCAGGCAAATCAGTCACCAAATACTTCTGAGCTGATTATTTTACTGCAGAAATTATTTCAGAGCAAAACAGGAGCAAGCAGATCAAAATATCTCAAATATCTCACAACTACTAGATAGATATTTATTTCAGAAAGTATTCCGTTCACTTTGGCGAGTACAGGGACAGCCATTTGGACTTAGCACAGGGTCTGTATTTCCTTCAGTGGGTGCTCCAGGATGAACACCAGAGACTGGAAAACAAACCATGATGAGTCTTTCACCTTATTCCTCCCTTATAAAAGAGCAAATAGAGACTTTCGGGAGAAAAAAAAAGAAAAAAAGTTACTATCATAGAATCACAGAACTGTCACATGGTTAGAAGGGACCTCACAGCCCTGTCTCACCCCCTGCGTTGTGCAGGGTGGCCCCCCACCAGCTCTGCTGCCCAGGGCCCCATCCAACCTGGCCTCGAGCACCTCAAGGGATGAGGTACCACAGCTTCTCTGAGCAGCTGTGCCAGCGGCTGACCGCCCTCTGAGTGAAGGATTTTTCTGTCTAATCTAAATCTACCCTCTTTTAGCTTCAAATCTATAGTCAAAGCATATGTAGATGTTATTCATTCTTACCAGTTCTGCACAAAGAGGACTTATTCTTTTACCTGCTCTTCACTGAGTGTAATAAATATTCTCACTCTGGTGCTGACTGCATGTGTGTGCCCATGCCTCATGCAGCTCCTCAGGGCTTTATTCCAGCAACAGGCTTAAGAGATTTGCAGCCTACTCATAGTAGCCATAAATAAATGCTGAAGGCCTGAACACTCAGGTCATTAGGCATTGCCCACCTCCAAGCCTTTTACAGGAAGACTGTGAGAATCATGTGTTTACCACCTGGCTTGTAAGAATCTGTGGCAATGATGTTTTTAATAATTTATGCCCTATTGCGCTTGGGAATCGACCAATCATCTTCAACCAGGTTATGCTTAAGCTCATAACTCCAAACATGCCTTCCTTTCTGCAAGACACTCTTTGCAGCACATCAGCTGCTGCAGTGCCTTGGCTGCAGTAAAGCTTTACTGGGTGTGAGAGCACAGCAGGAGCACTCCTCACCCAGGGAGATACCCACAGTCTGAAATACAGGTGGAAGAGAGGGTTAGGGCCAGAGGCATCCATAACACAGTGTGGCAAAGCTGAGCATAGGGGAAGGCAGGGAAATGGCATTGAAGCGTGAGCTCCCTGGGCCCTGACTGCTCCCTTGCCTCCACGTCCAGCTGATTTCATAGATAATGTGGGAATGAGGAGAATGAGAAGCTGCAGATGCTGCCCAGCCTCACACGCCTCCTCTTTGGCCTGAGCAGCCTGCCCTAATTTCACCGCATGCTCAGACCATCTGCAGCCACTGCCTTGCATGAGATTGCACATCTATGACATACGAATATCCAGTTTCTATCCCTGTGCAAAATGAGCTATGTAGAATCCTAATTAAGAACATTTGCTCTGAAATAAGAGCATCTACTCAGGAAATTAATTGGAAGCAGTTAATTAGGGATAACTCCCCATGCAGTGAAGCCCTTAGCGCAGACGTGGGAATGGGGCTCACTGCTGTGCAACTGCTTCTGGCTTCTCTGCAAAGCGTGTGCAAGAATTTGTCCTCAGGCTCCCAGTGAAGAGAAAAAGCGAACATGTCACTGTGGTGCATCTCTGGCTTGGCTGCTTCTACAGGATTTAAGCTGTTGTCTAATCAAGGTGATACAGCTTGATGAAGTGGTGATTAATCTTTACTATGCTCCCCAATGATCATCACAGCAAAGAGCTATGCCCGTGTGCCTGCTTGTCCACTGTTCTGAAATTTTCACAGATAAAGAAGGACTTGTTTGGGGATTAGATTTTGTCATCAAAACCAATTTTTGTTCACTTGAAGCAGAAAGGAAGGACTCACTTTTGAGGGAAAAGGAAAGTAAGAGGAAAGCCCAATTGCTGGGCAGTTTTCTGTGACATTCTTATAATGTAGTGTGTGTCCTTGCACAACATTTGTATGATGGGGAAAGAAAGGCATAGATTGAGAAAGGTTACCAGGGTTCTTCAGCCATGAAGTCATCTCCAGGCAGCAGCCGGTGCCGCTTATAAACAGGTTGTGCTACCACCCATCTGCGTTCATGGACCTACAGCACCATTTAACCCATTTGCTTGCTGGCAGTTGTTTAATAGCCAGATTTGTTTTTTCTCCCTAACAGGAGCATTAAAGCAAGGAATTAGGCCAAATGCTGGATTTAGCAAAGATGTTTGCAGGCAATGCCCTTGCTATCCTATGCTCTGCAGAGGACCCACACAGAGGAGGTGGGCACCAGATTGGGAACTTTGTCCCTGTTTGCTGGGAAAGCACAGCTGGCACTCACAAGGGGAGTCCTTTAAGCCCTGGGCATGGCTTTCTGTGAAGTCAGACAGATGGGCAGAGGGTACAGATGAGGGCAGAAATGGCAGGATGAGAACCAACCATCATTTGGGCTCTGTTCCAGCTGCGGCTCCACGAAGAAGGAAATCCAAAGCCTTTCCTCAAACAACTAATATGTAATCTATGTCAGAAGCAGTCGTTTTGCTTTCTGTTTCTCTCTAGTTTCTAAGCACCAGGACTGACTCAGGCCTTGGCTCCAGGGTCATTTTATTTCTATAGTTACGGCATCTAGACTATTATTTCCATTCTGCTTGGAGTGTATTACCCTACAAATGCTGTGTGGGCATCCTCACAGTCACAGGCAGATCTTGTACAGACAGGATTTCTGAAGATGGAAGCCCAAATGGAGATGACACCAAGCTGAGCAGTGCAGTTGATATGCTGGACAGATGAGATGCCACCCAGAGGGACATGGACAAGCCTGAAAAATGTGCCCATGAGGACCTTGTAAAATTCATCAAGGCCAAGTGAAAGATCAAGATCCTGCACCTTGGCTGAGGCAATGCCAAGCACAAAAACAGGCAGGGCAATGAGTGAATAAAGAACAGCCCTGAGGATAATGATTTGGGTTAGCTGGTTTATGAAAAGATGGACATGAGCCAGCAGTGTGCACCTGCAGCGCAGAAAGCCAACCATACCTTGGGCTGCATCAAAAGAGGGGTGGTCAACAAGGAGAGGGAGGGGATTTCCCCCTCTGCTCTGCCTTTGTACACTGCCATATCACATCCAGGCCTACAGTGGTAGAACAGAGGGTGATGGCTTTTAACAAAATGAGGGTAGATTTAGATTAGCTGTAATGAAGAAATTCTTCACTGTGAGTGCAGTGAGGCACTGCAACAGGTTTCCCAGAGAAAGCCATGGATGTCCCATCCCTGAAGGTATTCAAAGCCAGGTTGCATGGGACCCTGGGAAGCATAATCTAGTGGGAGGTATCCCTGCCCACAGCAGGGGATTAGAACTGGATGTAAGGTCCCTCCCAGCACAGACCATGCTAAAATTTTCTGATTCTATTAAATACAGAAACGCACTTGGAAAAGCTGGTATTATATTGCTAGCAAATCTAGGCAGAGAAGTAGTGGTATCTCTGTTTTCCTGTCCTTGCAGTGCTGTCTAGCTTACCTGAGGTGGCCTGAGGCACTAAGTGGTCCCACTTCATGGCTTGTGAAAAACTACTGTTTTGTAGAATGCAGCGTTCCTGAGCAGAAGCAGGCACAGACCAGTAGTGGAGTTGCTGCTGCACTTTCAGGGCATTGACATGAACCTGCCAAAAGCACAAAAGGTCTGGGAGTGGAGATACTTCCTCTTCAGACTCCTAGGCATAGACTGCCTGCAGATGTAATTGCCTTGGTCACAGGATGCATGATAACACTAGACTTCTTCCAGCATGCTGAACTGATCCTGAACCTAAAAGAAATAGTAACCATGTAAGCACAGCTTAGGTGCTTTTAGAGAGCACGTAACACACATAAAGACAACTCTCCAGCACAGACAAAAATGAAATGCAGTCGTTGTGGGATCATGAAGTTGTCTGTTTTAAAGCAGACTGTGGCACCTTTCACAGTGTTACTTGTCAGTGTGCAGTTAGGAATTACTTGGCCAGAGTGACTACTGTTCTTGTCTGCAGGTGGGAGCACTGCCAGCCCTCGCAGCTTCTGCTCAGAGACAGTGTCTCCTTTGCAGTTCTGCCATTGTTAGCTGTACAGCAGGGAAAGCGTTACAGTCCTCACATCCGACTGAGAATAATATACTCTGCATTGTGCAAAGCGGTGTTTAATCGGAGTCATACAACACAGCACTTCCTACTGCAGGGAGCAGCATGGCCATTCGCATTTAAGCTTGCTACACTGCTGTTTGAATCCGGCTCTTACGTACTTCATCTTGCAGGTAGTTTGTCCACGATCTTCAAATGCATTCCTGTTGCTGGCTCTCATTCATGCACTGCTTTCTGCACACTGAAGCTCAGGACACGCGACACTTTGTCGTGTGCTCCATGCAGCTTACCCCTGCCTTTTAAAATCCCTTCATTTTTGTTATTTATTTATTTGTTCGGAAGAAGCACCCAGGCTCCCAGGAGATTTTTGTGTGAAACAACGGACGACGGGTAAAGACGGCAGGTGCAAACCAATGAAGAGCTGCTCGAAGGCCTTCCGCGGAACACGCTCGCCTGACTCAGGTTAAGGCGCGGCGCTTCCCGAGCCCGCGGGGAGCTCTGGCCGAGGCTGCCGAGGCAGCACAGATCCCGGCTCCCTCTACCGGCATTTCTAGACAACCCCCACCCCATCCCCCAACCGCTTTTGTGGCTGAAATCGAGGGGGGGAAAAAAAACCCAAAAAACTAGGAAGTAACTGATCACTTAATGGCACAAAAGGTTCTAAGGAAAAATGTAGATAAATGCCTGAAATTATTTGAAGCTGGGAAGACAGAAGTAACTGAGAGAATGAGGGAATGCTCAACACTGTAATGAGTACAAGTTAACAGAATTACAGAATCGCAGAATGGCCCTGGTTGGAAGGGAACTTGAGGATCATGAATCTCCAACCCCCCGCCATATGCAGGGCCACCAACCTCCCCATGTAATACCAGACCAGGCTGCCCAGGGCCCCATCCAATCTGGCCTTGAACACCTCCAGGGACAGGGCATCCACAGCCTCTCTGGGCAGCCTGTTCCAGCACCTCACCACTCTCATAGTAAAGAACTTCCCCTGACATCCAGCGTAAATCTTCTCTCCTTTAACTTAAAACAATTTCCCCTTGTCCTGCAGTTATCAACCCTTTCAAAGAGTTGATTCCCCTCCTGTTTGTAGGCTCCCTTTAGGTACTGAAATGCTGCAGTGAGGTCACCCCGCAGCCTTCTTTTCTCCAGGCTGAACAAGCCCAGCTCCCTCAGCCTGTCTTTGTAGGGGAGGTGCTCCAGCCCCCTGATCATCTTTGTGGCCCTCCTCTGGACCCTCTCCAACAGCTCCCTGTCTTTCTTGTGTTGGAAGCTCCAGACCTGGACACAGTACTCCAGATGGGGCCTCATGAGGACAGAGTAGAGAAGGACAATAACCTTCTTGTCCCTGCTGGCCACTCCCTTTCTGATGGAGCCCAGGATACCATTTGCTTTCCAAGGTGCAAGAGCACACTGCTCTTGTTCAGTTTTTCATCCACCAGGACCCCCAGGTCCTTCTCCGCAGGGCTTCTCTCAAGGACTGCTCCTTCTAGTCTGTATGTAATCCTGGGATACCTCCAGCCCAAGGGCAAAACCTTGCACTTTGCTGTGTTGATCCTCATTAGGTTCACCCAGGCCCACCTTTCAAGTCTGTTGATGTCCCTCTGAATGGCATCCCTTCCTTCCACTGTGTCAACCGCACCACTCAGCTTGGTGTCACCATCAACAGAAATCATGCACACAAAAAAAAAAACCAATTAAAAGCAAACACTGAAAGGACATATTTGAGGGCAGATGCACTTGGCAGAACAAAACTTTTGTTCTGTGACCCAGAGGTCTTCAGGAGATGCTATGTCACAAGTGTTCATGGTGGGCATACCCTTGGGCACTCAGCATTTTGCTTCATGGGACTCTCACAAGTTGTACTGCCCTCTCCATTATGTGGGCAAAGCTAAACGTGTCTGGAAGCATCTGTGCCCTGTGTCTTCGCTGGCTGCCTGAGCACCTGGTTTGAGCTTCCTTTGAGAAAAACAAGTGGCAGGTCTCATAAAACAGAGATATTGCACTTTCTGTACAAAAAAGGGGTATTGCTGATTTTCAGAAAGATACTCTCATTCATGAATTTAATTGCAGCAGGCTGACTTCTCTCTTGGCTGTAGTGTACTGAAGGTGATGTGACTGAGTACCATAATTGTCTCAAAATATATTGTCATGGAGATAACCCAAGACCTAGGTTTAGCAGTTTATATGCATTTGGTAAAATACTTAGAATCACAGAACCATAGAATATCTTCTGAGTTGGAAGGGACCCACAAGATCATCATCGAGTCCAACTCCTGGCTCCACACAAGACCACCCAAACCCAATGTCTGAGAGCAGTGTCAGAACACTCCTTGAACTCTGGCACTTGGGGCCGTGCTCACTGTCTAGGACAGCCTGCTCCATGCCCACTGCCCTATGGTGCAGACCCTTTCCCTAACTCTCAGCTGCCCCTCCCTGACGCAGTTCCAAGCCGTTCCCTCCGGTCCTGTCGCTGTCACACAGAGCAGAGCTCAGCGCTGCCCCTCCGCTCCCTGTAAGGAGCTGCAGCCACCATGAGTCCTCCCCTCAGCTCCTCTGCTCTGTGCTGAGCAAACCAAGGGACCTCAGTCACTTCTCATGTCTTGCCCTCCAGGCCCTTCACCCTCTTCGTAGCCCTCCTTTGAACACTCTCTAATAGTTTTATGCCCTTCTCATAGTGTGGCACCCCAAACCGCACCCAGTGCTGGAAGTAATGCCACACAGCTCAAAGCAGAGCAGCAAAGTCCCTCTCATCACCCTCTGGCAGTGCTGGGCCCTATGCACCCCAGGGTGAAGTCGGCCCTTTGGGCTGCTGTGACACAATGCTCTCTGACATTCATCTTGCTGCCAGCCAGAACTCCCACATCCCTTTCTCAAACCTGCTCTCCGCCTGCTCATCTCCCAGTCAGTATGTATCTCCTGGGCTGCTCCATCTGTACTACTGCAGATTCCACTACTTGCATTTGTTGAATTTCATGTGGTTGGTGACTGCTCAGCCCTATAATTTGTCAAGATCTCTCTGCAAGGTCTCTCTGCTCTTGTGGGAACCAACAGTTCATCCTATTTTAATATCATCTGCAAACTTACTTGGTTTCAAGTCCTTCAAGGACTTCAAGTCCTGTACACTAAGAAACTTAAATGTCTGTTTAAAATTGTCATCCAGTAGGAAAAAAATACTCTTTTATGAGGTACAATCTTCATCAAACAAGTATATATCTTCTCTGATTCCAGTGAAATTGAAAAGCATCTGGCCATAATGCATTTACTTGAATAAAAGTGTACCACAGTGGAACACAAGAGTTATATTAGGAAAGCCTCCAAATTTTTATATCACCAATATACAATATTTCTGTAAGATGCAGATTCTGGAGGCTGGTAGCTGATCTAAATTAAAAGAGGAAAATGAATACATGGAGAAAAGGAAGCACAAATTGTGGTTTCATATAATATATTTAGCAGTGGTTTTATGTTGTGCGCTATACAAATTCAAAACTAACTCAGAAGCAGTTATATTCTGAGAGCTCAGGAAGCCCAACAGCCATATTTGTTCATGGGCTTGGCAAGCTATAGGGAGCTGTTAATGTGAACAGGCCTTACAAATGGGCTTTTTTTGAATGAGGTTCACCATCATCCTTGTTCAGCCCTGGTCACTTCTTCCTTAGAGAGAGTGGGATAATTTTTGCACTCTAAACTAAGGTCTGCAAAAAACTCAGCTGAAACCACAGCTTTCGTTATACTGATGGCATCAGGCTGGGCATGGACTGTGACACCAGTGTTAGCCCTACAGCCATCCTGAGGCACTTACTATTTTGGAACACAGTATGGTTATGTCCATGCCCTTCCTGGCCTGGAAAGAAGAACTCAGTAGGGGACTCATCATTAAGACTAATATTTCAGTGTAATTGCATTTGGTGTAATCGCACTGCTGAACATTTCCATTGTGTGTGTTTGTAACATTTGTACCGTGAACCTATGAGAAAGTGTGGGCCACAGCCTTAACTTGTATGTGAGAGATACATTATGAAATTGAGTAAATGCCTGATTTGAGGAAAATAACTGCTCAATTCTGTAGATTACTAGGTAAAGGTAACTAATGGAAAGGATTACAGCAAGTCTCTTAAGTGTCTTTCTAGGTTGTTACTGTTGTTATGCATAGAATTTATATACCAATTTATAGCTGGGACAGTGCCTTGTTTCTGTTCCTAATTTTTGATAAAATTAATCAAAAGCATTACCTGGGTTGAGCACACCAGGTCAGCTTCAGACCACACAATAGGTTTAAGTAACGAGAAGGGGGAGTGAGGTTCAAATGTGGGAAGCCTGGCCTTTACAGCCAGACAAATTGGTGGAGTAATAAGGGCAAGTGCAGAGTTGTGCACCTGTGGTGGAATAGCGGCATGCATCAGTACAGGATAGGTCTGATCCACTGGAAAGGAGCTCTGCAGAGGAGGTCCTGAGTGTCTTGGTGAACAGCAGGTTGGCCATGAGCCAGCAATGTGCCTTCGTGGCCAAGAAGGTCAATGAGATCCTGGGGTGCATTAATAATAGTTTGGCCGGTGGGTCAAGGGAGGTCATCCTCCCCCTCTACTCAGCCCTTTTGAGACCACATCCGGAGTACTGTGTACATTTCTGGGCTCCCCAGTCCGAGAAAGACAGGGAATTTCTAGAGAGTCCAATGGAGCGTCACAGAGGTGACGAGGGACCCGGAGTATCTCTCTTACAAGGAAAGACTGACAGACCTGAGACTGTTCAGCCTGGAGAAGAGAAGACTGATGGAGGATTCTTACCAATGCTTACAAATATCTAATGAGCAGAAGTCAAGTGGATGTGGTCTGGCTATTTTCAGTGGTGCCCAGTGACAGGACAAGAGGCATCCAGCACAAACTTGGAACACAGGAAGTTCCATACAAACGTGAGGAAAAACTTCTTTACTTTGAGTGTGATGGAGCAGTGGAGCAGGCTGCCCAGAGAGGCTGTAGAGTTTCCTTTTCTGGAGATAATCAAAACCCATCTGGACGCTTTCCGGTGTAACGTACTGTGGGGAACCTGCTTTAGCAGGCGGTTAGACCCAATGTTTTCCAGAGGTTCCTCCCAACCCCTACAAGTCTGTGATTCTGTGAGATATAAAGGAGTGCTGGGAGCCCTTGATTCTTTTTCCTTGAACAATGACAGAAAGTCCTGGATTGGCTCCTTTCTTATGACTGAGTGCTTTGGGCAGGGCATACTCCCCTGCAGTCACCCCACACTCACTGATCTAACAGCTGCAATGGGTCTGCAAGGAGGAGGAGGGCAGCCAAAGGGGCTGAGGCCACGCATTAGCACTTCCTAATGCAGTGTATCTCCTCTGAGGCAGGGCAAGGAGGATGCGGCAGACCATGATCATTACAGCTGTATCCAGCTGTGTCCATCCAAGAACCCCTCTGGACAGCAGGGCCATAGGGGAAAGCAAACTCTCCAGTAACCAGAGCTACACATTTTCTGTGCACAGTCACTGAGTGCTTCACTGCCCAGTACTATTCATCATAAAAATTGTCTTCCTGATTTCAGAAGCTGCTCTCTGTGGTTATATATAGGCTGCTCAACACTCAGCTTTTTGCCCACATTAATTCTCACTGTGTCACACAGGAAGTGGTATCATTACCTACTGGTTAAAGGACTCAGCACGTGAGTTAGGGCAACCTGCAAATGGTGTTAGAAGAGCAGCTTCAGAAACCAACAGGACTCGACGTGGTCCTGCCCCTGAGAGTGCTGCATTCATGGGGCTGCAGCCTGCACTGTGCAGGTGCATGGCTATGGGCACAGGGAGGGAGGGATTGGATGAAGCTCCAGTGTGCTTTTGTGAATGAAAGCTTATGTCACCATGACCCAGCCCAAGCAGAGGGAGCAGAGGAAATGTTACAAAACATGAATTCACAGTCACAAACAGAATGCAAACTCATCTTTTTCCTGCAGAATACACATGCGTAGAAAGCCTCTGTGAGCACCAGACGCTGCTTGTTAAAAACTGGCATCTGTTCAACAGAGCTACCAGTTATTTTTCCATAAAACACATTAAGATGCAGTATAAATGCCTTTATGGATTTCATACCACATTAAAAGGAGGGAGTGATCGACTGCCTTTGCAGTAGCTTATTTTTCATCCTTTGACAGCTGTTAACCAGACAGAAGCATTATTAGTTCAATTTCTCATGCTGTAAAAATATTTGGATATAGGAATTCAGCCAGTTTTTTCCTCCTTGTTTCTAACTTCCTATCAGAGTTGTTTAGATTCCTTCAACAAATTTGGGGTGCAACTAACACAGTATCTTAAAGGGAAGGCTGATTTAATTTCCAAACTTCCAGGCTTGCTAAGGCAGACTTGAGGCTCTGAGTAAAGAGGCATGATCTCTGGTCACAGCACTCCCAAATAAAGTTTCAGGGTACTCAGGACTGGATATGGGTTTTGCTCTTCACAAAAATTGGAGCTGCTTACAGAATGTGGATGTTCAGTTTAAGGTTAAGATCTCCCTGCCACAATCAATAGATGGCACATGAAAAATGAATGTTAAAAAATGATAATGCTGAGTCAAATCTGTTTTTCAATCTTAATAATCCTGTGATCATTTCCAGCAAAATGATTGCATCAAAATAGCCAGGTTACACAGAGCCACATTGCAGTGTTGGTCAGTGAGAGGAAATGCAAGGCACCAGCACCCAAGTGAAGGAGTTGCTCTGCATTTAATCCAGGGGAACTGGTGCATTCATTTCTGAGCCCTGTACATGCTACAGACAGTGCAGCTCCCCAGACTCTGGGCTCTACCAACTGCTATGACAAACCCAGAGGCTTCATAATCCCGTCCTTGTTGAAAACAATTTCTCATGGGGAAGGAAATTTCCTGAACCCTTCTCAGTGTATTCGTCAGAATTATGGACTAGTAAAGCATACAGAAAGTTTTGGAACAAACACGGGAACAATTTTAACACCTGCTCTCTTGGAATATAGTTATTTTCAAATTAAGTCTGAGCTTTGAAATGTAAATATTACTGGTCAGAGCTAAATTATAAGGGAAGATCTATTGTTGTTTGGTTTTTTTTTAATAGTTCAATGCTTTTATTTTTAATAGGCGCACTGGAAATAGACGTATTTCAGGAGCATGAAATGTTCACTGCTGAGCAGCATAAATAGCAGCTGCTGTTGCAACTACTGAGTTTGAATGTTCAGTATTCTTAAATGCTACTAAGAAAGCATTTCTCATTCCAACAAAATATTTCTGTTTTTTTTTTTTTAATGCAAACATATAAAGCCGTAAATAAGCCAGTGGCAGAGATGATGACCAAGTGAGCATGGTGCTCAGGTGAGGGAGCAGTGGAGGTGACAGCAAAGTGACTATGGCAAGCTCCATGTGTGTGGGACCCTGTTATTCACCTGAATTAAGACAGAAGCCTATTTTTATTTTCCTGGGCTATCTTCATATAACTAATTATTATCTCAATCAGCCAAGAGCAGGCATTCCTTGGGGAATCACTACATAGAGACAGTACAATTAATTTAGATGAGATCCATTTAGATAGCAAGCTACTTTTAATGGATAGAGGCAGAGACAGGAGCATGATTTTTCAAAACAACTGTGAGAAATCAAGTTATTTCCCCTTTGGCTGTTGCCTATTTCAAGCAAATACTTTTTTTTTTTTTTTCTTTTTTTCTTTTTTTTGAAGGCAAAGGCATGCAGAAAGCATAACAAAGCCTCTGCTGACTTCCTGTGGGTTTCTGTCTTTAGCTGGGGTACTCAGGCCACGTAACAGTGAAGACTGAACTACTCACCAGTGCCTTGTCGAGTGAGGAAAATTCATCACTCAGCTCATCTACACAAGTGAAACTGCATCAAAGGCTGAAAAAATTAACTATCTTAAACCAGCTCTATTACATTTTGCCAGCATTAGAAGTACACCTTCCCAGAGATAAGTCAATTATCATTGTGTTGCTTTTTTTAAGAGTTATATGACTAAAGATGGGGGGCTAAGGGGAAGCAGCAAACAAGCCCCATCCCTTTGTAAGCAAACTAGGTTACTGTAAGTTGTCCTTGTCACTGGCTGCCAAAGTGCAGCATGTAGCTCTCGCCTCCCCATGGGTCACCATCTGCCAGCACATCTCCCTCTCCTTGCTCTGTCTCCCAGTCAGGATGAGTTGGACCATCATGGGCTTTGGCAGGCTGTGTTCAAAGCAGCACTGTGACTTTCCTAAAGGCTGGGGCAGTCTGCTCTTGATACTGCTTCAGTCTCAGCCTACAGGAAATCAAGGTAAACAGGCCTTGGGTTGCCCTCAGGCAAAATCCCCAAAATGCCGCAGAAGTGCACAGGGCAGCCTCTGTCCAGACCAGATCTGCTTTTTCAGGGAAATGTACTCCATTCATGCACAGCACTGCAGCAGGCAATGACTATGCTATGTTATAGTGTTTGCATAAGGCATCTTTGTGCATTTACAAGTTGTTTCCAATGTTTGTTTTCAATGAACACCTCTTAACAGCTCACGGGAGGCTCTTTTTTGAAGTGTTAGATTCAGCCCAGGTTTCCACAGAGCAAATATGTATGTTTAGAGGAAAAACTCAGTCACAGCTTGAACCAGTGATGGAGCACCTGCTGGGAAGGCAGGGTGAACCCAGGGGAGCTCAGGTGCATGCAATGAACCTGAGTGACGGGAGGGGCTGGAGCCAGGATCCACCCCTTCCCAGACCACATTTATGGGTTGACAGTGGAGGCAAAAGTATCTTGCTGGAGATCTCTGCTCCCCTGTGGCCTTCTAAAGGTAAGTAGTTTTTCTTCCTTTGCTTCTGTGGCTGCTGTATTTAGGCTTGCCCTCATTTGCTGCAGCCAAAGACTTTGCCATCCTGCTATTATTGCTGTACTTTCCATCACGTTATATTGTGCATGGATGAGACTCTACTCAGGGAGAATTTCACTTGGACACTGTAAGGCCAATGCAATCTGTTAATGTGACAGCCAACAAATCAGATACTGACTAAATTCCTGCATGGCTTGCTGCTTTTGTAGCACACGATGAAAGAAAGTCTTGAGTGCTACTGCTCAAGATTATGTGTTAACTCAAGTACAAAACATTTGAAGAACTGTTTCCAATTATAGCAGGTACTCCATATGAGAAGAAAATTCACCAACTACAAATAAAGAGCATGATCCTGTTTGCCTAGGAACCCCCTCCTATAGTCATTTCAAACTCTTTGTACAGCCAGGTGAGCACCTACATTCCTGTTTTTTTAGGAAAATGAAGCAGGACACGTTTATGAAGTGTTAGTTGTAAGTTATTTCTACGTTTTATGCAAATCAGAGCTCAAACTCCGTGGACAAGATCTGTTCAGTGAATACCGTAACACTGGTCAAATCTGACTGCTGGGCTAAGGGGATGTTCACGGGAGGTTTTCTTATATGTGTACTTCCCTACCTGCCATTGGTTTGCTTTCACATCATGATACAACATAGGGAAATTCAAGTCTAATGAGTTTTCAGGCAACTCTTGCTGTAACCTATATTTTATTCTATTTTTAAATCTGTAAAAAAAAGTCTAAATGAAATAGCCGCATCTGGCTCTGTGGAACAAAGGAGGCAATTAAGAGAAATCAGAGCAATCTCAACACCCTGGCTCATGTTCCTTGAGGTATAGAGCTGAGGTGGCTTGGGATGCTCTGACTGTTTTGAGGATCAGCGTTGGCAATAAAGAAAGCACACTTTCATCTCTGCCACTGTGATGACACAGCAGAGAATATTGGGCTTTTCTCTGAAGCCCACTGAAGGGCCTTCCACCCTTTCTGTGCTGAAAGAGGTACTCATCCCTGTCAGTATCCTAACAGGGAATATTATAGCATCAACTTTCCCACAAAAGGAATCTTATTTTATGTGAGGTGTAGAAAGATCTCACACTAAGAAGAATTAACAGCTGTTTGGTGAAATGTGATGCAACAGCCTTCTCCTTTCAGAGTCATTTGTGTTGTTTTACCCTGGCAAACATCTATAGATCTATCTGTCCCGTGGCCATAGGACTTCACACAAATTTGCAAGGCATTCAGCTGCAATACAGCTCACGTGAGTTTCCCAGTTCATCTCCCATCTATTGCTTCGTCAATAAAAATGGAAATAAAAACTATCCCTGAACTGCTGCTTCCTCCAATAAAGGCTTGCTTGAGTGTCCTAGTTAATAGCAACAATAAAAAAATGTGTGTTGTTCTGATTTATTTGAAATAACTTTTCTTTCTGTGTGCCCTCACAGCCCAGAAACCAAACCATATCCCAGGCTGCATCAAAAGAAGGAGGGCCAGCAGGTTTGAGGGAGGTGATCCCTGCCCCTTTGTTCTGTGCTGGTGAGGCCTCATCTGGAGAAATGCATCCAGATGTGGAATCCTCAGTACAGGAGAGTCATAGACCTATTGGAGCACGTCCAAAGGATGTCCACACAAATGAAGCAAGGGGTGAAACACCTCTACTACAAGGACAGGCTGAGAGAGCTGGGTCTGTTCACCCTGGAGAAGAGAAGGCTCTGGGAAGACCTGAGAGTGGAATTTCAGTATCTACAGGGGGGCTGTAAGAGGGAAAGGGGCAGACTCTTTAGCAGGGTCTGTTGTGATAGGACAAAGGGAAATAGTTTCAAGCTTTAAGAGGGGAGATTTAGGTTATATATAAGGAAAAAGTATTCTACGCTAAAGGTGCTGAGGCACTGGAATAGGTTTGCTGGAGATGTGGTGGGCACTTCATTTCTCCTCCATGAAGAAATTCAAGGCCGAGCTGGATAGGGCTCTGAGCAACCTGATATGGCTGTGGATGTCCCTGTTTGTTGCAGGGGAGTTGAACGAGATGATCTTTAAAGGTCTTTTCCAACTCTAAGGATTCTATGATTCTATGTTTCTGTTCCTCGCGCCTCTGCAAGGGCACTCGGTCGCACTGCTATGCACTGCGGAAATCTCTGTCTGGCCTGTGAAAGAGCATTGGACTTCAGCACACAGTAGTAGATGTAAAAGAGACAGTTTAGGGAATCTGCTCAGAAACAGCTACATTTCAGCATCCTGAGGGCCCAAAGGTTAAATGGCCACTGGAGGTGTGTTGATGCCCAGCAATTAGCAGTTTCGACAGAAGACCTCCAAAAGGGTTAAGTGGAAAGAATGTGAATGTATGGAATGCAAGGGCTGTTACAGAAACTTTGTTCAGTGGCTGAGGGGAATAGATCAATCTCTTGACAAGGCAGAGGTGAAAGATGTCATGTTGCTTTATGTTTCTAGGTTTTGAAAATATGCAAGAAGCCTTAGGACAAAAATAATAGTAATAATAATTACTCAGAACGTAGGAAACTTGTTCATAATAATTTTTCTGTAGCAATACTTCAAGCATTTTTTTCTCATTAATTCTGGGGGACAAATTTCCCTGTGGTGTATAAAATGTATATCTATTTTTAAAAGCCCAATAAGAACCTTTTCCATTGGTGACTTAATTACATCATTTGTAATGCCATTTGCAAATATTAGGACACTTCTTGTGTGATTTCCAATCATGTTAATTAGAAATAGTTCATTGAGGAACGCCAACTTTGTTCTCAGTTCAGGTCTGTTGCTGGTTGCCAGTGTAGTAATGAAGAAAACCACTGCCTTCCATCCCAAGTGAGGTCTGATTTTCAGTGCAGGATTTGCAAGAAATTACAAAGATTGAGCACTCAGAAGCATATACTGCACATATGTAAGTCAGGTACATCTTCTGTACTGTGTTTTTTACAGAATGCTATAACAGAATGATTCTCAACCATGCACTCATGAAACCTCACTGTAACTTCTACATATGAAACTCTATTGACTTATAGAAAATGTTAAATAGCTTTACCTCCTATTGCTTCAGATTTTATTTTCCTGATAAAAGTTGTGTAAGCTGCAGAAAGAAACACAGAAAAGCCCTGCATGGTGTGTAGGAAGGGAATTTGGCTGCAGGTTAACCTGGTAAGGAATGGCACTCCCAAACCAATCGTTCAAGTTCAGGTAAAGGAATAAGGGAAATAAGGGAAATAAAGAGGAACATGAAAAATCTCCCCAGTCTCTGAAAGGTCAGACACGAGCAAGTGTGTATCACTGTTCTGACTCTCTTGCATGGAGAAGCATAGCCAGCTCTAGGCAAAACTGCTACCTCTCTATTAAATTAGAGATGGCAAAAGCCCTGCATGGGCTAAGCACTTAGTGTGGGTGCTGCCCAGGGAGGTATGAAGATGCCTGAGGCAGCAGCTTTGGCTTGAAGAGTGGGAGAGGGGATGAGCCCTGCCTTCTCCTTTTCCTATCTACACACCACACCTCAGCCATAGCTCTTCTCTGTTGCTCTGACAGGCCAGATGGCCCAGCCAGGTGTAGCCTCCCAGCCTTGAGGTGGCCAGGTCTGAGTTGCAGGGAGACCCTGAATCTCGTCTGCAGGGACGACTCCCATTCACCTGGTAGTGCTTATGGAATCCCCTTGAAGTCCTGAAGCTTTCCCTTCATTTTATTTCCCTTCTATTTTGGCTGTTCTACACTATTTTGGGCACACTGCACTTCAGTTCTCTGTTTCCCTTCTGATCAGTTGAGTAGCTCAAATATCAAATCTTCCTTGGCATTGCATTAGGACTTTCCTGAACAGTAAAAATAAAGCAAATAAAATATGCAGTACAGATCCATTACTGCAAAGTTCAAAGGTATTCATAATGATATATCAAAGGAGGATTATATATAAATCTCTAGATAAGATGATTATATGTGGCTCAGGTAGCAGCCATACCTGGAATTATGCACATTTCCAAACCACGCACCGTAAAAACCTGTGCATTCATTAAATATAAAGTATCTATATCTATATAAATATTGTGTATGTGTGTGTATACAGATAGATGTAATTCATGGCAACAAACCTGTGTTAGACATGAAAGGTGAGTTCTGCTACATGTAGAATACAAGAAGCAAATTAGTATGGTCTAACACAGTAAAAAGTCAAAGGATAAACAAAATGTATAAATATTATCAAGCCAACATTAAAATTGAAGTGGAAATTATTTTGTCTCAGGACAAAAATCTTAGATTACATAAAGTTCTCTATGGAGCACTTAGATGATCATATACCTAAATTAAAAAAAGAAATTGGGAAATATGTCTCAATATTTAAGAAGTTCCCATTACAGTAACACTGTTATAGCAAACCTGTACAGAAGACAGGCTGAGCTATCACAGAATGAGACTTGCTCATGGTTCATTCCATTACTGAAGTCAACTAATTGGGATATATCTCTGGTATCTGCATCACCCCTTACCTGCTATATTAGCTCTTTAGCAAAATAGGCATAAAGTGCTAATACACAGAGTAAAACACTGTATCTGTGGCTGTAGTATGCTTTGCATTTATGTTACTACCCTGTAAATTTCTGCACAGGACAATGACAAATCAGCTTCTCTTGCTGTAGGTCCTCAAGTACAATTTAAACAAGTCAGTCAGAATAATGTCTTTGTCAGAATATCTTCTTAAGTATGTGGGACAGAACTGACCTGAGTTCTGACACGGTTACCTATTCTTCCCTGAATTTAATTCCTCTTCTGAGTGAAGTCAATATGGATCACACACCAAAAGAGTATGACGTGGTTTACTTTTTTTTTTCCTCCTATGAATATCTGCAGAGTAATCAGAAAAGTCAACAGTACTTGGGAAATAAGATGCATAGTCCCATCTAAATGTCTGTACCTATCAACTGAACAATGAGTTGGACTAGATTCCAATTTGTTAATTTATTTTCCTCACATGGGTAGCTCTTCTATTTCCAACAGCATTTCAAATTTCATACATTTAAATGGTTACTCTGTTGGGGATTATTCTGTTTCTCAGAGGAAAATTGTAGATGTTCTTTTAAAAAATAAACAAAGTAAAAATGTGACTTTAAGATGAAAAACAAATTTCTTACCATAGCAAAATAATTATAAGACAGGTCAAGTTTTCAGTTCAAATTAATTGGTGATATTCCTTCAATTTAGTTATGGACTGTCACAGTCAAAATCTGTTTCTTGACATTAGCGTGACGTTTTCCATTCCCTAAATTCTCAAGGGAGTATAAGTGAATTTTGATGACAGAATTTGTCAGAAAATTTGAAAAATACGCATCTGAGAAGGTCTGAACATGAATATGGTCTTATACTGTTTGTCAGAAATAGAAAATAAATAATGTAACATTAGGCCATTGTCTTTAAGTAAGCAACGCCAATTGCTCTAACTTGAATGAGCAGTGATAAGGACTGATTAACTTAATTGGCTTCAGACAATTCCCAAAGGCTTTCCCGTGTTTCTTACACAAAAAACACAGAACGTTCACAATTACTCCCAGTGTGCTATATTCATGGAAGACAGATATGATTCTGATAGAAACATGAAGTACTTGTAATTGCACTTAGTCCAAATGTATGCTAAAGTAAATAAAATCCAAGAGAATCACCTCAGCGTAAACCCTGCCTAAACAAACTCTGGAAACAAGCCTTATGAAAGTCCTTCCTCTCATCTCAATTACTAGGGTAATTCTCTATTAACATTCAGTTCAGATTAGTCTGTGTGTTGTTTGAATAACTTATTTCTAAATTACGTTCATTCAAAATCATCATAACTTTACAACATTATGTGGAAGACTTTCATATTGTTTGGAGTTCAACAGTAAGGACATCTTAGGGGCTCTCTGGGCATCCATCAGATGAGCGAGGAAAGATAAAAGATGGCATGTTACATTATCCACTTAAGTGCCACTACTCCATCTGTAAACTAATGAGAATTCATTACAAAGATACTAGAGAAAAGCAGATTACCTTGGATTTATGGCAAGGTAAAGCTGGTTTTGTTTATTTGTCTGTTTGTTTATATTCAAAGTCCTTACAAATGAGCATCCATTATCTTCTTTATTTAGGTTCTATAGTTTTCTCTGTGCTGTGAAGTTAAAAATGGAAGATTCGTATTAGAAAGCTGATGCAGATCTGGTCCAGTCTATTGTTCTGATTCTTCAAACACCTGAGTTTGAAGCAGAGAAGCTTCTTCATCTGTGTTCTTACACAGCCTCTAACAAATATGAGCTGGTCACATGGGCAAGATTTTCAAAAGTGGCCATTGATTCTCTATTTCCTTCATGACATGACTTTTCAGGAAGTATTAGCACTGATTTTCTCAAAGTTATAAAATCATAAGAAGGGTTGGAAGAAAATTTGCATTAGGGGACGCACAGAACTGGGACAATCTGGAGCAATGGAGAGGAGAGGGAATGTATATAGCAGCTAGGGAAGTGGTGCGAGCAGAGATGAACTGGAGTTCAGTGTAAGGTGGTATATAGTCCCAGCACTTCTCAGAGCATCCAACCCATGCACCAGCATGTCTCTGAAAAGGTTAAATAACAAGTAAATGTTTTCACAGTGAAAATTCTAACTTTTCATTTGATTGGATTTTGATAAGGCACAAATAAATATATAAGGAGAAAGGAGAAAGTGAGTGAGTGAAAGGAGGAGATGTAAGAAAAATTATTCCTATTCTCCTCTTGCTCCATCAGGGTTCACGTGTTTCCCTTAATCATTACCATGAAATATAAGTTTCTTATGGAGACACTTGCTGATTTTTTTCTGGATTGTTTTGGTGGCTCAGGACACAAAGAGGAGTGTGATATCCTCTAAAGCAGGAACTTCACAATTCCTACATGTGCTCCTACAGGAAACTGAGAACTTGCAGACAACTCTTGAAGCCAGAAGCCTTGACACCAACCTCTGTCGGGATCAGATGTATGTAGGTCATGCCTTCATATGAGAGCTCCTTGTTGGCCAGGAGCTCCTTACTCTTGTTAGCATTCTACCTTGATGATATAAGGGGCCCATCAAAGTCTATCAGATCAAACCTCATTTCAGTAATCCCTGCTGATGCAAGGTTAAGAACTTTAAACCAATGCTGCAAATTGCCGCAGTCTCACAGCTGCTGTAAACTGCATCTTATTGGGATGGATCAATAGGATCCAAAGTCTCCTTATATTCTGCTCTTTCTTTCACCAAGAAATACGCTTGTTATTATTCTTCTGTTTTAAGCAAAGATATCATGGCACAGAGAAATAGGGCATCATTATTCTTCCCACATAAAGCATGGAAACCTTTACCCTTAGCATATTTATGCAGTTTGGATGTTACTGTATCTGTTCCTTGCTTAGTTAGGACTGCAGTCTGTCCCCTCATCTCCACCTCATACAGGAGTGTCATGTTAAGGGAACAGCTCATGAGTTTAAGTCCTCATGGCACATAGAAACATTGGTGTTCCTTGCTAGGGTTTGTTGCATGTGAGGAGGAGTAAATTATCTTGCCTGGAATATTCTGGCAATGAGTATTTTTTTGGAGATTGATTAAATGTTTCAGCTTTGCTCAGTCTATTAATCTCAGCAGCCATTTATTGCTCTGTATACTACAGTGCATTTGGGATTATCCCTTAAGCACTGTGTGTAGAAAGCATGTAGCAGCAAGGCACAAATCATGTGTCTTGGAAATGCTCCACTAAAAATGAAGAAAGGATCTGTCAGTAAAATGCATGGTTAATATTGGTGCTGGAAGCCTCAACACTTTGTCATCAGTATCGTGAGACTCCATTTCCCACAGGAAATGAGTGATACTAACTATGGAGAACCTAATGTGCCACTGATGCACAGATGTTGCACGTCTGTTAATTCCTGGTTATCACTGGGTCAGGGGAAAGTGGACTTAAAACACTGCAAACTTCGTAGAGCACTGTGAGTAATTGCTTGTGTGTTGGCTGAAACATTCAGCCTCTTAATCCAGTGAACTGCTGCTGCTGACTACAAATGCTGCAGGTATTGTCATTCTGCATATTAAGCATATATTTCAAGGTAATGTGTGCATCCTAGTGGATGAGGCAATCTTCAAACATACACCAATTGTGTTAGCATAGAGGCTACCAATACAAAGAAATCAAGCCCTAAGAAGTTTTCTATTGAATCATGACTTACTTTTTTCTTTCATCTAAACCGATGCTTTATGAAACAAAATGAGCTCCAGTGGAAATATGCCAGTCTGCAGCAGCAGTAGGACTGGCTCTTTGCTGCTCAGCCACTTTGTGCAATCATATCAGCAACCCAGTATGAACGTCAGTAGTTCTATGAGCTAGACAAGAGTATCCATGTTAAGGAACCTCGGAGAGAATCTGGAGAAAGACGTATCTTTGAAATTTCCCAGGGTTTCAAGCAGCACTGTAAGTCAATGAAAACTACAGGATGAAAACAAAAGTCAGGATTGGTAACAGCCTCTAAAGTTTTTCAAACACAGCACCTGTAACATTTTCAGAGGCATCAGCTTAACCGTCATCCAGGTTTAGCTGAACTGAAAAGTAAAAAAAATAACTAACTAACTAAATAAATAAATGAAAAAGAAAGAAACACAAAGCTCAGGGGTCTCAAAGTAGTCTCCAGCTTTCTGACTCACAGAGTGTTTTTCAGACAAGAGAAAGTGAAGGACAAGTGGAAGTAAATGCGTAAGAGTGAAGAAAGGCTTTATAGAAGTACTAGAGATAGAAAAAGGGTTTCAGTGTGAGCTGGTAGCTGCCAGAAAGCAGCCTCAAGATAACAAAGCACAGTCAGGCTGTAACAGAGAGGGCGACTGATATGGCTATGGAGACAATGTGGCAGCTCAGGGGCATTCACAATAGGTCATTATTAGTATTGTAAAGAACCATCTGCCAAGGCTGCCAGCTCTTTGCCTCCCCTTACTTCTGGCATCTCATGTCACACAGCTCTGCCAGCCCTGACACTGCCAGTGCCTACTCCTGTCCTACCAGGAAAAAGCATTCAGCAGTTGGCTCCCCTGCCAACTTGGTCTGGCACAGCACAGAGACCCTATGAGTCTGATAGAGACCCTCAATATATGGGTGATCCCTAAACCTTCCCACAAAAAGCTCTAATATTACCTTTAACTCATCCTTATTTACAAAAATATATTGCTCTTCATCTCCCTCTTCACTTTGCTCAAAATGGTCTCTAAATTATTTGTGCATGCACCTCTGGTGATATTTATTTTGATTCACATTAAGGACAACAGAGGCTTATCTTATTTACTTAGTAAAGCCACTTCTTGTTTACTGATTAAGGATCTTATTTTTTTCTCATCCACTGATTTTAAAATTCATGACAAATCTATGTAATGAAACTGCTAATTCTAAAAGCTGAAGCATTCACACTGAGAACGCACTGAGAATGCAGGCACTGCACAGAAAACCTTTCTGGACCTATAGGCAAAGGCTCTCACCTAGACTATCCTTTCTGTGCTACAGGCAAACAAGGATCAACATCCATGGAAGCCCAGGCAGGCTGCAAAATGGTCCCTCTGATGCAGCACACTGAGCTCTCCCACACATTAGGACTGACATGTACTACTCCATTTCAGAAAAAAAAAAAAAAATCCAAGTTGTGTTTGAAAAACAGTATTTTCACTCCTTGGAGCCAGTGCTCCAAGCATCTCAGATTATGTACTGCTGGCAGCTCATGCTCAGGAGGACATTCCCCAGGCTGTTCGACCTGTCTCGAAATCCTTGAATCTCTGTCCAGAGACCCCAAGCTCTAACCTTTAGTCTCAGCCTTATGCAAGGCACAGTGCTCTATTATAATTCAAAGCATATACTGCTTGTATAGCTCAGGCTCTCTGCCTACTGTTCCACTTCCTATAGAGAAAACCCACTGTCACACTGGAAATGCATAAACAATGATGAAATAGGAGTGATTTTTCTCCTGCCCAGTGAAAGGCTTCCTTAACCATGACTGTAAGAGGATAGAAGAGAAAAGCTAATAGCATTTATGTTCATACTACTAACCACATTGGAAAACTACTTCTTTTTTTTTTCAGTTTTCACTAGGGAAAACGGATAACAGTTTATGAATATTCACTCACAGTCTTTCCCAAGCAGACTCATGTTATTATTAATCAACATAGCAGACTGTAAGATTCAGCAGAGAAACAGAACAGTCTTTCTTTTCTAAACTCACTGGGTTGGTATGGAGACAAAAGGTGCATGCTAGAAGCAGGGAACACCATTTTTGTAGTTGCTTCCAAATTTCTGTGGATAGCAACCCTTGTGGTTGTTAGAGAGGATACCTCTTCATAGCAGCATGCTACACAGCCACAGTAGTTCATTCAGGGTCAATCTCCTGACAGTTAATCAGAAACAAGAAGACTGGTTGCTTATGAGTTTTCCAAATGCTTATTTTCAGGACTATATCCTTTGACAGCCTCAAGTAACTCAGCCATCACTGGTCATTCCAATTCTGCTGCAAAATCCACTCCAACCAATCTCCACATCTGTTTGTATAAAGCTGACCAGTAGAAACCAAGATAATGAGTATAGTTAAGAGACAGTACGATGCCCTGGGAAAAGGCTGAGGTGATTCTCGTAAAGTGAACTTATGAGATAGCAGTTGATTAGAGTTCTTTCTAAAAGTCAATGAGCATGTGAGCAGAGGTGATTTATTTGATATAGTATACTTGGCCAAAGTTTCAACGAGATTCTTAAAGGCTCTTGAGAAGAGAGAAGGTGTACTAATAAACAGACCCCCAGTTAAAAGGTAGGAAAGAAAAGACAGGAATAAACAGCAACATTTTGTAGCAGTGGCTGGTTCCCACGTATTACCACAGAGATAAACGCTAGGCTTGTACTCTACCAGATATTTAAGTTATGTATCAAAATGGTAGAGAGTGAGATTGAGAAGTTTACGGATTACACAGCTGCTCAGAGAGTAAAGCTGGCTATGAAGGCTTTTTATTGTCTTTTTTTAATTGATGAGAAAATAGAGAAAATAATATAAAGTATATGTGCAAAGCAGACAACAACATTTGCCATTCCCTTGTCTGCTGTGCTGTCACTCACCATATGAGGCCCCTAGATTGGTCAGGCACAATCTGCCCTTAGTGAAGCCATGCTGGCTGTCTCATCACCTGCTCGTCCCTCAGGACCTGTAACATCTCTTCCAGGAGGATCTGTTCCATGATCTTCCCAGGCACAGAGGTGAGGCTGACAGGTCAGTAGTTCCCCAGGTTAAGGATACTCTGAAGCTCAGAAGAAAAGAAAATTTTAAAAAGAGATGAAGAGTCACTTTCTGACTGCTCAGGAACAAGGTGCCTAGCAGGAATACATCCTGTTTCCATCCAGATGTATCACTAATTCATCCTGAGCCATAAATTCACGGGCAGATGGCAATGAACTCTTGTGACAGAAGACAAATGACAGCATTTTTACACTTATGTAGGAGGATACAGAAAATGCAGATTTACAGTGGCTATCAACAAGATATGCTTCTAGTTCCAATGGAACAATCCCAAGATGCACTAGGCCCCACATTGCCCCCAAGGAGCATGAAATTTTAGTTTGCAGCACTGAGGGAATACTGTGAAAGAAATCACCACCATGATGAAATAATGACTTACAGCAAGATAAAAGCCAATTGCTTCGTTATCTCTACCTATGCCAGAGCAGATAACATGAAGCAAGCAAATGGAAAACTATCACGTCTGTGGATATTCTCTCATGTAGAGAAGTTCTGAGTGTAAAATTAAGCATCTGTGTTTTTCAAAAAATTCTACATATAGTTTCCCATGAAGCTTAAAGCTATCTAATTGCTTTCATTATCATTCTACAGTTAATAAAATACTGCAGGTTGCTACTAGAGACCCCCCTGGAAATGATTTCCCCTCAGAAGTTGCCAGAACTATACAAAGACAAGGTCTATTCCTGTACTAAACCTGGAATTTAGGAAGTCATGAGGCGGAGATTTTTACCCAGGATGGCAAAGCTGGAGAAGTCTTCAAAGATAGAGATACTACCATGTGAAAAAAAAAAGGGACAAGCTGCTAAGCAACCATTAAATACTTCAAGGGAGTTTCCAAATACTCTTCTGTGAGGGTAAAGTGATTAATGGTCTTGCTTTTTCTCCTCATATGTCAGTAGGACTCATGGTTGGTAATTACATTTTGTTATTGATTAAAATGGCACATCTTTGCTAAAATCTTTGCTGGGATAGTCAACAGGTAGTGGGATTAGCCACTCCAGGGTATTCAAAAGCATTTCCAGAACTGCCCAAGGAGGCTTTGGATGGGAAAGCAGGACACATGGGGGAAGAATCTGTGGAATCTAAGCAGTAATCTGTATCCCTGCTGACACAATTTGAAATATGTTGAGCCCAAATATTTTGCTAATGTTATTTACCTACGTAGTGTTGTGTCCATGTCTCTTGGGTTACACAGACATATATATTCACACCAATAAAGTTGATGCAGCAAACACACAGTTACTGCTGTCTGTAACTGAAAGCGCTAAAACCCCAAGTTTAATGGTAGGCTTAATTTTGCTGCCTTGGATCCACAGAGCAGTATAAAAGCTACTAGTTTACTGCATGTGAAAAAGTTTAAAAGTGTTCAATCAAACAGGGGACTGTGGTGCAAACACAAACAACTTTTGCCAGTTGCTCGCTGCACTTACAGTTTAAAGTTGTAGGTGACGGGAAGACTGAGAGAGCTGAAGAATAAGGACACGAGTAATTTAAGAGTGTATCTGCAGAGTGTACATGGCATCAGTACCTGTAGTCTGAGAGCACCAAGAGCTGCACTCATCTAGCCCCATCTTCGCCACTTGTGCATATAGCCATCCCCTGGCACCAGCCAGTGCTGAAGGCAGGAGCACTTCTCTATGCTCTTTGATGAGAAATCCCCGTTGTTAGCATAGCTGAGTGCCAAGCGTGCCGCAGGCAGGTACCTTTGCACTGGTGGCTCTGGGGATAGCACAGCAGTGCTATCTTGGTGAGGAGTCATTTGCAAATAATGTGGCACAGTCCAGCCTGTAGATTCCATGGCCTCTGACAGATGCAGCAGTAGGGCACTCTCTTTATTTCAGTGTAAAGGTATTTACGAACAAGAAAACATGACCAAAATGACATCAACGCATGAACAAATCTCTGGAAAACTGTGTGTGCAAGAAGATTCTCACAGCTTTCTGTGAGGTCTGCCTTTCCTGCCAAGTTAGTTGCTCTTGGTTATTCATGATTTAACTCAGTAGTATTTATTCAATTTAAAAAGTGCTGGAGGGGGTGAGGAAGGTTATGCCTTGTATGCGTGCTAAATGAAATATGCCTGTACTCAAGAGTCAGTGTTCATTTCAATCAGATCAGCCTTTAAATCAGTTTTGTTAGTCTATTTGAGTTCTGACACTTTGAAAAGTACCTGATTTCTGCTAGTTTGCTGAAGACTCCATTAGTTACATTTATTATAGAGAGATCACAGGCCAACATGTCTTAATGTTCTGAAGTCTATGTTCCCACATAGCTCAATGTACTCAAACAAACAGTGCTAAAGTTTTGTCTTTGTGTTAATATGATTCTAATAAGAATTGGACTAATACTAGCTTAGCCTAATGTTAGTAAAGCCTGTTATTTCTTTACTTTTCTTATTACCCAATTTGTAAGTCACATTAGGTAGTAACCAAAACTCCTGCCGGGTGACTTCTTAAGTAGGTTTTCTTTGCAGCCCATTTGCTTCCATATAATTGATTGAGGTGGGGCTGAATCTGTCAGTCAATTTTAAAAGGCTTTTTGTAAGAAAGTTATGAGCCACCACCACCTCATGTTTACAGCTATGATTTCTTTTGAAAAAGACCATCTTTTCAAAAGAGATTGTGCTTTGTCAAAGGTTTGAGAGGTTTATTTGTTTTCTTGAAATACAATTATCCCCGGGGTGCTAGAAGTGGTAATTGAGAAAAGGTTAAACTAAGACAAAATCATTTATATCAATTGTGTTAACTGATAAGCTGACACAAACAGTTGCAGCCTTATTTTACCACATCAGAGTATCAATACTGCTGTGTCCATATTCTGTTGTGATTTCTGGTGGGTTGTTATATATTCATTTGTTACACTTACTCAATCTGTTCACTGTCTTTAGGGCTCTGGTTCCATGTTATTAATATTGGATTTCTACAACACTTGGGAAAAGAAAACTGATCGGGATCAGGGAGGAAATTACATTTCTGTCCAGTTAGCTGCAACATCCAGAACATGATTCACATTGACGGTGCTTTATGCTGCCTCTTTAAGTTATTCCTCATCCAATACCAGCACTACAAGGACAGTAAATACCTGATCTGACATGCAGTCTGCACAAAGTTAACCCTTCAGCATGTCTCGAACAAATCTGAAGCAGTCAGGTGAGTGTCCCACTTCAGAGCCTGCCATCAACACGCTGCAGCATTTGAATTCCCCATTGCTAGGTGTCTAAAGCCTCACATGATTTCTCTTGAAACCACAACTTAAGACTATTTCATTTCCAGTTCTTCAAAACCCATATGCTTTACTATTAACCTGATAAACTGCAAAATCTTGCCCTGTTGCATGTACTGTCCCCCCTTCAGAGCAGTTCAGCTGACTCTTGAGGGGCTCTCCAAGGTCAGCGCTGCCCTCACTTCTGCTGTGAAACACAAGGTGTGTGTGCTCCCTGACTGCCACTGGGCCCACCATGGGTGTGTGAATAATACAGGAGTGCAGAAATAAGCTAAGGTCACTGCCAAGTGTGATAATGCTCTTAGTAGAACCAAAACCGGGTGCCACAGCTCTGGCACCTCAAGCACTGTGCCTCTGTGAGATCCTGGGGCCAAAGAGTGACTCAGTGTGAAAATGCCAGGGGTTGCTTTATAGATTTAAATATTGCCTAGAAAACCAGGTCCTGCTTTCATATCATACTGAGACTGGTAACAGCAGGTATCTCTTCAGTAACATTTTCTCTGCCTGGCACACCAGATATCATGACACTGCTGAAGACCTCATCATCGGTCTTGTTGCAACTGACGGTTTAGAAAGCCAGTCTGTCTTGAAGTTGGGAACACATAATTATTTCAGTGTTTGAAGATTTAACTCACAGTGTTGTGTCCACAGTGACTTTTCCATGCAGAAGCAGTATTCCCTGTAGATCACAGCTTCACCTATTTTATCCAAACTCTGTCTCAAAACTGTTCAGGAAAATGAATCTTAATTCAGCTGAAAGGCTGCCAACACAGTTTGCTCTTAACTATTAGCTTCCTTACGCCTAAATGATGTTCTCTTTTCACTTGTCTCCACCATAAGCAACACACAGAATAATTATGGTTCTAATTTAATATTCTGTGAGCACCTGAGGGCTGAAATTAAACATATTTTTTAATCATCTCAGAAATATGAATAGACTAGTGGAAAACTGTTCATGTGTATATGCTTTACTCCCTACTACTGCTACTTCCTAAGGGTTTTCTCTTGGCATTATTTGCTGATGGTACTTTAGGACCTGCCATGAAAAAAACGTAGGTTTAGGATAAGAACAGAGAGAAAGAGTAGAATCACAGCCCCAAATGGTTTGGGTCCTCAGCAACAGGCTGGGATCTGCTTATCCCCTTGCTCCTATTCTAGGTTGAATTTTCATCCTTCCTTTCTTTAAGAAGCAGTTGATAAAACTGGAAGTGAAATAGGCAAATGGCCATTTGTTTCTTTTAGCATCAGACTTCGTTGTCTCTCTCTGCGTGCTTCACTCATAACCAGGAGCCTTTCAATTTTCTCTTAGTGTTCCCACAACTGTCTTCCTAAACCCATTTCTGGGAAGATTATTCAGAGAAATATGGCTAAAATGTAGTATGAAACTGTGTCTCCTTTTGTCCTCAGCCTTCAGCCTAACCCTGTAGACCACTGAATATTCACAAATTGGGCTCTTTCACTTTTTTTTTTCCTACTCCTGACCTAACCTTATTTGCTATAGTACTAAGGAATCAAACCAGGTTAAAATAAGCTATCAACCACTGGCACTTCCTTCATTCTAAATCTGTGAATTCCTCAACATCCACCATATGTTTTTCCATGTTCCATTTCCCTAACCCTATATCTTATTTAATATCCTGCATAACCAACTGGAAATCTCAAATCTGTGCATATCTGATCTCTTGCTACAATCACGTGGTCTACAAAAACAAATAGCTGGGACAGGAGAAAAACAAGAAAACCAGTAAACGAATAGAGCATTTTTCTGCATGTCGATCTTCCAGCAGTTCTACACTAAAACCAGGGATCCCGAGAAGGAGGAAAAATGCTCATACAAGGAATAAATGGCAAAAATAAGTTGTGTACTTTCATGCTGCCATTATCAGAGCTGCAGAATAGTGCTCTAGAGATACCGCAGGCCAGATCCTCTCTGCTACAAGCTGCCAGCATCCCACAGCCAGCAGAAATATGGAGGCAGGAGCTAGCTGCCTGCCTGGACAGCCAGTCCCACCTGTGGTGTGCATGGTGTTGATCTGCACAAGAACAAAAGTAAGTGCTCAAGGTACTTCTTTTTGCACGTGTAATTGAATTGAGAATGGGTTTTAGATGGGCTCAACCCACAAATACCAGAGAAACAAGCCAATGAAATATACTACCGAGTTGATACTTCTGCAATCTGCACATTAGTAGTATGTAAACAAGTCCAGTTCTTCAGCTTCATATAGATCTGAGTCACTGTTTTTTTCCTGAGCAAAGGCAACATAATTTTACAAAGACATTTGTGAGGTTATTTAGGACTGGAGTCCAGTAGAAGAAATTGTACCACAGTAAAATATTATGACACATTAGCTTTTCAGCTCTGCACACCACTATCTTGCCAGAGCTCTGAATTAATTGGCTAGTATTGACTACACACTTGAACACTGACTTGCAGAATTGGATTGCTAAGAATTATGTTATCCCCTGTGATTTAAGCTGTTAGACAAAATCACAGACACATAAGGTTAGAGGAAACATATGGCTCAGATCTCCTTTGAGAAAGAATCAGATCTGTCTAGCATATTCCTGAAAGAAGTTTGTCTGTCCTGTTCCAAAACTTTGATGATGGGAATTCTTTAAGAAACCTCTTCAAATGCTGAGAAATGGTTTGTCTAACACATATCTCTTGCTGCAAGTCACTTCTCATCTAATTTGTTGTCAGCATGGAGAAGTCTTTATTTTCTTTGCAAGTCTTTTATGCTGGTCATCATTCAATTTCCTTTTGTCTAAATTAAATAAACTCTCTCCCTCTCCTCCTCCCCCCTGAGATTTATTAAATCTTGTCACACCTATTGCTATTGTCCTGTTTTCTTGCTTATTTTTTTCTTACGGTGCTCCATTCTGGACACACAATCCTAGTTATTAGTGCTGAGTAGACCAGAAAAATTACATTTATAGTCACCAGAACTACATTTGTTTAGTTCATGGGGCAGTAAAGTCATTGTGGGAGAAATGTTTTTTCAGCAGCATCTGTAAACAGCAGTAAGACCACAGCCTTGCCGGCAGGACTGCTGCCCCACCAGCTATTATCCACTTCTCATTTGACTTCTGCCCCCCAGGAGGAGTTCTTTGTATTCTTTATTGAACTTGATCTTATTGATTTCTCAGCATTTCACCAGCGCAGCAAGATTATTTAAAATTCTAATCTCGTTCACCAAAGTGCTCACAAACCTTCCTGTCTTGATGTCATCCACAAATTTTACTCTTTATTCAAACTGTTACACTCATCCAAGTCATTATTGAAAGCACTGAGTAACGCTGACCCCAGACAGACCCTTGCGGGACCTCACTTACAACGTTCTCCTGGTCTGACAGTGAATTATTGGTAATTACTCTGGACAAGCGGTATTTCAACCACTTGTGCACCTGCCTGGCTGCAGTGATCTTATTTTTGTTCCAGCTCAGCTCAGAACATCAGAACATTACATGGGACCACATCAAAAGTTTTTAAAAGCTCTTGCTTATAATTCATGCTTACCACATCCCAGATAATCGAGGGTTGTCCAATGTACACATCTCATGGACTATATCCTCCAAGTTAGCTCATGTAGCTTGTAGCCAACTGCCAGGCATTTGCTGTACCTATGCATACAGCAAATGATGTTCATCTGCAAGTCTCAGTCATATGTATTTTGTAGTGCTTGCCCTGCTAATCCAGCAGCAACAAGAACAGAGTTTTGCAGGCATTAAGTGTTTTCTGGGCACCATGTTTCCATAGCATGTGGGGAAAGCAAGGCAACTCCCGTGTTCTTCCCAGAGAGGTCACATCACCAGCAGCAATAGGTGCTGGGAAGTTTGTCCTAAAAAGGTGGTTAGATCAGTTTGACACGATGTTCTTCAAAAGTCTTTGTTGCCTGACTCTATTTTGTGTGTTTGGGGACAAACTGTATCTGTTTGTCTTAAAATGCTTCTCAGCAACACTCCCAGCCTGACTCCTCCAAAAGCCACAAAATCACAGAATTCTAGGGCTTGGAAAAGACCTCAAGAGATCATCAAGTCCAAACTCCCTGCTAAAGGAGGTTTCCTACAATGGGTCACACAGGTAGGCATCCAGATGGGTCTTGAATATCTCCGTAGAACTGAGTTCCTGCTTTCTTCATTTTCTCCCTTCTAATGACAGGTACTGTACTTATCCACTGGGACTTTGCTGCTAGCAGCTGTCAAAGATTATAGTTAGTGCTGCGAAGGCTGCTCTAGCACTCCACATTTGTCAGCATAAAGCTCAGCAGGCCTGGCTGATTTCAATGTATCTACACCTCCTGGCATTTTAAACTGTATTCTTTTACATGATTTTTAGCTTGTCTGTACCTCTCTTAAAATGAAGCTTGCTAAGTTGCTGGGTACCAGCACCTTGTTTGTGACTAAAAGCCAGAGTAAGTACTTCAATCTTGGTGTCACCTGCTTTTCTTCTCATCCCTCACTCAGCTGTAGACTTTCCTTCTGCCTCCCCCTGCTTCTAACATCCTTTCAAAGCTGTCATTACAGTTTGTCCCTAGTGACTCATTTTGTGCCTTAGCCTTTCTGAGTCCTTCCTATTCAGGCGTCCTTTGTCCCTCTATCCCTTTCTGTGCAGTTGCTTTTGTGTGATTCCTGTCATTTATTTTGCAAGGTGAACCTGGAGATGCAGCAGGGCATTTCTGTGGCACTCTCTGCAGTCACAAGGACACAAAGAAGGCAATGCAGTCACAGCCAGCTCTCTGTCACGCAGCCTTGTGTGCGCACAGCTGGCAAAGTGGTTCTGGCTCCTGAAGAGCCAGTAGTGGGTTAGTTCATGGACATGCCACCCTCCCAAGGCAGCGTGGTTTCATATTCACATCCTGCACGTGTCCGTGTTAGAAGTGCTTGCCACTGCTGTGTGCTCCTATAAAAAACTTTCCATGCAATTAATTTAAATGGTGGTTATGGATACATCTAATCCCAGTAAAGATATCTACCATTTTTCCTCGGCAGATTTCAAAAGTCTGACAGAAGAATACAGAAAGGTGAGGACTACATCCACAGCAACACTTGGGGTGGTGAGTTAGGATGGAAATCCTGGCTGCTGAATCCAGCATCCTCGTCACAGCCTCATTGTGTCTTCATGGATAAGCTGCTGACTTCCTTCAATATGTACAGAGGTCTTGATATACACCTAACTTCACTTTCCATTTTAGGAGGGATACCACTCATCTGCTTGGCACAGACAGCAGCAATACACTAATGAAATTAAAGCCCTACATTGTTACAAAGTGTCATCACCATGCCCAGCTTCCTAACACTTTCAAGCTTTCACGTTTGCAAGATGTAGAGAACAACAGTGCAGTACATTAATGCAAATAACAATCATAAAATTGCACATATAGGCTGATGATAATTGCACGGCACAATGTTTTCACTCTTTCACAAGATGACTGACACTGCTGTGCTATTTACTGAAGATACAAACTAAAAGAGAATTAAATTTTCTACTATTGTGACTGACGACCTTTACAGCATCATCCTCTCAGACAAATTGAAATCTGATTGCTTAAAAGGATGCGGTTTGGAGAAAATCCCTCTGCTTCCTCACAGCCCCCGCCATAGCGTTTGTCTGCCTCCCTCCCTCTCTCAGTGGTGCTTCCCCTGGGTTCCCTTCAGCCTGTTACCTCCTGTGGCAGCGGAGCCAGGCCGCATCATGAGGCTGGGAGCCTGCAGGAGCCTGGCTGAGCAGACGTCCCACCATTTTCGGGGACCATCTGCTAACACCCGCTACCAAAACGGCTTCAAACTCCTCCTGGAATAGAATAAGCTGCACTCCCAGAAGGCGTTTTGGAAGCGTTAGATACGGATAGTCCCCCCATTTTGCAAGCAAATACATGCCTGTTGCAGTGCATTTCCAGTACAGCGTGCCATCGTATTCTGAATGGAACTCATGCAGCTACCACAAAGCTACCGATATATAAACAGACTTAATCATGATTCTAACTTCCAGATCATTAAGAAAGCCCAATCTGGTACTACCAGTGCTATGGTGTTCCAAGCCAACAGCATTTCCTTCTTCTAAGGAGAGAATAAAGCATTTAGTGAAAAAAATGCAAAAAAACACAGCATTCAAATGGTTTGTAGTTCCCTGCAAGCACATTATCCACAATTTTTTTTCTTTCTACGCAGCACAAATTCTATTTATTTCTATGACATCTCCGTGCTAAGCACTACATTTATTTCAGTGATATTCTTTATTCTCTGTAATGAGTCAAGTAAACCACCAGCATGCGGTGTCAGTATTTTTACTGTTATTATCTGTGTTGTGGCATCTCTGACAAGTTAGAGATCACAGTAATGATGATGTACCCAAAAGTCCAGTTTGGATAATGTATCCAAATGGAACAAATTCAGTTCATTATTTGATTTCACAGGCACTTAATCATACAAAACGATGCCTGGCTGGCACTGGTAAATGAACAAGGGAAAGATTAGATTTGTCAACTGTAACATTAAGATCAGCACAGCCTAGCGTGATTCCCTCCCTCCTCATGCTTTCTTAGATGTGGGAGGTGTGATCTCCTCTCATTCTTCTGCAATGAGATGATGTCAAATTGGGAACCCCATAAGCTGATACCAAATGGTGGGACGGCTGCTTGGTCAAAAAGTGCCGCTATCAAGTCTGTCGTCTTTGTTGCTGAAGCACATTTGTGTTACTCCAGAGCACATCAGCTATGCATGGAAAACTTGAGACAATGGCTAGAGCTCATAGCTTTGCATGTTATTAAGGCGAGCCAGTAAAAGGTTTGTGAATTGCTTCATGAATTGCTGCCTGGGAAGAGGAGGTGTCTCAGGACAGCTTGTTTGGAAAGCATGAAAGAAAGCAGAGTCAGGAAGGAGCTTCAAACAGAACCCCAGCTGGCCACACCTGAGGCACTTCCTTCCTGCTGGAAGGAACTAGACAAGCTACGCATTGCATGTACAAATTAGACTGATGATTTTTATGGATGAAACACATCTTAAAAACTCAATGTGAAGGATAATAGGCAGCAAAGGAAGAACCTGTTGTTAAGTTTGCCCTAGAATTACATTTCAAGTTTAAATGACTCCTGGTCATTTTCATTTTCCAGTCTTGTAATTAGGAGCTTGCCCTTATGCCAAGCTGAAGTAAACCTTTAATTTGGTTAATGTTTGCACTCCACTAGTGTTAATGACAAGCCTAGGTGAAGCTAACAAACCTCAGAGTGTTCCCATTTTCTGAGAAAATCCAAATGCTTCCAAGGAAAGAGGCATGAAGAGGCAGCTTCCAGAGGAACTGCTCCGCAGGGCATATATAGAGCATCAACAAACAGAATGTGTTCCTTTGTAGGTGTGTGAATTAATGAAAGGACAAGAGTTTTCAGGTGCTTGATTGCAGAAAGATGCCTGCTCTGACAGACACAAGCCAACACTCCTCCTGCAAGGGAAGGATGCCTGAAAATTATCTTACAGGCAGCTCTCAATGTGCCTACCCAAAAGCAGGATTTTCCCTTACTAGCAGTTTCCACTGTTGGTATTCAGTTTTCATCTAATTCAAGCAAACCCAATAAAAACAATATTTCTGTGTCTTGGTTTCATTTGGGACAGAGCTGACGCTTTCTTAATCATGCCTGGTGTGATGCTATGTTTTGGCTTTTGGAGAAAAACAGTGCTGATAACGCACCAATGTTACAGCTATTGCTGAGCAGTGCTGCACAGAGCCAAGGACATTTCAGTTTTTCAGCTTCTTGTGCTGTCCTTCCAGTAAGGGGCTGGGGATGGGCACAAGGAGCTGGGAGGGCATAGAAGCAGGACAGCTGACCTGTCCTGGCCAAAGGGATATTCCATACCATTTGACAACAAGTGGGAAAACAAAAAAAACAAACAAACCCAAACCTTGATAAACAGTGGGGAATTGGCTGGGAGGTAGCTCCTGCTTGGAGGCTGGCTGGGCATCAGTCAGCGGGTGGTGAGCAATTACGCTGTGCATCACTCGCTTTGTATATATGTATAGATCTATAATTATCATTACTATTTTTTTTCTCTTCCTTTTCTGACTTAGCAAGTAGTTTTTATCTCAACCCATGAGTTCCACTTTCTTGTTTTTTTTTGCCAGTTTTCTCCCCTCATCTTATCGGGGGAGGGGGAGAGTGAGCGAACAACTGCTTGGTGCTTAGCTGCCTGCTGGGTTAAACCACAACATGTTGCAAAACAGATGCTTAAGGAAAACTCCACTGATGTTCGGAGTTCCCCACACAAAATAACCTCCCTGCTATGGCAGGCTGCTTAGTTGGGTGGTTATGCTCAGCCCTTTCCATGACTACTAACAAGATCTAGAGCAGCCTGGAAGCCAAACATGCAGTTCCTAAGGCACTCTGTCAGGAACTAAAGCACTTTTCTAGGGGAATTTGATTACAGTTGAACAGTTGCTGCTAACACTAATTTCAGTCCCCTTTGGAAAGACTACTGTGTGAAGACCATTACAGCCAGATCTTTTGCCCATACAGTGGGCAGTCCCTTAAGCATTTAGGCCTTGGTAGTCTTGTTCTGGAGAATGAAAGATCATGGTTTATTATGGTGAAATTGCCTCTAATTGAAGTTCAAATAGTTTTGTGTTCTGTTGGCAATTAATGTAGCCCATAGTTTCAAGAAATGGAGCAAAGCAAAAATGTAAATGATAGCCCTCCACTGAGCAGCCTGGAGGGCTAAGAACATTCTCAGCCCTGCTAACCTCTTCACTAGATCCTTAGTGAGCATCAGGCCTTGTCATCTTGTGAGCTGGAAACAGAATTCTAAAGACAGTTTCTTCTGTGGTCCCATCTCCTTTATGCATCGCTTTTCCCTTTCAGTAAGGCTACTGTCATTTAAACCTCCCAGCTTACATGCAATCTCTGCTCACCTTGGCATTACAGTGACAGCAACTCTTGTTGCAGGCTCACTTGTGACACTACCTTTCCCCTGCATTTTGTTATTGTACTCTGGCAGCAACAATCAACTTCTGTAGCTGGTATGGTCTGCAGACACAGAGAGCTCCCTTCTGCCCCTCCATCCCCTACCAAACCTGATTTCAAGCTCCCATTTCAACCTCTCTGTCCTCCACAATGTTGCACTGTACTCCAGTTGTTTTGTCACTTGTGCACTCCAACCCTCCCACACTGCATTTTACCAAGCCAGAGGGCACCAGCAGACAATGGTCTGCATTACCCAATGTTCCTGCATCACATTCTCATCCTGTTATCACCTCTCTTTCCCACTGCTCCAGCAGCAAGAAGAGGCCAGTAATTGCAAACTAGTGGAACACGGCATCCCGGTGCACGAATCCGGCCTTGCCTGGGCAACACCATTCTCCTGCATTCATATGTGGATTACCAGATTCTTAAATTTCTACATGTATGTGGATAGTTTAATGCCCTAACTACCTAACACCACACATTTCAGCCTCCAGAATGACCAGATCTTCCCCTCTTCTCACTTTCTTGTTTATCTCTGGTCAGAATTGGCTTCTCTTCATATTGTTTTCAAATTGGTCAAGCAGCAATTCCAACACAGTATTAATGTAACACACCCTGAAACCTGCAGCCCTCCTGAACCTGTGTGGTGGGCAAGATGGCACACCTGAATGCATGCTCAAGATAAATGCTGTAGCTACAGAAAACTCTTCATTGTTTTCATAAGCAGTTGGAAATATCCATGAAAGCTGAATAGAAAAAATAACCTTACAAATGCAGGTAGAATCACAGAATGGTGTAGGCTGGAAGGGAGCTTAAAAGCCCATCCAGTCCCAAGCCCCTGCCTTGAACAGGGCTGCCATCCACAAGAGCAGGCTGCCCCATCCACCCTGGCCTAGCAGATGGGGCATCCAAGGATGGCAGCTGTGCCAGTGCCTCACAGCACTCTGAGCGATGCGTTTCTGCCTAACATCTAACCTAGATCTCCCATCTTTTATTTTAAAGCCATTCCCCTTCGTCCTATCGCTATCAGGTTCTGTAAGCAGTCAGTTCCCCTCCTGCTTATACGCACCCTTCAAGTACTGGAAGGCTTCAATGAGGTCTCTCCAGAGCCTTATCTTCTCCAGGCTGAACAGCCTCAGCTCTCTCAGCCTATTCCCATAGAGGGTTGTTCCATCCCTTGGATCATTTGTATGGCCCTTGTCTAGACATGCTCCAACAGTTCCACGTCTCTCCTGCACTGGGAGCCCCAGGCCTGGATGCAGTACTCCAGATGGGACCTCACAAGGGCACAGTAGTTGGGTCAATCCCCTCCCTCTCCCTGCTGTCACCCCTCTTTTGGTGCAGCCCAGGACACACTTCACACTTTGCCTTCTGGGCTGTAAGAGCCACTGCTGGCTCATATGTCTGACTTTTCATGCACCAGCACCCCTAAGTCCTTTTTCACAGGGCTGCTCCCAATGAGAACAAATATTGTTTTAAATACTCTCCAATGCACTCCTAATGCAGACAGGCATCTCTTATTGCTAGGTGTGACAGTGAATGGAGATGCAAGACTGCTTCAGTGAATGGTGTTGCATTTGCCCCCCCTTGCACAGCTGAGTGTGTGCTTGGCCAACACAGCTCACCCCCACGGCATACCTGAGCAGAAGGAGGGGACGGGTCGGTCACAGACCTTCTGCACCAGGGAGGTAAGCGCGCAGTAACAGCGGAGGCTTTGGAAGCCGGCTGCCCCATGTGTCCAGGGGGCTGCTCGCAAGGATACCTACTGCTCTTGAGGAGAGCCACGGTAAGGCTGAGCATGCACAGAGCCGCTGACATCCGCAGGAACGAAACGCAGCGGAAAGGTTCTGACTTTGGGTTAATAGGTGCATCTCCTCGGCTCAACGTGCCGCTGTGCTGCACTGCGTGGCGCAGAGGTGCGAGCTCCCTCCGCATCCTGCAGCGGACCCACGGTGGCGGAGCTCAGGGCGGCAGCGCAGCCCGCGGAGCAGCAGCCCCCGGCGGCTCCGAGCCCGCTGCCGTCAACGCGGTGCCCCCCGCCCTCAGATCCCGCGGAGGGAGCGCTCCGCCCGGCCCCGCCCCCTCCGCCCCTCGCCGGGATAAAGGGTGACGTCATCCCTCCCGCTCGGCCCCGCCGCCGCTCCCCTGGCCTGGCCGCCGCCCCGGGACGGTCGGCGGGCTGCTCCCGACCCCCGCCACCCGCACGGCTCCGACCGCGGGACGCGGGGCCGCGTTCCCCGGACCGCCGCCAGCCGCCGCGCCCCTGCCCCACACCCACGACGTCATCCCCCCGCCCCCCGGTGCTGGCGGGCGCGCGGCCCCGAGGGGGGGCTCCGCAGCCGGGCAGCGGCGTCGCGACGGCTTCGTACTCGGCAAGGCGCCGGCGCAGAGGCTCCGCGCCGGCGCGGTAGGACTGGCGCGCATGCGCAGCGAGGGGGCGGGCGCGGCGGGCGGGCGGCGGGGCAGCTCCTGCGCTGACACCTGCAGCATGTGCCAGGAGCTGCAGCGGCAGCGGCCGCCTCTGCCTCTGCGCGGCGCGGCCGCCCCGCTCCGGCGCCGTGCGCGGCGGCGGCGGCGGAGCTCCTGCTCTCGGCATCCCTCCCGCCCGGCGCCGCGTGCCGGCGGCGCGCCGTGACCTTATCGAGCGGCGCTACCTCACAGGTACGGAGCGGCTCGCCCCTCCGGGCCGGCGGAGCGCGGGCAGCGGGGCGGCGCCTGTTGCCGCTCACCTGCGTGCGGCTGTCGGCGCCCGGTTCCCTTGCGAGGGGCTCCGGGATCCGGGCGCGGGGCGGCCGCGGTGGGTGGGGGCGTGCGGGGCCGCGAGTGTCCGCTCGCCCTCGGGGTTGGGGACAGCGGGGCTGAGCGGCCGCGGGTGCGTGTGTGCGGCCGTACGGATGTGTGTGACATATCCGTGTGCCTGCGCGCGGTGCGGGCGGCGGGCGGGTCCTCCGTGTCACCGGCTCGCAGCCCGCCGTGCGGCCCCGCAGGAGGGTGGGCGGGGGGAGCGCCCCGTAACGCCCGCCGCGAAGTTGGGTGAGCGGCATCCCGGGCAGCGCTCCCGCCGCCAGGCGTTACGTCGTGTTGGTGGCTGAGGGGACGGGTGAGCCCCGCGTTTATCCGCTGCCTCCGTTCCCAGGCGGGTGGAGGAGTAGGGGTAGTGCTTAGGTAAGATTTAAAGCGTTGGAGGGGGGTACGTGTTGCGTGATGAACCGCGGAGTGCGCCGGTGGGCTCGGAGGTGTGGAAAGGAGAGCTGGAGAAGTGTTCAAGTAGTGCCACAAGCTGAGTATTTCTAGGCGTTAAATACAGCTTGACGTTGGAAGTTCTGTAACTTTCTGTTCACTTCTAAACGCTGCACCTCTGCTCTTCCCCTTTCCGTACTGGTGCAGTCGTACAGTAGTGAGGGGATAAAGGCTTGGAGGCTGTATTTTAACCCTGCCGTGGCTGCAGAGCTGTTTTCCTTACTTTTATCCCTGTGCGGTGTAGCCTCTCTCACATATCCACTGCCAGTGAGCGTGCTCACCGCTGGGCACCTATCTGCTGATGGAACGATGGCAACTGGAGAGCAGTGGGTGCTGGGTAGTTGGGTTGTGCTGGCGTCTGGCTGCCCAAGAGTAAGTGAGCGTGAGACAAAAGCCAGCGCCGTGTTGCTGTCAGCTTGTCTTCGTATTTCTTCTACAAGCGATACGCTGCTGACACGTGTTTGGGTTTTACCCTACTGTTAGTGCATGAAGGCTCTCATATCGATTCAAAGTTAATAGCTAATGCACAAAATTGGGCACCTGTGTGCTGTGATGAGAGCAGGTGGGTGACTTATGCATGTTGTGCCTCCCATCAGTGTAATCGTCTTCACAGGCAGCCTTCAGTGTGCTGCTGTGAATGTGCAGCAGTGCCTCAACTATGCCACTTCAACCCTGGTGGACTCGGCTCTCTCTTGGAAGCCCCTCAGACCTTAATGGTGAAAGCGAAGTGTGTGGCTGTGATTGCTGTATGGTGGGGTAATCTGCTGGTTCTACAGTGGAAAACCAGGGAAAAAACCCCACAGAGTACGTCATGGGAAGGTAGTGAATAGTGGTCTGTTAAGGTTTAGAGGAAGGTGAAGGATAGAGTTTTTTGTTTGGCTTTTGGAGACGCAGTGCTGCCTTAATGATTTCCCTCATTTTGCAGCTGTGTGCTGTCACAGAGTGGAGAATAGCTGATCTCCTATCCATTTCATTCAGCTTAAGTTTGTTCAGAGCAGCCTTTAATGGCCAGCACTGATCTAATTCTCATGGCAGGCAAATAATCAGTTATAACTGCACTGAAATCAATGAGTATATACTGACATGAAACTGAGAGGAAAAGTACTTTCATGGTGTTTTATGTTTGTACAGCTGAAAGTCAGAAATAGCTGCCATGAACACAGTGTGTCCTTTCAGACAAAGTAGTTGATGCCACTCTTGGAGTTGCCCAGAAAGTTTCTTTCTCCAGTTTCAGCAGCTTTTGGTGAGGAAAGCAAAATTAGCGATCTTAGAATGAGAACTATTCTTGGGAAATTCTTGTTCCAGTGACTAATCTCCTCTTTCATTCTGTGGTCTTAATCTTAGCTTGCATGTATACACACTATTAGCAATGGGCAAAGACTTCTCTCAAACAGGGGAGCTTGCTTATGTCATCAGGTGTCACAAGGTTGTTTCTAATGACTGTGTTCTAAGCTGTTATTCTTTATATTAGTTGCAGGTGTGTTCCTCTAGGTGTAACAACGAAGTGTAAACGGGAGGTAATGTTACATTGCAGTTAGTTCTGCTGTGCAAATGGGGATTGTAGTGGAGGGGCAAATTGTTGTTGAAGGGAGGCCTTGCATGGACTGCAGGTCTTGTTTACCATGGAGAGAGGATTCTTGGGAATGTGCAGCCTGAGGGCACAAAGCCGATGTGATGAAGGGATGAGTTGGACCTCAGACTGTGGCTTTGATGTTGTGTTGTATTCGCATTCTGGCTGTGCTCCATTCATTGAGCACTTCACAAGTGAAAAACTCACAGACAGCGGGATGCCTTTTCTTTACAGAGCTTATCCTGCCCCTTTACTGAGGTGCAGAGCTGTTGGTTGCTTTTGTAGGGGGAACTGCGGTGCATGAACTTGCCGAGGAAATCAGGTCTGCCAAGCAACACAGGTTCATTTCCTGCATTGTCTCCAATCCAATAGTAGTATGACCTCATACTTCTATTTTCACTTTCTGCATTGTAGATTTGCGTCAGCATTTTTGGAGTCTGAAAGTGGATCAGGAGTAGAGGAGTAAGAACAGCATTGCACCTTCATACATTCCAGTGTCTGCTTGTGCCAAATTACTTCTATGGGCGTTGCTGTGGACTGACGTCTTTGTTTCTGTTTCCAGAGGAAAACAATGTTATTTCTAAATTAAGGAAAATGAAGTTTCTTAGAGGCAGCAGCCTCGAATATGTTACACAGCGAGAGCTAAGACTGCTTGCTCAGCTGTTTGCAGGAACAAAACAAAGCCTTATGTCAAAGGTGTCTTCAGTTCGGCACTTACTCTGAGCTTCCTTGAATGGTAATCGTTAATAACATCATCTTCTCAACCTAACAGAGCGTGAAAATTCCTTCATTTATAATCATTTAGGAGCATGCTTGAAATTCTGTCCACTGACACAAACAGCACAAGAGCTGTGCTGTTGCTGAAAGCTGTTGGGATGGGGGAGGGCAGGTTGGGCAAGGAGGTGGCAAAGGTGTGGAGTAGCCATAATGGGCTGGAAGAGTGTAATGCAGTGTCTGTCTCTCCGACTTCATTACAGAAGCGGCTGGAGAGAGTATGTTGGAAAAAAGACATGAGGTTTCTGTATGAAATGTGTAGCAGAACTGTATTGATCTGTATATTTTTATATCTCTCAAATGTAACCAGTCACCATTTTGTGACCACCACAGGCATTTGCACTGCTTTGGGAGAGGGCGTTAACGGTCTTGCAGAAATAAAAAGAAGTGTTCTCACATTGCCTTATATTTGGAAACTCCTATATGGAAAACATGTCGGAAGGGTGTGGCAGTTCAGGTTTAAATCCCCTCAAATTCTGATTGAGCATAAGCACTTCATTTGTTTTTAAAGTAGCAGGTGCACCTATTGTATTCTCTAAATGTACATGTTCTAGAATGTCTCATGTGGAGGGCTAAAACCCAATACCAACGTGGATTGCTGAGCAGTCTAAGCAGTTGAGATGAAATGCAAAGCCACTTGCAAAAACTTGGAAATGTCAGTGGACTTTGTGTCCTGGAGTGGAGATCAACAAGCCTGAGACCGGTTGCACTGATGGAGAAAGTGATACTGAAACTAGGAAGCTCCAGAGAAAAAAAAAAACATCTCAAATGTAGAGATGCAGAGATCTAAGAAAAACTTTCAAATACACTTTGTTTGGGTTCAGTTACTGTAGATCTGGAACATCATGAAGTTTCAAGCTGATATCGTGCCCCCTTGAAATCAGCAGAAGCAGGGTTTTCCCCAATATTTAGGATAATCATGGCTGAAATGCATGGGGCCAGATCCTTTTCTCATTTATGATGGCATAAATCCAGACCTGGTGTATTTTCCTCCTCACAGTGAAGCGAAAGAGATCACAGCAACTCTACTACCTATCTGCAGCATATCTGCAGTTTCTGCTGGAGAGTATGCTTGTTCCGTTGTTCAGAACCATTACTGTTAATTGTCTGATGTCATCTCCGTTGGTATCCATTCTATGCTGACAGTGCACGTACTGGTGCGTATGCTGCAAGGACCTGCAGGGAAGTCCTCACCTGCATCTCATATCATACAGAGGCTGCTTTTGTGTATGGATGCTCTGTGTAGCTAGAACGGCTTGTAAAGGGGAATTACAACTTAACAGAGATTACAACTTCACAGAATTCCACCCTGTAATGTACAAAGTACAAAAATAAAGGCTCTTTCCAGTTAAATCCTCTACCAGAATGGTGCCAAGAAGTGAAGTAATCAAATAATTTTTTTGTTGGTGGTGGTGCTTTTAAAATCTTCTTATCTAGAAGAGATGGCAGAAGAGCTGAGCTGGAGCGCCACAAAAATTAAGTATGAGAATCATGGGGAATTTCTTCATGTGGTGGTCTGGATGTCTCTGCTTATTTTATTTAAAATGAAATTCAGACTTCAGAAGCGCGCTTGATTTTCTTCTTTTGTGATGCTGACAAACTGCCTCGGCTTTGTTGTCTAAAAAGGTAGCAGCAATTAAAATGTGATGTGACAGTGACTTCTATAAACTGTTTTTTGATGTAAGAATCATAACGTAAGATTTTTTTGTGACATGATGAAAATTAACAGGGAAAAGGAAGTCTTTCAGTGTTAGCCGCAGCTTTTCTAAAGCTCAGCTGGAACTTCTTCCTGCTGGTCAACTCCACTCGCAGTGGAGTGTGGGATTCAAGGCCCAGCCAACTGGTGAAACTCTTCTATAGAGAAGTTTGACTGTATTGGTTTGAGCAAAAGGCCTTGGGAATTCGTGGGGAATAGAGCAGCTTCCTGCTTTTATGCTGAATTTGCTAGTCATGTGTATGGGCACATAGACCCAGTGAAAAATGAGACCATGTTGAACAGTTCATCTTGGTTTATGCAGAAGAGTGGAACTGGTTTGCACCTCACCTTGGCATCTCACAGAATAGATGAGCTGCTTTCAGTGGCTTTGGCTGCATCCAGAAGGAAGAGCCATATTGAGCAGTTTATGCATCTCAGTTGTGAGAAAATGGTCACTGGAGAAAGGGAAAAAGAGAAGGTAATGTGACGTTTTCTGGAGTGTAATTATTAAAAGATTAAAAACAAAAGTAAAACACAATTCACCTCTGTTTTCAAGTGAAAAACTACAAGGAAAGAAAGATCAGCTTCTATTAGAAATGTAAGAGGGAACCGTGGGAGCATCTTGGTAGTATGGTCTGTCTGGAAAGATGTGAGCTGAGTTTAGGATCTGATGCATGTTGCTCTGATCTTGACCCTTGGTTCTTGGGTAGCTGTAGTTCCTCCCTGGTGTCGGTACCCGCAGGAGCTGTCTTTGTAGGCCATTTGTTTGTGTCCTTATGCCTCACAAAATTGTCCTGTGTAACAGCAATTTGCATCTATTGAGTTTTCTCACAATTGCACTGTTGTACTTGCTTGGTGCCAGAGTGGAAGTTAAATGATGGTTGGCCAGTGCTCAGCTGCAGGATCATTGTCCCCCCCATAATCGCTGCCACAGAGTAGGTCTTGATCGCAGCCTGAAACAGCAGTCAGCTCTCCTCTTTTCTTTCCTCTTTGAAACACTCTTTGCTTTGGCATGCGTGTCAATGAGCGTGGCCATGTGGCGTTCAACACAAACTCCAGCGAGGCTCGCCTCCCTGAAGAAAGCAGAGTTCTTGGCGGCCCACCAAAGCCCATCATGGCTTGACAGCTACGCTTTAATGAAATGGACCTACCAACTTCTCAGCAGGCAGTGTGCCAACCTAACAGATGAACCTGAATGTGGGCAGCCAGCAAAGCAGATATATATGCGTAGATATAGATATTGTACATACAGGCATAAAAAATTGGGATCTTTTCCATTTGGAAAAAGATGTCCAAGTGGAAGACAGCTCTAAATGTAAGAGCCTTTAAAGAGACTTCTTTTGAGGATGGGATGTGCTAGAGTTACTCAGAGGAGGATCTGTGCTTTCCTTGTTACTCTCTGCTTGCTGTTGGGCAGATTATATAATAAACAAAGGAGGCTATTTAGTCTTTTGAATCCAGGCACCCTTGTTATTATCTGCAAGAATGTGGAGAATGACGCTTTACTGCAGCGAATCCCTTTACAAACCTGCTTGAAGCTTGTTTCGGCTCAGATTCTACCAAGATGCTCACTACAGCTTGAGATCAGTGCAAATCTGTGCATTTCATGCTTTTCATTTTGAATTAATTATGGTATGGAAATACTTTGCAGAGCAAAAGTAGTTCAGTTGCACAGAAATCAGTTACAGTACTGAAAGCAACAAAACCTCTGTGGATACCAGCCTGAATGCTTCCAAAATCTGGGCGTGCTTAGCTGGTGAGTAAATGCCAGACCCCTTCTATGGGTTACAGTCAGCTGCCACAGGTGTGCATGCTGAGTAATCATTGCCTGAACTGAATGTCAGTTGCATCTCTGCGGAAGGACCACAGGAAAGCAAAGTGACGTGAATTTGTCTGCAGAGGGATTGGATTGCAGAAGCCTGTGTCTCTTGAGACCTCAGCCTAATGTTATCATGCCAGAGATTTGCCTAGCCTTGCTGTTTAAAGTCACACAGGTACTTGGTTGAAAGTCCAGCTCATGCTGGGAGAGAGCATTAGTGGATTGTGAGATGAATGGTATCACATCCTCAACTGGAAGCTCCTTTCAAAACTCTGAATGGTCTGTGGACATAGTTTTCCTTAAGCTCCACAGGGCAAAACAAGGATCTGTGACTTTTGGCAAAATCCATAACGAGCTCTGAAAGCAGTTTACTTCCTTCAGAGCTGTCTTGATCATCCATATGGTTAGAAATTTGTTGGATTTTTTTTTTTTCCAACTCAGTATAAAAGTAGAGATTTAGCTTTGTGATTCGATTACTGTTGCACTAGACAGATGAGCAGAAGTTCTGGGGGTACGAAATGCCTTTGAATTTAACCTGGAGGCATAGTAACTGCTTGTTTTGACTCCTAGGTGAAGCAGTGCAGTAATCTGTCTTCTGTGTCTGGCTGTGGGGCACTGCAAGTTTGTTCATTTGTAAGCCAGCAGTGCAGATAGGTCTGCAGGGCCAGGTATGGCCTTCTGGCCCAAAGGAGGGGATCAGCTTTTGGTGCGGGCTGACCTGCCTGGCAAGATTGTGCAATTGGGAACGTTTTGAAGGAGGAGCATAATGAGGTAATTTCTTAGGATCTAGATTTCAGAAGACAAAGCTGCTTGCGGTAGGAGTGCTGTGGTATACCTACTGCACGATCATAGAATCGTAGAATGGTTTGGGTTGGAAACGCCCTTTAAGATGATCCAGTTCCAACCCCTGCAGTAGGCAGGGACATGTCTCTCTAGAGCAGGTTGCTCAAAGCCCCATCCAGCCTGGCCTTGAATGCTTACAGGGAGGGGGCATCCACAGCCGCAATGGACAACCTGTTACAGAGTGTCAACATCCCTACAGTAAAGAATTTCTTCCTAATGTCTAGTCTAAATTTAAAAAAGCCAGTATGCTCAGAGTAGCAGGGTCAAGCTGTATCTGTTTATGCCAGCAGATAGGACACTGGTTTCCTTTTCATTGCTGAGTCTGCTGAGGTGGAAATGTATTTGTCCTCAGTTAAGTGCTGGCACTGGGAAGAGGCCACTGAGTTGCTGTATGTTTCAAGTCTGCAGACAGGCACATTGAAAGTTGAACTTCATCACACCCTGCTCTGTATAACCTTTTGCAATGAAAGGTGGTACATACTGTCAGATACCATAATATTAGAGTTATTATTTCTGTGGTTTCTGTTCCTTCAGACAGCTACAAAAGATTTAAAAGCAATCAGTGTTCGTGAAGGTGTCATCAGTCTACTCTAAAAGACACTTCACTAATTTTTGCTTAACCCCTGCTTAAACTAGTCATATGAGACTGATGTTATTATGGATGACTGCATGAAAGTTGTTTGCGCTGTAGAAGATAAATGTTGTACAAGGTTGATAACTTAAGTGCAGCTCATTAGTTCATTTCTCTGCATCATGGGCTAGGCAGTCCTCCTTATGGAGAAAATACATTTTGAAGGATATGTTACATTTTATAGAATCTTTGTCCCCTTGTAATGCTTCGCTACATTTCCGAAAGGAATGCTACAATTCTTATGTTCTGGAAGCACCGTATTATGATTACTGCTTGCATTTACACTAAAGTGTTTCTTATCTTCCTTTTAAAAGTAAGCTAGTAGAAAGATAATTATTCCTTTGCAATTTGTGGCTTTTTTTTTTCCTTTCAGTGCATGAAGGCATGTGGTGGGGCATAATAAAACTTTTGATTTGTTGTGAGCAGTCAGATTTTTGATGATGTGCTTGACTATCAGAATAAATGACCGCAGCTTCTTAACCATAAGTTCTATTCCATATAATTAATGTAGTGTTAGTGGACTTAGTGATGCAGTGGGCTACATTACAGTGACTGCGAAGCGTGGAAACCTACCGTATCTTTCTCTCATAAAAAGGCCCTGCCTGTGCTGTAGATCCTATGAAGAATTTTGAGATATTTGAAAGGATAAACCACTGTATAAATTCATGAAGTTCAAAGCAAAAATACCACTTGGGATAAAAAAAAAAAAGGGAGCTTAGCCCAGCAGCAGCTTAACCATAAGTGACAGATCTAGTGCTAAGTCCTGCACCGTCAATGCAAATGCCTCTGTGGTTCACCAAGTAGCCAAATGGAAGGACCAGAAGAAAGACTTTGAGAACTCTGATCTCAGAAGGGCAGGGAGAGGGGGCACCCTTTTGCCAGTAAGTAATGCAGGTTCTCTGGGCAAGGTACAAACAGGGAAGGTTTAAGATGAGTACAACTAGATCTGTCTTCTGTCTTGTATTTCCTGTGAGAATGGCTTTTAAAGGCATTAATATGTATTTGTCAGTATTACTGTGCAAATATTATGCCAGAAATGAAGCTGGGAACTATGTGAGTTGGCAGCACTGTTATTGTAACACAGGGATAGATTACACCAGGCCTGAAAGATACCTTTGAGGACTGAGACTCGCTAAGTCTCATTAGATGTGAGGGTTCTTCCCTCTGTGCCATATAATGACATGAACGTTGGATCAAAGTTGATCAGTGTCAGGCCATGAGGGCAGCCCAAAGTTCAGCAAAAAGTCTGGTTTAGAGGTGACACTTCCTTCTGTCATCTCTGTGCGTATCCTAGACCCAACTGCTTTTATTATTTCTCGCCATCCCATGCCCTCCTAGCTCTACAGAGACTCAGCCCAGCCACTTCTGATGCTGGCCTCCCTTCTTCTTCCCCAGCACAGAGATGCTCACTCCTATGCAACCTCAAGCTCTGTCTGCCCATGGAGCTTGGGTGGAAGTAGCCCTCCTGTTTCAGCTATTGCTGCATATTGACCATACATGCAAATAATCTCTGTAAATAATTTGCACTGTTTGTCCTGCAGAACAGCGAAGCCTTTGTGGCTATGGCAGACTGCTGTTGCCTCAGGAGATGTGTGGGGACAGCTTTAACAGCTGCCCAGGGAAGGGACACAGCAGCATCTCAGCAGCTGCATTGGTACTGGATGCTGTTCCAGAGCTTACTGCCTTCATGTCAGACAGCATCAACATTTGGAAGGTAGGAAATTGTGTTGTGTCCAGAACACCTTGCTGTTAAATGAGATATGAACATGCAGCAGCGAGTGCTCTCCTTGAAAATATGTCTGAGACTGTAGTCACTGCTAAGGCATACAGACTTGTTGGAGGCTGTGTTGTGGCCTCTGGGCCTTTGCTGGCTACCATAGGCATAGAAATGGCTTGCATTGCTTTTGGTGCACCGCCTCTGTAGTGAAGTTAGAGTATAGATTAAAGGTGCTCCCTTTTTCCCCATGGTTTTGGTTTTAAGAAGGCTGGAGCTGTGTATTCTAAGCAGTTGTGGGAGCTTTAGTGACAGCTGTTTTGCTTGAGAGCCTGTATCTGTCAGTGCCTGTAACATGATTTGATGTAATCCTTTGGATTTCCTCATGCCTAAGAAAGCTGCAGTCTTTCTTGCCTACCAAACCACATTTAACAGCTGAGATTTTAGCAGTGAGTATTTCTAAAGTCTACCATTTTGCATGTACTCTGATGATCTACTGTTTATGTATTTTTAATACCTCTCACTTTAGTCTAAATAGCCAGTTAAGGATGTAGCTTTGGAAAATAAAAAAAAATATGGGGAAGAAAAAGAGCAGGAGTAAAATATCACTAGCAGAAACCTTAGTAGTCTCATTTTCTCTTTACTGTTTGTTGCTCAAAACTGAGCAAAAATATTTAAAATCCCAAGTTGTCTCTTCTGACAGACTTTATGCTTATGAGTCAATCTCATCTTACTATTCAGCTGCTGAGATTTGTCCTTGAAACCCAAATTTCCCATACTTCACGGACATGCATTTAGCAAGACCTTGAGATTGTGCAATAGAGGGAGAGATGAAAGCTGCTGCCAAATGTAGCAGCTGGGCCTGGTTGTCTGGAGCTGACCAGAAGCATGTGGCTTTCCTGCAGGTTGAGAGCAGTGGCACTGCTGCCCTGCATGTTGGGAAAGGCAGACTTAGCACAGAGCAGGGTGCAGGGCTGACATTCCTTTGACATTGGCAAGAAAGTCGTCACTGTTGTCACGTTTTGTTTGCCCAGAAGGCTTCACTTTTATTTCAGGCAGAGATAATTGAAAGGAAGCATACTGTATATACTGGTGCCATGGGTCTTGTGCTACACTGACCCTCTCAAAATGCAAGAAGGGAGAGCGGGGATTACAGCACCTGATTATAAGGCATCCAAGTCCCAGGCAGATGAATTTGTTATATATATGTATATTTTTATATATGTATTTATATATATTTATATATATATATATATTTATATATGAACATCATGCCACTGGTGCTGTGATTTACACCCCAATTAATTGATATCAACACATTTATCTTTGCTAAGCTACAGACAGATAAACTCAACTCATCAGATCCAAACTCATCTGATCCAAAACTGTCAGCATCCATTGGGATGATTCTCGTGGATGTCTGGGAGGTAGAGAAAAGTGTTTGATTTTAGTGTTCCTTTGTTTGCTTTTCTTTTTAGCAACTTCATTCTGTGAATTGACAGCAAGTGTTGGCTTTTGTAGTTAGCTCTTTGTGGATCTGTCTCCATTGGAGAGCTGACTACAAGATACTGAGCCAGTTTACATTTTTCTGGTGGACTTGGAATGCAGAAATCAAGAAGAATGTGTTGCTTTGCCCCAGACCAGAAGGAGAGGTGTTCCTTTTGACACTTTGTCTTTGGCAGCCACACGAGTGAAGCTCGTCTGCTTGGCTAAATCTATAGAATCTTTTAACCAGGGGTCAGAAATTTATTAAGAGTATTTTTTTTATGCTTTACTTCATACTTCTGCCTGTGTTTGTCTAGAACTTAGCGCAGTTCCTTATCAATCACAAGAGCAATTTCTGAAATATTAAATGTTTTTTAAACAGAAGCTCCAACATAAACTTATATGCAGTCCTCAAGTATAAAACCATTTGTTAGAATATGTTGTGTCATTACAAGAGCAGTTAGACTGAAATCTTAGAGCGTTCAGAGGACCTTTACTGCTTTCTAATGAGAAAATTCTCCCTTGTTTTGAAAGAGCTGAGTGTTTGATGAGACTTTGGAAAATGGCAGCATCTTCTTGCATGCTATGCACACATCACCACTAGTGTCACTAAGATAGTGAGATGTTTAAGTGGTTTTTGATATATCAAACTCTGCTCCATGCTGTCTGTGCATCTGTATTAACTGTTTTCTTAATTATTGTATTTTTCTACTTGGCAAATTCTCAGCAGAAGCACCTACAGCAGTTGCTTCTAAAAATGCAGCATTTGTAAGTGGTAACTTGTTCTGTTACTTTTTGTTTATTCTGTATTTATTCTGTGTTCAAACTCTATTTTTAAATCTCCTTTTCAAAAAGAAAATGCATGGAACACCTATCGAGAAGTACAGCAGAAAGCTACCATGGTGCAGGAGGCCTCTTTAGAGCATCATCTATGCCTCCTCATGCAAAAGAACTGTGTAATGCACAGCGTAAGCAGTGGAGTTGTATCTTCATGAACTCATGTTGTTTCACTGAACTTCTTAGAGAATCTGCTCTGACTCTGTGTTCCCTGTGAAACACCCAGCACAAACAGCTGGAGCAAGATCAAACTACATGTGCATCAGAGAAGGGAAGTAAATGTCTGAATAGACAAAAACATACATGTGTGCAAAGGCAGGATGACTTCTTAGCGTTTTAGAATGTAGAGAGAATAGCATTTTAGAATATGTAGAGAGAGATTTTAGAATATAGAGATAGAAGGAGATGATGGTAATGCAAAAAAACCACACCAGTAATCAATTTCAGGGAAGCTTATGAAATTACTCTGTATTACAAAAAATAACCAGAAGGTGAAAGTACTAAGAACATGCATTGAGGTGATGAGAAGCTCTTTCAAGTGGACTGGAATTCACGTCTGCATGAATCCTTGTTTTAGGAAGGGAGAATATTTACAGTGTTGGGAATTGTTCTGTTCATCTTGGTGATCTGACTGACGTTGAATTTGTTTCCCACTTGTAATATGAGTAATATTCAGGCATCTCTTCTCTCACTGCTGGACTTCAAGTCCTAAAGAGGTGTGAGTTTATTGTTTTATTTACCAACCAAGTGGAATTGTCTCCTTTGATATTTACCTGCTGCATCTCTCAGCATGTTGGCCACCATTGCATGTAATGATTTGGTTTTGTCAGATTTAGATGTATATAGTGAGTGTCAAATAACAAATGTTTCTGTCAATTCCCTTTCTTTATAATGTTGTCAACATAAGTAGAAACAAATGACATCTTGGAGACTTTGGGAGCAGATACGAGTGGTGATTTCCAATGGCAGTCTCTGCATACAGTCCTATCTGCTTTAGCACGAGTCAAATGCCAAGTTAGCCTCTGGTTACAGAGAGAAGGCTTCTCTGGCTGAAAAATGATAATTTGTGACTTTGCATATTTAATCCAATGTTTCATCCACTTATTTTCTGTTTTCTCAGTACTTCAGATGATGAAAAATAGCTGGTGAGCATTTTTTGCTTATTTTTAAGTATTCTTTTGAACTGACAAGACGTGAAATCCTTGGACCAAAGGACAGCATTTATTAGTAGGTTACAAGTGTCTGAAAGTAGAAATGCCAAATGTATTTACCTCAGCCATGATTTTCACTGGCATAATAAGATTTTTTTTTTTTTGCTTTGCTGCAGGACTTTAAGATTACATTGGCTTACTTTGAGCTAAAACAAGATTTGGGATTTGGTTGTAGAACATGCAAGAAGTGACTCGTGGCTGTAGAAAGGCTCTTCGTTTCTCTTTCTGTAAGAAGATATTGGCTGGGTTGGTAGTAAGGAACACAATCCCAACTTAGGTGCTGGTGGCCATCCTGTCTGCACCCTGTACAGCTCCTGAGGAGCCCGGCAGTAATTCTGTTCCTCTTCCCAGAGGCCTGTGCTTTCCTTCCGGGTCCTTTGATGTCCGTCACCACTGGAGATTATGGTGACCAAATGTGCCTGAAGTCAGTGAGCACACTTCCACACGATGCCATGCTGTTGTTAAGCCCCTGCTAGCAACCTTCAGTAATTGCAGCAGAAGCACTCATCAGCTTGTACAGCCTGTACTGAAGGTCACCCACCCCTATGGTATGAGCGCCTAAGTAAGCCCTTGTGTTCCCCTCTGTGGGAGCATCCACAATGGCTGGAGCTTAACTACTATCATTTGATGATTCATTTGCAGTGCTTATTTTCTAAAAATTGCATAGCCTGTTCTCAAAAGCAAAGCAAAGAAAAAAGCAGCTGTTATGAAAAGAGAGGAAGAAAAACTCCACATTGAAAACACAAGAGCTTTAAAGAACCAAACCCACATTATTAGGGTAGGAAAAAAAACAACAATTTGCTATATCTTATCTTTGAAAAAGATCAGAAATAGAGTTATATTCTACACAATTAGCAGAAACACTTGTGAGTCTTAAGAACATATGGATTTGGATTTGGTACTTCACGGCATTTCTTACTTTAGTGAGTTTCCTAGAGAATAGGATAAGGAATTTTCCCCTGTTTTAGAAAGATACGGTATTATTTTCAGTACTACTGAATTTGAGGGTATGTATATATACTTCAGGGCACTGAAGTAAATGCACTGCTTTTTAAGTGTAGGAGGCATCATTACTGACCAATCTAAGTGTGGTTGTTGTGTCACTGAATATGCAGACTGATTTTGTTATGCTTCCTTTTATTGTGGCATAGTTTATACAGGAATTGATTCAAAAAGCAGAGTATGGCTGCTCTTTGTATGTACGGCTGAAAGAAATTAAAAATACATTTTCAGTACTGTGTAAAGCTTTGCATTATACTGACCAGCAAAAAACTACAGCTGAAACTGAGGCTTCCCATTAAGGAATTTCTTAAAATTTGTTCTAGAAATTCATAATAGAAATGAATAGAAATTTTAACATTTCCAAATTCAATGCTTTCTTTCACCTCACTCTGAACTTTTTTTCTGCCTGAAAATGAAGAACTACTCTTCCTCCTCCTCATTTCTCCCAGTAAGCCTGCTCAGTCCAGAGATACAGCTGTCTCGATGTATCAGAAGCATGCAGCTTCTGTACCCAGTGGGGAACTTGTGGTTAATGCTGAGAAGATGCACTGTTCCAAACCAGCCCTGTGGTTCACTCGACAAGGCACCAAAATTAGAAGTCCAGAGTGGTGCTTCAGATAACACAGCTTATCCCAATACAAAATAGTCTGCTCTGAATGTGATATATTTTCCTGTGTGAATCAAACCTGGCTTTTATGCAGTACTTTATTTGGATTTTGATGATGGGAAATTTCTGTTTTCAGTGTTAGATACAGTGCTTCCTTAGTAAAACTCCATCTGTTCTATTTGGTTCTGCTGACCAACTCTCTTCTGATGCTCTGCTATTCACCATTTGCATGACTTTTACCTGGGAATATCTTTGAGAAGGATTCTCTCCTGAAATGTGCTTGCTGTAGTTACATGCAGGGAACCAGGGAAGCAGTATCAATCGTCTCAAGGTGGAAGAAAGGCATCACAATGAGCTGATAAATTTTCCTGTGGTCTAATGCAAGAAAATTGGGTTTCAGGTCCTGACCGACTTGGAGCCCAGAGAAACAAAAAGCACTGTCTGCATGTGAGTAGGTAAGGGAATAACCCACGGATGAGTCACGAATGCAGCATTACTAATGACCCTACCCACACCACAGCTGCTGAACCTTCCTGCAAGGCAGAATCAGCTACAGACTCCCCCAGATGCCAAGCACGTCTCATCAATACCCTGTGGAGTTGATGATCTCAGACAGGCTTTTAGAACTGCCCCCAGCTTCTAGCTGAGCTGCCTTTATGGGGACTGCCCAGAAAGGTCTGCTCACTTGTCTTGGCCTACTGTGTCTTGAAATCCCCCAGTACCACAGCTTTCACCTTAATGTCAGGAAGCTTCAACAGGGAATCTTGCTAAATGAGTGAACACATGCAAATAAATGTAAAGCACAGAGAATGTGGTGATTTCTGCAGTCTTCATAGTGTGGCTATAGGCCTATTAGCATTTGCTTTGATGGAATGGCTTTCTTTTGATGTAGGATATCATATATACTTTTTAATGACCTTTGTAAAGGCAATTTGTAGAAAAAAAATAAAAGGTGGAAACAGTGCAGTGCTGTTTCTGGAATGGGCTAAAAATTGCTTTGTGGCTCTTCTTGTTAAACAAGGAATGTTTCTTCTAGGGCAACACAATAGCAGCTGAAAGTGGGATGAGAGGAATGTCCAAAAAGGGCATATAGAGAGCCAGGATTAAAGAAAGCAGAAAAGCGAAACTCCAGCCAAAGAAGAAAAAGTCTGATACTAATATACTGAAAGCTTGGGATGGCTGGAAAATGTATAGAAGGGCTTCATAGAAGGAATTAATGGATTTTTCTTTTTGAATTGAGATGTCATTTTTTCTTCTTCTTGGGATTTTGCTCTTCTGCTTTGCTGCTGTTGCCCATGTATTAAAATTAACCTCTTTTCCTAAGAATCCTGGTACGTTCTGTTTGCCAACCTATTCCCATGTACAGCTGTCTTTTTAAGCCACGAGTTCTCTTGCAGTAGAACCGGGGTAGGATTTTGCTGTGGCTTCAATGCTCTCCCACTGCTACAAGGTGATCCACTTTCTGGACTGGAAGTGTGTGACCCTTTTTGAGCGTTGGTTTGTGTGGACAGCTGACATGAGAGATGCTTCTCAGAACTGCTGAGTCTATTACAGAAAATATGTCATTTGACAAAACTGACTTGTGTTTGTGGGCTTTAGAAGGCCTTCCTTATGATTGTTCCTGCCATGCTGAAGTTTCTGTGGTGTCAGGTGCTGTTGCCTGCCCTGAGTTGTAAGAAGAATGGTGCTCCTGATTCCAGTGCAAGCATGGCCAAACAAATGGGTCACTTTTATGAGCAAAAGTAATAGATTTTCAGTTGGGGTGTAACAGATAGAGACAATTTATATCAATGAGTGCTCACTGATATTTTCGGATTTTTGCTGAAAAAATTATAGCATGAATTTATTCCTTCCTCTTCTTCTAGTTTGTATATCTGAAAATGGGAATCACTTTGGTTTTCAAGGACCGTTGGACACCCACAGGGCATCTAAACTCCAAAAACGATTATCATATTTTAGAAGGCAAGAGAAAATTGTTGCTAACTCTTCCTGTGAGTTGTGTTGTGAATAGGATAGTTAGAAATGCGGAGAATTATCACAGAAGTGTGTTTGGAAAACCTATTCAAGGAAAGAGTTGAAAACAGGCTTAGTGAACTGATGTGCTAGGTTTCATTCTGCCTTTATCCTCAGCTCCTGCATCAGGACAAAAAGCCTGTCTGATGAATGACATTCTTCAGTATTTGACAAAGAGGGAAGCTCCTGTGACTTGCACGCTTTGCCGAGGCTGGATTAGGAGTCAGGGAACAGGGAGAGCTGCTGTGCATGGGCAGAGCAGTGTGGAAGAGCTTGTACTAAACTTGACCTGTATCAGTATTGCCAGTCTGTCATTATTCACAAACACGAGACACATCACATGGCTGGCGCATGTTTGGAGCACACCCAGTGTTGCTCCAGAAAACGCTAAAGGCTGGCTTAATGGAGAGACTTAATGAAGGGATTGATTATTTCTGTATTTCCTCCCTTGCCTCCAAGTCTCCTTCATTCTTGGCAAAGAGGATTTCATCTTTCAGACCCTGCCATGAGGGCAGCATTTACCTGTGCTCCTCTGGGATGAGCTCGCATCAATGAGTACAGCAGCAAAACTGAAATATGCATGAGATTTGTAAATATAATGGAGGGGGGTAAGACACATTGGAGATCACGTTCTGTCTGGCCTTTGCTAGTAAAATTCTTAGCAGTTGAAAACACAATATATAACACTGAAAGGCTATCCTGACATGTTTTAGAACTATTTTTTAAGTTCCCTTTGAACTGCTTTTTCCTTGACGACATTTTTAAGAATGTATAGTTATTGTTATCGTTTCAACTATACTTAACTATAATGATGAGAATAGTAGAAATATGCTCTTGAAGAATGGATAGTTGTGAGCAGCACTAGCAGTCTATGGCAGCACTAACCTTATGCAAAGAGCTGTGCTGTGAAACTCAGTGGAAATTATGCTGTGTGTGTTGTGTGTGTCATCCTGCCTGGCTCGGAGCCTGGGATAAACGCTTCTACCTTCTTCTGGGACACATAAAGTGGCTTTGAGAAAAGCTTTTCCTAAGCCTCTTCAGGTGAAAATCTAATACCAAATCATTTCTGCTGCGCTTTATTAAAGATGCTTGAAACTGAATTGCTATAGATTGTCTTTTAAATCAGATTTAAAAGTTACAACAGGAAAATGTCAGTGATATATGTCTAGCCTTCTGTCAGATATGAAGGAAAACACAGTTAATCAGTGACCTGCTAATGGCAGAGAAGCCACTGACTGTTCACAGCCTAAAGGCTTTGATCATACAATTGCTTAAAAGTTGCACGCCCATACTGACATCTGTAACTACACAGGGTGCATCAGACACACTAGGAGGGAGAGCTGAGATATCAACAGGTCCTGCTCTGGCAAAAAAAAGTAATGGGACATCTAGACTTCATGGGAAGAATTCAGCATCTCGCATGGGTAAGGTTGTCCTGATAATCTCAACTGAAGGTGGACCTTCAAGGACTTTCCCAGCTGATGCGAGAGCTTCTAATAATCCCACCTCTGTATCTTCACCTCCTTTTCCCCATCCTGCTGCAACTTCACCGCACCCCAGGATCATGCGTTGCATTTGATCACCATCAGGTCAGCAGAGAGTGTGTTTTGAAGGCAAACATTTTTGAAAAACTGCAAAAATGGGAACAATTCATATAGTTTTCATTAAGAAGTATTTTCTGACAGTTGTAAATGCTTAGAGTTTTGTAAGCTGTGCTATGCACAGTGTTACGAAGTGTCCTCTGGCTGGTCATCTCCCAAGACGGGTAGTTACAGAAAACCTAAATTCCCTATGCTATGATTTTCTGTTTTACTTAGATGAAATGTATGGGATCACTTTGGCCAGTTTCTGTAAGTCAGAAGTCACTGTGTTGTGAGACTTGGAAGATTCTGAATGATGAATTGGTGTCCACTGACTAAGATGCTTTGAAGGTCCTCTAATGGATTTTATTTCGAAATGTTATTAAAATGCATTTTTTGAAATATAAATACATTTTCACAGTAGTACTGTCCTAATTCTAATGATTTTTCTTTGTTAGTGTCAAAATAAATCCATAGCATTTATTCATTTGTCTTGCTCTTTCAGTGATAGTATGGGTTAATTAAAAAAGTATAAAATAAGAGTGCTAGGTGGGATTCGGATCAAGGTAAGTTATTATTTCAGACCTACCTGGCTAAACTACTACCCCTGTTGGCACTGAGGTGGATTTCCACCCGAGTCTTTAGTGGGTAAACATCTTTGGCTTGGCAATGATTTTCTTGTTATTTCAGTTTTCTTCTGCTATTGTGAAGCGTGAGAAGGAAAAAAATATTATTTAATTACTAGATTCTGGTATGTGTTTTGCCATTAGAAGGAAAAATGAGTGTTTATGATTTACCCTGTACTGCATCCACTGTGATTCCCGTGCATTGCTATCTAGCAGAATTCTTTTTCTCAGTTACTCTCCAAAATTATTGAACTCATATGCAAAAAATAAAATGTTTTTCTTAAATATGCCTTTGCACAGAGAATGAATTAAACTCAAGTAGAACACGGTGGAATCTGTGACCAGAAATTTGTATCTCTGGTTACGCAGAAAGTGCTTAATTCATAAATTAGTTCCAATACATTCTCTTAGCTAAGGACATTCTGTCCCAACAACACCAGTGTGCACACTGTAATGAAACAGGTATTGCTGTTACTGTTTTGGGGAGAGGGGGTCGTGAGTAAAGCATCCTTACAGGATATTTCTGTGGAGTTTAGGGAGACTCTTTAATACGTGCATATTTATGTTTTATTGCATATGGGAAGTTGGTTCCTCCAACCTTTTCCATATGAGAGCCTGTCTACATTACCATCCATGCATAGGAGCTTCAGTGTCAAGCCACAGCCACGCTTGCATGAATCATAGCTGTTAGAAAGAAAGACTTATTAGTCATCTACTTCATTGCCCTTCCTATATAGAATTATTCTATATTGTGCTGTACATTTACTGCTTTTATGCTAGTCTAATTTTAAATTATTGAAGAAATAGGGATCCCACTGCTTCCCTTGGGAAAATGTTCCAAAGCATGATAGATATATTGTCAAAAATATACTCATTTCCTCATATTCATTTTTCTTTTATTAACTTTTTCATTCCACCAACTTCTGTCTTCTCTGCATTTTCCTGTGATGTCACTTAGAATCATGAGCCTTGAACCCTGCAAACATCTGTTTGTTTTCAGCCTCCTATACGCGCATGTAAAAGGATACAAATTAACCCTTCCAGGCTTCCAGGTAAAATTGGTTTATATTTAGGAGTAAGCCAATAAAATTGTGAATGTTAGTTGGTTCATTTTGAAGCAATACACTTCTGCAACAGTGTCAGAAGTGACTGATTACAAACAATGGCTTACAGTTTCATGCCAACTGAGAGTTAATTTCTTAGGCCTCTTTTTGCAAAGAGTGGCTGGTCTGTGTGAGTGGAAGCATGCAGAGTATGTAGAACCTTTGTGGATGTTGATTTTGCCACGAATTTCCATGTTTATCTGCAGCATTCGTAGAATACATCAGGCAGATGGGGAACTTACAATTTCCCAGCTGTGGTGTGCTCGTGTGAGCTCCCATAGTCCTTATCAGCACAGACATTAACAAAGTCAGTGATGGCTTCTGCTGCCATGTTATTTCTGTCCTGATGCGGTTGAAGAGCGTTCGTTGATCACCACAATCATGTGGGCCAAGGCAGTGGTTTAAAATATGCCTTTGTGCTTTGCTTTTGTTCAAGTTAACTTCATTAGTTCAGGAAAAGGACAGTAGCTTAGTACAAGATCTGTCAGAAATCTTCAGATGTTCTCATTTGTCTGGACTTTAAATCTATTTTCAATACAGATCAAGTTTGCCTTAGTTGGATTCTGAGTGCAGGTGTATAATCTGACTTAAACGGTGCAACTTGACAGCATTGTATGTGTGTACTTAATTGCCCCTACTCCACAGTGCACTGAGCAAGTCTTATTTTCCCCCTTCTGCTTTGAAATTTGCCATTATGAATTTCCTTTCAAATCTTAGATCCTACAAACAACCTCCAGGTGGCTTGCATGCTTCTAGCATCTGTCTTGCTTTTCTTCCCTCCTGGTCTGGGCAAGTCTGCTTTGTACTGACCTTGTTCCAGCTGCTGGTGCCCTTATTGCTGAAGTTCCTCTACAGTTCCAGGTCACGGGGCTCTCTTCTGCTTTGAACAAAGACTCAGCCATGATGTCTTAGCCCTGGAAGTGAGCACCATTCAGAAAGTTTTAGAGTTTGCCAGTTTTATTCTAGATCTGTAATTCTTTTCCCAGTAAGTGACGGTATTTCCCTAGAAAACACTTCAATAGAACTCGGTGATTTTGAAAAGGGAATGTTTTTAACTGAGATTAAACGTAGGCAAGAACATAAATAGAATACGATTTGATAGAATACATTCCATAGACAAGGCATCTGCTTTGTGTAGGACAAAGTAAGTACCTGCAGTGCAGAGAATGAGGTTGCAAATATGACTGTGCCCTTTGCTCAATGTCTCCTGCTTTTCCTGGAAACGTTTGCATCTTAGGTGGATGGATTGTCAGACCACTGACGTTAATGAGAAAACTCCACATGACATCTGTTGTGGTTTCTGTGTGTTCTGTGTTCCTTCCTAAATACTCAGGAAACCCATGTGAAGGAGGCAGGATAAAAAAAAATCATACTCATTGTGCAGTTTAGCAAAAGTGGGCATCCTAACTTGTTCGGTCTTTGCCAGATTACTTGCAAAAGTTGGGTAATAAAGGGGAGAGAGACTCTCTTCTGAGATAACAAGTCTTAATGCGCTTTTTTAGCTCCTTTTCAGGAGCCAGCGTGCAATTTTATTCTGTACAATGGGCTAAAATGAAAGTCAGAAGTGAATCAGTCTTTTGGGTTTTGTCCCCAGTATTTCCTCTAATTGGCATCGCTAAGGTGACAGTGCATATATTACAAAAGCTGCAATCAAATGTTCAGCATTTGAAGAGTCTTTTCCATGGCTTAGCTGCCTAGGCTCCTTACCTGGGATATGATCTTATTGTCACTGGATGGTCGTACTGTCCCTTTTGTTAACTAGAACTGGTTTTTAAAGGTAATTCTTTTAAAATTTTAGTAGAATCTTAAGACTTTACCTGATAAAGTTGGCTGTGCAAAATGCATGGAATGGTATTAGTGTTGTTTTATATAACTGACCATGCATAAAACTGTAAGAAATTAAACCCTAACAAATAAGACCCCTTGCCAAGGGATAGATCCCAGTTAAGTGCCTTTGAAAATTCTAGGTAGGAAGCAGCTACTGTGCATGGAAAACAAATATTAGTACAGAGCAAATACATTTTCTAAAGCATTTTAATAGACACGCTTGTTGAGTTGACCCTTGCTTTTGGAATTGTATCAGCGGAAGTAAGCAGGAATTGGCTTTGCAAATCAAAATGGAAGTCTAGCAGTAACAAGTAACCTTGCAAGAGGGCAGGCAGGGCTAATGCTTGCATTCAGCATAAATCCCGCTTACACTATCATCACCTTTTTGGTATGCTGTGTTTTCTAATGTAGGTCTAGTTAGGTATGCAAAACTTTTATATAAATTTGACTTTGTTTATATGCCCTATAAAGAGTGACCTTGCAACTTTATGTTGGCCATGAAAGGTTTTTTCTGGGTCCAATTTAGTAATTCAGAGAAAACAGCAGAAAGTCAATAAATGCCTGTAAGAGTGTACAGGGCTGAGCTTTCTAGCTGTGGCATGTAGCTGTCATGTTCTGATGTCATCTCTTTACCCTTGGGCCTCTTTGATGAATTCAGATTTGCGACCTTCCAGCAGTAAGAAGTGAAGGTATGGGGCACTGACAGCACTGGACTCGTAGAGAAAGGATTCCAGTTGAGAACAGCAGTTGTAAAAGCATGTTTGTCTGCAATCTAAAGTAGAAAATAGTCAAGGAAAAATTGGTTGTGGTTTGCCCTGAATTTTCTTAAACAATTGCTGGGCGAGAAGCTCAGTGGCACAGTAACACCAATTGCCAAGCTGAGTGCATTCAGAAAAGCAGGCCTCTTTTAGCAAAGTGGGGAATTTGTCCCCACGTAAGTGACGTAAGTGACGTAAGGTTTATCCTGCAGGTTCACCTCGGGTTACAACCGGATCTAATTCAGCATGCTCTTGTCAGTACAGCTTACTTCAGCTGAACCAAGAAATACAGTTCAATTTTGTATGCAGCTAACTCCCACATAAAGCATCAAAACCTTTCCAATCTGATTTTTTTTAATTGTTTTTTTTTTTTTTTCACTTGAGGAACACTTGGGCCTGAATAATGTGTGTTTATTTATTTGTCTGCTACCAGCTGAAAGTAATTTTATGAATTTGATTAAACAACCGCCTCAGAGTAAACTGGAGAATCACATACTTAAAGGAGCTGTTCCCACACATAGACACTAATGAGGCTGTACAGGAGAATGTTGCTGTTTGGGGCCTCTGCACATCCCCAGGGAGCATTTCCCCACTGGGAAAAGGTCCTGCTCTGCAGTCCTGACCTAGTCTAGGGTTTGAAGTAGCTCTGCCAGCTAGTGATGTGCTGAAGTATTTCGTTGTTTTCATCTTGGTAGACTCTGAGAAATGACTTGCATAATTTTCACAGTGATATCTTTCTGATCTGTAACAATTTTGCAGTTCTCTTTTGTATCATGCATGGTGTAGTGGCAGTGTTCATCTGCTGGCAGACCCCTGAATCTCCCCGAATTGTGAGTGCCGAAAACCATGGTGCCAGACCAGAAGTGGCATTTGTGTGGAACATGTCAAGCAGTTCCAAGAAAGGAACTGGGCAAGGTGTTTTTACACACTGAGGCAAGAGGAGTTGATGTATGCTTGCTGCCTTCATCTTCAAGTGCTGCTGGCTACTGGCAGAGTGAAAAAATGCTTTAGAAAGCAAAGGTTTGTGGTGCACTTCCAGAGCTATCATCTTTTTTTTTTTTTTTTTTTCTTAAACAGAAATGAGATTTTAATGCAGAAATCTCTTCTCTAAACTTTAGAGTTAAGCAAACATTGTGTTGGATCTGACCATGTGCATTGTTCCTGACAGTTTACAGGAACAGGCCAGCGGATAGCTATGAAGTAATGTGACAGAAGGGGAATTTTCTTTTTAATCCCTGACATTTAATCATTGCTAGTGTCAGGAAATATAAATATTTGTCTTCTGTTGCTTAAAGAAAGCAAGGTTCATTAAGGATTATATCCTTTCTTTCTAAAACAAATGAGTTTCTAATGGGAACATGCAGGAATTCATTAACAATCTAATGAATATTTTTAATAGTCCTTTTTGGTCCCAATTATAATATAATGCAGACAGCTCCACAGGGTAAACTACATTTCAGGTTTAAAAAGGTAGAACAGACTTTTCATTAATCTCTTTTAGCTTTGCCTTTCAGTTTTAACCTCCCTATTGAACTGGCTGTAGGCGGTGCTGTCCCTATGCCAGCTTTACAGTCACTTACTTGGTTTGCTTGAGTGAAGAGGGCTTCCGCAGCCCGCCTCGGGTTTCAGGCTGTGTGCCTGACATTGCCGGTGCCTCCAGGAGCTCGAGTAGGTGGCACCGCCGGGCTGCTGCCACCAGGGCTGAGATCACCCAGCCTCCCTGCCTCTGTGATGGATGTCTCTAACTCTTTCCAACTCGAGCTGACTTTGATCCCACGTAATGAAAAGCCTTAAAATAGACAGCGGAAGGGAACAGAGAGGAGCTTTAATTATTTACTGGTGAGGTAGAATCCGTATCTTTTGTAAAGATACTTTTTTGTTGTTTTTTGGTCTATTCAGTTTTCATTAAGCCAAATTTAAATCTTTGTGCTCAGTGTTGCTTCAGATTCTGGGGTTGATTAAAGAGGCTTTTGAAGAGAGCTGCATTTTTTTCTTCTTTTACCTAGTTATTTTTCCCATTTCCTAAACGAAATGAAAATACTCCTTTAGCAATTTACAGTATGTTAGCTGCAGCAGTGCTGGCAGATACTAGCTTGAAGTTTTAGTTGCTCTAAGCAACCAGAGCTGAGGAGTGCTGCTTTTCTCCCACTGCTGATGTCTTTGTGCTGGGCCCACAGTGCCCTAACTGTTAGGTACTATTTCGGCAGCACAGGGCTGCATGTGGCCATTTCTGGGTCATGGGCACCCGACAACTGCATTTGAGATTGTTTTTTTTCCAATTGCAAAGCAGTCCTCATCATACTAAACATTTTGATGCTGTCTTTGCCTTCTTCTGAAAGCAGTGGTGATGTCTTGTCGTTCATCGCACTGTTAATACAGCAAGTGATCATGAAGATGATGAAGGGCCTGGAGCACCTCTCTTGTGAGGAGGCTGAGAGAGCTGGGGCTGTTCAGCGTGGAGAAGAGGAGACTTAGGAGGATCTGTTCAGCATGGAGGAGAAGGGGAGGCTTAGGAGGATCTCATCAGTTTCTATAGATACCTGCAAGAAGGGTGCAAAGAAGATGGAGTCAGACTCCATCCAGTGTTGCCTGGTGCCAAGACAAGAGGCAGTGGGCACAACCTGGAACGCAGGATGTTCCCTCAGAACACCAGGAGCACTGTGTAGGTGACGGAGCGCTGGCACAGGCTGCCCAGAGGCTGTGTGTGGGCTCTGCTGCTCAGAGATCTTCAGTGGCTGCCTGAAGTTGGGCCTGGGGTCCATCGGGCCCTGCCAGCCTCAGCCGTCTAGGTAAACAAAGGAAACAAATTCGCTGAAGGAGGGGGTTGGAAAACTGCTTCCAAGTGCCACAAACGTCCTTGAGGGTAAAAATGAGAAGCTCTAGGCTAGACTGGAACTAAAAGTTACTGAATGTGGCTGGTGGGTACTTTGTATTTTTAGGCCCAATTTGTAACTTAGCTCACTGGGAAGGGATGAGTGGGAGCTTCAGTTCCTGTGACAAAATACACACTGTCTTCATGCTGGCCTATTTTTCACAGTCCACTGAAGCCCACAGCCTGGCTGGTGGTGGTGGGGCTGGCCTGCCATCACCTTGGTGAGCACCTAACCCTGGCAGGGTGCACAGGAGGCTGAAAGGTTTTATCTGAAACCCAGTGCAGGAGCTGGAGGAATTAGACACCAGCCCCTGAGAACATGAACATGAGCAGGCTGAGAGGGTGGGGAAGATGGGCTTTTGGTGCACCATTTCCTTGCCTCGCTGCACTTATAAAGCCAGAAACAACATAGCAATTCCTGAGCAAAGGCTAATTTGATTTGTTTTGTGATCATCTTTAAGGTCCCTTCCAACCTGAACCATTGCATTCCATGATTCATAGTATGTGTGCTAGGGAGATTTGCATGCTCACACTGAGACTCAAGGAGCTCCAGTGCCCATCAGTATCACTGTGTCCACAGCTTCTTCAGAGAAATAGACAGTAATGGGAAATACAGTGAGGGCTCAGAGAAATGTCCTTGCTTTATCCTTGGTGGATGGTCTTGATGCCATTAGCAAACTACTGTACATAGGGGAAAACATGCCTTTAATAGTCTTGTTTCAGCTGCTGTTAATTTGATTTCCCTCAGGTATTCTGTGTTCAGTCACGAAGTCCTGGAGCAAGACTTGGTGTAGCAAGGAGTGCAAATAATTTACGCTGCAATGTCTGAGTTTCCTAGATAAAGCATGCGCTATTTCAAACACAGCAAAAAAAAAATTCCTTTTATTTGGGGATAGACAAGATGAATTCAGAGAGAGGGGAGGAGGTGCTGTAATAATAAATGCGTTTATTCAAAGCAGTTTTGTGACAACAAGTAGATTACGTCCAGACCTGTGCTCAGCTTCTGTGCATACACATTGTACGTTTGCAGGTTGTTTGTCATGATGCTTCACAGAGCAATGTTAAAATAGTTTGTAATTACTGATGGATTATTTATGCCTAAAGTATGTTTCTATATATCCCTTTTTCTCTGGAAGTTGTTAGTTTAGTTTATGCGTTCAATTCTATTCCAGCCATAAATGTAGACAAGATTACTTCTTTTTTCATGGAAACTGAGGAAGTGCGAGTCAGGCACGTAATTATGTCTGTCTTGAGACTAAACTGCATTTGTTTGCATTTGTTTGTATTTATGTAAATCTTCAGTAGGACAGTTGGAAAGAATGGACTGGATTCTGCCCCAGATCATCATTTCCTGTTGTTTTGCTGGAGCTCGTTTCAAAGTGGGATTTTTCAGTAGGACTCAATATTGCTGTTGCATGGGTTCTGCTGCTACTGTGGTACTGCTTGACTTGTATAGCTTTGCAAAAGCTAAAATTAAAGCATTTAGAGAAGAAATAGGTCATGACTGAGTGCATTTATATGTGAATGCTAATTATTCACAACTTTAAAATTATTGAATGAGTTTCTTCGGATTTGCTCTGTTCCATAGATCCCATTGACATTTAAATGTAATTTACTTCTATCACCATGTTATATCATAAAATCCAGTTTCTGATATTTTCATTAGCTGGTAGATGTTCTGTAATATAAAAGAAAATCATACTTAGGTCATGGAGGAAAAGGAAATGCAGTTAATCTGTTAATTCCTAAAATTCACTAATTAATTTTTTTAATCTCATACTGGTATTAGGAAGATTTAGGGTTTTATTTTCAGTAAAAGTTGTGTAGAGTTCCTGAAATTCTCTGCACGGTTTAAGATGAGCGTATGATGGGAGGTTCAAAGTCACCACATCCTAAATGCTGCACTCCAGCCTTTTGGACTTGCAGCCTCTAATCGTCTCTTTTCATATGGAAAATGTATGCTTCTCCTGAAGGTGCTGATTCTTCTAATCATTCCTTCCCATTCTGATGAGTTTGCACCTTCTCGGAGAAAAGCCTTTGAGAGTGATTTCTTGTCTGAGGTAGTCTCTGCTCTGGTTTGAATTTCCATAAATCAGGGCTGAAAGGGAAGTTTGTGGTAGCTGAAATATTGCTCTGAAGAATGCAAGAAGCACACTGTAATGTCTGAGCTTTTGAAAGTGTGTATTTTTCTTGGGTACCAGTTTTCACTGTATTCAAAGAAAGATTTTCATGGCAGCTGCAGATGTCTTTAGTAGGTGGTATTCAATGCTACTGATTTCTCAGACCTCAGAAATAGTGTGCACGGTGGGATTTTTGACCGGAGTAATGTTCAGGTGGTGGTGGGTTAAAAAAGTCTCTCTTTCACCAACAATCAAATTGATAATTCACAAATCATTATTTGCCCTTCTGTAAGCCCATTTTCCCCTTTCACCTCTTTTGCCTGTGCTTCATCTTGTAAAATGTGGCGGTAACATGACTCGCAGGTTGGGTGTTTTTTCCTGTTTGATGACTGCGAGGAGCCCAGGGTCTGTGAGGCATTTGCTGCCAGCATTGCATAACTTGTCATTTGGCTGCTGTAAGCAACTGTGCCTGGGGAGCTTCATGCGCCTCTCTGCAGGCTGAGCCGTGCAGCTGATCGTGACACCCGTCCTCGTAGGATGAGATCATCAGCTAAATATAGGTTATAAAGTGGGAAGACCGCGCTCAAGGAGAGGCGTTGTTTCCCCGTTTTCCCCGCGCCGTGCTAGAAGTGGAAGGATAACATCTCTCCTAGCAGGTACAGAGCAAAAGAGATTTAATGTGCTGACCATGGGAAGATGTGCATCGCGCCATCTCCTGCGTGTGGTGGTCTTTCCTTCCTCATCAGTGTGCTTTCACCCCTTCCTCGAGTCCACCTGGGTCTGTGCAGATTTCTCACTGAAAGCTGTCATCTGTCATCCTGGCATCTCCGGCTGATATTTGGGATTTCTCTGCAGGATGGGTACAGCAGAGGGAGCAGTAGGACAAGCTTCTCCCAGGCTGTCTCGCCCTGCATGCTCCCTCCCAGCTTGCAGCCCCCGGGCTCAGCAGCATCCCCTTCTGTCCCTGCTCTCCCAGCAGGATACAGCCCCAGCCCGAGGGGTGCATGGGTGCCATTGGTTCGGGATGCAGATGGCAGGAGACAGCTGCGTGGCCATGACACCCGCCACAATGTCTGCAGAGCCTCCCACACCTCAGAGTGTGAGGCAGACACCGATGGCATTTATATAACTGATCTGGTGGGATTCCTGTCACTGCCCTATATATTATGCTCCAACAATCATCATCACTTTTAAAATTGTTAGGGTTCTTCCTGTGTTCTTGCTAGGTATTTTTTTCTTTAAAAAAAAAAAAAAAGAAAGAAAAAAAAAAAGAAAAAGTTTTCTTTCCCCTTTTGCCCAGGTTTTTGTCTGGAGAGTTGAATAAAGTAAGCCCCAGTACACGAAAGGCGCAGAGCTCTTAGTCCAGAGGATGACCACTAAGATGATCAGAGGGCTGGGGCCCCTCCTATGTAGAAAGGTTGAGGGAACTGGGCTTGTTTAGCTTGGAGAAGAGAAGGGTCCAGGGAGACCTCATTGTTGCCTTCCAGTACCTGAAGGGAGCGTATAAATAAGAGGGGGAATGGCTGTATACGAGGGTAGATGGTGATAGGACAAGGGGGAATGGTCTTAAACTGAGACAGGGGATGTTTAGGTTAGATATTAAGAGGAAGTTTTTCCACCCAGAGGGCGGTGATGCACTGGAACAGGTTGCCTAAGGAGGCTGTGGATGCCCCATCCCTGGAGGCATTCAAGGCCGGGCTGGATGTGGCTCTGGGCAGCCTGCTCTGGTGGTTGGTGACCCTGCACATAGCAGGGGGTTGAAACTAGGTGATAATTGTGGTCCTTTTCAACCCAGACCATTCTATAATTCATTTTAGAGCGGGAAGGATTTTTTGGTGGGATGTGGGATGAATGAAAGAAAGTTATTCTTGTGTTGAGCCAAACTGAACAGAGAATTACTTCATAGATTATTTTCTCCCAGTCCTGAAAGAAGTGTATGGTCTCTTCATCTGCATGCGTGTCTGCCTGCACGCGCGCTTCAGACATTGGCCAGCTTTCCACGAAAGGCCTGTGGTTGTCTGTCTAGGCAAATGTAAATACCTAACATTTGTAGCACCTTAATGTAAGAATTTACTGGAAGCCTTCTTTCACTTCAGAACATAGCATTGCAATGAAACCAAGGTACTGGAATGAGAAAGGATAGCAGAGCCATTTTCTTAATAAAAATACTCTGTTTGCTTCCTAATTTCAGGAATAAGGACACGAATATCAGGATAAGGTCGTGATAAGATGAATTTTGATGCTATGGTCTTCAGTCTGACAAGTGTTTTAGCCATTCTTTTCAGGCACTGGATGCCATGAGCTCTCCTATTTAGCACTCATTGGTACTTCTGCATGCGGCGTTAGACATGATTTCAAAACCAGATTAGTGCAGCAACTAGAAGGACAGTTGTGGAGACCTGAGGAAATTTGAAGGATCATTGTAGAGGTAGCGTTGCAGCATGACTGCATGGTAGTTGAGAGGAAGCTGAAGGTAGATATGGACAACTCTCAGTTCCTGAGGGATAGGAATATTGATGGGAGTTTAGAGGAAACAGGGATTGCTGTCATTGGGAGCAGTAATTAACAAGGTCCTTAAATCCTTAGGAAAACAATCTTCATTAGATGCACTGCTCACCAAGCAACTTTAATGAAATACAGCTGTCACTTCAAACCTTTCAAGTTCAGCATTTTCAGGCAGGGAACCAATAATGGATGACACAGCCTTTTTTATTTATCCGTAAGCACCATGAGGCCAGGAAGGACTTTTCCAGGACTCAGCACTGGGTGCAATTAGGTTTACCTGTCTTTTTTTTTTCCGTGCTATTTCTTTTTTTAAAAAACACATTTTTCCTTTCAGTGAAGTAAAAATGACTTATGATGACTCACTGATTTAAGTTCTTTTGATTTTGTTAAATCTCAGAGGTCTTTGTTTTACTGATCAATTTAGATGTCTACCAAGAAGAGTAGTCTTTTTCATTTATTCAGTGTTTGTATTAATGGTAAATGGAAGGAGAATTATTCTGGTTGTTCTCTTTGGTATTTTTCAAGTAAGCGGCTTGTCAGTGGTGAGCTTCCTGGGAGCACTAGGAGGACTCATCTCAGTGCCCAGGTGCCAGAACAGGTCTCCATGGAGCAGCTAGTCTCCTTCTGAGGGCTGGGGCTGTGCTGTGCCTGGCTGAGGCCACGTTGGTCTCCTGTGCTGTGTCATGAGAGCAGCAAGGGGTTCGGTGCTGTGGGATGACACCAAGAGCCCCCATCCCCACTGACTTCACTAGATGTTCTCCATCTCTTTCAGTCTTTTTTTTTCTCTTGGGCTGAGCAACCACCAAACACATGACATTCAATATGAGAAAGTGCTGGAATCTGTACCTGGGATGATGCAACGCCGGATGTATATACAGAGTGAGGATGAGAAGCTTGTGAGCAATGCCACAAAAAGGGAGTTGGAGGTTCTGGTTGACAAGAAGTTAAATGAGAGCTGTGTGCTCTTGGCAACCCAAAGGGCCACCTGCACTCCGTGGTGCATCAGGCCCATCACTGTCAGTGGGTGAGGAAAGGGGCTGTGCCACTCTGCTCTGCACTGTGCAGCCTCACCTCCAGCACTGTGTGTGGGTTTGGGTGCCACACTACGAGAAGTGCATAAAACTATTAGAGAGTGTTCAAAGGAGGGCCTGGATAACAAAATGTGAGAAAGCTGAGAGGAGGCCTCAGGCAGCCTACACTCCTCACAGGGTGTGGAGGGGCAGCGCTGAGCTTTGCTCTCTGCTGACAGAACTGGGCCCAAGGGAATGGCTTGGAGCTGTGACAGGGGTACAGCTGTACCCTTGGAGTGGGGGTTAGGAAAAGGTTCTTCAACACAGGGCAGTGGGCATGGAACAGGCTGCCCAGGACAATGGTCACAGCCCCTAGCTGCTGGAGCTCAGGAAGCGTTTGGACAGCACTCTCAGGCATAGGCTTTCAGTTTGAATTCTCTTGTGTGAAGCTAGGAGTTGGACTAGATAATTCTTAAGGGTCCCTTCCAACTCAGGATATACTATTATGGCTTAGTACAAAGGTGGTAGGTAGGAGAGGAGCAACGTGTAGGGCAATTCTTGGCCTAACCTTGACTTTTGGACCTCACCGGAGAGGACTCCTGGTGTAACCAAGCAGCTGAGTCACAAGGTTTGGAGATAGACTGGGGGTAATGGGGTCAATTTAAGTATCACTGAAAAAAGTCCATGTGTTTGATCCATCATGACACATGGAACTGCATTTCTGTCAATGTAATGGCAGTCCTCTACTCAAAACTCCTAGTCTTGAACGAGCCCGTGCTGAAATCAGCTGTAGAGGTTAAAGAGATTGTTCCCATGAGCAAGAATTACTCTGAGTAAGACTTAGAAGGACAGAGCCCGTAGGGTGAAAAATGTTGCTTGTCCCAGTAAGCTCAAATCTTAAGGCTGTCAAGAGAAATGAATTCAAGATGCTGACAGAGAAGGGAAGATCAAGAGCAAGTTCTATGCACATTAAAAATAGCTGAATATGAAGGGACAGAGCATGCCTCTTAGGCACTGGGCTAAATTAGAAATGGGTAGGAAGTCACATGCTTTCAAATGTGTTACGTATTTGTACTCGTGACCAAATTACTCTCACCTCTTCATCCTTCTCTCCTCCCCAGCTCCTGCCCCTCCAGCAACTTATTATTAGTTTGTATTTGTATGTCTCTGGGTGCTCCCCAGTCTGTTGCATTTAGTGATTTTTATAAGCAACAGGCCCTGCTAAGAGAGGAAAAGCAGTAGTCCTCCTAGCTTTGGTAAATCTCACCCAACCATGCTCTGTACTGGCTGCCATGCTCAGCTCTGGCCATCTTAGGCGCTGGTATTGCTGTACGCCTCTTCATTTGAGGAAACTGGACACCTGTCTTTTCCTTTGGCTTACGTGAAACAGTTTTTGGACGTATGACCTCTCTGTCCCATTCATGGCAATGGGATCTTGCTGTCTACATCACCATCAAGCTTCGCCAGAAATTTGAAGCACCCAATTTTTCAAAGCTCCACCTCTACATACTCTTATATTTATAATTAACATTTTATGACACATGAGAAGTGTATAATTAGTGTTCTTTTAGAGGATCCAAAACCTAATCTATTTTTTTTCCCGTTATCTAGTAAAGGAAATAACAACCAATCAGATAAAACTTTTGTGGATCCATTGCTTCCCCCTCAATTGAGCACTCTCTAAAAGTAGATTGGAATCGAAGAAACAGCTCAGTCTTAATTCTTCACTTCCGATCCATCACATTGGTGCATCACACTTTCTTCCATGGAGAGCTGTTTTCTCCTTGCAGGTTGTGTTCATGAAAAGGAGCCCTCAGCCGCAAAAGCACAACTTGCCTTCCTCTTTCTTGTTTCTCTCTCTGAGCTTTTAAAGCACTGCGCTTCTTAAAACCTAATGTTAACTTTGCTTCTAGTGCTTATCTGCCCTTTGGGTCTCCCATCCCTGCAGAACAGTTTAAGAACACTGATTTGAGGTACAGTGTTGTCATAGACAGCATGGAGTTGCTCTGTTTGAATGGGAGTCACTGCAGTGGAAAGACTTTCTCTGGTGTAAGAGATTTGTAATGGTAGATGTGGCTCTATTGGAAATCAGTGCTAGGCATCGTTTCTGCAATTCACAGCAACTCCTAAAACTGAATAATAGAGATGGTCCTTGAATCCTGCTATCAGCAAGCCACAGTTTTGGGACCTGAGGCAGAGGAGAAGTTGAATGACTGCCTTAATATCTGGCAGGAAGTCAGTGGCATATTTTTTGCTTACTGGAGTTTTAAAGTTCTCTGCAAAGCAGACATTAAGCATACTGAAGTCTGTATTTGCTAATAGTAGGAAAGATTAGCGACTCAAAATAAATCTTTTGATTCTTCAGGAATCATGTTGTCAGCTAGTTTATTCCTTAATATTTGTATGTTACGGGCAGCTTTTCCAGGTGTGTGAACCTTAGCTGACTCCAAGCTAGGAGCTGTTGCCTTTTTTGCCTGCAAGACTGACCACAGCAGGGGTGTGCACTTTGTGTTTTTATCCAACTTTGTCTCCTGCAGGAGCATCGTGAACAGTAGCTCATCAGAGATGAAGTGCAGACTTCTTTTTCACTAACGTAACAGCCCTTCAGAATATCCTTTTACAGCCCTTTCAGCCTTTCCAAGTTTGAGCTGTTTTCTCCGTTAGCCTGGAGTAAATGCATGCTTACTTTTATTACTAGATCAGCCTTGCCTCTCAACACGGGTGCTCTGGAAAGTGTAAAGTCTCATCAAGTAGGCCATTGGCAGAGCATTTATAAACTGTGCTTTTAGCTAAGTGATGTTGGACACAGCTTGGCCTCACGCCCCCTGCTCTGACCTGTGCTGGCAGCAGGATAAGGCTAAGGACTGTGAAACAGATATTTACTGTATTTTTCTGCTTGAACTGTTTTGACAGTAAATTGGTGTTTTCCAGTTTTAACACAAAGCGTTCAATAATTCATGTGTTTTACATACAGTGTTGTTCCATTAGCACCAGTCTTTGAGATAAGGAAATCCTGATGGCAAGCAGTATCCAACCGAATGCACATTTACAGATTAAAAACCAGCTGTTTCCTAAGGCTGGTATCAAGAGCCAGGGGTTTGCGTCAACAGTATTGACTCCTGAAGTCACCAATAGTAATCCTGACTTTCTGTGCTTTGTGGAAGGACTTGTTCACTTAATTGCAGTGAAAGCTGCCAAGAATCAGTAGTTTAATTATTTCGGAGCCTGACTTCTGAACAAAATTGCAATGCATTGGTATTGTAAGGAGACACAAGTTTAGAGTCTTAACGTTTCAAATCAAGTATGGTTCTTTTTAATTCTATACTCAGCTTCTCTCTATAGATCTCTGTATGGGCTAAGGTGCTGCCAGCATCCAGATATGCATTTCTGCAGGAGCTTGGTATGACAGAATGCTGTTCCGCATCCTTCTTTCCCTAACTGGTGGCATTTGCAGTCATCCACAGAAAATGCTTTGTGGTGATCCTGTTTCTTACTGTGATTAAATCGGTGACTGCAGGATTCGAACTCGGAGACTGTGACTGATAGTAGTTCTGGCACAAGCAATGATCCCAGGTCCCCATGCGCCGAACATAAGCTGCGCCACTTAAAGCATTTTTATTCCCAAGTGCTACAGCAGCATGTTTTGCAGCAGCTTCCAAGGAAGGACGGGATTATTTCAGTGTATTCACACAGGCTGAGCGAGCCTCCAGAATGTAAACGAGCATGTTCAGAATGCGGTGTTTGGTGGCAGTGCGTGTGAGCCGCTTGCAGAGGGGGTTATTTTTGTTGAGGTGAAGAGTGTGCGTGTGCTGTGCGTGTTGTGTTGTGGGAGGTATGTGCTGTGCATGGGGGCGACGTGGGGATGGAATGTCGGCCTGGGGAGAGGGAGAGGAGGGAGGGGGTCTGGGTGCCTGTGATTGGTAAGAGCTCCACAAAGGCATCTGCCAGCAGGACTTCAGAGGAATGTGAAACCAAATCATTTACAAGTTAAAGATAGACGCAGAATACACAGCATCTTGAGCCAGGGCTTAAATTCATCCCTGTCCGCCTGGCTCCTCGCAGAGCTCTGCCTGTCAGCTTTCCTCTATCTCCTCTCAAGACTCTAATATTCCTTGAAAAAGTACCATAGTTCTGGATTCTGTGGAATTACTGAGGTGGCAGAAGGGATCATGGTGCATACCATAGGGTAAGTAGGAGGCTTGCCTTTTGCCATTTGCTGCAGTGGTGTCTCTGCTTTCCTTCTGCTTTCGGAGCTCAGTTTTTGGAGCGCAGGAGTTCCTTTAAGGTAGATGTTCAAGTAATGCTTTCCCTCATGATTTCTTTTGCCCTATTTTCCCAATGCAGTTGTTTGAACTGCATTCTCCAACAATGGGTTAACTCACAAGGTTTCTTGTTTTGATGTACTTAGGGAGTCTTTGTCTTTAATAATCTTTTCCTTACAATTTTGAGCGCTGTTTTCCTATCAGCTGGATTTTGTTATAAACCTTTGCCCTTCTCAGAGAGATGTGCTGCCTGAAATGCTTTTTGTTACAGTTGAAAAGCTAACTGTTTTCCACAATGCAGAGAACGTAATCAGTATTTGTTTGCTTGTTTGGCCAGGGATTCGCTTACCTGCTATTTCCTTTCTGTGAGTTTGATCACAACACAGCATTCATTATCTTTAAACTTTTTGTTTGTTAGCTCTCAGATAATACTTGGCTTTTGGCATTTATACTTTTTAACATTTTGCTTTTTACATTTTCTCTAAGCAAAATCAATTCTATCTGTAATGACAAAACGTATGCATTCCCCATTACTTAAATTGTGAGTTTGTGAGTAAGAAGAAGAATCAAACTGTCGTGTTCTTTCCACAACTTACCAAAAGTAATTTCAGTATCCAGTGGATTCATCTCTGCACTGATCAGTGATATTTTCTGTATACTTCCCAAACATTTTGGGTGAAGTTGTGCTATTTCTGTGACCACAAGTAAATATTGGCAACTCAGTGGGAAGTTGGATGTAAAATTAGTTGCCTAGCAAGAACTCATATAGTGAGTTTCCTCAGGATTTATACTATGAGAATCGCCTAAATGGCAGCACCATTTTTATCATGTATTTTGGGCACAAGTACTGCACATTTGCAACAGGGATGCTCTTAGCCTTGGTGTCGGTGTCCATTCACCCAAATATATTCAGCATTCCTGACATGTCAGTGGTGCCCACGGGAGCTGTAGGAAGTGGGTACTGCCTGCAGGTTCCTGGAACACCGAGCATTTCTGGTTATACATACAAGCACAAAGAGACTCATGCAGTGTTGCAAAATACGTGCAAGGGAATGAACTAAAATAGAAGCATTTGAAGGAAAGATGATAGATCTGATATGTTTTATTATCTTTCTTCTGTTTGATCAAGTTGATCAACCTTTTGATCAGCTTTCTAGAATTTTGCAAAACACCTGGGTGAGCAGATCTGTTGGACTAAGGGGAACATTGGTGGTAGGCGGGCAGTTGGACTGTATGATCTTGGAGGTCTTTTCCAGCCTTGGTGATTCTATACTTCTGTGATCTGCTGTGAATTATCTTCTGTGTGGTTAAATGTAGGGGATGAAGGAGAGGGAAATGCAGAACCTTTAGTGGAACTATGGAGAGAAGAACAATTACAGAAGTGATAAATGCCATTTAAGCCAGTTCTCTGATTGTTAACAGTAGTTGGATGTTTTCCTAACTAGCTGGGACTAGTTAAACACTTCAGTCCCATGCAAAATATGCAGGGCAGCTGGCTCTAACATTAAGGTAATTTTTGTTTTGCTACTGAAGTGGAAGAAGTTTGAGAAAAAATACGTATGTTGGGATGAGTAAAAAATTACAGTGGGTCTTAGCAGAGCTGTGGTTGTTCTTGCTTTTGCACTGGATTCCTGCGCAGCATTAAGCAAGCTAGGTTTTCCAAGCCCCTGCAAAATGGAAGGGAGTATTCATGTTTAGATAGCAGGTCCTACAGGGAATAGGCATTGCCTCTGATATGGCTTGGTACTATTGACTTCTGTTTTCAGATGGCATCCCCCTCCCCAGGGCTAAGGCAAAAAGGGACAGGGAGGATGAGTTCACAACTTTGGAAGCAGAGCTTTACCACACCTTTTACAACCTTCCTAAACTGCATAAGAAAAATAGACTGACGCTCAGAGGTGAGCAGAAAATAGAATTAATGTTTCATGGGAAATTCCTGAGTCAGTTCAAAATTAAATTGCATTTCCCTACCACAGTTTATTACTTTTCAGAAGCATCGGTTCAGGAGCGTGATGTTCCTTTTTCATTATCTGAGGCCCTTCTCTCCTAATTAAATGTGCAAGACGTGCTGGAGAGCTTCGTCAGAGGGAAACCCGCTTTGTACTGTGGGAAGTGAAGCTGCTGAAAACAAACAGTTCTTGGAAGAAATGGGCATCTGAACCAGGAAGAGACATTCCCAGAATAAGAAGCTGCAATGCAATGTTGGGTTGATCAAAAAATATATCCTGGTGTAGAACCCTTCTGAAATAACAACTTTAATTTGGGTTAGTGGTAAAATGGAAAATCCTTAATAAACCGTTGTTTGCCCATAGAAAATGTTGATACATTTGGTATATAGTTCATATACTGTAGTGTTGGTATATTTTTCTGAGATGAAGAATCCCTGGCCAGCTTTGATTTCTGTGTTAGGACAAATATGATGTCACCTGTGCTTGGTGACCAACAGCACGAGGGTGACATAGTGTAGATGAGGCAATGAGTGCAGCATGTACCGATTCAATTGCTGCAGCATTGGAGCCTTCTGCTTTGGGGTGCTGTTTTTGTGGGGCAGTGCTGCCCTAATGCTGATGTGCTGTCCAACACCAATATGTGCCATGAATTCCTGCTCTGAAGAGCTGCCTTCTTGGTGTTGCTTGGGAACAAACCCTGCTTTAGCATGGCTAGTAGCATGCTTGGTCTCAGAGCGGGCAGGCCTCAGCCTCTTGCCTGTTAACATCAAATTTTAAGTGTCTTTGTCATGGGAGTTCAGGCAAGTCATGCAAGCTATGGATGGGTTTGACACATTTTCTTCCTTTAATAAATTATACATTTCTTCCTTTGTGAACCTTGCTAAAAGCATTGGCAGGAATGTGCGTAAGGACTTTATAATCCTTCCTTAATAGACTCTACAGTTATTGCCTGTGGCTCCCATTTCCTTTCTGTTGGGATCATTTTTTCTATTGTACGTCTTTATTTCTAGCCTCTTCTTCAAAGTTTTTTCAGTGATTGTTCTGCTGAAGATTAAGAAAGAGGAGTGTTGTCTGGAATTGCTTGGTAAAAGTTTAAGGGCTTTTCCCCAAGGTTCCCTGAGAAGATGCTGGCATATGTCTGAGCTCACAAGCACCTGAGAGCAGCTCTCAGTGATATAATTTCCTTTGGGTCCTAATGAATCTAGTCCTAGTGCCAGCAGCTAATTTGTTTTGGCAGAATATGGCAGGCAGTGCCTTACACAAGGCACCACACTGCAGAAATCCTTGAGTCTGTAATTTTGTAACTGTCATAAAGAAAGAAAACGCACAAAACCAACCATACCTAATGAAATTATGGTGTCCTATGTAGCCATGTATATAATCTCAGAGCCCAGGAACTCTCACAGCTGCGTTTACTGGGAATCCATGCAAGTCCTGCACTCACTATTGATTCTGGCTCCCTGAGTATCAAGCAACAGAGCACTTCTTGAGCTAATTATTACTGTAATTATTTCTGTATGAAGTGACTTTACCTGGAAATACAGTGAGACTTCCCAGTAATGGGATACTTAAAAATGCATCTAATTGCGGCAGTGGTAGTTGAGAAAGCTTTTGGTACCTAACAGTCTGGAGAAATCTACCCTTCCTATCAGGGGGCTGTTACACAAAGCCACGTTTCTGAGCCAGTTGTGTGGCCTCTTGTTGCATTTGGCTATAAAACCTGAACTGATATGTGCTCTGAGTAATAAAGACGGGATGAGAAAGCGCTGGGCACAATGAATGTCTGTTTATTAATTTATTTGTGGCGTCTGCTGAACTTGGCCTTCCCTGGGGCACAGAAGGGAGCAGGAGACAGCAAGTATCTGCCCGTCATCTCTGATAAGCCATGTGAGGGCTTGCTGCTGCCTTGTTTGCAATTGCTCTGAGATCAAGGGATGAAAAGTAGTACCTAAGTTCTTATTTCCTTTTATATCTTTTGTAAGGATAAGGTTGACTATAAAATACCTCCCTGTAAATTTCTAAGGACGTTTGCACTCAGTGGAACCCCAAAAAGAAGAAAGTGAAAAAGGAATGAGACACACAGAAGTCTGTGAGCAAGTAGGCATTAAAAACAATTTATTGACAACCAGTGCCTAGTTCTTTCAAGCGTAATTAAAGTAAGCACAGCTAAAACACAGAAAAGTACATTTGCAGCAACTTGTCCTTGAGTGCTCATTACCAAATAACAGCTGCAGATAGCATTAATCTTTCCCTTTTCCAATACATTTTCAAAACACATCTTTTAACAAGAGTAGTTTTTGTTTGTGAATGTGGACAAGTACATGGTTCTTAGCAAAAGAATTAAAAATATTTTATTTTTGATTATTTTCTTATTAATATTTTATATTTAGCATAGGTGGGACTATCTCCTTTCTTTAGCTTTGGCTTCAAAGATTGTTGAATGTATATGCATAAAACATTCATTTTGACTGCAATATCTGGTATGTGGAATTTCATATCAAGCACAGAGTTAGGAAAGCAACTGGAAATAAGAAGTTGGCGGTGACTTGGACTAAACTTTGTGTTGTTTCATATGCACCCACCTGGAAACAGTGTATTCCCTCTGAAGAGAGCATAAAGCAGATTGGCTTTGTGCCCTTAAGCCAGCAAGGTGGTGGTGGGTTGATGGCTGAATCATAGTGGTCTTTTCCAGCCTTGATTCTGTGAGACTTGCAGGTAGGGCAGGAGGGCAGGCAGTTCTCCCAGAACTGAAAGCACAGAACAGGCTGTTGCCAAAAGGAGACTGGTCAGAGAATCGTATCATAGAATCACAGAATGGCCTGGGTTGAAAAGGACCACAATGATCATCTAGTTTCAACACCCCTGCACACAGCAGGGTTGCCAGCCACTAGGCCAGGCTGCCCATAGACAAAGGGAAATGTCTGTAACTTGAAGCAAGGAAGATGAGGTAAGCCCTAGGAAAATGTTGCCTCTGAAATACACTGCCGATGGAGGCTGTGGAGTATCCATCTCCGGAGGCGCTAGGAATGGCTTTAATAAACATGAGTATATCTGGCTGTTTCTCGCAGCAGGAGGCAGATTACAGATCTTTTCTGTCTGTCCTGTGATTTGCTGACACTGGTGATAATCCTGTGCCTGAAATTATTTTCTTATTGCAATACATACTTCCTTAATTCTGCTAGGAGGGGTCTCTGTGCAGAGCAGGACAGTTTTTGCTGAGGTGCGGAGGCACTTAATCATCGTGTTGTTTCCTCATTTTGAAATGTTCCTTAGGTGAGTAGTTAAGACACAAACAGCTGGCTTTGCATTTCAGCTCAAATACCATCATCCTGAAATACTTGGAGACATCACTCTGTCAGCTGGCACTTGACAAGCCGTCCTAAATTTGCAACACGTAATTGGATTCTTGGGATGAAATCTGAGTCCCCTTTGAAGTCACGGGTTTTTATAGGGCAGAAATTTCATGCTGAGGCCCGAGTGGCGTCCACTTGTACATGACGGGCTTTGCTGTCCCATGCAGACTGCTGTGTGTGGGATGGGTGCGTTGGGAGGTATGAGAGTGTGTCACCTTGCGTGGCCAGCATCTGTGTGCAGAGGGGCCTTTGGAGTGCCTGTGTGGGGGTGAGGGAGACTTCACAACAGGTGTTATATGGGGGGAATCAATTACTCTTACTTTTTTTTTTCCCAGTTAATGTCAACAAAATGAATTTACACCATCTGGCATAAAAGAGAGGAGAGGCAGTCAGTGAAAAAGCAGAACCTGTTTTGGGTTTTAAAATTTCATTTGCTAAGACTTCAGGCATTCTGTATTCTCTTCAGTGTAATTTTTTTTGTCCTTTTTGCATTTTTGGGGAGGGATTCTCCCCCAGTCTATTTTTTTTTTTTTTTTTTTAATTTCCAATAACCTATAATTAGCATTTAATAGATAGGCGTAACTGTAAGTAAAATGTTTTGCTAACTACTGGTTAATGTCCTCTGATGAAACTCATGCAGAGATGTCTCCAGTTGTTGTGAGCTAAAATAGCTCCACTGAAAGTACTCTGGCTTTGTTTATAGCAGTGCTAATTCAGAGCAAGTTCTCTGTTCACAGTGTGGCTACTTTAGATTTAGAGGAGATAATTGGAAGTTCATCCTCAAACAGATCATACTGACGTAAAAGCTCAGTGTTAATCTCTGAGCTGGGAGGTAAAATTTCATGTGTTCCTAATGTACGATTGCATTGCCACATCCAAATTTCTTTGCAGGCTTTTCTCAGCTGTGCAGTGATGCACTGAGTGTAAGAATGGTGCACGTTTACTTGAGGATAGAACCAGCCTGTAAAGAAGCACAACGCCCGGGCTCTAGGACCACCAATAGATCAGTTGTTAATAACCTCACTGTGTAATTAAATCAGAATGATTTGAAACTGCCATTAGGGGGAAGAGGACAGAGGAAAACTGTTTCATCCTCACAACATCGTGTTTTCATTGACCTACTTACAGCAGGGAAGGAAACGTGTCCCTTTCCATTATAGCAGAATAGGTTTGTTCAGCGATTTTATACTGCAGTGGCATAGGAGCAGACCGGCTTTTCTAACCACGCCAGGAGGGTTTGGCAGCATGAGTAACATTATTTCACACATTTTGTGCTAAGAAGTGTAAGTTCCTGTCCAAGCTATAATATTATTAACCCAATCAATTCAGCAGAAAGTGCTTTGATTGAGAAAAAAAAAAAAAAAACTTGTATTCAGAAGTGAGAAGAAAAAGGATGTGCCTGGAAGTGTGCAAAGAAGCCTTTTACTGGCAACCACATTTCCATCATCTTCCTTTTCCCAGATGCAGAGTCCCTGCCCTCCCTGAGGCCCTTCCATCTCCTTCCACTTGCCTCTGGGCAGCCCTGCAGCAGCGAGCTGAGCAAGGGGCATTGGGCCTGCCTTCCTTCCACATGTTTGCCCTGCAGCAGGCATAACAGCACACAAGGCAAATCCCAAATCTCTTGGTCCTTCATAATGTGCCATGAGGCAGTGGTGGCCACTTGCAGGGCTGGGGATGTTGCAGAGAGCGAGGGGAAGGCTGGCTCAGGCCTGGTGGCACAGGGCTGTGCTGGCTGCAGCACTCAGTGTGTGATACTGCTGTTGGTTGTCTTATGTCTGGGTCAGTAAACCATCACGTTTTGCAAATAAACACCTGCAGCTAGCCCTTCTCGGGCCAGCCAGGTCACATCCCTCCACAAGGTGTTTTTGCTAACTTGGTATTGTCAGAAGCATTAGTCACTGTGGTAGTGGCTTAATAAGTCACAGTAGGAGCCAGCTGGTAATTAACAAATTAAAGATATCGTAGATATTTTCCTCAAATATTTCATATGTAGCAAAAATAATTGGAAGCCGAGCACTTCAGCTGTTTGAAGCAGTTACATACGTGAAAAACATCTTGCCGTGTCAGGAAATAATTCATTCACAGAGGCCAGCGAGGCCTAATTTTGCTGCCATCTCAGGATTCGTAAAAGCACACACAAGAGCTGTGAAACAGGGAGAGAACAAATCCTGCCCCTTTTTAACCGTTTAATTCTATCTTGTTTGACATACTTATCCAAATGGCTGTCAGCTGCATCTTTAGGAGCGGCACCACTCCATGGGGTTCAGCTGCTCCCTCCTGCACTTAACTTACTTTCATTTTAGAAATATTCTGAAGCAGGAGATCATGTATGCGCTCAGGAGCGAATCATCTCTTAGAAAGATGAAACCAGCTTGCAATCACAAGGAGAAGAAAACAAAGGCAGTACAAATTGTGTTAAACCTCTAACCAGGGCAAGGCTCTGCAGTGAATGCAGATGATGATGGTTTTCATTGTGTAGGTTAGGGAAAGTACTCTGGAATGCACAAGCTTGCTTTAACTCACTTGGGGTTTCTTTATTTTATGACCAGATGGTGACCAGTGGTTTCAAATTAAGATGCTCTCAATTACCTGTGCTTGATGGGTGAGTGATAGCATGCCATGGTATGTCTGCCTTCCGTGCTGCTTCAGCACAGCACTCCTCCGTCATTCCACAGCCTGGCTCAGGGCTGGGCTCTGAGTGTGCCAGGCCTTTGACTCTGCTTTTTCTCTAGGACAGGATCTCATCTGAGCACTTTGAGGCAGAAGAAGGAAGGAACAGGATGAGCAATCGGAGCGGCGTCATTTCTGCGGGTAGGGTGCAGTTAATGCCATTGTGGGAGCTATTGATACCAGCAGCAGCAGCTTGGAGAAATATGATCTGCATTTGAAAACTTTCTTCTTGGAGAGGGGAAAAAAAACCTGTTGAGAAAGTGTATCTTTTGATAAAAAGCAAGGGCAAGTCTTTGTCAGACACTGACAGAGGTTTTATTCGAGGTTGGGCTTATCGTAGAGATGTGAAAGGCTGTATGATGCAATGAAGGACAGACGGGGTTGCCCCATAATACCTTCGCTCTTTGCTTCATTTATTCAGCTCCATATTGTTCGATGGATGAGCACTGGGGATTTCAAAGAATGTGTTTCTGAAGCTTATGAAAGAAACAAAAACCCTTGTGCAATTTCTGTTCAAGTTTTTAGCTTCTTAAGGTCACACTCAGACATTTGGAGTACTTAAACCTTTCATTACTACACAGAGGAGAGAGGTAGAAAGAGCTCTGCAGTCATTCACACAAAGTTGTTAACAGTGCAGACCCGCTCTGTGCACCCTGAGTTCTCTGTTGTTGTGGGTGGCTTCTACTTCAGGGTTTTCTGGTCATGCTTTGTACTGGCTGTTGTCTCACCAGAAGTTTCACTGTTTTTGCTGTGTAACAGTAGAGTAGGAAGGCCCAGGCAGCTCACCACACTGGGGATGCTGAGCCCAGTGATCTGAGGGGGGCAGGCAGAAACATGGCGATGTGTTGTGCCTTACCTGCCATCCCACAGCCTTGCTGTGAGCAGCACCACAGGTACCTCTTGCAGTGCTGCCAGCAGTGCCAGTCCTTTAGCTTTGCAGACCTGTTGAATGCACTGTGTTTCCCTTCTTTCTGAGTTTCTGGACTTCTGTCCATAGCAGCCCAAGGTCAGGGCATGGGGCTGGTTACCACCTGGTTTTGTTTCTTTTCTCCCATTGCATTGCAGATTGGTATTCCTGCAAAGAGGATATACAGAATTCTCATGACATTTTAAGCCACAAGATTTCTCTTTTCTCTGTTTTAGCAAAATAAGATCCTTGTAGCTCAAGATTAAAGTAGCATTGTGGTATTTGGATGTTGCCTCCAAAGCACGGTATTTCAATACGCTCATTCAAAAATAAACTTTCCATAGGTAAAATATGCTTTTTTACTTGCATTTCTTTTATTCTGAACAACTGTCCTTTTTATTCTGGCTGCTTAATGTTCTGAAAAATACCTTTTCTTCTTGTTCTTTGCTCATTGCTCCGGTCGTTTGAGTCAGTCTTAGGTTGTTCTCCTCCATTTTTATTTTTATCTGATACCTGGAGAGCAGAGAGCTGGAGTGTGAGTTGTGTGAGGGGTCCGTATGGCTGAGTAATTCCACAAAGGCTGCTGCTCATTTGTCAGTCACTGCACTTACGACTTACTTTCGCTAAGATAAATGCCAGAGCCCTGCCACCAAACAGTTTGGTTCAAAATGCAGATGGCTGAGCTGGCAACCCGCTTGTTTTGTAGCTTTCAGAGCTGTCGCCGTGACCTGGAATCCCCACCAGGCTGCAGGGCACCAAGAGCAGCAGTTCTGCTGGAAGTTGATTGGAGCTCTGCTGACCTCATGCCCACAGAGTGCTTCCTTTTATTTCAAACAGCCATGCAAAATATCCTTCCCAGCCACTGCCTCAGTGTCCTCCCTCCCACAAGCAGCAGGTGGCTGGACCCTGATGTGCCGCATCTGGCACATTTTGCAGTTGTTTTCTGCTTCTTGATTATTCAGGGATATGGACTGGATGTTGTTTCAGCTGCTCTGACTGCTCCTTTGCTCCCTGAAATAAAAGTCTGCCTGCTTTAGGTATTAGGATTAGCTGAGGTTGGTTCTACTGCTGAGCTTAGTGTATTCATAGGATCCCAAACACTGTATGTACAAATCCATGCTGACTTTTTGTAGCAAGTATCTCACTGTGTGTGGGAACCTGGGCATGTATACATGTACAGTTTTGAAGCAGTAATCATGGTGATACGTGCAAACTTCTCTACTCAGCCTTTTCATTTGGATGTAGATTTACATGATCAATTGCTAGTACGAAAAATCCAGTTCATCCTGTTCAGAATACATATGTTTATTCAGACCATTGTTAAAGCTCATGCTATTATTCATGCATGATTTTTGCTTCCATGTAAGTTTTATTTTACTTTGATCTTCTGTCGTGCCCAGCATGCTTTTAGAAACCACTTCCCCACAAACTGTTATTTCACTGTAATTATAAGAGAACATGCATATAAATCACAGATGAGAATATTACCCAACTGGATGTTCCTAGAAACAGGAGAGTACTTACGTGCAATACAATACATTAATCATGTATAAGGATTCAGTTATTAACTGAATTCTTTTAATACAGTACATTCAGTACCAAGATTATGTGAAAAACCTTCTCAGGGAAAAGAAGGTTTTTGTTATGGGCTTTTGAAGTGTTTTCTGGTTTTTTGTTTTGTTTTGTTTTGCTTTGCTTTGCTTTACTTTTCTTAACTTTCCATCAGCACTCTCTTGTTACAGATTTGAAAATGAAAAGCTCCAGGTTAAGTTACCCCTTGAGTGTATTGATGGGTGTGTATGTATGTATATACATACATACCTGTGTGCCTGTACACATATGGGATAGTGTGTTTTGGACCTGTTTCTACAAGCTTTTTTCTTTATGACAATCTCACGGTGCATTTAGTACTGCTTTGTTTCAACAGGACTCCTTGTGGACAAGGGGTTTGTCCCTGCTGGACACATTCACAGTGCAGACCTGTGGTCATTGGTAGGGCGTTTCTCAAATGATCTCAGCTCTGGTAAATCAAGGGAGCTATCATTTCTTAAGAGGGTGTTATCCCTTGGGTTGGCTTCAGGCTTACATATTTCTAATTGTTACTGATAAAACAGAGGAAGGAATGTGGAAAGCTTCAAGCAACCTTGCTTTGGATTGCCTGTATGAAGGCAGTTCCATGTGTGGTCCCTTCCCCAGGCTGGCAGGACGTGCTCTAATGCCAACACCAAGCTGAGGAGCTCTATTAGCACCACATGGAGCCCCAGCAGCTGCTGGAGCTGACAGCAAATTGGAGCTGCCTCCAGGAAGCAACTCAGAAAGCAGAGAAACTCAGTCTGTCCGTGTTGCCCATGAATATCTCATTCCATGCATAGCACTTACGCCCAGTGCAGGTAGTGGGACAAGAGAACGTGGCAGCACTTTTTGGAGTTTGAAACTAGCAGGGTGTAGTCTGACTCTGCCTTTTGGAGTAAGGTTATTACTATCTTTAAAAGACCTCTCACCGCTGGGCAGTGGTGCAGAGCACTCTTCGGTTTCCCTGGTTATTTTATAGTGCCTTTGCTCTGCATTGGTACAATGTAAGTTACAGTCTGGGTCACTTTGAGTCACTTTCTTGTATTGATTTAGGAAAAAATCAGAAAAGAAAAGTGGTTTTTGGATGAATAGCCATGCCTGATTATTTAGCTTTTAAATAAAGAATGGGATTTTCCCGAAACAGGAGGAAGTGGCAAAAGCAGCAGGAGATGACACATGTACCACTTGTAAATTATCTTCTATCTGAAGTGCCAAAGTTTGAGCAAAAGACATCGCAGTTCTCTTTGGAAGAAAAGTCTGTTTTGTGAGTAGCTGGTTCTCACCTAAATCCTTTCCTACTGGAAAACACATCAGTTGTGATGCCTGCAGCAGTATATAGAGCAGCAGATACATTTAAATCTGAGTTCCACTACTGAGATTTGCATAGTGAACTCTACAGATATATCTGTAGAGAACCTTCTGCTTCTCCCTTGTCTATGAGCCCTCCATAGGGCAAAGTGCCGCACTTGAGTGCCTCTCACAGCCTCTGTGATTGATGGGAGATGAGAGAAGAAGTGTGTTTCCTCTTCTCACCCAGCAGACAGCACTCCTGTCTGAGGAGTTAAGGAAAGAAACCCACACCTTCCTGATGCTCTGTTGTCTGCTGTCCAGATGGGTTTTTGGGAAAGGATACCCATTCATTCATAACTTCATTCATAAAATAACCCCATTTCACACTCTGGAAATAGAGCAGTAGTGGAGGCTGCATTGCACACACAAAGCTTTCAGAGCTTTGAATGTAGTGTTACCATTTGTGTCTGACTTTTGGAGATGCTGTGCAGCTGTATCTCTGAATGAAATCCACAGAAACCCTACACTGGAATCATGCTGTTATGGTGTAGCTATCTTTACCAAGTCTGTCCTGTCTGGCTTTTGGTGGCTGCTTTCTGGCACTTGCAGCTCACCTGGTTACTTATCTTCTGTCTCATCTTTTGTCATTTATTTAATAAATATTGTACTTGTAATTTGCCCTCGTTTTATGCTGTCATGCAATTTGTGATCTGGAACAGCAGTGGTTCTCCTGACCCTGCAGAAAATTGATGAGTAGAATTGCTTGGAAAGGGATCTCTACTGGGATTCTTATTACAAGTAAAATTCAGCTGGTTATTACAGAATTGATAGTTCTGTTCATTGACCTGTCCAGGCAGAATGGAAGGTCAACTAAACATTGAACCCTTAGTAAAGAAGTGTCACTTCATATTAGTATGAAGTCCTAAGATAGGATCACACATTATTAAAGGCAAGAGGTGTAAAAGCAGTATCCTGTATGAGAGTGATTATTGAGCAAGACATTTGCATTGTCATCTTCCAGATGACAGCTCTGTCTGTCTATGATTCATCATGAAGTAAAGAATTTCTAGTGTTCCAGTTCTTTTGACATGATGTGAGAAATTTATGGCTTAACTTTTTGATCCCCACAACTTAAATGCATTATTGCAGTTCTACATCTAGTCTTTCCATGCCTGAACTGAAGATACAGTATTACTTATGAACAGTATTACTTAAAAATTCTAGGGGGTTCCTGGTAGTCAACAGGCAGACCTGAGGCATGGTACTGACCATGCTGTCACTGCTTGGCTCTGGAAATGGTCCTTTGCTGCTCTGAATTTTTTCCAGATTTGGTGTTGATGGACCTGGTTTAATGAGAACTATTGGTGTTAGGTGGGTGGTTGGAGTGGATGATCTTGTAGGTCTTCTCCAGCCGTGGTGTTTCTGTGATTCTGTGAAGAAGGCTCTGTTTTGCTCCTCTTTCTCTGAAGGTCTTGTGGCTTGAAGGCTTGTGTAAAAACTGCTCCAGATTTCCTTTTGGCACACAAATAGAATTGCATGCTAGTTATCTGGGTATCTTCTTTCTTGCTTCTAATACTGGCACACATCTCATATTTCTTTTTCATCTGCAGAAATATGACTGTGATGATTTTACCGTAACAGCCTATGTGTCTAGGCGGCCCATTTGGCTCGCCGTGGCCTTGAGGCACATGACCTTGGGAGGGGCAGAGGCTGTCCTTCTTTGTCTATCACTGCCTGGATTGGCAACAAGACACTTCTGGACTTGAGTTCAGCCAGCAGCTCTGACGCCTTTTAGCTGCCCTTCTTCTCTTTATTTTTCTGCGCATTATCAACTCAGTGGAGGGCAGTTGATAATATTGTCTGTGATAAACAAAACACATAAATTCCTAACGATGTAATAGCACTGCCAATTAGGAAAGTTGCCCAGCTGCTCCCATTATAGTACCCTGTTTTTCAGGGCATTCTTCAAAACTTTTAACATTTGAGATGAAATTTTTCAGGGCAGCTGCTTGAGAATTTTTGGAATACTTCAGCTTAAGTGATTCAGTAAGACTGAGAACAAAGCTAGCATAATTTTTTTTTTTTTTCATGTTAAAAGAAAACTTCAGACACTGTCTTTGGTATGCTTCAGTATTCCTGTAATTTGGAGCAAGGATGTAAACTTTGGTAGCCCCCTTGACCTTTGTGTGAGGAGTATTTCTGTGGTTTGTGCAGACGTGCCCGTGTTTAGCCTATATTTTAGCCCATAGGGCACAAAAACTCCAGAGCTGCTCACATATGCTGAGAACTGGTTTTAAAATAAGACAGGGGAGGTTTAGGTTAGATATTAGGAGGAAGTTTTTCACACAGAGGATGGTGACACACTGGAACAGGTTGCCCAAGGAGGTTGTGGATGCCCCATCCCTGGAGGCATTCAAGGCCAGGCTGGTCTGGTGGTTGGCGACCCTGCACATAGCAGGGGGGTTGAAACTAGATGATCCTTGTGGTTCTTTTCAATCCAGGCCCTTCTATGAGTATAACCAATTGAATCTTTGACATATCCAGCTCATCTGCACATGCTAGAGAGTCTCTGTGCCTTCTTCTGGCACTCAGAGCACTTGTGAATCCTTAACACCTGGCAGACTTTCTGCTGCATTTGTCTTCGTGTGCCTTAGGTAGACACAGAGCTGCTCAACCGGAAGATAAGGAGTTGAAGATTGCATCTGTAGATCTTACACACAGAGAGGATGATGCAGTGTGCAACCTGAACTTTGTCATCTCACAGCTCCTAAACGTGGAGACTGCTGAACTAAGCAGACTTGTAACATTCTTGTTACCTCATTCCTCTGGAATAATATAGTGTATATAAATTGACATTCAAAACAGCTCTGATCCAAGATCTCGGTGTGCTTTTAAGCTTCACCTACTACCCCATGAGGTAGGTGTAGCACAGTGAGGACTGCACAGCCTGGCAGGGAGCAGTTGTAGGGCAGGATGGGCTATGCTGTGCAACAGATGGAGGAGGGCAAAGGATCATTCCTATTCCTGGGCAGTACAGTCTCAGGAGAGAGAAAGGGTCTTACAAATCAAAGTTCATTTCAGTGTTGATTTATGAAGAACTGCTTTTCAAAGCTTCTAGTTTTCTGCCATATTGCCAAGCACTGGTTAAACAGATCTCACAGGGAAAAAAAGTAAAACACAGTGAAAACAAATACATGAGCAATTTGAAACCTTGGTTACAGAATACTGGCCAGTATTGAGAAGAAAATAATCCTCCTGTCGTCATCATTGTGCCTCATATTAAGAGCACATCTCTGCTCTTATTTATTTTTTGTACTTCTTCAGCTATCTCCCTTCAGAAGAAGACTTTTGATTGAATTTCTGTTTATTCGGTCTAGTCAGATGGAGATTATTTCCAGTTTGTTTATTCAGTGCCCCATATTTACTGTATTTTATCCACATGAATAGGTTTGCATGAGAACAACGAGAAAGTTGCATGAGGAAGGGAGCAAAGAGTTAATTTTTTTTTCTGGACTACATGGTTCTTTGGAATACATTTCTCTAATGATTCCCCTGGTCCTCTTAGGTCCATCTAAATAAATTCTCTATTATGGAAAAGAGCTTTGCAGTTTATAATACTGAGAGACAATTCTTTCTTCAAAAGATCTTGTTTATATATCCCAGAATCACAGAGTGGCCCAGGTTGGAAGGGACCTCAAGGATCATGAATCTCCAACCTCCCCGCCACATGCAGGGCCACCAACCTCCCCATGTAATACCAGACCAGGCTGCCCAGGGCCCCATCCAATCTGTCTTGAACACCTTCAGGAACAGGCATCCACAGCCTCACAGTACTCCAGGTGGGGCCTCATGAGGGCAGAATAGAGAGGGACAATCACTTCCCTGTCCCTGCTGGCGAATCTTCTTCTGGTGGAAGTAGTTCTTTCTTGCGTTCAGACTCAGTGCAACTGCTCCAGTTTTCCCTCTCGTGGCAGTGGTGTAAGAATAGGTGAGTCACAGTTCGCCAGAGGTAGTGTTTTTTATAGAGCCAACCTGTTCATCTTGGAAAGATTAACAAATTTCTGTCAAATGGGAGAGGTGTTGTCTTGCAGAGAAGCAATAAGCAGGCCTGGGAAATTTTTTGATCTCTACCACAAGATTTTCAGTGCTCACTGCTTCTGCCCTTCAGCCCCTTGGGCCTTGTACTGCTTGACTGTATAAGTAATGTGGAGAGGGTACAGGTACATCTCAGTAATTCTACCACAACAAACACTTTCCAAAATTAATAAATACTTAATCGAAAGGAAAACTCAACTAAAATCTGTAGTTAGGTGACGTACTAAAGGCATGGCCTTTCATTATTGCAAGGCAGACTTTCCCGCTATAGGCAAATGCATGTTTGGGAACAAATAAAAAGAAGATACCCTATATTCCAGCAATTTGCTCCAGACAAAATTTGCCTTCCTGACTTCTTCAGGGGAGCACTCAATATTTTTGTACACTGTAATTTGTGTATTAAACCATAGTCCTCAGTATAACAACATATTAAGGAGCAGAGAAAGCTATACAGAACTCAGTCATTATTTAAATATGCTCTGGGCTTTCATTCTGGAGTAAGTGGATAACCAGCTGCTCAGATACAAATATTCTAATTAAGACAGTAGAGTAAGACTTGTTATGAAGGACGAATGTAATTCTCAGTTTTAAGATGGCACAGAAAAATTGTGAACTTCACATTGCAAAACTGAAAGATGCTGAACTGAAGGGGAGCCACAGCTGATGTGCAGACACATGTGAAGTGAGCTTATACTGCCATTGCAAGTGTTTTTTATGTATAGGAATCAGGCTGTGTGCCAGTCGCCTTTTCTGCTGCTGGGGCTGCCAGCACTCGCTCCTAACCTGATGTTGCTATTGGGACAAGCCTGGGCTCTTCGTAGTCACTTTGCTGCCTGAAATACAGCCCTTTGTATCATTGTCAGACACAGGAATGAGGCTTACTGAGGGAGCATCAGGCAGTCAAGTCTCTGTGTGCCCATGACAGGAGGCGGTGGGTGGATGAAGGCCTGCCAGCTCCATGCTGGGCCAGTGCTCTGACAAGAGGCCCAGTGCCACTTAGGAGACCAGAGCTGCTTTGTTTGGCCTTCTGAGCAGCCTGAAAAGCTACCTCAGTGCTATTTGTGGGCAAAATCCAGGTTTCTGTGTAAGAATGGGATAGAAAGAAAGGCTAAAAGAAAAAAAAAAAGCCTATATTCCAAGAAGGTTTAAAATCTTGGCTGTGTAATCGCTAGGAACATCTGTGACAGTTACTCTCTGATTTAAACAAAATCGTTCAGCTAGATCAGCTGGGAAATTGATTTAGGATGTCAGCTCAAGTGGTCTCACTCTACTAACATGAAACATAGCTTTGGAGATGAAACTTTGCCTCTGGCTGAGTGCTGAAGTAGTGAAACTCCCGCTCTCAGTTGACATTTGTAGTTCAGAGGATATGTGATACCACAAGATATACCTCTCATCCCATGGATTCTCACCTTACGCAGCAGAGCAGAAAAACCGCTCCCTTGTAGGCACGGAAGGATGGAATGGGTAGGATTCATTCACAATACAGGCCATCACTAATGTCAGCAGTTAATGCAGAGCACAGCATAAACCAAGAGTACAGCTTTGAGAAATGCGGTCTTGTTTGAGGTTTTTCTTTCTAGCTGGAGGAGCGTGCTGCTGTTAATCCTCCTATGCTCAGGATCACAAGCTAGGCTTTTTGAGAGTGTCTTTATTTTCGTGCTCTCCTTGTTTGTTATTTTTCTTCCATTGTTCATTTAATAACCTCGATTTGGAGATAGGAATACTTGAACTTTAAATACTGATTCTTAGAGAAACCATTGCAGGTGAAGCAGTTTTTATGAGATTCAACATCTTTTCACTTGTCCTGTTTACCCACTGTCAATGCTTGCCAGAGAGTTCTGCTTTGCTTGTGCATGTTCCAAAGGATGACAGTTCCTTGGGCAGGTATGCACCTTACCTTTGTTTCTTGCTCCTAGCAAAGGGTCATTACTGGAAAAGTTGGACCAAGTTTGCACTGATGGGATCAGATTCTGTCTGTTGAGAACATATCAGTTTTAAAGAATTGGCATGGAACTGGTGAGTTTGAAATGTATGATCTTTATCAGTGTAATCTTAGGTCTGCTTAGCCTCTATCAGGCTTCTCACTTGTAGTTGTGGAGGGCATTCTTTCAGGAGTACAAGGGAAGTGGCAAATCTCTCAGGTAAATCAGCTGGGCTGGGATTTATCATTATTACCATTGCTATTATAATTTGAAAGGGAAAAAGCTGATTTTAGACATGCGCTTTTCTCTGCAGTGGGTTGGATTTACATTATTTGGAAGGAGCTCAAACATGCAGATTAATACATCTAGCTGAAGAGGTAAGGAGCTTGCTGCATTTAACAGCTCACTGATGGAGGCCCCGGGGCTGTGTCTCTTCCAGTAGTGCATGTGCTGCAGAGGTCACAGAATCACACAGAATCGCAGGGATTGGAAGGGACCGCAAGAGACCATCGAGTCCAACCCCCCAGCTAAAGCAGGTACCCTACAGTAGGTTGCACAGGTAGGCATCCATATCTCCGCAGAAGGAGTCTCCATAACCTTTCTGGGCAACCTGTTCCAGTGCTCCATCATCCTTACTGTAAAGAAGTTCCTCCCACATGTTTGTATGGAACTTCCTATGTTCAAGTTTTAGGCCATTGCTCCTTGTCCTGTCACTTACACACCACCAAGAACAGCCTGACCTCATCCATTTGCCTCCCAATGCCCTTTAGATATTTATAAACATGAATCAGATCTCCCCTCTGTCTTCTTTTCCCCAGGCTGAACAGACCTATATTACCCAGCCTTTTCTCAGAAGGGAGATGCTCCAGGCCCTTTATCATCTTTGTGGTCCAGATGCCCCTGGCCCCTGCCATGCTCTTAGTCTCGGTCTCCAGAGCAGGGCAGTCAGAAACAGGCAGCCTGTGGGAGATATCTCTGTTCTGTGCAAATTCCCAGTCTGTGCCCAGAAGCTCTTTGGAAGAAAGAGGGCTGTTTAGGACCAAAAACTGCCCCGGGGACTGTTGTAATGCTTCAGTGGTGTAGGCAGCGCGGTTCTGGTACATGAAGCATTCCCTTCTCTGCTTTCTCTCACTGATGTAGACATGGTCTTATCAGGAGATAGGACCAAATAAAGGAAAGGCAAATACTTGGTTCCTGTCACTCGCTGGCATGTTTGACATATCTGTTGCAAACCCTGTTGCAGGCTGTATCAGATTATGTAGTAACTCTGGACAAGCTGCCTCCATAGCAGCTTCCCAGCTCAGCTGGACCAAATCTTCCTGGAAGCACCAGAACCCGGTTCCACTGTAGGTTTTGCTGGGCAGGATCTTGCTAGCAGCAGAGATGTTCAAGAGATGTTGCAAGTTTGCTTTCAAAATCAGTGAAAATATTTGTGGGAAAGTCTCAGCATTGGATACAGAAAAGTGTGTCTGCTGTGCCTTGCGTGTAGTCAGTGTGCTGCTGCATTGCCAATGCTGTGTTTGATTTTAGCCTACCCAAGACATTTTTCAGACAGCCTTGTGCATTCTGTTCTCCAGGCATTATTTGTTAGTTGAAACACAGTGGACAAATTAATGCAGAATCTTTGCTTTTACACATGCTTTTAGGAAAGGGAATTCAACCATGCAGTTGTTTCTGGACTTATTCTTTTTTCGTAGTTTCTCTATATTTGTGATTTTGTTTTCTTCTGCTGGCAAAGAAGTATTTGTATTGGTACCTCAGTGTGCATTACGTGGTGGTGTTACTGTGCTGTAAGTAGCAGCATGTAGCTCTCCTGTCCCAGTCATGTCAGAGATCACTGATGCATGTGTGCAAACAGTTCAGATGGGAAAATTTGGTTGCAGCTTTCAGGGAGTGTCAGCTTCAATCAGATTGATCCATATTGTGTTGAAATGTTCTTGTATGTAGGTGTGTGAGGAATCACGGTCAGGAGGTGAACTAAAGGACTGGTACTGCACATCTCTTTTCTTAGAAATGAATTATACGCTGAATAAGTGAGCTAGTTGTTAGTTATGTTATAAGTTGCTAGTTTCCTTAGTATAAACATAGATTTCATTTGACATATATGTTAGACTTATGCTGCTTTAGGCTAAAGTTTCTTGTTTAATTAATAAACAGTTGTGTTTTTATTCGAGACGAGTCCTTCCCCACATTCTCCCTCTGTCTTTTAATGTGGGAGCTCTTGGTTCCAGTTTTGTGTTCCTAGTTTCGTGCTTCTGTAGCTAGTACCAGCCTGGTGTATTCTAACACCTTTTTAAGATGTTTTGATTGTGGTGATGCTGCATGTCAGATGCCATCGCTGGAATTTTCAAGTCACAGGCAAAGCAGAAGGGTTTGAATCCAGCTCAGGACTCGGGACAGCCTAATATGGATGTAGAATGTTTCTGGCCTCTGCATTTCAGAGCATGCTCAGAGCCTGCCAGCATCTCACTTTGGACTGTTTGCATGATGAATTCATCTTAAGCAGTAAACAAAATGTGGTTAATGCTCTAAATAGACTTCTCTGTTTCTTGGATTCTTTGTGGTTCAACTGTTTCTTTAACTTCAATAACAACATTTTTTTCTAAGCAGAATTCATATTTCAGATTTTTGTTGCATCCATGCATGTCCACAGAGCAGAACACTATGTAGCACTATGTAGCACAGTTGTTTCTTAGTAAAAAAGCCTAAACTTTGATGATCAATTCTACCCTTTTTTTTTTCTAATGTTGGTATTTGTCTTAGCATTTACAAATTCCCTTTTTTTAAAGTTCATCCTGAAAATGCTATTTTTGATTTAGCTTTAACGATTATGGTAAAAAGAGCTGAGCTATTCTTTGTTAGGGCACCCATGATCCTGGCCAAGCAGCTCTAGGTGTCCCTGGGTGAGTAGATGTTGGACACGACAGCCTCCACAGGTCCTTTCCAACCTCAACCAGTCTGTAATCCAGTTGCTGTCTGCATAAGACTGCTTCAGTTCCCGTAATAGATGCCACCTAAAGTCTGACTACTGGGCTAGGTTGCTGAACTTTTCCATTGTTTATGTTTACCAGGGAGATTGATTTAAAATCAAAATCTCTTTGGTCCCTCTCCAGAAATGCATGGTGAAGTTTTCTCAATGGGAAACCTTGGATCTGGGTTCTCAGACAGTTGAGGCTGTGCGGTGGTGGTAGGAGACCTGGATGTCACACAGTAACCCACCTCAATGGTGGTCTTAATAAGTCATATTAACAGTAGAAAAAAGTCCTCCTGGGTCCCAGTGCTTTCTGCTTATTTTAAAATATAGTTCAATAGAGAGAAAGACATTTCCTCTGGAATGTTATTTCTAGCCCTTGTTTGTTTGTTTTCAATAGAAAGTCTAGAGGGAAGAAACTGGTTTCTGTGTTGTACTCAATGCCCTTAGATAGGAGGGATTATCTTGCTAAGTTTTGTCACTGATGACCACAGCTAGTTACCAACTCACCAGGTTTCACCTTTTCTGCTCCACTGTATTGAATGAAAGAGTCACTGGGGAATTACACGAGCTGTTTTTTTCTGGAAGGCTGGCTTACCTACGTGTAATTGCCTGGCTATCTTAGACAGTAAGAAACTCTTCCATAATTTAATGTGGGTGACTTCTGTGACCATTATTAGTATTTAAATAATATTAAATAATGGTGCTTAAACATTGTACTTGCTTTCCGCTATTTTCTCATGTCATGAAATTACTGACCACATACCTGTTGGCAGCCTTAGCATTTTATTTGTAACAGCATTGGGATCATTACTTAATTTGCCTCACTCTTACAAGGCCAAACATGTGCAAACCAAAGTCCCCAGCTCAGACTGAAAATATAGGTGTTCTTCTGATTGAGATGCTCCCTGTGATAGGAAATGTGTTATTTCTGCCGCTATCCCCAACAGAATTATCCAAGTTAATTGTTTTGGAGATGTGGGAATGTGATTTTTCATATAGAATTTTCATCTTCTTTAAGAAAGTAGTTAATTAACCCTTGAGGAGTCAATAATTTGGTGCAAGGAGCTGCATGTAGGATTTTTGTAAAGCATAATTAATTCCTAGATTTTTGTTTCATCGTTTAGGCTCAGACGAGACACCACTGGACAGATGAATGACTAGCAATTATGTAATTTGGAGGTATATCTGGACTACCTTAAAGAGCATGAGACTATTCTGAAAACTAGTAAGGAAAAAAGGGCTTCTTTAAAGAAATTAGTGCAGTTTGTTTGCCTGTGTAGTCATAACTGTGAGGGTACCCATAGCATTGTAGGTTATTTCATTTTTCTCTTGTTCTCCGCAGTGGTCTTGTAACACATAGGTTCTGTAACTGAAGGAAAGTTCCTCACAGAAAACTCCTTTGGTACGTGATGAAATTCTTAGTTTTTCTGATGAACAAGGGAAAAAGTTGAAGGTTGGCTAAAAACGAAGTAATTACTGAGAATGTAGAAGAGATGAATGTCCTATACTCTCATTTGCATGTAGTTGTCAAGTTGTCAAGTAAACTTGAGGAATTATTGTATCATTGATATTACTACTGCTTGTTATTGGTAAGTAGTAAAGCATTGAAGTCTAATAAAACATCTTCTTAAAGCCTTATCCAATTGGAAATGAATATAATTTCTTTGCTTTTTTTTTAACTTAAATTTTAAAGACTATTTAGAGACTATTACAAAAGCTGTTGAGTTTGGGGTTCAAGCACAGCACTTTATGTGCTTAAGTACTTGTCTTGGGGGTGCAGTGGGCCAAGTTAGTTGCACATTCAGAGTGAAAGGCTGAATTAACTAGTAAAAATATGACATCTTTAAAAAACACAGATAAGAGTTTTTTGTATTTGAGCCTTTTCTCTTGGCAGTGTTCTTTAAAAAGCTAAAATAGGTGATTTAGCAAAATCAACTCTGACTGGCATTCAGCCACAGAAGGCTTCTGGTGCTGTGCATCATGAAGGACAGAGGCTCTGTCTCCCCCAAGCACTGTACCACCTCCACCTCCTGCACCTGCTGCCCACTCCACTGGCACCCCAAGCAGCCTGGGAGTTGGATCTGTCCCCTTGGAGCTGTCAGGGTGGAGCAATAGCATAGCTAGTTATTTGTAGAGCTAAGAGATACCATGTTTTTCCATGAGGAACCAAAGTCTAGGCCAGTCTTCTTTTCAGCTTTCTGTAAAAATTGCCAAGGACGGAAATTAAATGAGAGGGAAGGATGGCTTGTAGCACAATCCAGTGAAACCCTGTCTCAAGTAATTGTTTGTGGGCTTGTTATACTATCTTGAAAGGAAGCAGGCATTCACGTGCTTTATTTTTAGCTTGCAAGCGAAGAGGTATTTAATGTTCCTTTCTGTCTCATCTCTGAAAGTGTTCTACTAAAGCAGGATCTGCAGGCTTGGAGCTGGTTAGCCCAAGACTTTCCTGCCTCTGAAAATGTATTCCCCCAAAAGGATATTATTGAAATTGGTTTTCACTATAAAATTTTAAGTAGAACTGTTTCTGAACTCCGGAGTGTTAAAACACTTTGCTGCTGGCAGCGATTTGCTATTCGCAATGTATAGTGGCTGCATTTTGCTCTCAGGAAGTCATAAGCATTTTCACATTTTTATTGTCGAGTTGCTTGTGGTGCCATTTGCTTTGATTTTGGCTCCCATTAAGTTATTTATAGTGTGTTTACTTAAATTTTTCTAAAGGAATATTTTTGTCTGGGACTTTAATAGTATTGCTGGACCAAGCCTTAAATCTCTAAGCAGAGATGGGATAAACTATTCAGTTACAGTAAGCTCTGAAGAAGATTCCTTCTTTCCTCCCCGCTCCTCCCTGTTCTCTGAACTTCAGTACAACTGCTCATGCTTTAGGTTACTGAAAATCAATGAATTATTTATTATACTTGGTTTTCCAGCAGTAGGATAATGAATGGGCTTGCAAGATGTTGCTGGTCAGTAGTGGGACTCTGGGGTCAATGAGTGCTTCTGATGCATCTTTAACCTTCCTGTGAGACTGCTTTTATTTCCCTCTTCTGTGAAGTAGCAGAGCAGTGCCAGCAGCAAAGAAATGAGAGCTGTGATCTTCCTTAGTGGGTAAGACAGCCTGCTAAGTGTGTGGTAAAAAGAAAGCGGGAAGTCGGTGATTATTAATTTTTAGAAAATGCATTTCTATCAGTCTTCAGTTAGATTCCTAATGCTAGCAAAAGGAGAAGCTCTGCATCTGGGGAGTGTAATTCTGAATTATCCGTAGTATCTTTTCCCCTACTATGGCATGGGCTGTTGTTATTTTAAGGCTTAAGACCTCTAAGAATAATAACAGTGGCCTGGCATTGCTGCTCATATTGAGCAGCGCGACTGGGATAAATAGATGAGAGATACAAAAGAAGAAATGGCCATTTTGTGTTCAAGACCAGATTGGATGGGGCCATGGGCAGCCTGCTCTAGTACCAGATCTGGAGGTTGGTGGCCCTGCCTGTGGCAAGTGGGTTGGAACTTTATAATCTTTTGGGTCCCTTCCAACCCAGGCCATTCTGTGATTCTGTGATTTTTGTGCACTTAGTTTGCTTGAGTAAAGGCAATATATGGCAATGCTAAAAAGGAAAAAGATATACCTCTCATAGGTTCTTCCCTAGATTACAAAGTCAGCCATTACGTGCTGCCCTCCTAAAGAAACTTGCATCCTCATGCTGAGCAGGCTGATGGGGAACCCAGACCTGACTGCCAGGTGGTGGCAGGAAGCAAACCCACACAGGAGGAAGCAGGGGCAGCTGATCAATGCCTCCTTTTGATGTCAGATGTCAGAGAGGGACTGCCACTGCTCTGCCACGTGGTGAGTCCTCTGCTCTGGGCTGTGCCCTGCAGGAGTTGGTGCGTGCTCAGACTCTGCAGAGGAGGAGCAGAAGCTGGCTGCACACCTGCCAAGAAAGGGAATCCTGAACAACTGCTCCCGCTCCAAGGAGATTGGGAGCTGGGCCAAGGATTTCATATGTGGGTGATTAAAATTAGACTCCTTCATCCATATGTGTGTCCTCATTTTGAAAACATTGCCTGCCTCACCTCTCTTCTCATGTTTTTTGTGTAGTCCCCTAATGGGCTAACGATTCCCCATTTCCTCCAGCTCTGACAGCATCCCTTGTACTCAGTGAAAGTAAATTTATCTTTCTGTAATCATTCAGCACTGGAACAAGGCTTCTGTCTTTTATTTTCCACCACTATTCTCTGGATAAGTTTCTTTTTGTAAGAGAAGAAGGTGATAGTTTCTCCTTGGGAAAAACAGCCAAATGTGGAACTCCCTGTGGGGCTTTTATGCATGACCAAATAGAGGCCTCCCTGCAGCCAGTGCTGTAAACTGTGGGGAGATGCATCCCTAATGGAGAAGGTTCCCCAAGAGTCATGGGTGAAGGCAGCCAGACCAGAGCTGAGCCTGGATATCCTGTGCTCATCACTGGCCTGTTCTGATCCTGAGAATAATAACCATGAAACTGTAGAGAATGAACAAGGTGGCCAAGGTGTGTACTGAGTGATGTCTGGTTGTGAAGGTGTACACTTGCAGTAAGCCACATGAAAGCGTTGGTGCCATTTGGGGCATCACAATATAAGAAGGACATAAAACTATTAAAGAGTGTCCAGAGATGGGCCACAGTGAAGGGTCTGGAGGGTAAGGTGTGTGAGGAGCAGCTGAGTTCTTTGGGTTTTCTCAGCCCAGAGCAGAGGAGCTTAAGGGCTGCCTTATGGAAGCTGCAGCTCCTCAAAGGGAGCGAAGCGGCAGCGCTGAGCTCTGCTCTGTGTGACAGCAACAGGGCCCGAGGGAATGGCGTGGAGCTGCATCAGGGCAGGGTTAGGAAAAGGTTCTACACCAGAGAGCAGTGGGCATGGAACAGAGCAGTGGACTCAGCCCCCAGTGCTGGAGTTGAAGGAGCATTAGGCAGTACTCTCAGACATAGAGTTTGGGTTGTCCTGTGTGAAACCAGGGACTGAACTCTGTAATCCTTGTGAGTTCCTTCCAGCTCAGGATATTCTATGGTTCTGTGGTCCGCTGAGTAAATACACATAGATACAGGTCATCCGTGATTTGGTCTAATGTCTTGAAGCTCTGAAGCATCCAAAGACCCAAGTGCTTCCAGAAAAAAACCCTTATGTGTCAAAAGACTGTGTTTTTTAATGTTCCCCCTTTCACTGCCCTTCTTAGAAAAATTAGTAGACTTCCTGTACTGCCTTTTAGAGACTACTAGGAAGTACCCATTAATGCTACTGTTTCCTAAGCAGCCAGGCTTCTGCATCCTCTTGCTGCAGGCTGTGTATCCGCTGCAGAGCTTGAGAGCCATGGTAGGGTGAGAGCAGGGGAGACCACATTCACAGGGACTGCTCAGTCCATTCAGGACTGCTACAAATCAAGGAATCCTTACTTGGGAAGCCTCCTCTGGGCAAGGTGACAGCACGGTCCCCGCTGCAGCCCGTGTGACTCTGTTGTGTGGGCTTGCCCATCACCCTGGTCCTGGCCCTTCCTCATGCATCGCCATACCAGGTGAGCAGCGACCACAGGCCTTTCTTGGGGAAGAATCTGCTCATGCAGAAAGACTAGTGCATTTTTGCTGAAGGAGATGTTGGGTAGTATATGGAGGCTTATTTCTTCCTTCCCCACAGGGCCCCAGTAAGGCTGGATTGGGTGCACAGGAGCTCCCGGTCCCTGGTTTCCCTTCCTCCGAAAGAGTTGCAGGCTGCTGGGTGCAGGCCAAAGTAGGCAGATGAGAGAGCTGATGTACGCACAGTTCTGCCCTAACATGGAGTGAGGACATGGCTGTAGGGCAGACCCGGATACAAAAGCTTTTTTTTTTTTTTTATTATATTAAAACTTGGAACAAAATACCCCATATAGCAAAACAGACTTTATAGCTTGCTTCATCTTGGAAAAAGACTTTTCAAAGCAAACTGCTGGCATTGTCTCCTAACAACCCTGAAGTGTTTGTTGGATGTAGTTTATCTCAAGTCATCTTTTCATTCTTGATTATTTTAAATTGTCCTCCTAAGCCCTCAAAATTAAAGCAGTGTATTAATAACACCACATCCCAATTAAAAAAAAAAAAAAAGAAGTGAAAGCTGTACACTTAACAGAGCAGCTCTGCACCCTGCCAAATGTCATAGTTTTAAGAGGACTTGCACTTTATAAGTAGCCTATAAGCATATATCCCAATAAGGGATATTTTCCAAGTGCATTAAATGACATTGTGAACATTACCAATGTTAACATTCGTTGTATACTGGCAGGATAACAATGTAAGTTTAAAAGGCAAGATTTCAAGAATTATTAAACTGCTGTTATTAGAATCTTGACAACTGAGTGGAGGGAAGAAACCAAAGTCCTGGAGCAACAGGAGAGCAGGACTCAGCAGTTAAAGTTAAAGCCTGTTGGCGGTAGGAGCCAAATCACCTGTGCTCTTTCCAGCCCTGCACATGTTGGTGCTGCTGGGAAGGTCAGCATGGCTGGCTCCACTCAACATGCAGAAGTTGTGTTACAGCGGGAGAAAGCTGGAAATTGCGTCCAGTGGAGGAAGTCTTCTGAGAATAAGGTTTCACTGTTTCTGCTGCTTAAAGAAAAACTTGTTTGTAGTAACAATCATCAGGAGGTATATGTATGCATGCACGTCTGCATACATGTCTGCATGTATGTGTACAGCATATATGTATGAAGAGAAGGAACTGTGTGGTTTGTCACCCAAGCATGCTGCTTTTATTCCTTCTTAACCCCCATGGCCATGTAGAAAAACACAGTCATTAGGAAACTCCCAAGGTAGTGTGCGTGCATGTGTGTGTGAGGCAGTATGAGTAACTCATCTTCACATTTAGCTGGAGCCTCAGTATTGACAGAGCAGCTGAATCATTGCCTGCAAGCTGCCATGTTTGCCATGGTGATAACTTGATGGCATGCCAGCAGTGCTGCCTACAGTCTCTGACAGGCTGACCTTGTAACAGCATCAACATTCTTTCTTTGGCTTTTGCTGACATACTGTAGGCTCTGGAAGCTGTTTTCAAAACAAATACATAATGAAGTATTGTGCTTGTAAAAGCAATTGTGTTTCCGTCCATCAGAATATTTTAGGGCATCTCACCTGCCAAAGGGCAAAGCAAAGAGACATGAAGGGAGGATGCAGTGCTTCAGATGATGTGAGAGGATCTCTGCATGCAGGAGCAATGGGAATGAAAAGTAATCTCTGTGAAATCAGAAGTTAATGGTAAAAATGTGACTTTTTGTGCTGTTCCATTGTAAAATGAATTGTTTATAAAGGTTACAAATAAAGCAAGGACGAGTGAACAGAACAGGGAACATACAGGGTTTAAAAGCAAGAAGACTTCTTGATTTAATGTTTATTGTCTACTCTTGTACATCTTCTTCATACAGACAGAAAAAATCTCCATCTAAAATAACTTACTGGGATTTCCATCTAGACATTAATCATGGAGAAGTGACAGAGATGCAGCTTAGCAGGTGGGCTAAAGACAGTACCTGAATACAAACATTCTTGGCCCTCTGGCAGGTTTATCCTGCTCTGTACAAGATGACTTGACACTTGCAGGCTTTACCTACTTGGCATCTACAACAGTTGGTATTGCCACTGCACATGAGCCCACTGCCCACCAAAGCTCACAAGCCCTCTGTTTGCCCAGTATTTTCTCCAGGACCCATCTTGCAAAGGAAGCAAAACAACCCAGACATGAGACTTGCCTCACGCTTGCTTCTGCATTGATCACAGGGACCAGAGATTGAGAAATGCCATTATGATTCTTTTAATTCTTGCTACTCTTGCTAAACAAAATGAATATAGCAACTACTGGTATCCCAAATGGCGTTTCCCAGAAAGCTGCTGTGAGACCAGAGACTCTGTTGTGGATGTGCGACAGGATTTCTTGCCATGCAGTGCACTGAAAGCCATACATACAGTTAAAAAACAGTAGTTGTAATTTTAAAGGATTGGAAAATGCAGTTAGATTAAACCTAGAACTGCGTGGGTTAAGACTAGAATGAAAAATGGTACTAACAAAAGTCTGGCGGCAAATCTTCGTGAGACACCCCAGTTTGCACTCCCCCTCAGATCTATTTTCAGGTGTTGCCAGAAAGGAGATATAATTTGCACCAAGATACTTCCCCTGAATCCATCTTAAGGTGCAGTCTCCTAGATTTGTTACAGTCAGGTATGTTATGCCTGAAGTTCCACTTCAATTTCTACACCTAGAAGTTGAGGTTATTCTTGATTTCGCATAGTGAAGGATAAAAACTGTATTGTTTGCCCTTGTTATTGTTTGTGACTTACCTATGTAAAAACCATCCAGTAGGTAAAGCTGTCTGACTTCACCACATTCTGGCTCTTGGAGGAGCTTTAAGAATAAAAAGGATTTGTCTTGCACGTATCAGTGCATTACTCTGCCTTTATACATACTCTGCTTATATATGGCCAGTAAAACTTGAGCTACTCCAGACAAAAACAGCAAGCACGTTGTATTTGTCTTTGTTCTGGTTTAGTTTGTTACTTTTTGCACTTCAGTACTGGGTTTTAACTTGCAAATTTCTACTTGGGCTGCATTTTCCTTAGGGTTTGCCCTTCTCTAAGCACTGCTAGCAATTGAATTGAGCCTAACCAACAAACAGCATGAGACTGAAAGTAGTATTTTCAAAGTGGAGATAACTTACTATGGGATGTATTTCCAGCCTGTAGTCACTTTGCAGGAGTGAGGAAGGCTGAGCCCGTTGCTCTTCAGGACATCTGGGTAGTGTAGCGTCTCAGTCTGCTAAGAAGGTTGCTTGAATTTGCTGGGCCTGTTGTTTGCAGTCTAAATGAGATGTCCAAGTTTAGCTTTGAAAGGAGCATTTGAGCCTGAAAAAAAAAGAGTTTTTGTTGGCTAAACCAGTGGTATAGAAGGGGTGGAAATTTGAATGGGCTCCAAGCTGTGGTGGACAGGCAGTGACCAGATCTTTTTAAATGTGGCCACTATACAGGTTCAGATTTGGGAAAGCTTTGGAGTCGGTTGGGCTGTCTAAACAGCCTGAGCCAACTTTACAACAGAAATCTGGTGCAAATTAGCCTTCTGAGGTAACCCTGAAAGCTCACTTCTCTCTATACAGTGAAAATAGGTAGTTATTCTAATAGTGAGAAAATTCAGTCTTTCAGGGTCTGAAGTTAGTTCCCAAGCCACATAGTTTATAATCTCTTCAGATTTGATCTAGAAGCAGGGACCAGGTCCCGGTGCATTGTCTTCAAGTTAAATGTCAGCTCTCTGTAATGCAGAAGCCTCCTTATAGTCTTGGCATCTCCTGGATGGACAGCAAGAAGGGCTTTCAGGGATGTACAGAACTGATTTGTGGATTGTGAGCTAGCTGTTAGTGGCAGTGCATAATTGCCCAGCTTAGTAGCTTATCCCAGTTTTTTTCCTGTTTGTGTGAGTGGGATCACACAACAGAGACTCTGTCAGTGTGCATCTCTTAAAAATCAGGTAAGGAAGGTTTCCCTATCAAAAGACAGATGAGAAAATTTTCCTTCTGACAAAGAACGTTTGAGACTGTGGTGCCTAAAAAGTGCAAATTAGTTTTAAAAATTAATATTGCTTAAGTCTCTGCTGCTAAATCCAAGGGAACAGTGCATTAGCTGCCCACTGAACTGACTATCAAACTGGACCATAGAAGGAGAAGAGGAGAGTGCTGTGGAAAATAAGGCTGTAGGCTGCGCCAGATTTCTTCCTGTTTTTGTGCACAAAAAGGTCTTGTTACAGCCATATCCTTTAAGCCCCGGGGAGACCAGATCCATAGCCAAGAACGTCTTTTTCATCTCTGATTGCATGCTGCCTCCTACATCAGCCTGTATTTTTTCTAAAAATAATTCTGATTTCATACCTTAGCTGATAGGCCTCCTAGCAGCCACAGTAGACACTGCCTCCTTGGAAAACACACACTAGTATGTACAAGCATTGGCCGCTCTGCGCACAGCTTTTGAAGAGGCATCCTTTGTGTTTTCGTTTGTGCTACAGCACAGTAAGCTTACACTGCGCTCTTTCTGCTTCTCCCAGAACAAACACGTAGCTGCCGAATACCAGGTATCTTATTCAGTGGAAGAACAAGAATTCCTTTTCTTTTTAAAACAAAGAGAACAAGAAATCACTTGGCAAGGGGAAAGAAAGGATTTGTTTTTCTAGTCCATGGGGAAATCTGTCAGGTTCAACAGCCTGAACCTGCTTGTGCTGCACGACGGCTGCCAACAGCTGAGAGAGCATCCCAAGACAGGGGTTGCGTCCTCAGAGTGAGAGTGGGGAGAAAAACTGCCCCGTGCTGTGGCAAATCTTGGTGCAGTCCCCTTATCCCAGCTCATGCCAGAGGTTACAGCAATTTATGTGCTTGGCTGCTGGGATACCCCTAAGCCAGTTCTGCTGCCAGAGGAGATCTGTGTACTGCAGTGCTTTGTGTGATCTTAAGAACTTGCACAAAGCCATGGGGTGCTGCATGTGGATCCAACAGAGGTACCAGAGGTGGGTAACATGCTGACACGAATTCAGAATGTTTTCTCAGTGCAGAGGTATCCATGGCTTGAGGACTTCCTGAGCTAGCAGTGAGGTCTCTGCATTTTTCAGCATTACTGTATGATCAGATGGCGTTACAAACATTCTCAATAGTCAGGCTCGTTGATCTGGGTTGTGTCTGGCACTTTTCCTCTCCATTTTCTCCCTCCAGCAAACTACAAAGAAACTCAATGAGTTTCTGGTGTTTAAATTATTACCTATAATAAATAGGCTGGGAGAGAGAGGGCCTTGTTTTGATTTTGTGGGAGAGAAAGTACTTTGTTTACAAGGAAAACCCTTATCTGCACTGCAAGTTTCCACAGTCCACCTTGTCTAGACTGGAGGTTGCTCAAAACTGTGTATGAAGAAGACAGATTTCCCTCACCCATGTGAGAGGTGAAGGGAAGGGAAAGAAGAACCAGAAACCTGCATGACCACGGGACAAGTGGGACCTTCCTACTGGCAGCCACAGCTTCTCAGCACATGCAGCTTATCCTTTCAGCCCTAGCTGTTTGTGAATGTGGATCTGTGCTTAACAGGAAAAATTGGCAACAAGGAAATAAAGGCAGTGCAGCAGGTCAGTGTGAAGTACGTCAGCATTACAGGGAGGAAGGTCTGGAACTTGGAACTTACATCTAGTGTTTGTATGTGCTTCCTGGTCATGATGCAAACATGACTGCTTAGATCTGGCTAATTTGGCTGAATTTGACATAAATGCACCTCTAACACTGCATGGCTGACAGCTAGAGGGAGGACAGAATTGCACAGAATCACAGGGGTTGGAAGAGACTTAAAGAGATCATCAAGTTCAACCTCCCCTATTAAAGCAGATTCTCTACAACAGGTCACACACGTAGGTGTCCAGACGAGTCTTTAATATCTCCATTGACAGACACTGCACAACCTTTTTGGGCAACCTGCTCCAGCTTTCCATTATTCTTACTGTAAAACAGTTCTTCCACATGTTAGTATGGAACTTCCTGTGTTCAAGTTTCAGGCCATTACTCCTTGTCCTATCTCTGCACACCACCGAGAACAGCCTGCCTCATCTATTTGCCTCCCATGTCCCTTTGGATATTTATAAACATTAATCAGATGCCCTCAGTCTTCTTTTCCTCAGGCTGAAGAGACATGAGTTACTCAGCCTTTCCTCATACGAGAGATGCTTCAGGCCCTTTGTCATTTTTGCAGCCCTTTACTGGGCTCCTTCTGGGAGATCCCTGTCTTTTTTGAACTGAAGAGGAGAGCGCCAAAGCAGCTGCAGCCATACAGATGTTGACATGGGGGGAGCATCTCTATTGCGAGTATTGTAGTCTGTCATTTCCGGTGACAAAAAAGCTTCCTCTGATTACTGGCCATAGAGAATGTTGGTAACACATCCTGGATGAAGCGTAACGAGCAAAAAGCCACAGCCAAGGAAAGCATGCAGCGTTGGCTCATCCTTCTGCAAATGTTGGCAACAGTCTCCAGGCTGCTGCTGGCCAGCAGTGTCCTATGGGCTCCTGGGCCAATCTTGGGGCACCTGGCACCTACCACCACGTACTCAGGGCTTCTCAAAGAGAACAGGCAGGGAGCCTCTCATGCTTAGTGTAAAGATGACCCAAACCCTGTTCTGCATGCTGGGCTACTTTGTCAGAAACATGACTGTGTGGCAGTCTGAGTTGCAGGTGAGGTTTATGCCCATCAGACCCAGGCTGCTTTTCATGATCATGGCATTGCAGCTGCAGCTTAGGAGTGGAATGGGTGGTTTTGAGCATGGTTTGTATACACAACAGAAGTGTCAAATATAAAAAGCAACTGGAAGGCTTTCATCTCATCTTGTCTTGGGTCATAAAACCAGAGTCAAAACATGTCACCTCCCATTTAATTTTAAGACTTTTTACCCCAATATTAGCATGCTAGTGCTTACATGCCTAATCTTTCCATGATTCTGTATGATTCTGTAATTCTATTCTTCAGCATCACACAGAAGTCACTGTGTCTCAGCACTGCTGTTCCTGTGGTGCACCAGTTTACAGTGTCTGTTTTTCTCTGTCCATCCCTTATTGGTATGGGGCTTACCGTAAGGAAGTGAATAATCATTCTGATAAACCTAGACATTCGTAATCTGACTTACTTTGTCTTTAGAAAACCTGGCTTTAGTCCTGCTGGTACAGAAACATCCAGCAGCCATATCAGTGAATTCACTGAGTTCAGAAGCAGGTCCAGTTGTTACTCAGTGTACATTGACTCAGTATGTACTACAGCTAAGTGCTACTTTTTCCTTTGGAGAAGAATCAGAGATTTAGTTCCTTTGTAAAGGGGCAAAAGATTACTATAATTCTACACGCTTGGTAGTAGTAACAAGAACATAATAGCAGGTCTCTGAGTGGTAATTCTGTGAAACTGGAGCTGGGAAAAGGGGAAGCCTTAAGAAACATCACAAGTGCTACTTGCTTTAAGTTTGAAGTACTGAGGTACCTGGTAGCCAATGAAAAACAGAGCATCTGAGAAGAATCAAATACAGATGTTGACAGTAAACAAAGGCTTTTGCAGCTGCTCAGTTTGTAAGTGTAATCTGTAAGGCTGTCTTCTTTATCTGTGATGGGTGATACAGGCTCAGGCTGTTGACATCTCACCATTTTGTTACTGAGGTGGGTGGACGGGAAATCATGATGACACATTGGAAGTCACTACAAAATCCTGTATTGTTTAAAGGTTTGTCATGGTTTTATGATTTTTGTTATCATTATTCCATATTATAAGATTATGTTGTGATGTACAAGATTCAATCCAACAATTTCAGACCTGTATTTTTTCTTCTAGTAAAAAAAATTTCAAGCTGTTAAAATAATCAAGGGAGAGTACCTTCTTCCCCCAACCTTCTACATATAAGTAGTGGTCTGGCATATACCTGCAAGAATTGCTTGGGAAATCCTTGCCTTCCATCAGGAGATTAAGCCTTCCCGTCTTTTGGGTGAGGGTTAAGCACTATTAACCACGAGGATGAAGACTGGTGCAGTTGCCTTAGGGAGCTGGAGAGATGTTTAGACTTTCAGCTCACTTGATTTATTGCTCAATTATTTGACTGCATCCCAACAATTGTGTGTGAATAGTGAGAGCTCTACATTTCTTCCTGATTTGTATTAGCAGCCTCCAGAATAACAGCCTGTGTTAGCAGCTGCTTTTGCCTTTTTGTGTCTGGGAAAGAAACATTTGAAAGCTTTTATACTGTAGAGTGAATTAGGGAGAGAAAGAAGATGCCCTTGTCTCCAACTCGGCCTTTATGTCCGGTCATTTGGGCTTCCACAATGAGCAGTGAAGGCATGTTGTAATACTGGTTGCTATTTTCTTATCTCCCTATTTATGAGGCATTTTAGAGAGAAGCTTACAGGCATGCAGCTGGTGAAGGATTAAGGGCTGAACAGTGCGGTCGCTCTTGTGTATCATGAGTGATAGGGGAAAGGCAACTCTGCCTTGGCTTCTCCCACTCTTCACAGCAGATATTTACGTTAGTTCTGGTGGAGGGAGTGATGGCTTTGGTTAAGAAGGAGTGGTATTTGACAGTATGGAGCAACCCTGCAGGGAGATGTATTCTGTGTGTTATTTGAGATAAGTTAATTGTCAATTTGTGGGTTTGCCTGATGTGAGAAATGTGAAGTACTCAGGCTGCTGGGAGCAGACACTGCAGATGTTGTTATGACACAAGGAATATATGAACTGAAACTTCAGAGAAAACCTGCATTAAAACCGGAACTGAATCCTGCTGGGTTTTCTAAGCAGCTCCAGAAATGATAGAAAGGTTCATGTGAACATCAATTAATGACATTCAATACTGTTGTGATTTGTAAGTAAGGCACACATGCCTTGAGCAAGAAAGTTTCTATTATAGCAGCTTAGACCTTCTCTCTCTCTAATTTCACCACGATTTTGCCCACTGTATCCCACCTCTTCAGCTCTGACTCTTACCGTTTATTTACCTGTTATTCTGCTCTCCTCTTTCCTTCTTCCCCTCCCTCTTTTCTTCTGACTTGCCATGCCCTTCTCTCTGAGAGTCTTCTGTTCTTGGCCACTGCCCTCTGGTTTGGCTGGGCTTGCTCTCCTCCCAGGAGGTGTGGGGCTCTGGGAGAGCTTTAAGAGAGTCCTCTTAAATATCATTGAGACACCTCCTAGATATTGGGCTGGTGGTGGGGCTGTTTGATGTCAGTGCGAAGAGTTCACAGAATCACAGAATCACCCGGGTTGGAAGGGACCCCAAGGATCATGTAGTTCCAACCCCCCTGCCTAGCAGGGCCACCAAACATACACATTCAGATCAGGTTGCCCAGGACCCCGTCCAACCTGGCCTTAAACACGTCCAAGGATGGGGCATCCACAACCTCCCTGGGCAGCCCGTTCCAGGGCCTAACCACTCTCCTAGTAAAGAACTTCCCCCTAACATCTAACCTAAATCTTCCCTCCTTCAACTTAAAACCATTTCCCCTAGTCCTGCTGTTGTCAGCCCTTTTGAAGAGTTTACTCCCCTCCTGGGTGTAGGTTCCCTTCAGGTACTGATAGGCTGCAATGAGGTCACCCCGCAGCCTTCTCTTCTCCAGGCTGAACAAGCCCAACTCCCTCAGCCTGTCCTCATAGGGGAGGTGCTCCAGCCCCCTGATCATCTTAGTTGCCCTCCTCTGGACCCTTTCCAAAATCTCAATGTCTTTCTTGTACTGAGGGCTCCACACCTGGACACAGTACTCCAGGTGGGGCCTCACAAGAGCCGAGTAGAGAGGGACAATCACCTCCCTGTCCCTGCTGGCCACCCCTCTCCTGATGGAGCCCAGGAGTTCTAGCAGGAGTGGTCTGCTAAATATCTGTATTGAGTATTTCCAAGCTTCTTATTGGTGTGATTGTCTTATCCCATCAGGCTTGGAAATTTTTCTTGCCTTCAGAAGAATTCAGTGAGATAGAATGTGCTGTTCATCCCGTTTTGTAGGTGAGGGGCTGGGGTCAGAACAAAGAGGAAATTAACCTAAATTACAAATCGGTATAATAATGCCTTTTTAGCAATATACTCTTTGTTTCAATTTGGATAGTGTTTTTTAAGCATGAAAGCAAAAGAGTGTGAAAAAATGGAGTGAACCAGCAGTTACAAGGCTGCTGAAACAGGAGGTAGGGAGGAGTCAGGGAATCACAGAATTATGTTATTATTGGACGTGCAGAATCTTGTCCTTGTATTGAAATCTGTCAGCATTGACAACGTGATTTTTTCCATTTACCATTGATTCAAAGCTAAGTTATTTTCAAGATAACCTGCAGAGATGGATTCCCAGAAACAGACGTCGTAAGAGCCCAGAGGTAAGGACAGTTGCTTCTCCTGGTGGCATTCCAGTTTCAGGGCTCCGTAGCTGTAGTGACAGAGTGAGAGATCCAAACATGTGTCTTCTCAGTCATCAGAGGATGACCTGACTTCTCATTGTGCATTACTTCTTTTGGCCTTTCAAGAGAAATTCTACCACAGACCCCAAGAAACACTTCCAACAAAACTGTTATCAAAAGTAGAGTATGCTGATGGTAGATATTGTGTTTGATAAATCCACATTTGCTTATTACAGACTCCTGTTGGAAAAGGTCCCAGCCAGCTTGGCTTTTCACATGGTGCTGTAAGAAATGTTCTCCTCTTTTGTGTGCAAGTTTTGACCTCTGTTATACATGCTTGCTGAGTGTCTGAGCAGATAAGCTGATTTCAATTATCTTTCAATTGATTGTTTTCTATTTGTTTTCAGCTTAGTTCTATTTCGAAAAAGAAAAAAACAAAAATTCAAGGTACTTTGATTTAGCTGTAGCAAGAAGTAAACAAGTGAAGTTTATCACTGCTGGGGAGAACTCAGATCCAACTCCGACCTCCCAGGAGAATAAATCAGGGTTAAACGTAGATTTTCAGACGCTGTCAAGGGATGCATAGGTTGCAGTACTGAGTTCCGCATAGTGCGAGGAGTGGGCTGACTGTACAATGGAGAATAATCCTGATTCCCTTTCTCTTGTTTGATTCATTATTCTTCTTCTCATCTGTGTTAAGGAAGAAACGTGGTCCCAAATGAAGAACTCCTAGTAGAATTTCGTATATGGAAAATCAGACCTACGTAGGCTTTCCAATGCAGGATTTGTGAGGCATTTAATCTCTGGATTACATAAGGTGTCCAGATGCCTAGTATATTTTCTGAAACTTGCTCTTACTATGCGTCTATGTGGTGATAATTTTTTTTTGTAAAACCAATTTCCTTCTGTAAGCCAAAAGTAATGTACCCAGTTATGAATGATGCTGCTTTTATTGTATTCCTTCAGACTTTACTGCATGCCTCCTGTAGCTTGCTGGAGCAGTTTTTAAAATAAAATGTTGTCGGTGATATTAAAATATAAATAATAATTGGCTTTAATGTAGAAGTCACATTTCATTCTGAAGTATTTATGCAAAGGATTCAATGTGTTTTACAATTAAAATAATTTCCATACTGACACCAACCTCATTGCTGAAGACAAACAATGCTTTTGGTGTCAGATGTGATAAATCTGGGATCAGAACGTTTGAAAGAGAATGTAAAGGAGAAATCCATTGCTTTTCCTGCACATGGCACCATAGAGTGGTTTGGGTTGAAGGGACCTTAAAGATCATCCAACTCCAACCTCCTTTCCATGTGCACCTCCCACTACACACAGCTGCTCAGGGCCCCATCAACCCAAGCTTGGATGCCTCCAGGGATGGGACATCACAACTTCTCTGGGCAGCCTGTGCCACTGCCTCACTGCTCACTTCACTGAGTAAAGAATTTCCTCCTAATATCTCATCTAAATCTCCTCTCTTTTAGTTTAAAGTCATTTCCTCTTGTCCTATCACTACATGCCCTTGTAAAAAGTTCCTCCCCATCCTAAGGTACCTGAAAGTACTGGAAGGCCTTAGTGAGGTTTCCCCAGAGCTGCCTCTTCTCCAGGCTAAGCAAGCCCAGCTCCCTCAACCTTTCTTAATAACAGAAGTGCTCCAGCCCTCTAAGATTTTTGTGGCCTCCTCTGGACTTACTCCAACAGCTTCACACCTTTTTTGCGTAGGGGGCACCAGAGCTATTCAGTATAGTCCTGCAAGTGGGGCCTCACAAGGGCGGAGGAGGACAGTCACCTCCCTCACCCTTCTGGTCTCACTTCTTTTGATGAAGCCCAGTTGGCTTTCTGGACTGCAAACTGACATGTGGTTATTGGCTTATGATGAGTTTTCCATCAATGAACTCTCCCAAGTCCTCCTCTTGAGGGCTACTCTCATTCCATTATCCACTCAGCCTGTGTTTGGGATTGCCCTGTCAAGGTCCCCCTGGCTTGCAGCCTTTCAGTGTGTTGACTGCACATATAACTTCACTGTGTTTGTTTTTTTAAACTAAATAAACTAGGCGAATACAACATTTTCCAGGTAAATGTGCACTCTGCAGTTCCTTTGGAAACAAATTTTAGATTGTTGCAAATATCTCTGAAAGTTTATCAGAATCCATAACAGGCAAACGTTTCTGGTGGGCAGCTGCTACATGAGGGTAGTCAGGATTGGTGTAGATGACATTTTACACACTGTGAGGTAAGAATAACTTGATGCCCTTCAGATTCGTCCCTCTTCTAACAACGTCATGAGATAAATTTATTACTTTATGTAGTCTGCATTTTGGTTGTCATTTCCCTCACCCCACAAGGCTCCATTTTAAAGTGCAGGAAGGAGTCTTGCTCCGTTTCATTATGCCTATTTTTACCACAGTTGAATGATCTGTCATATTCCTGCTAACTGCGGATGCTCCATGACCTGCATGGATTTCGGAAGTGCTGCAATTGCTGCAGACCCACTGCCCTGTCTGCATGGGCAGGATGGCCAGCACTCTCAGCTGTCCGTCAGGCTGACAAGCAAACACTTCATTTGCATTCCTCCTCAAAGAGCTGGCTGACTCTCTCAGTGCTAGTTAAATTAAAACTCTTTTAATCAGATGCAGCTGTCTTCAACTTGATTACTCTGAATACAATTTCCTAGCTGTCTTCCCCCAACATTTATCTGTAGATATATTAGTAATAACTGTGAAGAATAGATAAGTACAATATCTGCTTTAAACATACTTATGCAGGTGCCTCATTTGGAGATCAGTGGTGTAATTGGTCAGTCATTTCTAATGTGCTCGAATCCCAAGAGTTCAGTCACGTCTGTCCCCTGGGCCACAGTTCATTTACCTTGACAGGTCACAGAGGTTTTGTCTTGACGATGGCCCATTGCTGATGACCTGAAAGGCTCTGTCCTTTCTGTTGGCAATTGGAAATACAGCAGGTATTCTTACACATCATAACCATCCTCTCTCCCTGGTGCAAATGTCCAGAGATGCAGGGTTTCTTTTGTTCAGAACTGCTGAAGAGATGCTTTAGGGCAATGAGTGAAGTGCAGCTCAACAGTGGGATGAGGACCGATGCTGCTTTTAAGATGTTCAAAGCTGGCTAAGGAGAAATAGATCCTTTGAAGCTTGGGATAAGTATGGGATTTGAGGGTATTACAAGGGCACTTTAAGACGTTCATTGCAGTGAGTGGTAGAAGGAAGAAATCCTTCCTGTCATGCTTGATGTTTTGTTAGTTTACATCCAGAAGAAAGGAGAGATTAGAGGCTCTTGGCAGGAACAGGAGGAAGAATTCCAGAATGTAGCAATGCCCGTTGGGCAGAAATTCCACAACACCTTTTAAATTTTTGTGCAAGGTATGCAGAAGTCAAATTGCTGAGTTTCAGGGCTCCCTCTTCAGAAAAGGCTGCATCTGGGAGGGAGCAGGTCAGATGTAATCCATCTCTCCTTCAAAGTCAGGACTACAGCCTCTTGTTTTGAATGTCAGGCAGTGAGTAGCAGGGTGCTGGCCTCTCCTCCCACTTGCAAGGTACAACTGAAATAAAAGATGATTTCTAAGGGAAGAATCAGGAGGAAAGAAGCTGTGTAGGTTTTTGTAGTGCATGCAGTATTGCAGTTACACAGCTCTTGGGTTTTTGACAGGTTACTCACTGGTGTGCACCCTTTGGTAGAGTTAGATTGGGAAATCTGAGGATGCAGTTGAACTGATTCATGATTAGGCATAGTTCATATACCGGAAGATGGACAGACAGTGGAGGAAGATAGCAGCATCCATGTGTTCAGCAGCATGTTCTAAGTCACATGTAGGTGTTGTGGCATGTTGTGGCACAAGCAGATCTGGATTCCCAGACATCTGTGTCACTTTCATAAACAGTCGAATCAAAAACCTATTTTATCACTTCTGTTTCACCTTTTTTTTTTTGCGGTGGACACCAATCCTGTATGTCATTTTCGGCTCAAAATATGAAAGCTGGGAGGCCACTGAGCTGTGTTTTATCTTGGGCAGAGGAGTTTTGGGGGAAGAGCAGAGAGGGTTTGGTCAGTTAGGTTTTGAAGCTCATCTGTAACATGAGCCAGAAATTAGCTTTCAATTCTTTTTGTTTTCAGGGAAAAGTAGGGACCTAAGAATTCTGCTATATGTGGCATCTTATAAATTGTCAAACGTTGTCTCTGGAACTATTTTGATAACAGTTCTGTTGGGTTCAGAGTTAAAGATGCCTCCTTCCTATGGTGATGGTCTGGTGTAAAAAACAAATGTTCCTACTGAAACAAATGTTCCTATTGAAACAAAGGCAGTTTGTTTTAGATTGAAAAAGAAAGAAAGAAAATGTTGCCAAATCAAAGATGATAAACTAATTTTAAGAGAATACTTTTCAACTTTCCAGCAGGCAGTAAAAGTAGAACTTAAATTAAGCACAGTGAAATTACTAAAAATCACTTGAGCACATCATTTAAAAATTAATGAAGAAATGTCCTTGTTTGGTGCAAAGTTTTGCTTGGAATTTTGTGCAGCTTGATGCTGTTTATAAACAATCAGGAACCAGACCTAAGGGAGGTCACCTGAGAATCACGTCTCGTATCTGAAGGACCATGCGGCTGTGGTAGGCTTATTGAAAAGCTTGTATGGGTCTCCTCAGGAAGGCAGGGACCATTCTGCCACTTCTGCAATCAACACTGCTCCTTTGGTTTCCTGCAAAAGGCTGCTTATCTTCTCAGATGGAGTGGGAACTTGTTTGTTTTTTTTTTTTTATGGAAAAGCACTGGGTGAAGATTGAATTTATTTTTATTTGCGATACAAGCAGGAAATGAATTCAGCCTGCCAGAGCTGGGAACAGAATCAATTAACTCTTTACAGCCTTTCCAGTTACAGCCCCTTCTGCCTACACTCTTTGTGGGATGCTTGTGGTGAAATCAATGGGAGAAATGTCAGTAGAGAGCAGGTCTAATGGAGGGTGTTAGATGTCTTAGTGCATTGCCCATGTTTGACAATGGAAGCGTGCTTCATCTATTGTACAGAATTCACTTTAACAAAGGAGTTACCTCACAACAGCTAACGGTTTCAGGTGACCTGTCTCATTCTGTCTTCTTCCATCTTCATTTTGTTCCCTGTATCGCTGTGTATCGCACCATAGTTCCAACAGGAAAGTTGCTTTGGTTAAAGTCATGTAAAAACCACTGCTGTGGTTTACCCACTGTGTGTAATCACATTTTCCTTAAAGCTTTCTCTACAAAGGCTTTTACATTTATCGCAATACTGTTCCTCATGCTTATTGTTCATGCTAATAGCAGATACAGCAATACTAAGACATTATTGTAATTGGTGCTGATGCTGCCCTATTTAATGTCATTTCTTTCTGAGTAGTGTTAGATTTGCCGAATCCATCCATTTTTGTTTTCATAAAGTAAAAAAAAACAAAACACATTAACATGTTTTCAAAGAGACAGGGGGAGAGGGAAACCACTACATCCCAGTGCACTAATTTAAAAAAATGCAAATAGGCCCATAAATGAAGATCAAATGTTGTTTCTTTTGATAGTTACGCCTCTGTCGATACAAGATCTATTGGTTTCTAGTCCTCCCAACACTTATGGATGTGCTTAATTGAACTCACTGGATTCAAAAGCAGTGTTTCTTGCACTCTGTGGAGCAGAACGCCAGGAGCGGGCTGAGTTTTGGCTACTGTGAGCCTTCACATCACCAGCTCTGGGTTTGCCTGTGTGGGGGCAGTGCAACATCAGGGAACGTCTGTTCAGGGATGCAGGACCTTATAAAGTTGAGGTGTACATTCAGTGCTTCTGCTTGAAATCAGCCAAGTGGTGCCTCACAATATGTAAGGGGTTAAATGACAAAAGATTAAGGCTGGTATAGAGGGACATGCATGCACTGACTCCTTATTGCCTCCCACCGATTTTCCAGACGTGTTAAGGCAGGCTAGCAAAAAGCACAGAAGCCATTGACGAGGCACTGTAAGTATTTGTGGTACGATAGAAAGGCGAAATTGAAAATTGCAGCAGGATCTTTCTCATTTTCTCCATTCAAAGTATAATCAAATATTCAAGTAAGAGTTAAAAATATTTTCAGTTATTGCACTTCCCTTAATCTCTTGTCCATGTTTTTATTTCAAAATCACTTTTATTCTGTCACGCCTTTCTCTCTCTTCTGCTTTTATATTGAAAAGCTCCACAAACAGAAGTGCAAAGTGCTACTTAAACCATAAATCAAACCAACAAATGCAAAAATTATTTATTTCCAGAATGGTTTTATTTGAAGTTATTTTAAGTATCACTTAATTATAGCACATTTGAAAGTCAGAGGAGTGATTTTTAAAAAAAGACAGGTTGGTTGTATCTTTTAAGGACTGTCCATACAAAGACTACTGTTCTTTATAGTAAGAAATAGAAAATACACAGTCATAAGAAGCCCTGTACAGACTTTTGTTGCCTGAAGGCAAAATAACTTCCATAGCATTTGCAGAGGCATGTTGTTGCTCCCCACAGCAGAATGCTCATGCTGCCTGCTAGCAGAGTAACACTGCAGGAAGCTTGAGAGGCCATGTAGAAGAGCAGATAGGTAGGAATTGGCTCTTGTTGCCATTGTGTTTGGACACTGTTTACTTCACTTAAGGTGGATGCTGCTCCTGGCTCTTTCCTGGCCACTGCCCATGGATGCTGCCACCGTGGCTTCCCTCTGCCTGATGCACACAGGCTTCCCCAGCGTCCTGCAATTAACCAGTGCCAGACAGTTTTAGCTGTCATCAATTTTAGCTTTTCAGCTAGTGATGTCATGGCACTGTTTGCAATAACTTTATTTCTGTTATGGTGACCTTATTGACAGCAAATTACTGTTGTTAAAATGTTGTTGGTATACCCTCAGTCATTTTGAAATTAAAATTTTCTTATGCCCCTCTGGCTGAGTGGTTAAATGACACCGCAGTGGCCCTACTTGTCTCATGAAAGACTCAAATCCAAGGGTTAATTAAAGCATGGAATAAGTATCTAGGGAGGCATATATAAATGGATAACAGGATTCCTACTTTTATCTTCAGAGAAAGACATCACCATATATAGTTTATGCTAAGCTAAGGACAGAAAATCCTTAGATCCTTAGATAAGGCAGAATTTTTACATTTTCTGGCAGCTGCAACCTTAAGAAGCCCAAACAACAGTATAACAACACAAGATTTGATAACAATGATATGTAAATATATCCCTAGTAATCACAGGGATTAAGCATTCCAGAAGACTGCATAAGGCTTTGTATTTATGGAAATCTTAGCAGAAGAACCTGCTTTGAGGGTTGGAAAGTGAGAAAGGCTGCTGTGTCCAATTGCAACTGCAGGGAAAATTGGAGCCATCAGAATTACTTACTGATAGTGTCATCTGGCTGGTGCTTCAGGCCAGGACATGACGAAGAAGGACTGCAGGATCTGTCATGACGGGCAGTCAGAGGTGTTGCTTGGCCTCTTGCCTGAGAGCCCTATGTTCAAGAGTGTCTGCTGGCATCTCCATCCACCCCTACCACCAGCTCAGAGTGAAGCACTTTCCAGTCCTCACCCTCCTTTTTGGTTGGTTTTGGTTTCTCCCGAGGGCTGTCTTTCTGTACCAACCTCAGTTTATGCCAGGTATTTGAGGTGAGGGAAAATAAATGGGTGAAGTGGTGCTAGAGCTTTTGACAGGAGTCTCATCAGAGCCAGTGGAATAAGGGATTCTTCAGAGTGTTTCTCTAGCCCCCAGCTAATGTGGATGGTGATCTGCACTCCTGAAACTGATTTTTTAGCATTTCTGAAGAGGGTAGCATTTGTCTACTCGAAGCAGAGCCTTAGGAGATGCACTGATACCATCTGCCTTATACATCCAACTTGGATGCAATTCAGAGGACAGCATTAGGAGAAGAAATTCCCTGCGCTTTCACTGCGGAGAGGCAGGTGTCTCTATGTGGGCAATTCAGGTCATTTGAGTTAGATGCTTAAAATAGCAGATAAGCAAATGCAGTTCATCTGCTCTCTTCATCGAGTCCATCTATTTGTGTCTTGAGCGTAATTGGCCATCTCCCTGCCGAAGGAAGCTTGGGGCCCAGAAGCATGCATGAGGCTTTTGGATGGGTGATGAGAGGCTGATGTGGGGCTGACTTTGCACAGATTGGTTTTGAGGCAGTTCAGGCTGTGTGTTTTGTATAAACATGTAGAAATACAAATGAAGAAGCACACAGGTACCACAGCACTGCTGGTGCTGGAGTAGAAGCTGCTGCCCGAGGGCTGCGGGACCAGGCCGCAGTGTGCCACAAAGGCTGTCTGACAGTTATGGCAGAGATAGCATGACCCCGGTACTGCTTTGTGGCAGCCTGTGAGTTCTGCCTAATCAGAGGAGGGAAGGAAGGGCTATGGAGATTTTGGAAGCCACAGCCTCTTTTTGGCTATTGAAAGATTAGGGACACAGCTCCTCAGTGTGAGCTGTGTGAGATGCTGCCTCACTGTTCCTCCCACTTACCCACCCCACAGCTGGTGACTCCTGCTGCTGCACAGGGCCTCCTTGGCAGTAGTAGGGCAAAATATCTGTGGAACCATGAGTTTGAAGAAATACCCTGGTCTCACCGAAGAGAGAAAACGCAGTCAAGGGGAAAAATGCAAGTGTAAGTGCTGGCCTCTATCTAAAGGACATGCCAGGCAGGGGTGCCATGATGGCAGTGTGAAGGAAGTCAAACTTCTCTTTCAGACAAGCGAGGACACAGGGAAGAAATTTGATTCCATCTATCAACTCCTGCTTGGTGCTGGAAGGGCTGGAGTGGTGCCGTGGCTCCATCCGCACTGCCTGGGCAGCATTTTACAAGGACATCTGAATCTTGGCGGCTGCTGCTGCCGGGCTCCTCCAAATAGAGCCAGTTCATGCTGGAGCCAGGCTTTGCCTTTATTTTGCATGGCTTGGGCTTTGCATAAGAGAATCAATTATCCCATGATAGTGAGAGAAGAGTCCTCTAAAAGCTTTACATAGGTTAGCAGCATTTCTGATGAGAAGATATTTTCGAGGCAAAGTGGCCATTCATCTTAAAAGACCAAATGCTGCTTGTGCAAGGCAATCCCTGGCCACAGGACATGTAAAGCCAGGCAGAGTGACCTCCATGTTGCATATGTTTGACATTGGCACAGTCTCTCTTATGACTTCCAGGTGTGCATTAACTGTTCCAGAAGAAAAAGCATGCTCGTGTCCAGCCCTTCCAACACAAAAGTGCACGCCACCTGGAACCTTCCTCAAGAGTATGTTTGGGTGCCTGCTCCTGTTAAAATACAGAGGCTATTCCCTATTACTGTCAAGCTTGCCTACCCTGCAGGTGCCCTGAGTTCGCTGCAGACCCCCAAGTGCATAGAACTGGGCTTAGGGGGCAGCACAGCGGAAGAGAGAAAGCCTGTTAAAGCATTAAATTGCGAGCGACACGGGAGGCTGCCTTTAGCCTTGGGGCACCTGAGCAAGCATGAATTATTGATATTCTGGCTCCGATAATGGCTGAGTTGTCAGCCCTGCCATAAACAGTGAGCAGGTGCTGCCTGTCCCACGTCTCGCTAGTTGGGGTCCTGCTGGTCAGGGACAGGGAGGCTGGTGCTGGGCTTCCAGCCTGTGGCCTCAGCTATGAGCTGTGCTGGCTCCTGGTTCAGATAGAGGGGACATCCCTCTTCAAAAGCTTGCATTCATTTCTTTCAGAGCAGATGACTTCCTTTATTAGTCCATGAGGCTCCATTGATAGGATTTCTTTCTTTTATATATATATTTCACTCTACACACAAGCAGAGTTGAGTCATTAAAAGCATACAGAAAAGCCAGTAATATTAAAGGATGTGCACAGAATGTTTGCTTGCCTCTCAGCTTTTGTTATTTTTTGCTTTTTTTGTTTGTTTGTTTGTTTCTAAAGTGCTTATTATAATGTTTGCACATGCAACAACCAAGACTGCATCACATTATACAGCTTTAGGAAGCATTTTATGGTTTGTCTGCTGTTCTGATAGAGAATCTGCAGGGAGAATATTCACAGCAAGGTAACAATTAAGGAGATGCAAGTTATTGGAGAAGTACAATACATACTATATATATGCAATATATATACAATATATAATATAGTAATTGTAGAAATAGTTCTGAGGAACATTGTCTTGCACCGTGTGTTTTGTCCCTCTCTTTGGAACAGTAGATGGAATTTTGAAAATTAATAAATAGATGTCTACTTCAAGGCCAAGTAAGGCAACTCTTCCAGCAGCCTGCATGGCTTTTTCTGTCTTCAGAGGTCTCTTACAGCTGTGGCTGTGTACATCTGCAGAACTAGGGATCTGTGTCTTCCATAGCCAGCCTTTGTGGCAGTTACAGCAAACTACAGATTCTTCAAGCGGGTACTTCATGGCAATAGGAAAAAATATTACAAATTGACTTGAACAGAGTATGACTCTACGCATAAGCAGTACAAAATAATTAATTAGTAGGTATGATTTTATTTTTATTTTGTATCAAAATCCATGATAGCAGAAGCTAATTTCTCTGACTTTTTCATCATATTTAGAAAGATAGAAAAATGAGTAGAAATGTTGACCTTTTGGTGACACAGTTGCAGAAATACATTACTACTTAGGTCATTTTTGGAGCAGCGGTGTCTTTCACACTGACTAAACTTTTGTCTCAGAGATGAGAGAGATTATTGTGATTTAAAAAGCTTAGCAGGTCTGGGGGTGGGCTAGCTGCTGGGCAAACCCCTTCTGAAAGTACTGGCGTGGGTCTTGTGCCATGGATCAGGTTCTGTCAGCTCCATCACTGCTTGTGAAGGAGAAACTACCCTACTCCCTAGTCAAACTTTGTTCTCAAAGGTGCAGTTGTGAGGTGCTAGCCTATGTATTCTAGTATGCTTCCTGAGGCAGACTTTGAGTGATATTATTATACTATCTATCTAAGCAGTGCAATAATTCATTCTGAAGTTGGAAAGCATCAGTGTTTAACTCCAAAACGTCTGCTGTGATTAATACTCATGTAGAATGCAGTGTAGCATAACAATTATTTAGCATTTTCCAGATAGATACAGTCATGTTCCAAAAGCAAACACTCTTGTAAGAGTTTCCCAGGCCAGGAGAGTGGAAGTACCCGTTGCATTTTCTGAAGATGCAAATCTGGCTTTTGCTACCTGTGCTGATCGTGCAGCTATACTTCTGTTAAGTACAATCATTTGTTTTCATTTCCCATGGAGGTAGTGACCTAAATTTGAAACCAGTGAATGCCAGGAGCAGAAAAACAATGATCAGCTGTTTGAGGGATCAGTGGTGATTTCATATGATTAATTCATTTGTTCTCTTATAAATAAAACTCAAATCCCCTGAAGTAAAATGTATCGTTAATTGTGTCTTTCTTTTTAGTCTTCATCACAGTGTAGCTTTCATAGGTGGCATGAATCTATCTGGATTAGATTTGCTGCACCAGAAAATAACCCTGACTTTTCCTGGGTGGGTGGACAAGGAAAAAAAAAAAAAAAAGAAAGAAAAAAAAACTTTTTATCAGTCTTTTGTGTTGCAGCAGCTGGATTCATCGCTGCTATGGCAACACACCACATGATGAGGTGTATTAGGTTGCTCTGTGCTGGGTGTGAGGGGAAATGAGCTCAGCTTTTTGCTGAAGGTAGAAACTGCTCTAGAGCTCCTGTTGCAGAGCTGGGTAAGGTCAAGTGCTCTGGTTCCCAGCACGTGTTGTGCTCAGAGAAAGCAGTAAGGGTGCGTGGCTGCATGAAACTGCAGAAGCAGGTAAGCATCGATTAAGCTGAAGCGTTGCCTTCCTCTCTGGGTCAGCAGAACTTCCAGGAGTGTTTTCTCTTCATTTTTCCAAGTTCTGTAAAGTCACTGTGCTCATGTGGCTATGTGAACACCTTGTCAGGTGTTTAACTGTTTGAGGGACTCCCCTACTGCTAAAAGGAAAGTCTTGTCATTTAGGAGGTGGTTGCCTTCAAATCAATGAAAAGTGTATGCGGGTTTCTACAACTCCATTGGCTTTGCGTCAAGGTGTGTAACTAGTTTTGTGTTTATCATTGTTGCTTAATGATTGGGAACATCTGTTGTCATTAAGAAACCAATGTTGTACTTACTCTTTTATTAATAATACTTCTTAAGAATCTGCTTTAGTCTTTAATATTTATTAATGTCTCCCTTTCTCTTTCCTGAGTAGTGGAATCAGTGTCTCTGATGAGGGAGGAAAAGAGTATCTATATCATTTCCTCCTACAGATTTTACACAGCCTCCTTAAGTTTGGCAGCATAAAACCAAACTTCAGTGCCTTATAGGGATGTGAATGTGGAAGCAGTGCCACAGAATATTCCGTTTCTTACCCCATTAACCATTTATCTACATACAGATGAACTGAAATATCAGCATTGGGTTCTATCTGTGTATTCATGCCTATAACAAACTCAAATGAGATTTATCCCCCTATTATTTTCTCTGTGCACCCTTTTTCTTTCTTTTTTTTACTTTTACGCATGACTAGGTTAAATAGGACAGGCTGTTTTAAAATCCTTGTTCTCACTGTAGGTAAACTGGAAGCATTCCAGCAGGGCTGGTGAAGGTCAGCCTGTCCCTCTGCTGGTGGGGAGCAGTGGCAGCTCAAGTTATGGTGTAACTAAACCAAGTCTGAGAGGCAGGTAACTTTGCCACAAGCAAAGACGACGTGTTCTTTATGCCGTGCTGTAGGGAGTAAGTGCTCAGAGCTCAGGTTTTCAACTCAGCTGTAATTAGGTGATTTTATCAAAGGTGAAGAAAAGCAGCCAGCCCTGCCTGTCAGCTTACAAGATAGAATTTGTGAAATAAAGAGGTGCAAAGCTAAGCAGTCCATTTATAAGTCCAGAATGCAACAGATTTACAATGAGTTGAATCAGGATTCTTGAAAATGAGCATTTTATGTCAGTGGAATTCTCTGAAGGAGAAGATTAGCCAAATGAGGAAGAAGTCAAGCAAAGTAGGACTGTGATTTAGCTCTGATTCCGTCAGTTCAAGCAGAGCAAGAAAAAATCAGATCAAATTATCCAAGCAATCAAAGAAGTTTGATCTCTCTAGATTTAAGGACCTTGTTCGATTCGGTGAATGAGGAATCTAATTGAAACACCCAGGATTATCACAACTGTAGCACATCCATTGTGACTCAAAGCATAAGGCAACAGGGGAGCAAGTGGTTCATAGTCTAGTATCACTAACACTCCTCTGACTGTCACAGAGATAACCCTAGATGTGGGGATTCAAAAATTAAGGAATTTAGATGAAAGGAGATAAACCACCATCTTATAAATATTCCCCTCTCTGAGAGTTTCATCTTTGAAGTCAGAGCTGTGATAGCTTATAACAAGAGAGGGAGAATTAGAAGTGAGAATCATGGTAAGGGCCTTCATTATTAAGCCTCAGCAACAAACAAGATAGAAGAGTTTGTGTTTAGCTGGTCATCTTTGCAAAAAGGTAAGAGATTATGGAAGTATGGGTATGGAAAATCCTCAGTGAATTCTGGTGAACAAAAGGAGTATAAGCACTGTCCAAAAAAACCTTCCTATGCCTAATCAGGTGTTCCGCTGTGTGGTTCCTCTAGAACCATGCTAGGCTGTGCAGATGATCTTAAAGATGACCAACTTGATTTGGAAATGTGGTCATGTTTTGATGAAGAACACTATTTTCAAATAGCCACCTTTTGTCCATTTTTAAGAACTATACATATAAACTTTCTTACCTTGGACTTTTGTCCCTGTTGCTTTCTGCTGTCTCCTTAATCCCTCTGGATCTGGTATAAAATTTTTTTGCACAAGGGATGGTGTCTTTTATGCCTGTAGACTGCACAAGATTTTAATAGCCAGGGCTAACTGTAGTTTTTGAGGAGTAAAACAAGAATTCTTTACAGGTGACTTTCCTACATGGGACAGCTGAGAAGGACTCAGAACACTGCTAAAATGTATCACTGTGCCATCAAAATAATTTCATAGAATAGTGAGTTGGAAGGAACTTTAAGATCATCTAGTTCCAACCCCCCACTACAGGCAGAGACACGTCTCTCTAGACCAGGTTGCTCCAAGCCCCATTCAGCATGGCCTTGAATACCTCCAAGGAGGAGGCACCCACAGCCTCTCTGGGCAACCTGTTCCAGTGTCTCACCACCCTCACAGTAAGGAATTTCTTCCTAATATCTAGTCTAAATCTTCCCTATTTCTGTTTAAAATCATTTCCCCTCATTCTCTTGCTGCCTGACCTTACAAAATGTCCCTCCCCAGCTTTCCTTTAGGCTCCCTTCAGGTACTGGAAGGCCACTAAGAGGTCCCCCAGAGCCTTCTCTTTTCCAGGCTGAAGAGCCCCAGCTCTGCCAGCCTGTCTTCACAGGGAAGGTGCTCTGATCATCTTCGTGGCCTTCCTGTGGACCCACTCTGGCATATCAATGTCCTTTCTTGTACTGGGGGCCCCAGAACTGGACACAGTACTCCAAGTGGGGTCTCACAAGAGCAGAGTAGAGGGGCAGAATCACCCCCCTTGACCTGCTGGTGTTTTCTTGATGCAGTCCAGGATACAGTTGGTCTTCTGGGCTGCAAGCACACTTTGCTGGTTCATGTTGAGTCTCATCAACCAACATTAAAGTCATTACAAGATTTTACTATTCAGATTTTAGCTAGTTTTAAAACTCGTAACTCACTTATAATATTGACAAAGTTATTGGAGAAATCTCATTGGCCCACTTCCATAAAGTAAAATCACATGATTTACTAGTATAATCAACTTTTGGTAGTTTTGGATTCATGGAAAACAGTGGAAAAGCCAAAAAATGATTCCACTGAGAAAGAAAACATTGATCCGTTGGACTAGCATAACTGCCTCAGTCTCTGAGAAGAAAGAAATCTGGAGTCCTGATTACCCAGAATCAAAACAGACACAACATTTTAAGGCCGGTTAATATGATGTGTACATGTGTTGTATGCAAATAATAATGTGGGCAAAATTCCAGTGGGGAACAACTTGCAGTGACTAATTGATGCCAGAATATGTGTACCAGGAGGAGCAGGCCAGTCCTTCATTCAACTGTCAGATGGCTGAGATATTTTTCCAGGGATAAATATGTTACAGCAACAGACGCTAGCTTTAAGAGCTTGAGCTCCACATCCAAATGTTCATCTTGCTTAAATGAAAATGGGCAAAAGCATTTCTAAAGGGAGAGCAAACATCTCCTGGGCAACACCTCAGATCACAAGTGGCTGGATTGTAGCAGTCCAGGCTGTCCTTCCACACAGGACCTGTGCACTTGGGGCCAGCTATTTCCAAAAGGTCCAACTAGCTAAAAGCATTAAGCAATGGTGAATTAAAGAAATCCGTTCTCTGAAAAAATGTCCACTATGAAGTCGTCATAGAAGGTGATTCATTTTATCATTGAGCACAAGAGATTGTGGTATCAGTGTATTTACCTTGGGTGTCTGCGGAGCTAGTTCCAATGTCCATTTCCATTTTAAGGGTGCACTAGAACAGACCGAAACAAACACATGCACCAACTTGCAGCAAATGAAGCTCCAGCTCCGTGGCTTCTGTGCCACATATAAGGGACCCTTGTACATGGGTATTTCAGGAAGAGTTGTAGAGCCATCACCTAGCTGTATTTGCCTGCGGTCAAGCTTTCTATAACTGTTCCTCTGAGGCGCTTACTTGACTTCAGTACTAACGTCTCAGTGCTCACAGGTCATGACTCAGTGCTACAGGACAGTCATGGGATTTTGAAGCTTCTTTCTGAATCTTTCTGGCTTGTTGCAGAAAAGAAGATGAAATCATGAACCTTGGAGAAATGGAAAGAGAGCATAGTTTCTTCTTACAGATTTGTCTCACAATAAACCTGCACTGAGATAATCTCTTCCTCTGAATGTCAAACAACGCCCAGATCTTCTGCCAAGGAGAAGCTCCTTTTCATGATTTTACTACTTTCTCCATCAGCTTCAGACCGTGCTAAGTTAGTAAATAATCTACAAGACTCCTCACTCCCTACCTGTCTCATATAATGTAGCTCTCATATGCTTTGCTTGTGTACATGTACACGCAATCACACATAAAATAAATCACGTAGCCTTGCTATATGTTATTAGACACAAATAAATGAGTTTGGGATTAATTACTTTCATTTTCCTGGTTTCAAAAAAAAAAAAAAAAAAAGCTGAAGATGTTGAGTGCCACAAGCTGTTTTATCAAAAATAAATGGCATAATCATAGAATGGCTCAGTTTGGAAGGGACCTTAAAGATCATCCAGCTTCACTCCCCTTGCCATAGGCAGAGTTGCTGCCCACCAGATCAGGTTTCCCTGGGCCCCAATGCATTTTGAGTACCTCAGTTTTCTTCATGTCTCTTGGAGCTGGTTCTCCTTTCTCATTTATCAGAGGAGTTACACACTCCATGGCCTGTCTCTTCTGACCAGCATATCTTTAGGATCCCTCTTGTTATTTTTCACATCCCTTGCCAAGTTCAGTTCCATCTGTACCTTGGCTTTCCTGATCCAATCTCTTCATATGTGGACAGCATCCCTGTATTCTTCCCTGGCCACATGTCCTTGCCGTCCACTTCTAACATCACACTGGGTCAGGCAGAGTGAAACTGGCACAATCTGCAAGTCTGTCCTTCCTTCCTTTTACTGCACAAGTTGCCTAATAATTCTGCCAAATTATGTGCTGATCCAGGATGGTGAAGTGATTTTCTGACTGTTTCTGAGGGTGAGCTTTAGTCTTGGTGTGAGTTGCAACCTAATACTGGATTGAAAGTAACTGGATTTGCAGGGCTGAGAGGAACAGTGCCACCTACCTACTAATGGTAATTAAGTATGTATTTCTTACACATTTATGTAATGAGGTGAAAGCTAAATGCCTGTTAACTCTCTCTGGCTATGGATATTTTTGTGTGGGATGCTGCTTAGAATTTAAAGTGGCAGATTAGGCTTTCAAGAACCCTTTGACAACAACAGTGAACTGCGGGTGCTCCGAGGAATGCTAATACTGGAAAAGTAGGAACGTCTTGATTGTTAATTCTGCTGAAGTTAGCAGAGCAAAACTGAAAAAGAGAGAGGATTTTTTTTCCTTTTCATAACCCTTAGGCTTCATAAATGCATCATGCTTCCTTATTGCCAATTTGCTCGGGAAATCACTGCTAACATCTCACCTAAGAATTTATTATCATTCCAGTCAGGCTGTCTTTCACATATATTGAAGATTTCCTGGATTTTTACCAGCTTTAAATCATATTGAAAGCAAGCAGATGAACATTAAATTAAAAGGTTAACTGAAGATTAAATATTGTGCTGGCACAATACAGATTCTATTGAACAATGACTGGTCCCACAGATATCCTTTAGGTCTTCTGCCTGACAGAAGGCAACCAACTATATAATTCTCTTCTTCTTTGAGGGCTTTTTTGACATTGTCCAACAAGATCCTCATGAGGAAGAGTTATTAGAGAAATATACCAGCTTTTTCTTTTCCCTAATTGGAGAGGTGGTCGGTCTCTTCAGGTAGAAGTACAGGAAAACCAGTTCATTCCTGCTGTCCTGAAAGAAGTAAGTTTTTGTATTGGCTTTTCTAGGTGCCTGATTAACAGCACTGTGGTAATTTTTAGCAAGTAACCAGTTAGACTTCATTGGCTTTTTAGCATTTAAAGCTCTGTTCTGTTTTATGGAGGTGTTTTGCCCATTTGAGCATCTGCCTGAATTATGGGTATGAGGGGACAATAGCATACCAAAACCACCAGTCTGCTATAGTTGGAAAACCCCAGTGTGTTTATGAGTTTATTTATCTTGCTAGCTGCACTGAAAGAGAGAGAAGAAGAAGGAGACAGAAGGTAGATGGAGAAAAAGGTCTTAATGCATCCTGTTTTGCTCAAAGTGTGATGATAGATGACTTTAGTCATCTTTTATAAGACTTTCTTTGTGCACACGTAGCTCCTGCATTAGCAGTCACTCAGCAGAGCGAGTAAGTGCCTAAATGACTCTCTAATGCACTGTTTCCAGCTGATGTCTTCTACAAGTAGGCTGACCTCAAATACCTGTTATTCAGGTTTATATTCCATGAGTGTAGTGAGTTTGCTCCATGTTGGAAATATTTCTTGACCTCTGAAAACTCTGTGTGCAAAGGTATGATTCACCAACTTCTGTGAACTTTGAAAAAGCTTCCAGTGCCTTTGTGTGAAGGGCATTGATAATAAGGGGTACCCTTATTATCTAGACTGTATGTTCATTGTCTTCTGTTACTTCGTTTTACTGCCCTCTCCTGCCTGCTTTGCTGCTTCTTTTTCATATTGATCTATCCCATTCCTCCTTCTTCACTCCTTCTTCACCACGTATATGTACTTTTTTTTTGTCTCCATCACACTACTCACTGCCTCAAACTTATATTTTCTAATAGCCAGATGCTCTTTCTTCACATCTGTCTTTCAACACTTATGCAAGGAGTCCCTTCTCTTAGCTCTCCTCACCAATAATCCATGCTCTTTTTCAGTTCCTTTAATAATTTCTATATGTCTTTCTTCTTGTCTTCGTTGATGGCAAGCTTTTCTTGTGCTCGTAAAACATGTAAGTTACATGTATGATTCCCTGTGAATGCTGATTGATTTCAGAATTCTCGCTGCAATTATTTTTACACTTTGTGTACAGTCAGTTGCAAATGTATTCAGAGATATTAACTGGATTTGAGCCACACTCCTGCACATCTTTGCTTTGTGTCTGATAACATTTCCTAATTGGTGTCCTACATATCTTAGTGGGATTAGGCATTACCGGAACCCAGCAGTTACTTGTTACTTATGGGAAAAGTACTGTAACAGAGAAGCTGTGCCCATGGTAGACCCTTTCCATGGTGAAGCTCACGTAACTCCTGAAGAGAAGCTGAGCTGATTTGAGGAGATGAACAAACCTGAGATGATTTGAGGTTATGAACAAAGCTTGCTCCTTGTCCAGCTGCCTCTCACATGGCTGCCTTGTCTGCACTGGACTGCCTAGGAGTCATGACTTCTCCAGGCATGCACACTGGGGTGCCAAGCAAGCTTTGAGCTGTCAGCATCATCAGACCTTCCATCCTCATCTGAAAGGAGACCTTTGAAAGTGCCAGGTCTGGGCTTGTGCGGAGACTTATCTAGAGGGCAGCCTCAAGGAGGCTTCCAAAAGAGCTCAAGGCATACCCTAAAAACACCAAAGTTATAAAGTCACTTATTTCTGAGGTATCCTTGTGTGCTTGGGAGCTCCTTTCTAGCTAAGGAATGTTATGAGGTAAGGTGAAAGAGTAAGCAAGCTTATTTTCTGTACCTTTAGCAGTGAACAATGATCTTTGGAAAGGACAATCTATGGATGAATGAACAGAGGTGATAGTGTCACTGGGACATGGACTGCCTGCATGTTAAAGGAGAAACCTGAGACAGCTACACCAGGTGTAAGGAGATGAAGCCACCTCCTGCCATGCTGCCTTTTTCTTGTTGCTGCACCTCACTGCTGAGCCTCCTTTTCAGAGTGATTTTATTACAGTGATATATTGAATGCAGGAAAATATAATCCTGAGCTATGATTAGAAGCTGAAGAAGGAGGATGTTTTAAGCTAGCCATTAGCGCAGGGTTCTTCTCCCATTTGGCAATGTAAGTCTGCAAATGACATAAATAACCTAAAAGGCTAAAAGCAGAATGAAATAATTATTCATTTTGGGTCAGGTTTTGTTTTTTAAGAGCCTGAGTGTGATTATTCTGGCACAAGGGACCTTGGTTTTAAAGGAGAGGTTTTAAAGCATGATTTTAAAGCAGAGCTGGCTGCAGCAGGAATCCTTCTGCCTTCAAACCCGCCAGGCTGAGCAGTGAGGCCCTGAACCATGAGCCAGAGCACCACCATCCCACTTGCCCTGGGACCTGTGCAGGCCTGGGAGCCTGTGATGGCCTCCTGGCAGCAGTCAGGAAAACTGTTTGCAATTGGGCTTTTCACCTCCATTTACTCGTGTTTTATCGCTCTTGACATGGTAGGGGCTTTTTTTACTTCATTTTTTTGTTTTTGTAAGATGGAAAATGTATCAGACAGATGCAGAAGTAGGTCTTGCAGTTCAGAAGTGTTTTGAGTTGCTGAATAACTTTGGCTCTTAAATTTTGAGTGAAGTTCAAAAAATAATTCCAGAAAGACAATGCCGAATTTAGCCAGCCCATCCTGTTCCCGTGACTCTCTCTATAACATAGGTATAGGGATGAGCTCGATCCAAGATCCACTGGTACAATTAGCATTAGCTCAGAAAACATTCCTCAGTTTAGGGTGTGACTTGGTGATGCAGAGAACAGCTACGGATCTGAAAATAGTGAGACAAGGGGCAGAAAATGCTTTCACTGGCTTTTGGTAGTTTCACATCTATGTGTCTGAGTTCTGACTAAAACCCAGGCTAACACGAAGTTGCAAGTAGAGTCAGGACAATGTTGCAATGAGCTCAGCAGTTCATTTTTAAAAGTTTTCTATCAGTATATTTGTGTCTCGTCCTTGTTTCTAATACAAACCAAAGTTCTATGTGTGAGTTGTAATTTCTAAGAGAAATAAAATACTGCAGTGTATTTTAAAGTGACTACTATCACATAAAAGGGTGTCTTCATGGTGATATTTCTTGTTAGGAGTTAACCCACACCAGACATAAATATTATGCAGTTGTATCTCTTGGAAAGAGAAAATGAAAATTTGACATCCCAGTTTCCGAACATCTGTTCTTCTGGAGAAGTGGGAATGTGTAAGTCAGAATAGTTGGGATTATGGTGATCAGTGCTCCCTTCTACTGCTGCTGGTCCCACCTGTGTGCTGGAGACATGACAAATGTGACTCAACTGTCTGCAGCATCTCCCATCCATCTTTGAAGCTGGCCTCAAAGGGCAGCTGTGCGAACTGTTGCTAACTGGACTCCTGGCCCTTTAAATTGCCTTTGTGCCAGATGAAATGTTGGTATGTGAAAATACCTACAGGCCAGGAAGAACATTTTAAGTGATTATGCCTGCATTTGAAAATAACTTTTTTCCACCCCACGCTGTGATTTGTTGCATAAAAATAGCTAATATTTTAAGCCTGCCTCCCTTCTGGGAGTATCCCATTCAATCTTTATGCCTTTGCATCCTCTCTTGTATCTATTCACATATGGGTAGAAACACTTTACTATCAAAATTTTGGACAACTATGGGATAAATTGCTTTCATTAGAATCAGTGACTGAAATTGATCCATCAAGGTCATTTGGTTAATTTCTTTTCTTTGTAAAACAGCTGCTAATTTTAAATCCAAAATTATCTGAAGTGGATAAAGGTGTGGGAAAATGATTTGGTGTGATGATGTGCATCTCCCATCAGTGAGCGTTTCACATCTGCCACTTGAGGTTGAAGAAGATTTTGTCATTAGTAATAAATGCCACCTTTTCTATGGAAAATCTTAGAATAATTAAACTACTAACATACACATTGCCATAATTCATTGTATATCAATTGTTATTTTTGATGGTGCTGTTCTGCTGTCTTGACTGCCTCTTGATTGCTATCTGTTCACATTACAATTTAACCTTGCAGCATTCTAATTTTAACACCACAACGCTACAGAAAATACAAACATGCTAGACTCTGGTTTCAGATAATGTTTATTTTCATTGCCCAGCTTGATCCCAGAGGGAGAATGAAAACTCTTCTTTCTGTGAAGGGCAGATGCCTAACGGATATCTTTCAGTATTGCCAGAAATAGAGGTGTCCTAAATCACAAGTTACTTTTGAAAAGATAAGCCATTATAGATGAAACTAAACATGAGTAAAATCCTGACAAAATTGACTTCATTATCATTGAAGTCAGTGCAAGCCGTTCTATTGGTTTAAATAGAGCTAAGATTAAACTCTGTATTTATGTAGAAGATGAAGAGCTCTCACTTTTTTTTATACATACACATGCACATTTTCTATTCCTTATTCTGGTATAAACGTACTGTACTGGGAAAGTGCCACTTAAAAGTTCACAACCTTTATGAAAGATGTCATGCCAACAGCAGAGAAGCATTAAGGAATGAAGGACAAGCATAGCTGTATACATCAGTTAGTTCTTTTTGTTCCAAAAAGAGAGGGCATTTCCTCTGACTGTGCTGCAGCACAAAAGCTCCAAGTAGATTTCAGCAGGCTTCATCTGAGGTTTAAACAAAGTTTCAAGCACACTTATGGATTTTCAAATTCAGTGTATTACATTTTCTAGAAAATGTTATGCAGGCTACGTTTGTGAAAGTATATTGTAAGAGCAGCTTAAAACAATGTATTGGATATCCACCTTGCAGCTATCTAAGCCATATCAGTGTTCAATATTACAGAGTTTTCACTTTTCAGCATGTTTGTTTGCACTAACAGACGTCAGCTCTGCCCTTTCTCTGTGTGGCAGTGATCTGAAGAGCAGAGAGCTTTGCCAGGCCTGGCTTGTTCCAGGTGTTTAATCTGAGGATTGCCTGAGGGCCTGGAAGCAATGAAACAAGAAATGATGCATTTTACAATGGACTTCCTTAAGAAGCAGGAATCGTACAAAGATGCCATTTTGTCAAAATAAAATTTGCAGTGTTTGTTCCAGCCAAGATACATTTGCCACAATATTTTGCTCAAGTGCTCATGATAACTGGCCAGGCGCCCTCAGGCACAAGTCTCCCCAGGTGTCTGCTGTTTATCGTTGTAGGCAAAATTTAGACCCAGCACCCCAAAAAAAAAACCCACTAAAACCTTAATTTTAAAGAGCTGACATCTACCTTCTCAGTTACCTGACTGGAACGTAAAAGAACTGTTTACTGAGAAAAAAATGAAACGAAAGACATTTTTTCTTTTTTAAAGCAACCCTCTGAGAAGGATGAGAAATGTAAATTAAATTTCCTCTTTTTCCAAGTCTGTATTTTTATCCCATAAGTATCAGCATAAACAGATACATGTATTTTAAAGTTCACATTTGTTGCAGTTGTATCCCTGGCTTCCAGAGCAAGCAGAAAAAACCTTTGTAACAGGACAGAGGCATTTCAAATGCTGCATCTTCCCTAGAAGAGCAGGAAATCTGTATAGAAATCTTTTTCATGAGTAAAGATAGAGAAGAAAAGATTATTCTGAGTAGCTGTTGCCCATAGGAAGCCTAAAAGTCTTAATTTTAAAAGCTATTCTATCCTGTATACATTCAGTTGCTGCCAATTTTGCAGTCAGTTTTTGCAATACTGGGACAACAAATACAAAACAAACTGACTTTTATCATGATATAATCAGAGGTGCACAGATGCAATCTCTGCTCAGTGTGTTTAAGGAGAATGGGAACAAAAGAAAAGAGAGTTGTTCTCTTTTTCTTGTTCAGAAAATTGCCTGAACAGAAGAAATACAGTTTGTGGGATAACTTCATTGTTTTGATGAGAGATGAGTGGTGGGAGGGTTCTCCTTACCTAGGAGGAGTATTTGTGACCGTTAGGGGGCAAAAAAAATTTGCTCCCTTTTGGACACTTGAGAGTGCTGTATTTGTTCTTTTCTAATCCTTTGCTATACCAAAAACTAAACAGGCAAGACAAAGATTATGTGTATTTTTCATACTAGCAAACATTCAAGTTTGATTAACTGAATTTTTTTCAATATGTTTGCATGATAAAGCTAAAAGGAAAGCAAATGAACATAGGAAGCATTGGGTTTTGTGTATTTTTCCTTTTCAGAGTAGCTTACATAAAACTGTTCCAGGACATCAGCTTTCAACACTGTTGAAGAGTTTGGCTGATGTCATTTAACTATTGCTGGCAGTTGTACCAGCTTCAAGGCACGTGAAAAGATTGATTCTCCCTTTTTTAAAAAAGATTAGTTCATTTTATGGTTTTGTAAATTAGTTTTGTAATACATTAGAAGACAGGTGGCCAGCAGGGACAGGGAGGTGATTGTCTCTCTCTACTCTGTCCTCATGAGGCCCCATCTGGAGTACTGTGTCCAGGTCCGGAGCTCCCAATACAAGAAAGACAGGGAGCTGTTGCATAGAGTCCAGAGGAGGGCCACAAAGATGATCAGGGGGCTGGAGCACCTCCCCTACAAAGACAGGCTGAGGGAGCTGGGCTTGTTCAGACTGGAGAAGAGAAGGCTGCGGGGTGACCTCATTGCAGCTTTTCAATACCTAAAGGGTAAAAAGAAGGGCAGTCAACTCTTTGAAAGGGTAGATAATAGCAGGACAAGGGGAAATGGTTTTAAGCTGAAGGAGGGAAATTTAGGTTGGATATTAGGGAGAAGTTCTTTACTATGAGAGTGGTGAGGTGCTGGAACAGGCTGCCCAGAGAGGCTGGGGATGCCCCGTCCCTGGAGGTGTTCAAGGCCAGATTGGATGGGGCCCTGGGCAGCCTGGTCTGGTATTACATGGGGAGGTTGGTGGCCCTGCCTGTGGCGGGGGGTTGGAGATTCATGATCCTTGAGGTCCTTCCAACCTGGGCCATTCTATGACTCTATAATTAATAGTCGTGCAGCATTTTCACACATTTCTAGTCTCCCCCCCAAGACAATGTCACCTTTTCAGACAGTACAATTTCAGTAGATCATTCAAAAGAAAGGAAATGTAGCTGTTTTTGTCTCGGACTTGAATTTTCCTTACTAGCTAACATGACTTTCAAAATTATCTATTCTTTTTCTTTGTTACATGAGAAAATAGATGGAAAAATGAAATTTGAAGGAATCCCATGCCATTTTTTTTCTCATTATTTTGACCTTATTACTGCCGTGGGTTATTTGTAGCTCAGTGACTGCTATGTTTAAGACCTTTGTGAGCGGACTGACTTTATCAGAAGCTGAATATTTGAAAGGCTTCCAGGATCACTGCTGCTTTGAATGAAGATCTGTTCCACACTGGTCTCTTGTGGGCCCTCATCTGTTGGATGACCTCCCATAGGCAATTCATTCAATTGACATACGAATGCTTACCTCCAAAAGCGTTACTTTGTAGTGCTGTTCTACCTTACTCAAATCTCTGTGATGTGCAAAAAAAAAAAAATGCAATTGATGATACTACTTTAAATAGCCTGCTGCTGATATAGTGAGGAATGACTGCACTTGATATAAATGAATGGTCCTGGCACTGGGGATTGCCAGTGGAAATCTTTTCAGTATTTCCCAGTTGAAGAAGAATGAAGCATAGGCAAGGAACACCATCAAAAGGCCTTTTTTTGCCAAATATTTCAACACCTTACAGCATCTAAGTCTGTTCAAAGCAGAGATATCTGTCTTCTCTGGCTTCTATATGAATAAGATTGAGTGGCAAAATTGTAAATAAAATAAAAAATAAAGTTGTAAATAATGAGAAAAGTCCTGTCTGCCTTTTCAAAATTCTCTTTCTGACTCGTTTTTGTTGTAAAACCGCACTTCCACAGCCTTGCTTAAAACCAGGCCTGCAGCTAAATATTTACCCAATAGATTTTGTTAAATCTATTTCATTGCCTCTGGAAATGAATTCACACCTCTAATTCCTAAGTAACCTTTGCCTCTGGGCATCTGTAGTGAAAGCAGGTATTAGAAGAGCTGAAATAGAGTTGAAATAACTGATAAACTGAGTCAATAAGTAATGGATTGAGAAAACAGAATAATTTTTTGTCTCTCTAGGGTTTGGAAATTTTTTAGCTGAAAAACTGAGTTGGACTTGAATATTTTCAGTCCTTTAGATGGTGCTGGAGATATTTTGAGCTGCGTGTTGTCAGTCTTCCTGTGCCTTCCAGGTCGCCTCCAGCCCTTCCCAGGTTGGATCTCAAGAAAACAATGCTGTGGGGAGGTGCCACCACCTTGCAGTGGGAGACCTGAGGAATTCTGCTTGAAACTGCTTTTCTCAGGGGACAGTAGAAATCCCAGATCGGCTCAGAGAGTCTCTGCAAGGCCCTGCAGTCCTGCAATGGGTTGTACTCCATCTAGTTGGCAAAAGTGAGCCCCCACAACTAAGACACGGGTTGAGAAGATGGCCGCTTGCCTCATGTAGCAGATAGGCCCACCTGTTTTTCTTCACTGGTCATTGTATTACACTGTGTTCATTCAGCACGCCTACTCGTTCTCTCCCTTTTCTACTTTTTCTACATCGTCATAGTTCTCCTCTGCCTTTACTTCTTTTACTGACTTTGCCGCAGCTTTCTCTTGCCTTGGCCCAGGGTCCTAATACACAGGAGTCATTCATTTCCTGATCTGGAGCCCCATCTCTTACTGTGCCCCTAGACCTGTGGCCTCTAGAAACCCTTGAGACTTGGCTACCAGTCTCCAGTTTGATGCTTAGTTCCTCTGAGCTAGGTACATCATGATGATGCTTTGTGATGGCAGATCAAGGCTCACTGGTGTTTTTCCACCTACCACACAGGTTTTTCTTTCCTCTTTGTGTGATTCAAAGGCTCTCACTGGAGACCAAGATGGGAGGATGGGGTGTACTCTCTTGCAGAATGTTGGGATAGCATACCTCTGACCTTGTAGGAGTTTGCCAGCTGTGAAGTGGTAGAATTTGCTCCAGAAAGTTCCATTATACTCAGTTTCTGCATGTAGCTCAAGCACCCTGTGAAAAGTATCGGTTAATTGAGCCCAATCCTAAAAACGACCCATGAGAACTTGTTTTAGTAGAAGGTGAAGAACATGTAAGGAGTCACTGGTACAAAGGGGCTTCACCTGCTCCTTTTTCTAAAGGAAAGAGCAGCTTCTTCACAGTTCTAGCGCTACTCATTGTCATCTTGTAAGATTTTAATGCATTTTGCTCATGTATAGCGTATATTGTCTTCTTTCTCATAGCTATAAGGAAAGCCTGGTCATTCTTCAGTCCTTTTCATGTTTCAACCATTGAGCTTTCAGAAGAAATGAAAGATGAGCCCAGAATCCAAAGTCCAGCTGTGCAGTTCTTTGCATTCCTTTACTCTCTGTTTACACTGCAGTCTGAGGCAAGAACAAAGTGCTTGACTGTCACCAAGCAGTCTGTTGTAGGACATCACAACTTTGTGGTACAACACAGGAAGTCTGAGAGGCAGGAATCAGTAGAGGCAAAGTGGATGGTTTGGGAGCGATGCAGCAGAAAAAAGGTAATAGTGAAGGCAGAAATAGCAATAAGGGAATAGGATGTGGCTAATGAGCTAGCCTCTTTTAAAGACTGACTGTTTCAGAAACTAAATGATGAAATATGTAAGATGAAAAAATGAGTATACACATGGGGAATGAAAGATGGTTCTCTTCTATTTTATACCATCTGAGGATCTTTCTATGAAACACTTCTACAGTCTCCATTTCACCTCACTGAAAATATAGTTGAGCCTACAATATATATGATAAAGATTTATTGGGATAATTTTAAAAGACAGACTGTAGGGCATTCTCCACATTTCCTGAGAGACTGCCCAAGCCTAATACATCTTTCACTTCAGAGTTCCCCTTTTGAGATATGACAGTTTCTTTGTTTAAGTATCAGTTTTTTATTCCCAGTTAAAACCTATGTATCATACCTAATAATTCAGCTCTCAGCATCAATAGCATACAACTATTTTATTTGCAGTTCATCAGCATTCAGCAAAGCTGTGTAGGTTTGATGTTACTCTCTTCCCAGAAATCAGACTGTCCTGTCTCCATCCTCTGATTACTTACCCATGTCTCCTTCTCGCTCCTTCCACTCTGTCAATAGCTTTCAGACAACTTGGTGCCTAAACCAGAGTGTAGTAGTTGAATGAGGTTGAATCAGAGCCAAACAAGGGAGAAGGTCTCTTCCTTCCTGCTCTGATTTGATGCATTTGATAACACAGACCACTGCTGCCTTTTTTTTTGTTGTTGTCGTTGGAATGCTCAGAAGAATATTAGACATGATCTGATTATTAAGCAAATGGCACTCGAGGCGCACTTGTTCTTGTTTTTAAGTATCATTAAGCAGCTTAGTTTAAATCTGCTTAAACTACTTCCGGTTAGATGCCTCTGTACCAGTGTATCTGCTGCATCTTTCAGCAGGATTCTCTTTGGAGGTGGTTTTGTCAAGGTGGTGATGAGAGACTTCAGACTGGCATAGAGCTCTCGTCAGTCTCACTTTCTGTTCTTTGAAGTAAACAGGTTGATGTTTGATGTGCAGTTGGGGCATTGCACCAAGAAGCTGGCAGCCTCATTGGAGGTTGTGAGTGGTGCTTCAGGAGGTGGAAGGGCTCTGTAGCTACTTGCTAGTCTAAAGTGCACCAAACTAGCGTGCTTCTTGCTTGTCACAGTCAGTTCAAATACATTTTTTGGTCAGTGTTCAAGCCTAGATAAATTATCTCTCTCCCAGAGGGTTCATGCCATCCTCATGCTCTTGTGGCCTAATTTGTAAATCCCTGATGGTAGACAAAATACTCCAGTGAGTTTTGCTGAGGAGAAACAGGTACAAATGATGAATACCTGTTATTTTACTGTTAGTATTTCTGTAATGTTATACCTACACAGAACCATGATATTTCACGTAAAAAAATTAACTTGCATTTAGCATTGGAATATCTCTCCAAAATACATCATGTCTTGCAAGTTGCTGGAGGCCCTAGCACCCTCCACACTGCTGCAAGCAGTCTTCTTTTCACATGATCATCCCTTCTCTTTCCTTCATCATCTGTGAGCCTATCTGATAGTTGATGGCCACCCAATTTTGGTCACCAGTCTGCAAAATACCTACGTAAGTGTATTGGGTCTTGGAAATCACACTTTTAGAGCTAGAAGCTCAGTGACTGGGATTGCACCACTGGGTGTTCTTTGAGCCAGTTCAGCTAGTGTGTTGTTGGGGCTTTAAATCCCTCTTCTGAATGTGACTGTGACCTAAGAACAGGGATGGGGAAGTCCAGTGCGGCTGTTGAATAACTTCTAGTTGTACTGATATTAGTCTGAGGAAGTTTAGTCTTTTGTTAAGCGTGACAGAAGCATGTACAGATCTGAATTGTTTGACAGTATCTTGACAATTTTGACACCTCCACTAACCTGTAGTTAGTGTTTCAAAATTAAGTTTTCCATAAAGGCCATTGCATTTTGTGCTTCCCTTGCTATGTTTGCACAGGAGTGTGTTTTGACTGCCCTTACATTAGCATTCTTAAGAAGCTATCTACTTGGTTTACATGAACAAAAGTCTCTTTCACAGCTGTTGGGGGATTTCAAAACACACAAGGAATCCCTGCAAATGTAACTGCCAGCCTGGTGAGCTGTTCTTCTTCCACGTTGGTGTTCTCCCCTTTGCTTTCTTCACATTCTCATTCTCCCCTTGCCATATGAGAGGTAATTTCAGGACACTGAAATTTCTCCAGATGAATGTCTGCTTACAAGTCTATTTCTATCAGCTGAAATGTTTACTCCGCATTGGAGGGGTGTTTATAACCTAAATACTCCTTCACAGTACAATTAATATTTTTTTGTTAAAAATGTTCCTCTTCAAGCATATTTTGTATATATAGCAATAACTCAAGTTTAGCATGGTCCAAACAGTGTTACTGCATGTATCTAAGAAAGACCAGGATCTGTGAATCATCCAAAGCAGGATATTTCTGCTTATCCATTTACAGGCATCACCAGCCATTAGCTTTGCAACCCATATTTCAAACATTAGATGTGTGTTCTGGCTTAATGTCTAAGATTATTTGCTACGTAATTGTATTGTATTTCATTTTCTTCTGTACACTGTTGTAATTATGATATTGCCTAATAAAATAATGTCAGATTTTAATTAGGTTAAAAATAATTTGGCGTACTGGGTTTTTTATTTGAGAAAATAAACTAGCTAGTAGTGCATATCAGACTAGCCATTTTTTAGTTTGTGTTTGTTTAGGTTTCGTGTCATCCTTAACCTGTTGAGATAAGAGGGGGTTGGTTTTTGTTGTCTTTCTTTCTTATGTAAGTTATTACAATCCCTCATCACCTTATATCTATTTTTTCATTGTGAGGATGGAAGTTGCCATAATATTAAATACATTTATTATTTATTTAATGGTTAGTTTCGCAGAAATTTCTGCTTTGAATAAATAGCTGCACCTTATTAATCACTGAAGTGAGTTATCCAGCCTAACAAGAAAGGATCTGATAATACTGCATGAGAGTAGTTCAGCAACTGGAGGCCTAAATTTGCTGGGAGGCAAAGACAGAATTTATTTGCGTCAAAGGCAGTTTTGTAACAGAAAAGCTTATGTTAGCCTTCTGTGGTGGGGTACTTGAGGAATAACCACTGATGTATAAACTGACATAAAATGTAGGTCTTTTCCACAGCTCACTTTTATATGTGTCCTGAATAGCATCTCAACATACACCCAGATAATGGAGAGGATGAAAGAGGAAAAGATTTCTATGGGTTTGATCCTCTTCTCTTTAATTCTTTAATTCCTTGTGCTTTCCAAGTGACCTCAGTACTCTGTAAACTTCTACGTGCTATGTGGAGGTATGTTCTTTGTTAGATACCTCTCTGCATGTGAATAAAGACAGTCATGTATTGAAAGTTATTTTGACTCCTCAGCGTGCCATTTCCAAGTACATCTTTTTCTGTTAGATGTTTACTGAGAACAAAATAGAAAAATCTTTGAGTCTAGTTCAGCAGTCCATTCCTTTTCACTTAATACTCAGTCACCACAATGGAGTTCAAGCATACCTTTATGTCTAATGTGTGTATGAAGGGTTTGCTGAATAAGAACATATTAAAGACAGCTTTTGTTGAGCTTGAGTCTGTCTGTGTTTGCCTTTCCTTTGTGTTCACTCTTAGGAGGCAACAGAAATGTTTGTATCTGGCTATGATTTCTGATCACCTACCTTTTAACAAATTTAGATGTCTTATTGCTTGGGTTGGTTTTTTTTCTGCCGTTTTTTCTCTTAACACTTGGTACTGCCAGGCTACCTGTTATGTTTCTTCTGGATATAACTAGATTGTATTGGTGTACTGCTTATGAGATTATTCATGAGTATGCAGGCCGGTACAGAATAAGAATGTACAAATGCTGATTTCAGGCATTGTCTTTGTATAGTTAGTATTTTAGCTGAGTATCTTGAGGACTGAACTGTTGTAGCTAAGGCTGCCAAATGAAATAATTGTGATGGCAGTTGTATTTCACCACAAACTTATAACTTCTAAGGCTGTAAGACTTTGAGTTGCATCCTTAAATGTGGTCTGGTATTTGAAAGCAGAATTAAAAGCAACCAGATGGTGTCTCCTTTAAAAGAGCTTGAGCTACGATAATGGTGAAGTTGTGCTACTTTTACCCAAGTCATCAGACCACTCACAGAAAGGATATGTTCAGATAAAAAGGAGAAAATCTCACATCTTTATTCTCTGACAATAGCTAATTGCTAACATACCTTCTTCAGATATTGATCTGATCAGCTCCTAGGATAATCTACTTGCATTAAAGATCTGGTTTCTCTCTGCATGAGTCATGAAGATGCAGTAATCAAAGCTTTTATTTTGTTTAGAAGGCATACTTTTTCCAAATATATTCATAAATTCAATAATTGTCATCCTACTGACAGTCTGCTATTCTAGCAACTGCTATTAATACTTAAGACAAATTAACAGCTACCACTATGAAAAAATATATGTGAAGAGTTTCATCAGTGCCTCATTAGTCTTTCATTTGTAATTTGTTTTCCACTTTTCCCTGAATTAGGTCTTCTTAGCAACTTGGATTTCCATGGGAATGACTTTAAAGAATCTTTCTTAGCTGTGTTTTTGAGGTAGAATTGAGAATACATCTTCATGAATCTATTTTTTACAAATGTTTTGGAAAAATAGAAAATAGAAAAAGTCCAGAGGGGCCTATTTCATGCATAAAGATGAAGAAGTTTAAGTTCGTGGTTCTCAGTTGAATAGTGAAAACTCTTCTTAGCTGATGGGGTTGTTTCGTCTTCTCTAAATCAATGGCCATTCAGTTAATAGTTTGGATGCTGAAACTATTGATCAGGTGCGGTGACAAAAAACAGCAGCTTCCCTCTTTACTAATTTGACTACTCAACAATACATTCAGTGAAAGATTTTCACAATGCGCACAGTGAGGCTTAATAACTTCAGTTGCCTAGGAATGTATCTTCACCCACAGCTAATATTTGGTTTATTTAGATGGTTTTTTTGTAATTCTACCTACTGTTCTACAGCAAATAATCATCAAATCCCTATTTGCAAAAACTGACAACTTGTCTTATTAAAATTGGCAGAAGCCAGGAAATGCTTCCCAACACAATCACTGACAGCTTACTCAAATGAATTTGAGTTTAATTATGCCAGCACAAGAAGAAGTGGAAAGAAATCTTTGACTAAGAAGGAGTTTAATTATATCTGACATCCTGTAGCCTCCTTTGTGCCTCTACAATGGCAAATGAAAAGATCTGAGAGGAGACCATCGCAGCAAAGTATTGGTGTATCAATTACATACTTTCTGTGATAAAAGTCCTGATAGCTTTTTATCCCCTGAGTTTCATGAAGGTTCTCCCTACAAGCTATTCTTTGTCTAAACAAATGAAAGAAGTAGAATTGCAAACTTGAGTTTTCAGAGGTAATCAATACAATATCGATCCTGTTTTTCAGAAAAAATAGTAAAGAAAAAATAAAAGCCAAACAAATGTTGAATGAAAAACTACATTTTGGGTGAAATCCAGGTCCCTGAGGAGGGCATGGCAGAGCTCCACTAACAGATTAACACATCAGACAGGCAGATTTGGCATTGCGTATTGTCAATTTCTGTGTCTGAGTTTTGAGAGTTTGGTCTTTTTCTGAAATGCGTTTTTAGTGTAATAAAAAAAGAAGTGGCTGTTAGCAGAAGTTATTCCTAACAACCCCTCAGCTGTACAAAGGCTCCGAAACATTATGAAGTATAAAGAAAATCAATATCCGCTTAACTTGTTTTAAAATATTTAATGAACTTGGACTAAGTATAATTTGAAGATAGCATTTGAATAGAACTTTGAAGAGCTGTATTTAAATCTGCACCATTTAGCTGAAATCAATCTTGCTCTTTATCAGAATTGTTTATCAGAAGTTATGTCAATGGAGCACTGGAGAAAAAGATTTTGGAGCTGAACGAAATGATTTTATTGGATTGCTTTATACTCTCAGAGGGTGAAGATACATTTGAAGCACTGAACGTTGGTTTTCCTGCAGTGCTTCAGCCAACAGAGTAGTTTCTTAGAATGCCAAGAAGGCTGACTCTAAAAGCACGTGATTGCAAAATTACATCTGAGCACCTTGTGTGTGACAGCCTCAAGGACTGCCTTGTTTGAACGGCTTTCCTGTCTCAAGTGGTAAGGGTCTCTTCTGTTGAGAGAAGTCCCTCTCTGAGTTTCAAGGGGAAAAGCTGGAATCTACACTCTACAGGCACCCGTAGAAAGGTTTTTTGATATGTTTTGGCCTAATTAATAACTTTTTGAATTCTTAAACGTCTAGTGCACATGGAAAATGACTGGTGGCTGATTTGTTCCCTCATTGTCATTGTCAGTCATGACATTCTCTGTTACGGTTCTCATTCTGTACAGTGTTACATATGAAATTCAAATGCTTTGTCTCTCATGTTTTCTACCTGCATATTGTCCCTTTCACCTTATACTGTCAAATTTCATCAGAGTTTGTTTTTCAGACCTTGCAAATAAGATCTGGGTAACGCTCAAGACTTCCCTGGATACTGAGCATTCCAAAAATGGGTTGCAGTAGGTGCCTTATTGGGCATTTTTGGCAGTTTCCTTCTAAGAATGTGAAGCTCCTGAAGGGGAACTGATGAAAAAATCAGTGGAAAATTCTTAAAAATGAACAGCACATTTTACTGAAGGAATAAATCAGGAGAGATTTTTTTTATATAGAATTAAAATTGCAAAAATATGACAAAAATAAAAGAAGATGGAGAATTGCAGAGACTCATGCAGAATGTAAGCCTAGCAACAGCTTACATTTTGTCTCCTTCAATGTAAAAATCTCATCTAGATAAAAATACAAACAAGCACTGTAAGTGCAATGCAATTATACCTAGCCTCAGGAAAGAGCACTGAACAATTTTATTATAGTGCCAAAGATTAATCCTGGAATGTAAAGCTGCAAGAGTCCTATTACGGACCTGCTTCATTAAAAGATGTGGAACAAGACGTTTGTAAGGCACCAATAAATCCATTAAGTGACAGAGGACTCTGAAATGGCCTTTGATGATTTCAGTTATTAAAATTGCTGAGGTTGCTGAAGTTGGTGACTGCAAATACACTTTTAGCTGGCGTCCCTTTTAACCCTCTGTTCTCTGGTCCAAATTCTCCTTGAAATAAGCACCTATCACTCTGCTCTAGTTAAACGGGCAAGCCCCAGCTAACTGGACTGAATCTGGAGAAGATGGGAGAAAAGAACTGTAGGTTTAAAATCTGTTCTTTCAGGTTGCTGTGATCCCAGAGTGAATAGTGCTTCGAACCCACGTATTGTCTAGAGTTCTTTCACTACTTTATCAGATCACTGTAAGCTGGACCTTAGCAGGCTCTTTCATTTCCATAAACAGGAATTTCTGGAGCTGAAAATGCCTAAAAAGGAGCAACAGCACTTTGATAAAACTGGCCCAAGCAGTGACAGAAAGAAGCCTGTGCTACTGAAAAGGAATACTATTGTCTAGTCAAATCTGTCTTTAAATTTTGACCAACAGTGGAGAAAATAGCATCTGATTTGTTAGCAGCATGAAGAAAGGCCATTGAGAAACCTGCAGTTCTCTCCTAATCATCCTAATTCCTCCAACTCCCAAAGATACCTAAGCAAATTTTTAGATTGAAGTATTTTGTCATTTCATGTTAGATTAAGAAGTAGCTCTTTAGATCAGGGGATTTCCATGCCAGGGAAATACATGCTGCTCAGATGCTTGAGCCCTGTTGATATTCTCTACCAAATGAAGTTATTCTTTCCGGAGGTGATCTCTGGACACTCACTGTTGATTTTACCAAGATTCTGGATCAAAACATGCAACTAGAAGTTACATCCCAAAGTATTCCCAACCAGAAGTAGACAAGACTCAGGCAGACAGAAATGTTTGTTTTTTTTTTCTTTTGTGCCAGGTGCAATGGAAGGAACAACTTTTATCCAGTCTACAAGGCAGGCAGGAATGTCACTGATCTGGGTTTGGAGCTCTTGTGTCAAGGTTGTAAAAACGCGCAGCTGCGTCACAGCCATCACGTAGGAGTTTATAAATTTTCCATGCCACAATTAATCAATTTCAGTGTATGAAATTTCCTCGCTGGCACACTTCCTGACTCCCTGTGGCACTTCATCTGTCACTGATAAACAACACAGGGATTTGTCAAAGTGTTAATGGGGGTGGCTTTTCTCAGAGTCATCAAACTGTGCACGTATGTGAGTGTCACGTTAGGAGTTTCTTACAGTCTCTTCCTGAATTTATGGAGCTCTCAAGAAGAGAGCTCCTTTTCCAGTTAGACAGGCAGTTAGCTCCTTTTGGGTTTTGGAGCAAATGGTTTAGTGCTAGCAGGTGTTGCTTTTGCCAAGTTCAAGAAGCTGGTAATATACTAATTGATGACTTAAAACAGAATTTAATAAAAAGCTATTTATCCTAGAAATACTAAAGCCAAAAAAACACTTATGTGAGACAGAGGTTGCTATATTACCCATAAATCAAAGTGGCGGAAAGGAAAGAAAAGTAAGGCATGAAGTTCTCACCTTATGTATGTATGGTATTTTCTCTCAGATTTTATAAACAAATAAAATATACTAAAAAATAGACCAGCTCTGCTTCTGATGCATAACAAGCATGAAGATTAAATTGTCATTGAAACAGCTCAAATTGGGCTAAGCCATTTGTTTATTGATTGTTTTCCCTCCAACTGACATCATAAAGGCATTCAGCTCAAAGCACCGGTGGAAGTGAAACATTCATGGTATCCTTTTCAGTAACTGGAAACCTTATGCTTAATTATTTCTGCTCTAGAATGCCTGTAATGTTTGAAGCCTTAATACCTTGCTAATCAGTACCTCACTAATTAGTCCATGACAAGAATTTTAATTAGATGCACAGTAGGTGTTCTCCCTGTGTACAGAAGAGGTTTTTCCCAGGGAGAAAAGAGAAGGAAAAAAGATAGTGGAAGGCATCAAGGGAAGAGAAGTGTGTCTCTTCTACTGAGAGAAGATTGTACAAGAATTAATATTTGTAAAAATTTATTCTGTTTTGTTAAATATGTTAAACTTCACTTTGTGATTTGTAGAACATAAGATACCTCTTCTTTTGTGAATTGGCATTTGTTTTAAGCCAGACAAGAAATACTGGAATGTGACAACAGTCAGTTATGCTCATGGCCAGCTCCAAGGGCTGAGCTCAGAGCATCCTCAAGTACAAGTTTCTGTAATCTGAGTTAAAGAGCTGAGCTGCATATCTGTGAGCTGGAACAAGGTGAAGGGGTAAAAAGAAGATGCGCAGCACTCATCACCAGTGGTGTTAGTTGAGCCTTGGCTTGGACACATTCTAGAATTCCTATCAGAAGAAACCCAAAAATAATAGTATTGATCACCATCATCTGTATTTGGTTGGCTGGTTAGTTCTATCAGAAAGATGCAAGAGAGGGACAGAAGATACTTCTGATAATACTGCTGGTGCTAATGTTCTCGTTAGCTTAATGGTATATATGCCACTGGAGAGAATTTTAGGAGTATTTTGGATGAAGGCTATTCAGAAATCTGCAAGAAAAGCTACTGCAGTGAGAGTCTTACAAAGTTACCTGTATATATATACATGTAACTCAGGCTTCCAGGGAGAGGCCCTTGTCAAGTCTGGTAATCTCCATACACTCCCGTTTTCACAGCTGTGAATGAAGTGTTTCAGTAGATATGGGACATTCTGAAAAATGATGACCATGTCCAAAGAACCCTTCATATAAAGAGATATAACCACCAGTGAAATAAAAATAAGGATGGACTGCACAAAAGAGAAAACTAGTTGATGATTTTTACCCCACTGTATAAGGATACTTCAGCAAAAGGCTTCCTGGAGGAACAAGAGATCTTGCTTTAGAATTAGCATTATTTGAAAAATGCATTTTTCATTTGGTTTTGATTGGGAAAATTCTTTCACACGGTGAATACAGTCACAGGTAAGCCATGCTCAATGAATGCTCTGTCTGTATGTAAAAGCTGTGACTAAAGAATGCTTTTATCTACAAGGAATTGTAAGGAAAGCATGAATAAAGTGGCACCCTTTTTGTTTTCAATAAACACTGAAGCAAGTCAGAGGTTGGAATGTTTGCAAATCCAGTGATTATTAGATGGACTGTATTGAACATTTCTGGAAAGAAATGCCACATTAATCAATGGAGAAGAATCTGTGTTATCCATAAGTATAAAATGTATCAAGAAACTGAAAAAGGTGATGTAATTGTTGTGCCAAAATGAAAATAACCCAGGCTTGGTCAGTTAATATGAACAGTATGTATATTGTTGGTAGAATAACTCTGAATATAGTAAAAGTCAAAGAAAAAAGATGATGCTCTGTGAACCACTCTACAAATAATAAATGTTAATCTAAAATCGTATTTGCTCTGAAGTGTTCGCTCAGCTGTCCTGCCTGACTAAAAAATGTTATTTTTTAAATTGCCTTTATTAACTCACCTGTTGTAGGAGATATAGTAATTTCCCAAAGCAAAATTGTTTGCTACAGTAAGTTCAATTAGAAAGAGAAAGGTGCGGGGAACTCGAGCTGGGATTAGTGGGATTACATGATTTTTCATATTTTATGGGAGATGTAAAGCTGGTCCAGGTACAAACAATCTTGTTACTTAGAATGTAGAATGGGTATCTTAAGGCTTACCTCATTTTGCAGATTGCTGTGAGCCTACCTTGACGCCTCCCAGCCAGCAAGACACAAACTAGCTCCAGATCAGAGGCTGTGTGGCCACTTCAATAAGGCATCATACTGAAGGCTTTTATCTTTAGAGAAAAGCAGGATATATTAGTTCCTCAACTTAATGCCATGGTACACACATCTGTATCTCTCATAGCCAAATCAGAGCATGAGTGAACTTGAATATACCTATAAACATTGTACAGCCATGCCCTTTGTCCACTTTGTAATGAGACTGCTACTCACATCACAAAATGTCCACCATAAACAGTACCTTAGTGGAACCTTTATCAGTACTCTCAAACTTGAATAGGCTATTGGGAAAAGGCAGCTGTAATGTACCAGCACTTCATTTGAGCAGTGCATTATGGAGAGAAAAAAAATAATAATCAGAAATCTCTTATGTGACTGCTTTCCTTTCTCCAAGAAATAAAAGGAAACTAGTCTTCCACCCAGAGTCCTCTGGTAGGCAGATAGTAGACTTCGCAATTAATACTTTTATCCTTCCTATTAAATACATGTGTGGGTTTGCTATTGAAAACAGCAGAGTATTTTGGATTCTATTCCTCTACATAGTATCTCCTTTTCATCCCACATGGCCCAATGTTATTTGACATGATCTAGTTGAAATAAGGATGTAGATTAAAATGTGGGTCAGAAGCCTGAACCAGGCTTGTTTTGCTAGAGTAATTATCTATAGGAAGTGGTGAAGCTGACACAGATTCCATTTTTTTAAGTGATTCTAAAGATGTTTATTCTGGAAGCTTCTGTCTTTTACAGTTTGAATGCCAGCTGTGAGGGAAGCTGTAGTTTTTCTCTATTCTCTATCCAGCAGTGGTGTTCTTAGTAATATTCTGAAGACTGCAGGACAAAATATTCTTACTTCTGAGCCTTTTTCTGGAACTCATTTAATCAGAAACATGCTGTCCTGAGTTTGAATGAATATTTGGAGTGTATTTGCTTGAGTAAATAGAGGTGTTATGTTGTGGAGTGTGGATTTTGTTGTGTGATTTTTTTTCTGTCTTCCACCCAGAACTGGCTAGAAAAGCAATTTCTAAGCTGCAAACTAATTTCTGAATCTTTTATGATTTCTTCTCTCTTATATAATTTAAACTGAAGATTCCTTATTTAAGAAAACCTAAACTGAATTTCAGAGCTTGTGTTATGTAAGTCAGTTAGTTACATCAAGCGGAAAAACTGAACATTGCCTTTGGGAGATAGAGAGGGGGAAAACAAATGCTTGAAAGCTGAGTCTAGGGAATGGAGGGCAATTTTGGGACCAGCTTTCCCCCAAACCATGCCACAAAGAGGCTGGCAAAAGGCACTGAATACATGTGGAGCACCAGTCATCCACAAAGGTTCTCCGGGATCGATTATGGATATTCAAATGTGAATGTTCTGTCTGGGAATAGTACTTAGACTTTTCACATGATTTTGTCTTCCAGAATGATTGAAGATTGCGGGAAAAGAGGAAATACCATGGCAGAAAGAAGGCAGCTGTTTGCAGAAATGCGTAAGTACTTCCTAGAAATTTCACTGTATTAGACCAAGCCACTTGCATTGCATTGTCAGTAAAATTTACGTAAGCTTTCCATCTCAAGTAACTGATACCTTTGTTTCACAAACAGTTTAATATTGTGAAAACAAAACTACAGGAAAATGGGCTGATTTAACCAAATATCAGGAGAAATGAATTTCCTATACTGGCTTTTGTATTTTTTCTACACTACATGATATTATTTAAATTAATGCCTTCTTGAGACAAATATGCTGAAATACACAGGTAGCAGTGAAAGGGGACTGGGGGGGGCAAATGTTTCCAAAAGCAGACCAGTGCCCAGCCAGTCTCTGAAGAGTGCCCACCTTGGAAGACAAAACTCCGCATCCTCTTCTTCTACCCCGGCTTTTTATTGCTGAGCATGATGCTGTATGGTACTGACTACCCCTCTGGTTATTACAGATCAGCCATCCTGACTGTATCCCCTCCCAGCTTCTTGCTTACTCTAAGGCAACTTACTGCACGGGCACAGTGGGAAAGTAAGAGCACCTTGATGTTCTGCTCAGCAGTAACTAAGAAACACTGATGTATTGTTGACGCTGTTCTCGCCAAAAATAAAAATACAGCACTGTGCAGGCTGCTATGAAAGCTAACTCCATCCCAGCCAAACCCAGTATAATCACTATGTTTTACTCCGTATCACTTGCATCATGCTCCTGTCTTATATGGTCCACCATTCTCCCAGCCCTTTAGCACATATGCAGATACAGTTCCTTTAGTCTAAGAGCCATTCCCATCAATTGTCCATAAGATACCCATTCAAATGTCTGTAGAAGTGTGTTCAGTTAATTTTAACCATAACTTGAGCACCATCTGTTGTGGTGGTCACTAAGGATAGGATAGGCGGTGAGTTGTGTTGTGTGCAGAAACTGGCTTAGATTGGATCACTACTGAACATGCCCAGTTCCTTACAAGGCTCATCGTCTGCTGTTTTAGGTGATTCCTGCTGTAGTATTTTGACATAGAAGGATAGCATACAACAGCGACATACAGTTTGGGCATAATTGTGATGTTTAGAACTCAAATCATGGGTTATTTCCCCCCAAGGTTAAAGCTCCTTAGGGTACATACTGGGTTTCACCATCTTCACACATTACCCACCAAGTTTGCGTGGGTCCTCTGGTGAAAGCAATCCCACAAATATATTTACCTTCTCCCAAGGAAAGAACAACCCATGCCATCTTTCCCAGCCAGTTCTCTACATCACCATGGAGAATGTACTGTGGGGACCTTATCTCCTTCCATAGTATGTAGTGATAAGAAGGAAGAAATGCTCTTGGTACTCAATTTGAATCACTGATCCTCTTGGGACAGTGCTTCCTCAGCTGAGATGCAGCCCCATAGAGTGAATGAGGAAGAGAGATTCGCTTTGAATCCATGAAGTTGGAAGGACAGTCTTTGCGTGGTTGGTGCCTTGAAGTCTGTTTGAGCAGCCAGTTGTCACGAAAGTATAGGCGTGTAACTCTGATGTGTTGCATACCAGCCTCCACCACATGGGTTGTGTGCATTGTACAGCATCTGGATCTTTGGTGTCCTGTTGTCCACATTGCTATAGACCCTGTCCACCACTGCTAATTCCCTCAGATATTTTCCTCAGCAGTGGTCCACTGCCCATGGTAGTTTACTTTGTTTTTGAAAGCAATCACCTTCATGCTTGACATGAGCTGCCTCCAGAGGCTGCGGACATCTGGCCCTTTTCTGACTATTTTGTGGGTAAGGTGGTCCCTAGAGAGGGACCCCAGCTGCTGAGCTTCCCTGCCCTCCAGTTCCAGACCACTGGCACCACTGGCCCAGCATTTGAGCAGCCAGCTGCTCTCTTGGATCATGGCCACAAGCATCTCGCATATCCCACAGCTTATTCAGGGATGAGGTGGTTTTTGCCTCTTTTGTGATGTTTCTCTTGCCTTCCATGTCCTTACATCTGTCCCACTGAGGAGCAGGCTGCTTGCCATGGTTTTCCCTCCTGCTTCCCTCCATGCTACTCATGGGGAACCTCTTTGTCCCTCACCAACAGTCAAGAGTTGAGTCTCTGGTTTAGCCACAATGTCTGTTTGTTCTCAGGTCTGTAGATCCTTCCAGTGTCCATCTGAGTGCCCTCAGATCCAGATCTCACCCTACCAGGGGCTCTATATAGAGCATCTTTGTAGACCTAAAAGGCCACAGCATAATGCTAGAAGCTGCTGTCAGGAAGGACAAGGCATCTTTGTTGCAAGTGATGCACCACAGTGCAGAAGACTAAGAAAGGAAAAAAAGAGAACCTAGATGGTGTGCAAGCAATAGCTAAAACACTGGTATGTTATCAACACTGTTTGAGTCACAAGTCAAAAATACAGTGCTCCGCACACTGCTCTAAAGAAAGTCAGCTCTCTCCTAGCCAGACCCAGTACAGGGTTTCATGTACCTCAGATACCACTTCAGTATATTTTTTTTAATGTCTAGTTAAGCTTTGTGTTCCCTGCAGAACTGTGTGTCATGGTTGTGTTGTTCTAACAACTCTCCTGCTATTCTCTTGCCAGTCCCCTCTTACTTCTCTTACAATCCACCATTTCACAGGGAATTCGTATCATGTATGAAGTTTGAGACTGGCACCTTCTTGCTAGATCTACCAACGTTTTGTTTGTTTGATGGTTAAGATTCCTATTATTTGCCCCTTGAAATATAGAAATATAGAAAATGGATTTTTGTGAATATTTATTCCTCAAAATATTTGATCAAGTTAGCACGAGGAGCTGGTTGCCCTTTCTGTCCTGTGTATCAAGACTTTGGTTCTCTGAATTTAAAGGCAAGGCCTTAATGAAAAAAAAATCATTAATGTGTCCAGAGCAGCTGTGCACTCTGAAAGGCCAGGGCTATCCTGGTGAATCAAATGTGGTCAGTACTGTTCTCCAAGGATCAGCTCAGGTGCACTGTATGGTGTATGTCTGCAATACTGAGCTCTGCAAAATAAGGACTTTCCATTCAGCTAGCCTGTTAAGAACAGGCTTGGCCCATTCCACTGTATCCACTAGCTTTGACTGTAGAATCATAAAATTGTCAAGGTTGGAAAGACCAATAAGATCATCTATCCAACCATCAGCCTATGCCTGTTAGCACTCTAGACCACGTCACTCAGTGCGACATCACCCTTTTCTTGAACACCTCCAGAGATAGAGATTCCACCACCTCCCTGGGTAGCCTGTTCCAATACCTCACCACTCCTTCTGAGAATAAATTTTTCCAAATATTCACCCTAACCCTCTCCTGATGAAACTTTAGGCCATTATCTCTTGTTCTGTCACAGTTATGTGGGAGAAGAGGCTGACCACCACCTCACCACAATCTCCTTTCAGGTCGTTGTCTCCCCTGAGCCTCCTCCAAATTGAGCAATCCCACTTCCCTCAGCCACTCACCGTAAGACTTGCGTTCTAGACACTTCACCAGCTTTGTTGCCCTTCTTTGGACACACTCTATGGCCTTAATGTCTTTATTGTAGTAAGGGGCCCAGAACTGAACAGAGTACCAGAACTGAACAGAGTACTTGAAGTGTGGCCTCACCAGTGCCAAGTAGGAAGGGACAATCACCTCCCTGGTCCTGCTGGCTGCACTATTTCTGATATAAGACAGGATGCCATTGGCCTTCTTGGCTACCTGGACGCACTGATGGCTCATGTTCAGCTGGCTGCTAACTGACACCCCCATGTCCTTTTTCCTCCCTGCAGCTTTCCAGCCACTCTGCTCCAAGCTATAGCAATGCATGAGGTTTTTGTAACCAAAATACAGGATCCAGCTGTACTTTTTAGCTCCCTACTATGGGCAAGGACACCTCCCTCTACACCAGGTTGCTCATAGCCCTATCCAGCCTGGTTTTGAACATTCCCTGGGAGGAAGCATCCACAGTCTCCCTGGACAACCTGTTTTAGAGCCTCAACACCCTCACAATAGAATTTCTTCCTAATATCCAGTCTAAATCTACCTTCTTCAAGTTTGTAGCTGTAGGATAACTGTTGAGTCATGGCCTGAACCACTGATTGAGCACCCTGGGGGAAGGACCCAGTCAGCCCTGGGAGCACAGGTGAAGGCAATTCTCCTGTGTGACTGGAAGGGGCGGAGCCTGGCTACACCTCTCTTAAACCCCACTTACAGGCTAACCCCTATGAGGGAAGGTTCTCTTTCTGGATGCCTCTCCTTTGTGGAGTTTTCCCTTCTGAGCCTAGGTATTTGGTGAGCAGTCCTTTTTTGTTTTTAACACTTTTCTGTTGCATCAGTCCCTCAGTCATTGCACCTCTTCTATCACCCTTCTATTGTGTTGATCTTTCTGATTGTTATAGTAGCCATTTCCCCTCATGCTGTTGCTACTTGCCCTTATAAAAAATCCCTCCCTAGCTTTACTGTAGGCCTTATTCAAGTACTGGAAGGCTGCTATGAGATTCCCTTGGAGCCTTCTCTTTACTAGGCTGAAAAGCCCCAGCTCTCTTAACCTGATTGTATGGGGAGGTGCTCTGGCTTATCTAGAGTAGTTGAGCTTGTGTCAGCTCAAGTCAATGGCAAAGCTTCCATTAACTTGAGTCAATTTGACATGGTCTTGAACTCCCAAACCAGGAGATAATTCTCTACAAACTTCCAGTGAGGGTTTGTGGTTTATTTCCATGAGGTTGAAGGCTTTGTTGTTTTGAGGCAATGTTTCTAAAATACGCAGTGAGCACTGGGAGGACAAGGAGGGATTATTTTCCATGTAATACACAAATACTCATTGATTACTACTTTTTTTCCCTCACACTTCAGTGTGTTAACATGTTACTTGTCTACTTTTTGTGCCAGGTGTTCCTCCCTTTTCCCATTTGCCTGATATGGGAGCCATTAGATTGTGGCCCAAACCAGTGATTGAGCACCTGGTGAAGGGGTATAGCCAGCCCTGGGAACACAGGTAGAAGCAGGTCAGGTCACCTGTGGGACTGGACCCTGTGTGTCCACCCCTCACTAGCCCCATGGAAAAGGTCTCTAGCCTTTAGGAAAAGCTCCTTTAGGAGTTTTCTGTGTTCTCTGATCTTTGGAAAGGGGAGGGTAAGTTATTCCTTTTATTACTATTTATTACTAAATTGTGATGAGTACCTTTCTTAGGTGATGTGAAAGTGATTAAAGGCAATTATATCTGCTGTCTCCTATCATTACAGCCTGCCTCTCTTTCTTCTTTTCTAACATGTACTTCCAGAGAAGCAGGTTTCAACTAGAGTAAAAGATAGAGGGGAAAACACTGATTTCTAATGATAAACTAAATATGTTATAGGTGAAGAAATGTCCACATTCAGAAAATGCCCAGTTTTGCATGTTGTTGAGAGTACCTTCAATTCTAGCGTTAGTATGAAGGGTGTGCTTCAGTACAACAGCAGCTTGTCCTGCTGTTGTTGCGTTTAAGTTTCTTCAGCTGTGTGCAAGCCCACACAATCCATGTTTAAGTGTAAATATGTACTTAATGTGCCCTACATGCCCTTGATGATACAAAGTTTCTGAAAACTGTAAATAAATAAATAATAATAAAAAAATAAAAAACCATGCACTTCTGGTTAACATTTAAACTATACAATTTTAGAGGAAGAAAACAAATGATATAGAGGACTTTGCTGGTGTTTTTGTTTCTAGTGGTAATACTGGCAAGTCTGTGGTTAGAATTCCATGGTATATTTAGAAAGTGGATTGTGCTCAAGATTACACAAGATAGTAACAAAAGAAATTCTTCTATTCATTTCTTTTTAAGTAGGAAACTTGTTCTTAACAAGGAGGAACTTAACCTCACTTCAAATCTGGGGTGATCTGTGCTTTTCCCTGTGTTGAGAGTTTAGTTTGACTTACTTTAGAAGAGGCATTTTTCTGGTTCCAAATTACAAACATTGTGAATTAGTATCATACTCTGTAGAGTCTGAGTCTGGATTGTCTTATCTCACAAAATGCACCAGTGGATGTCAGATCAATAGGCTACCCTTAGTCTAACCTGACATGCTCATATGTATCCAGACTGCTCTGATGGGGAGTTCATAATGAACATAGTTGTTGTGCTGCCAGCACATATTATCTACTGTGGAAAAAGCAACCAAAGCTTGCAGTGCATCTCTTTTTCTTTTTCTTTTTTTTTCTTTTTGCGAACAGTCAAGAGTATTACATAGAGAAGAACATTCAAAAGAAGCAGTGAAACAATGCTAGTAGTCAAAGAGAATGGGAAGCCACTGGCAGTCCTTGTAGGCAAGTTAGAAATTCAGTCTCATTTGCCACACATCTTTCCACTTTTGAGCACTATCCATGTAAGAGAAGCAGTATTTTACAGAAGTGATTTGACAAATAGGTTTCAGACTATGGTAAAATGTGAGTTGTGTCAGAATTAGATAGTGTGTTCCAAGGATTTATCAACAAAAATACATAGTCAGAAAGTAATTGTGTGCAAATAGTAGGGGGAAAAAAAGCAACATTACTGCCTACAAAATTGCTTTATTGTTGATACTGCAACCTAGAAAGTACTATAAGCCAGAGTCTCACTTTGCTTTGAAAAGGTGCTAGGTTGTTTAAAAGAGTGTGGGTGGATGGTGCCAATATGGCTATATGTACAACAAATAATGTCATGATGAATCTTAAAGAAAATATTTGGAAAACACATAAAAGCTGGATAGGGCCATCTCTAAATTGGGATATGGATATGAGGGGTGGACTGTTTGATAGACAAGAAATTGGCTAGAAGGCTGTATGCAGAGTTTTGTGTTGAATAGCACTATGTCCAGGTGGAGGCCGGTGATGAGCTGTATCCCCCAGGGGTCTGTCTTGGGACCAATGCTCTTCAGCATCTTCACTGATGATAGGCTGCACCCTCAGCAAGTTTACCAGTGCCAGCAAGCTGAGTGGTGCAGGTGACACGTTAGAGGGAAGGGATACCATCCAGGAAGACCTCGACAAACTAAAATGGTGGGTCCATGTGAACCTTCTGAGGTTCAATGTTGCAAAGTGCAAGGTTTTGCACTTGAGTCAGAGTAATTCCAGATGCATATGTGGACTGAGAGAGGAACTCCTTGAGAGTAGCCCTGTGGAGGACCTGGGGGTTCTGGTGGATGAAGAACTGGACATGAGTAAGTAGTGTGCTCTTGCAGCCTGAAATGCCAGTGTTGTCCTGGGCTCTATCAGAAGAGGGGTGGTTAGAAGGGAGAGGGAGGTGGTTGTCCCCTTCTTCTCTGCCCTCGTTAGGCTCCATCTGGAGTATTGTGTCCAGGTCTGGGGCCCCCAATACAGGAAAAATGTGGAGCTGTTGCATAGAGTCCAGAGGAGGGCCACAAAGATGATCAGAGAGCTGGATCACCTCCCATGCAAAGACAGGCTGAGTGAGCTGGGCTTGCTCAGCCTGGAGAAGAGATGGCTGCAGGGTGACCTCACTGCAGCCTTGCAGTATTTAAAATGGGATTATGAACAGGAGGGGAATCAACTTTTTACAAGGGTGGACAGTGATAGGACAAAGGAAAATGGTTCTAAGCTCAAGGATGGAAGGTTTAGATTGGATGTAAGGGGAAGTTCTTTATGGAAAGGGCAGTGAGATGCTGGAACAGACTGCCCGGAGTGGGTGTGGATGCTCCTTCCCTGGTGGTTTTCAAGACCAGTTTGGATGGGGCCTGGGGCAGCCTGGTCTAGTACCACACCTGAAAGTTGGTTGCCCCTTCTGTGGCAGGGGGGTTGGAAGCCTGGGACCCTTGGGTTCCTTTCCAACCCAAACTATTCTCTGATTCCATGATATTTCACTCCACTTTTCTTACAGCCCAAGTGTATCTTGTATAGACATGTTTTGTATGGACAGTCCCTTAAGGAGCTCTGTTTTAGGTTGGTACCTTTCCTGCCTAGGAGGCTGCTCAGCTGGACAGGATAGTTCTTACTCTTTTATTCTAGGGCCAAAATATCATGAAAAAGAAAATGTGCAAAGATTCAATTGAACATTTCCTTGAAATGTGTAATGGAATTAATAATCAGCCTTGTATTTAATAGGCCATACTGTGGCTGTGCAACAATACTTCTTGGGTAAGACATACCAGCCAAGAAGAAACATTTAATTAACGACCTACTCATCTACTTTCTGAGATTCTTTGAAAATGTTGTGAGTGATACACAGCAGCAAGATGCCTAAAGGCACTGTGTCACATCCTGCCCCCGTTTTGGTCCCTTTGTGTTGCTTTTGTGTGTGGAAGAGCTATCAGTCAGCTTCTACCTGTATCTCCTGGATAACTGCTCTGGAAATCTTGCCAAATCTTTAAGTTGTAACAGCCCGGACCATACAGTGTGTGAGCCAGAGAGCTGACTATTTGAGATCTCCGTTGCAGAGAATGCGCATCTATGAATTGGAGGATGCCTCACCTTGCAGTATTTTTGCTCCCTTCCGCGGATTGCTATCAGTCTATTACTTAGGGCATGATATTGCTTCTAATTTGGTTTGCTGGCAATACGTTATTGTGATCTGGCATGTCAGCCAAAATTTTTTGTTAAGTATTAAAATCAGATGAAGGTTTTCATTGTGTTGGAGCCTGGCCGTTGTCATTTAGCCTGCAGCTTGACCAGGTTGTTCTTCAAAGTGACAGACACAATGGGCTGACTACTTTTGCCTTCCCTCACAAAAGTCTGTTAACACTGTAGCTCCTACTTCTTCTTGCCCACCCCTCACTACCCTCCCTTCAAACGAGATAGCCTTGAAAATAATTTATGACTCAACTGCTGTGTTCTTTGTGTTCTCTGCTTTCCCTGTTATGAAAGATGCACATAGGTCATATTCCATACAAATGTTGCTGTTATTCTCTTCCACTAGGGGCTCAAGATCTGGATCGCATTCGTTTGTCCACCTACCGAACAGCATGTAAACTTAGATTTGTTCAGAAAAAATGCAACTGTAAGTATGTCAGCTTTCCTATACTATTGATAGTGTATTTACATTACATTACAGTTTGTCTTTCAGATCAGTCCCAAAAGGGGTTGTTGGATCTGGCATGGCAAAAGGCACCAATCAGAGCACCTGGGAAGATTTCAAATACTGGCCTGTTCATATATGGAGCTTGTCTCTCACGTGCCCATGATTCAGTCATAGAAGCACTGGTTTTCATGCAGGCTGCAGCTTTAATTAACATGAATGCTGTGTTCTCCAGTTTTCTTTTAAGTAATACTTGGGGGTTTCAGCAATCATGCAAATTAGGTGTTATAGTAACTCTGTGATGGAGTAAAGGTGATTCTGTTCCTTGTCTGGGGTGCAGCAAAGTATGTGCAGTATTAGTCAGCTCTGTTTTTTCCAGAACTTCTAATTCCCAAGAAGTTTCCCACTTGATTAGTGATCTTTTTAGCATTTCTTCTGAGATCTGGTCTCTCTTCCTTTACTGTTTCAATTTCTATTAGCACATTCATGAGAAAACCTATAAACTTTAATGGATTTCAATGCATATAAAACCTGTTACGGATTGTATCATTTATTTTCCATCTAAAATATTGTTCAAATATGTAGAATGATGAGTTTTGGCTTATGTGTTTCACTGAATCTGTCTACATTAAGTTTAATGAAACCCATCCTATCTGTGGAAGCTCTTGTTGGCAGAAACAGAAGGAGGAGGACTAATGTAGGGAGACCAAGTTTTTTTGGTCTTTGTATCTAAACTAGAATGACAGGCTGGCTGCGCTTGTGCTATGCATGGTGGTAAATGTATTAAGAAATGTTCTGTTGATAGGGATTAACCTCTTGGGAGGGAGTTCCTGGTTTTGAGGTTATACCTGTCTGCGTTACAGAAATGTTTAATTCATGCTGTCCATACATACTACAGGGACCAAGCTGTGACAGAAAAGTCTTTTGAGGCTGTTTAGTAGATTATTAACTACTTGGTCTTTCAATCACTTCTGCAGTATGTTTCTCATATTTTGAATCTGTAGTTAGCTGAAGTATGAGTTGACAGATTAGTACCATTTTGCAAGCAGACTGCCAGACACAAAACTTGGGAGGGGTTTAGTACCTACACAGCAGCTACCCATACAAAAGCCAGTGCATTGGAAGACACTATTATGCTGTGTTCAGTTGTTCATTTTTAAATTTTTTTTTAGATTGTGTTTAAAAAGATGAAATTTCCACTTTGTTTTCATGGTAACAGTTCAATAATCTGAAGCGACCGAAATATCTAATTAAGTTGACAGTGATAGCAAAGATGCAGACTAATTGCTTTGGTAACTGTATGCAGAGCAAATTAAAAGGCTTAAGAATGAGATAGCCACATTGTTGGGAGTGGCTGATTGGCTAAAAATATTGGTTGTTAATCTCAACTTTATTCCTCCTAAGTGTGAACTGCTTCTGTGGAACTATTCTTTTTGTTCTTTGTATTAGAATCACAGAATCACACAGAATGGCCAAGGTTGGAAGGGATCTCAAGGATCTTGAATCTCCAACCCCCCCACCACAGGCAGGGCCACCAACCTCCACATTTAATACTAGACCAGGCTGCCCAGGGCCCCATCCAATCTGGCCTTGAACACCTCCAGGGACGGGGCATCCACAGCCTCTCTGGGCAGCCTGTTCCAGCACCTCACCACTCTCTCTGTAAAGAACTTCCCCCTGACATCCAATATTAGAGAACCAATGCACGTAGCCTTCAGCTGACCAGTCTGTGCTGAGTCCCTCACGGCGGTACTTGCCTTCTGGCTGTCATTAGTAAGTGGTTTGGTGGCCTTACATCAAGAGTTACACAGTATCAGCCCTTTTTGGGAAAAAAAAAGTCTTAAAAATGTCCTAGGAATTATGTTCTGTGCAACTTAAGGAATAATTTGTCTTGCTCTGGATCAGGCTGAATTGAGCATGTATTTTCACCATAAAGTACAATTTTCTTCTCATTTCTGTCCAACTGCTGCTCTCCCACATAGCTTCCTCTCACTGGAAGGAGTCATTCATTCACTGTGCAGTGGTGGTCCAGTGCAGAGCTTCTAAACATAGAGCCAATGAACCAAGTACTGGTCTGAAGTGGTTAATGTCTGACCTCTGGCTCATGTTAGTGACTCTTGTTTCCTACAGAAATTGCCATTAAGCTCTACTCAGTAATAAGATCAGGAGGAAAAAAAAGTGACATAGGGGAAAAAACTTTCTGTTGTATCTGAGCTCTTTTGTATACAAGAGAATATATGAAGGAAAAGCTCAAAGGCAGTCACACTCCTGTGCATGTCACCTCCTGTCACCCAAGCCATCTTTATCTTCTTTTAGCTGTGCTCTCCTGCACTACCTTGACCAGCTTCTTGCCCAGTCACTGTGGCCCAGAGTCACTGGGAAAAAGAATTGCTTGGAAAAAAGTATGTGCAAGGGGTTCTTTTAGAGAACTAATTTAATAAATTGCAGGGAGCTGCTCTTGGCTGCAGGCTGGAGATGTATGAGGATGGAAGCAAAGAGCTGTTCTAAGTGCCAGAAGTAGCTCTTCCAAGAAAAGCAGAGCAGAGGTTTTATTAACACAGGCTTTTTTTACCCTGAGGTGCACATTAGTATGGAACAGAGTGTGACAGTCCTAGGATATCAGGTGGCTGTGCTTATCACAAACAATGCAATGCTTGTTTCTGCATCCTTTAAAGCAGGGACACACGGAGGGTCATCTCCCTGCCACCCACTGTGAAGTCTTCTCACTGTGAAAGAGTATTTTGCTGAAACCTACATCATTGGGGTGGTTTTTACTGGTGATGTGAGTACTCTGTAATGGGGTAAGGTGCACTGGCAATCTCAGAGCTGTTCTCTGCAGTATTTCTCCTTATGCTGTTCAAATGATGTGGCCAAAAGTTATAGAGAAAGTGGTAGTTTACCACCATTTACCAGAACATCACTGCGTATGTTGTGCTCTGAATACTAGCACTTACTGATCGAATTAATTATATCATTGAATTATTTCACTTTCTCAAGAGGAAGATACCTCTAAAGGTGTTTTAAAAACATCCTTCAAAACGGTCCATATTCTGTAAAACTTTAGGAAAAAAAAAGTGAAAAATATTCCATAAAAATCTCTCTGAGCACTTAAACCAACAGCCAGTTTAAATAAAATCAGCAGTGTGAGAAAAAAATCAATATCAGTCATTGCTGTTATTTGTCAAACAGAACAGAATTGAATCCAATCCAGCTTCGTTCTTCAGAGAAGCAACAAATTCTTCATAAGAAGTAAGAAAATATGTGCATAAATATGAAAAAAAATGCAGTGCTGTTTTTTAAGGAGAGCTTCCTTCAGTTTTAAGTATTCTTCTTTTCCTGTGTTGATACTATCAATAAATAATAATAATATTGACAAACTATTGGGGCACACCTCTGTACCTGCTAGTACCCAAATGTGAGATGCAAACATCCCAAAACAAGAGACCTACGAAATTCTGCACATATGCATTCTGAAAGCTGGGAAGCTTTACTACTGCAACATAAATATAAATTCATTTTGTGCTTCCCTATTTCTGGTAACAATTTCTAAGCATATAAGTAATGAAAAGACAAACTCTAGAGAATGTTCAGTATAGAAAGAGATGAGTATGTGCTACTTGCTTATTAATTTGCACATCTCCTTGCAATAGCAGTAGTCTTCTCTTAATCATAAAGACCAGCACAAGAAGGAGATACCTCTACTGTACAAAAAGAAAAAGTAAAAGAAATCTTAAGAACTTACGATGGGGGCATGAATAATTTCAAGTGAATTAGACAAGTCTTGGAGAGACAGACCCCAGAGAATACCCTCCTGGAGGTTGCACTGTCTTCAGATCTAAGAATGTAAAGCAGGAGCATGTTGGCTGACTGTGACTGCTTTCAGGGGTCTTCATGTTGGATATAGTCTCAGGAATAGCAATACTCTAATCATCTGAGGCTAAATTTCATTATTTGGGATGATGATAACACAGAGGAAGCAGGTGTGGAAACCTGATCAAAAGTACAGTATGTCTGTGCTGTACAAAATGTACAAAATGCAGCTGGCTGAACTTCATCTATGTTTTCTAGTGTGTGAAGGAGGCCCACTGTCAAGGGCAGAGATAGGAAAGCCACAGGTAAGCACTGTGAGGTCTGTAGCAGTCACAGAACTCAAACCCTACAGACTGATGTTTCTTAAAGTTGAGCATTAGGGTACTGTCCTTTACTTGGCTTTCTGTGTGTTGAAGCAGGTTTTGAAATGTCCAGTGTACGTTCTCACCATGTAAGGAAGATGCCACCTTGACAGTGTTGACTTAAAGCTGTTTATCCATAACAATCAGACACAGAAGAATAATAATGCTTTCCTAAAAGAAGGCGTGAGTGTCCAGTTATAATGCAGCTGCATTTATCTTTCAACATTCACTGGTCTGCAGAAAACACCAAAAAATTATGATTCACAGTGATCCCCAGTCGTCCTTGTTCTGTTGGTTTATTAAAATCCAATTGTTTATAGAGAGAAACAATCTGAGGTGGAATGTCATGTTAACATGCAGATTCCCTCTGGGCTATGGTGGCAGCAGGAGTAGAACGTAGCAACATATCGTAATCAAAACCATTACACAATTACACATCACTCACTTGTACAGAACTGTACAGCTGGAAAACTGCTGCTGTCCTCAGTGAACTTCTGAATGTGTTGTGAGGTTATTCTTTGACTCTGGCTGCAGAGAGCAAATTTTGCTGATTTCCATAGATCAGAATAAATCACTGGCAGTTGAAAGCTTGAACCTGAAGCCTTGCCAATGATTGTTATAAGACGTTTAATTCAGACAAAAAGGAAGCTTTTTTTTCCCTCTTGTTGTTTAATCCCAGCACCTTAGGGTTTTGGAGTCTTTGTTTCTTTGCCTTCAATATTTTTCTGTGTGAGTGAATTTGGTTTGGTTTGGTCTGTCTTATCCAAGTCATAATAGGGCTGTTTCCATACAGGGAGTGTAGCTGCTCTGGCTGTGATGGAGACTTTGTGAATGTCCAGGGCCTTTTCCACCTCTACCCTGCTCTTCCTCCTACCTCCTCTGGGCTTAAGCAATCACCACCAAGCATGGAGGCATGTCAGCTTAATACCCATACATGCTCCTGGGTGCTTCTCTGATTTGATCTGCCTTTTTACATTTGTTTTAAGTTAGAATCATTTCTCACCCTCTTGAAATATAATAATTTCCCACTGAAAATGAATGACAGTTATTGTAAACACACTATTTTTAGATACTTTTCTTAAAGCTTTTTACCTTCTGTGCTCTTATACCTTCTGGAACGCTGCTGGTTTGTCTTAGAAACTGGCAATTTGGGTATAAAGTGATGTAATCGGCCTTTGTGAGCTACTAGCCCCTGTCAGGATAGCAATCACTTGTAAGGAAAGCTTTGCTTTTATTAAATCAAAGTGAAATTACTGCTGAATGCTGTTGTTTCTTTGTTTTCCTGTACTGGACTAATGCTTAAAAGTATTTAAGCTTTCCCATTCAACTTGCCATTCCCCACAAAATGAAGTGTTGCAGTATCTGGTCCTTGTGGTAAGAGGAAAGGGTATGAAGATATGCAAGTCTTGGTTCCACAGGGGAAATGGTGCTGTGACCTTTGTTTTACCCCAGTGGCCTAGGAAGGCGTTACTAGATACAGTTTCAACTTTCTGTTCTGCATGAGAAAATATGCTTTGGTCTTAACTATTTAAAAAGTTCTCTTTTGGGGAACACAGCAAGAGGGTGTTCAGAAGTGTCCACATCTGGCCTGTTAGTAAACATCATCGGATCTTTCATCTTTATATTTTAATTGATGCAGGAATTGCTTCTCTTTACTTTAATAAGACATAGAATCATAGAATCTTGCCACCATAATAGAAAAATATTTCTTTGAAAACTTCATTTTCTCCAACGTGAAATGGAGTCCACAAGAAATATTTGATAGTGTGCAAGAATCCCATGAATATCTTTGTTGTGGCAATATTGTGCCTAATAGTTCTCGTGGACTGTATAGCCTGTGTGCTTCTGTGCTTGCCCCTCATTCCTTCTTCTCTTCAGATGACCATCACAAGCAGAGCCTCCAAATTATCATAATTGTAGAGTTGTTTAAGTTAAATAGCTTAATCCCCCATCATCGTCAGGTTCTGTGGTTAGTGTTCTGTTCTCATTGTAGGTTTTTATCATGTTTTTCATTCCATCCTGTAAGCAATAAAGCACAAGATGGTTTCTGGCTGGGTCACAGAGCAGTCAAGCTGAATGACAAGTAATGTTGCCTACTTGAGAAGTGTAAAAGGTCTTCTTGGCTGCAATTTGAAACATTATTTCCAGGGAAAAACAGTCTGCCTCTTGAATTTTTTATCATGGCACCCTTATATTCTTCTAAACCCTCAGTAGCAGTCGCCTGGGATATTTGCTTAGAAATCTTATGTTTTTGTTTTTGTCATTGCTGACCCTCCTGGATATTCTACAATCTGCTTATTAATATTACTAAGTTAATGCAGAGGCCTGAGGTTTTTTTGGTTTCTTTTTTTAAGAAAACTGAGACTTAGTCATTCATGTAGCTCTTGAAGATATAGCTTTAAAAAAAAATGAAGAAGAAATAGCACTCTGTATTGCATTACTATATTACAAGAGCATTGTGTAAGTTACTAATTCTGGTATCCTGCAGTACTTGGATAATGAAAAGAAAGATGAGCTAATGATTTTGAAAACTTTTTTGTTCCTTTGTCTTTACTAGCGACTTGGAGGCTAAATGCTCTTGGAACTGCTAGTACCATCCCATATGGGTTTCCAGGCAACTATGGGAAAAGGATGCATATATTATACATTCTGCATTATGCATCAATTATTTAATCAAAAGTTCAAAAGGGCTTGATTTAGCATATTCCCTGCAGACAAATCCTTCATAAAGATTTTAGGCTGTAAGTGTTCACTCACAGCACAATATCTTGAAAATGGTTTCAGATTTTCTTCTCTTAACTGTAAAAGTTTGTTAATGTGCTTGACAGATCCTAATACCTGTCATATAAGCTGTTATATTTAACATGTTCCACAGGACTGATTGCAGTTCATCCTTCCTTCGATGCTGGCACAAAGTGGACTGTTATTACGTGAGGGATTGCAGTGTCTCTGATCCCTGATTATTTGCTTTTAAAGGCTGCCATCGCAATTCCAGCTCATACATGATTAGCATAAGAACTGTCAGTGGACATTTGGAATTCATTTCAGTGTCAAAAAGAGTGATCCAAACAAGGCTGCGTATCTTAAATTCTCAGCTCTTTGCCTGCTCCCAGATTGATTTTTCAGCCACACCCATTATTCCAAGTAGCTCCTGTTAAGAACTGAGTTGCAGAAAGTTGTCAGCTCATGTTACTTTGTCCCTTGCAGAGGAAGATGTCTGGATTGGCATCCTTTGAGTCAGAAGCTGGCAGACACATAAATAGACCACATCCTCAGTACACCTACAGGCTGCCCTCCACGACACCAGTGACTCAGCCCCAGTTCTATGCAGACAGCTTTGTAATTGGATCACAGCTGAAAATCTTTTCTGACTGACTTCCTGAACTCTGATACAGCTGCCATTCACTGCATTATCTCTGATGGCTGTTCTGATACAGGTTTGAGATTGAGACTGGGCAGTCTGTTCAGTTTACCAGCTGCTGTCTCTGAACATCTGTTCCTGGTGTCAGGCATTAGTTGCCTTCGACCCAGGATGCTTTGGTTTAGAAATCCAAAACCAGAAAATGCATCCTATTTCACTTTGGTCCTCCTAAGGAAAATTCACAACGAAAGAAAATAAACAATTATTAACTTAGTACTGTTCTAGACATCCTGAAAATTGCAAAATGCACATACATGCAGACATGCAATCTCATGAAAACAAATGGGTATCTTGATGATAATAGAATTGCTGTATTGTCTGGGAGCTGCTTCTGCTTCATGTGAGAGCTTTTACTTCTTTTGCCCTCTTGTGTTTTTCCTTCAAACTGTAGCTATATTTTTAAATCTCCTCCATCATCATTTCTTTGCCCCTTCTTCAGCATCACCTCATTACCTGTAGCATGCATTTTATCTCTGACTTCTCTGTGACTCTGATGCTCTTAACTGCTCTTTCTGCTACTTCCCTCTTGGCTGCAAGAAGCCTGTCTTCAGGCGCTTCCTCTCTTACACTTGAGACTGTCCTACCCACATGGGTATTTTGCTGGACTCTCCCAGTGTCATGCAAGTACCTCCATAAGGTGCTAGAATGCATTAAGCAGTGTGACTTCATGCCTGTCACATGTTGGTCATTCTCTCAGTTTTTATCATTTGACATCATATTTATCCAGGAAAGGGGAAATAAACAAAATAGAAGTTTTCCTTGGAGCAGATATCAGTAAATTGGGTGATTGCAGTACTTTGTTCCTAGGGAGATCCGGACCATCATTTCAAACCTACTCTGCCTCTATTCTGAACTCAGAGCAGAAGGAGGAGCTATATGTGAATGCCATCCATACCTGAGAGCAGTGTACAATTTTGAAGCCCTTGCAGAAAACTGTTTTTCTGAGAAGATAAGCTCCAGCATTTTGTCCATGTCCTGTAGTATTGCATTAAAAGTGTCCTTTTCCACAGCATCTGCTGAGTTGGATTTTGTTGAGGGTTCGTGGTTGGTTGGTTTGTTGCTGTTTTTTGGCTTTGATGCTGTCACATAGCTCTGAATAATGGCCAGGCACTATGCAACTTTCCTAACCAGTTGTCTCCTCTGCAGTCTTTTCCTAGATGATCTGATGCATCTCCTATACTTCTTCATTCCCTTTCAGACTCCATCTCCAGTACCATTTGGAAATATAACTGCTGTGGAGTCATCAGGCATGCTGGCTGTTTGTGGTGAATGTGGGCTTCTTTAGGGTGAAGAGAGCAAGTACTGTAAAGAAAGGAAGTCAGAATGTAGGCCTTGATCTTGTTTTTTACTGTAATTCACTGCTTCTGAAATTCCCAAAGTTTTTTTTTTTCCCTTCTAAAACCATGTTCAGCTGAGGGAGCTGGGCTTGTTCAGCCTGGAGAAAAGAAAGCTGCAGGGTGACCTCATTGCAGCTTTTCAGTACCTAAAGGGAGCCTACAGAGGGAAGGGGAATCAACTCTTTGAAAGGGTTGATAACTGCAAGACGACGGGAAATGGTTTTAAGTTAAGGGAGGGGAGATTTACGCTGGATGTCAGGGGGAAGTTCTTTACAGAGAGAGTGGTGAGGTGCTGGAACAGGCTGCCCAGAGAGGCTGTGGATGCCCCGTCCCTGGAGGTGTTCAAGGCCAGATTGGTTGTGGCCCTGGGCAGCCTGGTCTGGTATTACATGGGGAGGTTGGTGGCCCTTCATGTGTTGGGGGTGTTGGAGATTCGTGATCCTTGAGGTCCCTTCCAACCCGGGCCATTCTGTGATTCATTTGTATTCAGAGTTGCACCGAAGGGCAATTTGTGTACCTGTAATAATAAAGGTCAACTTCATAATGCCTAGAATATTCAAAGAGAAGCTTGAGTTTAACTGTTACCTATTTTTCCATACCAGCTGTACCTACTATCATTTTCTGTTAGTCTTAGTGGAAGATTTCATACAGCATATATGCGGCGTGCCAGGACAAATTATGAGAACAGAAGATGTTGGCCATAAAAATAATTTCCCACCTTTAAAAGTGTGAAGAGACTGCATAATATAATGTCCTCAGTGTGTGCTGCTCTCACTATGATTATGGGATGCTACACAATGAACGTTCAGCTTCCCGTCATTGACTTGTTTGTGATGTACAATAGCTTTGCAGAGACGGTTTTGTTTGTGCTGAATTAAGCCACTGTGAGGCCAAATTCAAGCTGAGTTATACCTGTGATATTGTTGTTGGCTGTAACAGGCTTGTAGCAGGGGAGCTGCCAGGAGTCTCACCCATCACTGTGTCAAGTGTGGCTAATTCCAGCAGAAGTTCTAGGGATACTCAGCCTTTACAAATTGAAAGTCTGCTGAATCCACTGACTTTACTGTCATGAGGAAAAGAGTGAATCAGTCTCTTAGTGAAGAGGATGAACTCGGTTTCCAATAAAGTAGTAAAGTAGTAAGGAGAAGTAAATGCTAGTATCATAGTATGTCTCTTGTAAAGGTGCTGATCTTCCACAGGTTTAGTTTTCCCTGTTTCATTCATGCCCATTTTACCTTTAAACTCTTTATTTTGTCTTGAATCTGTAGGATATCTTGAAGGATTGCTTGTGTAAAGGATGACAGCTAAGTGGCCATGTACATTGAGGCTCTTACTCCATCTAGGGGCCCTGAAAACATCATTAGAGAGTTTCTGTCACACAAAGAAGGGATATAGATGTGTGGTGCTTCATCTAAATCCTGATTATCTGTCATTTTACATTCTATGTTTTTGCTTCCTTTCTCATTATTTCTGATTGTTAAGCAATGTTTATGTTAACTGGAGCTTTTCTCCTTTTCCTGGCTTAATCTTCAAGTATCTCTCCTTAAGAAATGTGATGGTTTAGTGCATGGTACCACAAATCACTGAAGTAGGAGCCACTGTAATTGCCACCTGGTTCTGGAGTTATGGTTTCTGAATGATTCAGCCAGAGACTGGGGTGCTGGCTCTTGGAGAAGGCATTGCTTGGGGTATGGCAGGAGAGCAAATGTGCAAAGATTATGTGAACACAGATAGGATTTGGTCGAAAGTTCTGTATAGTTTGCATGAATTAGACATTGTCTCATCAAAAGAATTCAACATAAAGAAAAGGATCTTCAGGATACCAGGATCCGTCTCAGAGCTGATTGTAACTCAGATCCCAAAAGACTTCTTAGGCAAATCAATCATCCTGTTTTCAAATGTAATAGATGTTTAAATGTGAAAGTTTGAACCTGTGGCAGTAATGAGCACTTTCATTACCAATCTCAGCAAGGGATTAAATCAGGTTGGAGTTTGAACTGTCCCTATGACTTTAGCCATAAGATGTTTTTTTTCACTTACGTCCCATGCTACAGGAACATCCAACTTTATCTCAAGGCTCTTGCTATTAACAGCTGAGGTTGATATTGGGATTTTGTCCTCATAAATTAAGGGCACCTACAACTCTCTGGATTGGTCTTAACTCCTGACAACAGAAGAGAGGGACGTTTATCATCTCTTTTTTGTGTGTCACTTCTGTTCTGGGGGGTGAAAAATACAGTTCTGAAATGAGCAAGTTTACTCAAGGATTAAGATGAATTTAAATATTTCTCTAGTTATTTGATGAAAATTTTGTAGGCCAAATTCACTGCATGTTACATAAGAAATAAATTAATATAGAAAGGATCAGCTTAACAATATGCTTATATGTAAAATACTACTTTGATATTCAGGGAGATGTGCAGTTCCTCATTCGTTAGCATTCTGCACCTTGTGTTGTTGTTTACAGTCTTGCCAACCCTAAATGATTAAAAAAAAAATTAGGAACAAAAAAAATGGTGAGAGTCAAACTCTGAAAAGCAGAAGATGAGCCGAGGAGAGCTTTGTCTTCAAGCAGTTTTGAGTGTATAAGTGCTCATTCTTTTTCTCTGACCTTCGTGGTATGACTGAACTTTAAAGGTTGCCAACGTAATGTCAACTTTTTTCCATGGCCATGAGGGAGGAAAGGGTTATAAAGACCTGTTAAGCTGAATATCTACTTGCCATCACAAGCTTCCAGTGTCAGGGATTTTAAGGAAAGCAGCAGTTACTGTAAGAGCAGGGCTAACACTTTGTATCATTAGAGCTGGTAACACATATTAATTCAAGATTAGTGGAAATGTAAGTAACTCAGCTTTTCAGCTTTTGCATTTGCTTTACACTTACTGTTTGCAGGTAACGTGGCTAGAGGTCTCTTGTGGTATGGAGAGGTTCTGAGGGGTAGAGGGCAGCTGGGAGCAGCGGTACCAAAGAAAAGAAAAAAGTGGACATATTTAGGAGAAAAAGATGCGGTATTAGTCAGAGTTGGCACTTGAAGAAACATATTTCCAGAGGAGATTTTATTACCGTAAAAAGGACACCCAACATGAAGATTATTCTGCCCTTTTTTTTACCTCTTAGCATTATTTGCCTATCAAATGTGATAGCCTTTATAGTTTGTTCACACTGTTGAATCTCCAAGCACATATTCAGCTAAATTCATGGACAAGGCAGTTTTCTGGGGACAGCAGTGGGAATACACAACCTTTGATTTGTGTTAGTTTGGTTGATGTCGTGCCAATACAGAGTTAAAATTTAATGGCCAACGTGTGCTGCATTTACTAAAATGCACCCAGTAGTGCCATCCTGTGGTCAAGGCTATGTTGAACAGAAGGCTTGTGCACTCTGTTCTGCCTTTTCTTTAAAAGCTATTTTGGCTTGGATTATTGCACAGAAGCTGAGTTGTGCCAGGCTGTCAAATTATAGCTTTCTTCTCAGACACTCAGTCATTTCTGAACTTCCAGTATAATCTCATAAATAGGAGTGCTGGACCATGTCTTTTTCCTGGAAACACTTTTTTTGAAAGTTTCCATAATTCATTTTCTGTCACCGGTTAGGTATAACAGAGATGGTGTTTTGCAAATCAGCTGCAGGTACGGTATCACCCACGCTGGAGGTTGTTTTACCTCCTTTTGGGAGTGCAGAAACATCTTCCTAAAATATTTTTATTGCAGTATATTACAGAAGAATTATATCTAATTAAAATTTTGATGCTGTAGTTTTGCTGATGAAATACAAACTCAGATGTAAGACAAATTGCCCTTGTTTTAAGAGAAATGAGAAAGCTGTTCTGTATCATCCATATTTACTGACCAAGTTTTGTTACCTCATATCCCCATTTGAAGGAAATACTTAGTCACGTTCGGGCCTGACTACACAGTGCCTCAAATGAGGCATTTCTTACTAGAATGGTGTTAGGGAGAGATATTAAAAAATAAGGGAGATGAATAATCTAAGGGTACCATTGTCATTTTGGGCAGAATTTACAAAGTTTCTGGATATGGAATATAGATGTCAGCATGTCTGCTGTTGACACGCTGGTCTTTGACTTATGAATGTGTTCAAGGTTTAAAACAGGTAAGTGATATATAATGTGTGGATTTAAGCTACGTGACTTCTAGTAACAGAGCAGTGTTTTAACTGAATGTTCTCTCCTGTTTGTCACAAAAACGTTAAGGAGCTTAGAGTTATGTTTTTTCTTATTTTAATTTATGTATGTCATACTTTATTCAGCATTTCGAATAAATGATTTTCAAGAGTGTTTAAAAAAAGGAACCCCTTTCCCAGCAGCTGGCTGAAAAGCAGTGGCAGCCGTTTCCCCAGCCCAGCACTGTGGGATGCATTGCCCCCTGCTCTCCCTTACAGGATCGACTGTCATTAGCGGTGCCTGCTGGGGAGACTGTTGGCCTCTTCAGCCACCCACACAGAGCCCTTCTGTCAGTACAGGTGAGATAGAATAGGCAGGAAGAGACAGCAGGGGGGAGAAGGAGCTTTTATTGTAAATGTAATTAACATAGACAATAATTTTACTGGAGATGTCCATGTGATCTTACACATTGGAGGCTTTGTCGGTTGCCATATTAAGGATAAAAAGACCACATTTCAGCATATTGTTATCCTAGCAGTTCTTCCTCATGAATAGCACTTGGCCAAGTTGACGGGCACGTCCAACAGGCCACATTTGTTTAATGTGCTGAGTGATCAGAATCTCAAAAGGCTTTAAAATAACTCACTTTTCACTCTGGGCAGAACAGTAGGTGAGGATACAAGAATGCAAGCCTAGAATTTGGACTGGAGAACGTTTAAAACTTTTCCCCTGAAATCCATCACCTCAGCTCTATACATTTTATCCTACAGATTTCCAGGCATCCAGCAGCCAGCTTTGGCAGCAGTTCAGGAATACTGCCTATGCATGCATTCTGTCCCGTCATCCTGGTCATTAATGAAGGTGTTCCACAGCTTTGGCCTCAGTATTATGCCTCAGGGTATGCCATTAGTGACTGGCCTCCAGCTGGACTTGGTGCTGCTGTTAACAAGATTTTCAGCCTGGCATTTCAGATAGTTTTCAGTGTAGCTCACTTTCTACTTGTCCAGTCTGTAGCTATTTTTTTCAGTGAGGAAATTATAGAAAATTGTGTCAGTAGCCTTTCTAGAGCCTTAATAAAGAATATCTACTGCTCTGTCTTGTCCAGGGAGGCAGTCATTTCATTGTGGAAAGCAGACAGGTTGGTCAAGCATGACTTCTCCTTCATAACTCCATGCTGACTGCTCCCAGTTGTTTTCTTGTCCTTAACGTGCTTGGAAATAACTTCAGGAGGATTTGCTCCATTCCCCGTTCTGTGGACTGAGATGAAGTTTTAGATCGCTGGATCTTTTTGCTTGTTTTTAAAGAGATTAACACCAACTTTCTCGCAGCTCTCAAGAACCTTGCCCTGTTGCCACAACCTTTGAAAGGTAATTGAGTGGCCTTGCTGTGACATCACCTGGCTCCCTCAGCACTTGTGGGTGCATCGCATATAAGGTACCATGGACTTGTGAGTGTCCAGTCTGTCTAAATGTCCTCTAACCAGCTCCAAAACACCTCAACCAAGATTGTCTTCCTCTTCTTGACTATCCCACTTATCACAGGGATCTGCATCTTCCTGAAGATGAAACTTGGCAGTGAAGACTGGATAGGAAGGCTTCAAGTAGCTCAGCCTTCCCTATGTTTTTTGTCACTGGGTGCCATAGCCTACTAAGCCTACTTAGCCTACTAAGCTTGTCCTGCTGTTGAAAGCCTTTATTGTTACCCTTCACATCCCTTGCCAAATTCAGCTTGAGTTGGGGCAGTTTTTGAGAATTTGATTTCTACAAAGAAATACAGAAACGTTGTCTCTGGTTGCTCTAGATTATCAGTACCTCAGTGTACCATCCTCTTACAACCTTTCTTACTATTATATGGGAATACACATATTTCAAAAAAACTAAAGCATTTGGGGATCAGAATAGCATGTCTGTAAATATTCTGAATGTTTTGTTACTAGCTTAGGACATGCCATGCCTGTTGGATTAGCTGCCCAGTGGGTGCCCAGCTGTGCTGGAAGTCACTGTGCTGGATAAACTGTGTTTGGAAGCAGAAGCAGATGAGGGAGGTAGAAGCAAAGCATAGAAGACATTTCCAGGAGCAGGTTCAGATATTTGGGTAGTGAGCGTAGCCTGGGTGTGCCAGGCTATGGAGGGTGGCATCTGTTGCCAGACATACCCAGCCAAAGGGTGGAATACCTCATTTTGAGCCAAACAGACCTAACACCCTGTTACATTTTCTTTTTCATGTAATTTGGCACCAGAAAATGTGAAGCCATCATAGTTGGCACTTTGGTCTGCATAGCGGTAGGACAAACATTAAGGCTTTTACTGAGCATGCTGCAGCTGCTTGGTATGAGGGGCAGCTTGGCCACAAACAGGTGTTCTGTAGTGAGAAAATACGTTGTTCAGTGCTCCATTACCCTCCTGGCAGCAGAAAAGAGGAGTCAAGCAGGAAAGAGTGAGTGACTTCCCAGGGCTTCACAACAGTGATGATGACAAATGGCTGCACACCCTCATTGGTGATGGGTTCATGGATTCTAATCTGAAAGAGAAGAATCATCTAACATTTTATAATATCCGGGAGATTGCTAGACAAGGAAGCATAGGTCTTTCACTTCTAATGAAATCCACATTGAATACCTGCAATACATTCAAGTGCCATTGATTTCAAATTACAATGCTGGTATGTTTAAACTCAGGCACATCTGTAAGAACTGTGCTGAACTAAAATTGTAATAAAATGTATCCTTAGATTTTTGAAAAGATTTAAGTTAATACTGCTTTAAAAGTTGTTCTTATATTCACCAACAAACACTGTCAAGGTGGAATTCTGTGGTAACTGTCAGTTGGGCATATTTACCTTAGATGTAATTAGGCCTACTGTAAGTTAAGCAAATTTGAATTGATTATTAAAGCCATAATTTAGTTGCTTCCCGTGTTTGATTAAACACAGTCTTCTCTTCCATGTTCATTTAATAATAAATGGAAAAATAACATTGTAGAGTCCATGGTGTATGTGGAGTACAAAAAATACTGTAGAAAAGATTTGGTTTTTTGCAAAGTAAATTGGTTTAATCTTAAGAAGGCTTAAGCACACAAACTCTTCCTCTGTTTTGTTTTTTTTTTTTATTGTTGCTTTTTCCACTTAGAAGATAACTTCCACTACACTTTTCTTTTTATGCTTGCTTCAGGCAACGGCATTTCTTGGCAGCTGATGTTTGAAGTAATCTGCCTCCTTTGAGATTAGTGATATATCCAAGATTATCTCACAGCTTCTGTATCTCATGGTAACTATAAATAAACTGCATGATAGGAGGACGACTTCATTTCTCACCTTATAAATAAATTTTAATTTCTTTGCTTTAAGCTGAGTAAAAAAGGATAGTCCATCTCTTATCTCACACTTTGTCTATACTGTAATCTACCAAACAGAAAGCTACTATTTAAGAATAGCCATTAAAATAAAAGTGCATTGATTTCCTCCTAATGTAGAAGCTAAAGAACTCTTGGGAGAGAAAAGGAAGATCAAAATTGGTAAAACTGTCATATGCATTTATAGTAAGCAACATAATTTTGTCCAAACTTCTCTCCAATGGTATCAAGTATACCTCCTTCAAAGATCAACTTCCTGACAGAGTTGTAGAATGGTGGAATTCTGCCCTGTGGCTTCTAATTCCTATTTTTCATAGTATCAAATCAGTAAAAAGCAATAGGAAAGGATGTTCTGAACACAAATGAAGGGAGAATGGCAGGATGTAAATCCTCAGGAATGTATAAAAGCTTTTTGGATAGAGGAAAATGCAAAACACTTTTCAGACTGAGACGGTGGTCTTCCATCCACATTTAAATGCTGCAGAGAGAGACCAATTCATTTACAATGTACTGGCAATAGTCTCTTTCTCCAAATGCTGTTTTACCAGGTGAAGTAGTTTCACTGAAGAAAATAACATTTGTTATTTGGAGTGTATTTCCATACGTTAATCTTAATTCTCTGTGATTTGGGTTGTGCCTCCTCCAAGAATGCATTTGTTACTAATGATTGTTGTGTAAAATAAGTGAGTGGCAGCCGTCTGTAGTGCTGTTCATCTGCCTTGTGCGCTCTGTAGTTGTGTTGTGCTTACGTGGCAGGGGTGGGTAGCTGTGAGAAGAGTCCCATGTTAGATCAGAGAGAGCTCTAGCCTTCTCCGAAAGGATCCTGCCATGTCCAGATCTGAGCTTGTGCCTCTGAGAGAGCAGATTTAAGAGAGGGAAAAACACTGCAGCAGCAGCTGGGAGAGGAGTGATAAAATGTGAGAGAAAAGCCCTGCAGGCACCAAGGTCAGTGCAGAAGTCCCCTGCAGGCCGTGGGTACCCCATGGAGTTGATCTCCACGTGCAGCCTTGGAGGAGATCACTGTGTGGTGGATGAGGCCTGAAGGAGGCACAGCCTGCAGAGAGCCTCTGCAGGAGCAGCCCTGGGTTCGGGTTGCAGCCTATGGAGAGGAGCTCATGATGGGCAGGAGGGCTGGGGGAGCTGCTGCCCATGGGAAGCCATGTTGGAGCAACTCCTAAAGGGTGGGCGCTGTGGAATGAACCTGGGTTGGAGCGGTGCTTGGAGAGCTGCAGCCTGTGGGAAGCCTAGACAGGATCAATTTGGGAAGGACAGCATCCCATGAGGCAGACTCCACTCTGGGGCAGGGGAAGGGAGAGACCATGAAGGAGTAGCAGACTGAGCTCAGCTCCCATTCCCTGCACTGCTTAGGAGAAGAAAGTGAATGAGGGGAAGGTGCTTTTAGTTTGCTTTTAGTTCTCACTGCTGTTGTCTGTTAGCAATAGGCAACAAATTACATTAATCTCCCTATGCTGACTATTTTGCCCATAACTGTAATAGTTGAGCAATCTCCCTGTCCTTATCTCAGCCCTTTTTCTTATTTTCTCCTATTCCTTTGAAGAAAGGCAGTGGGAGTTCAGCTGCCCATCAGATGAACCCATCACAGCAGTTTGCAATTGACGTTTCGCTAGGCTGTATATCTTTGAATCACTTTAACTCCACACAGATGCTAGACATGAGCAGCTTTTGCTCCTGATGTGTAGTGGTAGTCTGGTGACTCTGTAAAAACAATTAGCAGATATCTGTCTGAGAAAGGGCATTTTTCTCATGTTGAAGGTATAAAAGTATAAGTGCACAAGGCAGCAACAGCTGCCACAGTAGCCATTACAGAATCTGAGACAAACCTACAGTTTAACTTTGTTGAAGGAATTGGGGCAGATTTTTCGAGAGAAAATGTTGGGTAGTATTTGTAAGCTGGTTACACTGAAAACTTCCTGTCACCACAGTACTTAGAAATCAGATTCAGGTTTTATTGCACTACATGTTTTACGACGTAAGGAGAAATGCCTTCTTCAGTGAGATTAAGACAATCTGAGGGATGGGCAAATGAATACTTGGGCATAGCGGAATGATGGAGAGGATGAAAAGTAAAATGGGAAGGAAACAAGCTTATGCGAAGTTTGCAAGGTTATCATTCTGGTTTTGCATTGAAAAAGGTGTGACGCTACAGATACTTTATTAGCTGCAGTTTGAAACTGACGTAAGTTTCTAATAGTACTGATAGACAGAGTGGAGCTTATAAAGGCCAATGTTTGCCTCTGCTTTTTCCCACCCTAGGCAGGCAACATGGTATAATACTTAAGCTTGCTTACTGCCTAAGTACATTTTTGAAAAATAGGGTTCTGAGTGATCAGTACCACCCAGATGCAGAGTCAGGGAATGCAGAGGAGGTGGCTATGGTAAGATCTGATAACTTTTTATGGAGATTAAATTATTTATTATTTGTATTTTCTGTAAGACCTAATTATTATAGGCCACATAGTGGTCAGAACAAAAAAGGCATCTTTCCTTACTACTTAAAGAACAAGGTGTGGGATTCATCTCAGTTAACCTTGCCAGCCTTGAGGTCACATCTCAGGTATGCTTGTTGTCGTATGCTTTCTAGTCAGTAAAGAAATAGAAAAGCACCTTCAAAGCATCGTTCACCTCATCTGTCTCTAATAGCTGATTTTAGATGCCTTTCAGTTTACCAATTTTTGAGGAATTAAGCTTAGGTGGGTGAGTTCCAAACTCTTGCCCATAACAACCAACTTGAGTAAAAGCTGGGGAAGTCCTCATAACAACAATTTAGCAAACTCTATTTGTAATTTTGAGCTAGAGATTTAAAGAGATGTTTTCAAAATTAGCAGATGCTAAAAAGTTTGGATCTTATCCGTCTTTCCTTTCTTCCTGCAGGAAGAAGCTTCTGTAAAATAAATTTAAAATTCATGAGTAAAATGAAAAATAAAATGGTGCAATAGGATTGTTGATTATTTGGCTTCAAGTGGAACCAAGGCGTTTCTGGGGGGAAAAAAAAAAGAAAAAAAAAAAGCCAAGTAAAATTATTTATAATATCAAATACACAGCAGTTCTGTGAGACTAATACTTTATGGTAGGTGGGGGACGGTTGCTGCTATGCAGTTTCCACTAAATCATTTTCTTAGATGTGTGCCCTACCTTTGTAGCATACGAATGAACATCAGGACAGCCTGTGAGGCTTTCAGGTTAGAGGTAATGCTAAAAACAATATTTTTCACTTGAATGTGTTAGCGTGCTGATATTAGTCTCACCTCTGCTAGCCTCTGGATATTTCCCTTCTGAAAACCATCATCAAAATTAACTCTGGATATGACTGTGTTATGAGAAATGTAGTATCAGTGCGAAAAGAAGAAATGCTGCAGGGGCAGAAGTGAACCGAATATGCATGTGGGCAGGACAAGGCTTGTTGCTGTCTTCATTTCTCTGCACTGATCAGGTGCAGAGCTGCTTGAGGAGTACCCCAAGCAGCTCCAATGACATGATTTGTTGTCCTTTATATTCCCTTCTTCCACCATCACACTGTGGGGTTTTTTTCACTTATGCTCATCTCCTCTCAGATGAGCAGCCTTTCCCTGCTTGTCCCTTTCTTACTGGCCGCAATGCTGCTGATTTTACATCCTTATTCCATATTTATGTCTAGATTGCCCTAGTAGTTTCGCCTTGGTCAGCAGTGCTGTTCAGCTGGTAACCCTGTTCATGCTTTTTCTGGGTTTGCTATCTTGCTAGTGTAGCCTCAAGTCAAGGTTAGCCATCTGCGTGGGTATTTCTCCCTTTCTCCTATTCATTATGCCTTGTCATTGCTGACACTGCCACCTCTCAGTGTAGCTGCAGCCCAGGTTTGACAGTTTGCACACAAACCCCAGCACCCCAAAACTACTGGTGGAAGCACCTTCTTCATCTCTTTTGTCTGTTACCAGAGGCCAATCTCATGGCATGCAGCAGCTGGACCCTGGTGGAAATTTCTCAGTCAGCCTTTGCTTTCTGCCTACCATTTCCCTCATAGTAAGGCCACAGACTAAGTGCAACAGGGCCAGCCTCTTGCTGCGTCTTCCAGCGTATTGCTCTGTGTTTGTTTCTTTGCTACCTTATGCTGGTGACCCAGATTGGGAAATTCATTAACTTCTCTCCTGGACCAGACAGTGGCATGATTTTTGGTGATGACTTCTGTCCCCTGTCTAATCTGTTTTCTGAGCTATGTAGAGAAGCTTCCTAGCACGTTGTTATGTACAGCCTGTCAGCTGTACATGTACAGCCTGTACAACCTGTACAGCCTAGGATTGTTCATCTCCTGTTTACTGAGATTACCTCAGTGGCAACTTGGCAGTGAAAACTGGGAATGTGAAAAATGGGAATGGCTGCATTAACAGGATCTGAGTCTTACACTGGATTTATTTTGGGGAATGTGCTCTTCTGAGAGATAGATAGGACAAGTTCAGAGAGGCTGTGTTCACCCCCCTGCCTTCATTCAGGATGGCTCTCTGAAGACAATTTCCTGACAAGGTCAAGCAGACAAGGTGGGCTGTAGAAGCTTCCTTTTAGTATAAAGGCCAAGTAAGCAGTTAGTGTAACAATGGAACTACATCTTGCAATTTTTCCCAATTATTTGCTAGGGAGCAGCAAGAAGGGGAAGAGTACCTTGTGTAATGCCTGAGTAGTTGCTGCTGCTGTTGCCACTTGCCTGTATGCTCTGTGTTCCTCCTTGGGCTTGCAGCTTACATATGCAGTAGCAGGGCAATAGAGATGATATTTTTTTTCTCCTGAGGTAGAAGTAAAAAAAAACAATAATGGGCAAAATTCTAGACTAAGTAAACAGAGTCAGTGTAGTTTCATTTATCTAACTAGTGTTGGCTTACATTTCTCTGCCATCAGACCGTCATGCCACATTGCAGTCTGAGAGCTGCCTGCAAAGCAACTGAAAATATAATGATGAGGATTAGAACTCATTTCTATCTGCCATAAAATGCATCTTCATCCAGATACAGGTAGCTCTCAATATGAAGACATATCACTATGCTAACTAATAAGAACTGTACAGTAGTTCCTCTGGTAAAAAGAAAGAATTTGCACCCTGAATCTCATGATTTATCTCTTATTGAAATTTTTAGGAAAGAAGGTAATACTTAAGATTAAAAAAAAAAGATGATTTATTTTAGTTGTGTTTAAACTAAATCTAACTTTTGAATGACTGTGTTTCTTTTTGATTTTTGGTCCACCGCTTCAAGAATTGCCAATTTGCAGCAAGCCAATCACACAGTCACTGTAACGCTGCTATGCAAACAAGAGCTCTGTTTGGATACAATATGAGGGATGAGCAGAGATTGTCCTTTCAGCTGTCCTTGCAGGCAAAACCAGCCCCTGTGAAATTCAGCCTAGATCAGGAGATCAAGAGAGAGATTTAACAAATCATTTGGAAAATATATTTAGAAGACCAAAATGTGACTTAGGGATCACTCATTACATGTTCTTTATTTATATGTAGTTTGTCTGCCCTGACTCAATTACAACTCTGTTTCTGTAAAATATTTTGCTTTCCGTTCAAATTGCTGAAAAGCATTTTCAAAATGTCAGTGTGTGTTAAGCACTTAGTATTCATAGGCTCTTCTGAAAAGCCCATATGCTATGCAAATTAATATCTAAGAGTAATTTCTGAATGGGTATCCATAGAGACACGGTTCAGAAAAACTATTAGCGTGCGTTTTCCTTCCAGTGGTTTCAGTGAAATACAGATTTTTGCTTGAACACTTCATACAACGAGGAGTGATTTCCTGAGCTGAAGTTGTACTCGTTGCAGATAGTGGTAACAGTATATGGTTTGTTTATTAATGGATTTGATTTTTATTTGCTCTTCCCTCCACTAAGTTGAATTCTCGGAGATGGAACATGCATACATTCATTTAATGTTTCCTGAAGCACCTCCTGCGTGATGGTTCAGGAACGTGTCCCCCTGACTGTTTGTGTGTTGTCCCCTAGTGCACCTGGTGGACATTTGGAACGTGATAGAAGCCTTACGGGAAAATGCCCTCAACAACCTGGATCCCAGCATCGAACTGAACGTGGCTCGCCTGGAAGCTGTGATTTCAACTATTTTCTACCAGCTCAACAAACGGATGCCGACGACCCACCAGATCAATGTGGAGCAGTCCATCAGCTTACTGCTCAACTTCTTGCTGGCAGCCTTTGATCCGTAAGTCTGCTTTCATACCCCCACGGGCTTCCCTGCTTCCCTGACTGGTGAAAGGGTTTCGCTTGCTCTGAAAATATCTCTGGAAAACAATCCCACAAGCTATATTCTGACCCAAATAATGAGCGTGTGAATAGTGCTCGCTAGGGAGAAAACCTAAAATTAAGGGCCTCTCCTTTCTGTTGAGCCAAATTCAGCACAAGCGTGTTTCCATCCAGTTTCTCCAATTTGTTCATATCAAAGAGGAATTATCTACAGAAACAAATTCACATTCACTTCTAATTTATGTTGTTATTTATTGACGACCAGTCTCTGACACCACTGCAATGACTGTGCGGCAGTGACAGGGGTTAATAGCTCATTATTTGGAAAGAGCTCCATTTACTGCAAGTTCTTGCAGCTGTAAGCATTTTTTTTTCTGGCTCTTCCCAGTGCAGTATGATTTTGAGACCATGACAGAAATAGAATAATGACCAGGAGGTGAAACTGAAATTCGTGTTGTTTATTACTGCATGGACCCATACTGCAAAAAGGACAGGTTCAAGGTAGAGTGAGCTGCTTGCTGTAGCAAGTGTACCTTGTGTACGTATTAGTTATTACGTATTAGTTACTGAATGAGTAGACATCAGCCTGCATTGCTGTGTTCAAAATCCTCAGCCCCACGTTACTGGAGAACAGCTGTTAAGTCTGCATATTGCCTATTGCCTCTTTATGGCAGTTCACCAGCTGCAAACATTGGCCGTGCTGCCCTTCTCCCCTCCCTCTTTCCACCCTCTCCCTCCATGGTCCCAGTGCTGGGTATCGGGGCTGGGTTTTGTGCACCTTTTGGAGGCAGCCCAGCCAGGCGGCTCAGTCACCATGGCAACGGGGAGAAAAAGTACTTGTTCCACATGACAGGGCTGCACCCAGCCTCCCCTCCGGTCCCTCTGAGGGAAAAACAAGAAGTCAATCAGTTGTAGAACTGTAGCCTTCAGGAATATTTTTTCCTTCTCAACAGCAGTAAGGCAGGGAACAAGCATTTTAATGTATGCCATTGAGGCTGTGACAAGAGCACAAAAGGACAAGGAAAATGGCCGGATGCACACATCGGTGCACGCCACACGCAAACTGCTCCCCAGCTGACAAGCAGCAGCCCAAGGACCATGAGAGCAGGAACTGTGATAACGTGCTTGTTTTGTAGCTCACCACGGTGGGGGGTGGAGTTGTCAGCTGGATGTCAAGGCCAGTCATAGCAAAATGGAGGATAGGGTTTAACTCCTCTGTACAGAAACAGAATGTGAGAGCAGGGTTTGGCTTCCGCTGAGCACAGCTTCCTACATGCTGTGTAATGACCTGGTTTGGGCTCCCAGAGGACCTGAGGAGGCTGTAGGCATCTCATCGTCCTCATGCTGCTGCCTTCAGGCAGGATACACAGGGTGCATTTCCTATGGCAGAGACAGACAGAGCATCCTGAAGAAAATGCTCTTTGCCTTAGAACCTGAGGTGAGGACTGGCTGCACATAACCCTGTGCTGAATGCACCAAGCATTGTGTGTGTGGTTCATCTAATCACAAGGTTCAGGCACAGTCTGTGAGACCTAAGTTCAGGCTTCACAGACATCTGTGTCATCTAGATGTCTCTTTAATATGATGGATGTTTGCCCACCTATTGCAAATATAGACATGAAAGTCAAACGTCTGATTCTCAAAACTGGTGTCAAAATCCTTTAGCATGACTCAGATGATTGATGCTTTGTTTTGAGTGTTTGTTTAGCAACCGCTTGCGGTGCAGATTTCCCTGATTCTGATGTGAGTAGCTCCTGCTCAGTAGAGGAGCTGTCTGCGTTCCTAACTGCACTGATACGTGTTCATACATTGCATAAAGGGAGCTGTGAGGCTCTGGATGAAGTCTTTTTCTCCAATTCCTTCCTCTCTTATGGAGAAACCGGACAGTTAAACTAAATTGCCTGGAGTCTTGTCTGATGGGAAAAAAAATAGTCACTCCTAAAATAGTCCTGTTGTCTTTGACCTGAGTTCACTCCTGTTTTGTAGCCATGTTTTCAAGAAACGGCTGGCCTTTCCAAAATGCCTAATCCAAATTGTGAGGGATGTGTTTATTAATGAATAAGATCACATTTGATTCTATGTACACAGGCAGCAACAACAAACCCAAACCATAAAAAAAGCACTCTGCTTTCTAAGGCTAAGACAACATAGCTCTTTCAGTATAAATGAGAAGTGATCACAGAGTGTTTTGGTGTCTGTGGCTATGCAGAACAAAGGCTGCTCCTGCTGTTCCAAGGGTAGTTTCAGAAGAGATTGCTCAGTTGCTCACGTTCTATTTGAAATGCGAAGGAAAGGAGTGGAGAAGTGGAGTCCATCACTTAGTGTATAAGAAAGGACCACAAGGGACAAGTCAATATGTGATTTAAAATCCAATATACCTCTAATTTATTCAACTCTGGTCAATATATACTGTCCCACATGACCATGCTGGCAGCCTGCTAGCAACAAGTTGAAGATCATCCAAGCATTATACATTGCTCCTTTTAATTATAGCCCACTTAAAATCTGGCAGGATTCTCTGCTCTTGTGCAAGGAGCATTCCACTTAATTTGCCCCTAGCATATGAAAGTTGCTTGTTCCTGGTTTGCTATTTAATGTCACATGGAAACCGGGCTATAGTTTTGCTTCAAGGGCTCAGGTGATTAGCTGACTTTATGAAATAATAGCATACCTCATTCACTGGCACACAGATACTATACAACATGACAAGTTCAAACCTCTCTGAAAAATTCATCCCAAGACATGTCAAAGCCCAGACAGCCAACTAGGTGGAATGTCAGCCTCATTCAATAAAGCAGCTCCTAAAAAGACTCGTATTAAGCAGACTGTAAGATAATCTGTTCTAGGTCATCTTCAGCATCTGCTCAGTATTGCAGTACAGCTGGTCTCCCTGCAAAGTTTAAGTGACGGGAACATCACAGATATTTCTGTCCCTTGACATGTTTGTCTCATGAATAGATCTGAGAGCTCTGAGCAATGAACAAACTAAATCTAATTGCAGGGGTTAGACTTCTGCAGAATAAAGAAGAAATAGTCATGCTTGGTTTTAATCAGACGTATATTAGAGCCTTATTGAGTTCAACATGTAGAAATGTTCAGTGCCTGTTTGGATATATAAATTCTTGCTTGATCATCCACTTGGAGCTATGAAGTGTAAAACTGCCCTCTTGTCCATCTTTGCTAATCACTGGAAGTGATGCATTCAGACTGGATTTCATGGAGCAAGTCCTGCAAAAAGGAGCATGGCAGAGAATTGGCTGTTACGAATTTTTCTTTCCTAAATGAAAGAATGTTGCTTGGTTCCAATAATTTCGTCCTTGAAAACCATTTGTGAAAATCACAGAACCACCGAGGTTGGAAAAGCCCTCAGAGGTTGTAATTACAGCCTCTAACAATACTGCTTCTGTTGCCCTAATTTAGGTGGATGATAGGAAGTCCACGAGTACAGAAGTTTTGCTACTAGGAGTTGATGGAAAGTTGATCAGGCAGTGTGGGGGACTTCCCTGCTATGGAGAGAGGCCGTCTTTTCCTCCAGCCACACAGTGAATGAAGAAACCTTCTGCTCTGTGTCTAAAAGCATGTATTACTTTTTGCCCTTTTCCTCCCAGCTGCAGGAGGTAACCTTACCTGACCACCATTGCTTTCTCTAAGTACTCTCCCATGCTGGTGCTAAGTGCATGTCAGCTTCAGGGGTTGCCTTGGCCATCATTAATGCTCCCAGCACTTTTCTGCAGGGAACTGAAGAGGAACTTCTGGAAGAAGGGTGCTTTATAAAGCCACAACATTTTCTGCCCTGTCCTGTTTCCACTAGCGAAATTTATATCTTCCTGCATTATTTGTTAGAGTTAGGGTAGTATGGTTAGGTTGCGGTTGGACTTGAAGATCTTTAAGGTCTTTTCCAACCTGGGCAATTCTATGATTCTATCCAGCTTAAAGCTTCGTTCAGTGGAGGGCTTCATGCTGCTGTGAGCCGCTGCTCCAGCATTGGCTTTTATGCCACAAACATGCAAGGCCCTGCTGCTGCCAGTCAAGGGTGTTTGTAGTGCTTAGCAATAGCTTAGGGCACTTCTGCATCTGACTGATACTGGAAAGTCTTAGGCTCCATTATCCTCTTTGTTCATCAGTCATATTTATTTATGCATGTGTGTGTGTATATGTATGCACACACATGCACATATATATTTGGAGGGCTAATTGAATTTATACTGGGTCTAGTGATGCTTTTATGAATACAAATGACTGATACAAAACACAGTGTCAGAAGTTATCAACTCTAACTGAGAGATTGAAGAGATAAATGAAATCTTATTCTTTCTGTTCCTGTGTTCTGTACCATTTGAGTGTGGGAAACGCCAGTGGCTCTGGGATGGAGATCTGATGGTGAATTGATGTGTCTGCCACTCAAGAGTATAATCCTGTTAGTAAACATAACTAAATTTACTGGGAAAAATATCTAAACCTGAAGCAGTTCCACATGGGCTTCATTTTTTGTTCAGATTTTTCCATAGCTTCTTAATAACACTATTGCTTTCACTTAGCATTTATTTTTCTTTAGCATAACAACTCTTTCCAAGGCAGGTAAAAACCTCATATAAAAAACTGCAGAAAAAATATCCCAGAAGTCTGAAAGGTGTAATGCAAAAAAGGAATGGAATGCAAAACGATCAAATTCTCAGCTGTAGCCACAATTTGTTTGCACAAATTAGAGTCTAACCAATGAAGAGTGGAAATGCAAAAAACTGGAATAGATTCTGAATGCCCTGTACTGGGATTTAATCTCAGGAAGCCAGGCACAATGTGCACAATGTGATGAACACAATGTGATGAAAAAGGAGATGTGCACCAAAGCCAGCACTAAAGAACATATTAAAGATTTACTTCTTAAATACTGAAGTAGTCAATTTATTTCTTTTTGTCTGCATTTCTTGTTGATTTTCTGACAAAAAGCACAATTTTAAAAAATGAACATAGCTGTAAAGCATGTAATAACATTTAATGTGCTAAAACAAGCACATAACAAGAAGAGGGAAGCCATGAACTTGTCCTTCAGTACTGCTGTTGCATAAACAGCATTAATGATGATCACCTTAATGCATAATGAGATAAATAGTTTAATACTGAGAGTCACATACATTGTGCATCACTTCTGAGGTCTTTACAGAGCAACATACTGATGTTTGCTCCTGCAAAACTTCAAAAGTCTTTGTGTGTGAATTTCCTTATAGTGTGTATTACAATATGTTGTGTGAATGATAACATATTACAAAATATGTCTAATTTCTATCTTTGAACAGGGAAGGACATGGTAAAATTTCCGTTTTTGCAGTCAAAATGGCCTTGGCAACTCTTTGTGGAGGAAAGATAATGGACAAATTAAGATGTAAGTCTTTTGGGTCGTATTTTTTACCCATTAATCATTGTTTTACTTAGAGATACAATAGTACAGGCAGGGAGAAGGAGGAATTAGGGTAGGTTATAGTTTCATTGCTGGGTTTGGGATTTGCACTGTATGCACCTGCATGAAAATCCCGCTAAAAGTTTGGCTGAATGTCACAGAACATTTCATGTTTTTGAGACCACACTGCATATATTCAGGGTCTGATCAGTGAACATCTCATTTTTTTTCTTTGGGATGATTAAATGCAGAGTATAGTCAAGTGCCTCAAATGTTCATCATGAAACATCATTTGGCAATTTCTTAGGCTTTTTTTTTTTAAAAAAAAAAGAACATCTCATTTCATACTTAGAAGTACAATATATTTACTCACGATTTATATTTCTTCCCATAGGGCACATATTAATTCCATCTATTCTGCAGAATGGATTCTCATTTCACAGGACTTATTTCAGTTTCCAATCAGCTAAGATACATTTTACATGCAGCAGCAAGGAAAAACTTCATGTTCAGTGATGTGATGTCTGTAATTCAGATCCAGAACAACATTTTCCAAACATTTTTACCAAGGGGTTAAGATTAACCTCCAGTTTCCTCTGAGCCTTCTACCACAGCCAAAGAAAACTGAATTTACAAATTGCTGTTGGTTAGAGTAGGACAGTAGAAATTCCAGATGCAAATTTAGTCTGCCAGATTTGGTGCCATTTTTTTAGTATACAGTTTCTATGTAGAGATTCAAATACAGAGCCACTGTAAATTCAGCAGTGTTCTCTAGGCTGTTTTAAGGATAAGGAGCAGAGTGCATCCAGTGGAAGACTGGGGAATGATGTTAGTTTTTCCAGTAGCAGTCTCAAGGTTCTGTCACCGGGATCTTCATTCCAGCTTCCTAGAAATGAAGCAGCTGACATCACAGCCTGGAAAATGATAGATATTGCTTAGTCAATGATCCCATGATTGGCTTAGGATCCTTTGAAACCAGAGGGAAAGTAGTGGCTGAGAAAACAGAAACCTGCATCTCTGGAGCAATAAAACAATGTAATATTTTTCTACAAGAACAAAAAAGTTAAGCAGAAAAAAGAATAGAAAGGAACGTATTTGAAAGAGCTTCACTGTTTTGTGTGTCCAAAACAATGTTAATTAACTTAATGAGCTTGTTGTGAAGATTTAAATTTGACAGGGTAAGCTGGCAGTAGGAAAAAAGCTGATGTTGCGTATCTTGTCAAATTAGATCCTTCTTATCTGATTAAATTGCTGCCTCATGTCATGCATCAGATTCCACTTAGAAGATGACCACACACAATGAAAAAAAAAAGCAGGAATATTTTCATATCAATATCAGCTTCTTTTTTTATATGTAAATCATTCTCTTTGTATTCTACTGAGTAGGATTATAATTAAAAATGTGGTAATAGTGACTGTTTCCATAAGCAGAACATGTTGTTTAGCACTTCTTTTTCAGATCAGATAATACTGAATTAGGAGCAAATTTGAAGCTCAAACTGAAATTGCTGTGTCTTTTTCTTGTCTTTTTTTCTCCTCAGATATATTCTCAATGATTTCAGACTCCAGTGGAGTGATGGTTTATGGCAAATACGACTTGTTTCTGCGGGAAGTTCTCAAGCTGCCCACAGCTGTTTTCGAAGGGCCTTCATTCGGTTATACTGAGCAATCAGCAAAATCTTGTTTCTCTCAACAGGTAAATGAAGAACGAGTGTCCTCAACACAGGCTTTCAGTCACACCTCAGAGCAGGCTGAGGCTTTCCTCCTTTCTTATGTAGAGGAACACATGGCTGGATGGAGATTCAGTTTACTTATTGCTGGCATGCAGGTTAGCTACACATAGTGGGAATCTAGTCTCTATAGGTTCCCTACACAGTCACCAAGGAGGGAGCAGCTTTGCCAAAAAGTAATTCAGAGCAGGAGACCCTGTAGAGACTAAATTCCTAATCTAATCACTGAAGTTAAATGCAAAGTCCTACGTAATGTGAATACCCCAAGACATGCTGTCTCCCACTGCAGATAGTTGTTGTTGCTGCAACATATGTGAAACTTTAACTTCACCATACAACTCTCATCAGAAAATCAAACTATATGCTTTCCAAGTGATGGTGTGCACACAAAAAGTTTACAAGGGAGTAGAAATATTTGCCTTCAGCATGTATTGAAAATGGAATTCTGTAGGTTCTAGAAAATCCCTAGTCCCATACAGATACCATCAGGAAAACAGTGAGGTTATCCTGAAGAGAGCACAAGATTTGCCACACTTCATCAGGTTGTGTAGGCACACTCTTATTTCCCATAATTGGGGCTGGGTATCCACTTCTCCAATAGAGTGGAAGGAGAGAGATCCTCTGGCACTTGCTATACAGCACACTGAGTAATGCCATAAATCTAGCATAAGGCAAGATGCTGAAACTAGGAAAATGTTAGAAATAAAATGTTATTTTCTTTCGTTACATTCATTACTGAAGTGTAACTGAATGCTGTTGAACAAATGGAGCAGGAATAGTGTCATTTCCATGCAAAACAGTCTCATTTTTTATTTTCCTTCAGTTTCATCACTAATCAGTAGGCTCTCCAGTAAACTGAAAGGCATTGTTGAAATTCGTTTATTGAATCATCTCCCAAATGATTTTAAATGATAATGCTTGCATATGTGAAAATAGTCTTGTTTCACAGTGGGAGATTTAGAACAGCACTTCATATTGTCTTGAAGAATAGGAAAGTGACTTTTGGTAGTTTTGATTTAAAATAATAAAAAAGTGCTCTTGCATGGCAACAGAGCATTCAAGCTTTGAACATTGAACATGATACTATGAAGATCAAAAATTAGTTTCTTCTTTTTCCTTATATTGTAATTTAGGCCTCATTTTCTATTCAAGCAGCCATGAGGGCAATGGGGCTTTCATTGACACTGCATCCAAATAAGAGTGGACCAGGCATATTAAGCTACCCTGAGAAAGATAGATCACAGAATCACAGAATTGTAGGGGTTGGAAGGGACCTCCAGAGATCATCGAGTCCAACCCCCCTGCCAAAGCAGGTTCCCTACAGTAGGTGGCACAGGTAGGCATCCAGGCAGGTCTTGAACGTCTCCAGAGAAGGAGACTCCACCACCTCCCTGGGCAGCCTGTTCCAGATCCTCCAAACAGTCATTAGAAGGTTTAGTTCCAGACTAAACAGACTCCATTTAAAGCCACCAAGAGTTAGGTCTCTGAGTAATGTCAGTACGAAGCGGATTTACAAAGTCTGCATCTCTAAACAGCCAAGTGTTCTTGTAAATCTAGTCCAGTAATTCACTTATGTTCACTTTATGCAGTTCTCATTCAGTCATCACTAGGAATGAACAGGAGTTTTGAAATGTGAGTCTGAGCAATGTATCCATGTGACACTGTGATAAATGGTAGCCACAGTCTTTGTCACACCGAAGGTCATTCTTCCACCATCTCATATTACACTTAGTGTACCTGGGGATAAGTTCAACGTTCTTTCTGTTGTTTTAAGCATTCCTGAACTTCAGATATTTTTTCTACTGTAGTTAATAAGCTATATAAGTAGAAACAATTACCATTTATTTTTAAGCAATGGCTGTTTGCATGTATTAGTACCATATGTTATATTCAGTATTGTTTTTAAAGTTTCAAGTGAGGGAGTTTGATTTTATGCCCACTAGGTTGTATATCCAAGAAGATCGATGTATTAACATGTTCACCCTGATATTCCAATACATTTTTGCTGTATTTGGTTTTTTTCCTTTTTTTTTGTTATATAGTTGTGTGTTACAAAATACCACTTTCCTGAGCAAACCTGATCATTTCACTAAGAACATGATTAGGTTGAGCTATTAATTTGAAAAAAAATTCTTAGAATGTTATTGCAGAAATGACCCTCTTATTCTGTATTTTTTTTCATGAGCCAACCAGTGCAGCAACCAATGGGAACATTAAGCTTCAGCTACTGGAATATCATGTGGTAGTTAAGAAATTCAGGCTTAGCATTCAGCACAGACCGGCTTCAAGATTACTGCTTCTGGTTAAAGTTATAATAATAAATCAGACTCATCTTCGAAAACAGTTTTGAAGTGCCTTCCAAACAGTTTGATGTTTTTCGTTGCAGTACATACAACACTGCAAAAAAATACAGTCCTCGATCATCTCCTTCTTGTCTAAAAAAATTGAGATGGCAGATTCCAAACAATATGAATGTTTTCTTTTTATCCACAGCTAGGAAGTTACACTGATGGTATGATGGCTGTCTCTGAACATTTTTGTGTAAAAAATAATTGGTATTTTGTTTATTCGTAGAAACACACATCTAATTCTTAGCGTAGACCTTGCCTTCCCTAGGTCAGAGCATTCAGGTGTGTTATTGACTCAGTACACCTATTCTGCTGTAGAAGAGAGACCTCACACACATTTACATGAGTCATCTTTTTTTTTCCATAGCACTTCAATGCATTTTGTGCCTGTTTACTTCTAGTCATTCTCCCCACACCCCCAGAGTGATAATGCAGGGGACTGGGGTGCTCAGTTAGCCACTTCCATTTGTTCTCATCTTGATCTACCAGAAGCAGCTCAACCCCATAATAAGCAGATTCCTACATGTCGTGGGAATAAAAAAATTCTGGGAATAATCTTCTGCTTGTGATGCCAAATCCATTTCATTTTGCCTCTGAAAGGAATTTACCTATTGCAGAAATGTTTATTTCTTCTCCATTGTACTCATTCATTTAATTAAACCATGTGCATTCCTCTGTCTTTGAACCACTGCTAGAGGGAATGACTGATCAAAATAGAAACAGCATTTCCTCATCAGCAAATTTATGGAATTTATGGAAATGCCAGGCAGAGGAAATGATTTAGTGTTTCAGAATGTGGATCTGTGGCTCAAAAAGGAGTTTGTTTTTTTTTTTTGTATTTTACCACTTTCCCCCATGGGTAGGATTAATGTGATATTACATTGTATTCATATTAAAAAGTGCTATGATGCTAAAAGCATATTTTTTAATTTCTCTTTTTATCCCAAACTAAAAAAAAAAAAATAGGCACTAACTTCATTTTCTTATCACTTGGCTAAGTGTTATTCCACAAATCCAGACTCCATCTGCATGTGATATATATTTAGAAAACAACTTTCTCTTTTTATTCTCCTAGCAGCTGATAAAAACTGCAGAAGGAAGCATGTCTTCTAAAATGTATGGAAATTGTTCTGCCGGTGCCCTTTCAAGGGCCACTGCTCTCTCTAATCCATAAAACCAGTGATCATCAGACGAATGATGATCTCCATATGGCTCCTCCAGGCCGTAAAGCTGTCGGTGAAGCTAACTTGTTTTAGTTGCCACTGTTTGAAATCATAGTTGCATGCAAAAGCTGTATCTGTTGTGGAAGAGCTGTTCTTGTCTCCCCATCTATTTGCTTGCTTAGAACACTTGTGGATGCAATGTCAACTTACCTCCCAGCAAGAGCAGAGAGGAGACAGGTTCTGCTTGGCCCTACAGCTGAGGCATTGGAGGACCCCGTTATTCCCTGATTTGTTCATCCACTTTGGGGAGGTCATCCATACAACAAGCAGGTGGTACCTAAGGTGATAGCGCATTGACATAAGCTGGCTTGGGGGACTGGCAGAGCTTTAATTACCCTTACTAGACTATATGTTTGGACTTCCATACTGCAAGCATGGCAGGGAAAAGGCTGTATTTCATTGAGTTAAATCTCATATTCCAGCTACTTGTGTTCTTTAAAGAATCAAGACTGTTTTCACAAATAGCCTAAGGTATTTTCTCTTGTCTTAGGGATAGAAACCTTTATATATTTCCCAATATCTTGCAATATTTCAACCTCGAGATTGCTCCAGAGTGCAGAGTTTTCCACTGATCACTCAATGTATAAGACAAATATTGATTTTCTTTACATCTCACAGCAATTGTATCTAAGTGCAGCTGAGGCACTCCATCTGAAAATTTCAACTCCTAAAAGCACTCCACTATGCATGAAGGTAATATACGTCATTGCATAGCTGCTGTTGTCCTTTCTGATGAGGATTACCACACTTCTACAGCAAGTTAAGGCTGTGCTTACTCAATCAAATATGAAAACTTAGCAATCGTTTTGGATTTGGGATGCCACTTAAATACGTAGGTTTATAAATTACACCTGCACATATTCTCAAGAGGACTCAATATTTTTTATCTTAATCTTATTTTAAAGGAAGGCTCGGTTTCTGATTTCTTAAGGACTCTCTCTTTTGGACCAACCAGTAACTGTGTACTTTAGTATTCTTTCTATAGCTAATGCACTACATAGGAAAGTGAAAGGACTTATGGAAGAGATATCTGAAGCTGAAGTATCACCTGTAGGTCTGAAAAAACTACTGAACTAAGGTTTGTGTGACTCCAGACATCTAAGAAACTTAAGGCCTGATACTGGATTGTTAAATCAACAAGGATATTTTGGAGTTGAAATCTCTTTGAAAGAGAGTGGTGTAGTGCTTATAGGTATTTCTCTTATGAAGAAAGGCTGAGTGAACTGGGTCTGTTCAGCCTTGAGAAAAGAAGACTGAGAGGGGACCTGATCCAGGTCTATAAATATCTAAGGTGTGGGGGACAGAATGGCGAGGGCGGACTCTTTTCAGCAGTGTGTGGAGACAGGACAAGGGGAAATGGCCAGAAACTGGAGCATAGGAAGTTCTGCACAAACATGTGCAAGAACTTCTTTACAGTGAGGTGACGGAGCACTGGAACAGGCTGCCCAGGGAGGTGGTGGAGTCTCCTTCTCTGGAGATGTTCAAGACCTGCCTGGATGCCTACCTGTGCCACCTACTGTAGGGAACCTGCTTTGGCAGGGGGGTTGGACTCGATGATCTCTGGAGGTCCCTTCCAACCCCTACAATTCTGTGATTCTGTGATTCTGTATAGAGAGTTAATATTTTCATGGTCAGAGCTCTCCCATAGCCACTTACCGTGGCCCAAAGGCTATGACACAATCTGCTGTGATGATCTGCCCATATCTTACATTGTTTACTGAACTTATACTCCCTTGTCATTTTCTTTTTCTTTGTTGGACTATCAGCCATTCTTTGCTGACTGTAAGCTATGCACAGCGATACCCTACATTCATTTGTATTTTTAGAGGGTACTCAAAACATGTGAGAATGTAACTGTGAATTTTATTCACAAAGGATCTTCAGGGGATGACTTTAGAAGACTCTTCTAATAAGTGGGAACTAGGAATCTCCAACCCAGCCTCATGAAAGTCATTAGTAATACAAATTCTGACTCCTAAAAATAATCCATGTTTCCTAGTGTCAGTTGTTTTTTTAAGTAGACCAAGGTTACAAGAGTGTCTGAAGCTTGTTCCCAAGTGTTTCTCTAAGAACACGATATAATCGTGTTGATACATCTGATTGCTGATTCTTTGTGCATGTTTGTTTTCTTATTTGAGCAGAAAAAAGTCACGTTAAACACTTTCTTGGATACTCTCATGTCTGATCCCCCGCCACAGTGTCTGGTGTGGTTACCACTTCTGCATCGGCTGGCAAATGTGGAAAATGGTAAGTAAGAGCTGTTGACAAAAAAAAAAACAACACATTACTAGAGTAAGCTTCTGTGGGAGGATTTTCTCACTCTGTGGTTGATTTTATAGGAGCTACTGTACTGTGTTCATTAATTCCATGTGCTATTTTTACAGTTACTGGTAAAATACTTGAAGAATCCTGTTGGTCCTTCAGCCAGAAACAGGCTACTCTACTTGCTTTAGCAAGGGACTTGGACTAGTTGATCTCCAGAGGTTCCTTTCAACCCCTAAAGTCCTGTGATTTTGTGGAGGTGTTTTGCTGTGCTCTGGAAATTATCCTGATTTTGTCCACTCCTCCTGTGCTCTGGATAAGCAAAGGATGATAGGATTTGATCCATTCACATACTTCAAGGCCACAGCTTTTATTAGCTGTGACATATGGCAGTAGTGGAGGAACATCTTGGCAGTTTCTGTTCATGTGATATTCTTGGCAACAGAAGGGCAGTGCAGTGCAGAATACCAAGAGGCCTATGCTGCCAGGCAATATACTATGAAAAGGAGCAAGGAAGTTGCAGATTCATCCTTACGTTTTGTTTTTTTTTTGCGTGGAAGATGAGGATTAACTGTCAGATGGCTCTTTTTCCATAAAGGATTGTCCTTCCCCAAAATGAGTAGATGACAGACGTTAAGACAGGAAAGGGTCGTGAAGATTGGCTACTTTGGTTATTGCATTGAACACATTGCTTATCTCTGGACGGAAACGTCTGTCAGACTTAAAACTCCTTGAGCACCTTGGCTCCATGCTCACAAATGAGGAGTCCTCCAGCCGAACCCTTCATATATGATTTCTCTAGGGCACAGACAGTGCTGCCATGCTGAAAGTGCAGGGGCAGAACTGGAAAGTCTGCCTTCTCATTTCAGTGAGCAGCCACTAAATTGCACCCCACAAACTGTACAGTTCCTCATGTGCTTCTGGAAGAGTTTCTCAGCTCCAAACCAACATGCTGCTGCTGTCCAGAATGACCAACACTGCCAATATTAAATAGTCCAAAAAAAGACAATACAAGGAATGCCTGTCTTGTTTAGGTGTACTTGTTCTTAATAAAGGGGCATTTCTTGCTCACTGGCATCAGTGCTGACAGGCATTATTCCAGTACTGTTAAACCTAGAAAAAGGGAAATGTAGAGGAAGAAGAAGTTTATACTAAAACAAAATCCACATTAAAATACTAATTATGCTTTATAAATAGATTTTTTGTAAATAATTTTTCAGCCCAGTGTTTTGCCTCTGAGGTTGCTATGTAAGGGGCTTGTTGAATATTCCTGTGTTCCTGCTTCTCAGAAGGTTTGCCTCTAGCATAACTAAAGCTTTGAGACAGTGCAGAGGTGAAGAAGCAAGGCTCTGAAAGCAGAACAAGTCATATATATACTCACACTGTTGGGAAATAAAAGTATTCGTCACGTATTTCTCACAAGTAAATGAGCCTGGAGGAAGTTGAGATCTCCAGCCATTTTGGTGATAACAAGAGACAGAGGACTTTGTACATCTTCTTGTACTAATTCCCCTTTCCACTTAAAGGCATGAAGGTGGATGAGGTGACAGTCTTAAGTCCTCCTTGGCTACAGAGCCAGCAGACAACCCCACCTTCCTCCAGTTCTTGTCATCCCTCAGCTTCCTCCTGCTCTCCTCATCCATCCCTGTCCCTTATTGGCTTTGCACCGTTTCCCAGCCTTGAGCACAAACCCTTCCTGCTGCGAAATTCTGGCAAGGAAATGAAACGCTGACATACTTAGATTGGTCTAAATCCTCCCAGACTGAACCTCAGGAGGGAAGAGCAGGTGTTTGGTTAGAAAGAGAAGTACAGTGTCTTATGGTAAGTATGACACATGGTGCAGTGAGGAGAGAACACACATAGCAGAAGTGCCAGGAGAGGGGTTCAGAATGTCCTGACTGGTGCCTTAGTGTACTCAGTGCTTGAATCCTCATTTCTGCCTGCTTCTGAAGGGAGCAGAGAGCAGGACCAAGCTGGTCCCTTCAATGGCTACATTTCCAAAATAAGACATCCAAAGCCAATTCTGTATGCCTAAGTGACATCAGCTGTACAGACGAGACAGAGGTAATAAGGGGCAACTTTATGACTGAGGACACTGCTGTGTAACTGGGCAGGGAGCCTGACATATTCTCTGGGACATATTGCTGTACCTCCTGACGGCACAGCGAAACATTCAGCTTCCCGCAGCAGTGTAGCCAAGGGCTGCAGGGGATTATCTCACTTGTGTATTTCCTCTATATTCTCTTAGATACAGTTTGAACGTATTTCTTGCTGATGCAAGCAGAGACACAGGTACCTGTCCAGCAAAAGTCAGAGGCTTAGGGCTCACGGCTCAGGCCAGATGCATGGAAGGGCACATGAATTTTTGTACATAGAGCTCAATGGGTCAGAGCACAGACAGCACCTGATGTCACAGATTCCTAGGGGAAAAAAAAAAGATTCACTCTTCCATTCAGAGATTTTTCGCATCTGCTTTTTCTTGGGTTCCTCTGCTTGGGGTTAAAGCTTGGCGTCTCTCTCCCACAGTCTTCCATCCCGTTGAGTGTTCCTACTGCCACAGCGAGAGCATGATGGGGTTCCGCTACCGCTGCCAGCAATGCCACAATTACCAGCTCTGTCAGGACTGCTTCTGGAGAGGCCATGCCAGCGGTTCCCACAGCAACCAGCACCAAATGAAAGAGTACACGTCATGGGTAAGGGGAGGCTTGTGCCTGGCCGCGGGCGCTTTGCCTTGGGTGGGGGCTCCCGGCAGGGACTGCCGGTTGGGATCAGCAGCCTGTCGGGGAAGTTGCACCCAGGGAGCTGGTGGGAGAGCACAGAGGTAGGAGCAGACTTTCTGGAGTATGCATTCAGGGTGGGTGTGTGACAGCCGTGCTGCAGACCTGCAGTGCCAGGGGCCCAGAGCAGAGTGCCAGCTGCACAGTAAGTCCTCCTGCTCCCATGGGACTGTCCCCAGCTGTCTCTGTTGGGCACTGCTGGCTCTCTGTAGGTGGAGTGGCTTAATGCTGGCTCATCAGTATTTTAAGCCAAGTGGCTGCAGCATATACGTAGATTTTGGGGTAGTCCTGGCATGGTAGATTTGAGCGTGGTCGTAGGCTTAAATCCATCCATGGCAGTGTTTATTGTGGAGAAAAGCAGACTTCGCCTTTTTATCATTAAATACTTTTTCTAAGCTGGCATAGAAGCACTGGCAGCTACCTTACCCTTTTCAGGGTATCAGGTGTGCTGGCTGTACTGTCCCGGGGTTGGAGACAACCCTTGGTCCCTGAGCCTCCCTATCCTTCAGGGTGCTCAGCCAGAGACCAGCAGACAAATCCTGGCTGATCTCTAATACAACAAAAGTGTAATCATTATAAAAGAAAATGATAAGTGAGGCAACAACTTACGTACAAACAGTGCTTTTTGTATGCTTCTTAACAAAGCTCTGAAATTCACATCTATAAAGCAGCAGTCTTACTGTTGATGGAGCCAGCAAGGGTTAAATCTGATGTGATTTGCTCTGCATGCCAGTCACATGGCCCTGCACTGCCTCAGAGCGGATCTGGGTCTGTGAATGTTTTTGTGGGTCTTAATTGCTGCTTTTTGCATAGACACAATGACTCGAGCTTGGTCTCTGAATAAGGGAATGCCAGCTACCTAGCTCTGGCTCCACTTACAGCAATCTGTGCTATAAAACCATTTTTGGCTGTAGCAGGAGAGCTGTAGTTATAGGCAAGAAATCATTTTGACACGTAAGATTTCTGCTCAACAGAAGAGAAAACACGACTATACCTTATGGTTTCAAATGTCTCATAGTCAGAAACAAACATTTTCCTGCAAGTATGAAAAAGCCTTTCTACAGTGATCATTAGCATTCATTCAAAACAGGTTAGTGTTATCTATAATAAATCTATATCAAGCTCTACATGCAGGCTAAAGGTTTTAATATATATGGTGGAGATCAACTGATCTGAATTCAGAGTAAAATTTCATTTATAATATGAGAGAAAAAGCCTGAATTTTATATATTTAGGTTGAAATTGTGTAATAGAAATATTTCATTATTACATTGATTACAGTAATAACTTTATGTGGCATGCATGTACACTTGTACACGTGTATATATATATACCTCTCTTGCTAACTTCTCAAAGCACTTTTAAATTTCATACTGCTGAGCTGTTTTTTTTTGTAGGGGAGGAAAGGTTGTAAGGATCATCAGCCCGGGTTTACCTGGCTGAGAAGCTGAGTCAGAGAGAGGTGTACTGGATTCCCCAAAAATCTCTCACAAAACCTAAAAGGGATCCTCAGTCTCCAAGCTCATTTTTAAGAGAGGATTCAACTGCAAGGAGTGCTCAAGCAAAACTAAAGCAGAGTGTGTTGATTTTTTAGATGAGTACTGTTGAAGACAAGTGAGATTTGAGGCTGGAACTCATGCTTTCTGCACAGAGCCCTTCAGTCTTTTGGTGGCAATGACAGTCAGTATGTCAGCTTCTTCTCACACGCTGTTGGTACGATTCTGGCCAGATTTGCGTGAAATTTCCCATGTCCTGGTTCATTCACCTGTGTAACCAGGGAGGTGAAGATAAGCTTGATAGCAATAAGATGCTGAGCCGAGGAGGGAAACACTCATGAAAAGGAGAAAGAATGTATCAATTCTGTAGCTGGCCCCCAGCTAGAAAGTGGATGGTGTCTTGTACAGTACTGTACAGACAGGCACAAACAGATGGGTTCAGCTGACATTGCCAGCTGGTGAGGTGTAGCCAGCTCCAGCCTGAGAGACCTCCCTTTGTACTGCTCTACCTTCAGTTTTTCCTGAGCACAGCGTTGCAGGGACCAATGGCAGTTGCACCTGTCTGTATAGATAAACCCCCTCAGAGCCTTCTCTGAAGGCAGTTGAAGGTAAGAGCAATCTTTTTTCCAGTCTGAACGGTCTTTGGCTTATCAGAGTGGGGCGGGAGGAGACCGGAGAATGTCAGTCATATTGATGTAAGCAGTAGAGCTTCCTGTTGTTTTGTGCATCCTACAGCAGAAACAGTTTGCACCTTACTTGTCCACATTACCTCTACCTTCCTTGTTCCTCCCAGAAATCACCTGCTAAGAAGCTAACTAATGCACTTAGCAAGTCTTTAAGCTGTGCTTCCAGCCGTGAACCTTTGCACCCAATGTTCCCTGACCAGCCTGAAAAACCTCTAAACCTGGCTCATATTGTGTAAGTATCTGTGTGCTCTGGAGAAAGTAAGCTTTGTTGTGGGGCTTGCTTACGCCTAGTCTAGATGGTATAGCTCTCAATAGAGCAGGAAGCAGCTGTGTCATTACCAAGTTCAATGCATCACAAGTGCAAATCTGCTGATAGAGATAATTAGTACAAAAATGTGCTTCTGGTGTGTCTTCACTAGAAGGCTGGTGAAATATGTACATATGATCAAGTATGGGACACAATGGTGATATGTTCCTGTTCCCTTCAGAAGTAGAGAAGATGCAATTTCATACAGTTTCAGCACTTTGGGATGTGTTCATGCTCAGAACATGATGTGGTTTTAGAAGTCTTCCAAAGCCTAAAAGTTCTTTAGACTAAAGGTGCTCCAGCAGCTAGGCAGTGCCAAGTTGCTGTAAGGCTCAGCTGTCACCTACTGCCTGCACAGCTCCTCGTGGAGGTGCTCTTTGGAGCACATCAGCCAGAGATGGATTTGCTGAACTATCACTCTGCCCTGCCTGGTGTGAAAGCCTGGCTGTGCTGGTTGAGGCAGCAGTAATGTCACAGGGCAGAACTGGGCCATTCATATCTCAAGGCAGATTTGGAAAGCCAGGAAGCATGGAACCAAAACAGAAGCCTCTATTCCCTGGTGGCAGAGGGCCTCTGAGGCCTCAGGGCATGTTGGAAGATGGCAGCAAGTAAAAGCTGGACTGCTGTGAGTAGGCTGAGTGCAGTTAGGTAAGGGAAGAAGAAGGTACTGTAATTGATTAGGATCTGTTCCAAGTCTTTGCTGCGAAATTAACACCTTCCCTTCTTCCTAGCTATATAGGCATAATTTAGAGTGATTGGATGTGAGAATGAGCCACCATCTATTTTGTTTTATGATAGAATTTCTCTTTATCCGTAGATTGAAGGCAATATAGCTATATTGGCTATAATGGGATGTGAATGAAAAACCTGTAAGTTGTGGAGGTAGCATGATCTACAGCATAATTCACATAAATTAACTGAGGGGAGAAATATGCCATGGTATCTCATTGAGAATAACTTCTTGCCAATGTGATTTTTATTTTTAAACATAATGGAAGTTGAGAGAAACAGCTCTGGGCGAGAATCCAGGCAAAAAGGTTTTTATACGTGCATTTAATGGAAGAATTCTGGCAACAGAACATACCCTTTTTTTAGTAGTTCCTTCCTTAAATGAGGACAAATACTCTCTGCATTACTATACTATCTTTGCTGTTTATCGTTCTTTCACTTAGAAGTGGTAGCAGACAGAAGGGCGGCAGGATTTTTCTCTTTTACTGGAGCCACACAAGATTTTCAATTAAGTAATATACCTAAGGCTCATTTTGAATAGTTTTCAATGTGTAGTTAATCTGATGGAGGAATTACTAAGGGGAGATTTTACTTTTCTATAGCTAAGATTGGCAACAAAAAAGGCACCATAGTCTGCAGACAAGTGGCTTGATCAGAGGGATTTTCAAATACATTCTGCAGTGTCCTAACATTGTTTGCATCCAAGCCAGTGGGAGCATTATTTTTGACATCGCTAGAATAGATTAGACAAGCAAGGAGCACTTTGTAAAATTCCTGTTTTTATTTTTTTCTTTTACTATGGTCGCATGTTAGGCTATTGCATGCACTGTGATGTAGCATTTTTAAGTTGTAGTGTTTTAAGTGTTTTTGCCTCCTTGAGAAAGTTGATTGAGTGTCACCAGTTCACTTTTATCAGAGAGCATAATCACTCACTTTCAAAAGTTTAGAAATAACCTCTGAGAGATTTGCATTTATAATCAGTAGGTAATAGTTTTCCTTTGTTTTACCACAAGGGATGCTCTTCTTGTTTCACCATGTCACCAGCTTTTATAGGTCTTTGTAGCTGTGTTTGAACATCCATTTGAAGTTAAACCTGAGGAATGTGACAGTGGGCATCAACCTTGCAGAAACATGACTTGGGAAAGTCAGATTCATTTTAAGTTTTCTTGATATAAGAATTGACAAACAAATGTTAATCACAAAAGTTTAGCAAAGCCTTAGAATTTAGAGACATCTGTACACAAGAGTAACTCTGCATATATTAGCAGCATCAGTGACCTTTTATGCATAGCGGCTATCTTGGTTTGTACAAAATCAGGGTCATAGGAAGGGAGATTGTCCAATGCTGTACTGAAATCACATATTTTTCAAACTAGCAATTTAATTAATTTTCTCTTTTCCATTTCATTTTGGCTGCAAAAGAGATACTTGGTGAGTATTTTTCTTCTTTAGTACACTTGTTGGAGGAAAATAGCTTGAAAAAATTCCATGATCTCATTACCAATCCCTAACTTTTTATAAGAGTCTTCAACACAATCATTGTCTTTGAATGCAAAGACATATTGAAAGGAAAGAACTTTGCTAGGATTTAGAAACCTTCCCTTCCACCCTGGCTTTGAGATAAAACTTAGAAAAGACATGAACCTGAAGCATGGGTGTAATGATCTGCTGCATTTCATGGATGCAGCGTACGCACTTCCACATGATCAGAAGGAGTGAATGGAGTGCCAGGAAGAGTGGAACTCAAGCTCTCCCAAACCTCTCCTGCCTCCTCTCTAGAGGAGCATTGGAAGACAGCCCCTCCTCCTGTCCTCTTTGGCATCTAGGACTGCATAGCCTTGGGCTTGACCCATCTTTCAGAAAGGCTGCCCAGTTAAGAGTTTGAATGTATTTGCTGAACAATGGTTACACTGTGAAAATTGAGAAAGCAGCAGATCAATAGTTGCTCCTAAATAATTACAGTTCCCAGCCAACAAATCACCAGTTGCTTACCCATTAGTTTCCAAGTATTGTCTCCAAGTTTCTTTTCAAATCTCTATATCACAGGGCTCATCTTACAGAGACCTTGCCATTATTATGGAATCATACACCATGGCCTCACCCAAACTCTTCCTAGCTCTGATGAAGCAGTTTACAGAAAATAATACTTAACACTTTTTCATCCAGAGATAGTTACGTAGGACACACAGAATCACAGAATGGCCAGGGTTGGAAGGGACCTCAAGGATCATGAATCTCCAATTGCCCTGCTACAGGCAGGGCCACCAACCTCCATATTTAATACCAGACCAGGCTGCCGAGGGCCCCATCCAATCTGGCCTTGAACACCTCCAGGAACGGGGCATCCACAAAACAATTGCTCCTAAAACAGATTTCTTACTGACTAGATCTGCAATTTTGCCCATGGGTCTGAAGACACTGGCTAAAAACTATGCTGTCCCATAAGTATGCAGAATTCTACATCTTGCTATTTCCAGCTTCAAATTTCTTTCCAATCAGTGTGGTATTTTCGTGCTAAGAAATCCATTGATACTCATCGAAAAGGTATTTGTGCTTGTTTTTGAACGGTTACAAAGTAAGAATGAACATATATATTAATAGTTCACTTCTGTGCAGAACTGTTTTTCTTTGTTTCTTACAAAGAGTTTGAAAAATTTGAAAAAATTGAATTTGCAAAATTCGGAAAGCAAGACGGATCTTCCACAGAGCTTAAAGGGAATCATGACCAACTTGAAATCTAGGCAGTTTACAGCCTGGTCTGTATATGGCTTCATGTTCTGCTTATATCTGAAAAGCCTGTGATTTAGTATCATATTTTCTGTTCTTTCCAAAGCATCCTTGTCTTTTGCCTAGTGTTGTGTAAGAAGTCCATTAAGAAGGGAAAAATTTGCTTTGATGGACACAAAAAAAAAAGATTATGCACAAAATGTTTTTAAGAGGAGACAATAAAAGAAAGCAGAGGAAATATTCTTTCTCATTTCATTTTTAGTGAGAGTGGGAAATAAAAAATGTAATAATAAAACCATCATTATTAATAGGTCCTTTTAAACTAGAAACTGATCTGAAATTTTGATTTAGGGGTTTAATAAACCCCAGTTGAAAAGCTTTGCACTTAAGGCAGTTTTGCACTACAAGTATTTTATGGGACACTGAGGTGTATGGATACGTTGTGGTCACTGTGGGGATATGGAGCCCAATGCTGTGGATAAATCTGAGAAAAGCTGTGTAATTTATTGGCAATAGCCTCGTGCAAACCTCTGTACTGCCACAGCTAACCTGCTACTGGTGCTCAGCCTGGCTAGTTGAATGCACTGTCTGCATCACAAACTACAAGCTCTGGAAAGAGTCAGTTTGCCAAATCAGGAACAAAATCAAGAGAATTGCTTAAAACTCCCTCAGAACACATAAAATTATTATTTCCTGCTGGACCTAAGTAACAATGTGTTTTTATCAACTTTTCGTTAAAAACACAGCATCATTAATTTTGAATTAATACTTAAAACAGACGATGCCAGCCGTATTGTTAATTTAAACAAGAAACTTATGTAATTCTCTGTAAATACTGTTGCTGTTTGATTGTTCTGTACCGAATGAATGCAACTAGATATTTTACCTTCTTTTAGGCCTCCCCGACCTGTAACCAGCATGAACGACACACTCTTCTCCCACTCTGTTCCCTCAGGAAGTCCCTTTGCCAACAGAAGGTGAGTTGTTATTTTAATTTATGTTAAATCACTAGATGAGGGTGGTAGAGGTTTCCACTTTTGATTTCCCTCCACAAAGAAGGCAAAATAAAATTAGCAGATGTGAGCAGAAAAATACGCAGATATCCAAGTGGAGAGATGGAGAAGGGGCACTCCAAACTCCTCACAATTGAGTGCAGAGCTCTGGTTCTTATTTGGACCCTCAAGTTCTACTAAATCTGCTCAAATGCAACTCAGTAATCCGCTGACAGAGGCTGAAAATGGGCCTCTGTAGACATTTTGTAGATGTTAAAGCAATGTGGGTACAGAAGTTGGGGCATACCATTACCTACTAGGAGTGATTGCATCATACTGCAAGATGTGATATAAACAAAGGGAAAATGTGTTGATTCTTACAACATCGCAAGGCATCCTTCTGTTAAACCATTCAGATTTTCTCTAAAGATTACAAGAGAGAAAAGACTGTCTTGGAATGTGGTGAGTGTTTGGGGAACAGTACAGAGAGGGGCAGTCAGCAACATTAATCCCAAAGAAAAGGTGCTTGCAGCTGAGTGTGTACATTTTGGCCCAGTATTTTGGCTCATTATGTCCAAAATACATATGTAGCATTTGCTGGCTTTTTCACCCAATCTCTGTGTAAGCTTACCAATGTACATAGATGAAAAAGTGGCAGAAAAATAACATCTTGCTATACTGGGGAAGATGAGTGCTATGTCTTCCTCAGGTGCATTTTGTTGCCTGGTCCTTGCTGTATTTGTCAGTGCTTCAGTGTTCCCTAATAACCAAACACAATCTCTGGGTATGCGTGGATACCTTTTCTAACAGAATAGAAATCCTCAGTGTACAACACTGAAATGTCAAAGTAAAGATGTATGGTTACTACTTCGATTTATGGACTTCAGTACTGGGAGCTATAAACTGTAAACTCTCATTGTTATCTTAGTGCAGAAGGCTGCTGGGTACATCTGAAATGCTTTTTGAAAGCCGGTCCCAAAGCAGCCCCTTAGTCTGCTGCCTGCACAAACAATGTGACTGCAAATGCAAATTTGTTTCTAGAGTTGGCATATGTGGGATTTTATGTTCTGGAGCAAGGCAGAATAATCTTATCTGTGGCTTCTCCAAGACAGGTCATTAAAATCAGTGCTCTCTAAGAGTATATAGCTGTTGCTTCTATTTATGCCCAGGAAGTCCCTTTCAAAAGAAGTACGCTTTGCCATGTATGTCAGCAACCTGCAGGAATAATTACAGCACAGTTTTCTGTGCAACATTTATTTTTTTATATGTGAAAAATTCCTGATAATTTTACTTTTGTCTTCTTCAGTAGTTCAGCTGACTGCCTAAATGTCAGGATTAAATGTAGGTAATCTCTGGGCCATTAGAATTATTTTCCTTCTGGAGGAAGAACTGATTGACGGAGAATCCTCTGAAGGCAGGAGGCAAAACCCACAACCATGGGTACTCAGACTAAGCATGCAGTATGATGTCCTTATACCATGAAAGTTTCCATGATACAATGGTTGGTTCTGGCTTTTTTTTTTTTTTTTTAGCTAACAATTCTGTGATATATTAAACAATTCTGTGTAATAAGTGCTATTGTAACTTTTGTTTCACTTCCCTAACTGCAATTTAAGAGCTTCACCTTATTGTCATTATTTTAACTCGTATACATTTCAATTGCATTTATTTATTTAGAAAAAAAAGTAACAAACACCTACAAGCTATCAAGTCAGTGTTCTTTCTAAGTGGTTATAAGTTGCATCTATTTTGAAGAATTCACTGTGAACACGCTATTGCCTGTGCTTACTTTCTGGAGTATTAACAAGGTTTCATTGTTTGAATCATTCAGGTTACTTGGGGGTATAAATGTAGCCAGTCCTGTGGCTGATGAGCATTCTCTTATAAAGCTGTATGTAAATCAGCTTCACAACAATTCACGGTCAGTATGAGAGCACTAACCCACTAACTGCCGTAGTTCTGTAGCTCATGCACTAAATCATTAGCAATTCTGCTCAATTACTAAAGATAGTCTTTAAGGAAGGGCTCTGGCGGGCTGGAGGATTTCTTATGGCTCTAATTATTCTTTTGATTAGACTTCCTGCTGGCTGTGGGCTTTGCCAACTTTCCTTGCTTTCGCACAGCACTAATCTTTCATTTCACCTTTTCACACAGGATTAATATTGTGCATCTGGGGGAAGTTGGACACATTGTTTTTGAAAGCCAAAAAATGCACCTCCATGTTTGCATCTTCAGTGCATGACTTCCCGGGTGTATTCCTGACAGAGGCATGAAAGAGGCTCGCAGAAGAGTTTGGAAACGATTCCAAGTCCCACAGCCAGCCTGCCCTCCCTTGTCCACAGCTCTTGCTGCTGAGAGTTAGCGGTCAGCAGTTTGTGCTGCTTGCCTGTAACCCTCCCTGAACCACTTTGCTTTGCTTTTCAAAATGGCCAAAGAGAGGCAGGTGTGTATCCACTCCTGAAGTTAGTGAAAACCTTCCATTTCCTCAGGGAGCTTCAGAGGAGGACCAGTGCTTCTAGCTGATGCTCTTCTCCCAACATTCTCTCTCATTGTAGTGACCTGTAGGGAGAGCCAAATTCATGTTATGTAAAAGTACCCAACTGGATAAGAACAATTTCCCAAGTTTTTACTGTGGAGTGTAACGGCCTTTCTTTTTTTCTTCTTTGATTAGTGCATGGGATTAGCTATAATTCAATGAGAAAGTACTGAGACAAAGGTACTTTTTTCCTAAATGCCAACTTCTTCAATCTGTATTAGACTAATAACAGTATCTTCGTTCGTTCTTGTAGGTTTTACTGTTATTATTGCCCTGGGAGAATCAGGCCTCATTAGTGGAAGCTCATCCTCTCATACATCAGAGAAACAGACTTTGACAGCCTTGTTTGCAGTTCTGCTGATTTCATATTAAATGCTCAGTGATTCATGTTATAATAAAAATTGTACAAACCTAGGGTAGAATTTCTAGCTGAACATAATCAAGGGTAAATCCGCTGTCTGTTTTCACTGCAGACAACTTATGGTTACTTTAATGTGTGTTGCAGTCTAGTTTAGTGGTTTTAGATAGCTTTGAAGAAAGTTTTTATGTAATTGGATAGTTTATGCAAAAGAGAGTTGGCACAAACTTTCATTTGTAGCATTCCTGTGGTATTTGTTTCAGATAGCTGCATTCACATAAGAGCATTGCCATTCACCGCCAGTCTTTCTCTGTAGCAGGAAATGCTGCATACAGCACCCAGTCACTCTGCTGCTAGAAATGATTATGGTAGCATAAATGCAGCAAACCATGCTCTTCATTTCTGAATTCTTGGATGGACAAGGGAAAAGGACTGGGAAGAAGAATCTTATTAAAGAGAAGATCTTTGATAACTAGCAAGTATAATGATAAATTGTGGGAACAGCTGAAAGGAGACTAAACATGAGATGTTATTTGCAGATTAATTGAGCTTTGGGTGGATACACAATTATTCCAAAGCACAAAGGAAGTCAGATTTATGCTTTCCTTGAGATGCTTCTTAGTTTCTTCAGTCCACTTCTCCATCACAGTCTGCTTGCTCTGTTTGAGCCATGATGTCCATGAGTGAGTGTTAATGAGAAGTTTGGCGTAACAATTGCCTTCCTTTTAAATTTACACCGTGTGCAAATTGGTATCAACAGTACAGCATGCTCAGCTGAGTCCTTTACCCCTGTCTGTACAGCTTAAGAACTTTAAAGCACTTATCTTAGTAAAGAAGGAACAAAAAATCACCGATCTTCTCCCAAATACCAAATGATAGACGTTTGTTGTAATGACAGCTAATAAGTGACTAACACTGCAAGAGCTGGTTTGTTTTTACCCTGGCTAATATTTTTATTTTTTCTTAATCTCACACTTATTTTTGTGATCTCTGATTAACTAGAGGGCAGCAGAACACTGCTGCAGAGTAGCCATTGCCCTTAGAAATTCAGTGAGCTGAATGTTTCAAGCCAAAACAGGTAGATTGAGCATTGTAGAAACTTCTGTCTAGTCAAGAAGTATAACTCTATCCCTAGCTGAATTGACAATGTCTTCCCTATTTGGATTCTTTTGTTCCCCAGCTGCGGTCTATCACTAGCATAGTAATGGATACAACCTCTTTCAGTCTTCTTTAAACTATTGAATTACAGAGTTTGAGGTAGGATAAGGTGACACAGAATGGCTTTTCTTGCATGTTTTTCAGCGCCCCCTGACAGCTGATACATTTAGTTCTTCTGAAGATATAATCAACTGGAATAAATGAAGTGATGCAGTACGTTCCAGTAAAGTTGAAATTAGTAATTCTGTGGTAGACAGAAAGAATATACTGTGATATCAAATGCCCATAGCCAATGAGAAATTGAGTGTTATTTAATACTGAGTCAGTGTGGATGGTGCCTTCTTTGAATTCCAGGTGGATGTGGAGCACTGAGAGATGTTTGCACAGTATCTCTGGAGCATACTGGTTGCCTTTGTTGACCACATTTCTATGTCTGAAGAGCGTTGTAAACTTCAACTGTCAGATGCCTTTGCATGTCGTTTTCAGGAAAAGATGAGAATCCTTCTTGGATTTTTTGGCCAGTGTTCTGCCTGCTAAAAGCAGGCTAAATGTCTGGCTGTTTCAGTGATCGGGTAGGCTCTAAAGAGAGTATAACTTTTTCACAAATCTCCTTAGGTGTACATCTTTATAAACATCTGCCCAGAGATGAAGGCCTTATCTCTTAGTTTGGGTAGGAAAACATTCTTCAGCAGCTCATTGCAACAGGAATGTATCTTAGAAAAATGTACTCTAGGTTGTTGGATCCAGACAAATTCACTGTGGTAAAAATAATCTTTGTGTTATTAGCTGTATTTTGGGGAAATTATGGGGCATGTAGGAGGCTGTGGGAGACAAGGAAGGGCAAATGTAATCTCTTCCAAAGAAGGAAACAACTGAAGGTGGAAATGGACAAAAAGTCAAAGAGTTGTGCAAGTAGAAGCCTAACCTTGGTATCCAGCAATACTGAAATTATGAAAGAATTAGTAAGTTCCTGAAGGATAATAAACTGATGAGAAATAGCCAGCATAGATTTGTCAAGAAGAAATTATGTCAAACCAAATTGATGTATTTCGTTGAAGGATAACTGGTCTAGTGGGTAAAAAAGAAGCAGCAGATATGATACAGCTTGACCTTAAAAAGACTTTTGACATAGTCTCTGTATGACACAAAAGTACCCAAAGGAAATAAGAACGTAGGGAAATTAGTATAAAGTCAGCGCACAAGCGGTTGAAAATTTGTAATTAGATTTACAGAAGTTTGCTATCATTCTAGGAGGATGTATGAGCTGGGATTCTTAAAGTTCTATCTTCAGTCAGACACTGTGCACTATTTCTTGTAATGACCTACCTGGAGCAGTATTGTGAGTGTATGCAATTTGTAGATGGTACAAAGGTTGAAACAGTTACGGAGAGGAGTGCTCAGAGAGCAATTTCTAAATTAAAAAAGCAGCTCAATTGCAGTGGTAGTAATTGATGTCCAAATGATTTGAAATCAGTTAGAGGAAACTCAGTAATTGTAAGTGCTATAGCAAGGAAGCAAATAATCAAATAAAACATGGAGCATAGTTGAATGGACAGAAATATTTTGACAGAGGATCTACAGTTGCAGTGAACCACAAACTAATTGGGGTCAGCAATATGATTGTTAGAATGCATCTCACTAGGACTAGGACTGAAAAGTCATTACCCAGAGGTGGTGGCAGGTTGCACCCTACGTAGGGCATGGTACTGGAACAAACGTGTTACTGAGCATGTCAGAGTTCAGCGGAGATGCACAAGTATCAAAAAAGCTTAGAAAATACAGCTCCTAAGAAAGGATTGGATGCTCATACTTTCAGGATAACAAGGTGAGGCCATTTGTCATGTTTGTTCATCGGTTCCTCCACCCTAATTAAGTTGCTGCTGAAGCATAGGACAGTTTATGCATGATAGAGGGGACATCACAATGTGCTGTTAGAAAGCAAAGCTTGAAATCTTCCCTGCCGATTATGGCAACAAATTTATCTTTAACACATTCTGTATCTCCTTAAGGCATTTTCCTTTTGTAACTGGGAATAAAACACTGAAAAAATGTATCCTTCTAGACAAAATGGAGCATACTTTCCTGCGTGCACATTACTTCTGTAGAAGCACAGCACACATAAACAGCATGCTGATGGACATAGAAACTAGAAGCAAGTTGTTTTGTTGTTTTTTGTTTGCTTGTTCTGTGTTATATTGCATTTCACTGAGCTCTCTTTCAGATTTAGTATAAAACAATAGGGCTTGGAGTCCTGCGACACCTTTTAGTGCCATGTTTTTCAAAACTCCATGAATAACCTTGGTCTCCCATAGCAGTGGGAGAAGGACAACATTTCGTCTTCGAGAATTCCTTATTTATCCCAGCGTTAAAGTTTTGCTCTTCAGTCCATCAGAGCATCATGTATCATATTTATGCAAAATGATCTGCCTATACACACACACACATCTGGAAGCACAGGTGCATACATGCTAACACACAGGTCTTCTGATCAAAGATACTTACAGTAATGGTAGCCAAACCCCAAAATAGATTTTAAAAGCAAAAAAGTAAAATATATTTCTATTTAGCTGCCTACAGCCAGAAGTGCCGTAAAAAGAAAAACTAATATTGAAATTTCTCTACTTTTGGCCAGTCTTATTGGCCTTGATAATAGAAGTGGTAGTAGTATGTAAATAATGCCAATAATAGGAATTTGCTTATTAGCCTGGTGAAGGAAGGAACTAACTTATAAAGTTATTAACATGGATATTTTTGTATTGGAAAAGATGCAGTTACTGCAATCCATTGAATACAGTAATTAAGAAAAAAAGTGGCATTTTGCAATTGGGCAGTTGAGCTTTGATGAATATTATGTAATATGTATATTTTTTAATCAACAGAAAAACAATACTTCTGAAAACAGAATTGTTGTGTCCCATTACTACATATAAATAAGCAGATTTCCATAGGTTATTGAATCTGCCTCATGGCAGGCATGGAGAAAAACAATTTAGCTGTTATGGGGAAGTTTTACCAACTTGGAGGCTGCATTTCAGTATTTACATCATACTCTACCTGCAAACTGAGAGAAGTATGTTTTGTTTCTCTTTTCTATAGTGAAGGCTTTATAGTTTTGCTTTTCAAGAACAGGAGGGAAAGCTAATTCTTGACTTCACATTTCTGAAGTTTTCTAATATTTCTTTAAAGCTCTGTGTTTGTTGTTTTTTTCTTTCATTCAGTCTAGGCTTCTTGAATGAGTTCCTCCAGATTGTTCTGTAATAAATGGTAGGCTTCAGTGATTACCTTCTTCTTAGTTCTCCTGTCTTATTAACTAGCTCTCCCTCCAAGAACACTGAAGTAGAGCAGAGCAAACTGCTGGCTAGGGCTGCTCCAGCTTTCTTGAAAGGCAAAGGGTAAGTTAAAGAGAGAGTATGTTCGTAGCTTGCACTAACACAGCTAAAACAAAAACTTCTTCTTACTTCCCCCTGTTTTTAATATATTCTGTAAATATATTTCCTGATAAGATGCTAGCAACCAATTAACCCTGTGAGCTCTATAGGGCATGCTTAAGTGTATTTGTGTGCACCTGAGCGCGAGGTCTTGATCAGACATTTCCAAGCAAATCCAGCTTGTGATTTCAGTATGTTAATAATCTGTGTAACAGAGATATATTTGATGTATTTAAACTCTACAGAATATAATGAAACAAATAGAGCTGACCTTGCAATCTGCTTTATTTTAAAATAAATGATTCTGCATAGCCCCAGTCCCTGGCCTGATGTGGCATTTCACCAATTTCCATGGCTGGCTCTGTACCTGAGTTGGGTTCTACCATCCTAAGCCATTAAATATTTAATATGTAACTTACAGCAATAACAAAATAATTTCTGCACTTGGTATCTTTTTTCTAAGAGCTCTTAATTTTTCGTTCCTACATTCTCATTTCGCAATCTCATTTGCTCCTGCTTTCTCTGTTTATTTCCCTCTGTCTGTCCGGACTGCACCCTCTCTCCCCGACCCCGTTCCAGGTTACAGTACAGCCTCGATGTTGCAGACAGGCTGGCCGATGAACATGTGCTCATTGGGTTGTATGTCAACATGCTGCAGAGCAACCCCGCACGGTTAGTGCAGGTTTGGCACTTTGGGGTGATCCAGGAAAGGGACGCTGGTCGGCCACTTGCTCTCCTCGTGGCTACCCATGAAGCAGCTTTTTATGAGCACTAACCTGAAGGGAACGTGTATGCTTGTGGGGTATGTCCTCCCGGAGCTGCTGAAGATATTGCTGGTAGCAAGGTATTGCAAATAAGTACTTGAATAAAAAGTGACTTCACAAATTGGTTTGGAATGCTACACTCCAGTCAGTGAGGAACTTGACAATGGTAACGTGTTCACACAATTACTTGAATTTGTATTTCCAAGACAATAATTTTTAAGATGATACATAATTCGTAGCTTCAGCTTACCTTGATAATAAAAATGGCAGTAGTATGTAAATAATGCCAATAATTGGAATTTGCTTATTAGCCTGGTGAAGGAATTAATCTCAATTTTTACTTATGCCAGGTGTTTTTACATTTACCTGATTTCTGCTTTGTTTATGTGTATCTTGTATATATATACACACACCTTATATTTCATTCAGATTCAGGTATGAAAGGTTTTTAAATGGGTGCCTTGAATGTAGTTCATTATTTCTGAGGGAGGGACTATGGAGCACAGGGCTCCATGCTATTTCTAAAGTCATGTGCTGTCCTAATGCTGGTGGCTAATGGCCTCACAGCTGTTCCTACTGCTACTGCAGAGGTTTTCCCAGGTTAGAAACTCCCTGTATACTGTTATACGTAGAGAAGGCAATAAACAGCTTCTTTAGAGAGGGTGAATGCAGTGGTTCTCTGCAACCTTAGAAAATTGATTTCTGTGTGTAGCTCCTGTTGAAAATGGTAACTTGCCATGTAGCTGTGCCCTGTGGAGCAGAGAATCTGCATTTGTTGTTCTGGATCTGCTTCTTTACTCTGTATCCCACTAGAATTTGCCAGAGGGGAGAAAAAAAAAAAAAAAGCTGCATTTTAGAGAAGAAAATGAAAACCACTTCCTCAAAACAAAAACATTTTGAAAGGGGATCAGCAGCACTTTCAGAAAGCAAGCCTGTTTAATAATATTTACAGAGCGGCCGTGAAAACAAGCTGCTGGGGCATTCAGAGCGGTCTTTGCCCACTTATGATTGAAGAGAACAGGAGGAGATTACCATTAGGTCTAGTTTGACAGAGGAAGGAGGAAATGTTGCCCTGCCTTCCATGAGTGACTTACTCAGTAAGGTGATTCAGGAGGTCCACATAGACTGGACCTGGTTTAGAGTCATTTTTGGTGGTGTGCTACTGATGCCATGCCTGTGATTGATTTAGCTTCTGAGAGGATCACCAGTGAGATCCCATTTGAGCGTCCAGCCTCATCTTTACCTTCTTCAACTTCTAAATTTTATCCAGTACTTCAGTACTTCCAGTACTTCAACCTGTTCCTTCAAGCATGTGGACCCACCTCACCAAGTCACAGTACATATTTGTATCCAAATATGCACATAAAATTTATGTACCATAGCATCCTTAAAACGTCATGTTTTTAAAAGAATGAATGGACAGTGACTGGTAGTGGCATTAATTACTGGAATAACTGATGCAAAGTATAGTACATACAATCTCATTACCAACTTTAAATCACTGCAGTCACAACATCCTCAACTAGGAACAATCTCAATCATTTATATGAGATACCAATTAGATTTTGACAGAAACATAACCGAGAGGAGCAGCAGTCTCTGTCATGCATCAAACCATGCTGCATTGTCAATTTCTGCTCAGCTGCAGTGAGACTGATAATAGTGGATGGTTACATTTTGGTTAAGATGGGAAGAACAAACAAAATGTCACCAGGAGAGGAAGGTGAGTTCTCTGCATCGTCCGGGGCAGCATCTTCAGGAAACTGGAAATTCCATCTGTCCTGGTCCCGACATGACTTGATGCATCTTGCTCAAAACCCATGCAGCTGTGTTAGGATGGTGTTGAGTTCAAGATCATTGATACTGCAGCTCAACATGTGGTCACTTGAGTGAAGCACACAGCTAACTGTAATCAGGTAGCTCTGCAGCTAGCCAGCTCAGCCTTTGAGTCTTCCTGCAACATACTGTGTATGCAAACCTCTATCTGCCACAGCATGCTTTCAGGTGCTGCTGGCATCTGTCATTGAAAAGAGGAATGATTGGAGGTCGACCTCCACCTTAAAGACAAATACAAATACACTTCGTGAGCACAGTACATAAAAGTGTTATTGACAGCTATAAGTTGTGTTTCAGAACAGAACAGGTTAGATTTTTAGATGATGACTCTGGCTAATTTATAGTAGCTAACGATCAGCTAATGATCCAGTATAGTCCAGTTAGTGTTTTTGTCTGTTTAAGCATAGCTAGTATTCGTATTTGGTTTTTTGAATTATTTTTCAGTGCTTATCTTTGTCTTCCATCTGCAGTTACTTGACACTGAAACGAGAGAAGTACAAGCTTCCTTTCCATCTCTCATAGGCTAATAAGCTACTTCAGGTTTTATTTAGATCCAGTACTGCAGGGCAAATTAAGAAGCAAGATAAAGACTATTTCATTATTTATAGTAACTGTATGGGTAAAAATAGCACCCCTTACCCAGATGCTTTGCTTATTTTATTCTTAAAGTGTGTTTTAGAGTGTAAAACCAATAGATGATATTTAATTGTGTTCGTTTTTAATGTCTGATTCTGAAAGAAAAGCCTTTAGCTGCGCCTCTTTGTTCTCGTAAGTTAGAGTTTCTACCTAGTTTTGCATATCAATTTCACATATTCCAGTCTTTCCTTTTAGTTGCAGAATAAGATAAGATACATTATGAGGAGGAGGGTATTTTTGTTCTGTAGAGAGCTGGCTTATGGTTTTTATGTTATGCTGTATAGGAATGTAGTGAGTCATATTTCTGTACTATAATAGTGCCATGTTATTCCATGTTATTTTAGAAGATGTTTATTACAGAAGTGTGCAGATGAGCTAACTAGCTAGGAAGGGTAGGCTCACTTTGAGCTAGCTGGGAGGAAAGTAAAGCGTATCTCTGGATCAGCTCAGCTTCACAGGCTTTCAGAATACTGGAGCTGGGTTTCTGCTTTAAGTCTTCCCATGAAAGAAGAAAAAAATCAGAGACGCTCTGATGACAGAGGAAATGTATAGGCACTGGGCTCCCTCGAGTGGAATTGATTTCTGCATACCTTATTGATACTGACATTTCTGTGGTGAAATATGGGTGATTCTAAAGTAAATCTGAGATGATACATCTCAGCTTTAAATGCTTGTAGACCAGAACAGTTTTGAAAGTCTCACAGGTAACAAGCATCAAAGTGCATTGATAGGTTGCAATTAGAACATTGTTCTTGTTGCACTAATACTTAGAAACCTAACATTGCTTTTGTCAGCATTTTTCATAGTATATTATTCATTTATTAACTAAGTGAAAGTTTGCATTTTATAGAACAAGAGCACACCGTGCAGGCCCTGCCGATTCCAATACTGCAAAACTTTCATGAGAGAATGGCAATTCAAAGACTTTTCAAACCATTGATGGCATATTTTTAAGAATACCAGGGATCGCTGGATCCGTAACACCCAGTGCACAGTGTCTGCTGTTGAACAGGCTAATTGAGCACATCTGAAGCATAGGAAATAGCCAAGGAGCTTGGGTGTCTCTCCTCATCCACAGGCTATCATTCCTATGCCTGGAGTTTTGAGATCTTTTCTCGTGGATATCCTTCAGCCTGTAAAGTATCAAACAGAAGAACAAAAGCCTGAACAAAAAGTCCTATTGTAAAGGGAATAGTATTGGTTATTTGTCAGACCAATTACTGCTGATAATTATCAAATCTTTAGAGAAATGGTCACTAATGAAGAAGCAGTGTTGAAACAACTGTGTAACTTTTTTTGCACAAGACTCATCAGCAGACTGTTTTTATGTGATGAGTCTCCTTTGAAAGGATGCCTGTAAGATTCTCTTGAGGATCCCACATTCTACACACATATTCGTAACATTTTAAAGCTTGTGTGTTTTCAGTGTATCATATTCTGTGAAATTGCTGAAATAAAAACAGAAGTGGATTATGGCAAATCTGAAATCTAAGACATAAAAGTATTGGCAGGCTAATGCTGCTGTACAGACCTCTGTGCTTAATGATCACATAGAATAGGTATATTTCGGAATTAAATATCTCTCAGACATTGAAATTTAATTTACAAAGAGTTGATGCCACTGATTTCTGGCATTCATAGGCCAAATTTGATGCACTGCTGCATCAATTTGATGACATCAGCCTACACATAACTGTATATCAAAGACATAAATAGGGAGTAAAAATCAAAAAGCAGCAGAGCCTTGATTCTTTCAGTGAAGTCATTGTTTTAGGAGTTAGCTCACATCCCAGAGCTGTGCTGCATATTGTGTTGTGCCAGCAAGTGGAACCATAATCTATTATTTTTCCAGGATGGATAATATAGTTGCACATTGCTGTAAAAAAGAGAATTGATGCTCAATGCTTGCTATTTTCACAGCCATCTGTTAGAATGTTATGTTTTAGTCATTAAGGAAAAATTAAAAATGAATTTTATTGTCATGAAATTAATCCTTATTACCTGGTTTGCACGATCGTTTGTGTCTGTAAGAGTTTCTTCTCCTTTTCTTTCTCTGGATGACATACTGGTACAGTAGGCACGAGTATGTAAGAAGAGCACTATTCATGGATTTAGAAAGATCAAAAAAACACCTTTGGCTTGAGTCTTTTCAGAAAGTAACTCCGTCGTATGTTGTCATCCTGCAAGAATCTGAGTAAGAGCAGAGTTAAGCTACATATGCAATAAAATAAGTTGGATAACTGAAACAAAAAAAAAGCACAAGCTTAGGTTGCACAGACCCTCTCATGCCTGACTTCTCATAGCTTTAGTGTTTTTCTGTACTTCATGTTTTTGGCCTCACAGGTTATTGTCAGAATGAGAGAAAGATGTTTATCTCTTTTCCCTTACCTCAGCAAGTCATAACAAATCCACATGACTCCCAGCTTTAGTTTAATGATCAATGAATGTCAACAGTTACTCATCTTTCCAACATAACTTCTAGATCCCAGTGGACTTAATCAAGCCAACCAAAAGATGCACACTATATTTCTTTGAGGTACCTGGGGATATGAACTCACTGAGAATTTTTGGGGGAAATATTTCTGTTTTCTTTTATATCTGCTGATTCTTCAGAAGCAGAACTTCTTGCTCAGAAATTATTTTCATCTGGCAGGCTTTTCAGGTTCAAGGTAAAATTTCTAGCAGAATAACAGGATAGGATGCCCATGCCCTTGTTTTGTGCACTCCTTTGAGATGTGAAACTCATTCTCCAGCAACAAGCTGTATGTCATAATTGGTACATGGGTAGAGAGGCACGTGCCTGTCTCCCTTCAGCCAAAACATCACACAGTTTCCAAGGCATCAGAAGAGAGGGCAGGCTTGCCTCTATCCAGGATCATCTGCAGGGCTGTCATGTTCCACACGGCAAAACATTCTTCTTACCTTCTCTTAGCAGCTTCATCTTCACTTCTCTGGTATATAGTGGGCATAATGCAATATAGAATAGTTTTGGTGGTTCTCTGCAAACTTCTAAAATGTTTAGAAGAAGTAAACGTTTTCACTGTATTAAGTTTTTCATGCTCTTCTAACTTAGTAATAATCTCCATTTAAAATAAGGACAGCTGGCAAAGGATTAACCTGTGAGGAGTATTTGCCTTTGATATTGTTAGAAAACGAATTGTAATTAGGTGCAATATTTTAAAGGAATGCAGTGTATTTGCTGGAAGTTCTTGCACTTTCTTAGCAATTTTTATAGCAGTTCTGTATGTGACCAAAGCAGACTGTTACAGTTGGTGCTACTGAACTCCTGCATCCTGGCAGCATGAGTTGGGTCCATGATAAAGCCAGTCCAAGGCTAGGATCAGTGGGGCACATTTATGTGGTTTTCTGAAAGCTTACTCCTAAATATCAAGAAAACAAAAATAAAAGAAAAAGCCTGATTATAAATTCCTAGATCAGTGGTTCTAAAGCTGATTTCTGTGAGAGCTTGGTAAGTGCCCTGCAAAGCTGCCCCTACGAATTTACTCTCCCACATTTCTCCTCGGCTCAATTAACATCTGCTGTTGTAAACATGTTGTCGATGTTTTGTTTCTAAGTTCTGTGATGGGGGAGTGTGAGTGGACAAAGTGGCAGAGCAGCTGCCGTGCGTACTGTGCGCTAACGTGTCTGCCCTCCTCCTCTCCCACCCTGAGCAGCGTGCTCGACAGCGCAAGTCGCCTGGATGAAGAGCACAAGCTGATCGCCAGGTATGCAGCAAGGCTGGCAGCAGAAACTTCTTCATCAGTAAGTGTTTTAATTAAAGGGAGGTGCTTTCCTTCTGTCGTGTTCCAGGGGCTTGGCAAGATCGGGGAAATTATGTCTGACAAGCTCCATGGTTAATGGGTTGTATTTCACTATCCTTCTCATCAGATGTTGTTATATTTTATGAGTAACATTTTATTTAAGTCAAAGAATTCACATATTAATGCATATAATCTATATACTAATGTAATGGTACTTAAATAAGTACATCAAAGGGAATCTGACACTTTAAACTCAGGCAAAACTGGAAAATATTGTCTGGACAAGCTTTGGCTAAAGGTTAATGATTTACTGCATTTGAAAAATGAGTGATGAATCCATTTTACTCTTTAGTTCAAATATCACTACCACCAGGGCCTTAAGTGCTCAGGATTTTAAAGAGTGATCTCCAGCAGGATGGCCATAATGACCCACTGCATTAGCCCCGGCTCTCATTTTCATTTCAGAGCAGTGATTATTCTGCTCTGTGTATCTTGAGACAGAAGGTAGTGACAGGCTGAAACCTCACTAACTCTGTTAGAGAGGGAAGTGGGAGCCTAATCGAGGTATATAAAATCTTAAATGGCATAAGTAAGGTCAGCCTAGTTACTTTTTTTCCATCTCAGCACATTTGGTAGAACAAGGAATCATAAATGATAGTTAAGTGAAAGGCAGCCGGTCCAGGATGTCAGGAAGCATACTTTCACACCGAGATTTACACTGTGGGGTCAATTGGAAGGGTGAAGCCAGGCAGTGCTCTCGATGTGAGGCCACCTCATGCAGCCATCATTGGTTGGTGCAATTTCTCTCTCGAGGAGTGGGTTCAAGGGTTGTGGTCGACCAGCCATCCCACAGCAGTTCCTTTCCATGGTGTGACACACAGCACTCAGCTCTCAGGCAGCCTGCAGTTGACTATTATTGAAGGACTATTATTGAAGTAATTTATCATGGGGACAAAATTCCCTACTGGTAAGGTCTCTGAGTAGGAACTGGTAGAAATCAGGTGTACATAACATGTTCCTTGATAGAAGGGAGAGGAACTGAGGAAACAGTACTTAAGTAGCTTTTAAATAGAGCTGGTCTGAGTAAAATCAATGTATTTCTCTTTGTCAGCCAAGTGCCCATTTCTTTGTGCTCTTTGAAGAGACGAGACAAAAGAAAAAATGAAGGTTTCCATGTACAAAAATCTTTCAGCAGAGCACAAGAGTAGAACCAAGTTAGGAGCAGGGTAGGAATGTATAAAGCTTTGCTGGTGGCCATTCTGCTTTTTAAGAAAACATATGTACTCATAACACTGGGCACTGAGGAAAGTGACCCTGGCTCCCTCAATATCAGACACCCACCAGCCTGTCTTTATGCGCTGCCTTCCCTGGTTGTTGCAGTGTCAGTTTGAAAATGCACCCACAACAGAAAAGATAGCACAGAGCCCACTGACCACTGGGTTGTCTTCATCCTTTTTGAGGGCCCGTTCCTGCAGGAGGGATGTCTGGCATCACACAGAGCTGGTCCAGGCCTCACAGGGTTTGGACAGTGAGAAACGCTCAGATCGCAGCAGCAGCTCAGCAGAGGAACCTTCATGGTCTGATTCTTTCACCCTCGTGTTAGACATAGAATCATAGAATGGTCTGGGTTGGAAAAGACAACCATGATCATCTAGTTTCAATCCCCCTGCTATGTGCAGGTTCGCCATTGACCAGACCAGGCTGCCCAGAGCCACATAAATGGATGTCTGATCAAAATTATAAAACTTTGTATGTCTGTGTGAATTCTTGCCTTGCACTGTCATTGATGCAGTGCTGAAATACTGGTGTGTGTACGAACAAACAAACCAGTAGTTGACATCTGCTGAAAAATACAAGAAAATAACATAGTCCAATAAAACTGAAGTGAATAATGCTTAGGTTAGTAAGAAGTAATTCAATTCCCACTTCATTTTATTGGGGAAAAAAGGGCTTTTTATTTCTGCAGGATTGGAGGGTGAGCTTTCAGAAGTATCAAGGAGCATATGGGAAAACTTGGCCGAGTGGGCAGTGCAGCCAGACTGAAACCTGGATGCAAAAGCCTTCAAACTGAGAGTAAAACCCAACTTTCAAGGGAAGGAAGCACTGCTGAAGTGGAAGCATATCCTCTTCTTTTTGGAGAGAGAAGCTGGTTTTTTGTCAGTGCCTTTCTCTTGTCTTTAGTGTCTGTACTGCAGCAGCTGCCTGCTGCAGCGCCATTCCCTCAGCTTTTAGATGGTGGAGCTGAGAAAGCTCCCAAAGGAAGGGTGAAAAGACAGGATGGTAAACACTCCATTATTTACTGTAGCACCTGCACTGCTCGCTAGCAGTGGAGCCATGCTGGTATGAAGCAAAACATGTATGCTCTCTGTATGTGGACATGCATGGTACTGTGTGTTCTGTGAGCAGTTCTCTGTGCTGAGCTCGTGGGTGCCCGCTGGCCATCCCTTGCTCAGCAGCTCTCCTTTTTACAGCAGCAGCAGGCACAGCAGAGAGGGGCGGCAGACATCTCCTTCACCATCGATGCAAACAAGCAGCAGAGGCAGCTGATTGCAGAGCTTGAGAATAAAAACCGGTAAGGATCCACAGCGTACCTGGTTTTGCTCAGCCCCATGTGTTGTGTGTTATTTTCTACCACCACTTCTGTGCTTTGTACTTAAACACACTTATGTGCCTTCCCCAGCAAAAAGCAGAGGGCACAAAAAGGTCCACAGAACATGACAAAGGCTTTAAGATCCCCAGCCACCCTCTTCTTTAATGAATGTCCTGTCAAATGACATGATACAATCATTGATACTTTATTTTTCACAGCTGCTGTTTGTTCAGGTCTTAAAAAAAAGCCCAGTTCTGTTTCAAAACCACATTAATTTTTATTTGGATCCTCTGTAGAGCTATAACACAAAACGATAAAAGGATTAGTCCTCCTGGTAACGATATGCTCCCCTGCTTTTATTTGTGAAGAAGATGGTTAAAGCTCCCCAGAACACAATTTGCCTGAGAAAGGCCTGCAGAAAGGTTAGCAGCAGGTGAGGGCACTGATGAAATGAGACACTGGGTTCAGATGTGAGTGAGATTGAGGGATAGTGCCCAGGAGAAATGGGCTAGCCACCTCCAACAGGAGTGACACCCATGTGCTGTCAGCAGAGTGTCTGGCCCTAAGTATCAGACTGCCCGATGTCGTGAGATGTATGACAGCAGAGCTCTGCTTTTACTGCTGGACTGTAAAACAGGACAGCCCAAACCAGATGGTTTCCTATTGCAAGCCCTGCATGGCCTTCTGTCATGGTATAATGAGCCACCAGCTCCAGTCTTGATTTGTCTTTCATAGTTGGAGTCCGCCTCCTGACCGTCTGGTACCCAACACGTTGTGCAGGAGAGAAAAAAATCACAAAGGTTTCAACCTTCAGCTGTGAAGCTTTGTGTTCGATCTCTGACAGCATTCCAGGGATGTCATGCCAGCCATAACAAGTCTTGTTAATGTGCTTCTCCATGAATCAGTGACCATTCTTGGATCTGTGCTTACTCTACAGTATATATACGTATATACTCAAGATGGGCAGATATTATTTTATTATTTGTTAAGTTGATATGGTACTAGAAATATTCCTGGGGAAGAAATAGAAAGGAGCAGTTTAATTAAGCATACAGTTATTTTGTGTCTGCTTCTGGCATTGGGGATCTTGAAGAAATGCTTCCCTTTTATTACAAAGTGCTGAATTTATTTTTTTTTTAAATATCCAGAGCTGCTTCTGTTGGCTGGAGCCCAGTCACTAAATCCACATTGGTTAAAAGCTGTGTACAGTCACATTTCTTCTCCCCCAGCTGTGTGTAATGAGCTGGTTTTGCAGAAAATGACTGACTTGTGGTCTTCTGCTTTTTCCCTTTCCCAAGAGAAATCCTGCAGGAGATCCAGAGGCTGCGACTTGAGCATGAGCAGGCATCTCAGCCCACACCAGAGAAGGCACAACAAAATCCTACCCTCCTGGCAGAGCTGCGGCTCCTCAGGTAAGTGCACAGCAGTAAAACCTCCAGCAGCTCCTCAGACAGAATTGTAGCAATTGAGGAAGAAGTATGAGATAAACCTGGCTTATGCTTTTGGGACCTTTTTTATATAAATATAACACTGTATTTTTTCTCCTATTTCAGTGCAGGCTGTGGTCCTAAAAGTAATTAAGTTTATGCTTTAAGCAGCATGCATGAAGAATCTCACATATTACTCATCTACATTAAATTAAGCCTGTGCATTAGTGTTTGCAGAGTTAGGCCCTTAGGTCATTTGGAATAAGTCCCCAAAGCCTTGTCCAAGTGTCATTAATCATATGGGGAAAAATGTTCTTCTGTCAGAGCAAATGCTTCCACAAAGACTTCTCATCTGTGCTAAAGTAAATATAGAGTTACATGAAAATACAGCCAGAGTTAGACATTAATTTTTGGAAAATTCCCCATGCTTTGAACTCAAAGGAAAGGTCAGTTCTCTTCATTGTGCATGACCAGGCTGCAGAGTTGTGCGCCATGCCATGTGAGGGCGGGGAGGAATAACGACATCTGCCGCAGCTGAGGACCTAGAGAATCATTTCTCACATTATCCCACTAAGCTAAAAACGTTGATACGGATGTGTCTGCTTGTTAATTAGGGTATTCTACACAAGTATGCTAATTGCCATATATGTCAAGTTGAAGAAGAACAATTGGTACAGATCTGTAGGCTCCCTGTATGTCCCAGAGTTCCTGTAGTGAGAATCAGGCTGGGAACTATTCAAAACACTTAATCTATTTAGAGAATAGAGTGTAAATCATTTCTTTCTAGTGAAACAATGCTAGATTAAGTTTTATTCCCCTCGCCCAAACAGCAGTTCTCTCATGAGAAGACTAAAGAAAATTTTTGGCCATGTAGCTCTTCCTCCTTGCACTAGAAATACTTCTGGTCCCTAATTCATAACTGAAGGAAATTACTGTAGAAAATTATGCTAAATTCTTTCTTTACAAATACTGTACAGTTTGTATTGCTACATTTTCCACACTAAAATATTTTTCTGTTTCACAAATACTTACATTTGCTTTCCAATCTGGAAACAAACAGCTTCTTGATTTCTGAGTGATTTTAGTATGTAATTACTCCTAGATATCCACAGGCAAAAGATAATTTTGTGAGAGTTTAAGGTATAAAACTGAGCACAGTGAAAATTGATACTCTGCACAAAAACATGCTAATGATGTAGCTCCTTCTGTGTATCAAGCTGAACCTCTATTTTAAACAGTTTTAGGAGGTCAGCTTTCTTCTATGTAGTTAATAAATAAAATTATTCTTTAAAAAAAAAAAACAAAACGATTGTGCAATGTTAGCAGATTGACTACTTAATTTTACATCTTTTCAATTTTGCCACACTTAATAAAACCTTAATAACCTTATTTAAATTTCCTGACGTGGGATGTCCCTAGGGCAGTGGTGCTGAGTTCCTTGACTACAGTATCTTTTCTGATTGAATATGCAGTGTCAGAAGCAGTAAGTAACTTTAAATCTGTGCATCTGTACACTGTGTTGTACCCTGCTTAGATCCTCTCTCTACACAGATTAAATCTAAAAACAAACAAACAAACAAAAAAACAACCAAAAACAACCAAACCCACAGAGGTATGTGCCTAGGATGTGCCACTTTGGATTACGTGGATATCTTACTTTTAATGGCAGTTTCTTGAACTCAGTAGCTTTTGTACAAATCATAGCATTTCCAGCCATTACATTCTTGGAAAAGAAGGTCCAACACAGGTAATTAGTCCTCCAGAAGAGGAAATACAACCTAGCAGAGTTGTTATCTTGTTGTCTTAATATACAGGTGAGAGATAGCACACATGCTAACCTGTAGAAATGAATGATATTTATATCAGTATCTGCTCACATATCTTAAATAGAAGTCTCAAATCAGAATTTCATGCCTCCTTAAATATGGGGAACATATTTAGTTTGTTGATTTTGTTCTTCCTTAATAGAACAGAATAGAATTGGACTAGACTAGTTCAGTTGGAAGGGACTCACGAAGATCGTCCAGTCCTACTCAACCACTTTAGGGCTAACCAAAAGCTCAAGCATATTAACAAGGGCATTATCCAAACACCTCTACAACACTGACATGCACTGGGCATCCGCCACCTCTAGGAAGTCTGTTCCAGTGTTTGATCACCCTCACAGTAAATAAATGTTTCCCAGTGCCCAGTGTGACCCTCTCCTGGAGCAGCTCTGCCATTCCCATCCTGCCATCAGTTCCCAAAGAGCAGAGCCCAGCACCTCTCTGCTTTCCCTCCTCAGGGAGCTGCAGAGAGTGGTGAGGTCTCTTCTAGGGCTCCTCTTCTCCAGACTGGGCAACCCATTGCTTTCAGCCTCTCCTTACAGGACATGCCTTAGAAGTCTGCTACCAGCTTTGTTGTTCTCTGGACACTTTTAAGTAACTTAACAGCCATTTTGTAGCCCTGGACACACAGTACTCTAGGTGAGGCCTTTAGGATAAAGTCATGTTTTACAGGTAGTACAAAGATAACAACATAGTGTTTTTATTTGATTTGCATGATAATGTATAAGATATACCCAAGATATACCTTTTTCAACAGTAACAGTTTTGGTTACATCCTGGCTTCCAGCAGGCAGCAATTCCATACTGTATTCATTTGGGGACCTCTCATACAATGCTGTGTCAGTGAAGCATGTGGTGCTGTACATCCCTGCGATGCACTGGAGCTATGCAGGATCAAAACTATTGCTGACTGTGGGGCACAGACTGGCTGCCACACATTAGGTGGCCCAGTGTTCACAGTGCCACAGGACTAGCACTGGACTTAGAGCCCAAACAGCTATTTTCAAGCAATTATAGTTCTGCTGTGTGATAGTCTTATGCTTGCTTCTGAAAAGGTAGGAACAAAGGCAGTTCACTGTGGTTTTCTGGCTGAATTTCTCAACTCTTATAGTACACAACACGTATCTTGCCCTGTGCAGTGCCCCTGCTGTAATTTCCTGCCCTTCAGGGCATGGCTTTAATTTCTCCTGACAGTTAGCGAGGTTATTGACTAGAGAGATTCACAGATAGAAAAATGAAATCACTGCCAGGCATTCCCACAAGGGAAAATGTACACAATCTTGAACCCCATTTGCTCTTTGGAGAAGGATCTGTGTCGATATCTGTCTTTTTCCTAATCTCTGTACTCAGCCTCACGAACATTCTCAGTATGAGGGAACTCCATAGCCTACACATAACCCTGCTTTCTAGGCACTGAACGTGGTTAAAAGCTGCTGAGGGCTAAGGTCTGATTGTATCTGCTTGTTTCTCAGACAGCGGAAGGACGAGCTGGAACAGAGGATGTCTGCTCTCCAGGAGAGCCGAAGAGAGCTTATGGTTCAGTTAGAAGGCCTCATGAAACTGCTGAAGGTAAGGAACTGCACTTGATACTAACACTTGATACTGCCCTTTCCTTTGACAGAGAGGAGAGACGAGTGCAGGATTCTGCAGAACTTGGCAATTTTCATGATAGAATTTGGCAACTTGGCTCTTTGACCTTCCCTTTCTTTCCTTTTTTTTTGCTTTTTTTTTTTCTTTTATCTTCAAATTCAAGGCTTTTAAATGATGACCAGATAATGGTGTTCCTGCAATAACAGATCATCGTTGTCATCTACTGCTAAATGGATGAAACAGTAGAGATAGGCTCCATACTATGGACTAAATAACACAGTCATTTGAATAACAGTATAGCACAATGCTATACAGTCCTGTTTTGCTCATTTGCAGAAGGATTTGACAGCATTTCTGGACTTCAGTCTATCAGTCTCTGAAAGTGCTTCCCAAGTAACACTTGATCATCTTCATAAATGTAGAAACAAGCCTGTGTTAACGAGGTGAAACATACCTCAAGAAAGGATCTCACTTAAAAGCTGAGGTATCAAAATATCAAAACATATGCACTTTTAAGAGAGGCTAGAGTAAGGTTGAAAGTGCATCTTTCTTTGAGTCTAGCTCCATTTTTCTGCTGTGCCTCAGCACAAACAATGCCGGAAATTCATGTTGAAAGGAAGAATTCTAAATGGCGTGAGAGTGTTTTCTTTTTTGCTATGCCAGATTTAATGAGCACGTGGAAAATTCAGTGCAGCTTGGGTCAAATGTGGCTCTGATAAAAGCAGAGAGAATTTCAAGGAAATCCATTAAGCAGCATGTATTTGCATTAAATGATGTTGGACCCCTTGAGTTATTTGCATCTCTTCTCACATGGTCTTCTGCAGCCACAGTGCATTGGTGACATGTGAGCACGGAGGCCAACCGAACACCCAGCAGATTTTTGAAAGTCCAGGATTAGATGAGATACTTTTCCCTCCATCCGTGAAATGCTTCGCAGCTGCAACTAGTGGTCAGGTCAGCCTGCTGTCATTGCACTGCCTGAACAAAAGGAACATAGAGCAGGAGGTTGCAGTAGCTTTCTGCACACTTTACACTGTTCTGTGTTTCAGACTGCTTAGAGATCAGACCATCACCTGGCCACTTTCTCAGCAGCTGTGGCTTTAGCTTAACTTTGTACTCCACATTTTTTCTTCTATTCCTCACTTATGTGCTGGTTAATCTAATGTGCTGATCCTCTTTTTCTTTAGGAAGAAGAATTGAAACAGGCAGTAAGTTGCCTACTTATTGGAGACCTCACTAACTCCTGAATGTGATTGTGTTCTTGTGATTTATTTTACTGATTTATTTTACTTCCTCTGCTTGAAATGTGTGCGTATTCTTTTGACCAAAATTAATATCTTGCATTTCTTTCACACATTATTTTCAAGTATGTTGGAGCGATTTTCATAATCAAACCCCTTAGAATGTGAGTCATGACTACAAGGAGTCTTGATCTTTTTCTCACTCTTCTAAATAAGGACATTTATTATATAAAAAAACAGGATGTGAAAGCGACCTTGCACATGAATTAAAGAACACTTCCACCACAGAAAATGTTTTGAAAATGTAATGATAACTTTGGGACTATCAGAAAAATGTAACTGATTTTACATTAGAACAATGAATTTGAAATTCATTCAAAACTAATTGAATTCATTTGAAATTCAGTTGAAAACTAATTGTTTTCTGTAAGCTAAGTTTGAAGGGGCAGTTTTAAACTTTAGATGATTTCATTGGTTTGGAGCTTTTTAGTATTGAAAAATATTTGGAAATAGTCTTGGAAAAATATTAGGCTAAAAAACACCCTTTTCAGACAGCAGTCTGATTTATAAGTCCAATAAAGAAGTGTTGCATTTTGACAAAGCACATTTCCTCCAGGTTTCATCAGCAGAAATACAGTTAAAAGTCTGAAGTTTTCTGTCTGTGATACAACATGCTGAGTTCATAGGCAGTACTTATCATATAGCTAGTGTTTTGCGTTTTGGCTAATTTTTATGAAGCATCAATCTGTGGCACCCAAAAATAAAATCTGACCAAATACTGATCTTTAAAGCCCCCCCATCCCAAGCCATCCTATGAAATATGACCTCTGTTTAAGAGCCATCAATATAGTTCTGCGTAACAGTGTTAAAAGGATCTTCCATTCACAAAAGAGAGGCTCCCAACATGAAGAGTTTCCCTATCATATAGAATGTTCACTGGACAGTGTAAGTGGAAGCTCATTTTTGGGCTATTGCAGGATATGAGTTTTTCTTCACGGAGTAATAGCCATGCTGAATACGAGGTGATGGTGCTCAGGAATTACTCTGAGTTTCCATGCAATTATACTCATTACACTGTGCCATTTCATGATCTGTTGAGAGAAACAAGATTAAATTAATTTCTGGATGAATTCAATTGGGATGAGCCATCTGGCAAATCATCTAACACTTATGAACTTTCTATTTCTCTGCTGCCCCTCCTTGAGAAAGGATAATGAGTTCTTCATGTCTGTGTAGCTTCTTCACCACCTGATGAGGCTGCAGGACACTTTCACATCTGTGATCACTGCTAGCCCCGGCAGAGGGAGCAGTGCACCAAAGATCCTGCTTTCACTGTGCCTTTTCTCCTAAGCATGCGTAGTGCGTAATGATGGGAAACCTTCCCCTGTCTAGTAAGGGTTAGCTTCAAATCCTTACTCCATTAACTAGAGGTGGTGAATTAATTAAAACACAGATTTTCCTAAAAGGCACCAAAACAGTGACAACTGCAGCCAATTACAGCATAAAACCTGAAGTCATCTACAATTTGGTGGTCGCTGTCCTAGCTTCTTTTTCAGCATGCCCTAGACCTCAGCTGGTATGGCTGGCTACCTCGGGAGCAATTAGGTGCTACATTTCTGTGTCAAATTAGCGCTGCTGATGGTCTCTGCAGGTTTCAGGAGCTCCAGCCCATGAAAACCACATTTTGCCTGATAGCCACTAAGTAGGAATAACACTTCCATCCCACAAATTTGGGCTGAGCTGAAACTAAGTAGAATAAGCGTTTATTTCTCTTTCATCAGGCATTCCCTAACACCCACCTATTTCAGCATTGTCTTCATTACTTCTGTATGATGTTGCCCAAATAATGTAAAAATTGAAAAGTTTTTAGCTAGACAGTGAGATCCAAAAGCTTCATTCCTTTATGTTTCACAAACACTTTGTTCAGAAACTGAAAGCTTCAGATAAGAAAATACTATTTTACATAAACACAAGGTGTCAGCCATAGCTGTAAAGCAAATGCAATGCTAAGCACTGGTGTGCAGCTTTTACATTTCCTTGTGGGAAAATTCCAGTGAAGAAGTACTGGCAGGCATCTGTTATTTTTAGTAAATAAAATGCCTATTATGAAGTTCATTCCTTAAATGTGACTTGGTTATAGGAAACAAATCTCATCCCTTTTTTCTCATATTCTCTGAAAGTTCCACTGTTGGTGTTTCCCAGAACTATGACCATGGGGAGCTGAGGAAAAAGAGCAAGCAAAGGAGGGAACTGGGAACAAGGAATTCTTTAGCAGATCTGTTTGATAGAGGAGTTGAGACATGAAAGATGTAGTTCCCAGGTGCCTTGCCTGTCGTGCAGGGTGTGTGACCTCCAAGAACCTTGAAGCATCTCAAGGGTGCTTTTTACTCAGCTCCTTCTGGACCAGAGATCAGTATTGCTACTTCTATGGGGACGGCTGATTGCAGAAACAGGAGAGCATCTGGCCATTATGTATTTGACTTCTCTTTCATCTATCATTTAAATGTTCTAAAACCGATCATTAGAGAAATTTTATATATTAAATCCTTTATTCTTCCATCAGTAATGTGCTTATTCCTCATAAGCCTTGATGTCTCTCTGGTGATAATGTCTCTTAGAAGGGGGTGATAGAAATGAACAAATAGCTTAGTATTCTGATACATAATTTATGGCAGGAATTTATAAAAATCTCAAGGGCAATGCTGCCTTCTCTCCATTATGGACTGCCACTGTCTTTTCTTAGAATATATTTGCCAACCCTTTTCTGGGCCACTGTGGCAGCCACTACAGGAGTCAACAGAAATGGCATGGGAATACTTAAGAAATCCTTTTAAATTCTCGGAATGAACATGAGGGAAGGGAGAGACAGCACATATGTTTCTTTTTGCTGTAAACTGGCATACGTGTTATAGTCACTGTGTAAAAGTTCTCCAGCCACCTCCATCCGCCAGGATTTCAGTCGTTAAGGATGTGTGCAGCTTGGCGTGGGCTTGGACATTCATTTTTCCTTATGTGGACGTGCATTCCCAGGGGCTCTGAAACAGTCAGAGAAAAGGGCACCGTGTCTCTTGGCATCACTCACCCTGGTAAAAATTATTGTTTTGTAAAGTCTGCTTGAATTTCAACTAAGTGATACTAACGGCGAGGTGCTAACAGCATGACATTTTATATGGCTGGTGTGAAAACATGTTAGCTTCCAGTAAACAATTTAGAGGTGTATGATTTATGTGGCTTAAAATAGTTCTCTAGACCCAAATGAAAGGCCTGAGGCTTTATTATTGAGCATGTCAGCTTCCATGTGGCCGAGAGGCTGCCCAGGCCTGATGGGACTCTGTGAGGAGGTGGAGGGCCTGATGTCCTCTGTGCAGCATCACTCCCCTTCTCACAGTGCAAATCAGTTATGTTTTACCACATGTGCATGTGAACTGGGGGAAGTGAGTCAGGGCAGAGATCAGGCTTATGCTTTGGTGTTCATTAATATGGATTTTTTTTTTATTTTTTTTTTTTTTAATTTAGCTGCCTGACATTTTCCCATGTTTTCAGAAAGTCAGATCTTCACTCATGTTTTCCTACTTACTATTTTTCTACACTGGAGCATTGCTGTCTGCAAACAAACAACTGACTCCAGTGCATTTCTTTTTAGCATTACACAGCCCGCCTACAAAGAGCACGATGCCTTTGAGCTGAGGACGAGGGCTCTCACGAGGACCCATTTCTGTGCTTGGTTGTTTTGCAGACCCAAGGGGCAGGCTCCCCCCGCTCCTCGCCTAGCCACACCATCAGCCGACCCATCCCGATGCCTATCAGATCTGCCTCTGCCTGCTCCACACCCACCCACACACCTCAGGACTCTCTGACTGGGGTGGGAGGAGATGTGCAGGAAGCCTTTGCACAAAGTAAGTCTCATTAGGAGCTTGTCTGAGGTACTTGGAAATTATTTGAAAATGGCTGTTTGTGTGGTTAATGAATGACGGACTTCTAAGATGCATGCAGTAAAACAAAACAGATATTCTTCCCTTCTGTACTCAGCACTGGTGAGGCTGCACCTCAAGTACTGCATTCAGTTTTGGTCCCCTCACTACAGGAAAGACATCGAGGCCCTGGAGTGTGTCCAGAGAAGGGCAGCGAAGCTGTGAGGAGTCTGGAACCCAGGTCTTATGGGGAGTGGCTGAGAGAACTGGGATTGTTCAGTTTGGAGAAGAGAAGGCTTAAGGGAAACCTTATTGCTCTGTACAGCCCCTGAAAAGAGGTTGTGGCGAAGGGGATGTTGGCCTTTTCGCCCAGTTAACTGGGATAGGATGAAAAGAGAACAGCCTTACATTGTCCCAGTGGAAGTTCAGATTGGATATTAGGAAAAGTTTCTTCTCCAAAAGAGCAGTGAGGCAGTGGCACAGGCTGCCCAGGGAGGTATTGCAGTCACTGTCCCTGGAGGTGTTCATGAACCGTGTGGATGTGACACTGAGGGATGTGGTCAGTGGGCATGGTGGGGGTGGGTGGCTGATGGTTGGACTAGATGATCTTAGAGTTCTTTTCCAACCTCAGTGAATGAGACTATGATTCTATGAATCCACAGTTGTGTTTCACTGTCAAATATTGACTTTGTCAGCTGTCACACCTTGCTTTCCAGGCAGGCAGGTAAGCAGAAACTGAACACTATGCCATTTAATGAATTCTATTAACCAGAATAAGAAGAGTTGTCACTGACCTCAGCAAGGTATATTTTCAGTATGGTTTTTTTACATGAAGACTGCTGAAGAATATATGCTACAACCATAGAATTAGTTCAGGTAAGAAGAGCTCTGTTGGCCACACATCCTGCCCCAAGAAAGCCAGCTTCAAAGCAAAATGCAGTTGTTCAGGACTTTTATCAGCTGAGCTCCAGACAGCTCCCATCATGCATCTTCCACAGCCTCTGCTCCAGCGTTTGACCTTGTCTCTTACGTAAATATTTTGTCCTTGTATCTGAGTGTCCCTTGATGCAACCTATGGCTGTTGTCCCTTGCCCTTTTGCTTTGTGCCTCTAAGAAGGTCTGACTAGACTAAACAGGAACTGAGCTGGGAAATCTCAGTGAGCCCTTCCTCTGTGTTTTTTTTAATACTGCTGTAGGCTACACCGTGTTTCTCATTTCTCGTTCCACTGTCTTGTCAAGTGGCAATACATCTTCAACTGTTTCGAATTTCTAAGGCCACAGGTTAAGTGATTATGTTGAATGCAAAAGAAAGCAAATAGCCCATGTGACCCAAATGAGGAAATAATTCCTTCTTTTTTAAAAATCTGCTTTATTCTAAAATATTTATCTCATTGCAGTTCTTTTATTTAAACAATTCTTTTGCCCTGTTTCAGTAGTAGAAGTGAAATTGTAAGCAGGACTCTCCAGTTCCCCTGCTAGAGTGAATGTGTGTTTGTTCCTAAGAACCCAGTTCAGCACTCATGCAGCCCTACCCCTGCACTTCTCTGAGCACTATCTCTCTGTATCTTACAGCAAGGTCAAATCTATAATGCAGTGAAGAACTTTCTACTAAAATGCTAGTCAGTTCATATATTGAACATGTTTTATTTAGGTGTAATTCCTAATTCCAGCACACCAGGCTGATGGATATCTCATTTTCTGTGAGAAAAGAAACACTCAAGACATATTCTCCTTTTTCTGCTGTGAAAAAAAATTTTAAAAAAAATGACAAAGGCAAAAATTTGGCCACTAACTCCAATGATGTTGTTAAGTAATTTCTTCCAGAGTTAAGACTGTGAGAAATAAGATAGTGGCAGCAGTAATTTATCCATAAATAACACTAATTTGCCCCAGGCAGATGTTCTTAAAGTTCATAAATGTGTTTTATTCAAGAAAGAAAGCAGTAAAAAAAGTTAAGTGATCACATTCAAAAACTGCAGCATTTGATGAATATCTAGCTTTGTGTCATTGACCACATTCCCTAGGCAGAGAGGTCAAAACCACAGAACCTGACAGCCACTCTGTCACATCTTGACATACTGTGCTCCATTCTGCACTGCACCAGCAGAGACCTGTGTCCATATCCATGTCTTGTAATGCACACAAGCCATGGTTAAAGCACCATTTCTCTTGCTTTTTTTCGCTGTGGAGTTTGCCATAGTTTATAGATACAAATCCAAGACAACTTTAGAGAGGGAGTGGATGTCTGAGTGAGTGTTCCTGTGTGTGTGAGAGAGAGATTAACCGCTTTGATTTACACTCCAGGAATCATCTGCTAACAACAGTATATTTAAAAAAAAAAAAAAAAAGGAATAGGAAAAAACCTTAGGGTTTGGAGTTTTTAAAATGTATTATTTTACATTCAGCCCATTCTGAAGAATCTACAGCAATTGAATCCTGCAAGTTCCTGTGAATAAATCAGCCTGGAAGATTAGAGGTTCTGTGGGATATACTGATTATACAGCCACAATAGGAGCTATGTTTGGGATCTGGGGGAGTGAAGCATGCGTTTCCAACAGCCTGCTCCTAGGGAAGGAGTTTTTCATGCAGCTCACAAGAATCCTTCATGATTGATGATTAAGGGAATATTGCCAGGTCCAGCAGGGAAGCACTTCTAGATTCATTATTTAAAAGAGTTTAAAAGCAGCCTGGGGCAGTTAAGAGAGGCAATAGTGCTTCTTTTATTAAAAAAAAAAAAAAAAAAAAAAAAAAAGGTAAATTATGAAATATACAGAAAAATCTTTCAGCTAGAGCAGAAGCTGAGAGGAAGCAGAGAAGGAAAATCCATATAAATCTTGATGAGGTCAAGTGTGTTTCTTCAACATTTGCCGTAATTATCTGGCAAATACCTAGCAATAATGGTGTCATTAAACAGAACTGTGGGAACTTATAGAAAACACTTCATTTCTTTCCTCCTTCCCCACAGACATTTTAAATGAGTTCACGCTGGATTTAATCTTCCAGGCCTGGTCTGCTGGTGTCACTGCACAAATGCAAGCTTGATGGCAATGAATAATCTCCACATATCTGGCATTGTGATTAAATGAAGCATGAGGGGAGGCTTCTGCTCTTGCATACAGCATGAGTAAATGAGGCCATTCTGCAGAGAACTCTTCTGCACGTGTCCCTCGTAAGGTCTTTGATACCCTGAATCATCACAATGGCAGCTTTCAGCAGGGTTAAAACTGCTTTGAACAGGAAAACATATGTCTTGTGAAGAATATTAACACTGTTTTGTCTGTCTCTTGCTTCAGGTGCAAGACGAAACTTAAGAAATGATTTGCTGGTAGCAGCAGATTCAATCACCAACACAATGTCGTCTTTGGTAAAAGAACTAAATTCTGGTGAGTGAGGCTGAAGAGGGTGGATAGTCAACACATGGATATTTTGTATATATTTGTAAAAAATTAGAGCTAGGAGCATATAGACCAATAAAGAAAGCAGTACAAAAGTTTCAAAGGTAGTTTCAAAGGTTTTTTTGCTTATAGAAAAAGAAGTCTCCAAATAACAGCTTTAGAATTCAGGGGTTTTGAAAGCCGTGGTTGTAAACATACAGCTGAATGCAACGAAAATTCATGGAGAAGTTTGGCCCTTGTTTCTTAGGGAAATGGCCTTGTCAGGGAATTGTTGTACCTGAGAGGAAACTTTATCAGTGGCTGTGAAAGCACCCTGATTGATGGCAACTTTCCATTCCATAAAGAGAAGTTTGCATTTAGAGAGATGACTGGGGTGGCACTGAAGAGAGATTTCAGTCTTTGGAAATTTCATTCAATATAGAATGTATAGGAACTTCTGTAAAATGCAGTATGTAGTGTACTCATAAAAATATCCTACCTAATAAGCCAAATAAGCAAAAGCTTCACTATCCTGTCCCACCACAAGATGAAGACCATTAAGTCTACAGAAACATATTCTACTATATTCTACTGCATTCACTATGATGAGATGACCACCCTAAGCTGGAGAGACAGAGAAAGGTTTAGAGAGGTAGACTGGAAGTAGACTTAATCTTGTGAAAGTTAAATGGAAACATCTGTCAAATTTGGTTTCACAGAAGTGGGCAGCGAGACAGAAAGCAACGTGGATTCTGAATTTGGACGGACTCATTTTGATGACCTTGTTCCATCTCCAACATCCGAGAAGGCTTTCCTTGCACAGATCCATGCCCGGAAGCCAGGCTACATCCACAGTGCTGCTGCCACTGGATCCATGCGCAGTGACATGTGGGTACCTGCTCAATTCACCTTTGTTCTCTCACTCTTTTTCTGCTGAAGACAATGCAGCATATTTTCTCACCCTCTCAACTATTTGAATACACAAAAAAGCCTAAATCCAAATGAGGACAGCTTTATGAATAGACAGTAGTAAGTTATTGCTTTCGAGTACACTTGAAAGGCCAGAGCTTAGGATGCCTTCAGGTGTGAGCTATCTCCTGTCAACTCTAGGACACTCAGCTAGTGTGGAGACTGTGGGACAGCTGTGTCCCTTAATCATATATGCTCTGCAGTCCCAATCCCTGCTTATGGAGACCTAAGAGCCTATTGGAGCACAATGACAAAAGAAATTGGTTTTTTTTCTGGGGAAGACAGAGTGCTTTTTTATTGACCAACTAAATTGATCAACAAACCAATTTATTTTTAGAACCAGAATCTTATCAATAGGCATCTTTCCAGTTATTTTTAGTTCAATCTCTTACTCTTTGTTTTACTCTCAAAGCAATTACTGAGGACTGATTTCCATATCCCCAAAACACCTTCAGCTGAATATGCCCTTTGGTCTACTTCATCAATACAAGACCACTGGAGAGGGCAAACAACAGCAATGTTTTCCACTTCCAGGACATTACTATTACCTGGTGGTGCATGTGGCTGGAGCAAAGGTATCCTGCTGTCCTCAAACTTTACAATAAAGGGAGGTTGTATTCATTTTGAATGTCATTCATCTGAGGAGCTTGTTTATGAATAATTGTCTTTAGGGTTACAGAAGACGGAGATCCTTTTGTCAGAGCAGATGATGAAAATTATGAGAATGATTCTGTCCGCCAGCTGGAGAATGAACTGAAGATGGAAGAGTACCTGAAGCAGAAGCTGCAGGATGAGGCATACCAGGTGGGAAAAGGAGCTGACCATACCTCTCCATAAACAAGAAATGATTATATACCAGAGCTTCCCAGAGCCCTTCTTATCCTGTCCTGGGCCCTAGGGTGTAATCTCTTCTCAGTTACTAGAACAGCCACGTTCAAAGAATCACAGAGTTGCAGGGCTTAGAAGGGACCTCCGGAGACCATCATGTTCAACCCCCTGCTAATGCAGGTTCCCTACAGTAGGTTGCACAGGTAGGCATCCAGACAGATCTCAAACATCTCCAAAGGAGACTCCACGACCATTCTGGGCAGCCTGTTCCTGTGCTCTGTCACCCTCATTGTAAAAAAGTTCTTCCACATATTTGTGCGGAACTTCATGTGTTCCAATTCTTGACCATTGCTCCGTGTTGCATTACTGCACACCACTGAAAGGAGTTTGTCCTCATCCAGATAACTCCCACACTTTAGATATTTATAAACATTGATCAGATTCCCTGTCTTCTGTTCTCTAGGCTAAGTAGACTCAGGTCTCTCAGCCTTTCCAAAAACTACAAAATTCTGAAAACTGCTGCTGTTCTCTCCTGTAGGCATGTGTGCATCTAGCTTCTGTGCATGCTCAGAAGGACCACACCTGAGGCACACAACAGTAGCCCTTATCCTTACCAAGGCCCTCAGGTGGGCCAGAATTACCTCTCAGCATGTTCTCTGCCAGTTCCCCCTACGTCGCTTAGACCTCCACACTCCATACCACAGAGGCTGGTTCATGGTATTAAGCCAAGCTCTTGTTATATTTAGATTTTGTTTTTCTCCAGTAGTTGAAAACATTCATAATGGTTTCTCCACTGTGAACTGAAGCTTAAATACAGTCTGTGTGTCATTGTCATTTTCAGAATCTGGAAGGGAGGGAGAGGGTCTGGAATGAATTATATCCTAGAGAACCGAGTATTCAACAAGCATCTAGTATAGTGGAGCCTGGGGACTTGTCATTAAATACCCCCTGAGGAAGCTTTCAAAGGGCGTTTGTTTGAGAATCCAAGAAAAGCTAATTTGACAGAGGGGCCTGGAATTCCGTAGATATCCTGTCCTGCCTGTGCAGCAGTCTCCACTTCTGCCTGCTGTAATAAACTATCACAATTTTTTAAGTTATTCTGATTTGGATTATACTAATATAAAACTCATATCTTGTAATAATGATAGTAGTAATGTTTCCATTAGGGCATGCCCAATTCAGTTACTAAGGAGCGGGTTTAAAGCAAGCAAGAATAAGTATTTTCCCATATGTTGGTCAATTAAAATTTGGATCTCACCTATAGAGTGTAACAGAGACCAGAAATATAAATGTTTAAAAAAAAAAAAAAAAAGGATTTAGCTGATACAGAGAGACCAACTGTACAGAAATCAGATTCAAAAGCACTTTCTAGATGCGGGATGTGCTGGTAGATTTTCTGTTTTCTGATGGTCACTTTGGATACAAGATTGTGGGACTCACATGCTCTTGGTCTAATAAAAAATGGCAGTTCTTGTAGTTGCCTCTTCTGCAAAGCTGCTAGAATTAATTATTCTTAAAAAGTTCATTGTCTCATATCAAAATTGCAGGTAATTTTGAGGTTGATGAGCATCTTTTGGGGGCTTGTTTACCTCAATCTGCTACAGGCTCATGGTAACTTGCCAAAACTCATTTAGTTGCAAAGGTTGCTAAGGACATGGTGGCAGCAGCAGCAGTATTGTTATGGGGTATATATGCTAAGGCAACAGTGGATGATACGGGGGTTTTTTTTGTCATGCTTTTGTTTTAATCCAAGGTAGGAAATTAGGCCAATTTGACTGATATTTGATTACACTATGGAAGTACAATATACAGTAACAGTGTTACATGACATACAAGTTACATTTTGTATATGCAAAAAACTGAATACACGAGTATAATGCAAAATAAGGGTATTCCTTGTGTAGTAGGAGTTGCAACTGTTGCTAAATAGACCTGGATGTTACTCTTGCTTCAGTCAAAAATAGTTTTTCTACTGTCTTTCAACAACACTGACAGAAGGGGAGGAGATCTCCTTGATGATGTCAGAATAAAACTCCTCTTGAGTATAGGTGAGCCAAGACTACACCAAGATGAACAGAAATGTGTTCACTGAGGCAATAGAAAATCCTTACTCTAGACATGTTCCATTTAAGAAAATCTTTCCAGAAGAAATTTCATACTGTACTCCACTGTCTATCAGGTTATCAGCTGCTATCAGGCAATTATTTGATAGCAGTAACTTATAAGTAGAAACTATTTTTAGTTGATAACCACAGGTCCGAAGGATCCAGTGTGTGTGAGAAATCCTTTCTACAATATCTGATGCCTTCTTGATTATGTAAAATGTTTAAGCAAGCAAAATTGTGTATGAAGTTAGTAGCAACCACTAGGATGACTGGGAGGTGGTTGAATAATACCACGTATTGCTCCTGAGACATGCGCTTTTGCTTTGGCTTGCTCTCTGTGCTTCGCAGTTAATTTGTGGTATTTTGTTATGCTATTCCTTTTTCCACTGTTGTCACTGGTACTTCCTGAAGACAAAGCCATGGCTTGCTTTCCACTTGTAAAAATAAAAGAAAGCTGGAAAATTATTGTTTTAGGGTATCCTATGGAACAGTGGTCAGGTGAACTATTCTCCTTGTGCATCCAGCCGTTGAAATTTATTGCAGGCTATTTTGCTGTTTGTACTCATGTGTACACTGAATTAATCTGAATAGCAAAAAAATAAGTGGTGGCTGTAGCTGTCATAATGCAATTGTCGGCTGAGATAATCTGCAAGGGAGAACTCCTACTGAGGTTACAGAATGGTAACCTCGGTAACAAGATGGCAACTGTTCTTACTTTATTAAATATCTCACTTTTTGTAAAAGCAGCACATTTAGAAAAACGTGTAGATGTAGCCTTGCGTGGAAAACGGTTGGTCAAAACCCACTCTTGTTATTTTGTGTCACCTTGTCTTCAAGCAACATTTTCAAGCAAAACTCAAAATTAGTAAAGTGAGCAGAACACTCAGGATGCACAAGGGAATCTGGAGCAGGGAACCTCAAAGGAGGCTTCTTTCTATCTTCTTCCGAAGCATGTTGTAAATAACGACTATTTGTACCAGAAAAATCACATTTAGTGCACAAGTGTAAGTGCTAACAGTGCTGATGCTCCCACATCTGTTAGCAGTTGTGTCCTTGTTAAAATCTTTTGCTGAATGTGTTGTGTAAGGCACTTTTCATTGGGTTTGTTTTCCAAGTCTGTAATTACAGTCTTTACTTCTAGGCTTGTGCATGGCTTTCTTCAGAATAATACACTACCTGGCTGCTCACTGGCTTAATTTGTCATGTTCTTGTTTTCTATCCTTTGTTATGCAGGTCAGTTTGCAAAGTTGAGTGCAATATCCTTCTCTCTCTCCTCTCAAGTAAGTATCATTATAATTTAGAAGAATGTTTGGAATGAATCCTCCTAACGTATTTTAGTTGCAGAACACCTTGTATACTACTGAGTGTATGTGATAATGCTGTTTCTTTCTTCTTTTAACTTGTATTAGAATGCCTAGGAATGTCACCGAATCATTTCTAATAACTCATTTGAAATATGGTCGTGGAATCAAAGACTCACGTTACACCATCACACTTTTCATCTTTTCCATTTGTTGGCCACAGGAGTGAGAATGCAGAGTTTTCATCTCTGGGGATGATGACAAGTATACTAGCCAGTGCAGAGAAAGTATATACAGAAGATAAGAAATCAGAGTACATTTCAGGAGACCTGAGTTTAACTCTTACAAAGGTTGAGTCTTCCTAGTATAACCAAAATAAATCATTTCTGGCAAAACCAGAACATCTGCTGTAGCGTGGGAAACAGGAGTTAGGCAAACATCAAAGAAAGCAATCCACCAGCTGCTTAACTGTAGAGGTGTCTTCAGATGCGTTGTGGAGGTTTAAAGTGCTCTGATACAAAGTGCAAGGTACCCACATACTAGCTAAAGTCTGGCAATTCAGAGATAAAGCAGGATAGTTTAGAAGTTCCCTGTTGGCCCATTTTCAGGTCATGTTCTTCACACGTCAGCCTCACTGAGTTTAATGCCAAATTCAGCAGTTGTGTTTTTACTTGGAAACTCAGACAAAGACTATTTTTACGAAGGAGCCTCTTATTCTCAACATTTCCCTGGGAAATGGGAGACTGCAGGCTAACTTCTTGCCTCATCTGAAGCTGTGGTCTGCTTTTCTGACTTCCAAGGAAGAGTGCAGTCCCCTGCAGTGAGAGGTCCCCTATCGGTCAGTAGTGGGAGCAGGGTGACATTCAGATCAGCAAAACCAGCAGGCTGCACTGTGCCAGCTATAGCAGGAATTCATCTTGTTGTGTTTTGGTTGCTGTGTTTTATGCTGGAGCTGCCAGAATTTCAGGAAGGGCTGAAACTCTCCTTATTTAGATGGCAGTTTTGATAGCAGAATTTGACCCTACTTCAAGAGTTTTACAAGTTCTGGTGGTACTATGATCTGAATGTGAAACTGTGGGCCTTGGTAAAGCAGCCACCAGTCTTGAGTGTTAAAAGTCGTTAGGTATTTCTGAAGCATCTGTCTCAGTGTTTCTAACAGCTAAAGCAAAATAAATGAACGTGAAAAACAAACAGCAATACCCAGAGTACTATAAACACCAAATAACTGCATGTAAAATTTTCTCCTAATGTTGCCCCTCAGGTTACATTCATTTTTTTGGTAGTCCAGTAAAAAATGTGAGCTGAGTAGAGTTTCCTAAACACAGACAGACAGAAAAGCAAGTTTTGTTCTTTTATTTTGTTGCACTTGCCAGTTACAGATCATGTTGCTTGAAAAGGGAAATAGGTCTTTCAGAGATAATGTACATATAAACTGTGTGTGTAATGGAAATGTTATATATAGCTGGGTTTAATTGCAATTATGAATAACTGACTTTTGTATCGTGCACATTTTATTCAGTAGCAGTATTTCTTAGTTATGGAAAAATAATTGTTCATACCAGATAGAATGTCTGAAATGCCTATGGTGTTTGTGTTGGGCTCTTACTTGAAGTTTACAAATTGCAGCAAGACTATTACTTCAAAGATTGTATTGTTCAATCAATAATGACACAGTCAATAGTGTATTGCCTGTATGTATGAGACAGAAAGCCAACTGGGAGGGAACCATGTCAATTTATTATAGCATCATATGAGTGGCATTGCCACTGATGGCCAGCCACGGGCTTCTGTTCATTTCTTTATTTATCAGCCATGGATAAGCAATGTTGATGTCAATTGATAAAGGCTTTTTGTGCTCTATTTGCATTTGATTTTTTAAAAGTGCTAATGTTCAATTCTCCAGAATTGATTTTGAAAAAGCATATAGTAGTATAGTAAGTATAATCTAGTATAATAAGATCCCAAGAGATAAGTGGTTCGGGTAATACATAAAATATAATTTAATCATGTTTTTGAGATCATTTTGTATGTTAAATGCACTTGAATAGCACTTGGTTTGTTCTTAATAGAATAGCAGAATGAATTTAAGCTTGTCCTGAGCCAGCACTAGGCAGGTCTCAAAATGCAACTCCAACATTATTTTACCCGCTCGGGTGACTAGGGTTGACATTTTCCATTGTAGAGGTGATTGAATGGTTAGTATGGAAACAGGCAGAAATGTCTCAAATATAAAACCCCCTAATTGTCTCGACTTTTTGCTAAGAAGACATTGCTAAAGAATAATTGTTTATTCAACTTCACTGTTTTTCCAGGACAGGAAAATTCTTTGTGAGTAGCACTATTAAATTTTTCTCACCTTTTCCCTTTTTTCCAACTCTGTTCTCATGTTTATCAGCAGTGATTATAAATATTGCTGAACACCGGTTGAGAAAACCCACGGGTCTTGGGAGATAGTGTGCCAGTTCAGCCTGCCAGAGAAGGGTTGCTGGTTAAGCCAAGGGACACAGTGTGATAGATTATTTGTTTAAGTGCTATGGAAGCATAACAGTTTTGTATCTTTTTTTTCAGGGCAAGATGTAAGATTTGAGAGCAAACCTGCATTTCACAGGCCATTGACATTTTGAGCCCTTTGATATAGATCTGGCCATTTACTGTTTGGGAAAGATGAAATGAAGGACCTGTAGCCCAGGGTCCAAGTTAGGTTATTGGCCCACAATTAATGGATGTCTAGTTTTCACATTTGCTGTGCCCACTGCCTGAGCTTTTCACCACATTTCCCAGCCGTGCCCTGACCTGTTTTCGGCTGCAGGGTCCCAAACACTGCCAGTCAGAGATGACTGATTGCTTCTAGTGATTGGCAACCCTGCCCATGGCAGGGGGTTTGAAACTAGGTGATCTTTAAGGTCTCTTCCAACTCAAGCCATTCTGTGGTTCTGTGATTTAAAGCTCATGCATTAGGGCTCATTCCTAGTGTGGGCTTCAAGCCAGAAGCTCAGGAGCTCATGGAGGTGCAAGTGTTCTGTTTGGTTGGGCCCTCTGGAGGCTCAGTTCCAGCATGAGCTCCTATCAGGCGTGACTTTGTCTATCAAAAACTTGAAGACCTCCCTGGGTGGAGATTTCATCATCTCTCGGGGCATCCTGTGCCAGTGCAGCATCTCCCTCCTCATGATTACCCCAAAATCCAACCAAACCACCCGAAATGCAATTTGTCTTTGTGTATACTCTATCACTATCAAGGGGATTTTGGCTTTGTTATCATGTAACTACCCTTCAGACAGATGTTAACCAAACCTCCCTTTCTGCCCCTGCCTAGGGATAAGCAAGCCCAGTTTCTTCAGTCCTGTCTTCATAAGTCAGTGATGCAGTGATGGAGATGCAGATTACAAGCCCTGGGTGAACTGATCACATCAATAAGGCATAATCCAGTAGCAAAACCATTTGATTCGGTGTCTCTTTTTTTTTTGGTTTGATTTTTTTCTTACTGAAGAAATGCATTAAAAACAGCATTATGTGATCCATCCCACTTGAAAATAACAGGAGGCTGGCAGCACAGCACTTCTAAAACTGTGTGCTACTTTGTGAGCTATATTTTGTGTCTCCTCTTTATTTTTTCTTCTTAAATCCTCCTCTTCTTAGCATGTAGGTGTAGAAAAGCTGCAAGAAGACTGTGACCAAGTTAACTGTGAAGAAGCAACTTTAGTTCTTTTAATTTAGTTTTAAAATCACACAAGTGGCAGGGATGTTTCTTGAAAATCTCCGAATGATGTGTAGCAGTTAAGAACTTGAGAATTCAGTTATAAAAAAGGCTGAGAAACAGTTTTATAATATGACAAATAGGAATTAATTCTGGCATATCCAAAATGCTGCCATGAAATTAGAGTTGTGAGGTTCATCAGTGCTCATTTTTACTTTTATGGGAGCCTCTCTATCACAATGCTGGATGTGAAACAGAGACAAGTCATGAAAGAATGTAAAAAACCCTCTACTCACTCAAAAAGTAGTTTATCCAGAAAATTAGAAATAAAACCAGCTTCTCGTCAGTACTATCAATGCATCTTCATGCATCCAACGTTCCACAAGCCATTCCTGCTTTGCACTTATGGTTATAATGATTCCATCACGAAGTATGAAATGTACCTATATTTACACAACTTTTACATTGATTCAATAAAAATTAGTCTCACACAGCTGAGAACTGACCTATGCCATGGCTTTTGGTTGTGTTTTTTGGCTGTAGTGTAAAGACCAAAATGTTCATTTATGAAGCTTTCCAAATTAGTTTGCACAATTAGGTGGTGCAGATGCATGCCTGATTTTTAAAAACAGTTGCTTAAAATACACGTCAGAAATTCTTTGTGAACCCCTCATTAGACTTGCAATGCAGGTTTCCTTTTCATTCATCAACAGAATGTTAATGTTAGGTCTTTTGTAACTGCCTGACACACGGAGATACTAAATTAAGATCATCATACCATTTGACACGCTTAGATATTGAGGAATCGGGTGGAAGCATTTGTGCTTGAATAATTAATACAATCAAATGGTGCCAGGAAGAAGAAGTAAGCTAAACTACCTGACCTTTCTTGATTCATCAGATTTCATTTAATCCTTCTTTGCTGAAACCATTTGCATTTCCTCTCTCATCTGGTAGACCAGCTTTATTCCTGAACTGAGTAGAAAAGAATTCATGTCAGTAGGGTTTGGTCTTTTATGCTGTTACTATCAGATCTCATGCAGTGTGAACTGGTGCTCTGAGACAGATCAAGAGAAAAAGGATGAGCTCCTTATTTCTGAAAAGGGATGAGAATACAGTGCCTTTAGGGTAGATATGCCAAAAGAAAATGGTTGCAGGTCCTGATGTAGTTCAGGGGGAGCCAGGTTGCCTATTGAGCGTTTTTCATTATCAGCTGAATAAGATGTTTAGTTGTTCTTCGGGACACAACAGAAGAATGAACTGGTGTGCCAGTGAACTGGGATGTTTATGATGTGTTGCTCCCAGAATTGCCCTCCAAAATAACTGCATTTCTTCTTAGACATAGTAAAATATACCCAAGCCTAAATGAGGGTAGGACATTTTTACAAATGGAGGCTTGTGGTGGGAACTGGCAAGTGGCTGTTAATGGAGTGGCTCAGGACCCTGTGCTTAAGGGGAATAATCCATGGTTTGGCTGTCAGTAGTCTAGCTTTAGAGAAAGCTGTAAGAGTAAAAAGGGAGGGGAAATGAAAAATATGCTAACTTGTGTTAATGTCAGTTACCTCTGTATCCTACATGTAAAGCAGTCTTCTCACCATGGTAAGAAAAAGAGGCTCAGGAGAGACTTTATCGCTCTCTGCAATGACCTGAAAGGAGGTTATGGTGAGGTGGGGTCGGCCTCTTCTCCCAGTTAACTGCAGTAGGATGAGAGGGAATGGCTTTAAGTTGTCCCACTGGAGGTTCAAGTTGGATGTTAGGAATGATTCTTCTCCAGAAGAGCAGTCAGGCAGTGGCACAGGCCGCCCAGGGAGGCGTTAGTGTGGATGTGGCACTGAGGGGCATGGGTTAGTTGATATGGGGGGGATGGGCTTGTGGGTGGACTAGGAGATGTTGGTGGCCTTTCCCAACCTTAATGACTCTAGGATCAATTCTATGACTCACCTGGGCGCAATTACTTTTTCTTTTTGATTGTTTCAGGCATAGCCACAAGAGTTGGCCAGCTCCTCCCTTTCTCTGTCAAGCAGCCTGCTCTCATTCCATTGTGGGTGTGCTTGCGTGGCTGTGTACACACATGCAGTGTCTTCCACTGGCTCTTTTTTAAAAAGTTTCCCTCAACATTTCTCACCAGGCAAGCTGCAGCCAGACAGACAACGAGAGCTATGTAAGAACTGATGATGAGGAGAGCTGCTTTCGGACAGATGATGAGGAAAGCTTAGCTGCAAACTTCACAGAAGAATGGAACCAAGAGGTGCAGCGTCTCTTGACAAAAAAATCACATAACTAAGTTCTGAGGACTGTAGCACAGTACTTTTGTTCTAAGAGTTGTAGTTTGTAGATGTGTGTTTTGACAAAAGACTTTCGTTTAAAGCTAACTTATATTAGCTACATCTTCTGTAACATGGCTCATTACCAGTGAAGAATACAGACTGAAGTGCATACTGCTGTTACAAAGGATGGCAGTATTAATAACTCACATAAACCCTTTGCACATGATATTGAACCTGTTCAGTTTACAATGACAGTACTGTTTATAGATAGAAATTTGATTTCTGAATACTTTGAGATTTTAGTAGATTGGTTTACTATACACTGTACATTTTTTTCCACAGAAGAAATAAAAAGCGATTACGCATTAACACTGAATGATTATACTCCTGAGTGTATATATCTAGTAGCCCAAAAATCAAAGTACCGGATTTATATTTGCGATTTGTTTGCGAGTCTTTAAATTGAGACTTATACAAAATGTACTAAAACAATAATAATAATATAATTAATAATAACAATTTAAAAAATCTCTAATTTAGGGCTAATGTGTAACTTAGGAATGTTTCTTTCAGAATAATCTAACAAATCAGCCATAGAAGTTAGTGTAAATATTTTTTTTCCAAATAGATATCATATACAAAAGGTGACATTCAAATGATATAGAATCTAGTTTTTAAATCAGCACAGATCTTCTTAAAACTGTGAACTATGTTTTGAAATACTCGTTACTAAAGCTGTTTATAAACCACAGGTGCCATAAGATCCCTGAACTGACTGATGTTATGTATAATCTTCCACGGTATTGTTTCATTGATGTTTTAGCTTTAGTAAGCATGTGTTCAACAAATCGTCTCTTTCCATTCCTCTGCCCCTCCGTCTCACCCACTCCATTACGTTATTTTTGAGGCCTTCAGCTTTAAATGTACAGGCTTAAAGTGCGCTTGCAACTGTTCTCTTTTGATTTCCGAATGTGTATTGCCTTAGCCAGCCACCAGATGTTCTGCATGCACTCTTGGAAATGTGTGGTGAGACTCTTTCAGAGCTGGATGGAGAATTAGCTATCAGTGAAAAGCACAAGAGAAGCGGTGGGTTTTCTCGAAAGGACGGGCATACAGTTACAGAATTGGAGCTTTGTGCATTTTTGTAACTCAAGTGTAAAGGTATTTCAGGAGAAAGGGGACATATCCTGCTGTTTGGGATTAGGAAGTGAGACTGCTAGCTAAGAACTGTTTGCTCACTGTTACTGCAAACCGAGGGACAATTCTGAGCAGGGATGGATGCAAAATAGCTGGAATGTCCCCCACACAGCGTATTGCTTGGAAATAAAGCTTACAGCTGTATGGCAGATCACATACCATGGCTAGTTCTAGAGCCACGTCTCTGGAGCCAGCCCATGGACAGCTAGACCAGAAGCAGGACGGCCGTGTCAACACAAGGCAGTGCATTGGATGCACAGCCCAGTAGAGAAGCGCAGTGCGTTAGCCTGGGGCGACCTCTGGGCAGATGTAATTTTACTGCACCGATACGACACTGCTGCTTCCGAAGTGATGCCGTCCAGCAGCCCTGATATCAGTAGCGTTTCATACAGGTATTTCACACCAGCACAGTTTGCCTACAGCAGGTGGTCAGTTACTGATGTGGAGCAGGTGAACATGGTTTGTCTGTCCTCTCTTTTGTGGTTACGTGGATGTGCGCTGCCGTATTTACTTGAGATTGCTGTGTGGCTCAACTCTGTTCACTTGATGCTTGCATGCACTCTCCAGGCTTATGGCTGTTTCCCTGGGCACAGTGTGTTAGGGGATGAGTATCTGTATGAAAGAGCTGCTGCCATTTTTCACTTTCATATCACATTATTGCTTATGCAGATCTTTTATCCATACCTCCTTGCGTATCTGGGCTTGGTCTCAGACATCCAAACAGGTTCTGAGGTATCCAGATACCCTCATGTAAACTTTTCACTTCTGCAGCCACAGGTCCTTTCCCTGGGATATGTACCAGCCTGGCAAGGCTGGCCCCATATTCTGATGCCCCTCCTCCAGCCTCCTCTCAGGAATGGGTGAGCCTCCACTAGTGCCTAGCACTCCACATTTAGAGCTACTCCAGAGAAACTGTAGATGTTGCTGTCAGCTCAGGATTCCAGTCGAACATTTCCTGAACAGAGACAGAACAAACAAGTTGGAACACAGCTACGTGCGATGGCTGACTAATTCAACCCATGTCATGTTTAACTGTACCCAGAGTAGTAGCTCCCTCCCATCATCTTCATGTCTGTGTGATCATTATCACTATGCTTAAAATAGACACAATAGAATAACTCTATTGCGAGAGCTTCCAGACTAGGAGCAATGAGGGAAGCTGGCGGATCGCATGCCTCTCTGTCAGACTGGTGTCAGCAGGGCCATCCCCAGCAGAGCTCTAGGTCCCTGCCTCCCCGGAGCCCCGAGATGAAGCACCCTTCACTCAGCTCTCCAAATATCTATTTTAAGCATTTCCCAACTGTCAAGCTGGCTACATATTCACCCAGCTGGTCTTTGTCTGCTTGTTGAATATTATTTTGATTGTGGTTTGCGGTCATTAAAGCAAACAGAGTTACAGAAGAGGTCCTCGGCGGGGGCCTCTTCTTAGCTCCCAATGGCCCACCACAGCAGTCAAAACTCTGGGTGGTTTTACTGTCACTGGAGGGAACCAGTGGTTTGGATTCAGGAGACAGGGATGTGAAGATGTATAGGGTCCTCGAATGTCCAAAGCGAAGGTGGTGAATGGGTTGTCTGTAAGTAGTAATGTTAACTAAACTGCATAAAAAGGTGTGTGGCCTTTGTTGTGATATAATATGTATTTTCTTATATGCATGAGCCAAATTGTTGCATCATGATTTATCATGTGTGTCTGCCTTTACTTTCGGTCATCTTCTCCCATCTTTATTGGTTCTTGGCAATTACTGTAGATAGATTTTGTAAATATTGCAACCTCGGGTTGCTGTAATCACGTTGGTTCAATTCAGCAGACGGAGCTGTGAACAACAAGCACTCCACTGTGTCCTGAAGGCAAAGGGCATTTTTACCTTTGAACCAAAAACAAATGTATGAAGAGTTACATCTTGAGGCTACTAACTGCAAGACATTTTTAAAACTACTGTACTTGACACCACTTGAGACAGATACAGAGACACTAAAGATGTCACAATATTCATTGGTATTGTAACAGAACTGCTATTGTATGGGTTTTTTGTATTGCTGTTAAGTATTGTTTTGTGTGTGTGTGTTGGAACCTACTGGGGACATGTTATATTTTGAAGTGATTAAACTATTTAATTGTGTGTCTATATTTTGGAATGGAATTATTTCTTCATTAAAAAGATTTTTAAAAGTAATATATGGAGCATCATGTTTGTGGCTTGTTTTGGTTTCAAAAGCCCATGGAGCCCAAGGACAGGTGTTTTCTATAGTTCCCCTGTGGTGCTGCAAGCAGCCCTTTCTAACTGTCTAGTTAATTACACCAGAGTGGGCTCCTTTAGAACAAAAGTGTTATCAGTGTATCAAAAATATCCTGTAATTCTTATCATGGAGAGAAATGTCCCGATATCTGGGAAGTGGATAAAACCCAGTCTCCTCCTTCCCAGCTGCCTGCTGTGGTAGCCTATAAATCCGTGAGGTTTATTTGCCCTAATTCCCCTGTCTGCACGGTGGTGTTCTTCAATAAAGGTGATCATTTTACATATTAAACTATTTGCCAGATAGTCTGAACTTTGCCTCCACAATCCCAGACCAAATTCATATTCTCAGGATTTTAATATATGATGACATATTGTTGGCTCACAAGGATAACTCTGTTTTATCCATGCTTAATCTCAGTTTGCTGCATTTCTTCCTAACCCACAGTCAGCCTATGGCCTGTGGGGAACAGAGGAGCCACTGGAAACTAATTTATAGGTACGGGCTGTTTTCCTGGTGCCTCTTGGTTACTCTACTTTCTGTTCCCCATGAGAAAAATAGACTTATATAGGAAGGAATAAATTGGTTTCATTTGCTAAAAGAAATGAATAAGAGAGTAAGAGTAGAATAGAACGAGAGTAGAGTAGAATAAGAAAAGAATAAGAATAGTTGTCTTTATGTCAGGGAAGGTGTAACCTTGTCTGCATCATTTCTAAGTTAGATGACTGAAAGCATCTGGAAGTCTCTTAAGAGCATCTGGGAGTTTCATTCGGCAGCTTGGGAATTGATGGATGCTCTTCCATAGCATGTCTCCAAGGCCTGTAGCTCAGCAGTTGCCTCATAAACAGTCCTTCATGCGGGGTGAAGCCTTTGGTATTCTGTAAGAGGAATAAGAGGTTAAGCCTATCACAGAAATGGGTTCAGTGAGGGAGGGAGTAGAAATCTCACATCTTTTCCAACTGATTTTGAGAAATGGAGCTAGCATAGAAGGGAAGGGAAGTAGAAGGAGTTCTGCAGGTCCATTGTGCAGGCTTTGAGATAAGGTCATTACTGCTAAAGACTAAAAGAACGGGCTATGTGTTAGAGTAGCTGCTGTTACACGCCTTGGAAGGAATCAGAGGAGGCCATGATGTATTCTGCCGTTGGCATGTAACCTTATGGAGTGTGGCTTACTGTTTTCATACAACACGATTTACCACCAGCAAATTGGTTTCCTCGTGATTGAGTTTTTTTACAAGACACTTAGCGGTGGGCAGATGGCAGATGTGCTAAGCCTGCCGCTCGTTATGCTAATTGCCAGCTGGGAAGGCCTCTCACTACCACTCCCGCTCTCTTGCCTCTAACTGCCTGGTCCTGTGTGTAACCTGCCTGGTCTACAAGGAGAGTAGTGCTCCATGAGTATGTGTTTTGAGCAGCTTTCTTATCGCTGTGTGGTTTGGGTTGGGGCCCTCTTGGTGCATCAGCTGCTTAAAAAAACACATATGTGGTTTCCAGCCTGGGGGTGTAAGGCATGCATTGCTTAGCCTTCTGCCTGTACCTCCCCCAAGCCTTTGGCTGACTGTTGGGTCAGCTTAGGAAAATGGCCGTCACAGCCCTGCAAGGCTGCAGACTGAAAAATCAGACTCCTCTGTTCAGCTGGGTGTCCACCTTCCCACGTGAAGGGAGTGAAACTGGAGAAGAATGGCAAGCACAGTGTGGTTGTTCCAAAACACTCACCCAGTCCTGTCAGCCCTCTTTTTTTGTTTTTTCTTTTTTTCTCCAGCCATGGTACTGAGAATAAAATAAATTCATTTCATTCAGAAGGACTATGCCATAAAGCCTTCCTAGACAGACGTGAAAAAATTATGTCTCACCTCTGAACTCAGCCGGTGTAACTTAAGCCAATGCATTAATTAAAAAAAAATCAGGAAGGCAAGGATTTCACCAAGCATCTTTGTCAGCTGCTGTTGCCTAAGTATCCATGTTTAACATTCTGGGGCTTGTTTCTAGGAGTCATAAGCTGCAGAAATAACCAAGTTGTTTTAAAGGGAAGAGGACTCAGCTTTGGTTTGCTGTGTTCACTTTGTTGTACTGATGTGGGTGTTCATTGTCTGGTGATGGTGCAGGAGCACAGATCCCCTGCAGCAGCATTTCCCTGGCTCGCTTCAGCCAGTGTTGCACACCTGGCTGTGTGTGACGGCTGGCACGTGTGCACTGTGCGTCTGTTCTTGCAGTGCTGAACAAGAAGCGGCACTTCAGAATGCATGAGTCACAGAGCAGCTCTCCTGCCCTGTTTGCATACGTTGGGTTGCTCTCATTTCCACTGCAAAGGAAGGTGTGCAAGCAGCCTTCCCCACGGGGCAGAGGAGAGCTGTGCTGGACGTGCCCTCACACCAAGCTCCCAAGGCAATTGCACAGCTCCAGCAAGGTGCCGTCTCTGCTTTCATGGCACTTGACGACACTGTGTGACTTGTGAGACCCAGTGGTGTGAGGGACCTGGTTCTACCACTTGGCAACCACCAAACCCTCTGGCCTTGGCTTTGTATCTTTGGAGCGAGCAGCAGCTGTGGGAGATGTCAGAACCCCACCACACCAACTGCCTCTGGAGGTGGGATGAAGAGAAAAATTTGAAGGAAATATTAATTAAAATTAAATATATATGTGATCATATGGTACAACTGATGGGGAGCTTCAGGCCAATTTAATTTTAAGATCTCAATAGACAGCAGTTATCAGCCATACGTGCTCGCCTCTCAGCCTCATTTGACCACAGGGCATAGTATAATGAAAACAGGGATGTATTTTACCACCATTTAGTGGTACGTAGCTGAAACTGAGGAAACCTGTATATCCTATATCTACAGAGATACTTAAGCTTGCTCTAAAATTTCTGGGATGAATTCTAGCAAGTTCAGCCAGACCCAGTGCTTCTCCTCATCTGATTCCTCACAGAGGCATGCGGACTTGTCTCTGGCTGCATAAAGCTAATTGTGTTCATGCAACCTAAAGCTGACAACTAAATTACTGTTCCAGCATACTTGCAGAACAAAGCTTCAGTGGCAGTGTTGCAGCCTGGTTTCTTGGACCAGCAGTTTGAAAAGAAAGATTGTTATGCAAATTCCATTTGGAAATTATTAACAAGAGCAATGCTAGAGAGCACAATCATTTTAAAAGGACTGTACATTATTGTAACCATATTCTGTTTTCGGTTATGTTGGCACAGAAAATGCAGGCCTATGAAGTGCTTTTAGTAGAGTAGATGGGCATTTAAATAAGGAAGGAAGATTTAGGTTGGATGTCAGGGGGAAGTTCTTTACTATGAGAGTGGTGAGGTGCTGGCACAGGCTGCCCAGAGAGGTTGTGGATGCCCCGTCCCTGGAGGTGTTCAAGGCCAGGTTGGATGGGGCCCTGGGCAGCCTGGTCTGGTATTACATGGGGAGGTTGGTGGCCCTGCATGTGGTGGGGGGGTTGGAAATTCATGATCCTTGAGGTCCTTCCAACCTGGACCATTCTGTGAGTGAATGATTCTGCATGTGTGAATATAAGTCTTCTTCATACAGTGCAGTCCTGAAAGAGGTCTCAAGTATTCTACAAAATCCAACATTGATTGAAAGTGTGAATTCTCTCCGCTGTGAAGCTGTAACATTGCTGTTCTGGAAGCACTCATTTTCACCAACAAGTTGGCACTGCTCAGAAGTGAGGTCACAGTGTGAATGCTGGGGATACCTTGCTCCCACCAATCCCATTTCTTTCGTATTTTCTGCCTGAAGTCACACAGTCACACAAGGTCTGGAATCTCACAGCACCTACAACCCCTGAAGATCTGTAGCTAGGTAGCAACATATCACACAAGAGGTAATCTCTCAATACTTACAACTTTCTTTCTTTGTCTGCAAAATTTTTGCAGCTACAAGAACACAAATACGTTTAAACTAAGGAAGGGCAAATCAGAGGAAGAACCTACTTGTTTGGAAATGAACACAACGATCTACTGAAGATAAAAGTCTTTTTATTAATAGGTGTGCCTGTTTACAGGGGTTAAACTTTCTATCTAGTTGAAATTAACCTCACTTACATAGTTAATTTGTTTATTCATTATTATTTCTTGTTTACCTGTGACATAGTAACACTTGCAAAAAAATAATCAATACAAGTCCAGTCCTCACAGAGGAGCATTGGGCTGATCTGGTACCACTGATCTAAAATACAGAATTTGGAAGCACAGACCAAGGCTACTGTGATAGTTTGCTGGTTGGTAGAATGTGGAGAAAGTTTCAGCTTTTCACTTCTGAACAATCTAAAAAGCAACATTCTGCAGACCTGAAACTGTAGAAATCATAGTTGCTTTTGTTGTTTTTTTGTTTAAAGAAGTACAAACCTGCAACCATGGAAGGTGGAGAACATGGAAAACCCATCAAATAACTGCAGAAAATACAGGGAGACATGAACATGTGTGCACATCTTAACATAGTTATTGGCACATCTGCCTCCTAAAACAGCCAGTTGTGTTCCCACCGACCGCTGTCTCCTGGCTTTTTCTGCTAGCAGATCAGAAATTAAGTAGTGAAGTTGTAAAATCAGAAGAATTCAAGAAAAAAATAAATATTCCATAAAGCACACTCAAACTGCTGGGGTTTATTTATTGTAGATAAGGGCATTCCCACAGAAAGGAATAATAGGAATGGAAAAGCAGTGCCACATTCTCCATGACAAACAAAAAACCTGACATGCACAGATTTTTGGCGTGATGTGAGGCTGGGATTTTGAACAGCTCCTTTCACTGCATGTAGAGACAATAATCCTAGCACAATGTGAGCCAAGTACCTGGCACGCTGCACAGTTTTTCAGCCATCATCTCTTTTCACTGCGCAACCTCAGCCACTGTACAACCCAGGGGCAAATCTTGGTCCCTTAATTTGCTCTGTCTTCCTACAGGGGAGCTAAGGTGTGGTGGTAAGGGAGACTGGGAAAGAATAAAAATCTCTTTGGAAATATTTTGAAGCATTTCCCTGAGTTTTCATGGGCACCTGTGAATTCATGCATAAAGGATATTGAAAACATCCTTGGGCAGACAGTCTTATATAAAGCCCTTCTGTTAACTTTCAGCCTGTGGCCAAAAAGTATCCTCGCTGCCATGGCTGTATTTCCTCTTCTCCTTCATGCTCCTAATTTAATATTTGTTCATTTTCCAACATCTCTGAGCAGAATCCATCCCTCTTGTCCTTCTCCAGGCTGTGGTCAGTGTACACATCTTGCATTTCATCTTGGTCACCAGAACTGGTGGGACACAGCTGGGCAGGAGCAGTTCCTTCCCTCTTGGGGGACAGTAACCAGCCCCAGTGTGGCCGCTTCCCCTTCCTTCTCTGTCCCATGGTGCTGGGCTGTGTCGATAGCTATAACCAGGACTAAAACTTCAGGGCATTCCCTGAAGGTTGGAGAGGGAACTTCTTCCTCCCAGCTCACCACCTGACTCTTGAAGGGGACTCTTTCATTTCCCCCCTCACGTGGGACAAATCCTTCTCAAGAAGGTGGCATTTAGCTTAACATCAAAGCTCAGTGAGGCTCACCAACGTGAACTGCGACCTCTAGAAAAGAAAAGATGAATTGTTTTTCCCTATGCTTTTTGATATTTATGTGATGCAGCAAAGGCCTTGACTTTGATGGCTTTGAAGTGTTTCTCCCTCAAGAGTGTCTTTGTTTTCTGCCTGAGACATTTATCTCTTGTCTAGCCTTGAAAATGCTGATGTCTGGAAGCTGGAAAAATTACAGCTTCACAAGAGCTTCAAGGCCAAGCAATTAGGGAAGAGCTTTAGCTAGCCTGTAAATTCCTAGGGCTGGCTGCAGCCATGAGAATATCAACTTGTGCAGGCTTGGAGTCGCTTGTGGCACAGCAGTGGTACAAAAGAGCAGAGGTGCAAATGTAAAAAAGCCCTTTGTATGCTTGTTTCTTCTCACAAGTGCCTTCTGTAGTGCAGTGATGAATTAGCATTTTATAGGGTACACAGCACTCACTGGCACTTGTGACAGCTGAGGCTCACACCTGCAGGAACAGAGGGAAGCAGGTCCACCTTCACTGCTGCTCTGAGGGCAAAGGAAAAATCACAGAGTGCTTTTCTTTTTCAGAAACTTCCATTTGAGCCTTTGACAATGCACCAGAATGGATGGTCACAAAGAACCACAACACCACTTTGAGATACTTCTCGTAGGTAACCATTGAGACCTATTTGAATACAAGATTTAATTACTCTGCTTTTCCAAGTTGTATCTTCTAGCACCAAAATTTATGGATTTTTTTTCGTTTTATAGACTGAACATTTATTCAAATGAAAAGCGGTTGTAAGACAGAAATATTTCTTTTCAGAGAGCTTTTTTGTAATTAGTAAAAAGAAAAGCTTGTTTAATGGGATGGAAGGGCAATATGAAGGAAATTTCTTGTTCATTTCTTGAGTAAGACCTCCAAGCACCACAGATAGAACTGCTCTCATCTCAGCTTAGTCAAAGAAAGAGACAAAAATGGTGAAGTCTCTATCAAAATTTCTCAGCAATATGTGTAAATAAGTGGAGTTTCCTATGTTACAGCATGGCATCATGATTCTGCCTGGCAGGCCCCAGCCCTGCTGCGAGACCTCTGCCTTTGGTTCTGCAGAGTGGAGCTCTCTAGGTAAGGTGAGCAGGAGAGCCACATTTTCCCCTTCAGATCTCACATCAAACAGAACATATCCAAACTGCCCCTCATGTTTCAGGCCCTTACACAGTCTTCCAAGATACACTTCCAGTGTGCTGTCGGTAACAATAGCGTGGCTGCCCTGCTCCCACCATTCTTTTGTTACCACATCGGACCCTGTTTCCTCAGAATGAGGGGTAATGCAGGCAAAGCTGCCATAACACAAGGCAGCTGCTCACTTTGACCATTTCAAAGGTTCGTCGTTTTCTCAGCCAGCCTACAGCTTATACTATTCTATGCACTGATTTCTGTGTTGCAGAATCACAGTAGAGATCTATGATTTGAACAGCGCTCTTTATGGAGAGAGAGCACAGTGCTACACCTTGCTGCGCCAGCTGCCCTTCTGTCAGCTCTCAGGTCTCATTCCCCTAAGCTCTCCCTAGGGAGCCCGCTGCCACCTGCACCCCATCCTTAGTGCTCCCAGGAGGGGCACTCGGCACAGCCCCAGCCCCGCTCTCCCAGCACAGCGCTGTTTATTTTGGCCCCTGTGCTCAGCCGCCCTGCTGGGTGACTTGGAAGCAGAGGGTCGGGGTTGTGCAACTGAAAGCTAATTAATTAGATCAATCTCTTGGGGCCTGTTTGTAGGGGAAAACACTTTCTAGCTTAATTTGCTTCAGTAACATAAATGTGGTCTTTCTGGCTCTGCGTTCTCAGGCACAGTTCCACCATTTTCACACGGCTAAGAGGACAGACCATGTAGCACACCCCTCAGCCCAGGCTGAGCCTTTGAGCCCTGCTACCTTGTTAACAGCTTGACCTTGCTACAGCTCTTACCTAAACTCTGATCTATTCCTACTGACACCAGATACTACTTTGATTTGTATATAAAATCTGCTCATGCCACATAACATTCCACACTGTCCATTGCAATGATCAACCTTATCCCCACACTCTGCTAATTCCTCCTTCCCCGTGGATCTCTTCACTGTTACCAGCTGCAGCCCTGTTGCATGCAGGACATCTCTTCTGCCTCTGCAGCTCGTGGGTAGCTCCTGACCCTGCCCTGTGCCCTCAGCCCTGAGAGCAGAGCAGCTGCACCATGCTGCCATTGGCAGCAAAGGCACTCAGCTCTGAACAGCCAGCTATCAAACTGTCCGTGGGATGAAATAAGGCAAGAAGGATTTTTCTAGCTACTGACCTGCACGTAGCAGTGCTCTGGATGGTTATTAAAGACATGAGTAGCACGTATGTGTTAAAATCAGCATAATTTGTGAAGACTGATTTCACTTGCAGAGAATAACTGGGCTGTTGGAAAATGCTGTCTTTTTACTGCTTGTTATCCACTCCGAGTGATTGGAACCCAGTGCCTGCTAAAAGCATGGAAAGGCAAACCCCACCCAGGGCTGCTGCTGTTCACCCAGTTCAAAGTCCTGCAGGAGGTGTGACATGCAGTGCTGTGTGGGCATCGTGCCCTGCAGAGCCTTGGTTTCTGCCAATTACCTCCCTGCCAAAATCATCAAATGCCATAATATATACACACATACATAGAAGTTAATGGTTAAATAGCTGTGCTGTCTCATCTGCCCTGGTGTCTGGCTGAATGAGTCCCATAGAAAGCCTGTCTCCAGTGTAAATGGGAACAGCCGCGGTCAATACCGACACCTCCAACAACTGTGGATTTACAGTAGGCGACATCTATCAGATATGATGATTAGGAGATCGGTTTTCCCAGCCATGACCCCAATTGGCCAACACAGATGCAGAGTGCGGGCACCAGTGTGACTGCATCTGTCAGGGCATATTAGCTCTGAGAAATCATTACCACCCAAGGGAGGAAAATTAGCAGAATAAACCATGCTCCCTTCCCCTCTTTCCAGTGTGAGCCAGTGTAAATGGGGCTGAAAGCAGACAAACGGAGCAGAGCACAACTTTCCTCACTGCTGGGCAGCCATTAACTTTCAGGTCCTTTCCTGCAGAGACAAAAGGCAGTGAGAAGGAAGTTTGGCAAGGGTTAATTTTTTTTAAGAGACCTTCTCCCAGCGTCCTCAGCTTTCCTTTTATGAGAGGTGCCTTTGGGAGACCTGGCTGCTCCTCCTTCCTTCTATCTTTGAGATCTTTTTTTTTTAAGCAGTGATCACTTGCAGTTCAAACACAGTGCACTGTGTTCTCTGCAGAGGTGAACCAGCAGCATTAGCTCTGGTTGAAGTAGGGGCGGAAGAAGTAGCTGAAGAAGTAGGAATGAGAAACTTTCATTAATTCAAGATACTCAGCTCTGCTTTTCAGAGAAGGTATTACACTGAACCTCAGCTTCTCATTTTGACACGTTTCATATTTTGTTCAGGTTATTGTATCAGGCTTTAATATGCAGCTCTAGCTGTTGTCTGATGCAGAAATCAGTTTTCTGTGGCAGGTGGATGGCTTCATTGCTCATTTCTGGGTCCGGAAAAATTCTGAGCTCGTAGGAGGTGTAAATTTTTTGGTAAAAATATGGAATTTTTGGCACATGATGTTGACAGATGAATTATATCTTCTTTTGAAAGATCTTGTTAGTGTAATTATCTTTTTTCTGTATTTTTTGTAATAGTGTGATGTTTTTGGAATGCTTCTTTTTTTTTCATGTACCATATCAGAATATATATAGTAAGGAAAAATATATCCATGACATACAGTACAAAGGCATATTTCTTCCACTTGGTGACAGACAAACAGAGATGATGGAGAGAGGTAAGGAGAGAAAAGTCTTTGAAGCTAAACATTTACTTTTCTGCCCCAGTTGTGTACTACACTGAAGGTAGAATATATGTTCTTGTGCATTCTAAACAAAGTCTTGAGGAAACATTCTGGTCAAAGCATTGCCAGGTAAGTTTCGTCCCAGCTTGAGCAAGGTGAGGCTTTGCCCCCAGCTGCAGCTGCAGTTTCTGCTGCTGGCTGTTGGGGTCTTGGGGTCTCACCATCCAGGAGCCATGCCCAGGATCTCAGACATACCAGTAGACTGTGATGGAGTGCTGCTGACCCACAGTAATATCCTCAGAGCATGAAAAGATGCATCAAGCAAGTTAAAACCATTTCAGTATCCCAGGTACGTATCTGTGCTATTCCTGCATGTGATGCTGATTTCCTGGGCTGTATGGGTATATCAGTGAAGTTCCACATACACCAACTGCCCCTTGGCAAGATGGAGAATTTCACTTTTTCTCTTCCTACAGTCTAATTCAATTATAAACAACACAGTGTAGTATTTAAGAGGTCTGTCATCTCTTTCCTCCTTCTCTCTTTTGGTTTCTTGGTACCTGTGTAACTGCCAACTGTCCTGAACTTTAGTCTTTATATCATGATGCTCAAACATGGTTCTCAACCCTAAAACTTGCATGATTTTTGCACATTACACTGTGACCACTGTCTGCACTGTTCTACTTTTTTTTTTTTTAGATTTTCTATGCCTGCGTCTGCACTTTCATCTCTTCAGATCTAAGCCAAGATTAGGTTAAAGCCCCAAATAGAAGAGACATCAAAATTTCTAAAGCTGGATTAACAATTGGTTTTTTGCATGGGTAAAATCTACTTGTCCAGATTAGAAACTGTAGAGGATGGAAAACCTTCTGAAGCAAGCACGTGCTTGGTTCCACCACTGCTATGATGGGAGAGAGGAAACACTTCTGTTTCCTGCACTCAGATTGGACAGGAGTCACAGTACAGCTGGGCTCCAAAAAATTCTAACCTCCAAAGGTTCAAAAGTGCTTCCGGTTTCTGTAACATAAATGCAGCCATTGAAGTCCAGCAGAGATTTTCAGGGAAAATGTTCAGATCAGGATTGGTGGGTGAAACAGAAAATCCCCCCTCGCATTCTTGCAAGATACAGCAGGAATCCAAACTTGAATGAAAACTGGGGTATGATCGCAACATGGATTTGGGGGGCTTTGTCAAGAAAGTCACAGTTGTCCCCATCTGCCCTCCGCATCCCACTGGTGGTGAAGCTGAGCGTACCACTGCACCTGGAGCATGGCTTTGTGCTTACCTCGAGCATCTTTTCTTTAGAAATTAGAGATGATTCTGCCGCTTTTATTTTTAGTTCATGCAAAATTCTCAGACAACGATAGTTTTGCAAGTGAAAGAGAATCTATGGAAACACTTTGAATAAAAACAAATCAGAAAATAGGCCTGGCACTTCTTCTTTTGGCCTCTGTGCTCCCTTCTAGTCATTCTTCTGCGATGAGTAATGCTGGGCGTGGAAGCCCACATTTGTCAATGATGCTGCGTTAACTGTGAAAAAGACAGAACTGTAGGTTAATCTGAAGCACGCAGCAAACTGAATAAACACAGCAGTGCAGTAGATACCATGAGAACAGTTTCAAGGCAAGAGAGAGAGTTCAAATTGAGGTGACTCAGTTGCTGAGTGTTTAACTTGGCCCTGCAAGCGAGTCTGTAAATAATATAGGATATTAATACCCTGGCATATTGTCAGCCATTACTGTTTCTACAAGGAACACACAACCTGCCACGTATCAGTGTGTTTCAGAGGTAGTCTCACTCCAGAGTTTCTCCAGTCCTGGCTCATGGCTGACTGAATGTGTGGAAGGTCCCCCACTGACTTCCACAGAGGTTAGCTTAAGGCATGTGGCATGTGAAATGTGAATCAACAAGCATCTGCCACTTCAAGAACATGGAGATGGTGTAAGTCATCCAGGTTTCTTTAGCTGTGTTCAGCCATGTGTTAGATTAATGCAAATCTGTGCTTTTATTCAGAAAATATTCCTTTGGATGCTCCTGCAACGTCTAGGGGTGGAAAATGCACAATTTTATGCCTGCAGGAGTGGAGGTCACTTAGAAAGCATCACTTCCACTGCAGCATTTTTAGCTCTGTACTCTTTCTCACCAAATTATATATCATATTACATCTCACTGCCAAAAACCGTAAGCCTGAGACCGTGTGCTTGGCTGTCCTCTGCTACTGATGGGCCCCATCTCTGTGGTTGACAGACATTTCTCCCCTTCAGAGAGCATGAAAGCGAAGGGCTGAAGCTGCCCTTCAATCCCTTGGCTGCTGATTGATTTTTGTTGGACAGGAGCATGACAACAAAGGAAAGGCTCAGCCCAAGTCGGAGATCTTTGGACCAAATTCACTCTGGCACAAAGCAGTAACTGCCCTCTATAGGAGCTGTACTACTAGATGAAGTACTTTCATCCTGGAAATTCGGTTCACACGCTCTATCAAAGGAAGTGCACTGCTTTTCTGCTGTTAGGGGATCATTTTGGTGATAGGAGAACGTGAAATCTTCTGACCTTGTGTACAAAAAAAGGAAAACAAGAAAGTGCCTGCAGATCTCAGAAAGGGCTGGAGATGGTGTTACCTTCCCCATTGCTGTGTGCCCCCTACGCCTCTCCTCCTCGGCAGCCCTCCTTTCCAACCCCAACCTCCACGTGAGGCATGCCTCAGGCCTCGCAGACCCGCACAGGACCAGCAGGCCACTGCAGCAATGAGAGCTGATCCTGGAGCTGGGACTAATGGTGCTCGTGCTGCTGCCGTCTGGCAGATAAAGACACTCACAAGAGGCAGCTGTAGCAAAAATCTGTAAGCGCATTGAGGTGCAGAGAGAGGGGCACTGTGGAAAGGGGAAGTCCCTGGAGATGGCATAACAGACTCAAAGGGAACAACGAATGCTTTCAGCATTTCCTGGCAAACTACTGCATGGGAATTATTGAGATATTGGCAACGAAAAATGTATTTCAGTTAACAGTTCTTTTCTCTCCATGATTTCTCTACAAATAGACTCAATTGTTTAAGATTTCCTTTTTTAAATTTGCCTATAAATGTTTTGCATGAACCCATTTCAGCTTGTGCATGCTTTCGAGTGCTGTAGAGCTGTAGCCTTCAGTGTTTGCTTATCCTGGTTTCCTCCATGTTTTCTCATTGCTCTTCTCAACAACAGAAGTTATTTTTCTTCTGTACCTACCATAAGAGAGAGCCTGCATGGATGGAAAGATCGGTTGTACTGCTTTGCTAAGAACGTACGAGTGACCACATAGTAGATCCATATTTCAGATAAGAAGGAATGCATTTATTTCCCCAACATATTTTTAGATGTCATAAACCTGTTGCTCAAGGAAGTCAAAACACTCTCTGTGTTACACTAATTCTCACAGAATTCCACTGTACTCTCAGAACTCTGGTGTATTTTACCCATATTTTACAAACAAAAGATGTGGAAGAAATAATTTGCCTTAGCCTAACAGACAAGTTGAAGAAACAGCGAAGACTTGAAGGCATATTTCGCTGCAACAGAGTATTCTTTAGCAGGGAAGCCATTCTTTACTTTTCCAAAAATTCTGCCTCCTGATCATTAATGAAAGAACACTCATAAATATGTGTGTGTATTTGGGGGAGGGAGGCACATTTGTTTTTCTATTTCTACAGTTGAACTGGGTGAGATTCAGATGTAGGCCTAGTAATGAACTCTGCTTGGTGAATTTGTCCTGTAATTACCCCATCTCCTTTTCCAGAGGGAAAAACAATGCCTATCTGTCTGTCTGTCTGTCTGCTGGTGCCAATATACCCTCTTAATTTTCACTTTCTTCAGCAGTAATTCCTTTTCTCATATTTCTCTAATCGCGTATGTTCTATAGATCGATTTTCATTACACTGCATTCTGCCTCACTGGTTATGAGGAACGAACCATGAGCTGTAGACCATATCTCATCGTGGCCAGGGGAGATAATCAAAGAGGCAGTTAGTTCTGCTTCCCATCCAGCCTGATAATTTCTAGCAATAATCTCCTTTTTCCTTTCTCCCTTCTGACCACTGTGAATATGATTTATTAATCAGGGCTTCAAATGAAAGAGGAGGGAAAAATAACGCTACATACAGTCCCATATTGCAGTTTACTGCAACAATATCATTCAGTGATTCTTCGCTGGATTCAGAACTGCTGTAAAGCAAATGACATTCCTAATCTTTTAATTAGCATGTTTTAATTTGACTCATGTGAAGTTACATTTGATAATACATAAACACAAACAGGACACTTAGCAGAGGGAGGTTCTGGACAATTTGTAAAAACTATCAAGGAAGCTCCTTACCTTCAAGTACCTTTGAAGAAAAATGTGTAAAGAAAGAAGCACTGTTTTATAACGCTGTCAGAGGCTTATCTGCAAATCAGAATGGTAACATCAGTTGTATTTCAAGATTGTCACAAAACAGCTATGAATATGTTTATCTGCCATCTCTTTTGGACTCCTTTGGGTTATCATAATGCTGGTTTAATACACACAATAGTCCCGTTTGGGAAACCCAAATCACTCAGAAATCATAATCTTGGTTTGAAATCTGGAAGATTAGAGTTCTTTTTACTTAGCTCTGGGAAGTAGCTAAGTAAAAGTACAAGCTTCAAAGTCTAAAAGTCCTGAGTATTAAAACATCCCCACTTCTTTCTCTTACTGACTGTTAATGTCACTGTTAAGATCACAAGAACAGATACACTGAATCAGATTCAAGGTCCAGCTAGCCCAGGATCCTTTCCCTGTCCATAAAAAATACTATATATTTGGGGAAGAATATAAAAATAGACAGCAACATAGTGACGTTCTCTTAATACAGTTATCAGCCTTCTGCAACTGCAGGGAATGCCTGGACCAGAAATGGCATTTTTGTGTTCAATAGCCCCTGAGGATTTTTCTTCCATTCATCTACGTTGACAATTTTAACCCTTTCAAGCCATTTGGATCCATAACATTCTGTGGCAGTGAGATCCATAATTTAGATACCTCTTGGGCAAAGAGCACATTTGTTCTTGCATTTTTTCTCAGTCTGACACCCAGAGGCTGCGTGTTTTATCCCAATCTCTCTAGCTCTGAGAAAGAGTAATCACTCCCAAATGACCTCCTCAGTGCCACAAAGGATGTAACAGAGGTATCTGTCACATGCCCCCACTTGTCTTTTCTCCTGGCTGTAGAAAACATCTATGCATCACAAACCGAGCAAAGCTGCCACATCCTTCATATTCCTGATCGCTTTTCTGTGTAGATCTTCCTCTGCTGTTAAACTTTTCCAGTGGGAAGTGTGGGAGAGAAACCAAGTCTAGATGCACCATATATCATGTCATAATGATAAATAACAGAACAGAGTGCAACTCATAACAAAAATGGCAAAAGTTATCAACAGAGAGTGGAAGTAGTACTGCAGACCAATTAGTGATAGAGGAGAAAACACTAGATCTGCTTTATATGGTGCTGTACAAAAATTTTAATTGCATTTACAACTTTCCTACCATAATTAAAAAATGTGCACTTGTGAGAGAATTACTACACATGTTTTAGAAATTACAAACCTTATGGAAATGTCAAAAATGTCAGAAATTCCAGTCTGACATGTCAATCATAGGTCAGCCCACAATGATCAGCTAACTAGGCGCTTGGTCTTAATGTTTGCTTTCTGCTCAACAAACTTAGATAACATTCCCAAGTTACTAAATGAAATGTTCCTGCTTCAGCCTTGACCTTTCAATTCAAATGTAAGAACTAGGATAATGGAAAAATACAGATTCCTTTCCAGAATGTTTTCAGTAACTTTTCAGCATATCTGTACCGTCGTAGTCCTTCCATGCCAAAAGCTGAGATTCGTCATGGAGTAGTTCCAATTACTGAAAAGGTCTTTGAATTCTTTGGTAGGACTGATTGTAAGACTGATTTAAATCAGCCAAGAGATGTACCACTGCACAGGAGTGTTACTGCTCTGTAGGTGATAGTGAAGTCTATACAGAGACCTTGCTATCGATATCTGCAAACTTTACCACCACTGAAACCACCACTGGCCAGCTGAAATGAAATCTGGATCCCTTGGTTACCAAACCCCAGACTTTGCTGCTCTGCTTTGAGCCAGCCCCTGAAATGGTATGCGGTGTTCCTTTCTCGGGGATTGTGTCAGCCCCACTCTCTAACCTCAAGTGCATCGAGCAGCCTGGCAATGACACACACATACATGACCTATACTTCTCTCTTGGTTCGTTGTCTCTTTTAAACACATAGGGAGCTGCAGGGCAGAAGGAACACAAACGTGTGCATATGTAAAGGACAAACAGCCTACTTCGGCCCTGACACAGCATCTCAGGCCATGACAAGTCTTATCTTCCTTACAACGCTCACACCTCGTGACCCTGAAGGAAAGGTTCCTTTTGTGGACAGCTGATTTTTAAAACATAATAGGGTCAGATGGGGAGGACGATTTGAGAGGTTTTATTTTGTTGTGTCGTTCAGTTTTTTTTTGTTGTTTTTTTTAATGTTTACTTCTCACAAAGCACACGAAGCAGTAAAAAGCAACAGCTACTGTTATTATGCATCTTTCTATGGGGGCCTCATTAGTATCAGGGCATCTGTGGCACAGAGAGTTGTGAGTACTATTTGTTTAACTAAATCCTTACAATCAGCCCCTTTCTGGACGATTTGTAACAAACATAGCTGTGTGGTTCTCCTCTTCCTTCCTCCTACCCCTGCCACTCCTGCCTTTGCTCCCAGACAATTCTCCTCTCCAGCACAGAAGATGTCCCTTATTACAAGCCTGAACCATCACATCACATCACAACAACTAAAAAAACATTTGCTACAGTATTTTTTTTTCTTCCTGCCTGGTTTGAGGCTACAATGTACATTCTGTCTCCACAGCAGCTATACTCACATTGGAACCTCCAGCCCAACAAGCAATACCACAGAAGAGTTATATTTCCTTGCCTGCAAATAAATAACTAAAAACAGTATGGTGGTTGTAAGAGATGACAATCATAATCTGACTTTCCTTATTATCATCATCAGAGATTGGAGGCTATGCCAAATCTTAACAAAACTCTCAAGTTATTTAGGTGTCTCCTTCAATATCAGGATGTTGGACATCTAATTATTTTTGAAGTAAGCTTAACCAACACTTGCCAAATTGGGTTTTCATTTCTGGGAGCTTAGTTCTTATTGAAACTCCACAGGCATGGAGCATGCCGATTCTTCTCAGTTTGTTTGAAGATCTGTGTTCATTTTCTGCTGTCACTAAAAGCTGGGGATGCCGACTCATCTACAAAGGATGTAGTGAGATGGAGGTTTCAGCTCAGATTGGTAATATGTCTGTCAGGTACACCAACATTTCCCTCTGCCTGCTCCTGTAAACAGAATCAAACCTGTTCCAAGGATAACCATGGAATCATAGAATCATTAAGGTTGGAAAAGACCTCTATGATCACCTAGTGCAACCATCAACCCATCACCATCATGCCCACTTAAACATATCTAATAACTAAAATAAATGTTAAATTAAAAAAAAGCATATGTCACACCCCATATAAGCAGCACTACATTTACAGTCAATCTTTTTTTTTTTTTAACCAAGGAACTCTGCTATCTGTTTAAATACAATCACTTTTTAACTCAAATCATCTTACCTGTACTGATACACGAGTTGCTAGTACACCAGTTCCCATCTTTTATAAGCAGCACGCCTAGGGTTCCAATCAAACTTTGAAGACATGACTTCAATCAGGAGGTCATGATACAGACTTTCTCTTCTTTCTTGTGTTACTGAGACTCTATGAATATTATAATTTTATGTAAATGAGAAGCAGAGAGATTTTTAAGTTCAGCAATGATTGTATTTGCTCAGGAGACTGGTACTTCTTCCTGATTTTCTTTTATGGCTCCTCACCTATGATGTTTAACTTAAAAATTTATTGACTTGTAAGAGAGAAAGTCACTTGTGGAGGTAGGCATTGCTAATTCAAACTGTTAAGTCCTCTGGGAAATGGTTTATGCACTCATCATTCGTTTATTTATTACCCACTGTAATGGATGAGCAGTTATTGGTTCGAACACACATTTTCAAATGTAATATTTAATAAAAACTCACCCATTATATAGAAAAAAAAAATCATCCGTGAAACACTCACAGAAGATCTACAGCTTAATAGAAAAATGTGTTAATTTTTGTTCTACTGTTAGTAACTATTATGTGACAAAGCCAAATGTGCATACATGGATAGTGTGCAGAATTAATTTCTTAGAGAACAAAGGAACACGTGGTGGCAGGGTGAACAATGATGGGGTTTTCAATGCTCTGCTGACTAGGACATTCAGCCCCCTGGACTCTTCCTCTATTGTTAGTTTTACTCTTTGCAGATTCACTACGACCTGATACAGCTCTGCAAACACAGTTCATTTACTCCTCACGTGGCTCGTTTCTATGGTAATACTAAAACAGGAGACTTTTAGTTACTTGTGATTCCTTATTTAGAAATGCCAATGTCAGATGTCGTAAACTGAACCATTTTGACCCACTATGCTAACTGAAGTTGTCACTTTGCATCTGGTTACCACAATGCTTCTTGCTGCTCTGATTACACTGAACAACCTTGGCCTAGGAAGAAAAGAAATTTTGTTGAGAATAGATGGTTCCTCACTTTACTCCTTGTTTCACTGCTTCTGTTTCCAATGACGATGGGAAGTACAGCATCGGCATACTCAGGCTTCTGCTACAGTGAGATGTGCACAGTATTTACAAAGAAACATTGCCCTTTAAGTCAGATTAGGTGATGCAAAGGAAAAACACCGTAAAGGCAAAATGTGTTCAACATGAGCTTCATCTCAGCTTCGTAATTATCCCCTCAGGGAGCAGAATTTCTTCCAGTTGCAATAAGGATAAGTCTGGCTCTTCAAAACAGGAGTTTTCCTGACTTTTACAGGGTTTGGGAGACACCTGCGGAAAGTGAGTAGACCTTGCATGATGGCACCACGTGGCAATTAGCAACAATTTTGTCAGATCTTTGCTGCTTTTCCTCAGGCAACTCAGCAACCACAGTGGTGCATTAGGGGTACGGGGAATGGGGGAAAGATTCACACTCTGTTAGGTACTATCTGTGCTGCGAGGTGCCACAGACATTGTCTGCTCAGTCATCTGCTTCAGTCCCACACACATTGCTATGATTCCACCTCCACTTTGGTGAAGCTTCCAAGGGAAGGAGACTTTCAGCCTCACGTTACCATTCCTCACTCTCACAGTGTGTTGCCCTACTTGTCACCTGGCAGGTCCCAGCAGGTGGGGACTGTCCCCATCCACAGAGGTACAACTGTCTGCTTTCACTAAAAAAGGGGACCTATCTCCTTTTTGCACTACTACTACCTTTGCAACGCAGTCTATTGACAGTCTGATTGGACTGCTGCAAATACCTCTCTAATATGATGACAAAGATTAAACTAATCTTGAAGGGTTTTCTTCTTTCCTGACTTGGGTAGTGACAATCCAATCCAGAAATCCTGCAGCACTGGGAAAGAAGCATCAGACCCCACAAAAACCTTTCACGTTGGAAAGATTTAACCACCCCAGTTTCATCACAGAAACAACATAATTAGCCAAGCTCTTGCTGACAGAAACATCTTCTGCAAAATGAATGAGAACATCCCCAAATCCTGAAAGCTTAAGGTCAAAAATGAATTGGAAAAGATTGCTCAAAACAGACGTGAGCATCCCTGTGTAAATCAGGTATTTGGAACATATTCAAGAAAGCATCCTAGTCAGAAAAGTACTTAGGTGTGGCCTAATAGGAAGTGCAGGGTTTGGAACTCTCCTGTAAAGGACCTTTGATTGGCAGGTGCTGTTGCATAACCCACAAAGAAGAACTTGCCTAGAGCATCTGTTTCTTCAAACGTTGCTGATTCACTAGCTATGAATGCATTTCTCACCACTATCTATCTGAATGTTCCACAATGAGACACCCCCCACCCTAGAGAGAACCATTTTAAAAGGCCACTCTTGGGCCTGACCTCATGGCAGTTGCCCTTTAAATTAAATGCACTCTTAAAACTCATCCATTCATACCAGTAATATGGTATACCAGGGCCACAGTAAGGTTAGATAAGAGGGATTGCTCTCCAGGGATATTTGCAGAGTGGGCAAATATGTAGATACAGATGAGAACCTAATTTTTAAGCTGAGACAGGGCTAGGGTAATTACCACTTAACGCTGTTCTTCCCCAAGGCAAACATGTTAGGTAAAATATGTGAAGGGAGGACTGCACCAAAAAGTCTTGCTTTGGCCCTGCTAGAAATTACATATTAGGAGAGCAGCAGAAGCAATGATTATATCCTGCATGGACCCTAAACTGCTCTACTCATACTTACCTTTGAGCAATATCACATGAAATGTGATGAAATCAGCATGCCCTTGAGTCAGACATGTCAGAATTACCCCCCTGCTGATTTATGCTTTACTATAAAATATTAAGAATGACAGATGATATATCACATCCCTTCTGTTCCACACATGCCATGTAAAATGGGCTACGTGAATCCAAGCGAACAATCTAATAACCTAGCTTACCATTAATGAATTTCTGGATCTTTATTTTCCTCAAGGTTTCAGCTGGGAGAACTTCCATAAAAGTACTGTACATGTTGACATAATGAAAGCTTTCGGAGCTTCCTTCCCTCCTGAAGCTCTGGTCTGTGCACCACAACACTTGTAAGGGAGAGGTAATAGAGGTGCTGTATTTAATGAGGCTATGTGTGTTTTGAAGTGCTGTATGCCCTGTGGGACCCAGCAGCGTGCAAGGCTACACGCTTACAGCATGAGTGGTGGATTCTATTGTGGAACCATAGAATCATAGAACTACAGAACATATTGAGTTGGAAGGGACTCACAAAGATCACAAGAGTTACAGTATTGTAGGGGTTGGAAGGGATCTCCAGAGATCACTGAGTCCAACCCCCTGCCAAAGAAGGATCACCAATTCCAACTCCTGGCTCCTGTCTCAAGATGAGACCACTCTGCAGAAGTCTGTAGGTTAAGCCAGAGCTGTTGGCTGACTTCAGTACCAGTTGCCACACCATGCAGAGCATACTCTCCTGGTGACTGCATTGTGCCTCCTAGGGAGGAAGGGGGCGTGCCTGACCAGAGCTATAGGCACACTGGGAGCAACTGGTTTAAAAAGAAAATCCAGAAGTTCCTAGATATTTAATTTTGAAGTTTTGACTGAATGCAATGTTTTGTGGGAAACTCTTATGGGTTCGGAGGGCAGCTGGTCAAAGGAGGAGAAAAAAAAGAGACTGGAAAGCTTTATTCCAACTTAGATGGAAATGCTGTATGAGAGGAAAAAACCCGTCTTATGACAGTTTCTACTGACTGTTAACCTAGACTAACTGTGACTTTTAGGAAGTGCTTTTACTTCTCTTGAGATATTTTTTTGTCATGAGTTTCCAAAAGAAAAGCTGCAGCTGTATATTATAACAGTCTTTTCATTTGAAATCTTCCAATTTGTTTTAATGGAAAATATATCGCACATGTTGGCTACTGTAAAAAGAAATAACAAATCAGAAATCTCTTCCTGTTGTTAATGAAGTAATAATTGAAGAAACAGAGAAATGACTACAAGTGGAAATGCTAAGTTTTTTACTCAGACAGATGGCTTGGGTGTATGTCTGCTGGAAGAATCAGCTTTTCCTATGGTTTGTGTCTTGGGTAAGAGCTTAATGCTCGTGGAAGAGCATCTAAATCAGTTTTGCATTAGAGGGACTGACATGCCTTTTGTTTCTCCTTTCTTTAACTGCACTCTCTGATGAAAATGATTAAGATAATTAATTACAGCTATGAAGAATGAAAGTGGAGAGGCATATTACCTCCACAGCCATGACCCTGCACTGGATTAACATCAGGGGGGTTGCAGGGTCAAAGGAGTTCAGGAAAAAGCCTTTGGTAATAAATTACACTGAGATTATGTCCCATAACCTAACTGCAACTATTCCATCAGTGATTAAAGATCAAATGTAAAGAACTCTTAAAAAAACTAAAGGTCATTATTTCTCCCTGCGAGGAAAGTGTGGCTGAAGATGGAAGTGTTTCCTTTGTGCTCTGCAGGGACAGATAATTCACCAACCCCTGTGAGCGCAGTGGCCTTTTTTGTGTCAGGGCAGCCCTGACTGGGTCACGGCCACATCTTTAGGTGCTTCTCCCTTTGTGTTTGGAGAAGAGTTAAGGCACAAATGTGTTGCTTTGCCCTTTGCTTTCTCAATTTGGAGTCATTTCCTGGAGTCATTACTTGCTAAACAGGAATCTATATGCGAGATGCAGAGCAAGTTTTGTTAAGAAGTAACTAACAAGCAACTAGTTTTAGGTGTGTGACAAATGTTCATTCTTTAAACAGTTTTGGTTTAGGTGCTGCTATATCAGCATCATTGGTGGAACATGGTAAACAAGTTAAACAAAGCCAATCAATTTAATTTCACTGGCCAGAAAAAGATTGTTAAGCTGGCACAGGCACCCCTCAATACTGGCCATTTATGTGACCCAAACTCCTGTCCACTAGGTGAAGCAAAATCTACTGCAGAGGCACTACAACAAAAAATGACTGTTTATGCATGCATGGTCCCTTACGCTGATGTTGACATCTAAGTAGAATGGAGTCGTGGACAGTGTCTGAGGGAAGGAAATCCATGTCAGGATGCCAACAGAAAGGGCAGCCTCTGCATTAGCACAAGTGACCACCGTTCCCATGGACTCCAGAGTGAGTCTCTGTAGAAATCCTCATTACTTTGCATTCTGAAGTACCTGAAGGCTCTGGGAGTTAATGTCCACCACACAGGGCTGTTTTAAGGGCTGACAGGAACCTCATAAAGTTCAACAAGGAGAAGTGTAGAGTCCTGCTTAAGGAAGGATCTTGATGAATGTGCAAAAACACCTGCAGGGAAAGTGCAAAGAGGACAGAGCCGGGCTCCTTCCTGTGATGGCCAGTGCCAGGATAAGAGGCACTGGGCACAACCTGGCACACAGGATGTTCCCTCAGAGCACCAGGAGCACTTCTGTGCTGTACAGGTGACGGAGCGCTGGCACAGGCTGCCCACAGGCTGTGTGTGGGCTCTGCTGCTCAGAGACCTTCAGCAGCTGCCTGGATGTGGGCCTGGGCCCCTGCTCTGGTGTCCCTGATGGAGCGAGGGGTGTGGGCCTGATGGACCCAGAGGGCACTGCCAGCCTCAGCCATTCTGGGGTGCTATGAAATGACTGCCATGATTCCCTGTGATGTACAAGCACAGTGTGACCCAAGATGCTCACCATGACCAGCCATGGCATACAGGAGAGCACGTGGCCATAAGTGATATCCACACCTCTGACCTCGGGCGCTGCCTTAAGCAGGAGAGAGGGGCCACACGGTGACCTGCAGCTAAATCTGCAGAAGACAGGTCTCCACAGATGGCAGGTCTCCTGATGGGCATTTAGACAGGACGTGCTTAAAAATGAAGGGATATTTTTAGGCTTAACTTTCTTTGCTCATCGCTTCGTTGTACAGGCTCCCTTCTGCTCAAGGAATTGTAGTTCCTGAGCCATCCAGGCACATGCTGATAACAAAATAGTGCACCAGGAGCTCTGACACTGCTGTGATGGGTTCCAAGGAAGATAATACAAAAATAGCAAATCTTTTAATCTAAACACTCTGCTAAGCAAATCCCATTGATGCAGTAAAATCTGTTACTTGTTCCATAGATACAAAAACACATTTCATATAAGGACTAAGAAGAAATTTGGCAGTTCTCAAACACTATCAAAAAACAAACAGGAAATCCTTTTGACTCTGAATGGGAGGTTTTCAGCGTGTTGGCCACTCTGTGCTGAGTGAGAGTATTCATATTTGAGACACTTTTCCCCTCTGGGAGATGTGTGAGATGTAGGGGTGCCCATGAGCACACTAGGACTCTGGGCCCTGTTTCACATCATCACATCCATTTGTGGGGCAGTGATGGTAGCATGGCACCATCACTGCCTTTCTACTGGGACCATCTGCTGGTGATGAGTCTGCCCGCACCCCACAGAGTGGGTGGCCCTGGTCCTCTGGGCCTTGGCTTAGGTTCAGGCAGCGGGAAGGCCTGGAGACCCTTGGGTTCTCCATACCCACTGCTGGACTATCCTTTCCCTCGGTTCAGAGGAACAGCAGAGCTGTGCCAGGTCTGCACATGATCCATGCATCCCCAAGGACATGGGATCGCGTAACACACACAGCAGAAGTCCCAGAATCACTGGGGGACAACCTGGGACCCACACAGTGCTGCTCAGGAAGAAGCCTCAGTCTCCTGGAGCAGACGTGCTGCTTTCCCCTGTCAAGAATAAGAGGCCACAGCAAATCCAGCCTATTTATGTCACGGTTTCTGAGCTTTCCTCGTCTGCTCCCACCCCGTATTTTTAGTTTTTCAACTTTAGACTTAACACTCAGTGGGAACGATCAGGTTGCATTAACAGGGAGGGAGAGATCCGCGCCGTTTCCTCTCCTCCAAGCCACGGTTTACGGTTACCACCACAAAAATAGGAAGCGCATCCCACACGGCTCTCCTCCCCCGGCGTTCACGATCGCATGACAGAGCTGGAAAACACAAACACGGGGCTCCACGTGGGCAGGGCTGGAACAACAACCTATCTGCGGCTCGGGACTGAGGCAGGGCCCGGGCTGCCGCGTGTGGGAGAGCAGGTGGGGAATCAAACACGGCGTGAGCGTGCGGGCACAGGAAGGACGGCGGTGCCGAGCCGCGCCGCTGGGAGCGGTGCCCGCGCGGTTCACGCGACGCCTCCCGGGCGGGGCGGAGCGGAACGGGGCGGGCGGACAAAGCCGCGCTGTCAGCGGGCGGGCGGGAGAAAGGAAAAGCGGCGGTGGTGGCGGCGCGGAGCCCAGCAGGTGAGCCCAGTGCCCGGCCCCGCCCGAGCGCTGCGCCGCGCCGCGCCGCGCCGTGCCACGCTGGCAACGGGAGAAGCAGAGCGGAACCGTGCGGTGCGGAGCGGGGCGGGGGCGGCTTTGTGCGCGGCGGGGCCCGGGATAACGGGACCGCTCGGTCACGGTGGGGCGGTGGGGCCGGCCGGGGCAGGTAGCGCGGCGGGGGCTGTGTACGGTGTTCGCCGTCACCGTCGGCCCAAAAGTACTTGGTGGAGGGGAGCGAGAGGCCGTCCCCGGCTCTCCGCGGTGGGAAGAGGAAAGTGTGATTCTCTCCGTGACTCTCGGTTGGCAGCGCCGAACCCCCTCGGTTCTGCGGGCACGCCTGTTGCCGCCGGGCTGCGGGCGTCCGGAGCAAGCATCAGTGCATCACTCGTGTTAAACGGCGTCTGCCGGTAACAGTCCTCTGTGGTGAGTTACGGTCCTTTCTGTACTTTCCTGGCTTCCCACGCGGATCTTAGCTTTCTCTCTGCCCCCAAACTGGGTAGCGGATGCAACGAGGCCGATGGTGTAAGCTCCTGACTTCCAACAGTGAGAGACCTGCGGCGGTGAAGGAGGTAGAAACTTCCAAAAAAGAAATATCGCAGCAATCTTCGTGTTCTGCAAGAAGATAAATGCCGACAGAAGTGTCATCTCCAGAGTGGAGCAGCAGAACATTGTGGTGCTCTGTTTGAAATACGGCGTACGGGTTACAAGATGCGCTTGCTCTCTTAAAATATATTATCTTTAAAGGTGAAATGAACTGCTTAAAAACTTGTGCAGCAGCACTGCTGCAGGGTAGATCTCTCAGCCAGGGTTCTGATTGCTTCAGTGAAGTGCTCAGTACTTGGAGGAAGCATCTCAAGGGCATCCTTAGGTATTTCTCATTCTGCAGCTGTACGAGCTGTCACATCAGGATGCCCAGCTCACGGATCGAGCACTCTCCAAGTCCCCAGTGCACATGTGCTTTGTGCTGCCTCTGGCAGGAAAGGCTGACTGACCGTACTCCATTCAAATACAACCTTGGGCTTCAGAAGTGACAAACAGCTCATGAATCCGACTTGTCCTGAGGGCAAGTGTGGGTTTCTTCCAGTCAGTCTCAAATCCAGCATATTGGATCCATACATTCTTCAGCGTAACAAGGAGAGAAGGATCAGCTTGGTAGGACAGCAGCAGGTGGGGCAGTTAGCATCTAATGAACTTGGTGCCTGTTTCTGAGGTACCTACGGCCTTTCGATGTGTTTCAAAGAGAGACAAAATGTGGGTATTTTTCTGTGATGTCACTGTGTGGGGTGTGATGTGGTGGGCTGGCACATGCCAGCCATCTGCACTAACAGACTAAAAGAACTTCTGGTGTGTCCTTGTGAGGTTTACTAATTTGGAGTGTTTTATGTTTATTTGAAGGTTTTGGCAGTTGGCCCCTTACCACATGCCTGTTCCTCAAGGTTAAATTTTCCTGTAGTGTCTGTTTCCCTAGGGAAAACAGAGGTGCCTGTGCTGAAGCTATTGTTCCTCAAACCCTGTCCACAAGGGCAGCAGGAACAGGGGATGCAGAAGGACACCTGGAGACTTTGGTTTGTTCTTAGAGAAGGCTCTGGGAAAACCTCATCGAAGCCTTCCAGTACTTGAAGGGATCTTACATGCAGGAGGGGGATCAATTTTAACACAGACAAGGAGTGACAAGACAAGGGGAGTGGTTCTAAACTAAAAGGGCAGAGATTTAGACTATATATTAGGAGGAAATTCTTTACTCAGAAGGTGATGGCACTGACACAGGCTGCCCAGAGAAGCTGTGGGTGCCCCATCCCTGGAGGCGTTCAAGGCCAGATTGGATGGATGGATGGATGGATGGATGGATGGATGGATGGATGGATGGATGGGGGCCCTGGGCAGCTGAGCTGGTGGGTGGCAGGCCTGCCCAAGGCATGAGGTTGGGTTTTTGAGGTCCCTTTCAACTCAAGCCATGCTATGTTAAGACACATAAACTTTATTCCTGGTTCTCTAAGATGTACTGGAGACAACCACAGTGACAAATCTGTCTGGCAGTGGGGGCTTGCGCAGATATTTCAGCTCTTTGAATTTAATATGTATTGCCTTGTCGCAGTTAACTTCTGATGTTCTATATCTAGGTCCTTTCATTGACAGTAAGAATTTCAAATCATGTGTTTGGTTTTTTTTTTTTCATTCAGTTCTTACAAGCTCAAGTATTCTAAGCTATTTAGCATTGTCTCTTCTGGCTACTGTAAAACCTTGCTCAGATATTTTGGCATTATTTTTTTTACCATTTCTCCAAATGCTAGTGAAACATTTGGAGGAGCAAACCTCGAAAAAACCACGAACAGTGCCACATACATACAAACACCCAAATGGGTAATCACAAGAATTCATGCTCAGTAAATTTTGGGGAGGAAAAAGGGAAAAAAAAAAAAAAAAAAAAGGAGCCTTCAAAATTGCTGCAAATTTTGCTAAAACACATCCTTCCATTTAGCTTTAAATAGCCATTATCCTGGCCCTTTTTCTCTTGCAACATTGAAAGTTTTTAATATGGTTAAGTGTTTTGAAAACAAGCTTAATCCCAAGAGGGAGAAGCTTCAGACTAACACAATTAGGTGAGTGGAATTTTTCCCTCAGGCACCTCTGGAGAGTGATACAATATCGTGTCAAAAACTGTAAGCTGTGGCTCACAGAGCTGGGCTGGGCCAGTGTTTGTGTGAGGCATGGGAAGGGAAAATGCAGATGGTGCAGAAAGTGCCAGTGATGAGCGTGTCAATAGCACTGCTCTGAGTCACTGGTGGCCCAAAGTCCAGTCACTGCATGATGGCACATGTATTGGTGTTGGCTGAGGCTTCAATGAGATGCTGAATCTTTCAGCACCTTTATATATATTATTTTATATATGCATAGTGTGTGTGTGTGTACAAAAGTCAGTTTTTTTGCTTAGCAAAGCGCTAAGTTTAGGATAGCTCCAACTCCTTCACACGAATTCCTTGCAGCTTCAGTGGGGCTGCATTTCTCACTGCTGAAAAGGTGATGTGATCTGGGCAATCAGTGCACAGCTTTTGTGTCCTTACTGCCATGAGGTGCATCTGCACCATTCCTGCTGCCAGACTCTGGGAACATTGTGCACTGTAAGGGGAGTGAGGGAAATGGGGATGGTTGGCCATCTTGGGAGGGTGGGTGAGGAAAACCTCGAACAGGACATCTTCTTACAAAGGGATTGAGAAGGCTTCATGGATGGTAAGGAAAATCTAATCTGCATTTGGGGAGGTCAAATGAGGAAAAGGAGACTGGAAGCAGGGTAAAGAATGAGGAAAATAGAAGGCAGAACTTGAACTGCAGGTAAAGGATACAGAAAACAACAAGAGTGCTCCAGGAAAGCAGTCAGGACAAGTCTGATTAGCTGTAAATGCAGCTGGGTCTTGGAGCTGTTTCACATTGCATTTGTCATCAATAGGCTGAACCACATCCCCAGCACACAGTTGTGGGACAGACAGAATTAAGGGCAGTTCTGGGAGAACAGCCAGCATCAGCAGCCTAGCTGCAAGGCTGCCCTGGGCTATTTTTATCTTGGCCATGTCCAGAAAGAGGTTTTTAAAAAGTCTGAAGAAAGCCTGCCCCACTGTCTGACAGTCCCCGTAGCAAGAGCAGGGCTTTAGATGGGGCAAGCATGCTCAGATTTGATCAGCCATTACTGCTCTGAAGAAGGGATGATGGTCCATACCAGTCAGGTAAAGATGGATGATGGAGAAGGGGTGATGAAGAAGATGATCCTAGCACCTCTTCAGGCCCAGAATCTTCTCTGAGTCTTATGTTGAAAACATTTCTTTTCTCCCAGCTTTATTCCATCGAGCCTTGAATAACCCCATTTTAAACATGTTCTGTTTGAAGCTTAGGAATAGTTCTAATGCTTTACAGGAGCCTAATCTTTAATCAAATCCCCTCTGAAAACAGCTGACTATATAACTTTTCCACCTTGTGAGAAGAAGTAAAAAATATTTACTCAGATGCTTTCAGATATTCAGTACTTAAACGAATTTGAGTAAATTTTCATTAAGGGATAAAGTTAATAAGGGCCTAACACTAAGTAAAATACCATTCACACAAATAGCAAGCTTTCAGGTTGATCTAATTATCAATGCCTAGCAAAGACCAAGTAAAAATAACAAGTTGCTAGAAAATACAAATCCTATATTTGACAGGTGGGAAGGAAAGGAAGATGTAAGATGCAGGTTTATTAGATGTAATCTTCAGACAGTGAAATTGTTCTAATCTAGTTAATCTGTTTGTACGTTTGATAGACTTGTTAAAGTCGGCAGAGAAGAAGCTGTCTCTGATTTCATCACAGACTTTGGTTGTGCAACTTCTGATGAGAAATAGACAAGTATATTCTCAGGCTACTCCTTTTTGAGGAATTTTATTCAAGTATGCTTTGATCTGGTAACCATTTTATGTCCTGGTTAACATTAAACTGAATATAGATCAGTAACAGTCTCTTCAGACAGTTTTATCAAAGAAAAACAATATATTTAGTTTGGCTTTGTCATTCAGACTGAATAGAAATGCTATGAATAAACTTGTTCTTGAATTTTCATTGCAATGTGGCACTTGGAACTAACCTTGGATCTCATGACTCATCTCTTCTGGGAATGCAGCATCCCTTGCAGAGCTCAAGAATCCAAATTGAAGAACATTTGCAAGCCAGAGGAAAAGACCCAGGCTAAGAAGCAAAACAGAAGCAATAGGAGAACACTTTTCTTGACTTCATGATTCAAAAAGACTTCTAAGATCACCTAGTCCAACTGTCAACCCATCCCCACAGTGCTGACTAACCACATCCCTCAGTGCCATATCCACACGGATCTTGAACACCTCCCTGGGCAGGCTGTTCCAATACCTCATCATTCTTTCTGAGAGTAAATTTTTCCTAATATCCAACCTGAACTTTCCCTGGTGCAACTTAAAGCCATTATCTCTCATGCTGTCTCTTTTCCACCTAGGAGGAGAGGCTGAACCCCACTTTGCTACGACCTCCTTTCAGGTTGTTGCAGAGAGCAATGAGGTCTTCCTGGGCCTTCTCTTCTCCAGACTGAACAATTTCATTTCCCACAGCCTCTCCCCATAAGACTTGTGCTCCGATCTCTTCACAGCCTCGATGCCTTTCTCTGGGCATGCTCCAGCACCTCAGTGTATTTTCTGTAGCAAGGGTCCTATCCGATGTCCATCAGATTCCAGAGTTTTTCAGGCCTGACAATGCTAAGGACATTATCTTGAAGGAGTAACTGCAAATGCAAGTATGGTTTGGCAGTATTTGGGTCTTTTGGATTTTGATGGACAGATAAATACATTTCTAAACACTTGCAAATATTTTTTTGCTTTGCTTTCTCATATTAGAAACAACTCATTGGCAAATAGCATCTGGTTGGTATCAACAGAAGCATATACACTAAAGGAAAACAGGTGACTTATGATTGTAATTAAACTAATCAGAGAGGCAGTGGGTAACTCATTCAGAATTGTTGTTTCAGTTCCCAGCCACTGCATTGTGCCAACTGAGCAACGCTTGCCTTGGCTCTTGGTGTCCCGCACAGCATGGCACACAGTGCATTTTCCTAGCACCCTAGTGGATGGGATGACCCACTCATGAAGCTGTGTTCCACTCCAACGTGTTACTTCACGTATCTGCTGTACAGATATGACCAATACCCATTATTTCCAAATGATCGAATATTTAAAAACTCTGACATAATTGTAGCATGCAATGTATGCAGATTAAACCTTAAAGCTGTTCATTGATTATCACAAACTTTCTGTATCTTCTCATGAATTAAGTTCTCAGCCATTATTAGTTGCAATAGCTTTTATAGGCACTTCCCTTCCACTTCTTTCAACTCCATTAATCCTTTAACAGCCTAATGTGCTTTGGTGTCAATCATCATCTTGAGAAATGCTTGCAAAGAAAATGAGAAGTTAGCGATACGTTGACAGCTGTTTGTGAAGATCTTTGTGTCACCTTAGCAAGCCACAGGAAACTTGTTAGGAATATACATTCTGTAAGAAGCAAAGGTTGCAAGGTGCAGCTGAAAACAGTCTGGGGAATGTCAGAGGAAAACTGCATTTGCTGAAGTTCTGAACAGCAGCTCTTAGTTTGCAGTCTCTTGGAAATTTTTTAAAGTATAGATTAAATAATTCCAGATTAAAATAAATAAATAAATAAATGAAAGGTCTTAGCTTTCAGCTCTTTCTACATTTAATACTCTTTTTTTGTGCCTGGGAGGAGCCCTGCTCTCATTCACTGCTGCCTTTTCATGTGCTGTGCTCCTTTCTCATACAATCCCTCTTAAGTAATTTTCACATTCTGTATCTATTTCTCTTCCTCCTAACTGCATCCTGACTGCACCAATTCCTCAATTTTGCCAGCTTGTTTTTTTCCCTCCCATCTCTGACTTTGTTGGGGCAATGGGCCACCTCCTTTTTTCATCTCTAGTTTGTACACTACTGTGGTGGGATCCTACTTATGACCTGCTCCAAGTTGCTCCAAGTTGGGGAGCACCTGTAATTACCATTGCCCAGGAAAGTAGATGTGTTTTTAAGTCTTGCCTTTGCACAGTAGTTGCTGATAAAAGCCAGATGGCATTGATGGAGGTGGATATTGCTGAGATGAGCTCCCAGTAAGTGTTGATCCACTGGACATCTACTTGCTTGTTTGCATTCACCTCTTCTAGTTTTGGATGCTAACATATAATCTGGTCAGCTGAGCTTTACCAATTTCTCATGGCTGTAACAGCAACAAGTGTGACTGCTTGAACAGCTGCAGAATGTTTTGTTTGCCTTTAGAAATGTAATAAAGTAGTTCTAGCAGGCAGTGCAGGTGGGTTCTTGTAGTTGGAAGAGGCACTGGCAATACTCAGAAAATCAGATTATTTTTTTTTCATGTGCAAGGTTTATTAGAAGCCAATCTGAAGCACAGTTTTTTCTCCCTTGGTTTTAGTTGCTAGCTGCCAGACCATGCCATTTTACCATTTCATGTTTTAGTAATAGAGAATAGTTTCTACCAGCCAAGACAGCAGTACCTTAAAAATTAAAGTCTCTCTGTTATCTTACCATCCAGTATTTCTAACAGAAGCCAGATCCAAGTCCTAACCTAGGTATAGGGTTCACTGCACAAAGCACAGCAGTATTTATCTCATGATTTCTGATTTTACTCATCTCTTGTGATGTTCCTCCTTCCTTCACCCACACCTCTGGATTCCCCCACTGTCCTTGAGAACATCAGCCCAAAATAAGGGAGAATTCAACCATGGGTGTCATGGCTAGTCTGCTTTGTCATTGCTGAAGCAAAGGGTGGAGAGGAAGCCTGCTATGGGACCTTAGAGTGGTAGGAAAGCAAATGCAATTTATTATTTTTCTTCCAACTTGATATTTAAATATAACTGTGGTTTTTTTTTGCTCTTGCATGCTATGCTTAATTTGTGAACTCACCAAGATTGTATCTTTTTTCTCAGAATCATCAGACTTTCTTTAAAGATGAAATGCTTTTATTGACCCTGGAAAATTTTGTATTCACATGTGGTATGACATGAGATTATGTTCTTTCAGCCACAGGAGAAGACATAGGTATCTGTCCTTTAATTATTGAGTTTAAAGCAAAAGATGCTTTCTCTTGCTTGCAGAGGTTTGGAAGGAATGAAAATTAAAAGCTGTAGCTTATTAAGTAATATCTTTTATTTTTATTGTTTTTTTCCTCCATCTGATACTTCGTAAGGACTGGAAGAGGAACACAGACAATATTAAGCTTATATTTTAATGTTATAGCAAAAGTTCCATATGGATACATGTATTTTAATGGCCAATTAGCATTTTCTGACAGAAGTGGACTGGTTTTGTGAGAAGGAATGCATGTTATTTTAATACTTATTAAAATTAAGACTTGATCCCCATCCCTGGAGGCATTCAAAGCCAGGTTGGATGGGGCCCTCAGCAGTCTAATCTGGTGGGAGGCAGCCCTGCCCATGGCAGGCACTGGGACTGGATGAGCTTTAAGTTCCCTTCCACCTCAAACCATTCTATGATGATGATTCAGGAAAATACCTCTCCATATCAAGATGGGGCAATCACTTCAACTTAAATACAGGAAATGTTGGGCATAATAGCCATTACTCGCACAGATCTTGTTAACAAGAACATAATCTCCTAATCACTCCCTTGACAGCAAACTCAGATAATAGAAGCATAGTTGGGCTCCTGCCAAGCAACTCAAGATCTCCAATTTCACACCCAATCTCCTGCAGGAGTGCCAGGATAACCTCAATTATTCACGGAAGAAGAGCCTAACCGCTGTGAATTTATAGTTCCTTATATCTGCAATTTTAAAAAGAAAAAAATATGAATTGGGAGGGTACAAAATACTCAGTAAGAAATAGGAACATATACCTCTTGATCTGTTTATACTACACACCAAAGCAGTATATATAACCACTAAGGATGTAAACATCCTAGTGCATCTCTTCACTCCCTTGAATTAGACCTTGAGGAAAAAGTTTTGTTGTTTTTTTCTTTAAAAACTGTAGTAGTTAGAAGTCAAAGGAACAGAATCTAATTTTTAGAAGCTCTGGTCCCTGTGTATCCATGGCATGCGTGTGTTTTAATGGGGTTTGCAAAGGTTTTTAATCTTGCATCATCTTCATGATGGCAGTGATGAAGAAAGGAGCCTGCACTGGTGGTGGAGACTTTTGATAGGTTGTGCTGGTGTAAGTAGAGATTGCTGCAACTTCATAGATATGGTTGGCTTAAAATTTGATGCACTTCCAATACAAATAAATACTAAAAGCTCTTAGGCTTCACTCAGTTTGCTACATCAGTGCTTCTAAAAGGCAAGCAACCAAGCAAGCTCACCCACTTAACTTTTCTAGACCATATGGCAGAAAATGCAAATATTGGGACAAGGTTAATTTTATTTATCTACATTTTACCATTATCTGGTAAAGCTGTCAACTAGCTATCTACTTTTCTTTTTTTTCATTAGTAAACAGAGCACACAAGAAGTTGACAACACAATCATCTTGCTTCAAACCTTATTACAGGCTGAGTTTCTGGGTGGGATGAAGGGTGGAGCCAGACATTTAGCTACACCCGTGGTGAGGTTTATAAGGAGGTTTCTAGGGAAGCTCTTTTTTATTTACTAGTCTCTGGCAACTGTCAGTTTTATTTAGCAGGTTTGTTTGTTTGTTTTCAATTGTTAATATGTCAAGGCTTCATAAAGACTCACGTAATGGGGATAGACCTCCAAATACATCTTTGAAACAGCGAAGTAAGGTAAGTCATGGAGTTTGCTTTACTAGCTTAGATCCTTTTTGTGCATAATACATCTGAGGCAGAGACCTGAGTACTACTGTAATTTCAAAGGCCTGTATTTTCTTTGCTGTGTATAATTGAAGTTTTGTTCTCTGTAGTTTTGCATTCCTATAATGCTAATTCAAGTGGGGGAAAAAAACAACCTTAAATATCCCCAAATTTTGTAGACTTTGGGGAAGTTAGTATTGGCTACAGGGTGATCTGGTCTTTAAGCGTGATGGCTTTAAGGACTAATTTGTGCCACCTGTCTGTAACATGGAGGTTATTGTGGTTTTTGTTATGGTGGTGCTGTTTGTTAGCCACCCCAATATTAACTTCTCAAATGTACAAATAAAAGATATGCTATGCTTAATTGCATAATTACTGTGGCTTAGTCAGAACTCTTTGATACACCCAGGAATCCTGTCATAATTCTGGTTTGAATTGTATCACAGTTTCCTTTTATACATCTGCACGTAAGTGCTTAGAAACTATTCTGTTCAGCAGAGGTCTCTTGAGTTACTATGAATGTCCTGAAATGAAAACCTGTGCTATGAAGGCTTGTTGCTGTTCAACATAGGTGCTTCTGTTGGCATAATGCTTTTCTAGATGCATCTGTATTTGTTCATAAGGTGCTTGGGTGAAAACATTCGTAATCTTCTACTGAAGAACTAAGAAATGATCACAGCAACGTAGAGAGGGTGCAGCTGGGACGTATCAAGAGTAATGGTCAGCATAAAAATACCTCTCTTGCACTGGTTTCCTAGCTGAGCTTACTGCTGGTAAAGTGTAATTGCATGAAACTAGCAAGAGGGGACTGAACCTTGGAAATGCCTTTTTTGGAGCTCCCATCAGGCCTTTGGCAAAATGGAAGAAAGCCTGGACTTATTAAAAAATGCAATAAGCTACCAGAGACATGTATGTGAAAAGTTAACTTTTTCCTCCAATCAATTCATTTGTAGCCATCCAGATTTTCTTTTGTGACCTTTCAGTTTAGAAGGAATGAAGTCACATTTTATTTTGTTTTCAGTCATTGCTCCCAAAACATGGGAAGTATTTGAGGATCACTAGTCTACAAGTTTTTCTGCCAAGTGCTAAGTTTCACTACCAAGTGCCACAAAAATAGCCGAAGTCTTGGTTTCCACAGAGCTGGTGCTGTTTATGGGTTCTCTCTCTTTTTTTTTTTTTTCTTTTTTTTTTTTTTTTCTTCCTAGCTGTAAGCAAAACTGTATCTGGCAAGAGAAGCTGACTGACAGCCCCTTGGGCAAAATGGTATGATGCAAGTTAGAGACGCTGTCAGAGCATTTTGACAGCGTGTACTTGGTAGACATGAGAAAATGAATGCATCCTGAGTTTGAGGAGACACATTTTCTGCCATGATAATGCTGTGGTTTTGCTTTGGAGCTGGTACTGTCAATATTGAACTTGTAGGGTGCTTAAGCCATGTGGTCATTTCCACGTTTTACAGTGTGTTTTTACTGATATGTGACAAAACTGGTTGTGGTGGGAGGAGGCTTGTTGAAAGCACAGCAGCATCCTGCAGAGAAGTCCCTTGGCCTTAGCCAATGCCATTCTTCCAATATCTTGACGTGCTGTGGTTGGATTCTTCATAGATATTCTTAAGTGCGTTGCATTTATTTTAAGTTTTGTTGCTAACTGGTATATTAACAAACTGTTCAAAAATACTTGCTGTTACTATCTGTTTTGTTAATACAGTAAACGGGAGGAAGAAAGAGGAAAATAGAATCATAAAATAGATTCATTACAGTTGGAAAAGACCTCTAAGACCATCCAGTCCAACTGTCAGCCCATCCGCACCATGCCCACGAACCATGAACACCTCCAGAGATGGTGACTTCACCAGCCCCCTGGACAGGCTGTTCCAATGCTGCACCACTCTTTCCAGGAAGAATTTTTCCTTATATCCAGCCTGATACTTTCAATACCAGCAGAGAATTGTAGATGTAGATGTTCCTGCTCTTGGATTCTTTTGGATGGGTTTTCCGAATCAGAAAGAAAGTTTGAACTTTTTCAAGTGAGCAATGTAGAGTTATTTAGGCATTGTATCAATATCCTAATGTGTCTGTACATTCTGTCACCTCTCTAAACTGGAATTAAAATGACTTTTGCCTTTTTGTGACTTGAAGAGTGATACTCTTGGAATAAAGCCCGTGTATTTATGACGCTCACCTACTATTCAACACAAATGAGTCAAAGGACACTGGTTATCCTATTGCAGATTATTTTCTGTATTTGATCATATTTAGGTAATTTTAATAGACTATATTTGAGTAGCCAAACTGCAAACATAAGGATGCCATCTTTCTCTCCTGATTCTTTTTATTTTTTGGAGCAGTGTTAGTACTACGTGCAGAAAGTCCACAAAGATGGACTTTCTTGGTAGTAAGCTGTGTAATTAAGTGACAAATGAATGATGAAAACCTTTCAGTAACTTATTTTATTTGGTGTGGTGTATGAATCCTAGAATTCTTTGAGTTGAAAGGGACCCTTAAAGGTCATCTAGTCCAACTTCCCTGCAGTGACGAATGGCACTGGCAGTTAGATTAATCCAGACTGGTGTTTTGTTAGTCCTGTCATATTTAAATAGTTTTGTTATCAGAAGTTTAAAGCATAAAACTTCATTGTATCTTGATGGATGCTAAAATTAAACTTCACCTGGCTCTCCCTTCCTCGTCCTCGTATGGCAGCAGGAGAGCATTCAGAATCAAGCTGAGGGAGGTGTGGGGCTGCCTACAGGTATCAGCTGTGGTGGGAAGAGAGATGATTGTGGAGAAGGGTAGCCCCATGGGATGAGGAGGGCAAAGTGGATGGAGATAGGCCCCATCCCGATGGTGTCTTCTGGGACTTTGCCCAGCTTTTAAGCCTTGCTGGCCCTGAACAGTCTCCAGTGACTCTCCTTGTTTTCCCTAATGTGTTCTGCTGCCACCAAGAAACTGAGCTTTCTAACTCCTGCATGAGGATGGAAATGCATTTTATCTATATTCTTGGGTCAGCAAGTTTTCAATATACCATTGAGAGGACCTGAGCTGGCCCTGCTTACTGGGTGCCTTGTTACCTTGAGAACAAGAAAACCTCTATGGATTCTCCTGATTCTCTTGGTTTGTTTAGATTTTAGGAACCTGAAATTAGAAGGCTTTTACAGATTCTAAAGTCACTGCAGTTTCCTCAAGATGACTGGATGTTCTTAGTAGTAGTTTTTCTCAGGGTGTTGTTAGAGGGAAGTATAAGCTGGCCTCTACTGCCCTGGGTAAGTTCAAGTCAAGCCAAGCTGCAAAGGTTAAAGGAGATGCTGCCTCTAGTGGATTTGAAATTTTGCTATCTCTTTATCTACCTGACAATCATGCAAATGAGCAACATTTCTCATCATGAGGCAGGAGCCTGAAGTTTAGCTTCTCTGTGCATTGTAGCAGAGGCAATGAAAATTCTCCTTCAGTAACTAAGATCATAAGAGGTTTTATTTGTCTGTGTATGATAAAACTGAGAAATAGATGTAACTGCCAGTCACCCAGCCAGATGTTATTGACCTGAAATAGCTTTTGTGAAGTGTGCTAAATGCTTGAAGGCCACATCAGGCAAGGGATGTGATTAGTGCTATACTTATGTTTTTAGGGTGATGCATTGTCTGGAGCAGCAATAATCATTCATTGGGATGCAGGGACTATAACACATGATCATGTTAGAAAACCAGATAGAGAAATGCTATGATGGGCTTGTCAAATGACAGGGAGCTTATTATGTAGCTGTGGGCCAACAAGAACCATTTGTCTGACTGATGGCAGTGATGTCTTTTGTCTTCCTTTGAAAGGAACGCGTAGCTACTGGTACAGTGTCTGTCCATTAAAACAATGTGGCACTGAGGAGTTGTCACCACTTTGTTCACTGTGCTTTAGTGTGAAAAATTCAGAGTATCGCCTCACTCTGCATGAAGATCCTATTGAAGTTTTATTGAATTTGGTAATGCACTATAAGATAAATGTATGGGTTCTGCTGCAGCCTAAATGCATCCATTTAAATCCTCCAAGACAGTGGTGCAGGACTGTTATTTCCTGTATGTCTCCCTCTGTGCAGCATAGATTATTGATGGTGATGTGTGTGTGTGCTATCTACTTACATTTGAATTCTAAAACCTGAAACTGCAGAAAGAAGTTTGACAAGAGCAATATCTGAGATAGAACTGCATGGTGTATTTCTCCCTGTCTCACAATCCCAGGCATGGAGGTTGGTCTTAAAGGGTGTTGGTGACTGTCAGTGTCTCACTGCAAAATTGCGCTGGAGGAAAGCAGTGAAACTTCCATCATCTCCTTGCAAATCAATAAATCTACTGGCAGGGGAAAGGGGCAGCAACTGGTGTTTGTGAGTTTATGGGTTCTCGTTCATGGCCTACTTTCTGCTGTGGAACGGTAGGAAAAAGAGCACAGCACCTCAGCAAGAAGAGTTATAAACATCTGCTTTAAGGAAAACAAAAGTATTTCTGGGAATAAAAATCATTGGATTCCAAATCTAACTAAACATCGATCCAATAAAGTTGAGACAGCTTCAGCTGTGTTATTCTTTGCATATCTTGTATGTCAAAATATATTATCATGGTCATTTTCATATTCTGGAAATTCAACATCAATTTGTCATCAAAAAAGAGCAGGCAAGCTGAATCCTGGCAGTCGTCTTTAGGATACAGCAGTTTGTCTAAGCTGACACATCGTGTTGAGGGAGAGCAGAGTTACACTGAAGTAAAGTGATGTGCTTGTGCTTTGACAAGCAAAAGGCATTTAGCTTGTTTGGTAGGTTGCCAAACATTGTCATTTGAGAGCGTTGCAAAGACTGCCAGCTGTCTGTATGTGAACAAAATATCTGGGTGAATTAGAATTTGTCCCATTGAATGTCTCACCAGAAATGACCTTGCCTGGTCTCATGTATTCAAACTCAAGTGTAGCCTACTGCAGCTTCAAATGACACTTGAGACCAGGGCAGCACTACTAAAGACAGTGTTGAGAGAGAGGTGGATTTCCCAGTAAGATTGAATCAGATATATGCATACTCCATCATAATGTCTTCCACAAAACAGGAGTGACGAGGAACAACTGCCAGTGTTTTGTTTTTCCATCCAAGCTAAAAGATTTCACCTTCTAGGTGTGAAAAATCAGCCAGTGTGGAAGTTCTGTCAGCTAGAGAAATAGAAGATATGTAAATGGTGAATCCGTCCACAGTATTTGTTTCTCTGGTTAAGTTGTTGCTTTTCTTGCTTAGTTTGGACAGCAAACAGAAAACAAAGCATGTCTGGGAAAGGCAGTATGAGAAGTATCCACACTTACATTGTATATGCTACTAAGAGGAGTTTAGTACTCCTCCAGACCAATATTTGCATGCAGTGTGCTGAAGGAAAAGACTTTTCAAAGCCAAAATACCGTGGAAGCTCAAATTCAATCTGATATGATAGAACAACTTGGAAATTTCCCAGTCAGCTTTTATCTAATGAGCAAAAATAATGCATGTCTTCAAGTTAATGTGCCAGTCTGCTTTGTTCTGTGGCGTTTGTCAGCAGAACAAATAAAGAAAAGTAAAAATTCCACTTAGTTTTGTACTGTAGCTTCTTGGAGGAAATACTACAGCTCACAAATGCAGCCCAGAAATTTCTGATTTGAAATTTAAATACAAACTGCCCTTTCAAAACAATGCAATGCTAACTTGAAAGGATGAAGCCTAGCACCTGGCCTTGAGAGCCCCCTTCCATGTGACTTGTTTTAACTGTGTGTAATATCATAGTCTAACTAAATGAGATAACAAGCTGTCACTATTATTTGTGCTTCCTGTGTCAAATATACAGGTCTTGCAATTTCATCTATACTAGTTACTTCTATGGTGTCATTATCGTAATGCAAGTGCACTCAATTTTCCATGCATTTTAGCTTTACCAGTTTGCAGGCAGGATGTGAGGTTGCCTCCACTTGCTAATCAGATCAGAAGCCTGCACTTGTAAATGGTCTTACTGAGAATATTAGGCAGCTGCACTCATCGGTGAAGTTCTGCTTCTTCAAGTGATCAAAGCTACTGCCACCTGGGAGGGCTGAGCAGCTCAGAACTCACCACTGTGATGTGTGGATTAGATACTAAATAGTGTTTCTCTGCCTTCTTCCTAAGGGGTCCAGTCCTATCAGCATGTTCAGATCATGTTACTTGTGCGCCACATAGCACTGCTTTCATTGAAAGTATTTATGGAAGGGTATGGAGTGATGGTGTGCCAGTCTTCTGCCTTGTAGATGAGGATGGAGGACTGACTCAAAACATGAGAAACTGTTGAGGATCTGCCCATGAGCAGCTTGGAGAAGGCTTAAAACATGGCTATCCAAGGAGTTTCATGGCCACCTGGCTGTGAGCACAGTCCTTTGAAAAAAGTTTGGCACTCAGGGACACTAGTGCCCTTGCATATCTATGGAAAAATGGCTCTTATGTACCTTTTCTAATCAGGGATTCACAGGAAGAATTCCACAAACTGTGGCCTGACTGCTTTTACAAGTGTGTACATCTGTAATTTATTGCGAGCCAACCATTCCACTCATGTGAGAGAGGAGTCCAAGAATTCTTTAGCTGTTTGACCAGTGCTATAGAGAGCAAAGATTTGTTTTCAGATTGGTATCTTATATATGAGTACATTGTGCATTATGTATTATAACTATACTTCTGCATTGCATATTTAGACTTTTAAGGAGTAAAATAAAAATTTTGATACAAGATTTTTTTCTGTTTTTTTGCCATCTCCACAGATACTGGAATCTATCTTTACATTGTTGAGTTAGTTCTATAATTTTTTGATATTGAGCAACTTCAGGCAGAGAGACACCAAAGGTTTTAAAAGGACAGAGATATGTGATGTGTCATGGAGTCTAGCATTCCAGCTAGGACTCTGCTTCCTGAGTGAGCCACGAGCAGCCTGCAGTTGTAGTACTTTCATAGAGAAATATAGGACGATACAAGTTGAAAGAGGCCTCTGGAGGTTGTCTGGTCCAACCCGTGTTGAACCTAATCCCAATGGATTAGTTTGCTCAGGGACTTGTTGAGCTCTGCATGTCTCAAAGAACAGACTTCACAGCTTCACTGAACCCAATATTCAACCACCCTCATGCTAAAAACACTCTTCCTAACATGTAATCAGGATTTGCTCTGTTGAAACTTGCCTGTTGACTCTTTCACTGCCAGTACATATCTTTAAGAAGGGCTTGGTCCCATCTTCTGTATGCCCTTCCCACAGGTAGCTGTGGGCTGCAATGGGACATTGTCCCACACCCTGAGCCTTCTCTCCATCAGGCTGGGCAAGCTCAGGTCCCTCAGCCTCACCTGCACCATGTGCTCCAGCCCCTACACCACCTGGGTGTAGTGGGCTGGGCTCCAGTTTGTCCGTCTCTGGTTTGTGGTTGCCCAGGACTCAGGTATGCTGCTTTCGCAAGGACTGATTATAGGGGAAAAATCACTGCTCTGGATCTGCAAATCCAGCCCACAAAGCCCTCAGTTTTGTTTTGTTTTTCCTCTCCAGCTGGCTGGCACCCAGCCTGTGTAGTCCATCAGGGTTGTTTCCCTCTCAGGGACAAACATCTGTGCACTTGCTTTCCAGGTTATGCCTGCTTCTTTCCTGTGATGAAATAGGCACAGGTAGTGAATCCTGTACTGTTGTGGAGATTATTTTTATTTTCTGAAGAAAGACACTGAATTGCTCACCTCAACAGAGGTTGCTACTCTATCAGATGGACATGCCAGCAGCAGAGTGGTGTTTTAGAGCAGAAGATTGGTAGGAGCTTTATCCCCCTCCTTGGGAACACCTACCTGATTAATGCTGAATACTCTCTGATACGCTTATTTTCCTTCACTTGCTGCAGAGGTCCAAAAAATTAATGTCACAAGAAAGAAAGATTCAGCCCTTTTAATCTTATCCCCTACCAAGCCACTTGCATTTTTCTTGGGCACATCTAGAAGTGAAAGGGTAAAAGGTACTCTTAAACTTAATGCTTTTCCCTGGACTTTATTTTAGTGTATCTTGATTCTGGTGTATGAAACAATGCATAAAACTGATAAGCTCCAGCCATTCTTAAGCCAAGAACATGGTATAATCTCTACCAGAAATGAAATCAAAAAGCAGATTTATTGCACACAGAAGTGAGTCAGTAGCAAACTGCAGTCAGCTGTGCAGAATGTAAGTGGGTGCTTAACAAAACTGGTGGCTGTGCTGGCTGTGGAAACCAACAGGTGTAGGCACTGACAATGCAAGTAGAACAGACTTTCAGCTAACATAGAAGTTGAAATGGAGGCATCAGTGAATCTGAGGTAAAGGTTTAACAAGAATGTGTCTCCAATAATTGAAGTAAGATAAGAAGTAAAGGAAGATCTTTTTTAGGCTGAAACAGAGCTAAGTATGATGTGGCAGCCTGCTGCTAAGTACAGAGAATGACACACTTTGTATTCTTCTTATTAAGTCTGCCACCTACTGCTTGATGCTCTTGCCTGGCATTGCTTGTGTCAAAAAAAAAAAAAAGACAAACTTTAACCAAAATCATGTAGAAGATGATTATTGCATCTTCAGTTTCATGGGCAGGAAGGCAGAGGAGTTTACTGATGGGAGGAGGGCAGGTGAGCTGCTGCAAAAAGCGGATGTTCTGCTGTAGCTGGCCACAGCTTTGAACCCAGTGTTGTCTTTAAGACATCTGCATCTGGGAAACTCCAGCTTCCAGAATGGAGGGGAGAAGACAACAGAAACAGGAGAAGATGATTACTGCTCTCTGGGGAGTAAAGTAGGGTGGAAGGAGACTTTTGGAGAAATGATGCATGTCCTTTGCTACTAAGTTGTTAAACGGGATGTGCTTGGATTTACTTTATATGTAAACAAGCAAAAAAAGATTGGCTGCACTATAAATGAGAGGGAGGGAGCTGAGTTCTAAAGGAAGTCTCTAGACTTCTTTCATGCCAGTATGTGACTTGAAATCAGAGCAGTGACTGAGAAGCAGAACCGCTGGAACTAAGCCCTGTTAGAAATGGCGACAATAAAAGAGGTGGGAAGCTTGGATGGGCGCTCAGTAGCGGCATCTTGTGTCTTCTGTAGCTGCCTTCCTTCTTGAGAGCTCTGAGCCAAAATAGCATTTCTCATGGTTTTGGAATTGTGAACGGTACTAAACTCAACTCTGTTAATCTGTTTGCTTTGAATCTGTGTCTTTGTGCAAGAATCTGACTTTGCAGAAACCTGTGGGCAAGTGCGGAGGATTCACCCAAGAATGATGAGACAACAGATCATTGGGCTGGTAATTAGTAGTAAATTAATAGTAAATCCAACTGCTAAATATGTTGATCTTTTCTTGTTTTATTATTACTTTTTAATGTTTTGAATTCATGTATAGATCATGAAAACTAAAGAATTCTTTCCTTTGACACAAGATGTCCTAAAGTTAATATTTCAGTTCATTTTTATTGAACAGGAAAGTATACAAAAACAGTGATATACACTATTTTCTAAGTTAAAATCTGAGTTTATCCATTCTGAATTTTGTCAAACTATTCTCTAGTCAGTAAATGCCTGGATAGCAGCCACAATGAGTTTGCTCAAATTCTTTCAGCTGCTAAAAATAAGTTATTTTTGAAGTTGTTTTCTGTAAATGCCACAGATATCTGAAGCAATAATAGGTGACTGTTAGCCTATATTACAAATCTTTTTCACGCAACATCACTTTCCCAGTCATCACTGGGAGGAGTGAAAAATATATATGCAGAGTAGCAGAGATCATGCAGTCACTGAGACACAGGGGCAGGACACAGGGCTATGCAACCAGGGGAAATACATCTCCCTCAGACAAAGCCTTGTGCAAAGATAGTAAAATGTAATAGAAGGCATTTGGCTGAAAGAACTTTTAAAAACCATTCTATTCTAACTTTTCCTTGTTGATCCTTTCAGCTTACAGCTACGGCTACTTCTTCTCTTAGTATGAGTATGTGAGGTGCATCTAAAAATTGTTGTGCCTTGCTTTTTGGAGAGGACTTTTTTTTTTTTATCATCTTATTTTTGGCTTAGTATCTTGGCTTTTGGCCTGCTTTCTCAAATCCATCTTGCTCATTCCTTGTTTTGTTAAGTTTTTGTGTTTGAAGGGATTTTGTTACAGAAACATATTCTGAGTTGATTTGTGTGAATGCTTTCAGTAGATGGTTCTGTTTGTGGATGTAGCAATAGCTACCAGAAAACAAGTTCATAGAGGGGAAAAGCATGCACTGAGAGAGAGCTTGTGAAAGCTTCCTGAGGTAAGCAGATCAGCCCTGGAGGGCAGTGGTCCTGTTGAATCAACTGACTGTCCCGAGATCCAACAAACACCCAAGAGCAAAAGTCTTTTGAATCTGTCCAAGGCTACCACCAACATGCACTAGATCATGTTCTGGAAGTCATCTACATCTGAGAAAGAGACAAACATAGGGTGCAGGGCTGTGGATACAGCTGGTGAATTGGGGAGCCCCACAAAGTTCTTTCTGATCTCCTTCCTGGAAGCCTGTGGCCTGCCAGTCCAACAGCCTTTGGCTGGGCTTGGACTCACGACTTTGATCCTCTAGGTATTTATCCTCTCCACTTTTACTTCTTGGCCTTTTCCCCACGTTTACCAGTGAAAGAAATGACTTCTCTAGATGTTTTGATAAATTAACTATTTAGGAGGTGGGCACCTATTTTAATGTTAGAGTGGCCTGTGTGTGTACTGGGGAGTATTAAGGGGCTGAATTGTGCTTGCTGCTTCATGCATAGCAGTGCTATGATGCCTGAGTCTGCAGCTGTGAGCAGTGTGGCCTGGCATGTGGAGGAGGGAAGGAGCATCCTTACCTCTCCCTTTTCTTTGTTGCATGCCTTTATCCTTCAACGATTCTAAAGAAGACTCCAGCACCCCATGGTTAGCTCCCTCACATTCAGAAACTAGGACCTCTTCTGCATTCCTTTGTCCACCTAAATGAAATTCTACCTTAATGACCCTGTGTTTCCTACCACTCCCTTGCCTGGATGCTGCTCTGGCATCTCAAGCTAGAAGTACAGGTTGAGGTGTTGGCATGACTTGTGGAGCAGGTGGAGGCCTGGGAGTGCTGCTGCACACAGCGGCAAATGAATGCCAATTATCTCACCAGGCCAAAGCCACCATGCTGCTCATTACCTGTGGCTCAGGTGAGCACCTGCATGCAGGTAGAAGTCAGGAGATGCTGCTGAGGTGTACATGCTTGGTTTGACCTGTCTGTAAATCATCAGTTTTCAGGCATTAGTCACCTCTGTTATGATGACATTTTTTTCCCCTCCCTCCTCTTTTTTTATGATTATGTTGTTTATGGGTGAAGTTCAGTGTGGCATCATTAAACGAACTCTCAAATTGCTGTCTGCTTACTGAAGACAATGAAATAGTTACCTGCCTTTGATGAATAGCACTCTGTTCAGAAAATGTAGCTGAGAAGTTGTTCCATGATCAGATTGTCTATTGCATTTCCAAGGGAATAACCATGCTTCTCCATTGCTTTTACCTGCTCGTTCTGCTCAACAACTTCTGATGCAAGATCACTTCTCTTCAGCATTGTCTTAAATGTTGTCCTATCCTTACAAGTTCTCAAAGCAGTGCTGTTAGATCCCAAGTTCAGTTCAGAGGGTCTACTTGAGTAAAAGCTAACATACCATGTCAGATTTGCTGTTCCTATGCCAGTAGGATGCCTGAGGTTTGTCAGCTGTGCTGGAATCACTTTCCACATTAAACAAATGGAGGAAAAAAAGTACATTGAAAAGCAAAGCTTAAGAGGCTTGGAGAGATTCAAAGAAATGAAACAATAACACGTTTAATAGCTAATTCCTATTCTGGTTTGGCTTTAAGGTAGCTTCAGCTTTCCAGTCTGCTAGCAGGATTCCTAAGTTCTCTGCCAGAATGACTCACAGCTCCTGGAGCTGGGATCCAGCCCTCTAGACAGACAAGCTGTGTTTAGAGGTCTGTTTACCTTTCTCAGATAATAACGTATTGGAGAGAGACTTGTTTTTTGTTTTCCTCCTCTTAAAATAGAGGTTAGGGTGAATGTAAATTCACCTGCTGGAGCTTCTTGTATCACTCAGACTGGATTCAGCCTGAGCACCACTGGGATCTGTAGTTAATGTAGTTTCATGCTGTTCTGCAGAGGTGGATGCCTTCAGAATACCCCTTCCTGCTGGTGTGTCTCAACAAGTTGGCCATGAATGCAAAACAAGCAATAACTAAAGCCTCAATCTGGGTAAACCATTATTTACCTGCTAGGAATGATATTTCCTGCTGACTGAGATGGTGAATTAAGAAATCTAGCCACGTAACCCTGGTATGCAATTCATAACACGAACAGAAAACCATATAAGAAAGCCATATGTGGTTGCTCCTGCTTGTATTTCTGTAGCCTGTGACGTAGCACTTGAGAAAATGGATGTGAGGACAAATCCAGCAGTTGTAGAAAACAGTGCCAAAGAATATGGAAAGGATCAGGCCGTGAATTTGTCTGCTGCAAGGGGGCAGCATCATGGCTTCATTCCTAAGTAAGAAAATTCTAAGGATTGCCAGTGTTTTTTTTTTTAGTTTTGTATTAGCAAAACCATAGGTTTTCCTGGGTATTGGTTCATGTTTCTCAATGGTAGGTTTTTTTTGTTTGTTTGTTTTTTTTTTCCCTCTGTAAATCTGTTAAGGCAAGTGTAGCAAGGCCCTGGTTGCATGACACAATGGTCATAACTGATTGCCTGTGCTCAGCAGAAGCATGGTCAGATGAAGAATCAGCGATGTGCTCAACAATTAAGAATGAACTCTGAATGTAGCCCTGCACAAGGGAGCTCATAGACTTGCTACTATATCAGAGGGACATCTGATTGTTGTGCAGATGTGTTAGACACTGAACTATTGTGTACACAGCTGAATTAGGTTATTGTAATGGGGGACTTCTCCTCTTGCTTCATTTTTAGAATACGGCTATTGCATCGCTGCCCAGCCAATACGGACAAAGACCATTCAGTGATGTATCTATTTATTTCCTGTTTGCTTGTTGAACTAAATGTTTTCATGCTTTCTTTCCAGTACCAAATTGCTGCAAGGAGTAGTTCAAGCCAGCAAACAGGGAAAGTGTTTGGATGCTCAAAGTAAGTACTGTTTCTTTGTATGTATTTGTTACTGTGTTTGTGATTGATAAAATATTCAAGAATTTGCACTTGATTTGTGTTTTTAATGCAGTAGCTAAATAGATTTGACACCAATGGTTAGTAATATTCTTTTGCAATGCATTTGACCACGTAATTAAAAGATTCAAGTCATTAAGAGTTATTCATTCATGCAACAGAAATGATGGAAGCTAAACTAGGTGCCGCAAACATTTTGGATGTAGCTTGTCTTTTTGGCTGGTGTCAGAAGGAGATGCTGGCAGAAAGGAATAAAAGGAGAAAACTACTATTACTACTGAGAACACTGAAGAAAATCATATTCTTATTTTCATTTGTTGCCTTTTTTTAATGTTTACACTTCTGTACACTATTAGCGCTTCCTTTGACATGAAATGGAAAAGCACACCAAATGCTGTTGTACAGGGTTAGTAATTCAGATGAAATGTGAAGTACTGTCCTTTTTTTTTCTTTCTTTTAAATTCCCATATATGTGAGTTAAGACCACATCCCATCCAAGTTGGATGCAAACTTAAATTTTCTAGCCTCCAACTTGATTTCTCTGAAATCCTCTCAGTGAGTCACCTGCAAAGAGATGAACGTTACGGAGAAATGCAAGGCCCACAAGGTGGCAATGTTTAGAAAGGATGCTCCTCCAGAAGATCTTTGTTCCTTCCAGCTGCGATCACTTGCTCCCTTTCTATCCTTGCTGTGCATTACTGCTGCTACACAAGAAGTGATAACTGTTGTCAAAATGCAGCGCAGGATGCCCAGTAATATAATTCTTGTTGGAATAAATGAGCCAGTGGCACTGCACACTGTGCTGTGGTGTGTACTGTGTATGCCTTTTCTCTTGGCAACATTAATAGTTTGCAGTACAGGGCTGGGGGTGTGGTTATTTGTAGCTAGTGCTGAAAATATGTATAGCACTGAAACGATCCTGAGGCTGTATAATGAAGCACTTTCATCTTTAAAATGGACCACCTTGCTTCTGTTAGTGCTTGAAAAGCTGTTACAAGCCTAACTTTGGATGGGGGTAGGAGACGTTGCACTTTGTGGTGGTACTTTCATTCATACTTTTTCATGTAGTTAAGTTGAAAGTGAGAGGTTTATGTCTGGGCTATTTTAAAGCCTCATTTCACAGTGAAACTGGGGATTTGCTCCAAGTTATTTAGTGTCCTTAAAAAAAAAAAAAAAAAAAAAAGTTTGCAAAATTGGTCCAGATTCATAATAAACAAAGTAATTATTCAGGGTAAACTCTATGGGAAATATAAGAATTGCCTGTGTTAACTGGTACAGATACACTTAAGGAAGCTGACACTGGGAGAGTTAAAACAGGAGCCTCAAAATCATCAGGTTGCTTTCAGAGCAATTACAAGATATTCAGGTCTCAAGAGCACCCAGAAAGAACAGTATATACTCTGGAGCTGAAAGAGGCTTGTAAGCAGCAAGGATGAAACAGGGATGAACTACAGGAGAAATGTGATACCAAGAGCCAGGAAAATGTAATGTGGACATGCTCCTTCCCTCGAAGGTGTGGCAGATGGAATTGCAGTGGGGCAGTGCCCTGTACTCATCTGAGGCAAATTTCATCTAGCTCTATTCCTGCAGGAATGCAGCTTCATTATTGTTGCTATACTGCATTCTCACAAGTATTTTGGAGCTACAGGAAGTTTGAAGAATGCTATGAGCACTGAGATAGGATATAGTCTGGTCATACGGATGTTCATTTGGTGGTCATGTACTGTGTCTCTAATTGGAAGTTATCTGAAACATGCAGTTTTCCTATAATTAGTAACCTTACTCTTGAAGCAACAGAGGGCTCTCCGTTGTATTCTCCATGAGTTGCTGCTCACTGTGCAACCGTTCCTCTCCAAATCCTTTAGTTCTTATGACCTATGGTCAAAATAAAAGTGTATCCACCAGCCTCTAACACCAGAGGTTCTTTTTATTGCTAGAGAATTAGCTGAACTTAGAACTGCAGAAAGTAAATCCATGTGACATACTGCTATATGCTAGTTGTTGCTCAGGAAACCTTCCAATCATGTTCTGGTGCATTTGAGGCTGGCAAACAAGCATACTTTTTGCTGGAGTTAAGTTACATGGAGAATAACATAGGAATGAATGTTGGAGCATCCAAGAATTTTATAGTTCTCACATGAGTTCAGAAATTTTGTGTTAGGATTGCGGGTAGGAGAACAGAAAACAAATTTTATTTATATATAAACACACATCCGTGTATAACATATGCTGAACTACTGATCTGTGATTTGTTCAGGGGGGGACCTGAACAAAAAGTCTTGTATGATCTTTTCTCATTCCTCTCTTGTGCAGAAACAAATACTCCCTGGTTCTTCATGCAAATGCTGCATTGAGTTACGTAAACTGTGAAGAATAAAGGCACTTCCCTCTCACTTCATTCTCCTTGCATGCCAGCACCAGCAGTGGTGTAGAATAAATGCTGCTTCTAGATAAGTGAGCTCTGTTTCCAGCTCGGTAGGAACCCTGCTTGCTTCCCCAGACTGGTCCCCTTAATTCCTACCACAGAAGACCTGACTTCCCTAAGGGCTGCTTTGAACTTTCAGCCAAAAGAATTCAGATGTATGAAATATTTGAACTTCTGGGCTGAGCGGACAGCTTTGAAAGCCTTTTCATCCTGTGGAAACAATGTCAGGTCCCCCAAAAAGCAGTGGAGGACATCTGTTTGGGAGTCAGTTCTGTATAGGACACAGCTGCTTTATAATGTTGTTTTGATCCAACATGAGAAAACGGGAGACCTAAATTCTGAACCTAACGGAGAAAAGTTAACTGAAGTGGAATGTTTGCGTATGGCTTTGTAAGCACCAGTCCTTGTTCCCTTCTTAACTTGGGAACTGGTTAGTTTGAATAGCCATTTATGGTATTGTCTGAAAATATTATGAACTTTGGGGTGATATTTATTTTTTCAGCATCCCATACCAAAAATTATCCCACAGAATCACAGCAAAGCAGTGATTCATCAGGAACATAACTTAGCTTTTCTGAACGATAGCACGTGGGTTTGCTAAGACTTAATAATGAGATCCTTTCAAATGCAGAAGCTGACAACAGCACTGACATAAATTCACAATCACAGTAACACAGAGGCTTGTGCTTGGAGTTTTTATTAAATAGAAAACTCATTTTCTATTGTAATGAGGATATTATGCTGTTTTTATGCCACTAGTACCTTTTGTGCTCAAAATGTTACAGAGGCCTCCTTTTTCATTTATACACAGTATGAGTGTTGCTATTTTGTGCCACAACCATCAAAATCATGACAGTATGCAACAGAAATAAGAATGATACCTCTATTTGTGTTTTTGTTGTTGTCGCCTTCTGTGTTTTGCCTGTCAATGATGGTTCATTTATAAATTGGTGAATAATTGATAAAGAATAACTCAAGTATGATTCTGGTTTTATTCTACCAACAATCTTTTTTTTTTTTTTTTTTTGTAGTACCTTTATAAAAGACAAAAACACAAAACTTTGTCAGATGTGTCAAATATGAGATATTTGTAGTGCATCCAGATGCTGTAAAATAGCTGTTTCATTTTTCAGAGCAATGTCTGGATTTTATAAATATAGTCTTGCAAATGTAAGTAGAACCTCAGCTGGCTCTATGCAGTCATCCTGCATCTGCTGACAGACAGGTTCAGTTAGGGGCAACAGAGGACCTGCTTCTAAAGCCTGCGGACTATTGCAGATGTGGTGAGAAGTGTGAAGCCGTGTGCTGTGGCCATGTTTCTGCCTGTATCCCATTCTGTGTGAAGTGCACCTGTACTGTGATGTGCTGGGTGCCAGGTGGCCTTCTCTCTGATGCTGTGACTGAAGTAAGAACCTGAGCAGCAGATGCCGGGGTGTTCAGGGCCTCCCCAAGCTGAGAAAAATCCAGTGGGAAGGATTCTGACCTCTGGACATGTCCCTGAAGAGCACAGTGCCTGCCAGGAGCCCAAAGAAAGGCTTAGAAAAGCTATGTGAAAATTCTTCCTCTACCGAGGAGAGAATTTTGGTGGGGATTTTTAGGTTTAGTGTTTGGGTTGTGTTATAGGTAGTTTTCTTAGTTTTTTTTGTTTGTTTTCGTGTTAATTGGTTGTTGTGGTGCTTGTTGGCTTGTTCTTTTTTTGTTGCTTTTTAATTCAAATTTCAGCATTTTCAGTATTTCTTTGCAATCACTGTGGGTGGAAACTTACTCTTTATTAGTTGGCTTCTTAGTCTCTGATGTCAGTAAATTGCCCATTGATCTGTGGCTTCCAGAAAAAATCACCCTGTATGCAGTCACAGTAAAGCATGAGCTGCCAGCAATGCACAGCAGGCTCATGAGGTCAGGTGGATGCAAGGCGTATTTAATTCAAGGAGTTATCCTTAGGTTAAAAATGTTGCTTATAATAATGTCACCTTCAGCCTTCTTGGAGGCTTGATTAGCCAGAAGTAGGGTGTGGGACAGCTGCTGCTGTGTGTTCTGCTGTTGCGTTACAAGGTGGTAAAATTAGAGGTTTTCAGTTTCTTAGGACCTAGTAATTTTCTGCCCTCATTGTGTTTACTCTGCTATTAACTCAGAGCTTACACCCAAGCCCAATTTTTGTGATTACCAGTATCTTCTCCTGCATTTGTTCGTCCTTCAGCGTGGTGCAGGAGCAGAAGGGAGGCCTGTAGAGGCAGAAGCCTACACAAAGTCCAAGTGGCTCAGCCTCCAAAACCTCAGCTGGAGACCTGCCACCCTACCGTAACGGTGCAGCTCTGTTAGAAGTCTGCTGTGAGCAGTTGGGCTGGCTGAGCATCACAGTGCCAGTGTGGGGAGTGCCAGTCCGAGTTTTCTGTCAATAAATATCCACAGTACAAGGAAAACAGTGGTGCCCTCAAGCTGAGCTTTATGAAGTGGCTTCCATCAGCTTCATCCTCTTACATGAGGCCTGGATTTGGCTCATCGCTAATGACCTGAGTGGGCTGCATGGAATAAACACACTGTGAATAGTGCTGTAGAAAATACTGTTACATTACATTGGACATTTTCAAAACAGTAACTGGTTCCCACCTTGTGTCTTTATAGAAGAACACTATTGATTGCATTCAAGTGTTTTCAGACTTGATCTGATTTCATAACTCAGATCTTTTTTGTCTAATATAAGCGGCTTCGTGTAATCACTCTTCTAAATCAAAAGCTTATGTTTGACAAGTGGGTCACTGGTTAATGGAAGCCAGTCAATCCAGCTGTTTATCTTTTCACTAAGATCATGCGCTTTCTGTATGCTCTTGTCTGTTCAAAATGCAGATGTGTATGTTTCCAATAGCACTCCCTCTATTTTCAAATAGGAACCTGAGATTTATTTTGTTTTATCTGTCCCCTACATTCAAATAAACAAATCACAGAGGTATTTCAGCTGGTATCACATTTGATCCACAAATATGTATCACTGGTTGTGGTATTATTCATTTGATTTTATAAAAGAAAATGCACAGAAGCTCACAAACATTATTTTAACCTCCCAGGCCCCAGCATTTTATGTGTTTCTGTGAACAGATCCACCTTCCATTACAGCAGCCCAATAGTAACTTTCTTCCAACTTGCTTTGTCTCTTAACAAACAGACTTTTTTTTGCTAGTTCTGAATTTCAGAATTCCAGAAAGTGCTGGTAGTATGCTGTATCTAAATAAAGCACTTGCAGCATCAGGCTAGTAACAGGCTCAAAGTATTCATGGAAACTTGGTCTGATATGCCAAGTTCCAAAAATCCACTTAGGAAATGTCTGTCTGTGAGATAAGTTTCCTGGCACAGTTTGCTAATCTTTGTTGTTTGGTTTGTTTGGTTGTTTTTTTGCTTTGTTTTGTTTTTATTCAGAGCACTAGCGTAAGTGTAACACTATGGTTAAAATTATCTATGAATATTTTTCCTCTTTATTTGACAACTATCTTACTGATGAAGACTGAGTAAACAGTAAGGTACTAATCATTTACTGTTGGAAAAAAAAAATAATCTATCTTTTGTCAATAGATGAGGAAACTATCACTTGTTCAAGGTTAGTAATACACTTACGTAAGGGAGCAATAATATTGTATTTAAAAGAATGACTTCTTGCTCCCAAAGAAGCAACGCTGCTCAGTTTCTCTGAGTTGGTGATTGTAAGTAAACCCTTGCAACCTGGTGTTTGGGAGGTGCCCTCAAGGGTTCCAGCTGTGATGTGTTAAGAGGAGATGTCTCACCTACAGTGAGGAGCTGTGGAGGTGATGGAGTCATAAAAACAGGTGTTGGGGCTTGAGGTGTCTGCGTGTGAGTGTGTATGCACCTTAGCTCTTACTTCTGTAGTGCATTCTTCTCGTTCTGTAGATGAAATGAGGCGTTATTAGCTAATGACAGTGTGTTAGCCGGGACAATAGGCACACTGGAGGCTTTGTGTGGGGGAAGGAAACCGGTGTGACCCAGGTTCTCTGCAGGTGGCTGATGAAGGAAAGTGGAAACTGCCAGAGCACTACAGAGGGTGATGCTTGACAAAGGAAGGGTGGAAAAAGAATAGGAGAAGGAACAATGGGAAACCCCAGATGGGGAAGAAATCTCGAGATGAAAGGAGGAGCCACTCATCTCATTATAGCGATGGAGAAAAGGGGCGGGTTTGCTTAGCTGCAGAGCCAGTTAGGAAGAGCAAACTTAGCTAAAAGAACTCATGCATCAGAAAGCAAACCCTGGAAGAAGAGAGTGTGACCCAGCACCTGCCATGAGGGCAAGGCAGGGGAAATTTGTGCAGACAAGTGACAATGTTTTGAGGAAGCTGGTTGTAACAGCAGGGCCTGATTCTGTACTTGCAAAATGAGGAAAGCTGGCAGAAAATAGGTTTTGTAAGATGCTATAAATGTATGAGATAAAAAGCAGTTATTGAGAGAAGGGTGAAATGCAAACAAAAACAAACACAGCTCTTTTTGTGTAATTTCTTGGCGTTTGCTAATTTGATGGGCACTTAATGCATGCTCTGTAAGAGAACTTTTTGTAGCATGCTGTAAGAACATGAGTAAACCTCCTATTTTGCAGATAGGCACTGGGTTCCTGAGTTCTGCAGTTGCTGAATGGTCACACACTACTGAATGATTTGGCAGTAAGATTTTGCTCTGAAGCAGGCATGAATGCGCTCTGTATTTCTTTCCCATTACCTAAAGTATGTAATAATGTTTATGTTGGCATTTTGAAGGGTGTGGGAGGACAGACACCTAATTAACTGTTTCCTGGGGCAAAGTAACCCCTTCAGATGTTGGTCTGTAATGGTTCTGCCCTTTTAGTTGTTTGGTTGAAGCATTTTTGATTTCAAAAACTCTATCAACCTCTGCAGGAACCATTGTTTTCTTGTGCCAGGCCTCTCTCTTCTTTAGCAGTGGTGTCTTGGACAGCTTGGTAGACTTTGGCAAGTGTAATTTTCCTTGTGATAGCTATAATCCTATGCAAACTTTGCATGTTCAGTAACTCTAATGCTGGTACAGGACAAAGGCCAGTGCTGTAAGTAGTTCTTGACTGATAATCATTGCAAAGCTTTTAAACTTCTACTTATGTTATATAGAGGTACTATGCATTCATATGTGGCATTTAGTTACTTGGATAACATACACAAATAACTGTCAACTACAAATCTCTTGCTGCACAACATGAGCAGAGAATCACTTATGATTATTAGCTATTCTTGAATTCCTGGTATATAATAACAGTGCCAGGTCAAGTTTTCAGCACTGTAGTGTAACAGGTACTGCTCAAAATCATCACCTACCAATAAGGTATCACTGTAATGCAGGACCTCAGGCATATCAGGTTTTCATGCTAGAAACCTGTACCCTTGACAGATAGCATTGCAAAGCATTTGTCCTCCCTAATCTTCCCTACATTGCTTTTTTGAAACATGTCATTAGACTGAAGTGTCTTTAAAGTACATTGCTATTATATTTTGTGTCGAGTATAAGAATGACTGTTAGAGAGTTAGATTTTCCATTTCTGTATGTTGCTTTTTTATTTCACCATTTTTCCACCCACTTATCTTGAATTCCAGGAAAGCCAAGAAGGTTCCTTGAAAGCTGAAAACACTTAAAGGAAAGAAAAAAAAAAAAAAAAAAAAGCTAGATTCCTCTTCTACTCTTACATTTCTGAAGCCTTCAATTATTTTGCCAGTCATAATTTGATGGATTGTTTTTATATAGTATACAAATGTCTGAAGTTCTGATCATTTTATATCTTAACAAGTTACACCACGAACAACTCCAGCCAAATACTTCCATGTAAATGTGCGTGCACAAGGAGTGAGTCAGGCCCTTCTCTTTATTCTTTTTATTCAGTATTAAAGACAGGGTGAGATGGAAGAGTTGTTATTTCAAGCATTTGTTGATCACAGCTGACGTTTATAGGTGTTCAAATGAAGCGACTCCCCAAAATGTGCCTGAAAGCTTGTGATAACCCAGTACATGCTAAATGTTGACTAAAGAATTCAAATATTGATTTGGTCTGAAGTAAAGGGAAGTAGAAATTTCTCCTTTTTGTAGCCATCATTCACTGAACGTTTCCTGCTGTCACTGCTTTTTGTTATGTAGGAAGTGTTGTGTAAAAAGCGTTTCACATTCAGTGTGAGCTAGTAGTGTTTTTAACCTCGAAACCTTTGATATATATTGAAGAATGCTTTTTTTTTTTTTCTCTCCTGGATAGGAGTTGTTTTTCTATAAAGCAGGCAGATTTAGCTAAATCCTGAAAGTGCTGAGTTCAGCAAGCTATCTATTAATTCTAATCAAACAATTTGAACAACGTTAAAGTATATGATTTGAGTCACAATATCTGCTCTGTTCGACAGTTTTTGCAATCGTGTTTCTGTGAACAGCAACAACAAAAGAAAATCCTGGGTTGTTTTTGTTTTTGTTTTAGACTGTTTTTGAATCTTGAAATAATAGTCTGATTTCTATTTGCTTTCTACAGCAACTACAAAAGGTAGCTAGCTGCTACCTTTCTAAAGAAAAATGCCCACAGGCTGTGGCTCTTCAAGACTATCCTCTTTAGTGAGGAATTCATACAGTACTGGCCAGATTGGATTTGCAGCTTATGGCTAAATTTTCAGGAATGCCACGCTGACAAAGACCTGAACTTTTCTCTCACTCTTCCTCCCAGGCACAGAACACTTTAAAATGTGAAATATGACCTCTGAAATATAAATATGCCCATATATTTAAAAATAGGCTTGAATTACCTCACAGGCATATGGTCCATGCACATTGTCTAATTGGGACAGCCCTCTCTTTCTTTCTCTTTCTGTCTCTCTCCAGGGAAGGCAAATAATCAAGACTTTGCTTAAAGTGGCAACAGTATGATCCCCAGGGGTGGGAAGCTCATTCTTTATCTACAGGATGTCTGGAGTGATAAGTAGCTGTTTTAATAAAATTCATGCAGTGTTTCTTTGTCCTGACAAATCATTACTGTTTGCTCTTTGGCATGATTAATTTAAATGCAGCATGCCCTGAAACATACAGCATCGAAGGAAGTAATGGCATGGGAGAGTTGGTTTGGTGCCATGTATACAAAGAGAAACGTACAGTTCTGGTTTAGAGTTATCATTTTAAGTGATTTTACATCACAGTGGGAGCTTTCCTTTGGCTTAATCAGTGAGGCTGTTGGATGATATGTCAGTGAAACAGGAAATGTGAGCTCTTCTGCACGGGCCAGGTTAGCCTGAAACATATCGTACAGCACATCGCATCTGATATGCGTTCCATGGGTTAGTTAACACTGCTGTTGCTAATTCCCCTATGGATGTTTCTGTGTAATTGTTATCATTACAGGTTGGAACCATGCATTAATTTAGGCTGGCACAAACTAGTGCTCCCTAACAGATGTGTAGTTGCAGATATCACATCTGCACTTCCATTAGATAACATGCAAATTGGGATTTCCTAAGGCTTCTGTTTTTAGTTTACTAATGAAACTCTTATTCAAGGTGTAGGCTATTCGATATTAGGCTGATTCTGTCACAGTGCACTCATGATTTTATCCATTTTACTGAAAATACTCATACTGGGAATGAAGTGAGTCTGTGTACCTTGATGAACGGGGGCTTCCTTTAACAAGATGCGTCCAAGCCTTCAGGGTAACTTTTCTAGCTCTTTCCAACCTTTTCCTACTTTATTCATTTATTTTCAAATCTGAACACGGTTGACCAGATCCTTTGTGTACCTTCGTGTACAACCTGTTCCTGATGAATGTACACACTTGAATGCTAAAAATAACTTTAATTTTGCTTTAACAGGCTGTAAAACCTTTATTTTGTGGATGTCTGTTAATCTCTATTCTGATAAATTAGGAGTACGGGAAAATGGTACTTGAATTACAAAAGTGGACTACATTGGTCAGGATTGCTGCTTTCTGAAAGGCTCTGCTACCTTCCAACTCTTAGCCTGGAGTTTTCTCATTCTTTCCCAGTGAAAAAACTGCACGTGTGACAGGAGTGTTCATGAAACTCCTCTGAGAAGAGAAGCATGTTGGCCAAAATAATCATACTGAATGGTGTTTGCTGTAGTTTGAGGCTGCAGCTGAGGAGTATTCTGAGAGCAGTGCAAGGAGTAATATCACACAGGGACTCCTTTGCTAATTTGAGCAAGTATGGAAGATATCAGAGATGAGGGATGCTCACTGGCATTCTTGATCTCCCTTCCACCACAGAAAGAAGTTACTCAAGCAGTGGGGAATTTCTGCAGTCATTAATTGTAATTTGCAATTTGGCTGTGTCATATAAAGCTCACTACAACTGGTGTTTTTTTAATTGTCTGACAAATATGTTTGTTGAGTTCTCTAGTGTGGCTAGAGACATTCACTCTGTTTTCAGAGGCTGTACATTGGGCACTTCTTGTCAGTGCTAAAATATCATAAGTAATTTCCACATCAGCTAGATAGTACGAAGTTCTGCCTTGAGACATCTGAGGCTTTTCAGCCCCTGCTGTTTGGGCTTTTAGGGGATTTTTCTTTCAGGCATTATAAATTGTGCTGCATAGCCATTTTACTACAGCAAGTAACAAGGAACTGGAAGTGAAAGTTCTGAAGAGAAAGGAGCAAGCATAATTTTAGAGAATAATGTTGAGGGCTGTTGAATTTCCACTCTGCCTGTTTTACCATGGTGGAAATTGTACTGAAACGTATGTACTGGTATAGAGTGGTGCTTCTTTCTGTCTGTAGCTCAGCTGAAGCTCTCTCGTGAAACTGTGGGATCAGCCAAACTCAGGTAGGAGATGAGGAACAACAGGTTAATGCAGTGTGGCGGGAAGGCAGAGCATTTCTGTCCTTAGAGAGCTTCAGGATTTGGCTGGAGAAAGCCACTCGTGCCCTGAGCTCATGGTGGCAGTGGCAATCCTGTTCTGGGCAGGAGGTGGACTGGGGACCTCCATATGTCCCTTCCCACCACTGCTGCTGCTGTTCTTGATGCTTGAAGATCTGTTGCATCAAGCTTTGTCATCTCCACTGTGCATTAATTGGTTTCTTGGCTCAGTTTTGCTCACTTTTGCTCAGTTGACTTGTCAGATGTGAGTACTAGATTTCAGTACTTTCTATTTATCACATATATATGTGTTTTAACACTGCTCTGACCTTTAGATCTTTAAGCTCATATGCCCACTGAATCCAAAAGCTGTGCGGCCAGCAAGGATGCAGTCACCTGGTAATACTGGCAGGTACCTGTTTCTCATCCTGATAAATTAGGAGGAGTTATGTCTCAAATCTGTGCTCAGATTGACGAAAACAGAAAGACCACATGGTGGCTTCCTGCACATAAAGATAAGAGCTGCATTGACGGACCACACAGTGCTTGAAAATGGTGGTGTAACAGAAGGAATGCCACGCATGCCAGGTCAATGCTGTGCCCTGTGCTCCTTGGGCTGTGCTAGATTAATCAAATCAGCATGTGTTGTCTGTAGCCCTGCAACAAGCAGCTTCTGCCTGTGCCTGGCTCAGCCTTGGTAAAGGTAAGGCACTTCACTGAGGCAGTTCTTTGTGCTTAAATCCTTATGGAAAGGCAAAGAGGTGTCTAAAGGGAAGCTGCCACACTGTCCTTACTTGTGCTTCTCTGCTGTACCTCTGCCAGTGCGTTTGAAGTGGTTTGGGAGGCTTCAATAAAGAAGCTTCTGTTCTCTGTAACTGGTGAAGAAGTAAAAATATTTTTACAAATTAGGGTAACAGTGTTTTATAGCTGGCTGCCTGGCAGAGCAGGTAGGGTTATGTCTGGCAGCTGAAGGCCCACTATAGATTATTTTTACATTCTGTCACCATGTAGTGTTTCTGGCTTCTCTCTGGTCATCAATGTTACTAAGACACTTATTGGCCCTCTCTGCAAGATATATTTTGGTGCTTGTTTTTAAACAGACTCAAAGGAAACTTTCTCCAGCGGGTTACTGTTGTCAGATGAATTGAGCATTTTTTTCAATAAAGTATGTCATCTGCAAAGGGCCAGAGGTTGGTTACTGGAAACATCATTTTTTTCTCTTTGGAGTATTGGAAAACCTGGCAGAGGCAATAAATAACACCTCCAGCCTCAGTGTTCAGAGGGCTATGGCAAACCCGCTGGCTGATGTGATTTCTGTTAGATTGCTCTGAGCGCATGTGTTACTGTGTGATGCTGATTTAAGCTCAGGTCAGTTCTTAACTGAGTACTGTGCAGTCAGTGTGGAGGTATTGACTGCACTCATAGTTTCTCTTTGAATCCAAAATCTATATTGTGGGCATAACCATGTAAACTCAGCTTTCAGCAGTGTCATTTAGCCTGAAAGGTTAGGTAAGGTTTCAAGGGAGATTTGGGCTAGATGTTAGGAAAAAATTATTCTCAGAGTGGTGAGGCAGTGGCACAGGCTGCCCGGGGAGGTGGTGCAGTCACCATCCCTGGAGGAGTTCACTGTGTGGATGTGGCACTGAGGATGTGGTTTAGTGGGCATGGTGGGGATGGCTGGTGGTTGGGCTGGGGGATCTTAGTGGTCTTTTCCACCCTTAATGATTTTGTGATTATTATAAGGATTGGTTAAAATCTTGTGGGGTTTTTTTTTTCCTTTTATGAAAAAAAGCAATCCTACCTGATGTATTAATCGAATCAAACTAATTTGAAAGTGTTCTTTCACATTCAGCAGCCTTGAGGCCATAGAGAGAGAGCTGCTTAGACACTGCGCTCATAGCCGCCCTCACAGGTTTCAGGGCAGGGGAGACAAGTTGTGAGCAGCTTGCTGGTCTGTTTGTCAGTAGGATGATTGAGGTGTGAGTTCCGCTGTGACTGTGGCATGTGGGGAGGTACAGCGTGGCAAGGGCCAGGCCTCTGAGGAGGTGGCTGTCCCTCCTTTGGCTTCAGACATCAGAGGGCAGCGCTGGCTTGAGGAAGGAAGTGTGGAGATGGTGAATGCCTGGCACCTGCAGGAGGGGCAGGGCTGGGGCGTGAGGAGCGCTTCTAACCGCGGGCTGGGAGATGAGCAGTGCGTATGGTGGTGCTGGTAGGCCGCCTCCTGCATCGCCAGGCTCTGCTCCCTCCTTTCTGACCCAAGCAGGATGGTCAGGGCACCGTCACTTCCCTCAGTGTAAGCCTGAGGAGCCTGGAAGTGCAGTGTGAGGGCCGTGTGGTGCGATCAGTGCGGCTGCAAGCAGAGCCTGGGCATCCTCACATGCGGGGACAGAAATGCCATCGGTGAACTCAGACTTCCTTACGCTATTTCTTTTTTTCTTTTGTTTTTGTGGTTGGGAGTGCATGATTTGCGACGTTTTGTACCGTTTAGTATTTACTCATTGTGTATTAGGTGCCAGGTCGGCTCTGTGCCGTCGCCCCCACACGCGCTGCCGCCACCCGGGCACGAGGGCCGCGGCGCTGGGTGGCGGAGGAGGAAGGGGGGGGGATGGCGGGGGTGGCGCGGAGTCGGCCGGTTGCCATGGCGCGGGGCGGTCACGTGGCGAGGCTGACGCGCGGGGCGGGGCGGGGCTGGCGGCGCGAGACGGCAGCAGCGGCGGCGGCGGCAGCGGCAGCACCACCTTCCGCAGAGCAGCGGCAGCAGCAGCAGCAGCGCAGCGCGGGGAGGCGCGGAGCCGCGGGAGCGCCAATGCCCGGACCGACCCAAGCCCTGTCCCCAAATGGCGAGAACAATAACGACATCATCCAGGACAACGGCACCACCATCATCCCCTTCAGGAAGCACACGGTGCGGGGGGAGCGCTCCTACAGGTATCGCTGGGGGGCGGCGGCCGGGCGCTGAGGTGTGGGGGGGGCCGTGCGGAGCGGGGCCGGGCGGCGCTCAGCCCCCTCCCCCCAATACGCATAGATTGAGAGAGAGGCGGCGCGGCATTGTGCGGGAGGCGGGGGGTGTCCTCGGCCGGGGCGGAAGATGCATCAAGAGGAAAAAAGAAAAAATGATAATTTAAAAAAAAAATTAAAATTAATGATTTAGGAAAAAAAAAAAAAAAAAACACGAAGGAGGAGGAAGAAAGAACCCGCCCGTCAGTCGCGCAGGGAACCGCAGCGCCGGGCGCGGCCCCCAGCCCAGCCCCGCTCCTAGGGGTGCGGGCCCGCCGCTTTGTCGCAGCCCCGCGCCCGGTGGCATTGTTCGCTGCGGGTCGCGGCTCCGGGGCCGGGCACGGCCGCTCGGATGCTGCGCGCTGACAGCGAGCGGAGCCTCTGCAGGGAACGCCCCTGGAGCAGGAAATGGGGCTGCCCGCGGGCAGCGGCCCCGGGGCGGGCTGCGCTGGGTCGCAGCGGCGCTTCTCCGAGGAGAACCGCAACGTCTGCGGCTCCGGCGGGCGCTGCCGGCCGCTGACAGCCGGCGGAGGGCTCCGTGCTGGCGCCTTGCCGTGGGGCGGGGAAGGCTACCGGGAGCCGAGCGCGGCCGGGCTGCACCGCGGAGCTGAGCCGTGCCGCCCCCGAGCCTGGTCCTGCCTCTGTAGCGCAGCCCCGGTGCGTGCGTGGAGCGCGGAGCCGCGGTGCCGAGGCGGTGCGTGCTCTCGGTGTTGTTGTTTGCTTTTGTGAAGAGCTGTATCTGCTGGCAGGAAAAAATGGAGCCTTTGCTTCCTATCCCTAAATGACTGCTCAGCACTAACTAGTTCTATGGTTGAGGAAAGCTGTGTTTCCACTGCACTGCTGAGTAGAAATATGAGGTGGACGCACGACAATTCATTGCAAGCCAACCTTCAGTTATTCTAGCATGCACCCTAAATGCTGCAGCTTGCAATCTCACTGCTTGCCTTCAGAAGGCTCTTCTGGAAAACCTCCCTTGAATGGAATTCTCCATTATTCTTTTGCAGCACGTAAATACAGTCTCCAGCAGCTATCAACAAGTCGATTTGCTAGTCCTTCTGTCTGCTTCACCCTGCACTGAGCTATGTCTAGGAAAGGCGTTTTGTGAGACAGCTGTATTGAGCACATGATGACAGAAATAATTGCATCAATTGCCCAATTTTCCAGAAAGCATGAACTTGTGCAGCATGTGTATGAAAGGCAAATTCTTCCCAGCGCAAGGCGCCTTGCATGGCTTTGCATCCTTCTGCCCGTCTATGGGAATATACAAGAATGCAGGGCAGATAATGCTAATATTGCATTCTATCTTGGGGAGGTAAGCAATCCAATTAAAATTATTTTAGAAACAAACCTTTAATGTATAAAAGGAATAACTCAATTAAAGAATCCTACTTTGGCTCCTTGTGGAAACCCACCCTGCCCTGCAGAGTCATGGCACCTAGATCTGTAGGTTCACTCTCACTGGAGAGAGAAGATGCTTAGCTTTCAATCTGTAGCTCAAAGTACTTCATGAAGCTTTCCTTCTGAAATATCCAGCTCCTGCCAGTTGAGCTGCCTGTGAATCCTGATGAAGTTTGAACAAGGTAAACTTGGTGGTACCAATTTGCAAGTCAGGAATCTGATACGAGAGGGATTCCCTGGTGTTACCATCATACTGAGAGTGCAGCGAGGAACTGAACCCACACCACAGTCCCAGCCTTGTGCTGTGTGAAGCCACAAATAGTCCTTACAAGCTGTCCAGAGCACATATTATGTTTTGCAGACTGGGACATACAGGCCAGAGGTGTTAAGTTTCTCCTCCACCCTCGTTTAGTTGGTAAATGGAAACAGGTTGCTTTGGTGTAAAATGCGGTCGTGGGGAGATGTTGTCTTCTGCAGTAAATAATAAAATCAGAAAGTAATAATAACTAATGATAAGAGTGAATCTGTACTTCTCTGATCACGTGCTCCTTCTGTCACAAAGGAAGGAATTGCATGTGTCAGCTGTACGTGTTCCAGATCAGGAGACTAACTTTACAATGTGGTTGGAAGTGAGGTGTTGTTTTGTTGGCCTGAAATAGATTTGTACTTGTTTTGGAGAACAGCATTAAATTTAAGTATAGTTTCTTTTCTGTGTTCAAAAAAAACTGAAAAAATTCAGTGAGAAACCAAATCAACAGCTGGGTGGAGAATTGTTCTCAAGTAAGCATGTCTGCAGTGGTTCCTGGCAGAGTTGGAGTATTCTGTATGGCTGATCAGCTCACCGTATTTTTTCGAAGCTCTATTCGTTGCAGGGGAGTTGGAGTAGATGACCCTTAAAGGTCTCTTCTAACTCAAAGGATTCTATGTACATTTCTGAAGGAATCTCCTTAAGATGCTTGGTTCTCCTTAGTCATCTTCTTGGAAACTGCTCTTTGAGTGCCTGTTCCTTCTGTGCAGCTATGGACCTGCATGGAGCGGATGTGCTGCTGCACCCTGCTTTGGGCAGGAGGCGCTGCTCACCCCAAAGCTGTGCTCTGCTGGGTGCAGTGAGTGAATGATTCCACTGAAGTAAGAAAAAAAGACGATTTGTGTGGACGATGTTAATAGTTCAAGGTCCAGACTTGTTGAGAACTTGTGGAAAGGAGACTGAGTAAAATGCAGCGAGTTGTTGTTGTCCGCTGATACTGTAAATGCTCCTGGAGCAAATGCTGCTAACCACATTAGTAACTTGGCATGTTATTTCCAGAGGTGTTTACTCTTGGCCTAACTGCTGCAATTTCAGGTCATAAGTTCCATCCTAGGTTGTAATGGAAGCATAAGAAAGGCCATTGGAAATGTTTGTAAGAGACCACACCCTAGAAATGTGGCCTGTGCTTCTCTAACAACTGCATTTGTGATAAGTCCGTGCCTTGCAAGCACCCAGAGGGCAGCACAGTGTTCACTGCTCCCTGAGAGAAGCAGGGACCCTGAAGAAAGCCGTTGTGTTTCAGCTCAGACCCTTCTCTTTTCTTTCACTTTCGTAAAGCTGCCTTCCTGCCTCTACTGCGGCTGCTCATCTGAAATCTTGTTTTGTGATTAGGGAGTGCTCTGCCCAGAGAGAATTGTGCTGGTCAGGCTCTGCTCTCAAAAAGCAAGGGGGGAAACTGCCTCATGCTGACTAGGAATTGCCTGCGAGCCCACGTTGGGGAGGATGGCTCTGCTCAGTGCTGTTTGGGGGGTTTGAAGCAGAGATGTTCCATGCCAGACAGCCCAATTTGTGCAAGGGAACGAGGTGCTTTCAGGCAGAACCATCTCTGCAGCATGCACGTAGGCACTCTCACCAAGGAGAATCACAGGATGGCGTGGGTTGGAAGGGACCTCGAAGGTCATCTGGTCCCAACCCCTAGCCATGGGCAGGGGCTGCCACCCACCAGATCAGGCTGCCCAGGGCCCCATCCAACCTGGTTTTGTGCAGCTCCAGGGGCATCTGTGAACATCCGAACTGCACCCAACCTCTGTGGGTTTCCAGAGCATCCTCTAGGCAGGAGGCTGGGCCCTATTTTAGTACATGGTGGGTGTTGTTGGTTTTTTGTTGGCGCTTTTTTTTTTTTTTTAACCTTTCTGGGTTGCATAGCAACAGCAGTATTTCCTGCATGCTAACAAAAACAGGAGCAAATTTAAGATAGAACTGAATTGGATGCCGCCACTTCTCGAAACAGGCATTTTGCTTCAATCCTGTCTCCCTGGATAACACTGAAAAACTGGTGATGTGGAAGCAGGGCTGTGGACCAGGAATGCCCCATAGAAGCTTTTCTTTTGGGTTCCTTCTTTGCTGCATAAGCAGCTAATGCAAGGGAGGTACAGCCCCCTCTGTGCAGGCAGGCTGCGCTGCAGGAATGTTCTAGGAGGAGAAGCCTGAGTAACCACTTGAGATAGGAAAAATTGTTTTTGGAGGCAGTAAGGAGAAAGGAAAAAAAAAAAAAAAAAAAAACCAAGAAAAAAACACAAGTGTAGTAGGTTTGCATTTCAATCCTTGGCATTCAAATAAGTGACTTCTTAAAAATATCTTCAGAGGTTTTGGTTTTGGGGCCTGAGGGTGGGGAGGTTAGTTAATTTGACAGTCTTTTCTCCTTCCTCATGCCCAAAGATAATTATAGCAGAGGCTTGGTAAGGAAGGAGATTAAGTGTGTGCCAGCTTTTCATTTTGGGGATGCAACTTTCAGCCTTTGTTTGATAATTGAAAACGAGCAGTCGCACCACATCTGTTCTCAATCACACGAACCACTGAACGGGATGGCATGAAGGCCGCAGCGTGCAGTAACAGCAGTGACAGCAGTGAATATTGGGCTGCGTGCGGGTGCCTGGTGTGTCCCACTGGATCTTTGTTCCCAGCTCGGGCTGCTGATCACCTGCTGCCCCTATCAATGCCAGGGAGTATGGATGGAACACATCCGTGTCTCTGCGGGGATGGTGCTAACGTAGCACTGAAAAGCTGTGTGAGTCTTGCCGTGCTCGGATCCATGCTGCCTGACTCACCAATAAAGCATCTTCATCATATTGTTTCATTATAATTAGATGGGAGGAGAAGGAGAGTATCAGCTATAAAAGTTTACTGAACATGCATTTAACTCTTCAGGTTTTTTGAAAACAACAGCCTTTTTGTTTATTTTTAGCATAGTTCTGCTGTCCTCATGCTAACTCATCTAACTCAAAGTGAAGAACTGCTTATGATTTTTTTTTTTACTACAATTTGTCTAAATTCCCGATGGCATACTAAGTCAGTAAATATTTGATAGAGAAGGCTCTGTATACCAAAAGCACACCCGTTACGTGGCTTGGCTAATCTATGTGGAAATGTTTTCTTGCTTTGCATCGAACTCTGTGCTTATTGAGTTGTGCTTTCATATTAAATCTGCTGTTTTGTTGTGCTATCTAAACAGGAAATGTAAATGTTAATCGGTGCGTAGAGACTTAAGGATGCAGCTTCCGGAGGAAATCCTACAACTGTGCAAAATTGTTGTGCCTGGAGAGGAATATGCCATGCAGATCATGGTCTTGATGTTCTGGTCTTGCACGCGGCTGGCTTGCGTGCCTGACTCATGGTGTCTGGGGGAGGGAGCAATCTGAGATGTGGGTGAGGTGATGGAAGATGGAGAGGCAAGGCAGCAGCACTGGGGTGAGCTCTTGTGAATTTAAGTGTAGTCTGGAGCAATATTGAAGCAAGCTATGCAAACTGAAGAATTCCTGGTCTGGGTTACGTTTGGGATTTCTTCTGTGTGCAAAATGGATCTTTATTCTCCAGCATGTGAGACAGTAAGGGAATAGTGTACTTTGCTGCCATGATGTTGTGTCCAGTGGTAGTGCATGTTCCCGTTTTTCCATGTGGCTATGTGTATTGTTTCAGTGGTTTAATTTTCATTATTAAGTTTCTTGGAACCCTGAAGGTAGTTAGAGAGATCAGGGGACTTCAGTTTTATCTTTAGGGGTAAATGGAATGAATATTCCCTCTACAGCAGGGCTCCTCAGAGCTGTACAAATTTCCTACTCAACCAGCTGCAATTATTCAAGGATGCACTTGAATGTAAATTCTTGCTTGTCACTCTGGAATGCAGTGTTGATTCTCAGGAGGGCTTGCTGGCAATATGTATTAAACAATTTCAGGGGGATGAAAATTCATTTTAGGCAATTTTTACATGGTTGTTAGGCTTCATTTCTAATGGTTAATCTCTGCGGAGTTAGTCCAGTAATACCACGGATGGGAAGTACTGAAATACTTGGAGCAGGACGTGCATTGCTTTACTTACAGATTCGGTGTTATACAAATCATGACTTATGAAAATAATGACAGAATCTGAGAGTGATTGTATGGAAGTAGAGTATGTAACCCATGATATATTGGGAGCTTTCATATAAAGAAAGGCTGTTTTGTGTAGGAGTGTTGAGAGCATGGAGGCAGTGAAATGATAATTGACTGAATAAATAAAGAAATTTTCCGTAATGGACAGCATTCACTTGTAAAAAGCTGCCCTGTTGAAAACCATGTTGTGCAGAATGGTTTGAATTATATTTGACTGAATTATTATTTGGGGTTTCACGTCAGTCCTTGCCTGTATTAATGTTTCAAAGGTTACAAGGTACAGATTTAGAATCGGCTCCTGCACTGGGCTGGATGGTGCCATCAGCAGCCTTCTCTTGTTGGCTCTGTTGCCACTGGGAGGTTGGACTAAGTGATCTTTGGAGTTCCTTGCCTACCTCAATCACAGTATGATCATATTAGGTAACCTGAAGAGGCATAAACAGCTCTTGAGTTCAAAATGCACCACACAAAATTAAGTCATGGTATCAAGCTACTTTAAAGTGAAAGCCTAATTTGGGTCTGAAGGGACCCTTAAAGATCGTCTAGTCCAACTCCCCTGCAATGAACAGGGACATCTACAGCTAGATCAGATTGCTCAGAGCCTGGTCTGGGTTGATCTTGAATGTTTCCAAGTCTGGGACATCCACCACCCCTCCAGGCAACCTATTCCAGTGCTTCTTTAAAAGTAATATGTAGCAACACACTTAGTAGTGCCACCAAAATGAAATTGTTCTGTGGTCAAAGGTTTCGAATGGGAAAGAAAAATGTGTGTATGCAATGTCAGTTCAATAGTTTTTGATCTTAATTCTTGCCGAAGTTGTATTGCTGCTTCTGCAGTGCACTAATTACTTCTTGTTGCATCGCACGAATCACTGAGAGAAATTTCTGCAGTTTGCTACCCAGGAATGGCCAAAAGTTCATTGACGCACAGTGGAGCACAGGAATAGTTCTGTTGCGTCATAAGATTAATTATCTACATTTCAATTAAGGATTATGTTTTGAAGTTAAGAGCCAATATATTACTCCCGCAGTTTTTAATGACTTGTATACATTTTAATGTAGAAAATATTAACATTATTGATAAGTTTAATCTGCAGGAAATGTTGGGCTGTTAAGCTGTGTCAGATATATGCGTAGTCTGATGTTTGTTTACAGGGAGGGGTGCAGAACTGTCTCATCTCATGACCTACACCAGCACTGAGAGGACAGAAGAAGCCAAATATTCTCATTGCAGCATGGGTTATTAACTTCTTAATTGCAGTTGTGTGTAGTTAAAGGTAATTCAAGCAATAAACTTTTTTTTTGTCTTGTTTATTGTGGGAGTTGAATTTGCTAATGTGACCATTTGCCAGCTGGAAGCAATGTACTTTAGGAGTTGACCTCAAGATATTCCATGAAAGGAGGCCAAATCCTATTAAACAGGGCATCTATGCTTCTCTTAGCTTAAGGTGCAAGGCTTTGCTGGGGCTCACAGATAAAGACTGTTGTAACCGTCAGTAATTCTGCTCTTAGAACTCCAGTTGCATCAAAGCAGTAAGCAGCATCTAAATAAAATGGTTGGGAAAAAAGCACAACTTCGGGAATGTGCCACTTTAGTTTGGCAGGAGATATTTAAAATTGAAAACTGAAAGAAAACAGTGACTTTGCAGACCTTCAAAGAACAGTATGGTTAAAATAAGAGTTTGGGGGAAGCTTTACTTTATCCTGGTAATTTCGACACTTGCATTGGTAGTGCAGCAAAGGTAATGTAAGTTTGTGGCCACTGGCATGCAGAAATAATAATACATTACATAAATCACAGATGGCTGAGCTAGCATGTTCATAAAGGGCAATTTACTTCATAAAGGATTAGCGTATTCTAGTTTTAGTTGCTCTAAAATTAATTTAGCAGTTAAGCAGTAGCACTTAAAAGTTCAGTCCTATCCTAGGCAGCCCTTAGTAGGGTTAATCCTTAAGTACAAGTCATTTGCTGGTAATATTTTTGAGCACCAGAATAATTTCATAGTGTCTCCTTGGCTGTTAAGGGATTAACTCATGAAAATGAGGGAAGAGGTTGACTTTCTTTGGTGTCCAATACCAAAAGCAAGTGTCATGGCTGAAATGCTAGTAGTGAAAACCTTTATGACATTAACAGTGATCAGTGAGGAGTTTGTATGAGCTAGAGACAGGGATCTTTATATGGGCCTATTTCAACAAACACAGAGATGTCAAAATTCAGATTTTTTTAGCTGTTATTATTTTCAGTCTCACTTTTATCTGTGGTAGAGAGAGATGAGGAAGAGGCTGAGCACAGAACCCAGAGAAAGGCAGGCTGGTGAGCGGGTTTGGTGGTCTGCAGCACAGTGTTGGCCAGGAACCTAAGTGTGGGTTGTGCCATGGCTGTGCACTGCTTGGTCCCAGCCACCTGCCCATGTGTGCCCTGCAGAGCTCAGTGCTTGTCCCGTGGCCCTGAGCAGTGGTGGTAGCGGGAGCCTTGGGCAACCATGCTGGAGCACTGTCTTATGTTACAGAAATACAGAGCCGTGTTTTAGAGGATGATACATGGGTGCAAGCAGCCTGCGTGGTTATGTGTTGCTTCATCTGTTGTCACATGCTTGTTTACAACTGCAGGGTGAAGGTGGCTTAAAATAAATGTCTCTTCACCAGCTCGGTGTCGTCACCTTTATTCCTTTTCTAGTGCTGGCCGCCTGCCTGGCTCTGTCCCGTGGGCCCTGCACTGGCACCCATCCTTGTCATCCAGGGATGAGTGTGTGGGTGGCACCTGTGATTCTGCTCCTCCTTCCCCAGGTGCAGTGCCGTATACCTCCACACTGCCTGCTTGGGAGGTATTGTTGCCTGTGATAACGTGCATGTATCAAGGTTAGAAGAGACAGTGCACAAAAACAGTGTGCGTCTGCTTTTGTTACTCTTACAAGAGAGAAAAGCTGATGCGTGGCAAGGTCCCCGTGCTCTGCAGTGTGTTACAAAGAGACATGCTGCAGTCTCTCTCCTCAGCCGCTGCAGCGCCCTTCCAGTGAGGCATCCCCCTGTGAGCAGCAGTGTTGTGTGTGCTGTTGGCAAGCTGTGGCTGCTTGTGATCAGTGAGCCTTCCCTGCTTAACCTCCTGTCCCATCTCTCTCAGACCTATGCTGTGTCACAGCCACCAGCTGGGGCTGCCACCCCCCCTGCGTGGTGTTATGAAATCTCTTCTGCCATCATGCAAGCGTCGGCATCTTGCTTTAATGTGTGGACATTGCGGGGATGGAGGGGGCGGCCAGACCGCAGATAGGTCAGCGCTAAATTAATTTGGTGACTTCATCTTACTGACTAGCTGGATGCCAGCCCTGCTGGAGCTCATAGGCTGCATGCTGCTTTTTGGACGTAAAAGGTGGAATGGCCAAAGCAACAGCAGTACGGAAACTGTGCTGCTGTACTGCAGATCCCACCTTGGGTGCCAGCAGTCTGGGTGCACACGTGCCCTTGCCAGAGCACTTATTTTCCCTTAGCTAAGGTTTGTGATGATTTCTGCCCCTTTCCAGGGGCAGGAGTTCCTTGTCGTGACTGCTGGGCTGTCCTGTCACTGTGTCCAGCAGCTTGAGTGCTGTGCAGGTGGGCAGTGGGTTAAGGGGTCAGTCCTACTCCACACTCCGTGTCACAGCAAGTCTGCATTTGCTCGAACACTTGGGATGTGCCGTGTGAATCTGTAACTGTTGATCCAGCATCCAGTGGGAGCAATAAGACAGAAGGTTCATCTGTTCATCTCGAGGCACCTGCAAATCCTTTCTCCACCATAGTGCTCAGCAATGCTGTTACCTATATGTCATCTTGGAAATCCTGTACTATATTCCTAGTAATCTGCTGTTTTCCCTAAGAGATTAAAATGAATAGAAGAAGAATTTAAGCTCCCATGTTTGTTGTGGCAAATTGAGACTTTGTTTCAAGGAGGATTAAATGTTTGTTTATTCATCAGATTTTTCCAAGGTTTTCTAGTTGCAAAATGATCGTCCATCTTCTTTCCTATCCCAATTCCTGATTGGCTTGGGTTTGTTATGTAACAGAAGTCTGAGAATTATTTTTCTCTGAATCAACTTCTTTTCTCCACCATTCCAGTGTTTATTGCAAAAGACAAAGTAGCTGCCATCCTATTGTGAAAACTGTGCAGGTTGAATATCTTCCTTCAGGGCATCAGTGGAGCAATTCCAGCCTCAAATCTCAGAGTTGAAAGCCTTGCGGGGGAGGACAATAACTGGAAGAAAAGGTAGTTAATATTTTAGCATTGCTGCCTTGCCATGCTTACGTTGCTCATTCAGCCCACTTCAAAGCTTTTGGTGGTTCTTCATTAGTAAAAAAACCTTCTTAATTTGTAGTAGCATTGTTTCACACTGAGGTTCGTGCAGCCTCTCCCCAGGATAACAAGCAGCTGTCTGCACAGAGTTGAGCGGGTGGGGCATTCTCCGTTGGGCTTTTGTTGTATTGAGAGAAGGCAACCTCTGCTGATGTTTTCCTGCCTTTTGTCAAGAGCGTTTTTTTAGTTAGGATTCATTTATGAATAGAAATTGAAAGGGATTCTGTCAGGATAGGCATGCGCTTTCGGCCAAAATTAAAATAGCTTGTAATTAAGTGCTAATATTGTTAGTATCAAAGTGGAGACATGACATTATGCATTTCATTGCCATACAGCTTCAGTGGCAGCGGGAGGAATGAAGGAATAAGAAGGTAATCTGAAAAAACTGTTGCTTTTGCACTGCAAATACAACTGCCAGATATAAATAAATAGATAAATCAGTTGTGCCTGCAGATTTGGCTTCTCCTCTTCAGGTGCCCTAAAATATTCTAAGCACTAAGGTATTTTCTTAGAGCTTGGAACTGTTCTATTTTGTTTCTGTGGACTGCCCTGATTTCATAAGCATTTAGTGGATAAACTTAAAACTGTTTTGCTGAAAGTAAGCAGTCGACAATGTAATACATTGCGAGCTCCTGGACTGTCTCAGAGGTTTGGGCTCAAATTGTGCATGTTGTTTGAATACTGTTGGTTGTTTTTCAGATTTGAGAAAACTGAATGTCTGCAAAAGTACTAGAGTTTTTCTGTTTTTCTGCCTCCCAGATAAAATGGGCTTTTTTTTTTTTAATTACATTTTCTTTGGTCTTATGTACCACAAAACAGAGTTACCGCTGGTCTTTAGAAGAGTGTTTTAGATTTGGGACTAAACCAGGCCTTGAGACCCATCATAAAAATCTATGTAGGTCAGAAGATCCAAGCACTGGCAGGCAGCCTCTAATTGAAAAGAACAAAACTTTAAAGATAAAATGTGCTAATCCAGTGAAAGCAATCTGTACTCTAACCACACTTGCATTTAAACAGGGAACTTCGGTGAGAACAATACAAAATGTGCTTTTTTTTCTGGTCGTGTAGCAAGATTCAAACCATTGAAACATACATGGTTTGCTTCATTCTTTCTAGACTCTGTATCATGCTTTGCAAATCATTTTAGGTCTCCTAGTCAGATCCACGTTGTGAAGCTAAAATGACATTCAGAAGTGAATGAGATACATCGATAGTAAAAGGCTTCTAACATAGGTCTATTTAGTAATGTGGGAATAAGGGCACAAGAAAGTTTTGCTTTCTGAAAGGTGTAGATTTTCCCCCTATATTACAACCAGAGGATTGTTTTCTCAGTGTTCTGTGGCAGTAGTTCATTGTGATCAATCTTTAACTGCATTTCTGACTAGACAGTTCTTAAAATGCTTGCTACAAGTAGCACTTTAGTCAGAGCTCTGTGATTTGAGGTAGCTGTTCACAGCTATTGGCTTTGCTACAGGAGCACAGCATCAGTCAAAAGGGAGAGTAAGGGCAGTGTTTGTAAAATCATGCTGTGCCTTTTGCTATTTTTCCATCCTCCGGACCCTTACAGTAGAGACAGCCGTGTGTGAAACTGCCCTCTGATAATTATGGTTATGACTGTCTGCAATGAATACTAAAGAGGTGAGCAAATCAGCTGCCATTGCAGGTTTATATTGAAGGACATATTTTCTTTCCGCAAGGATGCGGATGCTGGGGCTCCCGGGTTTCTTCTTCCAGGAATCCTTATTTTCACCTGCAATGCTTTTCTAGCAGAAGCTTGGGCTGCCTCGGTGAACCGCATCCTCACTTTCTGTCGCCTCTTCCGCTTCAGCTGTTTTTGTTGCAAGAGCTTTTGTTCTGCTCAGAGTATCTATCCATCCTGGTGCTCTCCGGTGCCAGCTTCCAGGAGGCTCCTCTTTGTGCTGTTGCACAGGCTTGCTATTGTCTTGGAAAGTCCCTCATCATACCTTGCTGAACTGTGCGGAACAGGAAAGCCTGTGGGCTGGAGGGTGATTGCACATGTGCTCTATATTGACATTGCTGTGGTCCTTCTAGTTGTGTCATTGTTACAGGTTTGGCACAAGACAGTTTCTGCTGTCAGGAGCTGCTAGCATGGCAAGTAAAGTGGATGTGCCTCTTGCAAAGCTGTCCTTAAGAGCTGCAGTTACCTGTAGCTGAGTGTTAAGTGCTGCCTGTGATGCCTTAAAAAGTAATGCTGCTTTTGGGGCACTGTTTAATATTGGGCAAGCTGAGCCAGTATGCTTCTGATTTGGAGAACTACCTGAGAGTATACGTGATTTTCAGCTCTCGACATATCCTGTGAGCTAAACACTATAGCACCTAGACATGCATGTGTAAAAGCATTTTTATGATGTGGACTGGAGAATGTGAAGATACTCGCAGCTTATCTGTATTTATTGTGGCTTTGAGTTTTGGTGTCTAATAAGTAAAATATGGTGGAGTCCTTTGTGGCTGGGCAGTACTGTGATAGCTGGAAGCTTTGAACCTTTACTGCATGCTGAGAGCTGGAGATGCAGTCAGCTGGCCTGGCCCTGGTATTAGCTGCTGTAGGAACGCTGGGCATCTGCACGGGTGGTGGGAACTGACAGATCCCAGGAAGGTAGGTGCTGATTTTCAGGCCTCTGTAAGCCTCATCACAGGCTTATGCTTGAGAGCCTTCAGTCTAAACAAGGGAAAACCTAACAGTTGAAAACATAAATAATGTATTCGGAAGAGGCAGCGCTTCAGGCCATACAAAGAAGCTGTTCGCTTCTCAGCCATTCGCAGGGCCTATGGGGCTCCACCTGCTCAGCTATCCACGTGTGTCACGTTGCAGATGTTTGTTAGCATGTGGAATCCAGAGCAGGCTTCTCAGAGCAGCTCCGCACGCAGGGCGCTGAGTCACCCACAAGATCCTGCCTCCAGCCGCATGTTTCAAGCACGGGGATTTTCATCTATTGCTTTGTATGGTGACTCCTCTGCCTGGGTTTTCTTCTTTTTTTCTTTCGTAAGGTCTGTCTGCGTGACAGAGTATGTGTGTATCTGAGTACCAAAACAGAATATATGTTCTGTACAGGAAACTTTTCCTAGCTGTGTTTATCCAAACCGTGTCCATGGGAGGGTGAGGGACAAGCCAGCCAGGGACCTGTGACCTCTTCCTAAAGAACGGGCCGTGGAAGACTCAGACATGCTAGCAGGCTGACATGAGTAAATGTCAGTAAATGAGTAGAAGTTACCAACTTTTTAAACAGAAATTCTTATTCACTTTCCTTAAGATCACTTAAATTTTATTGATGCTCCCTCATTTATACCTGTGTACACAAATGTAAAGCTGTTGTCTCTTAATGTAGCCAAAGCTTTTGTTTGATGTGTAGATCATCGTAATTCCTTTCATTTGCAAACATACCATGAGTAATATTACACATATCTTTCAGGATATTGCTTTAAAACTCATGGCTGTTCATTTACTCGTTGTCCATCCTGTGCAGCAAGCAGCTTGTTTGCTCTGCTGTCAGTTGCAGCAAAATACGTATTTCTTTTTGATGTTGCTTTTGGAACAGTATGATGAGGGAATTCCTGCTTCCTTCCTGCGTGTGGATTTCTGGATCTCTTTAACAGAGCAGCTTCACTAGTTTCACTGCCAGTAGCTAGTGGTTGTTCTGACTTCTGCCCAGCCTAAAGAGGCCATTAAAAGTTGGATGATTAAAAGTTGACGGCAATTAAAATTAGTATAGATTTATTTCAAATGTTACTGTCCAATTATCTTTGACTTCTTTAGAGTGAGTGCACTGTTCTTTATTGAACTGCTGGTTTCATACCAAATTCACTATTTGGAATTTTAAGTGAACATTGAGTTCACTGTTAAATTATTACTTGAACTGATTTTATAAATAATATTTAACACATCACTTTAATAGTGACAGAGTTAGTATCTTTCTGTTCCTTTCTCATCTATATGAAACAAAGTGAAAAATGTGCTTAAAATGATGTTTTAAATTTGAGAGGACATTGGTAACAAAAGTACCATTTGCATATCCAGTCCCTCTTTGATCCCAGAGTTGGAGCTGAGCTTCCATGATGAACCACCATGGTCTGAAAAATAAAAGGGCACGCCTTATTTCTAAAACATTATTCCTAGCTCTTAACTCAGTCCAAGCACTTACTGCATGCCAAGAGAACAACCTTTGCTAGCTGTTACTGCACATTCAGTTGTGCTGTCCAGGAGCCCACAGGAAGGCTGTGGGAAGTCTGGTTTCTTCCAAGCTTTGGATGTGTACAGAAGTGGGCAGAGGGGCAGCCTGGTTCTGAGGGAACTGCTGGCACTGCAGGCATAGCCCTGACTATCAGAGCATGAATTTTTGGAGCCTGCTTTCTCTTATTGGCTTTCATGCCCTTTTTTTTTTTTTTTTTTTTTTTTTATTAATCTTCTCTTCTTTAAGACAAATAGTAAGGGACTGGCTTCTCGATGTCAGTAGGTATGGACAATTTAAATGACCTCATAAAATTTTGTTCATAGGAAGTTGCATACATTAGGAACTTTGTCATCTTGTACTTTAATGCTGTATGTAGTTATAGACTTAAATATTACTGAGGGTAGATTTACTCTGGTGGGGCCTGCTTGTTTGTTTGGTAAACTTTTTTATCTAGGTTGCTCCAACATACCTAGAAATGGGTGGAGTTTACTGGCAGTCTTGGTTTTCTCTGCAGAATTGTATATCAGGCTTCCAACGGATATATCTTTGCAAAATCTCAGTGGAAATAGTCCACGTGCTCTTCAAATCCCAGAGAGGACCTGCTGTCTTTCACTGAGGAAGAAAGTTGAGGTCTACAGTGGAGTTAGTTGGCTGGCCCTACATCTGACCTGTGCAGTGGGAGATACAGAGTGTCACTATGGACAGAAGTGTGGAGTCCTCACCAAACCATTTGTTTTCAATAATAATATTGCAAGCTTTTTTGGTATTTGATCATTTCTGAGATGTGTCTTTCTTGGCTTGTTACTAGTGAACTTCCTGGATTAGTTTTGAGAACAATATTTGCTCTTTTCTTGGAAAATCTTGCCTCAGATCTTTGAAACGGTTGACGAGATGAACATGAATATGCTCACCTTTTATCTCAGCAGTGTCTTGCAACAGAAGGATATGGCTAGTGTAGAATCAAAGGGTATAAAATTCAGTAATATGCATTTCAAGTCAGTGCACTTGGGGACAGATGCTACTATGAAGTAGAACTACTTACAGAAAAGGACCTTAATTAACTTATTAATTCAAAGTGAAAATTATTATATATATAATTTTAAATTATATGGCTACGCAGGTAGCAGATACTCAGCACAAAGTGCCATTTTTTTTCAAGGTCTTGCTGAAAGGTTTTCTGAATGCTGTGGAAATCTGCTCAGCTATGCTGCAGAGGTCCTGCTGCAATGACCAGCAAATGAAGATGTGACTTTGCAGAAGACTTGGAGAATTGATTTGTTTATTCTAGCCTACCTGGGCACTGGGACAGGCTCCGATTGCTTTCTGCAACACATTAGGAAATCAGCTCAGGAAGTAAAGCCATTAGAGCTGGAGGATAATGTTGGCAGAAGAACAAATGAGTTTAAGCTGACAGGAAATGTTTCTATGATTTAGAGACATCAGGCTACAAAACAGCTTCCCAACCAGACAACTGGGGTTGCAAAGCTGAGTTATTTTCAGAGTAGAGGTCGCTACTTTTGTTTATAAAACATTCATTGTATCATGTTCACTGTGACTGCTAGGTACCAAGTAAGTCATCTAAAAAGCCCTGTCCCAAGAAGAAACCAGTATTTGAGCAAGCAGAACAGCTACATCTTCTAGAAGTTATCTAAAAATTAAATGCAGATCTGGGAAATTGGATCATCACGCAATAAAATAGCGAAAACAAAGGCAGAGATGTCAAATCACTAGAAATGGGTGGAGTTTACTGGCAGTCTTGGTTTTCTCTGCAGAATTGTGTATCAGGCTTCCAACGGGTATGTCTTTGCAAAATCTCAGTGGAAATAGTCCATTTTTTGTCCAGCACTATATGGAGGAATCCCAGGTCTAATTCTGCCTCTGTATCTGTAGGCTATGTTTGACTCTTTTTGTTCTGACTTGGACAGCATTAAGGATAATACTGTAGGTTTGTGAGTTAAGTTCACACTGACATCAAGAGAAATGTGCTCATAGAGTACAAGAGGAGAAGGCTGTACGTCATTCAAAACATGAAAAGATACCTTTCTTGATAAAGGAGGGAAGATTCCAGAGTGATGCAGCTTTCCCTTTTTTCTTTGAATACGAATTCTGAATTCAATATATCTAGAAAACAATGATCAAAATGTCAAAAATACTTTTCTGTCTTTTTCTTGTAGCTGGGGAATGGCGGTCAACGTGTACTCTACCTCTATAACCCAAGAGACTATGAGCAGACATGACATCATCGCATGGGTTAATGATATATTAGCTTTAAACTACACAAAAGTTGAACAGCTCTGTTCAGGTAAGAAAATATTGCATGTTCTACAAATGTTTATTTAAAATCCACTTTAAAAGTCTGATTTGTTGAAAATAGATCACTTTCAGTTTTGACATAAAGCAGTTACTCCACGAAAAGAAACCATTGTATGTACAGAGGAAAAGTTCTTGTGTTCATCTTAATCATGGAAAGATAAGGTGCCTTGAGATAGCGTAACATAGGTGAACAGGAGGAATGTAGCAGGAGATGCATAGAAATAATAAAAAGGCTGACTGTGTGGAAGAATATAGCAGTAAGATTTTTTTGTGTGTACTTTAAGGCTACAAGGGTGGTAACTTTACAAATGGAGAGTGGTACATAGCTAAAAAGTGACCAATAGTCTCCTGAAAACGCAAGGAACAGAATTCTGCAGCAGCTGTTCCTTCTGGGTAAGGGTCCTGAAACTCAACGGGTGTATGAACTCTACAGGAGAATATTATGTGTGTGAGCACGGAGGAAAATAAACATTTGAGGAAATCAACATTTAGGCTGCTGTAAGTTGCTTTAGTAGTTTGTCAAGGAAATCTGCCTGTTTCACTTTAAATGTGACTGAACTCTTATAGTAAATAATTTTTTTTTTTTTTTTTTTAGGGTTAATAAACCCTAAAAGACAAGTAATGGTTTGAAAACTTTGGCCAGTCTGATTAATCAGAGTGGGAACTGCAAGTTACATGTTAAAGTACAGGATCCGTATCCAGATGCTGACTAGAAAGATACAGGGAAAGGCTGGTGTTTTACTGAGATTACAGATGCCCTGGGGAGTGATTCTTTCTGATTTCCTGCTGTGATTTTTAAATTTGAAGATGTTTGTGTTGGAGGAGATCTAGTTAGATTGCTACTTCCATACAAATGACATGCTGGGATTATCTTGCGTCTGAAGACAGTGCTCTAAATACATAGAACTGAACCCACATTACCGCATTTCAGCTGCTTGGTGGTCCAGTTGAAATGGGGTCTTACACTGAAATGTGTGACTTTACCTAGTATTCTGGGTATGTTTTTTGTGCATAGATGTTCCCTGAAAGGTACAGAAAATTGAGTCTGACAAACTTGTAACATATTCTTTAATTGCTTCTTTCTTACAAATCTCACCTGCGTAATGTATCTTGCATGCTTGAGGAATTGCACAATGACTATGAAACAAGGTTGAAGAGGAGCAGTTTAAAGTGCCTGCAAGAAACTGATAGCAACTGTGTAACTAAAGATAGAGAATGTGGGAAATGACCTTTCTGACAATTATTAAGCTTGGAACTGAAGTACTGTATTTAGCTGTTGTTATATTTACAGGTCCGGAAGTTAGTATTTTCTTTTGGTGAATTATGCATGGAGGAAATATACACGTAGGGATGTGCAGGCATGCGTGTGTTTATATAGGGATGTATGTGTGTGTGTGTATATATATATATATATATACACACTTACAAGGAGATGGAAGGATGTGTGAAAAGGGGTGTTTTCATCATAAAATACATGTTTGACATTGTTTGAAACAGGAACTATACTAGCCATGTTATTGACTTGTTCCTGCATGGCTATTTATGTGCTCTTAAATTGTTGAAAGGAAGCTTTTGAAGTGAATTCTCCACCAAGCTAAATGTGTGTGGGCTTTAAATAAATAAATAAATTAATAAAACTTACCCAAAATAGGGAGGAGGTGATCTAGAAGAATTTTGATTACTGAGAATACAAGAGGAAAATATTTAAATACAGTCAACTTGAGAGATTTTAGCTGGATGGGACAAGCAGGGGAAAAGCACGGAAACAGTCACAAAAGAACCGTCCCATTTCATTATGCAGCTTCTTACACAATTGTTTCTGTGACCTCTAGTGAGGATATTAGGACATACCACAAGGGAAAGACTGAAAAAAGGTTGTTTCATTTAGAGCTCTTACTCTATCCTGTGGAAAATTAATTTTTTTTTCTTCCTTTAGAACTTCCTGTATTAATTGCTATTGTTACTTGCTTTTATGTTCATATCTTAGTGGGTCAAACCTGTAAACTTGAATTTCTCCATTTGATTTGATAGTCCAGCTTGATTCTTATTTATTTTATGTTCATTATAGTGCCAAAATGGGATTCAGTATTTCATTATCTCAAGAAGCATTCTTCCTTGCTGGCACAATCCTTTCTGTTCCGCAAAACTTTAGTCTCTGCATTTCTGAATTCTGCTAAAGTCTGCTGGATCATGGCAGGCACTGGCACACAGAAGTCTTACTGACAAGTTCCTTTCCATCTGAGACTGCACAGTTCACCTCTCACGTGCTGTTGCAGGGTGTCTTTGCAGGCAGTGAAGGGAATCGGAGGAGAAATTTTGGGGATCTTTATCTAGTATAGTTTACTATTTAAACTACAAATAGTTTATTTCATGCACAGAGAGGTGCCATCCTGCAGATTACACTAAGTGAAACGGTAGCAAAAAACCACCGGCCAGCTTGTGGGCAGACACCACAGGCACAGCATGGCCTCAGACTGGGAGCAGCTGTGGCCATTCCTTCTGGTATTCCTCTGGCTGATGCTTCTTAAAACGTTGGCAGCCTTCTTGGCAGCCTAGTATGAGCTTCCATAAAATATGAGCATTTCTCAAGGACTTGAAAGGGAAGGAATATGTGGGAACCTCTGTAACACTGTGAAGCATGTCATGGCACTAACAGTGGACTTCAGAGCCACTGCCACTGAAATTTTATTACCCCTCGTAAAATTGCGTGGGCCTTTTCTTCTTTTTAAGAAAAAAGGCATTAAGATTTGTCGTGCTGTTTTACAAGCATTCAGGTTTATTCATTTTTGTTAACAAGGAGTAATCAAAAGTTCAGAAAAAGCTAAATGCAAAAGCAGGGCAGGGGGGTTAAGGATGCTAGGTCTGGACATCAATCTCAGAGGCTTTGCTTTTAGGAGACATGAGCCACCTAGATGTGCCTTACAGCCATCTTTAGCATCTCACTGCGAGACTCTGTGTGCCTACGCTTTGCAGCCAGCCTGGAAGTAATTGTGGACAATCTGAGCTAAAACAGTAAGGAGTAATATGACATTCTGCCTTTCCTAGAGGGCTTTATTCTGATCTGAAGAGTATACCTAAAACTTAACACTACTGATTGCAGTAAGGAAAAGACAGTTGGTCCTTTCTATTTTTTTTCTTCTTTTTTCTTTGCACTTATTGCTGCGTGAAAAAGTAGCTCTAGTAATATGCGTGCTATGGAAGTAGCAGCTTGTTCCCCTATTGCCAGTTACAGGAACAGAGCTAAGATGAGAAGCAGCCAAGGAAAAGGCTGGATTAGTCATAAAGTATTTGTATTCTTCATGAGTCCTACATGTGTTTTTGTCCTTGCTAAGTAGGCCGAGCAATGTGTAGCATCCCCTGAGCTTTCTGAATGCCTGCAGTAGTTGTGATGTGCCAAAAAGGCCAGGTTATGGATGGATGCAGCCTCCAAGAGTCTAAATTTAGTGTGTACCTCCTCTGGTAATTTAGTTTTGGCAACACAAGAGGGAAAATCTCCCCAAGCATTTCAAACCAGAAATATTCCCTGTGCTTTAGGTGTGTGTCATTTAGTCAGTTTTGGTCTCCATGTTTGACTTCCCTTAAGATTTTTAGCCAGAATATCAAGTTTATGATCCATGCTTATAATGTAAGGCATAGTGTGCACTGCCTTTAGCTGGGCATTAAACTTGGGAGCATTTAATTTGATACAGATGAGTGAAGAATAATAGAAGAAAAACTGAAAGGATTTAATGTATTAGAGCCTTATGTGCAACACCCATACGCACGGAGAATAAGAGCTTTAAATGAATTATGACACTGGTTGTTTCATGGGATTCGTGCTATTTTTGTAATACATACACAGTGGCTTCTTAAAAACAGTTCTGACTAAATAGCTTATAAGTGAATTTTCTTTACTAAGGCTATTTTTCATCTATGGGGAATACCAAGTGAACTTGTAACATGCTTTTTCAGGATTGTTTGGCTGCTACAAGAGTGTATATTCAAAATAAGAGTCAGGCAAAGAAGACTATAGAGGGCTTGCATATAAAAAACACCAAGTACACAAGCTATATAAATTATTAATAGCCAGAAATTGTAAATGTATACAGAAAAGCAAATGCAACCTGAAGTGTAATTTCTGTCCTAACTGTACTTATGTGAGCCTTTGAGGTGCAGAAAATGCAGAATTTTATTATTTTTTTTTAACTTCCTACGTTTGAAAATTCCCAGTAGACTTATAAAGTTGTAAATTTGGACTCCAGCTCAGAGATCTTTCACCTTTAAGGATTTTTATGCAAGGGAAAAGGATGAGATGTTTCCCTTTCTCCCTTACTTTTAGTAAGTGCCTATCTCATAAAAAGAGCATGCGGTTCAGCAGTTTGAAATGCTAGACTGTGATGCTTTCTTTGCAGATAACCTGGTTACTGCAACTGGGTATTTTTTGCACAGCAACTGCTGTAGTTGGTACCATACCTCCATTGGCATGCTCCTTGTGAGAGTATGTGGTTGCTTTAGGGATGCTTTCTGGTTCACCTCTCATCCTGAAGAACTGAAGGCCATGTGCTATACAGCTGTTGGTGTGTGAGGCTTTGTGCTGTTGTGATGGCTTGGGATTTGAGGGAGAACTTCATGACACTGATGATGGCCAGTGGCTTTCTGCATGAAGAGCTACTCTTCTTCTGAGGGACACTAGGTGGTGAGGAGTTCTGCATGTCAGTTGTGTCTGTGTACAAATTCTGTGACATGCATGCATAGGATTCACTTCATTTTCCATGCTTAGGTATTTGTATTTTTGCTCAGTGTCTGCATTAACTCATGAACTTTCTACACAGGTATTACTAAAATCTGCATTATAGCACCCAGCTGGAGCATTCAGCATGGTTTCTGCACAACTGCTGTGCTAGTGCTAGCTGGGCTGAAGTGTATTTCAGTGTTGTTTTTTGTTTGTTTGTTTGTTAGCTTTTAATTCACAGCCCTGCAAAGCCTCAGTCTCTAGAGCAGCTTGGAAATGTTAAAACATGGCTTGATGCACTATGAAACCAAGCCATGTTTCAGGGAGTTGGCATGTTGTTCTGGGGTCCTGCAGCACAGAGGATGCTCAGTGTAAATGACTCTTTAACGTCTTCCAGATGGTGTTTAGGTTTAGAGGGATATAATGCATGTTGATGATCAGATTTAAGATCAATTACAGAACTTTCTGGGGAAGCTATGAAAGCAGTATCCTGAGACTTTTAGCCTATATATGTGTATATTATATGTATGTATGTATGTATTTCATGTCATACATTAAAAATTCAGAAGGAATCAAATTTAAACAAGGCTTCTACTTTTTTGTGTGTTTACTCATAATGCTGTCACTTGCCATTGCTTGCTTCCTCTCTCTCCCTTATAAAGAGATTGCTAGATTTTCCTGTGGCTTTTTTTTTTTTTTTTTTCTTCAGTCAAGTTGGGTTACACACCTATTTTAAGTGGGAACAGTGTTTTCTGAAATTGTTTTGGCCTGCTTGTTTGCAAATGAATGAGTTTCAAACTAAATTACTACTAAAAACTTAGTATGAGAAGCTGTGCTATTTACAATTTTTGAGAAGTTTGATGATTTATATATTTAACAGTCTAACATATATATATATATATATACACAGTCTAACACCAGGGAAGCCTCTCTCCAGAATCCATTATTTAAAAAGATCAGTGAATATTCTGAGTTGCCTCATGCGAATGCCCCACGTGTTAGGATTTTCCCAAGCACATTCAATTCAGAAGCATGCAGCTCTGCGTTAGTGCTTCTGGATGCTGCTTTCTGCAGTGTCTGTATGCAGGTCCTCACTCTGTTCTTGCTGTGTTTCCAGAGCTCTTTGCAGGAGAGCAGGGCTGCACTCTCATCTGGATCACTTGTATTTATTTATTTAAGTGCCCCCCCCAGGCTGTTAGTGGAAAAGGCAGAGCTCACGCCAGCATTGCATCACTGATGCACATCTGGCTTCCCTACCACGAAGCAGGCAGTAAACTGCAGTGGGCTCTGATGTTGTCCAGGAAATGGGTTGAAACCTCTTTAAATCAATGTGTTTTTTTTTTTTTCAATGGAGCAGCAGAATTCATTGCTCTGTGTCCTCAGTCATATGGGTGCTGCAAATAGGGTGCTTAAACACAGCTGTAGGTAACACAGCTTTGTGGTCACTGACTTTTTTTTTTCTTTTTAATTTAAGAAAAGACAGTGGCAGAATAGAAGAACACATTTGAGATGTAAGTATCATGAAATGGGCTCATGTTTTACATCAAAACCTGCTGTGTGCCTACCTTAATCTGCTTCTAAGGACACAGTTTTAAGCAGCTGGAGGTAAAAAGCCAGAAGTGCTGCTGTACTGCAAACACTGATTGCTGGCCTTTGTATTTATTTCCCCATTTCTCATGAACACTGCGATGTCACACATGCTTCTTATAAGTTACTGCCTTTTTCTGTTGTTCTCTCGGCAGCAGAAGTGCTGGGTGTGTGCACTTTCCCATCCGTGTTGGCAATGCCGCTCCAGTGAGCTGAAGCACTGATGACTAACACGCATGGGAATCGTGCCGCATTTTCCAAGTGCGTTGATTAGCTTGTGGCAGCTTTGGAGTGAACAAATAATTTGAAGGAATTTCTGTCTAATGTGACAGGATACATTTTTAGAGAATCTTAAAAAACAAATCCTTGAAGCAAAGAACAAAAAAAGATCCTTGAAGCAAATAACTGTAATTACAGAAAAAGGTGCAATTGGCCTTTTCCCAAGTAAGTTTTTGTTGTTTTTTTTCTTTCTTTTTTTTTTTTTTTTTTTCCCCAAAAACGTGTGCCTGAAAATCAAACTGAGGCCTGGCTGAGGCTTGAATCACATGCTGTTTTTAGATCCAATTTTTTATTAAACATTTCCAGCAAAATTCTAGTTTGCAACTTAGCTCTTTCTGCCACAGTTCTGACATCAGAACTGAACTAAAGCCTACCACCACACAGACAGGCCCTGCCTTTTCACAGCTCCTCTGTGTTCCCATGCTGTCTGCTGTGATTTTCCGTGACTTTGAGGGACCTCACCTCCACATGATACAGTGATGAAGGGACAAACAGAGAGGTACATTGGATAAGAAGGATTGATTCAGCTCCTCCTTGAGGAGATAAATAATAACTTGGGCATGGTTCTGAACACTGCCCCAGATGTGCTTCCCCCCGCTGCCCTCAGCCTGGCCAGTAGCCCACCCCCTAGCCCAGTGCCATGCACAGCACAGCCTGCTATGCACAACCACAGCCAGCGATGCTGCCCGGCTCTCCAATCTAGGCCACAGCCGGATTCCTCCCAGAGAGGAGGGAGTAGTAAACGAGTCACAAGGCTCCCTTCAGACAGCAGCAGCCTGCCGGTCAGATTCAACACTGCTGAGATTCTCCACTCTGTTATTTTCTTATAAATATTAAAATGGAGTCAGTGAAGATGGTTGTGCTCATGGTCGGTGTGCCAGCAGGATGCTGCAGCCCCCTGAGCTGCTGTCGTGTCCTGCACTGTGAAGGCAGGCATGGAGTTTCCGCTCGCTAGTTGTGTTTGCAAGTTGGTTTTGGCTTCTGGCCTGTGAATGTCTCTTGTAATTGGTGGCTGCGTCAGAGTTCTAGATGGAAAAGTGAAAGGGGTTTTGCGCCTGGATTCAAAATTGCTTGTTGGCTAATAGAGAGTTGGGAGGGTTTAACATCAGCGTGTCTCCCACGTTCAGTAATCCTTCTTCTCCAGTGCTACCAGCTGTGGTTTTTATCCATCTTTTGAAGAGATTTCACATTATTTCTGTATCTGTGTGTGTGTGTGCGTTTGCAGATTTTTAAATATGTACAAGTTTTTTGGTCATAGAGACAGATGTACTCTGAGAGCAATTCTAGACAGGTAATAATTTGTTAGTCTTGGTGTGGGAGAGATTGGGCTGTATTGTTATTGTTGTTCTTTTCATTTTTTGTGGGAAAAGGCTGCTGCTTTTTATCAGAAAATGCAGGGAAGCTTTTAAATCTTAAATAAAATACAGTGACATAAAACCCATTTTGTCCATGTAAATTATGCAAGAAGTATCCATCGAAAACCATGCTGTCATCATCCCTACTGCTGTTTTCTTGATGTTGAGTTAAAAATACTCCTTTCCTGGCCAGCTGCATTGAAACATCAATTGTATGGTAAATAGAATATTCCTAAAGTGCTGTCCAGTATGCAGGGAACTGCATGTCTGCGTGCTGGGGCCAAGAAGCAAAGGCACAACGATCTTGCATTACTTCTGTCAGGCTGCTTCTCCTGCTGCCTCTATGAAACCTCAACAGTTGACAGTGTTGAAAGCAGCATCCTGGTTCTGCCATGCAGGCATCCTAATGCACTGTGACAGCCACAGGCCTTAGGAGCAAAATTTTAAATAAGTAATGCCTATTTTGTATAAAATATATATGTAATCTTGATGTCCAAAATCTAGTAGTCCCAGTTAAATGTAGTGACACCTGTAACTTTCTTTTCTATTATATGGGAGTCAGAAATAGTTTCTTTTTTGTACTTTGCAGAACTTAGTTCAGTCTGTATTTGCATGTTGCCTCTGTGCTTCAGAAAGAGGCATTTTAATAAGCTGTGTTTGCTGCTGTAATAAAATCCTCCTGTTGGGGAAGCAGTCTGGCAGCAGGCTTGGTTATTGTGTCAGAGACTGGGTTTGTACCATCACATGGATGCATGCCAGTGTTCTCTGCCCTCAGGCACTGAACAGACCCAGGACCACCTCCTGGCTGATAAAATACAGAAACAACTACTTGCACGAGGACAAGGAAACACGAGGAAATGTCTTAACTAAAGTCTCTAGTCTAGTCAGACTCTATCTAAAGGCATGCAAGAGGAATTTGCATCACTAGCAGAAGGAGGAAATCTCATGCGAACATTTTAGGTTTCCAGTTTTCTAAAAGGATGTAGATGAAAGGTTGCACAGTGCATTTTCAAGGCCTCTAGGCAATTACTTAGATATCAGAGTAAACTTTATAATTGAGATACGGGTGGGATGAAAGGGCAGAGTTGGGAACAAATTCAATTTATAACATGAAATGATTGCATAATAATCCTTTTGCATGAAATTAAATAGTAATAAGTACAGTTAAGCCTTGCAGTATCTGTATATCCATGCTTTTAATTGTAATGTCATTTTTCTGTTGCTGCATATGTGCCAGTTCTCCTGCTAAGGATAGGTTTTGAATTACTAATTCTGTTTGTATAGCTTCCTATAAGAAGATGCAAATGTGTCATCTCATGTTTGTAGCTTGCCAGAAGGCTTCTTTCCCTTTAGGGAATATCTTACTTTGATTCTTAATCATATCAAAACCACTGCAAACAGCTAAGTACAAGGTGTCCTTGGAAAATCAGATTATTTTTTCTGACAGTTTTCCCTTCACAAAGCTAGTCAACATGAAGAGAATTTTTAAAAATTAAAGTTATTTTCAAGCTTGATCTTGTTAAGTCACTGACCAAATTTCATATCAGTATTTAGGTGTTTTTAGACTTGACTCCGAATCTCTGTTCCTCTTTTGGAGGAGTTACAAGCTCTGTCACCCTTTGTATATGGAGCTTGGGTGCACACAGAGAATGAGAACTATCTGATGTGTAAAATTGGTCCTGCCAAAACACATGTATACCCACAGAGAAAAATATCGAGCTTCAGTTATTGTTGCCCCTCCTGCAAAACTAGACAAACCAGGTGTCTGATTTGTTAATTTGGTTTTTGCATGGGCAGGGTGATCAAGTAGTTTTCACAGATACTGTCCTGAACTGTTAGGTGAGATTTGGACACTTAAGTTTATCAAAACTGATTTGCACTAAGTGTTCAGGAGTCCTTTTTGTGGGAGTCATATTTAACTTGTGACTATTTGGGTGCTGACTTACCTGGCCTGTGTGCTCAAATGGAGCTGTTAAGCCTGTGCCCTCTTGCTTCAGATTAGGGTCACCTTAAGACTCACCTTAGTGAGTCTTGAAGTATAAAGTATTTTGTTGACTAGAAAACTCTTTTCTGAAGGAGAACTTAAATTGGTGATCCTCTGATTCCCTCAAACGTCTTCAGCTTTAATTTCAAAACACTTAATTGAGTCAGCAGTAGACATTTTGCAAATGACAGTGATGCGATAATGTAGAGGGAAGATCTCTGAATATGAGAAAAGTTATCTCTATTGGCTATATTTAGTACACTGTTTAGAAATTTTTCCATATATTTGCCATTCTGTGCTGAATTAATTACACTCACGTACCCCTGCTTACTAATATGTAAGTTCACATAGCTCTCAAAGTTGAACGTGGAAATCTTGTTTTGAGTGAGCTGCCAAGCTAGGAGCTTGGCTTCTGAAATCTATGAGTACTGGGTGGTCTACATTAAAGTCAATTCAAACACTTTTCACAGGTGATAAAGATCATTATCGATGTTTGGTTTAAAGGGGATGAAAAAGACTAGTGTATTTTAACAGGCAGGAGCTTTGCAGTTTTATTTTTCAATCATGATTTGGGGTAATCTTGAAATATTGCCTTGGAATTCATCAGTCTATGGGATAGCTTCCAACTTCAACTGCCAGAATAAATAAAATCTTGGTTGAATTTTGGGTACTGTGAAGACTGAAGGAACTTACTAGGAGATCTCTACTTTGGCTGTAATCATTGCACTATATGGATAGTCCTAATGTTTAAAGGGACTCCAGGAGCGTCAGTTTTAAGTAGAAGAAAGATGCGCTTTGTGTTACTCGTGGTGATTCTTCAGTTGTTGTACAAAAGTGCTTGGTGCATCCAGACAATGGAAAAACTACATGAGAACATCCAGTGTACACTGAGCAATGTGACAAGTACATCTGGGATGCATAGTGCTAGACTGAATTACAGCAGGGACTTATTCAGTATGGTTGCTTTCTGCTCATGCTTTCTGTTAATGACATTAAACGCCATTTGGTTTTAGCCGGGTGAATCTGGATTAACGTCAATGCATTCTCTTGTTATAGGAGCAGCTTACTGCCAGTTCATGGACATGTTGTTCCCCGGGTGTATTAGCTTGAAGAAGGTGAAGTTCCAGGCAAAGCTGGAACATGAATACATTCACAACTTCAAGCTTCTGCAAGCATCGTTTAAAAGAATGAATGTGGATAAGGTAGGCATTCTGTGTTTGTATTTCAGTCATTGCAGGCTTCACAAGCTGTATAAACTGGATAAAGTCAATAATAAAGTCCGATAAGGAGTTGTACAGCTGAACTCGTTATTTCTTAATATCAGAGACTCTTTTGGTAAAATACCATCTGTTGGAAATTCTTTGTCATCATTGAACCAGGGCTTTAATTTGAGATACCATAAAATTACCGATGACCTGAATTTCCAGCAGAACAACCTGGAAGTATACTGTTATTATAAATATTCCACATTTCTTGTCCAAAACTGGCTTTAGGGAATTTCAAGTATTCAAGACCTGGAATAATATACCCAGTGATTTGGTAGACTGGCCAGTGCATGTGACCTGTAAAGTTTAGGAATGGAGGTCTCTCTTAGGAAGAAGTGGCTTGTTATTCAACCACAAGATACTGATTCTGTGCTGAATAATGGAAGTTATGTTCTTTTCTTGCAGTTTTATACAGATGCAGTACCTGTAAATCATTTGAGGATTCTCCACTGATTTTAGTGTTGCCTTATCCTGAAATTTAAACAGTCTTATTACAAAATCCCGCAATAATTTCATGAAGATTGGAAACCTTTATTATTTCCTGAAATGTTGTGCTTCTATTTACAGCATGATTTGATAATGAAGCATTGGAAAGCCCAATAAAGATGAACGTTGCCCATTTCTCTATAGGGAGAAAACTTGCTCTACTCAAATGAAACAAATAAGGGATATGCAAAATGCTATGTGAATTGTTACAGCAGTATCATAGACTTACAAAATGCTGGACAGTTGGCTTAACCTTGAAGAAACAGATGAAAATTGTAATGCTTTTAGGTACTCTGTTTCCAGTTGATAACTGAATGCATTCAGGAGGTATTAATGTCTGTTGAACTTAGCTCTTTAGTTAGCTGTGTGAAGCTAACTTCATACAACAAGGCAGGGCAGTCCTCTTTCTGCAGCATTCTCTTCATAGTCACTGTCTGCCCACAGCATCTTGGAAGCTTGTGCTTCCCACAAAGCATTATAGAGCCGTCTCCTTGCACTGTTTTCCTACCACCAGTCACCTTTTGGAGACTTCATTTATGTGAAAATCTGTAGGACATTGATGGTGATGTTCCTTATAGCCTCACTTTTGTTCTACTAGACGTTTCTGTCAAGATTTTCAGATCAATAAACCATTTTATGTATAGCTATGTACAGAATGGAAAAAAGTTACAAGGTTAAAACTTCAAGGTTAGTTCATAGTGTACATGTACTACAAAATGTAGGGTGTTTCAGCATGACCTGGAAAAGCTGATTCAGACGGTACAGCAGAGAACAAGAAACTTAATCTGGATCTCTTGAAGAGTTGTTCACCATTACTGTGCCCACCTGCAGCACGTGAATTTCAGAAACAGAAATTGCCACTTAGCTGAATATAGTCCTACTCCCAGAACAGCTTCATTAATCACGGCTGCCACTGCAATAGGAAAGGAGCAACTCTGTGGAACAGTAGTTATGAAGGTTTGCATATAGCCACCTCAAAGGCTGGCCCTTCGTTTATTAATCATTAAGACCACTTGCAATTCCAGCATAATTTGCTATTAGGAGGGCAACAATGACAAAGAGTTATGAGATATATACATACACACACACAGACACAGACACACATATATATATATATAGCCTGTTCTAGTGGTTGGTGACCCTGCACATAGCAGGGGGTTTGAAACTAGATGATCATTATGGTCCTTTTCAACCCAGGCCATTCTATGATTCTATTTTATATATATATATATATATATTTCCAAATTAGTGTGCATGGTTTTTTGTTTGTTTGTTTTTTTAAATATAAAAATATCAATGGTTTGTTACTGGAAACTTTATTCTACCTTTCAGGTAATTCCAGTGGAAAAACTGGTCAAAGGACGCTTCCAAGACAACTTAGATTTCATTCAGTGGTTTAAGAAGTTCTTTGATGCTAACTATGATGGGAAAGAGTATGATCCTGTGGAAGCTCGACAAGGCCAAGATGCTCTTCCCCCACCAGATCCTGGTGAACAAATCTTTAATCTGCCCAAAAAGTCCCACCATGCAAACTCTCCTACTGCAGGTATGTTGTGTCTAAAGTAATTCTGTTTTTATCTCTGAAAATGATCATAAGCTGTGACCAATTTTACCTAAATACTAGTTAGAAATTACCACCTCATGTGCATGAGCTATTCTTTCTGTGTTGTCATAGACTTAGCATCTGTCGTGTCAGAAGTTAACTTCTTATGGTGTGCTCAGTCCTGTCAGCCCTGGGATGTCCCCCACTTGAACCCTTGGCATAAGTGTTGTGATATCTTCTGGCGGAGAAAAAGACATTTAGGATAGTCATCACTGGTTGTACTATTTGCATGTGTTTTCAAGAACAGGAAATTTATAACACAGTGAATTTTTTTAAGTTACTAAATTGTAAGTGTTGTCCAGAAAGCAGAAAAATAATAATAATGTGTGCTTTGTGGCAGTTTATAGCTCAGTCTTCTAAGTGAGCAGCGTAGCAGCTATTGCTCTTTCTTGAAAATACATCTGTCTTCTGACATTTTGCTTTGTATTTCTGCAACAGGAGTAAACAGTTAAACCTGGTCTTTGGTGTTTATTTAATATGAGCACTACTGGTCACTCAACAATGCCATTTTTCTTGGTAACTTGTTAAGTGAACAGAAGAGCAGGTATGTAGAGATTTAAAAAAATTTTTTTAAGTAATTACTAAGCAAGTGGTGCTGCAGTTAATTGCCTACAGATGTGTTGACTTGTACATACAGAAACACACACGTGCGTACTCTTAATTCCTTTATTGGTATGTCCTGAGTGTGCCTTATTTATGCTAAACCAATCCTCAAATAATGATTACTTTTTGGTTGATGTAATTCTGTGACCTGTCTTCTCATTAGCTCAGTTGTTGGCAAAAGGGAAGGGGCAGGTATCAGGCAACCTCAGGTTTAGACTGGCTTAAACTCTGGAATCGTACCCAGATTTCAGCAATCTGCTCTGACCATTTCTGACGTCAAAAGTGGGCATACTTGGCCAGCTGCCTTCATCTCCTTAGTGCTCCCAGGGAGCTGAGCACCTAATAGCTGGGCAGTACTGCTCTGAGATTCTGAAGTGATGGTGGTTCTGTTATCACTGTGTTTTCTTCACATCTTTGTTTCTGCATCATCTTGTATCTAAACTTTTGAATTCTAGGGCTTAGTATGCTATAATTTCCTGCGTGGTATCTTGCACTGCCTCTGAAAACTAAAAACCCTAGTGAGCATCAGGTGGTTCTTTTGATAAATTGGAAAATACACTTCTGTTAAATACAGAATTTGCCATGCTTGCTGATCCTTCTTGGCAGTGGTCTGTTTTTACTGAAGTCACAAATGTGTCATCCCAATTAAGGTAATGGGGGTGGCAATCCTGGAGAGGTAGAGTAGCTGCTGGAATGGAAGATGCCAGTCAGTTTGGATGATAATGCAGTGATCTCATGTCCTTTTGCTGGTCATACGAGAGCATGCCATGTGCCTTCAACATGGAGTAGGACAACTGAGATATGTGGTGTGTTTTCATCAACTTTCTTTTGGTCACGGATGTTTTGGTTTTTTTTCGTGGAAAGCTTCCTTCCTTATTAATTTAAGTATTGTCTGGATTTATGATAGGCAGGACACTAATTTAATGATAGGTGAAGTAAGAATTCTAGCTTTTATTGCTGCTTGCATTGTAGAACAGTTAAGTGTCGGTCACAGATTTATTATGTGCATGCAAGTGCACACTTTACTGGAAATGCAGGGATATCCATTACAGATGTTACAGGAACAATAGTGATACTACTTGTGTGAGTAAAACAAGCTTAACCATTTATTTTAAAAAAAGCCCAAGAAGATGAGGTCTACTGAGTTCTACAGCGGTTGAAGAAGTCCCCACTCCATCTTAAGTTTCATCTTCCACAGCAATGCAGTCATGAAGAGAGAATATATGGCCATGAATAAGTGTGACATCAGATGGCATAATTTAAATAGCTGTTTATAACTTTAATGCCAGTTATTTGTTATTCTGCAGCCATGAATCTTCAGTGAAATGGCTGAGGTTTGGGGCACAGCTAAACTTCACAGTTTGGCTTGACTTTGTTATGGGAGTAGTAAGCATTGTGGGCTGTTTGATACAACAACCTCTTGCACCGACTCAGTAAGTAATTGCCAACACCAGTAGCAGAGTGCCATAACATCTTGCCTTTTTTTGTTGTTACTTTTAATAAGTGTCACCCACTTTATTTTAACACTGAAGCTTTGAAATTGTAATGGATTTCGAATCACTAACAAAATTAAAAGATGCATTCATGATACAAAGGAACCAGCAGATCTTTTAATGTCATATGGAAGTTTTTAAGCAGTGTGCAAGTAGACAGGTATGTATCTTTTGTTCAGTGTTAGGAGCAAGTAGACTTCTGGGCACTTACGCTATATTTTTGTTTTTGTCACTGACCTTTAAATAGGCTTAATCCAAATTGATTGAATGTATGATCCAAAGTGATCGAATATTTTAAGGGAATAATGTATTTAGCTGCTAGCAATTCCATGTGTTCAGATGATTCGTATTGTTCCACACAACAGCTATTCCAGTGCCCTTTGCCAGACCTTTGTTTTGGAGTAAGTTAGGAGGAGGTGTTAATCTCTTTAATGATTCATAATAGAGTTCTGATGCTGTGTTTTCAGAGGTAGGCAAGGATAATGTCATTCAGTTACCAAAAAAGTGGTCAATTCCCTAAGGACTGCTTGCAAAGCTTACCCTAAAAGGTAGCTGCAGCGAGTTAGGATTATTTTTGGTGATTTAATCTGACTCTTAATCTCTACAGACCCACTATATCTGATAGTCGCTTTCTATACCACAAAGTGGCACGTATCTGTATCTCTGCAGATGCCAAGTGTGGTCTTCATTTCATTTTGTGAAATGACGTTAACACAAAGCAGAACCTGAGAAGTGTGAAAACACACCAATTTTTGTGTTTATTGGTGAGCACGCCAGCAGGCCCTTCCATACCCCTTTGGAAGGCACTCCAGCTGGTGAGTCAGGCAGGTCAAGGAGAATGCAGCTCATAAGGGCAGCATAAGCAGCTCCTCCATCTAATCTCATGTGCCACCCTCATCCTGTGCCCATCTTTCTCAGGAGACAGAGCTGATTTGCTGCAGGGTTTGGTAGTGCTGTGAAGGAAAAATGACTTCGGAACGCGTATATATTTCTTCTAGAAGCGGCAGGTACAGCGAGGAGTGCCAGGTAGACAAAGATCCCTGCTGGCAGATGAATGTGTTTTCATCCTCTGTGGGGTGAACCCGCAGCACAGCCCAACAACGTGGGCTCTGTGCCAGCAGGGCCACAGCTGCTTTCGGATAGGATGCCATCTGCCCACCCTGAGCTTTTAGGTGTCCTGCAGCCCCCTGCTTTTCTCTGTGCAGTGGTAGACAGCCTGCAGATGTAGAATCATGATTATTGGAAGGGATTAAAATATTAGCATGTTGTTCTTTGTGCCGGTTCTAATCCTCTCAGGAAAAAAATAAAACCAGAAAAGCTTCATCTGATCAAATTGAAAATTTTGATCCAGTTGTCAGGGTTTCAGCTTAGTGGCTTATATAAGATTTTCTGTGTATCAGAGCTTTTTGTATGGGAGAGGAGTGTCAAAAACGCATGACTAGAAGACAGCTTAATGAAATTAATTATTTACATATAAGCTAAAAATGTGAGAGATCCTTAGAACTGAAGGCTGATGGACTTTTTAGTTTGAAATACTCTGTGAGAGCAGGATGACTAAAGCAGAACTGGAAAATACTGAAGGATCACATGAGGGCTAAAAATAATCATGCTATGACAGGGAAAATAACCAGGGCAGAATGAACTGTTTGTGCATGGATGCTATATATATATGTGTGTGTATGCTGTCAAAGAGCCAGTTATGCAAGAAAAACACCAATATTCTGTAGGGAGATGGTATACCCTGCTATGGCAGAAGTGCTGCAAATTAATTTTGAGGGATAAATATATTCAACAAAAGCAATCTTCATCGTAGCAGTTAGTGGCATGATTAAGCATCTCGGGGAACCAAAGAGCTCATCCTGACGCATTTTTCTTTGCTTTCCACCACAACACGCTGCCTTTCCCCACATTGCAGGCAGTTGGTATGTCCAAGGGTAGCCCTGCCCGACGTGGCACATTGCTGTAGAGCTGAAGATAAGAAGAGCTGTAAAGTGACAACTGAAAATGCTTTTGTGCCTGGTTCATGCGAGGCCAAAGGAGAGTGTTGCCCCACAGGAACAGTGTGTGCAAAGTGGAGAGGGAAACAACTCAGGCATCAGACAGAGACCTCTCCTACCCACGTCAGGAGGGTTTAATTTTTAAAGCCACTGAGGCAGAGAAATGAGACCATATAACAACATTGCTTGCAGTGCAGGAGCAGGGCTTTTGTCTTTTTTTTGGGGGGGGGATCATTTCCTAATAGCTAACCAGGTAGTTACAGAATTGTGTACATCATAGGGTTTTTTCTTGTCTTTCTGGGAGGACTTCACATTTTAAATTTTTTTTCTGTTAGGCCTAATGTGAAATGCTTTCTTAACTGGAGTGCTTGCATGCTTGAAGACTTTTCTGGAGAAAATAGGGGTTTCAGCTGACAATTCTTTTGCCATTAAAATGTTGGGGTTTTTTATGTTTTAAGATGCAATTTGTGATGAGGAAAGGGCTGTGGTTTGTTCCTGTTTACCAGATCTGCTTCTTTTAAAGATGAATATGGACAGTCATACCGTAAGCAAGACATTCATCTAACCAATAGATTCAATTGTATGTTCTCTCTTGGATGACTTGGTTGAAATTTGTGGTCGTTCCATTTTCAGGTGTTTGTACAGACTTCTTACTAGTTCCCTGGCAGTGCAGAGCTCATTAGACTATACTGGAGCCAATAGCAGTGGCAGTGTGGAGAGCTGAGGGGAAAGGGGTGCTGCCACAACTTGGGGAAGTCAGTACCATGAAGTAACTAAGTGCTGCACTGCTCTGTATCAGATGCTGAAAGCTGGTTTGACTGAGGTCATTTCACTCCCATTAAGCATCAGTTGTCATCACTTGTGCCATTAAGCATCCCTAGATGGAATACTGTCTTGCACCCCACTGTAGCTGTAACAATAAGCATGTGTGAATATTAATTTGCTTACTGTTCTCACTTGTTTGTTTTAAATGGGCCGATATTTTAGTTTGTGAATAAATCGCTTGCTCTGCGGCCTTTTAGTGGGTTTGTGTATTCTTCTGTGGCATGAGTCAGGAATATGCATTCTAGGAAGCTTTACAATTTGAAATTAACATTTCAGTTTTTTAATTTGAAGATACAGTGCAAATGGTTCCCCATTCAATTGAAGCAATAGCTGTGAGGGGCTCAGCTGAGTCTTGCTTGCTCAGGGCTTCCACTGCTCTCACACACACTATTCTCACACGCATCCACAATGCAGTCATGCACGTGTTCCCTTGGAACTTTACATAAATATTTAACAGCATACTAATTACTCATGTAGCTTCAAGGAAAAATTGTCTCTAAGCATTAAATGGGTCTTGTCTGCAATACCACACTTGCAATGTAAAGTGTGACCTGGAATTCCAAGTCTGGCTTTGTACCCAAAACATACACAGTGCCAACATTTTGTGCTTCACGTTTTGGAAGTGTACATCTTTTTCATGTTTAGCAAAAAACGGTAATGGTCTTACTGACTAGTAATTGTTTCTGGAGTATTACAGTTAGAAAACTGCAGTGCATTTCAGAATTGCTTCATTTGGTTTATTTAAGAATGAGAACAAAATAACGTGTTCTTAGAAACAGTTGGTGCTGAAGTTCACTTATTGTTCTCATCCCTGCTAGCGTTACACAGGTAGGAACAAAAAGCTATTTAGGTGCCAATGAATGCGCCTGCAACACTGCTTTAAAAATGTTCTTATTTAACCCTTTATTGACCTCAAATCAGAGCATGCTGTGATAGAAGTTTTCACAATGTGGTATAAGCTGGCAGTGCCCTCTGGGTCCATCGGGCCCACAACCCCACTCCATCAGGGACACCAGAGCAGGAGCCCAGGCCCACATCCAGGCAGCTGCTGAAGGTCTCTGAGGAGCAGAGCCCACACACAGCCTCTGAGCAGCCTGTGCCAGTGCTCCTGGTATTTAAATACAGTTTGTTGTATTTCAGTGCTTCATCTTGCCCTAAGCACCATTGTAAGAAGTTTGTCTGTCACTTTAACTCTCCCCCATCAGATGTATACATGTTGATGAGATCAGCTCAGTCTTCCTTTCTCCATACTGAAAGGGCACAGCTTCCAGCCTCTCTCATAGAGGAGAATCTCCAGACCCTTTATCATCTCTGTTGGGCGCTCTTTAGTGTGTCCAGATCTCTCTTGTACTGGGGGGCCAGAACTGGACCCAGCTCTCCAGATGCAGCCTCACCAGTGCTGAGTAGAGGGGAAGGATGAGCTGTCTTGACCTGCTGGCAATGCTCTTCCAAATGCAGCCCAGGAAACTTGGCTTCCTTGCTGTGAGGATACAGTGCTGAGTTACATTCAACTTGGTGTTCACCAGAGCCCACAGGTCTGTTTTCTGCCATGGGGCTTTCCAGACATTTGGCCTCCAACATGTTTTGGGGATAGGGTTTTTTCCTGTGTGGCGCAGGATTCTGCACTGTTCTTTGAACATCGACAGTAAACGTGGTAAGGAATCAGTAATAGGTAACATCTGTGACACTGATTGCAATGCAGTTTTCTCAATGTTCCATGAAAAAAAGCTGATAAGAATATATTTTGTATGTAAAATATTTGTGTGAGATATTGTGCTTTCTCAGAAAATGGAAATAGGACTTCATAGAATGCTGTCCAAGCAAAAAACAAAAAACAAAAACCAACAACCACCCTGTTTTTTGTGATGCTGGCAATGTGGGATGCCTGAGAAGTCTTAATGAATACACGATCACTACCAGCATAGGTTTTCTTTTTAGATGGGCAATAAATATTTTCATGGAAGATGTGATTTTGGATGGAATTGAAACTGCTTGAGTTACCTAGCTCCTCTGAGCAATAAATTAGGAGTTATTCCACACTTGCACTAATTGACTGCAGGGTCATCATGGTGCTCAATAGCAAAATTATTAATGTCTATTAAAATCTTTCATCTCCATTAAGGCATCTGACTGTCTCAAGCACTTTGCACAACTCTTATCAACCAACATCTTTTAATTCCTTTATGAAATTAAGCTTCTGTTAGAAATGGGAAGCTTACCTCTGAGCTGATTCCAAAATTGATATGTTAGATAGATGTGCATTAAAGATTTTTTTTTTTCCTTTTCTTCTCCAGGAGACTTTTAATTAGAAAACCCTGGGCATTCTCTGTTGCAATTAAGTTCTATCCAGCTGTCACCAATACCGTCTGAAAGGCTCAGATTATTTAGCTGGCTTTTAACTGTGTTACTGAAATTGGAATATGTGTTCATTTCAGAGCTGATCTTGAGGGGAGAAAAGTCCATTTCCTTTGATTTGTCGGGACTTTATAAAGCTTAGTATCACTTTGCTGCAGAAATCCATAAGGCTTTGTACCTTTCAAAGAGCAGAACACAATGCAATGTATTTGGTACTGTCCAGCTTGCAGATAGCGGTGATGTGAGCTTGCTCAGCATGCGTTGTGGGGATGGCTCAGCTGCAAATTGAAGAGAAAATCTGGCCGTTCAGTGTTAGCTCTTGCTCTGTCCTTATATCTCTCTGCAGGTGAAAAAGATATGTGTCCTTAACTGTTCAGCTTTTTGTGATCCCTGCCTCAGTCTACACAGAACTGGCTCTCTTCACAGAGCTGTTGGACAGGAGAGGAAGCACTGTGTAGGGGCTGCACAGCCTGCCTTGCTTGGGTCATGTGCCATGGCCTCTGAGGGGAAAAGCCTGTCTTCTCATCGTGTGCAGGCACCTAGTGAGGAAGTCCAGCACTGCCTTAGTGTGCAAGAATGTCAGTGAGCAGAGGAAAGCTGCGTTGCCCAGCTAAGGTTTCACATCTGAATGGCCACACCTTGTTTTTAGCATTCAGTTCTCAGCTGAACTGCTTCCTGCATGCGTGGAATACAGTAAGAACTCTGAACCACAAAGCTTAGCTGGCCTTTGGGCTTCATGTGTCCCAGAATTCAGAGCCAAGAACAGCTGGTGGTAAAGGAAGGCTATAGAGCCCATAAGCATACGACTGTGCTTGGCTCTTCAGAAGAGCCAACAGTAAGTATGGGTGCTGCAAAGCAAGACTCATGACACATACCTGCTTAGTGAATCAAATAAAAGAGGTTAGAGAGAGGGCCAGGGCTTTTCTCTGTGTTCCTAGCCCAAGCAAGGAAAGTGCTGATTCCATCTGAAACCCATTTCCAGCAGGCTGAATTGAGGAGAGTGCTGCTAGGGGAGCAAAGTGCTGGTGACCCTGGGACAAAGTGCGAGGCTGTAAGCTAACCAGGAAGGACCAGCTCTGGCAGAGCAAGGCCTGAGGGACCTTCTGAGGGGTGTGAGGAGGCTGCAAGGTTTCTTTGTGGAGAAGGGCTGCCTGTGTGACATTAGCTGCTGCTTTTCCTGGTGGAGACATTGCTCTGTGCTCTGTCAAGCTCAGCTGTGTGTGTCATTAGAAACAAATAGAGAAGCCTAAGCAGATCAAAAGGGATCGCTCAGTCACCATGGCAACTGTGAGTTCACTGATGGATTTAGTTCTGCTCACACTGTTTGAATCTCCATGCCCTCATCGTAGGGATGGTTTATAGAGACAACAAGGAAAGTGTGGGGATGGTTTAGCTGACTTTATTCCAAGTCCATCTTTTTCCAGGGGGCTGAAGTTAGACAGGTACACCAAACATTGGGCCAAGGGAATTGTCTTTTAACAGCTCTGTTTTAAAAGCTGAAAGTTGCCGACAGCTAAGGGGACTTGATACTCCTAGGCTGATTTTCATGTGTTTTACTTTGAGTTACTTCCCTCTCAGTAATAAGGTCAAAGTAAAACTGATGAAAATTTGTTTTCCTTTTCCATGGTAGAAAGCTGGAACCTTTTCCACTGAAGTAATGGTGTGAATGGCTGTCTGCAAGTGAGATACATGTATTTCAGCATCAGGCCAATAGCAACATATTTATCCTGGGGAAAATATTTGATTTTGCTATTTATTGATTGTATTTTTTAGGTGCTGCTAAATCCAGTCCAGCTTCTAAACCGGGATCAACACCTTCTCGCCCATCTTCAGCAAAAAAGGCTGCACCGAGCAGCTCAGCATCCAAATCAGATAAAGATTTGGAAACTCAAGTCATACAGCTCAGTGAACAGGTAAATTTACTTGAGGCATAAAATTAGATGCATTCATTGTCACAGACAGGCATGAAATCTGATATTGCCCTCTGCTGAATGATATCCTCCAGAATTATGAAGGTAGAAAAGATTTAAATAGCCCAGCTGGGAAGAAAAAGAGATTTATTGTTAAAAATAGCATTTACCAGAGATGGCTGGTATTGTGCCAGTACATTTGAAAGGGAGTCTTAGGAATGCCAGGTGAGTCTTACTGAAGTATGAGAGTTTTATTACAGATGGTTTTATTAATTAGGTTTTGAAATGTATCTTTTATTTCAGTTGGATGGGAAAAAGCCCAACAATGTCTTTGTTCTTCTGTATTACAGATTTGAAATAAATCATTTTAATGTGTTGTGCAGAAAACAAGCCTGTTTATATTAGCAGGGTTAGAGAATTGCGGCTGAACCAAGACTAGCTCATTGCACTCTGCTTTCTGGAATGAAAACATCTGGGAGGAAATGTGCCTTTCTCGTTTAAAAATGGGTCTACCTTTATGAAAATGCTGAGTATATAGTGTTCTGCAACATAATAAAATGCCAGAATTTCAATAAATACCTGCGTCTGGCTCAAGACCATGCTGTTGATGATGTCAAGGCCACTTGTATAAATGAGACTTGACTGCTGTATTTGTCAGGGGAGTACAGAAAGGAAAAGTCTCATATTTTACAGCAAGAGCTGCCTGGCAGCTGCATACAGAAAGTCATTATTCTGGATTAAGTATAATTTTCCACAATTAAGGTCATTTCAGTTTCAGACTTTCATTGACCTCAACAACAGAGACCTTGGTTTGTTTGGGCACCGACTGCAAATTCCTTGTTACTCTTATGTGCCAGAGGTGGTGATGGACAGCCACATACCGAACACGACGTACTGTAGATTGTGTATAATTCTGAGCAGCAGCAAGCACAGCAGAGCTCACCAGCCTTCCAGGGTTGTTGCTGTAGCAGAAATGTTCTTAAATGTTGCACAAGTAATGAATGTATACACTTCTGATAGAATCAGAACCTTTTGTTATGTCATTTTAAGCGGAGTTCGAACATCATTTCAGTGTGGCTTAAACCGTGACATTTGTATGTAGAAGTCAGAAGGTGTTCACTTCAGCTGGAAGAGTCACTTTGGATATGAGCAAGATAAAAATATTTGATCTTTACTAAGATGCAAACAGGCAGTCACTATCACATCCTCTGCTAATGTATTCCTAGCAGCTTCCACCTGTGAAAACCTTCAGCTTTATATACATACACCCCTGAGGAAAATTAATGATTTCCTCCATCACAAAAAATAAATCCTAAAGATTTTGAAAGTTGGTGTTTTACAAGCTCATTTTTGAGAGACCTTTTCTAGCTAGAATCATCTGGGAGCCTTTTTTTTTTTTTCCTTTCTTTTTTCTTAATGCTGGCAGTACTTGGTATCTCATTTGCCACTAATGATTACTTATGCACCCCAGGCAAATTACATGAGCCAAAAAAGCTCTGCTGCAAGCCACTTTGTGCCAGGCTTTTCTTATCCCAGTATGAACATGTTGGAAGAGCCAAATTGCCCATTTTTCCCCCACCCTCCAGCAGCCAGGCGAGGTATGGGCAGGAGCCAATTGTACTTTGCTGTCTTGATAGAAAACATTGTTGAATGGCATCTGCAGTTATCACAGCCTTGTCTGGTTGTTAACAGACTTAATTTCAGCCCTTTCACAAATGGCAGCTGAGGGAGATTCTGACATTAAACTTCTGTGCAACTTACAGTGGAAAAGTTTAAGTACGAACGTCCATAAGCTATATTTTACCATAGGATTACTTGATGATCTATTTGCAATGATTGTAAGCCATGCATAACATTTGCTGGTTTAATGGCTCTCAACAATCTTAAAGTCTCTCTTAAAATGGCCATAGCTATTGCCTTGGCCTGTGCCAGTAAATTAAACACTTTCAAGGCATGTCACCGTGCACTGGAGTTTGATTATCTGTAGCATTAAAATGCTAAATGGTCCCTGCTGTGCTTTAGGTCTGCGCCAACTAGCACTCTCCCAAAGGGTTTCTGAGTGCAGCTGAGGAGAAAACACAGACCAGGAACATTACATTATGTACGGAAAAGGGACCTTTACATATGGAGAGTGGTCCCAGAACAGTTAACTGGATACTAGCATAGACATAATATCTGAAGACAGCACTGTCTTGGCTGCGTGTTTACAGCAGGTGCTTAATCTTCAGCCTGGATATGCAGCCCTATGAGCGTTCATACCACCAGAGGAAAGAGCAGTTAGTAAGAGCCACTGCTTTGCACACATTAACTGGATTGCAGGGGTACTTCTGGTCCGGACACCGCACGTGGGAGTGAACATCTGCTGTTCCTCCTACAGGATAAGCCTCTTGGCATCTTAATACAAGGAAACACTAGCATGCAGATGTGCTAATTGTCTGAAGGAGTACAAAGTAATGCATCACAGACATGTAGATGATATGCAAGTGAAGGAAAGTGTATTTGCTTTGGTTATAACAACATTTACTGAATGTTGCAGATAATTTGCTGTGTGCGTATTTTTTATGCCTTAATGATTCTGTTTCTCAAAATGGTGTGTACGTGGTGCAATGAAGACAGGAAACTGCCTTCATGGTAAATAGCTTAGAAGGTGAAGCTGCCTGTGTTGTTAGCTGCAGATATTTCAGCAGAGGCTGGTGGCTTTGCAGCACAGAGCAGGGGATCTGGCAGTAGTTAGGTTCTTGTTCTGTCTGGATGCTGGAGCTGCTCTCAAGGAATGCATTGCTACATTGCTGCAGATCCACAAAACATCTTAAATGTGAGGAAGACCCCACGTTTAAGTAGGATACACATCCATAGACCAAATTGTTGTAAACTTTTGATCTATTTTGCTATCTATACTTACCCGTGACTAAATGGTTAATTTTAAAGTGACCAGTCACTGTATCACTGATAGATTCAAACTACCAAGGGAAGAGTTTGGTGTCAAGCTCAGGTGGCTGCTGAGAGATGGATTCGTATGTGGATGAGATGCTCTGAGATCGTGCCCTGGCAGCAGGTCTGTTCTGCTGTCTGACACCTCTGGGAGTGCAGTCAGAGGTCAGAAGAAGGCATTGCCAGCTCAGCAGTTATGGAAAGATGAACTGCTAGGATTTAGAGGGCTGTCAAAGCAGTGCGTGAGCTCCCTTGGTGTTCTTACCGGCAAAGGGAATCAATCAGCTTGCAGTGGATCTGGCAGCAGGAAACTTTCTATTAAACTGTATCTGTTCACTCAAATGTCATCTTGATGCAAGTTAATTTATGTAGCACACTTCCTTTGGAAAACTCATTTGTGTAATTGCAGGGCTTAAAATCTGGATGCTAATTTGGCTGTAATTTGGACATGATTGGGGTCAGAGTGTTTACTGTAGGCAGCTTCTTCCCTGATTATTTCCATTGGTTGACACAGTGCTGTCTTCCAAATTTGAGAGCCACTTGCACATGTTACTCTGATCGTCTGTACCACTTTGGATAGTAATTCATGCTTTGCTGCCACAAAATTATTCTTTTTAATATATATATATATATATGTGTGCGTGTACATATATGTATGTATAAAAATATATTGTGACATCTGTCTTGGTTTATATGAAGCCTAATCCTTAATAGCTGGGTTACCCATAAATTATTTGCAGCAGACTTAGCAGTGAAATGAAAACCAACAGCGTAATCCAAAGACTCCTGTGTACAAGGAAAGGCTGACATTTAAGAGAATTTGTTGATAGTGACAGCACATGGACAAGACCAGAAAATCCATGGTGCAACCTGGTCACCACAGCAGCCTCGGGGTTCTGAGATGCAGATTTTGTGGTGGTTCAGCAGGTCAGGAGGCAGCAAAGAGGTGAGAAAACAACACGGCAGTGCTTGCAGCTGAAAGACCGTTTACTTCTCAACTAGTCCATTTCCCTTTGTGAGCTTTTCTGCTGGACCTGTGTGTTTTCAGGGAAGGAGATATGGTAGGTTTTCTATTAATCCGGGCAGAGTAATGGAATTCCAGTGCTGAATGTTTCATTAATTACCATTACATGACGTCTCTGGCAGCTTTGCTGGAAGCAGTGCTTTAAGTAGCGCTGACTCCTGAGCTGCCACTTCAGGTTTCAATTTGCAAGAGCCTGAGAAAACTGACCTCTAAGGATCCAAGGTTAAGATGTATCCAGGAGGTGTGACACAGTGTCCTGATTAGCTGTTTATTCTTTGTTGTGTTGCATTTCAAAAACAGTAGAATTCACTTTAAGCTATAAAATCAAATATGTATTTAAGGTGATGGTCAGCATGTGCAGTTGTGTACTTTTAGGCTGAGTTGTTTTGTCTGCAGCATGCCTCACAACTGATGCATCACGTACTGGTTTATGTGCAGGTACATTCATTAAAACTTGCACTTGAAGGAGTGGAGAAGGAAAGGGATTTCTACTTTGGCAAATTAAGGGAGATTGAACTTCTCTGCCAAGAACACGGGGGAGAGAATAATGACCTTGTCCATCGGCTAATGGAAGTCCTCTATGCTTCAGAAGAACACGTAAGTTCAAATTTAATGTGTATTTTATTGAGATAAGACAGCCTCATTCCATTAAAAAATATTGGCACAGTGTTGAGTGATATTCAATATGTAGGTCAGCAGAGCTGTAAGAGCAAGGCTTTCTATGCGTCCTCCCCCAAAAGGAAGCTTGCGTTTACAAACAACAGACTTTTCAGCTTGGGGATAGATTCAGGAGGCCAGCTTGCTTTTTGCTGCTTTGGCGTAGGTTTTGTATTCTATTTTAGCACAAGTTAATCTGGAAGGGGAGTGTGTATGTCACAATTGTAAATTGATTTCATGTGGTCCTGAGCCTTAGTTCTGTTTTGGTCCTACCTTTCTGCATGAAGTCTTTCACTCAGTGTTCTTTAAGGTGTTGAAGACTGAAAAGCAGAGAAATTCTCATAGAGGTGCTGATTGCTGTGTACGGCTGTGAACTTTCTCTCTTCCATGTGGCACTGTTGCAGTAGGCACTGTGCAGGTTGCCAAGTGCATAATTATATCTGCAGAGGTAATGCTCCTTAGCATTTTTTATCCTGTTGCTATAGGCAAAATTCTTCAGGATGCAAACGCAGTAATCCCCTATTACCAAAACTGCAGAAATGTATTGTCTACAAGATTAAACAAGAATCTGACTGCATTTTAGGCATAACGCTGTAGACACTGAACAAAGCAAGGAGCTGTAAAGGATACTGGTTAAATTCCTCAGATACACTGAGGGATAATGATTCGATGGAGATTTAGCTGAACTGCTCCCATTCATGCTAACTAAATCCCTGTATGTGCTGCTCTGACGATTGACCTCTCCAGTCTCCTGTGAACAGTAGCTTTGGCTCCAGAGCACATAAGCATCAGCCTAATCTCTCTCCAGCCCTGTGGCACTGTAGTCTTTCTTACATCTGTTCCCAGAAAGCTGCTGCATTCAGCCGACTCAAAATTTTATATCAGAAGTAGTGCTGAAGCTGCTGCTAACTCGTATGCTTTTCTAAAACAGACTAATAGAGAACCAGTGAATGCTGGGTGCAAGAGGGTCACAAGGCTGCCACCCAAAGGGGCCGCCGCTCAGATTAGAGGTGACAGGGGAAAGAGGATTTGTTCAGTGGTGTGGGACGAGTGATGGAGAGGCAAAGGAGGAGGAAAGCATTATTTTCACAGAAGTAAACAATCGGACACATTTGCCAGGCTCGTGATAACAGGCTGAAAGAATTACTCACATACAGTGGTCAGAGAAAATGTCCTCTGGATTCAGGAACAGTGATTTATTTATAAAGCAAAGCCAGAAAAGTCCTTCCTCTCCCCATACCCCTGCCACATCTGTCTTAGTTGGCTTAAATAGGAAGCGATTCCCAGCCAAGAAATGCATTTGTTACTTTTCTCACTGCAGTTTTCCCTACTGGCAGAACACATTACAAAATGTCCTACTTCAGCCCACATCTCGGTGCTTTATCTGCTTCCTCTGTCCAACCCTTTCTCTGTTGAAAGCACCATCAGTGCCTGCACATGAGCTACACATAGCAGCTGTGCTTATATCTAGAATGCATATCCACTTGGAGACCGTGGATGTCACTCCAGAAGTCCTCATCTCCCAGGGAAGAATGCAGAGGCCATTCCCCGCTCAATTTTTTCTGCCTTTCAGTGGGAGGATTCATCTTCTTTTCTTCTGGGGTACATTTATCCTCCTCACTATTGTAGGTGGACTGTAATGCACCCTCGTGCTTTAGCACTGAGAACCAAAGATTTTGTTTTCTTGCTGATGCACACTTCTTGCTCTTGTGCTCTGCTATGTCTCACCAGCCTGCTTTGCCTTTCAGTTCTGTTTCTTTCTTTCTGTGTAATGAAGTTGTTTCAGTTTAAGTTCTCTCACAGCATTTTGAGAGTTAATCCCTTGGTAACAGCAGTTTGGATTTCCCAAGCCCCAGATGGGAAATAGCCCCAATTCCCAACATAGACAATGACAGCATTTCTGATTTCTTGCTAATAAATTCATGTAGATCATCTTGGATTGTTGCTTTTTTTCCAGGATCACTGACAGTTATAAATGCTGCAGTGCCCATCATGTCTTTCTTTTAGGAAGGGGATGTGAGGTAACGCAGCTCACACACACTACACAAATCACACCTGACCAGAGCCTCGTGCTGGAATATCATGGCTAACTTAGAGTTTGTAGCTCCAATAAGCATTTGATAGTAATCTCAAACTGTTCCTTCCTAGCTGTAATTTGACAGACGTTTATTGTATTTATAGTGATCGTGTCCTGGTTTTTACTCCAACTGCTCTTATTCTGAAGGGAAAAGTCTCTCTGTATTTTGTGTTATGGTTATTTTAATCCTCATAAAAGATAAAAGATGTTGGGACAGCACTTAAAGTGCTCAGGTCTCCCAGTAGCTCACAGATCCCTCCTGGGAATTGTAGGCTGAATTCCTTATAGATGAACTCAGAGTGCAATAAAAAGTTTAGTTCCTACGAAAAGCATTCTCCACAAGTTTAATTATTGTAGTTTTGCACTGAAGGGATTTTTATCAGGTTCATCTTACATTTTTTTCATTACTTTTTTAGATATTCCAAATCCCTGCATAGTTTCAAGTAGGTGTCTTTGTAATCTTTTGTTTAACGCAATAAAGACTAAGCTTTTAAGACTCTTTTCCCCCTTTATTTGTGTGGGGTTTTGAGTTTCACAGCACAATTATCAATCCACGTGGGCTCCTCGTCTTTGAAAGATTCTTCCTCTTCTCCCTGGTATGCTTCTGTTCTAACTTCATTGTCCATCTTTGCTTGTGAGAGAGAGATGTTGTGACTGCTAGTATTGCTTACATTGGTCTGGCCAATCAGTCTGTAATCTTCTGTAATTTTCAAATACAGATTGCTGATTTGTAGTCTTTCTGCTTCTTTGTTTAAAAAGAAAATTCTTTTTAAAAAATCAAAATAGACCAAGAACAGTGTTTGAAAAGGATAGGTTTGGATATTGTAGGAAGTGGCCTCTAGCATTTGTGCTGTGACTACTTGTATACAAGATGGAGGTCTTGGATAGTACGTGGAGCATTTGGTAGTCTGGTTTTACAGCTTCTGTCTGAAGAGCTGGGAGAGGCTTTGTGTGTCATTATGAAAGCCAGACCATATAGGCCTTGGTGTAAAGTGAACGCACTGCTGCGTTTGCTTTCCTTGATAGGCTGTTGTGGCTCAGTTCATGCAGAAGCTGGGTGGATTGTTGCTCTTCGGTCTGTCTGTTGCACAGCTCACATTTTCAAACCAGTAGCTTAAAATTCCATTGGTTTTGTGACTTTCTGCTCCAGCAGGCTGTACGTCTGCTATTGCTGCTTTTGGGCAAGGCACTCACCCCCGTAGCAGCTGGTTTTCATCGACTGCAGCTCCTCCATCTGAGGGCACACCTGAAGAGTTCAAGGCACATGAACTGAGAGGTCAAAAGCAAGCATCTTTTGTAACGGGAGGCAGAGATGGCCATGGCCTTGTGATCTGAGTCAGAAATAAATGCTCTAAATAGACCTTCCACTGCTTTCCTTATTAGGGGATGCTATTCAAGGAGATTCCACAGTCCCAAGGTAATTGTGCATAGTGACTCTTGTCTTTCCCATTTCATGTATTTATACAAGCTGTGCATACTGAAAAGCACGTGTCCAATTCTCAGAACTTCTGTGCTGATCACGTAGGATTTACCATTTCCATCAAAGGTAACCCTGGAAAGAGAGGAGCCACCGCTCTCCTTCAGAGCTGTGGAGTACGTTCCCAAGCCGTTTCCTATGGCTAGTGACTGTGCCAGTTCTGCATGGAAGGAGAGCACACAGATGACCTGTAACACCTGCCTGAATATGCTTTCTATTTGGTATCTCATAAGAGCTGTATTTGTGGAGCATATTGAAGAGGTACATAACAGAGCAGCCCATAGCTTTAGGGTTAACCAGGCCTCAGCTTTCTTACCCTGTAATGCAGGATCATGTTCCCACAGCTGTCAGCTTCTGCCCACAAAGCTCCTGTGCTTCAGAAGCCTTGCACTCTTCCAACCCATTGGAGAGGATGTGGTTCTTAGATGCTATGCATGAAGGCATTCTGACTTGAGGTACCACATGTAATAAGGGCGTTGTTCCCCCCAGGGGGGCGTAAGACACTAAAGTGCAATTGTACTGATCAACATCTACCATCTAACATATCTAACATATCTGGCATCTATTGGACATCTACCTCAAAATAGCACCTGAGTGGTAGAAAGCTCGCTTCCGATTGAAATGGGGCTGTTTCTGCATTTAGTAAACAGGTGAATATTTCAGTGTTTTTCTGCAGTTCTATCAGCAAATGTTGGAGACCTTATTCACCTGTTCTTTTAAAAGCAGACATATTTTGCTGCCAGAAGGGAAGTACTTTCTTGTTGCATAAGCTACTTTGAACTGTTCTGGGAAGATTCACACAGGGCCTCTCTTTCAGTTTTGGCCTCAGTTTGTAAACCTTAACAATATCAATCTCTTACAGTCTGTTGTCCAAACCTCTTGCTTCTAATGAGAAGCACCGGGCGCCGGGCAAGTTCTGCAGAGGTATCGTGTTGGCTGTGGTGCGTTTTGAATGGCAGCTCAGAGTTCTGGAACAGCACTGTCCTTAGAAACTGTCTTCAGCTGAGCTCTGCCAGTGCAAGACAGGGAGTAGATGTGTCAGATCTGCTCAGTGAACAACGCTGTGGAAAGATGAAAATCCACCCAGGAGAAGCTTTAGGGGAGTGCAGAGGCAGCGCTGTAAGCAGCAGCCTGCCTTTCTGAGTGCTGGAACATCTAGGTCAACTCAAGATAACAGGTCTGGCTGTGAATTGGAATTTGTGTAAAACCTGCATCCTCAGCAGTGGAGATTCAGCATTCCTCTTAGTCTCTCAGATCAGGGATTGAGCAGCACAGCTCTAGAAGATAGTAGGTATAATGGTCATTTGCAAGAGGGAGCTGTTTGTCAAAGATCGCCTGCCTATAGCAGTAGCTTCTGGAAGTCAATGAATGCCAGACTGAAATTCCTTTCAAAGAAAATGCATTCATAATAAGAAAATCTTTGGCTATATTTTCTGCATAATATTAAAAATTATGTTTTCAGTAGCCTTTGGACCCTGGTCTGTACTAACATAGACATATCGCTTTGGGAAAGTGATGTTTGATCTAGAAAATGAGGCTGGATTTAATTTATAAAGCAAACGATAGCAGAAGTGTCTTGTCTGTTTTTGTGATAAGAGCCTGGAGTGAAGATTGTGTGAGAACTGTAGCAGGCAGGTTCAGAAATCCTTGGGGAGACAAAATGGGAGAACACTGGGAAGCTATGTACATGGAGCCCCTCATGACCCACTTATTTATGGTGTTGCTTTGCTGGAGCAGATAACACCATAGTGCTGAGAACTGCCATTTTTCTGGGGATCTGTCAGTGCTGCACATACACTGGTTAAAAACAAAGTAAATTCATTTTATTGTAATATCATGAGACGCTGTATTTCTGAGGCAACAGTTCTGTCTGTCTTTATGTCGATGTGCAGCACCTTAAGCGCTAGAGAAACAATGAACAGTCAAGAAAACAAGCCAACATGGACTTACCTGATTACTCCATCAACTTTTTTTTTTTTAAACTCCACTTGAGTTTTGTGCCACTACTCACACTCCATAGGCTGCAGCAACAGATTTCAGCAAACAGAATGTATTTAAGACCAATTAAATAGAAAGTAGTGCAAAAGAGCTATGGAAAGTTTCATTTGTACCATGGCTCAGCTTTATGTTACCTGGGAGTTAGCATTTATGTCAGTTTTGTGTCTTAATTTAGTTTAATGTTAATATATCAAGCGTGTAATTTGCTTTTAAGCAATTGTACAGATACAGCCTTGTGAAAGGACAAATAGAAAAGCTGGGTGCAGGCAGGGAGATGAGATGGAACCAGTTCAGGGGTATTGAAGCAAATTGGGGGCAATCTTGCAATTGTCAGCTACTGCTGTCTGCTCACTGGAAGGAAAATTAAAAGTTGAGCTTGAGGCTGGTTGAACTCAGAAGGGGAGGAGATGATGACATGCTTCTGCTGAAGGATGTTTTGGGGTGTTTTTCTGCCCACAGGAGAGCCACACAGAGGAGCATGAAGGCGAAGAGCAGGTCCACGAACAGCCCCAGCAGCAGGAGGAGTACTGATTCACGCAGCGTCTCTGACAATTTTCATTTTGTGTGAGAACTTTCTTCTGGAGAATGGAACATGTGTGGCCTCAAACTTGAAATCAGTTCACTCCCAGTCTGCCATTAACATTTATGTACCATAGTGAGTGCCAGCCAACCACTGCATTCTGTACCCATACTTTGCCAAGATGCGTTTGCAGAAGTCTTCTTTCAGTGTATCCTCCCGAGAGGCTGTAGGGCTACATCACCTACTGTACATCACTGCAACTTTACCACTTGGCTGCTTGAGATTTGTTCTGCTCTTTAAGAAAATATATATATTTATTTTTTTTTCTTTTTGTCTTAAGTATGATACACTTGTAACTTGTTCTAACATATTTATATTGGCATTTTGTGTGGCAAGAAGTACCGTACCACTAGCTGTGTCTCTCACTTTTGTGGTGCTTTGGCATTTTCTTGTACGTCTGCCCTGAGGCATAAATTTGGTCAAACAATTGGAATAAAGGGATACAGTGGAAGTCATGTTCAAGCCATAACGATGAGATGTGTTGTGGAGGAAAATGCTCGTGTTGCTCACGTTTGTTCCTTTCCTGCCTTTACCAAATGGGAGGCAAGGCATCTGTTTCACTAGGAGAGATCTAAAACCTTGTGTTAGAAAGCTGCATGGTATGTTTTTTGGCTTAATTCTGGAGGACAGACATCCACTTAAGTTCTTCAAAACCCTCCCAGTTTCTTGACTAGTCAATAGACATTTCCTAGCTTTTCTTCCTTCCTGAGGAACTCTGTCCCAGCCTGCAGCTGCAGCTCCGCCTCCACAGGGCACAGTGCTGACGGAGGTGCAGAAATCTCCTTGACACAAGTGTAGCTGCAGGACACCATCTCTGCCATCACACTTGGCTCCGCACCCTCAGAAGAGGACAAAGTAGGGCAACCATTTCCTTCCGCTCTGCTGCCCCGACACAAGCATGGATGAGGAAACCAACCACAGAACCAGCCCTGAAAACCTCCCAACCCCCTAGAAGTGGTGATGAGCACCTTGTGGGTGCCGAGGCTGCTTCTGAAGCACGAAGAGGAGTCAAGGAGTCCTCCTTGAGGTGGTGTGCCCATCCAACTGGCCAAGGGCACCGCACTTGGCTGAGTCCTCCAGTGAAGCCAGCATGCTGCACAAATGCATCAAACCTGGAGGTGCCTGTGGTGAGAGTGCTCCCTTCCAGAACGGTCTCTGCTACCCTGTTCTAAAGGATGGTATTTTATCAACAGAAATATCTTGAAGTGTACAAAGCATTCCTTGTTTTTATTGTGGAACTGTGCATTCTGGTTGCTCTGAATATTTTATGCTTGGTATTCTTGGCCTCTCACTTAATTTTCTGAATTCCAAATTGTTCCTCTAGTTAAGCAGGTACTTGGGAGTCCCAGCTCAGTCTGCAGTCATTGAAAAGTTCAAAAGCCCATAGAACAGCAGAATCACCTTAGGTCTAAAGCTGACCTAACCTCAAGCTCAGGTTCCCAGCTGATGCTTCTACAGAAAGGGTTTTAATGAATCAGCCCCCCAACACACACAGACACACACACACACACACACACACACACACACACATACACACACTCGCATGCGGCTTTCTATTCCCAAGAAATCTTTTGCAGCTAAGTGGCTCTGAGTGAAATGTGACAACGCTGCTGTTGTGCTGCGCCGCAGGCAATATATAGAATACTGCTAGACATTAGAACAGGTATTTCAGTTCCCTTGATCACTCCCCCTGCCCCGCAGAAGAGTTTTGGACCATCCGCATTGAGGGTTTCCTGGCTGTGCCTCCAGCACCAGCCCGGTGACACCAAAAGTGCTGCAACCAACAACAGGGCAGTGCTTCCCTTCCTGATTTTGATTGGGTACAAGTAAGATCTGGTGTATAAGAATGCATATTTTCCAAAGGAATTATTTCTGGGAATCACCACAGATGGGGGAATTGTCATTTTCATTGTATTTGTGTTTATTAGAACATATGTACTTATTACAATTGTCATTGTAATAAACAGTAGTTCTTCATAACGCTGTTGAACTGAGGAGCGGTTGTCCTTTAACCCGGAGGGGATTTTGGATGGGGGGCACGCAGTTTGGGACCAGGCATCAATTTGGTTTTGCCAGCCCTGGTCTCTGATGGCCACAGTTCATCCTGCTAGCGGTAGAGCAGGGGCACGGGGAGCGCTCCAAGACTTCCTTCTGAAGGTATCCAACCCAAGGCAGTTGGGTGGCTGAGCTCCTGGTGTCTCACATCCAGGCTGCTGACTTTTCCCTCTTTGGGGCACATATAAAGAACAACAGCGACAGCAAGCCGAGGTTTGTGTCAGGCGGGTTCCATCTCTGCTTTTTTGGGCCTGAGGAGCACAGGGCTCCCACTGCCGTGTCTGGGGAAGTGAGGGAGGCAGGCAGCCGTGGCAGGGCTGCACCTGCTTGGCGCTGGAAGCCGCTGTGCTGAGTGGAGAGCCGTGCTCTGAGCAGGAGAGAGTCTTCCTCCTGCCACCCCGTGAGTAACCCATCAATCTGTTATGGTTTTAATAGGCGTCTCTAATGACCTTTACTAAATAGCACACCGTAAAGCTTCGGTTATATATTAAATGTAAACTGAAAGGAATGTAAACATATGTATTGTTAATTATAAATAGATAAGTAATGACATAATAGATTTTAAAAGTCTTATTCAGATGTATCGGGCGTTTCACATTATCCACAAACTGTCGCATGGTAGAGTAGATTTTTGTCTGAATATGTGAATAACTTGACTTGCGTTTATCTTTTTACATATTTAATAAAAAAAATGTATGTTAAAATCTGTCCAGTTCTAGAGGCTAAAATAATCCTTTTCTCTTTTTCAAAACATTTACTTGCTTCATGACTGGCTGCACAGGGGGGCAGGAGGGAAAAGAGCTGCTTTAAAAAATTAACTTCACTTATTCTGTGTGTGCAAATAGTATCTATGCATGCACATACGTGTGTATACCTATGTACATGTGAACAGCACTCTTTTTTATGCCAGATTTCCAACTTTCGAGTATTTAATCTCATGTAACATTACTTTGTTTTAATGCAGCAAAAGCAAAACTTGAGGGATGCAAGAGTGGGGTACTGGTGAGGCTGCAACCATGAGAACTGTGTTCAGTTTTGGGCCTCTCACTACAAGAAAGACATCGAGGCCCTGGAGTGTGTCCAGAGAAGGGCAGCGAAGCTGTGATGGATCTGGAGCACAAGTCTGATGGGGGGGAGCTGGGAGGGAGCTGGGATTGTGCAGTCTGTAGAAGAGGAAGCTCAGGGGAGACCTTATTGATCTCTGCAATGACCTTAAAGGAGAGGTGGGGGTAACTAGTGATAGGATGAGAGGTGATGGCCTTAAGTTGTGCTAGAGGACGTTCTGGTTGGATATCTGGAGGAATTTATTCTCAGAGCAGTGAGGCAGTGGCTCAGGCTCCCCAGGGAGGTGGTGCAGTCACCGTCCCTGGAGGTGATCATGAACCATGTGGATGTGGCACTGAGGGACGTGGTTAGTGGGCATGGTGGGGGTGGGCTGGTGGTTAATCCAGGTGGTCTTAGAGGATTTGTCCAACCTCCATGATTCTGTGGAAGGCAATGATTCTGTACAGCAAAGGCACTGAAGCACCCCGTGCACTTCAAGTATTCAGGGATGAATCTGCTGCACCATACCTAAAAGCCACCTTGTTTAGATTGCAAGACCACTTGTGAAGAAGAGGGGAAAACTTTATTGCAGTTCTCAGGACTGAGCTTTGGCAGCACATGCAGTGGTGCTGCAGCGGTTCTGCTGACTTGCAGGGGTGTGAGCTGGGGGTGGACATCTCTGTGCTGTGGGTTGAAGCCACCTGGGTGCGTGCCACCACCATAGGGTCAGACTGAGCCCTCCAGATACAACCAGGCTGGGGCTGATCCTCTGCCCAGCCCCACTTTGGGAGGATTCTGGCAGAGGGGAGCTCGGCACTCCAGCCTGTGGAGCAGAGCCAGTGAAATCACCTTTCATAGCCCACTGGGGATATGTGTGTCTTTGGGCCTGTTCCAATGTGCAACAGCACAAAAAGGAGGTAATGTGTTTTCCAGTTCAAATAGCTGAAAACTTTTAGACAATTGCATTGTTCTTCAACATGTTCTGGTCATCCTCATGCCATTACCTGACATGGCAGAAATAAATCTGGGACCATACTGCTGTATGAACAGAGCATTTTTATTCTCGTTGTACTGGTTACCATCTCTGACGGTTAACAATTCAATATGTACACTGTGCATTGCATTATCTCTGCTTATACTTGTCTTCACATAGACTGTAGTGACAAATTACTTTAAAAAGGAAAAAAAAGTGCTCAATTTCCTTTTAAATTGATGTTATACTTCAGAATGAGACAAGTGCAGGCAGCTGTGACAGTTCAAGTTTTATAATTTCATCAATGTAATATTTCAAAATACTCCAGTGCATCCAATTGTGTCAATTCTGTGACCATTATTTCCAGTTATTTTACAATTTAAGTGCAAGATAGAAGGAAAATGAAAACCTGTCCACAGAGTTCTCCAGTCCTATCACTTTCAGCCCAGGCATATTTTTGGGTTCTGTATTCACGTTCTTTTCTTGTCAGGTCTTCCTCCAGACATTTTTGATGGATGTGTTAAAAATATTGAAATAGGTGAGACTTATACAATGATGAATCTCAAATCTGAATCAATGAGACCGCTGGGTGCACACCTGCCTCAGGCTCGTAGTTCCCCTTCAAACAAAGCATGCACAGGACTGTTAGCAGCATCCTTCATTAAGCAGCCATCAGCTTGGCTCTGAGAGAGACCTCGGGCACCTGGGGAGCAGTTCTGTGGAGCATCATGCTCCCAGGGCAGGAATGGGACAGCCTGTAGCAGGGAGGGAGGCTGGAAGCTGCTGCTCCTCACTTGCTGATGATCAGCCTCCCCCCCTGCTTTGTGAAGGGGGAAAGGCAACCGCAGGCTCGTCCCCAGTGCGCAGGTTATGATGAATCTAATGTTCAGCGACTCGCTAACTTCTGCCCTGCTTCTGGTGGCTGAGAGTTCCCTGTTGGACACACGTGCTGTTCAGTCACCCGTGTCTGTGCAAGAGATGTAATAAAGTGCTCCCCTTGGGGCAAGTGGGCAGGTAGTTTGGTTAGAGCTGCAAGGCCACAGGGCCCTTTGGCGAGGGCAGCATAGGCGAAGAGATGGAACTCAGATTCCTGCACCTTCCTCCAAGGCACACAGAAAACCCCTGCAGATTATGGATGAAGTGAGCAGTTTACATCTGCATGCAAATGGTGATAAAAAGCAAAAAAGCTCTTCTCAATTCTTGTCTTGTTTGTTGTTCTTTCCATCATCTAAAACCACAAGAATTCGGATCAAGAACAGAAGCAAATAATTACTTGCTTAGCATTTTGCATCGAGAGATGGGGCTTAAAAATGCTTGGAACATGGCTCATTTTTCATTGCTTGTTTTGAATGCTGCATGCTGAGTCGGCCTATCAGCAAGCACCCGTCAGGCAGTGAAATATGAGCATCTTTGCTGACTACATTTATCCTCAGCTGGTTACTTCTGTAGGGCACGCCGTTTGCTGCTACTGCAGTACCAAGAGCGCACTGGTTTCTGCATAGAACAGAAGCATAAAGGCAAGTTCCTTGGGTATGGAGCCCATGTTTTTGACAGATGCGGGTCAGCTGAGGCTCACCCTACTGCTGGAGAGGAGGAAGAGATGGTGTGCCCATAACTTTCTGATCTCATTCTCTTCACGCATTCAGATAAGGTGAAGAAAAGCCTGGGTGTACGTAAGCCCTTCAGGAGGCTGCATGGAAGAAATGAGTTGTGAGGAAACAGATATGGGAACGGCAGCAGGCACAGATGTCTGAGTGGGAAGGATGCACTGGGTGGGTCTGCACTGTGGGGTCCCACTGGTGGACAGAGCAGGCAGAGTTACAAAACATGGTGGGTCCCACATGACCCAGCATGGCAGTACCCAGGGCTTGGGGCACGGTGGCAAGGAGGAGGAAGACCAGTGCTTCACAGTAGAGATACGGCATTAGTGAAGAGAGTAAATACTGGCAGCAGAACAACCTGGTAAATGCCTCTGCAGGCCAGGAATTTTCCTTTGAGATGAAGCATTGTTGTCAAGCAGTTCGAGTATCTGGGCTATTCTGTTCTTTGGTTGCTCTAATCAGATTCATTCCACTACTGATCACATCAAAAAGCTGGAAATCTTATGTGAAGTGTCACAGTCCGATCACAGTGCAGGTGTTCACTCTTGGACACGTTTCTTCAGGGAAAAGATGTAAATGTTGAAGTGTTCGCTCAGCTGCCTCCCCTAAAGACAAACCAAAGATCAGCTCAGCACATGCTCTGCAGTTCAGCACCTCTCCTCTCATGGTCACAGTGGGAAGCACTCAACCCTGGTGTTTCTGGAGCCCTGCGGGTGCTTGGGCACCCTCAGGTATTTGAGCAAGAGGGCTGTGGGAAGTTGAATTGCTACAGATCAGATTCCCAGCTGGCATACATCATGGCAGAGCTGGACCCAACCATTCAGTAGTGGATTTTGACCAGTTAACCGCATTCTGCTCCTCACAGAGTATCCCACATTGGTGCTTGGATAAAGTCTGCTACAGTGACAATATCTGCTGGTAACAGGGCCTCTTTCATAGCCAGGAGGAAAAATCCTGGTGTCCCAACAGCATGTCTTAAATAAAAGAATGCTGAGCAAATCCCTTTTAAATTAGGTCTTTGCCATGTAAGATGTCTTATCTGGATGTGGATGTGAACCCCCATTAAGACACTTTGCTAAGGATTATTTGACAATGCTATTTAGGAAAAAAAAGGGCATTAACTGAGAGAAAATGAATTACAGCAGTAATTCAGATGCCAATAAATGACAAAATTGATATCTAGCAGACACAGAAATGTGCTGGGAAGACTGAATTAACTGGAAAACCATTTGGGTCTCCAGCTTAAGAGGTGCTAATAGAAGGCTGTGAAAAAATGAGAAATTCGAGCAGCTGTTTTGCTTGTGGATTCAAAGCAAAGTTGACCGCCTTACTGTAAGAAAGTGACACATCTTACCTCCCCCTTTACCTTCCTGCTTTTTTCACTCAAGTAACCTCAGGAGGAGAAAGAGCAAAGATGACAGGGCATCCACGCCCCATTGATGAGCTACGTGCAACACGTGAGGAAGCCATAGCTTAACGCTCGGACTCCAGGACAGCACCCCACCCAGACAACACACAAGCCCCCTCCAGAAGCCCCTCACCCACGCAGAGCACACAGCTCCCCCCGGCCCCTTACCACACAGATGCCGTAGTGCACGTGTGCGGCCGTGAGCAGCGCTGTGAATGCACCCAGCACGGCTTCCTCTGCCTGACCCAGCAGCCCTGAGATGGCTGCGTAGACCACCAGTGCCAAGGGAAACAGGAACCAGTGCAGCAGCTCCGGCTGTGTGCTGCTCATCTGGCAGATGATGACTTTGCACTGTGGGAAGAAAGGCAGATGGGTGAGAAGTGCTGGGGCAGCCGGCTCGCTCCTAACAGCCTTCATCCATTTTTTCTTCGGATTGCTTTCGATGGGGAAAAATAGGCTAGACCTCAAAATGGAGCCTGTTTCTGCAAAGGCAACTGCTATCGACGGCCTTTGTGCCTTGTTGTCTGTGGTTCTTTAAGGACTATATTACAGGTAATTTAAAATATACACTTCTTTCAAGGAGGCAATGTTTTGACATGCTACACTTTATGAGCTGAAGCCTGCTTTCGCAAAAGGGGAGTTTGTTTGACACTCTGTGCTTTCACACAGCCTCATAAAGTTGTAATCCCAAATCAAATTGCCACCACTTAATCACTGGGAGAGCACAATGGTATTCTAATCACATGGCACATGGCATGGAGAGATGTGCCGTGCGTAAGGGAGAGGAAGTAATAGGCCTCTTCTGAATGCTGTTTTTCTGTTCTAGCACTCCTTCCTGTACCACATCAACCCCCTGAGCAGCATCGCTTCCCTGTCTCAGTTATGGCAATGGGCTCTCTCTGGGATGGAGCTGGGGCCTTAGGAAAGGGATCCCACCCAGAATGGCAGAAAAAAATGGATACATTCAGCTGAAAGCAGTTAGCTTCATTTTACTGAGACCTTGAACGGTCATGAGATCAAGATCACATTTATACAGTTAAATACTCGAGTGTTTTATCTGTTTGAGCCTCCTTAGGATTTTTTGTCTCAAGTACAACATTCCCTTTTGAATTTTAGGAAAGTTTTATCCATTTAAGCTTCATTCAGAATTTGAATATCGTTAAAAACAGATGTTATGCATCCTGAAAACACTGAAAAAAATAAAAAACCTTTCCCTGTGCAGTGCTTGAAATCCCATAAGAGCAGCAGTAGCAGTCTGAATGAAATCTAACGATAGGGAAAAAATAATGGCATGAAGAATGTCCAAAAATGAAAACCTTTCAATAATGCAATGTGTGTCTGTACGTATTGTAAACGTATTTGCTTACAGTGAATTATCAGTATGGATGATGAATGTTTCAAGTAGCACCAATTCTACAAGCCTTTTAGGAACCGCTCCAGACGTTGCTAAAGCAATCTCTCCAATTCATGAGTATAGGCTATAGTTCCTGACTGAATAATTGCACCTGTCCCAAGGTTGGATTTCACACTGTTTTAAATCATTATTACACCTTGTTAAGTACATTACTCAATCCTTCATAAAGATTTACAGTGAGTATTTGGAGCAGTGCAAGCTTAGTGCCAAGCAGGGTTGCAGAACTTCTCTCACCTCTCTGCCAGGCCAGTAGCTTTCCTTTCCAGGCCCTTCTGCCTCTGTTTAGCCAAAAATGCAGGGAATGCCCCATCTCTCAGGATGGGCTGGATGCCTTTCACCTGCTGTCTTGGGGGAGGCCATCACACAGGCATGTGCAGAGCAGACAAGGACAAGTCGGCCTGTCAGGCTGGAGGAAGATGCGCGTTGCCATGACAACCGTCCCTGCTGCAGGGAGCGAGGGGCCGGGGGAGGTGAGAGGAAACGGGGGCCCAGCTTTCGCTTTTAAATGTTAAAGATTACAACTAATACACATACATTTTTTATGCCCGCTTTTTAAATGTTATACGTTTCAACTAACATGCATACATTTTTAATTCCTCTCGTACCGCAGCAGATGCCTTGGTTCAAGGAAAACAAGGCCTCGCATTCAGCGCGCTGCACTCAGTGCCTTGTAAACGGCAGTCTATGGTAAAGCTACTGCTTCCAACCCTTGTGATTCTGTGATTCTGTGACTTCTATGGGACTGATTCCTTGCAATGGAGTTGTCTGTGACCTTCAGGAATGCACATTTGTAAAAGGCATTTATCAAGGAGCACAGTTAAGATTTTTTCCCATGCCTTGATACAGTTCCTAAAAGAGTGCTGCTTTCCTTTTGAAAATTCCTGTATTCTCAAAGCTCTCTCTCCCAACACAAGGCACTTTGAGACTTCCACTATTTTAAATGGAATGCAGTGTTGCTCAGACATGCTATTGCAGATTGCCTTCCTAACAAGTCAACCAGTGCAATGCTTTAGGATATTTTAATGCTAGCTAGAGAAATACCTTTCTCTTGGCTACTGCTCTCCAGGAAGGAAGAGAAGCATGAGGCTTCAGCCCTGTGTTTCCTACCATGGCCCCACTACTGACTGTGCCTGCCTGCCCATGCTATTACTTTGCTATGGTTTATCACAGAATCACAGAACGGCCTCAAGGATCATGAATCTCCAACCCCCCACCACATGAAGGGCCACCAACCTCCCCATGTAATACCAGACCAGGCTGCCCAGGGCCACATCCAATGTGGCATTGAACACCTCCAGGAACAGGGCATCCACAGCCTCTCTGGGCAGCCTGTTCCAGCACCTCACCACTCTCTCTGTAAAGGGCTTCTCTCTGATATCCAACCTAAATCTCCCCTCCCTCAACTTAAAACCATTTCCCCTTGTCCTGCAGTTATCAACCCTTTCAAAGAGTTGATTCCCCTCCTGACTGTGGGCTCCCTTTAGGTACTGGAAGGCTGCAGTGAGGTCACCCTGCAGCCTTCTCTTCTCCAGGCTGAACAAGCCCAGCTCCCTCAGCCTGTCTTCATAGCGGAGGTGCTCCTGGTCACATTCATGGTTTATGTTGCCTCATGGTCACTAAAAGGGGGAAACTGGAAACAGTGTTGATGTGGCTCGAGGAAGGAAGTCCTTGGGTGCAGAGCCATCCCTGTGCTCCTGCATCACTTCGTGTCTTTCCCTAAAAGCTGCTGTCTGCAGCACGGCCTTATTCTGAGCAGTGAAGAGGAGATGCAGGACCATCTGACCTGTGTGTGGCACACGCTAACAGGCAGAACAGCAGGGAAAGGCTGCAGACAACCCCCTACTCTTGCTGGTAAATCTGAGCCTGCATTCAGCTTTACTGTACTTTGATTCTGGATGTGCCAGTGCATAGCTGCTACGTTTCTGGAACTAAAGCCTCTCTGGGTTGTTCATAAAACCCTGAGGCGAAGGGCAGGGGAAGAGCCTTCATCAAAATGTTCTTCTGCGGTGAAATAAATGCTGCAGCACTGTGAGCTCCCCAGCCCAGCCAACTGCTGGGATGTGTTTTTGTAAGAAGGAGCGTAGCACAGAGGAAGAGGAGTAGTGTGGGCGATTCTGCTGAATTTTAACTACAGTTTCTGCTCCTTCTGTTTATTCACATAAAAATAGAAGTCTTGCTGACACAAAGCTGTCTCTAAATAATACCATCACCACAAACATACTTACAATAACATTTGAGAAAGCAACCCCAACCATCCATAAAAACAATCTTGGCTGCTTTGCTAATATGTTGCCTGGAGATAAAACCACCCAGACTGTAAGAAGCATGAAGAGCAACAGAGGTGACACAAGAGGTAGGAGTCCTTCATACAAAGAATCATTCTTCAGTGTTTTCCTTAAATGTGCTCTGCAAATAAATACAATGATTTTATGGAGTAAGAAAATGTATCCGTTCCATTTCCGCACAGTAACTCCAGCCTGAACTCAGCCCAAGAATTCATCTTGCAACACAGCTAATTGTACAAACCTGTTAGGTATACCTAAGCTTTTAAAGAGAAAGGGTAGGATATAAAAGGAACATATTTATGGACTATAATTGCACTGTTTTATTCACACAGCTTCTGGTCAGCTCCCCTCTCTCATCACTGTCTGGCAGTGGACCCCTTGGCTTGCACACAGTGAGCTGTAGTAGCTCCAGTGTCACCAAATGCACAGCATGCAAACTTACTGTGAACTCAAAGCGTGTATTTTTAGATGATTAACCTTCTAATATAAGACAGGAAATGACTTCAGCCAATACAGAGACAACACAGCTGAGCACGTGGCTGGCAGGTATTGCTGTTACTTGGATTGAGAGGAGACATGCTGGACAATCCCACAGCAATGGCAAAAGGTAGGGGGTACTTTTTTTTTTTTTCTTTTGCTAACTAAAGTAATGGAAAATCTGTGAGGCATTATTTGTTTGTTTTTCTTCTTGGATGTTTTAAGATGCTTTTTAGAAACAGTACTAAATAAAGGTAGCGAAGGACTGTATTTTCTGTCAGATGGGAAAATGGTAAATGTAACATCAGTACCTTTTGCATCTGGCTTGCATTCTCACTCAGGCAGAACACGCTGAGAGGTTATAAAAGCAGTAGGAGCTTTAATGTACTAAAATTCACTATCATTAAACTATTTCTTCATACACAGTTTTCACATGAGCGATTCTGTGTTTGAAGTGTACTGGGAAGTGTCCTGTTTAAAATCTCTGACTATCTGTGTTTATAAAAGCAGCTAGACAAAAAGCCAATAAATACTTTCTTCAGTCCTAAAAAGAATAGTCTTCTGATAAAATAATGACTGAGAACAGACAGCAGGATGGAGAGAAAGAGCATTACTGGAAAACACAAATTTCTCACCAGCACATAGCTTGTGTGTGCATCCTTCAAGCAACTCCAGCTGGATGTTTAGAATTGGGTGCTCTTCTGCTTAGAGGGATGATAAAACTTGCCAAAAGGCCTATGTCAGATGATGACATGAGGAGGCAAATACTAAGCAAAAGTCCCGAAATGAGTGGAAAGAACATAGTGCTGCCCTCCTCCTCCTCGCCCTCCCTGATGCCCCTCATGCCCGCAACTCCTCACTGGGGGCAGACTGCGATGAGGTGAGGGCCTCTTAGGAGCTCTGCACTGCTGTCTTAGAGTCTCTCCAAAATCAACACACTAACACTCATTGCCACTAATTCCTTAAGATAGGGAGTGACAGCCCCTCCTCCAGGAAATGTGGGTTCTGAGAGACCCGATGTGACAGGTGAGGGAAATGAGCTAGCAAATACTAGAGGAAGGCAGACAGCATTAATAAAAATAGGCCACTGGAGTATAAGCGAGCTGTGTATGAAATCACTAGGTGCAGCAAGCCAACTCTTAGATGTAATCACAGCTTGCCACCTGCCTAGCCCATATCTGATGGCAATTATCTGCAGCCTTCATACAGAGAGGAGTTTTACAGGAGGATCTGAAAGACAATAAACTCTTTATGGAGTGGAGATGATCAGCTACATAATTTTGCTTAAAGCGGGTAAAAGTCAGGAATCACATTTGGCTGCAAATAAAACACACTGTTTATATCCAGAGGGCATTCATTGTTTTGCCATCCAGGAACAGTGTGAGACTGCCTGAGGAGCTGCAAGTGAAAGGGAAACTAGAGAGGCTACGGACATAGGAAAGAAGCCAGTCAGATGCTGAAAGCTGGACTGAAAAAAAAAGCTGCTGTACCATCTTAGGACAGCTGGCTGAAAGTCTACATGTATTTCTCATGTAACAAAACCATTAAATACACAATTAAATGGGGGTTGGGGGGTAGAACTTATTTAATGTTAATTCACTTACCTGTGGATGTTGTATAGTGTCTGTGGAAATGAAAGAAGTAAACTGAAGCCTGGAAGAAAAGAGAGATTGATATGTACTGATTTACAGTCATACCAGCTTGACAATCCCACAGTCTCTCATACGACAAGAGAGCCAATGAGCCATTGTAGAAATGACTTGGTATTCTAGTATTCATCACAGGACGCAAATGAAATTCAGAGGCTTTAGGCAATAACAAACCTTCCTTATTTTTCCAAGTGTTAGCTGCTAGAAGTAGTTGCTGATACAGATTTTCTTGTGCAGTGAGTGACAAAAGCTGCAAGACTTTTAAAACGTGATGCCACAAGTCAGTACAATCAATTGTGTGCAGTGCAGGTTCCTCTGCGGGATCTAAGAAAGATCACGGCCCCATTTTGCGTGAGCTGCTCTCTGTTCATGTAGAGAGAGAGACAAATCTGACACCAGAAGCTTTCCAATGGAATATATAAGGATAATTAATCTTCAACAGCGCTGACCACATCAGTGGGGAAATAATAGGTTTATGGTCCAATATGCTGAGGTTCAATTAATGTGAGGCTTTGCTGAGACAATGGCGTAAGGGAATTAATTTTCATGATATAGCCATCATTTTGATGAGTTGTTGTTTTGTTTTGTTTTGTTTTTTAAATACAGCTGTGACCTTTCTGGAGCTCAGCTTTAACCAATAAAGGACAAGGAATTTGCCTTTGTTAACTCTGTGTCTCTGTGCCTCGCTGCTGCCGAGGACCCAGGAGCTGGCTGAGGACCAGCGTGGTGCCCTGTGCAACACCCCCACACAGAATGCATTCGTCCAAGGGGCAGAGAAGGACTCCAGCAAGAAGTGAGCATTCAAGTGCCTTTAAAAAGCAGCAGCAGTAGTCAGCCCAACTAGGTGAGCATGTATGACCTTCTTTACTCCGTGATATCCATTTTCTCACAGAGCTCTTTGGTTTTGGTTTTCCTGTATCAAGTACCTCTGCCTGGTCGGTATGGCTCTCAGCAGCATATATATTTCTGCCTGGCTTCTAGAATATAATACTTGAGGATCACCAAGGGAGCACTAAAAGCATGTGTAATTAATATTTTGTAGGGGGAAGAATAACACAGATTTTGTAAACTTTTTGCTTTGCCCTTAAAATTTCACACGCGCAGTCAGTACAACACACTTTCATCTCATTATTAGAAATATTACAAATTACAAGGCAGCAGGAACAAGCACAAGAACCATTCCGAATTACTTAGCACCAGAGTCAGTGCAGAATAGTGGACTCTCAAGAAATGTCAGTGTTTAGCATTCAGCCCTCATCAAAGACATACCTAAGTCTTAGCATGGCCAGAGTGGCAACGCAGGAGAAGGAAAACTTAAAGTGCAGGGATAGTAGGGATTCCAGGATTGCTGGAAAACAAATAAAAAGGGATACAATAGATATTCTATTTCTGCAGTCTTCTCAATTATCTTTTAAAGGAGAAGAAACAGAGAATTGGAAAAAGAATATCCAGCCTGCAAGTCATTTCAGGTATTGCATTTTCATGTGTTTACTTCTTGTTGCTTCTTAAAACAGATAAGAGCTCTGCTTCTTTGCCATGGAGGAATCTCTGTATCACACAACTGAAGGCTGTGCAACTGAAGTTACAGCTCAAGTATTTTGTAAATGTATTTACAAAATTTGCAAGCTTAGTGCCTTCAGAATGATCTGTGCTTCATGTGCACTGCAGTTATCTATGTTTTCTATTAGGCAGGGAGGGCTGGTTCAATAAAAGCTTGAGTAACATACAGCAGTTCCAACATCTGCATCACATTAGAGCAGACATGAGACAAAACATTGACTCTTGAGGTTAAATCTAAATTTCCTGCTGCAATCCTGAAGTTTGATTTGTTAGGAGAAAAGCAACCAAGAGGAACAGAAATAGAGACTGCAACTAGAAATAGAATTCAAAGCCCAATGGTTGCCAGCAATTTGTTATTTTTATGAAGTGCCATTTTAGTTAGAAATAACATGCTGACCACAAACAATCCCCAAGCTATAGCTGAAAGTCGCTTTTGGACTGGGACAGTTACAGCAGTCACTCCTCTGTATTTTTAGACACCTTTCCTTTAACAAACTGAGTGCAGAGGATGCAGTAGGGAAGGCAAAGGGTGTTCCCCTCTTTCTTACAGGATTTTCAAAATTCCATCATTTCCTACAACACGTTGCTCTCCCCCATCGTCTTTTAGCTAAGGAGGCCTGGCTAGGGGGCTGCTTTTGGTACTCATTAAGTCTGTCTTTTAATTGGCATTAAGAAGCCCTTTGTGCCTGGGAGCTAAATTACTGCTTCCGCATTGCTGCCATTCCCTGCTGGTCCAGGGAACAAAAGGTGCAGCCTGGAAAGCCACCACCATGCTGTCCCTCAGGCGCTGGTCCAGCTCTGCAATGCCCAAGGGATGGCCTTGGTGCTTTCTTCTTTTTTCTTTTTTTAAATAGCCTATTTTATTTTAAAATCGTAACAAAGTCAAGCTTAGTGCGTTAGAAGTTTTTAAGGCTACAGACAATTCATGGATTCACAGAATGGCAGGGTTTGGAAGGGACCTCTAGAGATTGTCAAGTCCAACCCCCAGATGCTTGTTAAAAATATCACTGCTGTTGTATTTTTTCAGTTTTACCTTCAATATCTTCCCCAGCTAATTTAAATCCTGAATCCCAAAGGTAAGAAAACAGCTCTGCTCTGAGGGCAGAAATGCAAAGCACAGATGGGTGGCACAGATACACACAGGGAATTCTTGTGTCACGCTGGGCATCAAGCCCAAATCCTGGGATTTAGGCACAATCCCATGCTCAGTCCTGAGCCTTTCAATATCTCGTCTCACTTTTCAGAGAAATAAGCATTTGCAAAGCTCTTTATCAGGAATTATCTTGTCCATATTAAAAAACAACAACTACCAAAAAAATAACCCAAAACCCAATACCAATGAATTCAGGATTACAGATATGTCAGAAATAAAGGCATATCTTGTATTCCAAACGTGAGCAAGGATGCGTATAGAGATTTATATATCTATAAGCATGCAGACAGTTATGTACTCAAGCACACACATTCTTATATAAGTGTGCAAAGGGCAAAAAGATAATTCCCATCAGTTCTAGTGACAACTTCAGATTTCATTTGCTTCTTTCAAATTCCATTCCAATACTGCTAAGGTGTTAGTTGTGTTACACTTCTGAGTGAATAAAAAACAAAAACAGAAAACAAACAAACAAACAAACAGCAAGAGATGGACAATGCAATACATTTGTCCACTGTTAACCTGGCAGTAATGGCAGACTGGCAGTGATGTATTTAAGTTCACTTACACAAAGGCGTCTTAAAGCATTCCCCAAAACCTCCTGATGGCACGAAGACTGCAAGGCTTATCTCACCATGGCACAGTGCAGCCACTTGGGTGACTTGCTTGTTGTAGTGAAAGGGAGGATGAGTCCAGAAACTGGCAGCTGGCACTGCTGTCAGCTCTACAAAATGCTCTTACAGTAACCAGCGAAAAGACCTAGCCTGCCTCAGGTAACCAGGTTCCTGAATTCACCCGACTGCAGAGATTTTAAGCAATGCTAAATAAAATAACTCTAAGTAGGCAGCCAGAACGCCTAGGATACTATTTTTAATGAAATACACTGCTTCAAAGGAAGAGGTATCTCAGCTGTTTATTTTCTCTGCACCTATTTCATCACAAAGTCTTCAGGTGGGTACCTACCATTCCCTGTCCTCCCCCAGAACAGAGTTCCTGGAGCAATTGTGGAGAGCCCTGCACAGACCTTTTCCTTTGCATACTGCAGAAGCTCTCCTGAGTAAAAACCAACACTTCAACTGCTGATGTTGCATCTACGATTTAAATATCATCACCCTCCTCCCTTATTCTTCATTAGCTTATTCTTCATCATAGACTATGCTTGTTTCAAAAGAATGGGATAGCAAGTACTTCCTTTTCCACTAGAAAAAAAAAAAAGAAGGAAGATTGAAAATATTGAGGCCTCAATGTAAGCTTGAAAAATTCTTCAATTTTTTTTCCATGATTTTTTTCCAAACGTCTTCCACATTTAGAACAGCCAGATCTATAAAACATATCTCAGCATGCTGAGCAGTGCCTGAAAGCTGGCTTCATTGAAAGGTGAACATTCAGGAGCATTTCCAGCAGGAACAGCAGCTTCTGTGGAACTGTGTGGCTTTCCCATGCATTTCCTGGGAAGAGAACTCATGACTGGTTGTGCACACAGATTACTGCATGTTCAGTTGTCCAGTCTACTATAAAATTGCATTTTAGTGTTACATAAAATTGCAATCTTATAACCACTGAGTAAGTGAAGAAAACTCTTAAACTTATAATTTTCAGACTGAATTGCACCCGTAAATTCAGAATTTTGTATTAAGTAATTTAAGGACAGATGAAAAATAAACCTGGACACACCTACACACTCTCAAAGGATTTGACATGATTAAGAGTACTGTGTAAACATGAGTACTGCATTCATGCAAAAAGCTGATGTAAGTTTGCGATGTTTAGAATCTAAGACACTGAGTATAAAGCAGTAAAGGGATGCATTTGTCATGCTTTCTGATTTTATAGCTTATTTTCAAAGTCTAAGAACACAGTGCATTAATCTCTTTGAACTGGGCTGCAAGGTAACAATTAGCATTTGGAGGGCTTTAGTATAGGCTGAGAAATTAGGTTATGGATGCAGTTGCTGCTTTGATGTAGTCTTGTTTAAAAGCATGGATGTTCAAGTTTCTTTTTCAGCATACAGCAAGAATCAAGCACCTGAGGAGCAGTGAGTGCCCTTAGTCGAAAACTCAAGGCTGGCCACCAGATGGTCCCTGCCAGGTGAGTTCCCTTGTGTGACTTCCCTTTTGGGGCTCTCACTGCCTGTGAAATGAAACCACATCATTGTCACAGTCACCATCATGGAATCTTGATCAACACCACTGATTGGAGGTTCACGGTTCACCCCAGAGTTTCAGGGTGTAATTCTGCCAGCAACACTCAGAGCTCTTGTTTTCTGGGTTATTGTGGCTATTTTGGATGGGTTATTCTATACACGAACTTCAGTGTGTTTTATGTAGACCTGGAGTGACAAATGAGTATTTCACACCCTTTTCTTATAAAGCCTTGTACAATCTGTCACAGCAATGCCTTAATAGATGGTAAATTGGTGACAGAGCAGCAGAAGCAAACTCATGTTAACTACACTTTTTAGACAAGGGCCTGTAGGAGTGATAGCATTTAGAAAACATTTCACTGAGCGTTTAATCACTTAATTGTCCAACAGTGAGGCAGAAAAATCAGCTACTTTGCAATGGGAACTATAGAAAATCAGTGGAGAATGACTTATTGGCATGAAGCAGAAAAAAATACACAATTAATGTATGTAAGAAAGAAAAATTCCTTCCACCATCAGAAGTGCATTTAAGTTGTCTTTGTGATCAGTGCCTTGCATTGCTATGAAGGCTCCCAACATCACCGGCTTTCCATGGGAAAGCAAGCTGCCTCACTTGCAACTGTGCCCCAGAGAAGAAGTAGAGGGCTGTGTCCAGATTGCTCCAGCCAGAAGAAACCTGCCTGCCTGCTGTGATGCAGATCTACTGAATGGATTTACGGGAATAAATGTCCTGTGAAGGGTTGGCCTGCAGGAGATATATTCAAATGAATAAAATATCAGGTATGTTTTAACTGTAACGCTGACTTGCACCAAAAAAACTCAACTAAAGAAATGTGCATTTCAGATGATGGCTGTTTGACCATGGCCTTCTAAAATCTTGTTACATGGAAAAAGGAACAGGCTGTTGTATAATTGCCAGCTGTATGACTTCTCTGTCCTCCTTCAATCCATACAGTATAGGACATCGTTTAAGAACTGCTTTAGATGAATAACTGTGCTTTCTCGATATTACAGAATTGAAATACTTGGCATGTTTTAAATGCAGCTTGGTCTGATCATTAGTTTTTTTTGCTGCTAATGTGTTTTATTTTATGCACTTATTCCCTATTTCATGTACTTAAGTAGCTCAGAGAAATGAGCAACCTCAAGGCACACACTCCTTGCAGAGTACAGGACCCAATCCAGTTCACATCGTAGGAAAAAATTCTGAATCCTTTGGCTCCAGCTCTAAGAGAAAGTTCAAGTTTCCGATCTACGACAGCTGTTAGTACTCCACTGAACATTTCATGTTCAAACCTGTACTTGGAAAATTTGCACCAGCTTTGCCACAAGCTTCACGAGCCAGATGTGGGCACTGCTGCTCACCAGATAGATCAGACTCAAATGTGCCCCTGGGTTTGGAGGGCGGAACTGCCGGCACCGTGTGCCACACACCAATGAAGCACAGCATATCCACTCTATGCTCTGGCAATCTTTCAACCACAAAGCATTGCTCTGCAACGGCAATTGATACTGAGGAGGAGCAGGAACCTTTCTGTGCACCTAGGAGTAGTTTTTCCAACATGGCACCCTAAGGAATGAAGCTGATATGACTGATAACACTTTGCCTATTCAATTCTGAACGAATTTAATAGGTTGAAAGACATTTCCTGTAAGTTGCCTGGAAATAAACAGTCAAGTAAAGGAAAACAGTTACATGGATGTTTCCAGTGAGGAGAAGATTGCAGCCTGAGCTCAGATTTTATTGCACGTTATAAAATCTATTCCACAGAGAGCTAGTGTGTGTGTCTTGAGTATGAAAAAGCTTCATGCACCCTATCATAGGTCATGTAATTGCAATGTGAGACAGAAACCATAATCAATTAGTAATGCTGCTCCTTAAACTACTGACGTTTATCTGTCAATTAAAATCTTTGTATAAAGTCTGTAACATCTTTTGGCATCATTTTTGGTACTAGACTGCATGTAGCAAACTGACTGTTTTAAAATGCTTATTGTAAATATTTTATATGGCTCTCAACCCGATAAGGCAGTGACAGGGAATGCCTGGTATTTGGGGCATCCTGGAGGGGTGAAAATAAATGATGGGTCTCACCCCAGTGGTGCCCTTTGAAGAGACCCTTGTTAGCCAGATAATGCTATGGGACAGTTGTGGTTAAATCCCAGTGGGGCTTTTGGAGTGTCATCCACAAAAGCTTTGCTGAGAGCAGAAGTAATTAGTTCCAGCTGAGCACACAGGCACATAACTTTAGAAAGGTCTGGCTACTTTCATGCCATAAGAGGGGGAAAAAAACAAAGGTATTTCTGTCCAGAAGGCAGGAAAACAAAGGTATTTCTGTCCAGAAGGCTCTGGAAACAGAGAACAGCCTTTTTTATTTTGTTTGATGCTCAGCTAGGTGTGTGTTAGGGGGCATAAGGACTGGAGCTTCAGGATGGAATTGCATTCACTGCCTGCAAAAATTACATGTTCCAATTCACTGGGTAGCAGAATTCCCACAGAACACTCTGCAGAAGTTTCTCAGCTTCACAAGGAAGGCCTCCGAGGGCACTTTTCAGCAGCCCAAGTGCTGACCTTCCTACAGGTGTTCACTGTGTGCAAGACAGTTCCCAGGGACATATGTAAAGCTCTCTCTTGGGAGGTTTTCATAAAGCTTCTAATCTAAACACCGGTATCACTGTGGTTTTTATGTATATCTTTCTGTGTTCTGGCACCTGATAAAAATTGCTTTTTGGGGGAGTGAATGTCACCTGGTGATACCGCAGCTTCCACTGAGGATGTGCTTGGAGTGGAGTTCATCCTGAGGTTATATGTGGGCTCTTCTTTTTTTTCTTTTTCTCCGAGAAACTCCAGGAAACACATCTGAAAAACTCCACTCTTGTGCTTCTTGTTTGGATTTCTTCCCACTATAAAAGGTACTAGCTAGCTAAAGCCCAGCTGTGCTCAGAAAAGTGACAGCTCAGCAGTTGAACTCCTGTTGTGTACAGAACAGTAAAAGCACAAAACTGCAGGCATGCTCTTGGCCAAGTATTGATGAAGCAGACGTGCAGGTCTATTGTTAGAGTGAGCACTGCTGACTCTTAAATGCCATCAGATGGTTAAGGATAGCAGTTAGGGCTTAAAGGCTCCTCTCAGAGTTCTGGGAAAGAAACTCATAAAAAGCTGCAGAGGCCCTATTGCATTGCTCTGGGTTTTGAGTGGCCACAGAGGCAGTGAGCTGAGCGTGCTGCAGGGAGGTGACTTGAGACAAACAGGTCTGGCCAAGCAAGGTGTGCTCTGCCCTTGGTGCGGGCTACCTCAATGCTCTTTCAGTGGGCACAGTGGGTTCCTGGGATTTACTGCAAGCTTCTAAAAACTTTATATATCCAGATTTACAGCACACAGTTTATCCAGTGATAAAACATTCTAAGCACTGTTGTTGAACTGGGATTCATACCTGTGACAAAGCTGAAGTGTTCTCTGGATCAGAATGCTACTAAGCATTGCATACTTTACACCTTTATTAAAGGTATAATTGAGCTGCAAAAGTTGCCCTGCTAATGGCATTATAGACAAAGTGCAAGAAACAATATTTTCAAAGAAATGTTTTGGCTCTCAGTTATGTTTCCTCTGCCTGGGACAATGATGGAAGAAGTACTCAGCTCCCTGCTTAGGAATCCAGCCATGCAACACTAGACAGAAGCAGCACTTCTTCCTAAATCTAAAGGAACATTCCATCAAACTTCACTTTGCAATAGAATATGAAAAAAGATGCTCAGTTCTATGGATTTTGTCATGCTGATGTACTTTCCTAGCACAGTTCTTCCTAATACATTGACTAGTTTGAGTTTAACTTTCACCCATGACTTCCCAAGTGCATCCAGATCCTCACAGAGGCAGCTGTCATGTGCCTTGACAACAGGAGCAGAAATGATGTAGATAGTGTGGATGGAGCTCTGCACTCACAGACCCCAGCAGCACGGCTCACTCAGAAGCCAGCACCCATCTCTGGCTCTGCAGCACGGCTCCCAGAGCAGACAGAGCTCCCTCTTCCCACCAGAGGGCATTTCCTCACTGCACACGGCCAGATTGATCCTTGCATTGCCTACCAAAAGGGCAGCCACTGCTTTTGCCCTTTCCTTTCTTCCTTTTTCTCTGTGCTCACAGCAGTCCTGATAAATAAAAAGACTGCTCAACTTCAGTCACACAGGATCAGTTTTAGATGCTGCAGACATCTCTGCAGGCAGGTGACAACACAAAGCTGTGCAAATGCAGCAGGTTTAGAAGCACCCCAACAAACATGTTGGCAGCCCCTGGCTGGAGTTGGATCTGGGTGATAGCCTTTTCTCAAGTCCTCTATCTGGCTCAAGGCCATTTCTGTCTGTCTGGCCTGTGCCAAACCCTCTGTTTTGTGCCCGCTTGTCATTACTTGTAAGTTCATATAGAAATCCTGGAAAAATACATATGCTGATGTTGTCACCTTCCAGTCAACACACGGAAGCATTCCACATGCACACCTTTGTATCTGAGCCCGCTGTTCTAGCTCATTGCAATGTTACTCATGTTCTTAGTCTAGCTGTGGCAGCTGGAAGGTGCTCTTTGCTTACTTCAAGATACACTGACAGTGTCAAGCAACGAGCAAACTGGCAACTGCTGTGTATGAAAAATGTATACTTCTGGTCTGAGAGTAATTTTAAGAACAGAACTTAGAAACCATCTAGATATTCTACATCTACAGCTTTGCCTCCTCTCGTTATTTAAATAATATCTTTCTTCTATCCATGATGTTTTGGATTGTAGTGTGCTGCAGGCTGAACTACTTATCTTTTACCGTATGTAAATGTGAGCAACATTTTACCTGACTGATAGTAGAAGTTTGTGAGTGTTTGAAAACAGTCAGAACAGCACACTGATCTGCATGTATAACTGAGGAACAATTTTTGTGTTATTTGTATACAACAGATATGAATTCAGTGAGGAAAAATGTTTCCAGCTTAAGTTTACCAGTAAGACTCCTGTTAATCACCTCTATTCATGTCAGCTTGGGACTGGCCAATGCTTGCAAAAGGAAAAGGGAATTTATATGCAAAATAGGGAATTATCTGATCAAAGGAATTAAATAACAGTGAAGTTCTTTATGGATCCAGGCACTTACCTATAAGCAAGATTACTAAAACATCTGTAATGTAATAACCAAACAGGAAAGGCTTCTGCCAAACTTCCACACCAACAATGCCAGTGAGCAGATATGCTGTTATTAACACCTAAGAAAAAAAGATAACGCATTTTTAATCCTTTCCTCCTAAGGGCACAGAATTTTGCTTACCATCTCAGTACAAACAGAAATACAGCCCTGCTCTCCACCTGATGCTGGCTGCCAGCAGCCCTGCCAACCACTGCTAAGTCTGTGCTGTCTGGTTCAGTTCCCTGAACTGTTCTGGACCAAGATTAACAGTGAATTATGAAAATTCACTGTACCTCTAAGTCCAAGCAGTCACATTACTTGTAATGCTGTGAGGAGACTGCATACTCACTTATTTTTTCTCAGGTAACACTTGGTAACTTCTATTTTTTCCATTCAGTACAGCTTCTCACTCTGGGATCGCAAATATTTTCCAGCCTTACCATATGATAGAATTTACTACCTTTTTGCTTAGCTTGTTTTTTTGGTTAGATACCACTGTATTTGACTTCATTCACTTCTCTGTATCTAAATTCAAGACTCTTGCCCTATCATTACATAAATTTTAAAGAATTTTATTGAATGGGACATCATAGGACCGCACGCACAATTGCCTGTGTGAGAACCAAAAGGAGAAGAGCAGGAACAAGAGCAAAAGTTGTGTTTTAGGATTCTGAGAAATATTGGTCTAAATGAAGGATGTATATAACGGGTTTTACAACCCACTACAACAGAGGTAACATTTGGCTCCCTAAGGAGACTGCATTATGTTATCCATAAGACATGACAGATGAACTCTTAGCTCCATCAGATTTGAGGGCAAAACTCCAGCTGGCTTTGACAGAGCCTGAATTTACCCTCACACGTTGCACTCTGAACAGACATTTTTGGCGAGCAATAAAAGAGGAGCTTCGGTATTATCCGCTATTACAGTCAGTATTTTTGGCAGAACACTCACGGGTATCACTGTCAGATGTCAGCACACCTCTAGGAACGGGAGCGCTGAGGCAACGTGCCGTATGGGGAATCCCCTGCCCTGGGACTGGGGGATTCAAGGCTCCCAGGCTGAGGTTGTCTCTCATTTAACAGATGTTGTGTAGGAGAAACACTCTTTGGCTTCAATTCATTGGTATTTTGGTTTCTAGAGAATTGTAAGCAAGCCCCTGCTATCACTGGAATCAGTAGGAATAACCGCTGTGAATTCATTGCAGCACTCTCCAAGGTTTCTTTTAGAATCCTGGGCAATGAGAAGCTGGCTGTGTCCCTGGATCTAAGCTGTGCTAGCAGAAATTGAAGACTGTCAAAATTATTAGACAGAAACTAAGTATGCTAAATAGCTGTATGTATTTTAGACTGTTTTAAAAGGCATTGATGGTAAAAAATAATAATAATTAAAATGTGCAGCAGTGCTCCCAAGTGCAAAGGTGTAATTCTACCTAAGAAAAGACAGACAGCTTTTTACTGATTGGATTTAGTACTTTTCATGTATAAAGCTAGTCACGAGCAAATAAGCGTAATCACAAACTTTCGTAAAATAAGAAGTCCAAATTAAATAATAGTAAATATAGTAAATAATAGTAAAGATTGTATTGCAAGCAAGTATCAGACATATATGGTATTGGGTTCTGTGGCTTCTGATGAGGCCAATTCCAGATTTGTCTCAAGATCTCATCTAAGAGGAGGCAATAGCACTTACTAGAGATAGAAATCTGAAAACAGATGGTGTTAATGTGTAGGTTAGTGTGTTTTGCATACAGGCTCATTGGGTATACTGAATTATACAGAAAAGAAATTCAAACACTTTTTCATCTTTGTTGAAACTACACTGGATATGCTTATGAATTTTTATGATTCCACAAAAAAATGACATGAATTGTAGTGCAATATTCAGTGTCTCTAGCACATTACACCAGTATTAATTGCTCATGCCTTGGAGTACTTTCCATTAACACAGTACTCACACTGAACATCTAGGGAGTACAGTCACATAAACACAAGTTTTACACTGACAGTAAGTATGGTATTTTCCTAAAATAATAAAAATTAATGATTTCCCACAAGAGCTTTAGTATGATGTGCAATTTTTCAATTTTCCTTTTTTCCCCAACATTTATTCTTTCAAGAAATAGTTGAAATTGGCATAATTTGCTTATAAACATGGTTTCTTATGTATGTTAAAAAAGCTCATTTTGCATTTAGACACACGGTACATGGTAGGCAAACAACAAAACACACTGAGGGATTAATTAACTAAGTAGCATTTGAGTGAAATCGTAATCAAATAGTTCAGAAAGAAGGGATCTGATGCAAGATGTGGGCTTTCCCCTTTACCCGTGATATCACCTTGCTCCCACTAAATCTCACAGTGCTCAGAAAGATGCCACAGCCTTCTCTTTTAGGAACCAGGCAGGAGGAGAAGCCATCATGGTCCTTCCAACAATATGACACAGAATCGATGAATCATTTGAGTTGGACAGAAACTTCTATCAGAAACTGTCAGGATGACAGTGCCAAGAGGCTGCTCCTCTCTGCTTGCAGGGGAGTAAGTACAAGGCAGCCTTGTGCCCTGCTCCTTGATGCTGGGCCCACTAACATTCAGCCCCTCGACTGACTCTCCTTCACACTTATCAAAGCTGTATCTCAGGTTTACATGCCATAGTTCCCCATAAAGGGCTGTTTGCTGTAATCAGAGCTAATTGGAGTGCCAGTTACAGCTCAGCTCTTGAAATTAGGTTACCAGTTCTAATGAGTCATCAAAACACAGAAAAATGTGATCAGCAAAGTTCCACAAATGTCTCTATTCGTAATGAGATAGTTTTTCCCAGGGTACAACAGCTCTTTTAACACCAAGTTAACGCAGACCCAGTCAGAGGACCATCCGTGTTTATATGCAATGGAGCTGACTCAGCAGCAGTGTTCTGTTCAGGTGGGATATTAGGAAAAATTTCCTCTCCAAAAGAGTGGTAGAGTGGATAAGAGCTGGAATGGGCTGCTCAGGGCGGGGATTGAATCACCACTTTCGGAGGTACTCAAGAAATTATTTAGATGTTGTACTAAGGGACAACATGGTTTAGTGGGGAAATACTGGTGATAGGTGGGCAGTTGGATTACATGATCTTGGAGGTCTTTTCCAACCTTGGTGATTCTATGATTCTGTAATTCTATGATTCTAAGTTACTTATCTGTACACTTATATTAAAAGCAGTACTTCCTGAGCTTTGTAATGATAACGAAATCCCGTGTTCCTGGATGCCATGCGTTTTAAAAGCCGGAGCAGAGGACCAGTCCACCTGAATTTCTGGCATGCCAATGCAATCACATCATACTGCCAGCAGAATCATTTAAGACAGAGCACAGAGGCATGCTCATGCAGCAACTCAGCTAGGAATGCCATGTAGGAAATCGTGAACATGGGAGCAGCCTGAAAACAGCCTGCAAGTGCTGCCTCACCCTCTTCCTCTGAATGTGACTGTGGCAACATCTGGTGGACAAGTTGAGGGGAAAAAAAAAAAAAACCAAAGCAGCAAGAAAAGCATTTTCTTTCTTGTTTCTCATTAGCCATTTGCTGCTGTTCTTGGTATCCAGTCACTGGAAGTGTTCAAGGTCAAGTCGGATGGGGCACTGGGCAACCTGGTTTAGCAATTGACAACACTGTCTCCAGCGGGGGGGGGGGGGGGGGGGGTGGAACTGGATGATCATTGAGGTCTCTACGAACCCAAGTGGGTCTATAACACTGTGATTTTATGAAGAGTGCACCCATCATACAACATTACTGGACCAGTTTGAAAAACAAGAGCAAGGCAGTGTCTATGCCAGAATTAATGTCTTTCACTGGACTACTTAGCACAGCCAGAAAAAAATACATATGGGTCTCTCTGATGTGCACAATATTTGCTTTGAACTAATGTAAAAAATACTACCTCTATCTACACGTTACATCTCGTTTTTTTGCTCACAGACAATCACAACTACAAAAGCTGATTTTAGCAGATAGAAAAACGGACATAGAGACATTTCAATAGTACAGTCTACCACCACTGTTGATGATTGTGCAATTGAGCATTAAAAAACCCTTACATTTATATGCTTATTATTTTGACTGTAAGTTAATCATCACAGAAGTTGCTAGAAAGAAAGCACATAGGACAGCAATTCCGCATCAAAGGGGAAGAGGAAGTAACACTTGTTAGCACCTTGCATCCAAGATAATCAAAACAGTTTACAAACTCTACTGAAATTAAGCCTCACCACAAATCTGTGAGGTGGGGAAATGTTATTACATTATTTCCCAGATGGGAAAGCTGCTGCAGGGGCCTAGGTCACTGAAAGGCACTGGAAGATTTAACAGTACGGCTTCATTAGTTGATATCCACTCCCACATTTAAGCACTCACACAGTTCTGATGAGGTTGCAATCAAAAAGATCTTTCTAAATGTGCATATATTTCTCTGTGGCGATCACCCAAGCAACAAGTGAAATTGGTTTGAGCACAGCCATTCATCTCCGGCTGAAAGGACTTCACTGAGAAGCCTTGCACAGACACAGCAGAAACTCGCAGACCAGCTGGCTGCCTAATGTCTTAGTGCTGAGCCAACTTCTTCTCCCAGAACCTATTTCCTAGGAGATAAAACAGATGCACCACAGCTGGACCACCGTCTCCGAGCTGTTCTCAAACAACTGGATTCTGATTATGTTTACAGCAATACATCTGCAGCCGTTAATTCAAATACCATATTTCCATTAACACACATATTTGAATGTTTGTCAGACTTCTTTTCAATTATGGCTGTATCTTTTATCCCATGCCTGGGACAGGAATCTCAGAATTCTGGGAGTTTGCTTTTCAGACTGCAAGAGTCTGGCTATCTGGCTGTCTCAGAGACTAGGCAGCCCCAAAATCCAAGCACAGGGCCCTTGGCAACACATGATGCTGCTGCCACTGCTACCATTCATTTGCACACACTACGGCAAGTGGTGACCTCACTGCTCATGTTTGTGAAGATGTCCATCTTGTGGCAGAGCTGTAAGCTGGGCAAGAAGTCAGCTGCAAGGTGGCTGTGGACTGATAAATGATTCACGTTCTGAATCATGTTTACATAATTCCCAAATAATTAATCTAACATTTTTCAAGGGTGGAAATCACCTGACAACAGTGGATGCTCACTGAATATGTACAGTGCTGTTTATATTATCACATTCAGTTTAAGACTTAGGAGAACTGGTCTGGCCTAGTAATGTACACACCTGTGTAATTACTTTAATAAACTCTGGACTAATTTGCACACTGTTCAGAACCTAATTTTGGTGGGAAAATTGCTTACGGCTTTGGAGAGCATAACAATTTTTGTTAATTTCACAAATCAAAGGCAGTTAAATGACATTCTCACGCATGCCATCCAGTTGCTAAGCTTGCTGCAAATCTTTTTCCTACAAGGCAATGAATCCCCAATGCTGACAATTGGCTTGAGAATTCCCTTTCTTTGCAAATGCAGGAAATTTTTCTAAATTACTTCTAGGGTTATTCAATTTCACACTCAAACTTTTAGCCAAATACATTTGCCTTGAGCTATGTTTTTTTTCTACTTCAGTAATATTATGCAAACACTAACACAGTTAAAAAAATAAAAATAAAACAGGAATGATAAATACTTACCACTTGGCTTAAATCGTATCCCCAAGGAAGAAAAAGAACTCCTGTGTTATATTTCTCCCAGTGTGAACACATAAAGTTAAACAAGACAATGCTTAAATACATATACATTGTATATACAGAAACTCCAGTCTTCCCATTGTCCCGGGAACAGACAGAAAAAAAAGAGAGTGCAAAAATGGAGGTAGCCCAGCTGTCCAGCCCATGGTCAAACAATTCTCCCAGAGGACTACTGGACTGAGTCCTTCGAGCATGCTTCCCATCTATGGAATCTGAAAGGGTTGGAAAGGAAAAAGAAACAAAGGATTAGAACACAACAAGAAGAGTAGTTTTCTCACATAGATTTAACAACATATATGTTTTTACATATATATGCATACAATTTACTGCAATATGTACCTGGGAAAAATGCACTTTTGACAGCAAACTGAAGCACAATTATCTCAAAACCAGCATATTTAGGACTGCCTCAGTTCTCATGTAATATTGTTCTTACCTCAGTTCTTCTATTAAAAGCCAACATCCTCACACCTGTTAGAAACACATTCAGAAACATTTGTCTCCAGTGGCCTTAACACACTTTCATGTCAGCCCCTGCAGACAGTGTCTCAGTGAACGTGCAGGAAAGTGCCCACATGGCTTCATGCCCATCTGTTGCTGTTGTGGGCATTCTGACATTTCACGGAGAATGCTTGTGGGTAGATTCACTAAGGCATTTCATAGAATCACAGAATATCCCGAATTAGAAGGGATGCACAAGGATCACTGAGCCCAACCCCTGGCTCCACAGGACCACCCTATATCTGAGAGCATAGTCCGAACACTCCTTGAGTCCAACAGCTCGGGGCCGTGCCCACTGCCCTGGGCAGCCTGCTCCATGCCCACTGCCCTCTGGTGCAGACCCTTTCCCTAACCCCAGCTCCCCTCCCCTGATGCAGCTCCGTGCTGTTCCCTCGAGCCCTGTCACTGTCACAGGGAGCAGAGATCAGTGCTGCCCCTCTGCTCCCTGTGAGGAGCTGGTGCTTGAAAGATGGCCAAGCGCTGTAATGGCTCTCACTCTGCAATACGGTTTGTCACTGTGGCCAGAGCCACCCTGAGAGTTCCCTGCTGCTGAGCAGGGGAAGACATGCAGCTTGCTCAGCTCACAGAAAAACAGCCAGACCTTTTGTGTTCTTCTAGGTCTGGGTCACTGAACAGAGTTGGCTCTGGGAAATACAAAAAGCAGTGGAGCTGGCACAAAGGAGAGGTGGGAAAGGCAGGGAGGTGGAAGGCCTGGCAGCCAAAAACTGTCTTAAACTTACTATCAAATCATGCCCTCAGACTCTGCTATGCAGCCCCGCTGGTGAGGATGTTTAGTAGTAGTTTCTTTATTAAAGTTCAGTGCAGGAGAAGGTTCAGTACACAGGATGAACCTCTTCAGAAAAAGTAAACAGAAAAATTCTTAAAAATTACTTGGTGTAATAGCTAGGATAATATATTTTTTATTTTACTTGGAAGTTACCACAGCCAACAATTATTGGCTGTTGATAGCATTATTAACCCCGAGTTGACTGAAGGGACAATTTTGCAGAGTGAGACCAAAATCCACAGCTGCTATAGATCATATGCAGCTTCTCTGGATTATTTGGCAGCACTGGGTTTTGTTTAATGTAAATATACTTCAGGGAACTAAACCAGAAAAACATGGAATTTCATTTTGTCACAGAATGTAGACTATCTCCCTATTGTCACACCTGCACAGCTGTGACATATTCTTGCCTCAGATACAAATGTCTTGAGGCAGTTCTCACAGCTCTAAAAACCTCAAAGTGCTCCCTTCTCAAGCCACATTCTCTCCCATTAACACTGCCATTGAGTTAGCAGCACCTTACTGAAACGTGCAGAAAGAAAACTGCGTATAAGCCTGAGGTTACCTGAATAATGTATTAGAAGTGCAGAAATTCTTTAGTCTGTTAAATGATGCTTCTGAAACTTAGCTAGCAATCAGATACCTGAACACTTCTAAGCACTGTATGGTCTTTCTTGTTTCAAGAACATCTATCCCAGATTAGACAGATCTCAGTTTTAGGGTTAGTTCTTTTTTTTAAAAAATGAGGATGATAAAAGATTGGTCTATTTTAGTGGCAATGCTTAGTCATAACCTGTACCAGTGACTGAGAACCCGATGAGAAGGCAGGACCAACCCAGGGGAGCTCAGGTGTATGCAATGAACCTGAGTGACAAGAAAGGGTGGATCCTGGATCCCAGACTTCATTTAAGAGTTGGCAGTGGAGGCAAGGGTGTCTTGTTGGAGATCCCTGTATCCAGGAGATCTTTTGAAGGTAAGAAGTTTCTTTCCTTTGTTTCTCTGCCCCCAGCTGTTGTTGCCGTAGCCTAGGATCTTGCTTCTCTGCTGTCATTGCTGTACCTTCTATCACATTACAGTCTATTTATAAGTTATTTTAGGTTTTCTCAAGGGAATACTCACATAAGATACTAAACTATGTACATCACAATGAAACAGTGGCCTTCATGTTTTTGGAATATTTTAATTTTAAACAAATCTTACATGAATAATGTCAAGAAACATACCGCTTCTAATTATAACGCGTGTGGGAAGAAATACAGCATCTTTGTAAAGCATATGTAAAACTAGACTTTCACAAAATCTTATATATATATATTTTTTTCCATTCAATTTCACCAGCTTTTCAAGGTATTGAAAATATTTCCTGCTTTAGGTGTCAGTTTGTAATCATTTATGATAATAACTGTATGCCATAGTGGACATACATTGCATCACATTTCTGTTGCTTTAGAATTCTCATATTATTTATCATGAAGGTTCACAAATCTTCAGTTTTATTAAAGTTTATATAACTTTTAAGCATTGGAATTCAAAATAATAGTGAAAAATAGTCCCCTTTATGGAAAGGGAAAATTAACCAAGCCACCTTAACAAAGAGGGGAAAAAAGAGCAGTATGTTAGGGAATTTGGAGAGAGTAACTGTGTCATTAAAAAGAAGCTGAGAGAGATTTAAGTTGCATATTTGGTTAGTTACTATGGCTCTCTGCAGTCTTCCAAAGGGAAAACTTTGGCCATAGAGAATTAAATCTGAGACTAAATATTTTATATAGTGGCTTGGACAGCAGATACAAAAATCTACATACACATTAGTTCATTATTGCTTGTACTGTCAGCATCATGTTCCCTGCCTTCCAAGTATTAGAAACGATAGGCCTCACTGGCAAAATCTACTGTAAAAACCTCCAAAGCTCAATATCCAGACAGCTTTTTGAGATGTTATACAATAAATTCCTATGAAATTCCTATTTATGAAACAACGGCTATTTGATTAACTTTCTCACAGTTACAAAGAAAACAGTTGATGTAAAAGACGCTGCTGCTTCTGATAACGATTAAGGAAAATTGCTTAGGAAATCTGACTGGTAATCAATGTCAAGTGGTGGTTGTCCCAGTGATGTTTATGATACAAACAAAAACAAAGACATTCTGCAGAAAGTAGTTCTGGCACAAACTCCAACGTGAATGTGAAATGCTAAGGTACTCAAAGTACAGAGGGAAGTGTCTGCACAATGGAAAACACAAGGGCTAATGAAGATAGTTCCACATACATGAGTCTGACACTAAAAGTGCTCAGCATGTGTAGAACATAGGCATCTAGTCCAGATATCTGAAGTATGGCACACAACTACATGGCTACACTGCACAATGCAGTGCCTTACAAGAACCAGCTCCAGAAGAGAAGATACTTCCATGCAACACTGTGCAATGCTTGTAAATATATCAGCTTGAATCCCCCCAAAATGAGCTCTGATGTACTGCCTGCTTTTTCAGAGTTAGCTTTGGAGGGGAATGTATCCATCTGGTGCAGATGTCACTCTGAGACCTGCAACAGTTTACATCTACATCTGAACTCACTGAGGTGTAGCTTCACACAACTGCACAGCAAGGTGTGCTGGACAAAGAAATACTATCTTGGTATACTGGTAAAAGTAAATATGGAATATAAAACAAAAAATGGTGTTGATATGTTATTAAAGAAAAGCAGCCCTAGAAGTGACAAAAACAAAAACAAAAAAGTACCCCATCTCCATTAGATGCTCAGGATAATGGAGTTGTCCACACCCTCTCTGCTGACACAGGCCATAAGCACTGAAGTGTCTCTCAGATTAAAATGCTACATTCATTTTCCTTTCTCTCTGCTTTGTCTTTTATTTTCCCTGACTTTGAAAGCAATCTCTGAAAATGCAGGTGTCAGGTACTTTTTCAGAACATCACTCCTGTGCGCCAACCATTTCCAGAAAACCCAGCAATAACTGCTGCTATGTAACAATCTTTATTTATATTATAACTTCACAAACATCTACACTTTGAAGAGAGATAAGGGAGCACTCATAGGAGCACAAAAGCATCTTTAAAAATTGGTGGTTTTTTAACCCTACTGGTTTTCATTTTTATTTTTATTTTCAACTTAGAGAGAGATCAATAAGACTCTGTTATGATTCTTTTGGAAGCAGTACAAGGGAGCCAGTAGATCAAACTATACGAAGCATCAATCATTCCATCGTACTTTACCTAAGGCATAAGCGCAGAAGGTGGTAAAAGCACTGAACAGCCACACCCAGGTTGGAACACGTCCAGGGCTGGTACCTGAAAAATGCAGCAGTGGTTAATATCAAAGCACTCCACCAAGACGGACAGACAGACATGAACGAGCTGCCACTGATGAGCCCCCAGTGTCAAAGATAGTGAAATGTTTTGAATGAAATATCAGAAAACTAGTTAATGTTTATGAAAAATCCTTCAAAAAACAAAAACCAAACACATCTGGAAACTGTAGTTTTTAAGCTTGATCATTTTTATTAGTGTAAATACGGGTTTTGTTTATCAGCTTTCCATACAAATCCAAACAGGAGACTTTTGCCTAGGTCATAATAGGTAACTCTTTTAGTGTGGGTAACCCTTTTGACTAGGTCAGATATTAGTACATTATTTTTTTTCCCTTTTGATAAGGTGCCTGATAACTTTGAGTGAATGCAAAAAAGAAAGTTGAATTGGACTGAACCCAAGGTTCTGTTATCTGTCAGTAACCCAAGGCTACCTTTGCTCTTTTCAAGAAATCAATGGTTTTTCCAAAGGGTGTTCTATTTAAACTGTCTGTAACCCAGTAAGGGCTACCACAGCAGCCATTCACGTGCAGCCTCCATCCAGCACCCATGTGTGAGGCTTGCACCCAGGACTGCAGGGGAAGGCTGGCACCTGAGGCAAGGCCCCTCAGACCACCTGCCCCTCAGTGCCTTGCCTTGCCAGCAGGAAAGAGAAGAAGGCGCTTCCTGGCTCCTAGCTGCATGTTTTCAAACTGCAGAATGAAAGACAGCTGTCCAGGAAATTGGGGCTTTTATTTCTGATCCTGTGCATGAAATTGATATGCAATATTCAAAAGATTCATTGGATTGCATGAGCGTTTTCAATTCAGAAATGATGGATGCTGTTCTCCTGTGAAGCTAAGAGCAGGCCTGCAGACTACACACAAAAGAACAAACTTTGTCACAAATCTTTCATGTTTAGTATGTATCCACCTAATGCAATTATCCTGTCAAAGGTTCTGTGCTGGATTCTCTACTATTACAGAACTTGGTAATTATCAGCTTCATTGATTGAAAGGCAAGTGTTGAAGTATGAATATAGGCAACCCAAGCTTCATGACACCTCAGAATTTGATGTTCATACAAGACTATTTTTGTACCAAAACTGCTTGCACATCACTCTTCCCACAGAATTGTTGTAATATACATACTACAAAAGACTAGCACACAAAATCCAACCACAGGCATAAGAAATTAAAAGTGATTTAAAAAATCTAATGCAGTTATTCTGGAACATGAAGTGCTGGAGTGCTAAATTTTCCCCAGATTGTCTAATTTAAAGAAAAGCAAATATTTTTATATATTAGTTATCTGGGAGAAGCTTGCTACTGGCTGTAGGTCTTTTTTTTTCAACAACTGATCTGAGAAGACCAGAACTGAACAATGCCTACACTCAGGAACAACTCCATGGAACTTTCAACTTGGACTCTCACAAGGAGAAAATGGAGATTTGGACTTGGAGTGAGAGAATTTCAGGATACATTTGTTTAGAAATTTTTGGGGGGAGTCTAGAATAGTGAAAGGATGTAATAATGGAAGGGGAATCAACACACTCGTGACATGGATTCAGGTATTAGGAAATGTGAAACCAATGAAAACTTTATGAAGAATGTTAGGCTGTTCTTTGAGTGTTCATTAAAATCCTGGCATGGACTTTAAATAAAATGAGATATTATCATAGAGTTCGAACAGCATATGCTGAAACCTATATTTAGGGATGAAATTCAGTTTTTCCAATAAAAAAGATCTAAATTTATCATGCCATGCATGAGGTCAGACCCTACTATATGTACATTATGGGAATGAGAGGAAGATTCAGGTATCTGTTCCCCCTGTATCATACATAAGAAATTGTAATTGTAATAATAATAATAATAATAAATTACAGTATGAGGATATTTACCCGAAGCAGTGTAGTCCCAGTCATAAAAAGATATTAGAAAATAGTTAACTAAAATCATGACAAATCCAGAAAAGGTGAGCAGGTTTGGAGCAATCCACAAAGGCACTATCTGTTAAAGAGAAAAGGAGAAATCTAAGAAATCAGGTTTCAAATTAAAAGTCCTATTTTGATGAAATGTTTTGTGTTTTCATCAGGAGATGAGAAGCCTGTAAACAACATGAGTAATACTTAGATTTGTGGATGTTTTTCCATTTTGAATTTACCATTCAGGTTTTTTTTTAAGTGCTTTATTTTCACATGTCATCATTTTGCCTGATCTTTGAGACTGCAGTGAAAGCTTAATGTAAAAATGTTGTATTTCCTCAATTACGTGCTCTCCTTCTTCTCTTCAACACAAGGGAAAGCTTCTCATTGCTCTGTATACTGCAAACGAAAGAGGCCTGCAGCACCCCAGTGTGGCAATTCAGCATCAGCGTGGCAGGGTTTTGTCAGGCTTCCTACTTCCAACTGCAGCAAGGAAATCTCTTCTGTAGTATGCTAATAATTCCCAACTCAGAATAGCAACAAAATCATACACTTCTAGGTTCAGAAGAACTCTGTATTACAAATAGTTCCCTACTTCTCCAGACAGTAACTTTCTGCAGGGTCTCCATCTTTACCTATAAATCAAAAACATTACTTTTTTTTTTTTTTTTTTTTTTTTTTTTTACATTGTGGAGTGTAGAAACAGATTCTGTTTCCTCCTAAGCCAGTAATTCTTTGTCCCATTAACCCTTTTCAATCATTCATCTCCTGTGGCTTTAAGGTATTCTTTATACTGCCATCAGGGCAATGCTCTTTCCAAATTGCCCATTTGCTTCAAAATGTTTTCTGAGGTTACATACACAGCATCCTGCATTGTTTTTTAGACAGAAAATATGTGCACAAATATTGTTCAAACAGCAGCCACTGATATATACAAAATATAAAAATACTGGAGGATTATAATCAAATCCTCTGGACTGTTTTAGGACTGAAAATGTATATGAAGGTGGACTTAAACACTGTAACATATTAGAAAACAGCATAAATATTGTAGAAAAAAGGAGTAGAATAATTTCATACACTAATATTGTTTTGAAATCCAACTCGTTAATTTGTTTGGAATAGGTAAACAAACAGATGGATGAATAGATATTAATTTATATACATTTTATATTTCCTCTATCCTAAAAATTGTATATAAAAATAAGAATGTTGGACAGATCAATCATCATGATTAGATCCTTGCTTTGCTAGTACTGTACAGCCGAGGAATAATATTCCAGATAATCAGTACAACTGATAACGTGCACTGTAAACTCAAAACTCAGATGAAATTTTCTGAATACTTTTCAACTATATATCTTCATTGCTTTATTTAATAACGTTGGAAAAAATATTAAATCTGATAGCTGAATTCTTTACCACTAGGATTTTGCCACTAATTTTAAAATACTGTATGTCAGATCTTAGAGTAATTGAAGTACATAATGTAGTGCACACAGTTGCTGTGCAGATGTATGCTTATATCATTCTGAATTTCTGAAACCCCAATTCTAAATCCCTCAGAACAATTGATGGCAAACGTTTGCTGAAGTTCCTCTCAGGGAACTCCCAAGGAAGAGTAAAGCAGCGGCATGCTCTGGATGTAAGTGACAGAGCACACCTCCTTCTTTCTGTACAGGGGATGCAGAACCATAAAATCACTGAAGTCCTAAGACCACCTAGTCCAACCATCAACCCACCCTCACCATGCCCACTAACCACATCCCTCAGTGCCACATCCACGTGGTTCATGAACGCTTCCAGGATGGTGACTCCACCACCTCACTGGGCAGCCTGTGCCACTGCCTCACTGCTCTTTCTGAGAAAAATTTTTTCCTAATATCCAACCTGAACCTCCCCTGGTGCAACTTAAGGTCATTTTCTCTCATCCTATTGAAACTTACGAAGATAGAGATTTTAGTACAAATACAAACCTGTATTTTATGGATTGCACACTTTTACAGGTAGGTCCAATCCTTTGGCTAGCAGATGTGCAATGAAAAACAGTTACAGGAGTTCTGTCCTTAGGAAAAGATCCCTTCCTCTCATTACAGTCACTGTTTCAATCCTTTACTGACCTAAACTGCCCGTGTATTTGGAAAATATTCCAAGTGCAAAATCTCTGTTGTTGTATTCAATATCCCTTATTCTTTTATCAAGCATTACACTACTATTGTCTTATTTCATAAATTGTAAATTAAAGTGTAGTAATGACTAACTTCACAAATACATTGGAAAACCAAAGCTTGACTTCACTAGCACCATAGTATACTAATTAAGGACACCTTTGAATCTTTACTGTCTAATTAACAGACAGCAGAAAGCTAACACATCCATGCACTACACAATTAATACAGCTGGAGGCTCCAGTGGGAAGAATCATATCTGCTCTTTTGCAAAACCATTCCATACTTCAACCTTTTAAAAAACCTACCTCTACAAAATACTGATGCCTGTTTTAACGGGCCCACAGTCACTCATGCTAAAAGCCTTAATACAGACAACAAATATTTTAATACAATCGATTGCCTATTTGGATAATGAGTTGAGAAGTACCTGTATTTCTATAAGGCTCTGTTCAAACTTGAGATATTCCTTAAGTAGGTCACCTGAGACTGCTAGAATTCTACTCATGCACAGTTCTAATAATAAAATCAAAGTTCATAAAGGGACCTGGGGAGGTGGTTAATTGACTTCAGTGGAGATGGCATACACCTGTGTCTCCTACTGGGACTTCCTCCTTTTATTGTTCCCACACAGACGTGACTCCTCATGAATACAAACGCAGGAAGAAGAGTGCAGTAGCCAAGTAATGCTGCCTATTATCTGCCAGACAGCGTGTGATGGTTATTTATTATAAAACACAAACCTTAATTAAAGGCATAAGAATCATGCAATGGATTAAATAATTCCTAAGAAGAAATGTCCACAGTTGCATAATCAGAATAATTTTAAATAACATGTAGAAAAAATTAATTGTTAATCTATAGTTTCACACAGGTTACAGGCAGCAACTCTACAGGCCTTGGTTCTGCACTCCTACCTCCCACTTTCAGCCCTGTGCTCAGCTTTGGTTTCTACTCTGGACAAAACCATACTCAGCTAGCGTACAAGGAGGTTGAAGGTATCTGAAGAGGTCAGACTTTTCAAAGGACCTATCGCCTTGTGCTCAGTGGGTATGACAAACAATGCACTGCTTTCCTTCCAGGAAAACTCCCATGGCAGGATGATTGGAACTAGATGATCTTTGAGGACCCAAGCCATTCTATGATTCAATGACTCTATTATTCCAAAACTCTGCAGCTGCAGAAGAACTCAACCCCAAGGTAGGTTTATCTTTGTGGTGCTCTTCTTTCAGTCTGGATCCCTCAGAGCGCAGAGCAAACATGCAGCAAAGCCTCCGCTCATCTCCTGCGTGGGACTCAGAGTGGGGGGTCTCTCATTGTTTGTCCCCACATTATGATGGAAATGGAAACAAATTTCTCATAACTAAATCACTGAATTCAGCTTGGGTCTTGGAATTTCTTTCATATCGGCTCCAGTTATTTTCTAATTCTGAAGTTAGGATGTGCAATTATAAAATTACATTGAGGTAATGCACAAGAGATTACAATTTTCTGCTATATTGAGCATAAGCAACAGCTGGATTATAAAACCCAAATATGGCAGATTCTGACCGCATGCATACATTTTCTTGCATATACATTTCCTTTCAAGTCTACTCCAATCCAAAGATTTCCACTTCAGAGACAGATGCAGTGGTCTCTGCTTCCTTGAAGATCAATAAATTTACGATTATTGAGATCCAGCTTCTGCTTTTGCCAACAACAGCAAAACTAATTGTGAGCAGCTTTATATTTAAGAACTGAAGATCATAATGCATTCAAGAGATGCCATCTCCCAATCGTTATGGTGATCATGGTAACTGCTCTCATTTTCAGCTTCTTAGAGAAACGTCTGGCTCCCTGGAGCAAGTACCCAGGGGAGAAAATGAGACAGCACTTGCATAAAATCACTTGCACAGCAGAGATTCAGTCATGCTGTTGTTAGGTGGCATATGCTGAACAAAAATAATGTGTACCACTTAAACCCTTTAATGCCTGCAAAGCTGTTTAATGAAAGATGTAACCGAAACTGATGATTTTTGTATAATGGTAAAGAAAAAGATACAACCTTGCTTTTCTAAAAAAACAACACATCTAAATCCAAACATATTCATCCTAAATATAGCTATATATCCAGTAATATGGGTTCTTTCATATACATGTCCTAATTTCAGCTTTACTGATCAATATGTATCCTTAAATGAAAATACTTGTTCTATTTAAAACAAATTCTTCTATTATTGTGTGACATTTCTGTTTAGTAAGACTCTTACCTTAATGATTTTGTTCCAGATGGGCTGCATGACATACACTGATAAAGGATTTGTATCCACAGCACTGTACTGTGAGGAAAAAAGCAAAGATGTAAAACAAAGCACTATTTTTCCATACATATTTTTCCATCACTGGATACCATCCAACATCTAAGAGAAATAATTCTGGGTGTAACTGGTGCAAATTTATTTTATACTGATGACCCCTCTTACAGCTTGAATTTAGTTTGAAAGCACTGACCTGGTTTACATTTATCTTGCAGGTATCTCTATGTTCAAACAGAAAGATTTGGGTTGATGAAATAGCAAAGAGTCGCATTTTACTTTTAAACTCTTCATCATTTTGCAAGCTGTCCTATAAGACTCTGCATTTGTAATGTATTTTTGATTTAATATCTTTTGATGGATAATTAGGAAACTCATAAACAGGAGGGAGAACAACTTTTTACATGGTCAGACAGTGATAGGACGGAGAGAATGTCTTTAAGCTGAAAGAGGGGAGATTTATTTTAGATGCTAGCAAGAAATATTTCACTCAGAGGGCAGTGAGGTGCTGGCACAGCTGCCCAGAGAAGCTGTGGAGTCCCATCCCTGGAGGCACCCACGGCCAGTTTGGATGGGGCCTTGGGCAGCTGAGCTGCTAGAGTGCAGTCCTGCACATGGCAGGGGGTTGGAGCTGCATGGGCTTCAAGGTCCCCTTGAAAGGTCTTTCAAACCTTTGTTATTACGACTGATTGATCTTTTGATAGTACATGCTGCCTAGTCTGAACCAGCCACGCACTTTGCCTATATTAACACCAGAAATAATAGTAATACAAAGCTATGAAATCCTTATGCTAATAGAATAGTCAGGTGGTGATTAATTCGGATGAGAATGGAGGAAATCCTCTGAAAATGGGGGGAAAAAAATCAAAGTATTCATTAGCACTACTGAGGCACATCCTTACTACAGATGTTATTCAAAGACTACTTGAGGTATGTGACAACTTACTGACCAGCAGCCTCTGTTAATTCAAACATGCCTAGACGAGAAGGCACAGTACATCACCTCAGCTCCTGGTCCTTCTATTGACTTTCTCCTCCTCACTTCAGCCCTTCAAAACCAAGAATAACGTCATACAATCCTTGCTAAATAACAGCAGCAAAATGAGGCTTTCTACCCAAGGTATGCACTGGCTTTCCTGAACAACTACTTGTTCCCAGGAGAAAAAATATGCTTGAGTTTTCTCTCCTGGCAAAACTAATACTTAAAATCTATATAGTTTAACACTCTGCTTCAAAGAAGCTACTAACCTCAAGGTCATTAAATCCTCAGCAATTTAATGTTCGCAGCTTCTCAGAAAAGCAAATTACTTGGTAAAACATCCATATTATAATGAATGAACATTAACATGAGAGTGCACCAGAACTTTATTTGAAAATAGTACTGCAATTTGCTATTGCATAACTGCCATTTTCTGGGCATTACACTTACACTAAAAGACCAAAGTGGAGGACAAGGCTGCTGGAGGTGTTTAAGTGCAAGGGTGAGGCAAGTACTAAGCACTCCCCAGCAACCCCTTCCTGCACTTGATAGGGGGTCCTGGTTGTCCTTTTATTTATATCAAGAAGAAGGACTTGGAATTATCAGAAAGTTTTACTAATTATTACATAAAGGAAGCTGCAATAGTTGGGAGAGAATGGCAGTAGGAGGAGAACAGGAAAAGTGGCATTATCCATCTCCATCTCCTAGGCTCAGAAATGCTTACTGTGTATTTTAAAATAGCTGATGTCTCCTTGAAAGATATCTGCTTTCTCTCTCAGTGTTAGGAATGGCTTCTGTCAGAGCTAGAAGTGAGGACAATACAAACAGCAGGCAGGATGCACAGACAGCAATGCACACAGACACACGTGTGTACAACACATGTAAGATGTGCTCTCACTGAGCTCCTGCAGGACGACCTCTGCTCAGCACAGCATGGAGACCTAGGTGTTCAGGGGGTCAAGTGAGGGAATGGAGGTTTGAACAGTAGGAAATGTAAGAGTATGTAAAGAAAAGTAAGCAGGAAAAATGAGAGAAAAGACAACGAGCAGAAGCAAAGTTAGGTAACACAGAAGAAAGAAGAGTGGGCAAACAGGAAACAACCTGCCCAGAACAGAAGAGGCAGATCATCAGTGGGTCAAAAGCAGCCTCCATGACCAAGGTCTGCTCTGCTGAACACACAAGACAAATGTTACCTCTAGCTGTCATCCACACAGCTTAGCAGTGCCTCCAGCTGTTACCAGCTGATCACATCCACACCTCAACACACTTGGTGGAGGGGTCTGAGGCCTTGTTATCTGTACAACTCCTACCTCATTAGCACTGAGTCTGTTTCAGTACTAGAGGATCTGAAACAACCTGGACAGTAAGTTGTAACCCAGAGTGAACCTTCAAAGACCCAAATGTGCAGATTGGGATAGGGATGAAGAATGGTGAAAGCCACACAATGGTGCACAACACCTACAAGATGGACTATTTCCAAAACAAAATCTTACTACAGCCTTGCAGAGAAAATGGAAAAGAGAAGGAGGGAGTGAGCTAACCATTAATCAGGGCAGAGAGCTGGATCTTCGCTTGGCTTCCTGGCCCTCTCCAGCACTTCACTACAGAAGCATCCCAAGAATAGAATTTGAAATGAAGAGAAGAACATAAAGCATGTCTACACAAACTACAGAGTCAGTAGAGAAAGTAAGCTGAAGACAGATAGCTGTATTTACTACAGGGAGATAGTTATTCAGTTTAAGCTGGTCTTTAAGCTAACAGACAAATTATATTACTCCAGATTGCACCATACTGTGCAATGCAGCCACATCCATTCAGAAATACAGAGCAAAACTGAAGTGAACTGTTTACATTTGAATTCCTAGCATCATGACTCCATAGGTATTGATTTCATCTTAACAGCAACAAATATTCTTGTTTACCTTCCTGCCTGCAAATCACCTGCTTCAACCTGTTCATTAAAATGTGCAATAATTTTGTGATTTATCACAGGTCTTACTATCCCCAATGGACATTTTGCAAGACTGAGGCACAGATGAGCAGTGATTCACTCTAAGAGTATCTAGCAAAGGGTACAGACACAATATTATTACAAGGATCATGTTTACAGACACCATCTAATTATAAACAATACCAGTACCAGTGTATTCAAATAAATCACCCAAATTAGCTCAACTTTGTACTTGAACTCACTTTTGCAGAAGGAAATAAATAAATACGTCCAGAATCAAAAGCCTGCAAAAAATTATTTCCCAAACTAACATTTAAAACAACTAAATATCAGGGAGCAATCTTGGTTTAGGTTGCAATATATAGAATATGTGGTTCTGTGATCCTTCTAACATTTCATGTGTGATTAGATGCCTCCAGAGGAAGAATACACAAGCTGTTTCCACAGAGAAAAGATGAGAACAGTTAAACAACTACACAAGAACATCTCACAAGCAAACACAGCCACCTCAGGCACACTTGCAACTTCAGAGAGCTCAGTAGCAATTCTCACTTCTGGCAAGTTATTTCATGATTATGTAATACAAACTTTCTCCCTTCAGTAATTTATGCTTTTGTAACCACAAAAAAAAAATTAAAGAAAACACTTAAATATTGAAACATCTGGGAATAATCTTCTATGCACCTTTCAGATTCCTGTAATGAACTGAACACAAGGACTTTTAATTTTTACTCTATATGTCTTTTTACAGGCTTGTAGATATTACAGGTTTGGGATTTAAACAGAATCTTCACAAAGGGAAAGATGAGAGGTAAACTCTAAGACAACAAAACATAGCTATACAACATTGTGGATACCAAATAAATTCAAAACGTTCCAAAGTTTAAAAGTGCTGATGCATTCCAAAACACAACTTTGGCACTTTTAATAATGAAGTTCCTTTCTGTTATACCATCTTTTAGTTAATTATTCATAAGTAAATGATTTGGATTCTTTTATGTCCCATTGCTTAGTTTGGACTAGCACATCCATGTATCTGTATTTTTATTAGGTCACCAGGAGGTATAAGCCTCTAAGACATCTAGGGCTAAAGCCTACAGCAGAGTGGAAACAGAAGAAAAGGGTTTGTAACTGAGCCTGGAGAAGAGCAGAGGGTGGAGAGCATTCAGTTGCACCCTTGAATACAAATGATTGTCCTCTGACTTTCTTTCAATTCCATTGCACACTCACAGTCAGGAAACCTGATCAAGTTAAACTACTAAAAAAATATTCAAAATCCAATGTGATGATTTGGACACCTCGGCAAATTCTGATTAATATTATTAAGTTGTTAGGAAGTTGTTATTATGCAAACCACTGTGCTATGGTTACTTCTTTGTAGATGTTTACTCATCATTCAGGCATCCCTCCTCATTTTCAGGAATGCCAACATGGACTGCAGGCCACACACCACACATTCCGTGAGTCTGTGGAGCACGTGAAGCTGTAGGGCAAGATAGGCTGCTCCAAAGGAGTCATGCCTGATAGTGGCTTTTCATCTTGCCTGCAAAGCAGTGCTGCTGCCCCAAGGTCACAGGGTATATCAGCTCAGAAAGGACCTCAGGAGGTCAGTACTGAGGGGCTGTGGTTAGCTGTGTACAGAGCTAGCTCATCTCAGGCCAAACAATCTCCAATCTTGCAGCTTCTTCTCACAAAGAAACAGCTCCAGCCTCAGCCATCTTGGAGATCCTTCACTGAACTTGCTCTGATTTGTTGATGTCTTCCCTGTATTGAGGGACTCAAAACTGGATTCAGTATTCTAGATATGACCTAACAAATGACAAATAAAGGGACATAATTACTTCTCTTGTGCCATATTATTGTTAATACGACTCAGGATGCTCTTGATCTTCTTTTCTGTCAAGGCACAGAGAGCTCATATTCAGCTTTCTGCTTCCCACACCCCCATTTGCCAGGAGTAAGAGGCCAATGGTCTCATTTATTGAGTGACTATGCTTGAAATGTGGGATCTGTGAGAGACATCAGAGCTACTGCTGAGAGAGTACATCTGGGGGCAAGAAGAAGTAATGTGCTGGCCCTGAGAGTTAAGATCTTGCTCAATATGTGAGAATAGATAGATATGATTCATTGCTGGCAGGAATGTTAGTGCTCGAAGCAGAGAGAAGTGGAGAGGGATAATGCTGGAAGTCAGCAATACTTTTCAGTCAACAACAGTTATATTAAGGGTGCTCCTAACCTATCCTCAGGAAAAGAGTTTGTGTAATGAAACATGTCCAAACACATTAATGAAGAAAGATGACAGAAAAGGACACAGAAATATGATCAAATACTGAGCAAGGGATAACAGAAGGCAGATACAAGTTTGTATGGGAATTGTTGAGTCATGGCCTGAACCATCGATTGATCACCTGAGGCAAGGACTGAGTCAGCCCTGGGAGCACAGGTGAAGACAATTCACCTGTGTGACAGTGGAGCCTGGCTCTTCCTCTCCTAGACCCCATTTAGGGGCTGAATGCCTCTGGGGAAGGATCTCTTCCTGGAGATCCCTCCTTCTGGAGTTTTCTACTGTGAGCCTAGAACACAGGTGAGCATTTCATTTTTGATTGTCTTGATTCCACCATGATAATCTTTCTAACTATAAACCTGTAAAATACCATCCTAACCACACCACTCTTCTAACTGTATGTTTATTAATTGCACACAAGTTTATTGTTGTAAAGCTAGAGGCTGGCCTAGTCTGGCAAAAGCACAAACCCCGTTAAAAAGCAAGACTTATCCACTCTCAAGGAATGCACAAAAAGAACCTTAACCGTCCATATTCAAACGAGTTCTAACGTGACAAGGAAGTCAATTAGTAAGTGGGTTTTTGTTTATTTGCTTGTTTTTCTTTTGTTTTGCTTGCTATATCTCTTTGTGTATACGTACAAACGCCTGTGTTGTACAAACAGTAGCCAGAACTCTCACCTAGAGAGAGCTCTGACTGGCTGTGCACCCAAACTTCTGGATAGCCCAAAGAAACTGCTTTAATCCCAGAAGAGTAGGCAGATAAAACTGGGTTGCAGTTTGCATGAAGGATGCTGACCAGGAGTTCTGTACCATGTGTGCTAAGTAAGCAGTCCTGAACAATAATCTTGATGCTTAAAAGAGAGGCAATATTTCACAGTAAGATGCAAAATTCCAATTCCTCCCTCTATGACACGATCCCAACAAAAGAAAGCAGATTGTAATAATAACAAAAAACCCAAATCATTTACATTCTACTCACAGATTCACCTTTACAATTAATCTTCTGCTAAAATATGGATTAAAAAAAAAATACTTATGAATACATAAATGTGCATATTCTTGCATATCCCATACATAAGAATGCAGTAAGCATTTCAAAGCACTAACATCTCTTGATAAAGCAGTAGAATAAAAACATTATTTGCACTTTATGAGACTCGAGGCATACAATTTTATCTAGAACATATCCAAAAAGTGATCTAATGGACGGAAAATCTTTGTAAATTTATGAGTGAAATTCAGCACCTGAAAACAGGTACGATTACACCATCATTGGGAAAAGTCCTGCGGCTGATAATATCAACTGCAACATCTTTATGATGTAATTTCATTATGTTGCTGACTCATTAGCATTAGTATTTGATATGTATCATGATTACAGAGTACTTGATACACTACATTATGATGTCAGCTACCATTACAACGGGATGAGGAATAAGAAATGAGAGGCATACTGTAGTTCATGGCTCATGACCATTCTAGGCATGCACACAGTGAGAGAAAACATAAAGCTAATGGGGGGGAAAAAAAAAAAAGAAAAAGAAAGTTTATTTGATGTATTATTAATCAGTTTTTAATTACACCCTAGTCTTCCAGTTTAAAAAAATCACGGAATCCCAGAATGGCTGAGGCTGGCAGGGCCCTTCCTGCTCCGTCAGGGACACCAGAGCAGGGGCCCAGGCCCACATCCAGGCAGCTGCTGAAGGTCTCTGAGCAGCAGACCCCACACACAGCCTGTGGGCAGCCTGTGCCAGCGCTCCGTCACCTGCACAGCACAGAAGTGCTCCTGGTGCTCTGAGGGAACATCCTGTGTTCCAGTTTGTATCAGTTGCCTATTGTCCTGGCTTTGAGCACTACCAAGAAGACCCTGGCTCTGTCCTCTTTGCAGATTTTTATACATCTTAAGATCCCTCCTTAAGTCTTCCCTTACCCAGGCTGAATGTGTCCAGCTCTCAGCCCCTCCTAGGAGAGATGCTTCAGTCCCTTTGTGATCCTACACTGGGCCCTTTCCAGTATGTCCAGGTCTTGCGCTTCTGGTACTGAAAGCAGAATTTCTATTCAACCAGTGTGAGCAGAACCCATTATTTCTCAATCTCTGAGTTATAGAGGTAGCCTATAAAGGTTTATTAGATATCCAATCTTGTATTTTTCCACATCAGTCCAATCCTGGATTTAAACAAAGTAACTAGCTGGAAGATACTGAACACACTTTGCTCTTCTGTTGGCACGAGAGAAACAATCCAACCTTGAAACATGATGATCGGACCTGATACTGTTTCTCCAGCCCACCAAACTGAAGGGAGGTAACCTGAGAGGTCACGCAACCCTGTGCTTTCACCTACTGCAGGATCCCATTTGTTGGACGTTCAGGAAGCAGATCAACTTACCGTGAGGTGATGAGTTCTGCCTTCCAATTGCTTGTGATAAATTACAATGCTGGTGAACTAATATAAAACACACTAGCCAAAACTTGCCCGAGAAAGTTGTAAGCAGCTGGTTTGTAACGCTCTAAGCACTGGATTTTACATCCTTCAGAGGGAAAGGGAACGATTTCTTAAGACTGGTGAAATGGTTACACAATCTCCCCTAGTACCTGCTGTTACAGGGCTTGGCTGCCCTTATCATCACAGCACTGACATAGCTCCCAACTTACACTTGTCTTTGTGCAGCCAAAGCTTGTGCATTATCTTTCTTTAAGAGGGCATGCACGAAGACTATCTGGCTGGTATTCTTCTAATCTGAGTGTATTATGACTGTTTCTCTCAGCTTGCATTTTCTGAGAGTCTTAAACATTTTAAAGCCATTTTGTGGACTGTAAATTGTGTGCCAAGTAGGGTGCATTATTCCATCTGATACCCAAGTGGTACCTCAGGGACAGCAGTATATGCAGCCCTTTGATTATCTATGACACTTCACACGTAACAACTTCTCTTGTTTAAAGCAGCTACAACTCTGATGACACACCAATCCCAGGTACCTATTTTGCAGTCTGTTGTCTTCTATTTCATAGTTGAAATGCTGAATTTCTTTTCCTTACACGTTGTGCCTTACTGACCGAATTGCATCATATTCATTTCTGGCCATTATATCTCTTTGTCAAGAACCTTTTAAATCATAAGCCTATTCTTCAAAGTTCTTTGGTATCACCTGAAAATTTTACAAGAGTATTCTCTGTTCTGGCATCTAATGAAAATATTGAACAATAATGGAACTGGGACAGAGGTGGTTCTATGGATAGAACTCCATTTGATACAGTTTCCTACTTTGACAGAGAACTTCAGAGAAATACATTTCCATTTTGTGTTGATTTCTTCTTAACTACTTGTACTCAGTGTATTTACAGGAACGTGGGACAGTATCAGAAGTCTCACGGAAATGAAATCTTATCTTCTTGATTTAGCATCCCCTGCTCTTCAGAGTGAGTTCAGCTCTGAAGATATCTCAGAGGACAGAAATGCTGAAGATATATCAAGTGAAAATGTGGCATCTTAGTCCTTAGTTTGTAACTTTATATCTGATTTTTGCATGACATTTTGCCAAGTCTACTCTTTCAATCAAGTTGATGGACTTCGTTCTTAGATCTTATTTATTCTGAAATAGGATGATGTGTGAAAGTTTTTTGTTTGACAAACCCCAGAACACAGGTCCTATAGAGAGACCAACTCAAGGTAAGCTTGCAGGGGAAGTCCTAAGTGATTGGAACAGGCAATGACAAGAGCTCATTAACATTATTTGACTCTGGCAAGGAGGATAAAGATAACTAAATTCTGCTATTATTTGTTCTCATTACCTGGCTATCTCAGAATTGCCTGCTTCTAACAGAAATCTAAACAGGAAGAAAAAAAAAAAAAAAAGAAGGAAAAAGAAAGGCAGTCATGCAGTGTAATTCCACTGAAAAATGCTGGTAACAGAAATACTAAAGTAGGAACAACATGACCCAAGTCCTAAAATTGTAGTTGGCTGTAGCTATTCCCAATGGTAGGAAGCAGAACCAAGTCCAGGTATGAGCTTATTCTGCTCTACAATTACAGTGAATCTCCTGTGCTTGCAATTGTCTGAAATCAGTACATTCCCATCTGCCCCCCAGGCAGAAACAAGGCAGTATATACACACAGCAGCAATACCAAGGGTTGCATATCTCATCATCACCCCTCCACCTGTTCACTGCACAGTTTGGACCAGAGCAAAGAAGAACAAGCCTCTAAATGGCTATGTCCCCACTGGCATTCAGAATAGACCAACAGGGGCATATTTATATAGCATATATTTGTATAGTTGACACCGAGGACTAGTGTCCATGTCGTAATGATTTCAGAAGGTTTTACACTGATCTTATTCTAGTCTAACTTCATAGACTGCATGCTAATAACTACATTCATGTGTGCCTAATATACCTAGATTAGAATCATTCCAAGGGAATCATTCTTGTGTGCTTCAAGGTGGCACTGTGACATGAACCAAAGCTTGGTAATGGCAGACCTGCCTAAAAACGCACTCCTGATCTGAGCTATAATGCTAAATACATGTGCACCTGATGATGCTAAAGGGTGCTGAAGTTTCTGCATTCATTAGGTCTGCTGTTCCCTTTGCAAAGAACTGTATGGGTTTTGTTGCCAAAACCCTCCTCCCACTGCGAACAAGAGACAGAAAATGGCTAAGGCATACAATTGGGGCATTCATGGCAAAGAAATGAGTTCAGCTGTGTGAAGATTTTGAAAATTACAAAGTGATTTATTCTTGCTAAGTTTACCTTTATGAAATGGAACTGATTACATGCTCTTAAGTTGTGTTATGTTTGACTCTTAGTTGTCAGTGGAGAAATTGTGCGAAGTGTGGATTGCACTGAGCCACTGTGTTAGTGCAAACACAATGCTGCAATGTAGTGTACAGTGGAGATGGATGCCTCTATCTAGCTTTCCAAGCACGCTTCAGGTCTGAAGCAATAGATTGCTTTAGCTCTTATAAATCCTCCCAGAGCTTATCCAGCTCTCCACAGGGCCTGCTCTCATGCCCATGTGCTCTAGAGCTTGGTCCACCAAAAAAGGAATTGGAGGAAACCTGTGTCTGCTGGGCACAGTGAGCTGAGTTTAACACTGGTCCTGTTGACTCAGCAGTAAAGGAAGCAGGGTAGAAAGCTGGAGGTGCAGGCTGAGGCCTTGAGTTCAAGCTGAAAATGGGGGAGGAATGGCAGCCTGAGAGCAATGAGGAGTGGAAGAGTATTATCTCTGGCCTGGGAGGGGCAAGAAGCTGTGGTTGTGGTGACAGCATTGGGCATAGGAGTGAGCAGGGAGGAGGTCGGGCGAGATGGAGGATTCTGATAGGGTCTGCTTGCCTCACCTTGCTTCATTCCCCTTGCACATCTGGAAGCTCAAATATGTTGTGAGCAGCACTGCAGGAATGGGCCACTGCCTGCTCTGCCACCACCTTCTGCAGACTTGAGCAGGGTGGGCAATTACTACAACCTGCAGTGCCCACCTCATCTGGCTGTGCTACTCTGAGTCATTTGTTTCTGCCGTGCCCCTGTCCCAAGTGACCTGGGATAATGAAGAAATTGCTGTTTGGTCTCACTTCTCCAAAACCTGCACTTACCATCATTTTCCAGATCACAGTTTAACAGATACTTCTCAAATGTGCTGGCTGATCCCTATGGTTAAGAAAGTGGTCCAACATATTTTCCAATGCAACCAAGAAACCAAAGTCATTTTAATACACTCAAGTAAAATGTTGCAATATGTGATTCTGCCTTCTGGTAATGATTAATTCTTTAGAAGCACACAGTGGTTACAAGCTTTAAAAAAAAAAAAAACTTATTTTGGTTCTTTTCTATCTGTGTTTGTCTGCTGCTACTTTTACCCAAATGATAAGGAAGAATGTAACATAAATTCCTTGTGTTTGCCTTACAAACCCCAACTATTATGTCTGTTCCATCTCAAAATAGCTTTTCATTTTTCCTCAGGCAATCTCAGTCAGGAGCTTGGCTCTGCTGCCAAAGCATGGGTCTGTGCAGCTCACAGCCAGCAGCAGCCCACAGCACAGCAGACATCCAGCCAGGTTAGCACATTTACCAAGCTGCTCGCTAAACAAGCTGCCGGGAAGTATCCTGGAGCAGATCTTGCAGCCACACTTGCTCCCAAATAACTCCCTCAGCAGTGAGCAGAGCTGGGTGGGAACCCCAGAGAGCAGACAGCCGGACTAGGAAAAAGCAAGAAGCAAGGAGAGCGCAAGGTGGAAACAGCTCTGGGAAAGCAGGCCTGAAATAAGAGGTTGGTTGCTGGAAGCTGGTACATCCCTGTGCTGCAGGACGGAACAGGTGAAGGTGTGCTGATGGGGCTGCACAGGGTGTCTTGGGCACCCGCACCTCTGCTGAGGCACCGTGCAGGCAGCAGCCTGGGAACGAAACTCAGTATCTCGTACATCTGCTGCACACAGTAAATCAAGATATTTAGCGACCCACCCATTCATTTAAATTCTGCAGATCTCTTATTTGCAAACATCAGGTTTGTTTCAACTTCTTTAGGTAAGCTTTTTTTTTTTCTTTTTTTCTCTAGCTTTCGTATTTCTTTTCAAATCTGAAGCATTCTTCTGAAGGCAGGATGCACGGAACACAACCAGCCCCATAAAGATGCACACAGAGACCATACCTCACCCATGTTTTACCAGAGGGGCAGGCTAGGTCATCTCCAGAGGTCCCTTCCACTCCCTACGTTCTGTGACTCGTGATTCTTTGAAACGCAGACGGCTTTCCGAGAGGCAGCTACCCGCTGCAAACACCGCTACCAGGTTTCCACCAGGACCTGACGCTTCGCAACACCCGCTCACCTCCCCGGAGCCTTGTGCAGGCAGCGGGGCTCCGTTCCGCGCCGCCCCAGCCCGTGCCGGAGCCCCGGGACACCCGCGGGGGCCGGAGCCCACCCGGCGCGGAATCCTGCGGGGCTACGAGCCGTTACCTTGTAGTGGCGGAAGCCGTCCAGCTGCCGGCCGCTCACATACCGCCACCGCCACATCGCGCCGCGCCGGGCGGGGAAGGCAGCAGCGGAGCTGGAGGGGCCGGGAGGGCCGGGGGCGGGCGCAGGGCGGGTCTGGAGGGCGGCACCCACCCGCGCCCGTCAGGCCGGGGCCGGCTCCCGCTGCCGGGCCTCGACGCCGCCCGGCTCTGCCCCGTGCTCCCGCCTTTGTGGCGGGGCTCCCCGTGTCGGGGGTGTCCCCGGGCTCCGTGCAGGCGAGCTGCCGGTGGCTGGAGACGCCTCCAGTCTGCCGCCTTCGGGCCCTGAATGTATTTTTCTGGTTAACTGTTTTTCTGCCTTCCGTATTGCAGATAGCGCGGAGCCACTGTTGGGCTGCAGATGCTTGTGAGTGCGCGGTTTTCACCTCGTGTTACCTTCACTGCACGCTGTTCGGTGGGGAGTTGAAGTTGTGCACGTCAGGGCGTGAGATCCTATTAACCAACGGGAATCTATCCAGCAACGAAATCAATTAAAACCCATTACTCAGCCCTGCGAGCTCTTCCAGGCATTGTGAGAGCCAGTGTTATTTTACAAGCTGTGCAGGTTCGATAGGAATTTATATACAAGTTAAAATCACTAAGTGCAAGCTGTATACGATGGCTCTTGTTCTCTATGATTAATTACATATTAATCACTTAAGACACACACCCACATTCTGCTTCCAATAGCAACATCTGAACGTCAGGCCTTGAAAACTGCCAGTGCATAAGTACTGAGCTTCACATTACTGAGTGATGCCAGTCAGGAAAGGTAAAGTATTTGGATCTGACAATTTAAATTAATGTGCACTCATACACTGGATTTTGATTTGGGGTTCCCTTCACCTCCCCTTGTTGCTACCATGTTTTTAAGCTGTATTATGCTATCAAGATTATCTACAAGGGTGTCTGAGGAAAGGCTCGTGACTACTCCTGTAGTCAGCAGAGGGTTTATTTACACAACTAGTTTACTAAAAGTGACTTGACCATTTTCTAGTTATCGCTTTCATTCCTTAACTCAGACACTCACAAACCTCAAACACAAAAGCAGAAATACATCTGGACAAATATGAGATATGTGATAGATACGTAGAATCACAAGGTTGCAAAGGACCTACAAGATCATCTAGTCCAGCCTTCTCCTATCACCATTACTATACAATAAGCTACTAAACCATACCTTGTAGCTCCTCATGCAGATGCCTCTTGAACGCTGCCAGGGACGGTGACTCCACCACCTCCCTGAACCACTGTTTGAGAGAAGAAGTTTTTCCTTATATCAAATCTAAACCTCCTCTGGTACAACTTGTGCCCATTTCCTTGGGTTCTCTTTGTTGTCTGGGAGAAGACCAAAGCTCTCCTCATCTCAACCTCCCTTCAGGAAGTTGTAGGGCATGATGACGTCTCCCCGGAGTCTCCCTTTCTCCAGACTGAACAATCTCAGCTCCCTCAGCCACTCAGGTGGTAGAAAAGGCACTTGCTTTATTGAAAGGTAACAAAATATTTTTCCTCTCCACAGGCTTCAAAGTTTATCTTAAAAAGAATTGCTGCCAGGAAGATATTGATATAGAAGGTAGATACACACTGATAGATATAGAGCACAAATTTTATTTCCTTCACTCAAAACTCTCTTGCTGATGAACACACAAAATAATTTAAAAACAAAACAAAACTCTAGCAAATGCTCCATTATCCAGAAAATGCAAGATTGCATATGCGTAAGAATGCAATTTTATGGATTTGTACCTCAGCATGTTCTGTGTCTGCTAATCATCACATTTGACTTTATTTGAAGCAGTCAGCTTTGGGTAGGAGAGTCTAAAAGAGCTGGGCCTGTTCAGCCTGGAGGAGGTTCCAGGGGATCTCAGTACGTAGAAGTCTGAAGGGAGGGCGCAAAGAGTACAGAGCCAGGCTTTTTTCTGTGGTGCCCAGTGCCAGGATAAGAGGCAACTGACACAAACTGGAACACAGGATGTTCCCTCAGAGTGCCAGAAGCACTTCTGTGCTGTGCACATGACAGAGCACTGGCACAGGCTGCCCAGAGGCAGGTCTGCTACTCAGAGACCTCCAGCAGCTGCCTGGACATGGGCTTGGGCCCCTGCTCTGGTGTCCCTGCAGAAGCAGGGCTTGAGTACAACAGAGCCAGAAGGCACTGCAAGTCTCAGCCAGTCTGGGGTGCTATGGTATGTTCAGAGGTTTATCTCACAATGTATGTATTTATTTATTTATTTTCTCCCAGATGCTTTTGATGCTTTTTCAGACAGATGTTTCAGTTATGGTTCAACCTACCTATTCTTCACACAGGAATGTTGGAAAAGCAATGAAAGCAGCCTTAGCGCTATAGCACATTCCCTTGTATATGTTCTGGAAAATTACTGAGTTGTAACCTGAGGAAAATAGAGCTCTAGCTGGCTCCAGTAAGTGGGTATTATGACCTGAAAGAACTTCCATTTCATGAATTTAAGTGTGGATGAAATAAACATTAAGGCAAATGCGCAAATCAGAGCACAGTTAACTTTCAGTAAAGGAAAGGTTTAAGTTTTATAAAATCTCTGGCTTGAATGTTCGTGGTAGTTCAGACTTTAGTACTAAAGAAATTACCCATACAGAGCTTTCTGCAGCTCAGAGGGAAATAATTTGAGGCCAGATCTGACTCCAGCGAAATTAGTAGGGGAATTCCCAAGACTTCAGTGCTGTTTGCTAATGATGTGTAGCACTGAAAGAAAAGCAGCGATTTATTATTTTGAAAGATCAGACACTTTGTGCCACTGGTGCATGGAAGACAATATTAGAAAGGAGCACTATACCACAGATACAAGTGTTACGAAAGAAAAAAGGGATATCACTGCATATCACACTGGGCAGTGGTACCATTTAATTTGCAGCAGAACTGAAACCATAGCTTTGGGACTAAGAAGTCTGAAGTTTTACATGTTGTTTCCTAGGAAACATTAGAAAGCTGGAAATCATAAAAACTTAACACAGTCTACAGGAGAAAAATGTGTTGGATCTACACTGACTTGTCTTTGATCTAGGCTAGGCTTTGGGATCACCTATTATCTGTTAGAAGCTGATCCTGAAACATAGGCTCTAAAATACTTAGAGCTATCTCCCTGTCTCATTCCAATTAAGTGGCTGGGATGTTTGTGACTTTCAAAACTTTGCTAAGGAAATGACTTTAACCAAACATCTTCCTCTGTGTTCAAATTTGACATTGTCCTTGAAGGTTTTATACACTGGAAAGCTTTTAGAGTTGTAACTTAATGCTCCATCGGAGGAAATGAATCCATAAACTCATATTAGAACGAAGGACAGGCACATTCCTTCAATAGAAACAAGTTCTTCGAGGTTCAGTAATCCAAGCCTCCTTATCTGTTGATTAATTTGTCTAAAATACATTTTGTTTCTTTGAGAGAGAAGTTCTTTCTGCATGGATTTAAAAATGTCCATGCAAGCAACAGCAGAAAAATAAATGCTCTTTTTTGTTTTTAATTTTTTTTCAGATTTTACTGAAGAAACTGTTTTATTGATTACATGAAATTTCTGTTCTTTTTAAATAAATATTTAATGCACTGGAATACAAAAAGTTCTATTTCTTAATGTTTCCTAAGCAGTGGCATCATGATCTTGAGCACAAACACAGTCAATTGGTACATCAGATCAAAGTATGGAATTAAACTATTGTTCATGCCTGCAAGATGTGATGACAGGTATAACCCACAGAAACTTTTAACAGACTGGAAGAACAATGTACAAGTATTACAAAGCTTCTTTAGGCCTTTGTGAAAAAGCTGGCTATCCAGTATTCTTTTTTCACAAAAAATTATTTTTAGAACAATCACAGCTCTATTTTAATTCATACTATATAGGGTTGTTTTCTGGCTTCTTTCCTCTATTTCCATGTCATTTTAGTATTACTTTATGAAGAACATTAAAGCAAATAAATAAATCTGTTTATTGGGTCACTTTCTTGTGATTCCATAGAAGGAAATTCCTGCTAGATACAAGTATCTTGTGATCCTTAAAAGGAGACTACAGAAAAAAATAACACAGATTCATTTATCTGGCTAAACCTTTGTGGTTTGAGTATTTCTGTTATTTAGCTCTAACATAACCTATCTAACTGAATAGCACAGTAATACCTCTTGAAATATCAAAGAAAACCACCTTGACGATGCATAATTGAACTAATTTGTCAATCTGGTAACTGGAAAAGAAGTACTGCAAGCTTTTGGAAGGATGTGAACATACAGCTTTGAACTCTATTTTGAACATAACAATCAAAGGCAGCATGAGTTGTAAATGATGATTCTGGCTCTTCTCTCTCTCTGCAAAATGCACTTTAATTAGTGTCAGTTTCACCAAGGGAATGTGAGATAGGTATTGGCCCAGGGTGCCTTGGAAAAAATACAAACTGTACAGTATAGCTGCAGATACATGCAATTATGGTTTAATAACAAAAATTAGTCATACAGTGCCTTCTAACAAAACATATACATTTACAAATTCTAGTTATGCTGAAATATAAAACATAATTCTTTTTTTTCTCTTTCTTTTACCAAGATTGTTTATTATTCTATCCTTACACCACCATTGACAGTCTGACCTTCTCAAGACAACACAAAAGCATTTAAAAATAACTGGGATGCCCTTTTTCTGCCAGTGCTTCCTCCTGAATCAGGAAAACATTGTCAAAGGCTGTCAGCCTTCTTTGCCCTTCAGTTGGCTGCAGCGACTTTTTGCAGCAAGACAAGCTCCATTCAAAGGCCCTACATTTTGGCACTGTTTATATTTTCTTGCCTGTAAATGCACGCTGGTGTTAGTTTAGAGTTAAACATGTTAAGCTCGTGGCTTAACAGCAAGCGAATTTCACATAAAGCATTTTGTGTTGTGTTTGCATTTTGCTTTGTTAGGTACGAGCTGTTTATTTCCTTGAGCTGTTAACACAGCACCCACCATCCCTGTCAGATCTGAGCGACGCAGACACCACCCAAAGGATTCCTCCTGCCCCAACAGCCGAAACACGGCTCTCCTCTCACTGCTCGGGGTCACCACTCCACATGGCGAAGCGCCCCCGGAAGCCCGACGGCACCACAAAACCCGCCAAGCCTGGGCGCTAACACGCGCATGCGCGACGCTCTCCTCCGTGACGTCACCGGCCCGCCCAATGAAGAGCGGCGGCTCTGTTGGCGCCAAAGCTAGAAAGGGAGGCGGTGCGGCCGGGCTGGGGGTTCCTCTGTCGCCACGCCCCTAGGGCTCCCCTGCCACGTGACCGGGGTTCGGGCCGCCCTGCCGGGGGCGATGCCCAGTCGGAAGGTACCTGCGTGCGCGCCGAGGGGATCCGTGCGGGAGGGGGTGCGCGAGGCGGGTTAATAGCCGCGCTCCCCTCAGGGCGAGCTCCGGCCCCGCTGCCCGCCCTCGCCGCTGGGAGCTCGGGCCTTGAGGCTCCCCGGAAGGGGTCGACTACGGCCCGCTCCAACGCGTCCTGGACGCTGTGCCCTCCCCGCGTCGTGCCTTGGGGGTTTGCCGCGGTACAGCGGAGCCCCGCGGACGGGGTTCGGCGGCTTCGGTGGCAGCCGTGGAAAGTAAACCCCGGGGCTTTGGTCGGGACGGGCGGGTTCCCTGACGCTCTCTCGGTGGCTCGGTCTCTCGGGGCGCGGGCGGGAAGAGAGCCAAGCGGAGGCGCGCGCCGTTCGGGGTGCTGCTGTTCTGTGCCCCCGGCCCCGTGCTGCCGCCTGGCGCCTGTGCGGGCAGCCACGGCATGGCTTAGGGTGGGACGGGCCTTAAACAGCGCCGAGCTCCAATCCCCTGCCGTCCCCAGCCGCCGGCTCGGGCTGCACGGGGCCCCCGGCCGGGCTGCTTTTAAACACCTGCAGGGAAGGGACACCTACAGGTACTCTGGGCAGCCTTGTACAGACCTCCAGTGTCAGGTGTAGGTGCTAAAAAAAAAAAAAATAAATCGTTTCTCTTTTTGGCACATGGGTGGAAATGGTATGAGTATTTCACCCCAGTTTTTTAAGTACAGCTAAGTTTAAAGTCATTTTTATTGAAAAATGTCATCAGGCTTAAGGTAACGTACTCTACTTCTTCTAAAGGTTCTATAAGTTATTGACTATTGGAAAATACAGGTGAGCAACTAAGGCTGGACTAGATTGCTTTGACGTTTGATTACAGCTTTTTGGTAATAATTTGTAGACACTGTTTCTAGTTACTGTATCAATGACAGCTGTACTGGTCAGGTGAGAAGACAGCAGTCCTCTGCATTTGCTATTCTATTAATTAAGCCACTTCAAGAAATAAACTGACCTGGTATTAACTGATGTGTGGTGTTATGATTGTGTCTGAAATGTTTTGGATAACCTAATCATGAGAAAGCTTTTCTATATACTTCTGTTATCATCAGTTTGATTGGTAAAGTGCAGATTTATGTCTAACTATGACTTGGCACAAGCTATGTGCAAGAAGTATATTTCAGTAGTATCCTTATTCCGGGAGGGTTTTCTCCCTCAGTGTTATCACAGTAACTTGTACTGATGCTTACGTAAGCATGTATAGGTTTAAAAAAACGCTCAGCTTTCAAGTGGTAATATTACATAGTTGTGTGTGTATATCTGCATGTGTATCAGTTAATGAGAAAATAGGCTTTTGTTAACAGAAGTAAAAATCAGAAACATAAGAGTTTTAAAATATAAAAATACCCGTCCCTTACATCAGCATCAGTAGGAGAAGTATTTTGTAAAATAATATTTCTTTTTTTTTTTTTTAAGTGCATGCTAACAGCTGGAAGGAGGAATGCCAGGTCACTGTGACCGTAGTAATGCAGCTCAGCATTTTTTGCAAATTATTACAACTTGGTGAGAACACTTCTTAGTGAAGATTCTGGGTATTCTTGCCAGTTGACTTTGGAAAGGATGTATGCTGGTTTTCATTAAGGAAAAAAAAATATCTTGAGTTGAAATAATACAGCCTGATTTTAAATCCTTGCTTGAAGGTTTAAAATGCAAGGATATTTTAATATTTCAAACAAATGAAAACCTCAATTTCCATCCAGGCACTGAAAATGGAAACTCTATGTTCAGGAGCTCAGTGGCATGAATGCTGAGTTCTGCTGAGAATGAGATTTCTGTTGTCAAATTCAGTTTTATGCAGTCTTAAAATTGGGCTTTTAAAGCCTGGAACTCCTTTGTTCTAATTTAAGAGTGTTTTCATGCTAAGACTGTAAAGATGAAGGTGAAAGATGAGAATGGTTGTTGGTCAGTGTTTGATATCATTCTGTGTTCTGTGATGTATTCAGAAGCTATTTTTAATGGGGAAAAAAACTCTTTGAGATCAAGAACTTCAGCATCTTGCCTGCTCTGTGCTAGAGAAGAATACAACAAGTGTATTGAAATAATTTCTGTTCTTAAGTGGTGCAACTAACCGATCTGCAGGTCAGTAGCAGGAGTCATACAGCAAAACCTTTTCTCTTTTGTCCTTCAGCTTGTGTTGTTTTTGTGTTAGAGAAAGCGATGTATCAAAGAGATGTTGCTGGCATATGCATTAGATACGGTACTGGGTCATGCTTTTTGTGGGGGTTTGTTTTGTGGTTTTTGGCACAGGCTCAAGGAAGTGAGATTGTGTGGTGTGTAAGTGGCTGTGTGCAGTTAGTAGACATTGAACATATGTCCCAGTGACTGCATTTAGGGTGCCTCTGCTTACCAAATATTTGCAGGAGTAATGATATATGGATTGGTGGAGATGTTCTGGATAGGACCATCTAGTTAAAAGTCAAAACCAGCCCTCCAGCCTTATACATCTAGCAGTCTGGTGTCCAATCATTATGTATTTGAGATGTCTCTGTCTCACTTTTCCTCACTGCACACCCCTACCCATGGAGGCTGAGTTGCCCTTTATTTTGCTGAGAGTTACTGCAGGGGTAATGAGGGAAGGATTGTTTTCTGTGCCTTTGGCATGGAGGGGTTGATCCTAATCCAGTGACACATGCAGCACTGTTATTTTTTTTGTTGTTGTTGCTTAAAAGGAATTGCTCCAGAGAAAAAGTACAATGCTTTCATGAACAGAGGTCAGCAGACAATTTCTGCATAAGGTAGTCTGAAATTAAACTCAATATTAGAGTGCGTATTTTGTCTCCAGACACTGTGCTCAAATCTATGAGATTATTCTGTGGCCCTTCATTCTGAGTACGTTTTGATTTTTGAGATGCACTGGATCCATGTGGTCTAGCTCCTTTGAACTTCACTAATACCAATACCTTGGGTTTGGATACTTCATGTGCAACACTAGTAATTACCTAATATATGTTTGTGTCCCACTTTTATGCCAGAGGAAAAAGATAGATTAACTTTGTGACTTGAGGTGGAAGGAACTCACTGTTCTTTAGGAACAGCATGTCCTTTGGACTAGCTTTGTTATAAATACTGAGAGAAACAAGTTTCTTCAACTATCAGTTTCCCTGTTGCCCTGAAGCAGACCGGAGCTAAACCTTGCTGTTCGTGTGCCAGCTGGTGTGTTCCCACAGCAGCAGGTCTCTGTGCAGAGGTGTGAGGGGCAGCAGCTCCGCAGGGTTGGCTGGCACAGCCGTTGCCTTCCCCAGCACAGGCACAGTCCCACGGTGCCCATGAGCCGTGCACAGTGCTCTGCAGAGCTGCCCCCATGGCTGGTGGTTGGAGCCTTTGGCTGAGAGAACTCAGCAGTGTCACCTGTGTTCTTAAGTATTTGTCTTTTGAGCTTTGTCTGTGTAAATCTAGCTTTATTTTTCTGTTCCATGGAGCATTCATATTACAGCTTTCTATTAAAAAAAAAGTGCTTTGTTTATATGAGCACAAGTTGTTTTATGCACGTTGAAATTTATGCGTTTTACATGGTGTATTTTTCTTTTTTAAAACACTGTGCATATGTGTGTATATATGCACATATATACGTAGTGTGTGTGCCCTTTTTTATATGTGCCTTCCCACAGCACTGATGCTACCTCATCTGCCATGGCACACCGCACTTCTTATGCAGTGTTCTTTTTGCTTCCATTGGTACTTGCAGTGCAGAGAAACTGAGGGATTCTCTGAGAAAAGGGGTTTAATGATTTTTAAGGATAATATGGTGAGAAGCAGGACATAGTCATTTTGTAGTGCTGTTTAAAATGCTTCTTGACAATAGAAATTCATTACAAAGCCTATTTTACATAACTCTTAGTGCATGCATTTGTGTGGCTTTTTCAGTTGTTTCCAACTGCCTCTGCTTTTAATTGACCATCAAAAGCTGTGTATTGTAAATCCCTGAACAAGTCACAGTGATGTTACTGACACAGATGCATATTCTTTCAAATTGCAGTACCCCAGTTAAGAAACATGACTGGATGAATCACATTTTGATCTGCCACATACTGCAGGTTTTGTTATGCAAAATTTTTCTTGTATAGGTTTAGAAGTCCTGATAGCGTACACATAGGCAAGCTTTCCAACATTGGTTAAGGTTCCAAAAATAACTAACAAAGCAAAAATTAACAAAGGAATTGACTGGAATCCCCTTTTTGAAAAATACAAATAGATTTTAATCTGCATGCAAATTACTGGCTGGGTATTCCTATGTAATCTACGGTGGGATTACAAATCAGTTGGCATTATATATGTGCCTGAATCTATTCTCTGTGTTTCAGTGTATAATTAGGACTGGTTTAGTGTATAAAACAGGACTAGTTGACTGAAGAGCAAACCATGGTGCTGCTCACTGTGTGCTTTTTGGAAGTACCTTTTTCATTATGGCCAGCACTCAGAAGTTAAGGAAGAAACAAATACACATCAGACACAAAAGCTGCCCCTGGCCTCTTTCTTTCCCCTATCTTTATGTGTTGATTAACATAGCTTTGGTGTACTTCTTAAGTACTGTCAAAGTGTTCTAAAGTGTTTCAGCAGCAGAGTGAACTGAAATCTTTACTGTGCTCAAGTTCAATTGATATGTGTAAACTGATGTAGAGTCTTAGAGGTAACAGTTTAAACTGGTTTCACGTGTAAAATCTATTGCATGAAATTATTGCATGCAAATGAGGAGCCTGTTTTCACAGCTTACTTGATAGTCTGAATGACTTTCACATTGCACGAAAGGAAAGTGCTTCACTTCATCCGCCGTTATGGAGAAATGGATGAAAACAAATGTTATCTGTGAAGCTGAAAGAGTTCTGCCTGGTGTTCTTGGTATTTTGCTGCTGGTTGTGTAATGGAGCGCTGGCTATTGGTTACTTGGTCTGACCTCCTGCACAACACGGGATTCAGATTAAATGAGAGTTTGAAGGATTTATGTAGTTATAACGTACTTTACTGAGCTGCTCTTGGGACTGTCGTCCTCGTTGGGCAGCTAACAGATACTACAAACTGAACGTAGATGAGCAGTGAAAGGCACACTCGTCAAAGGTCAGATTGAGCCGTGACAATTAGCGCTACTGTTGTCGTGTGGTGTTGTGCAAGAAATGCTTGGAAGTGTTCAGAACTTTTTCCATCTGTTTTAAAATAAGGAGTTTGTTTGGAAATATTTAGAAAAAGGGAATGTCTAGGTTAAGTGAATTTCACTTGAGAAGCATTTTGCACGTTCATGTTTTTGATGGGTTTCTTTTTCTTAGCGGAAGCGGTTTTGGAATGCAGAGTGTGCGTCCTTCCCAGATGAGACAACCCTACAGCTGAAAAAATCAAGTCTCAGGGCATCAGTGGCTGCAGCTTCCATTTCCAGTGCGTGGCTGAAGTGTGGGGATGGCTTTGAGAGTACTTCTATGCTGGAGGTAAAATTGCTTAAAGGTGTAAGAAAGAAAAGCCCAACTGGTGGTGTGCTTTCCGTGCTTGACTGAATAGTCACCCTTTTATGCATTGTCCCTAAAAGTATTACTTAATTTAACATTTGGGATGGAGAACTGTTTCTTCCTTTAAAAAAAAAATAAAAATGGAACAAAATTACTTTATTTTGCATTAGAAGAATTCTTGCTAGATATAAAGAGTTTGTTTGCAACAATGAATTCACTGTAAAAAAATACTGCGTTATGGCCTTACTGCTCCTCTTTGGAATTATATATCAAATTAAGCTTAATTTTTTCTATGTTAGTCTTGGTCATGAATTGAGATATTCAGTTAGCTCTGAGTGGGAAAGGGCTGTGTGCTGAAAATCTTCAACTGATTTGTTTTTGTTTCTTCTACCGAGCAGTCCTAGTGTTACATAGCTTGTGGGATTTAATGAAATAGACACAGGAGCATGGAAAGCTTTTCTGCAGCCTTGGAACAGGGCACGTGCTTTATTAAGCATGGTCTTCCTGCCCCTTTTTGACATTTTAATGCTGAAAATAGTAGCTTTTGCTCTTCACAAGGTTAGATGTCAATCTTGTCATTGTCACAGTGAACTTATATTTTCCTCAGTGATGAAAGTTAAGCTTTCATGTTAATGTTCTCATGATACTACAGTGTAGTAGGAGACTGAAAAATCTGTCTGAAGATGTGCTCAGTTGTGGTGGGTGTATAATAACAGATCTGAAGTATATTGCTATAAGGACAATTTTAACTCAGTGTGGATAATCTTGATTACATCTCTCTTTCTAGTCACTGAGATCTGCTGATAATAAATCTAAGACTAAGAAGCACCTTGGACCACTCTTAACAACTGCTGAAAGCCCAGTTGGTATGTTACAGCAATGTTGTCTTGGTACTGTCAAAAAGACTTCTACTTTGTTTTGTCCCTTATCAAGGTGTAAGCTGCTAGAAGTACTGGTTTTCTTCTGTGTTTGTACTTAGAATCTAATTTTGATGAGACAGTCCTGATGCTATTGTGATTGAGCTCCTGTCTTAACCTGGAATGCCAGCTCTGCAAAAACTTTAGCTATTGCTCTTGAATAGGTAGACTATTATTAATATAGTATATGCTATGTATCCTGGCAGGGACAGAACACTGTCCACAATTTTAAGAGCAGGAAGTGAAAACCAACTTGTAGCTGTCTAGATAGAGGGTGAGATAATTCTTACTTGACTTTAGAGACTGAGAAGCAGGCATGAGAGAAACGAGGTGTTTTATGAGGAATAGACAGTGAAACAGAACTTTGTCAGCATCCTGCATTCACCATCTTCTGTATATACTTGAGTCTGTTTAGTGTTGTGATTGGAAAAAGAACCCTAGGCGTCATGAGGAGTACGAGGACTTATGGACTGTCTCCATATCTTTCACTTCTTGAGTCCAGAGGAAAGGAGAGATAGGGCAGTGATTTCTTCAGTCTTTGTCTTTCTACTTGCTCTAGCAGCAGAGAGAATCAAAATGAAAATAAAGCATGACTGTATAAGAAATATTTAAGTTAACTTTCCTGCGTTGATCTCTTGCTGACAGCACTGGTAAATTTTTTCCAGTTCAAAAACAGTTTAGCATAATTCTTATAGGATTTTAAATTTAACTGTACTGTATTTCTGTAACGATCTAAAACTTCACAATTCTCTTTAATAGGATCTGCTGCTGAAAGCTCTAAGGAAGTTGAAGACATAATTTGGACCTCTAGTGGCAGTGATTTTTCAGATAATGAAAATAAAACATCGATTTCAAGGTTACACAGCAAAAAAAGTCTCACTTGCAAAGCAGAGAAGTCACAGGGCAGGCATTTTTTGTTAGAGGACAGAAGTGATGAAGGTAAGTCCAAACACGAGCAGATTTGTCAAGGAACTTTGTCAGCTTCAAGTGCTGTGACAAAAATACTGCGAGATCATTCTGGCTAAAGGACATGACTTAATCAGAATAGGTCTAGATCATTTGAAGGACTTTTTTTCCATCGTATCAGTGAGTATAGCATAACTTATTATAAATTATGTAAAAAAAAAAAATTAAACTCTGGAGTCCATTTTGTACCATTTCCTTTTCCATGCTGGTGTTGTGAACACCTTCCTCTGCCTGCTCTGTTCTTCTAGTGGGTGTTGCTGCCTCTACATATACTGAGAAGATGTGGCAGGCTTTGCAGCTGCAGATAACATCATTTTACGTGGCATGAGTTTTCATTTCAGTACACAGTATTCCTTGTTTTCTCTGCTAGCTGTATTGTGCAGGCAACCATGAGTTTTGTTTCTGGGACTTGCTTTCTATTTCATGGAGCAAGGCATGCCAGATAGCAGACTTTGATTAAAGTGCAGCTGAAGACAGAAAAATCTTGTGTATTTTAGTTGATTAGGATAATGTTTAATTTGCATTAGAAAGTAAGTATTTTCAATGTGATTACTTGAGCAGGATCTGAAGCACTACAGACAGACTTCAGATCCTGGTTATCTGGTAGCTTTCAAACAGGACTGTGAGTTGAGCAAATAGATTGACTAATTTATGTGTGACAAGGTAAAACTTGGGGTTCATACTGCCATCAAAAGTTGCATGCGGTGTGACACATAGCTTCAAGAGACCTCTTTGTGCTAAACTAGTCACCAATGACTATATTTAAAACTTTTTCTATATAGCTTGCTTGCTTTTAGAAACAGAAATGAATTCACACAGGCAAACCAGAGCTTTATGTTTATTTGTCTCGGTGGCTTCAGAATTAGGAAGTTCTGTGAAGAAATTAGTGATAGGGGGGTTGGACTCAATGATCTCTGGAGGTCCCTTCCAACCCCTACAATTCTGTGATTCAATTATGTGAAACTGTTGTAGCACTTTAATAGAACATACTACCGCTGTTCCACATATCTGTAGAGATGTCTAGAGCACCTTTACATGTAGGTGCCTCCTTTCTCTGCTGTCTGCAAAAGCAATACAAGCAAAACTCAGGTCTTCAGTTTTCTTCCTCCAAACTTTATCTTTTCAAAATTAAATGAGGTTCTTTTTGCCAGTAGCTTGTGCGCTGAGACACTTGGACCCGAAGGTTGAGGAGGCCTGCTGCAGCAACTCAGGCTTCCACTGCCTTTCAGAAGATCCTTGTAGATGAGCACAAGTGTATTTCTGGACTACGTGGTTTCGAGTGTGGTGAAAGAGCAGTGTCTGTGTTTATTGCCATTTTGTCACTGTTCTTTGCTTGAAGCAAGCACATGTCTTCTTGTGCCTGATTGTTTAGGAGAAATTAATACGCGCATCTGTCAAAGGTTTGGTTTGCAGACCTGTGTATTTGGGCATGGTTTTACAAGGTTACCATTTCAAGTATTTTTTTTATACGTGGGAGTTACCACTCATAACAGGTGCTAATTTCCATCAGCTTTGCAGCCCTTCTGGGTCACTGTCTGACGTATTTGCTTTTACTTAAAACAGTTAATTCTGAATAAGTACACTTGGAAAAAAAAAAAATCTGATTCAGCTTGATGGAAAAAAAAACCCATAACCACTCTAAATCCTAAGAAATTAACAACTAAACCAAGTACTTACCTAAGTAGTTAAAAATGCTGCCTCCTTATGGGCAGCACTTTGTATTTTTATTTTTTAATATATTCATTCATGGAAGTTCTGTATGGATTTTACAAGGGATGGGATCATAAAGTAGTTAAACATAAAGGCAGGTTCAACATATGTAGCAAAAAAAAAAATGCACAAAAATTGTGCTTTTCCCAAGTCATGGATAATTAATGTTTTACTGTTTAAATTCATATTTTTGAATAATATGTGGAATGAATAAGAAACATTATTACAAATTTTCTGTAGATGAATCAGAGTTTATTGACTGGGAGAAAGATAGTGATTCTGCAGATGAATGTAACGAATCTGAGAAAGATGACAGCTCACTGGAGATATCAGACACTGACTCCTGCACAAATCTTAATTCTCCACCTGTCCAAGAGGAGAATGATGAGCTTTGTAAGGTAAGAAAGCGTTTTCTTTTAAAAGGAGTTTTTCTCTTATAATTATGTAGTGTATTCTTATTTGATTGCACTTAACTTGGAGGAATGTGAGGCTTCTGTTTACCTTAACTTTAGAAGGAATCCTGTTTGCGAGAATTTCGGGATATTTTCTCCAACTGCCATATCTCAAAATCACCAGTGCCCCACACCTAGAAATTGGTAGTGTGATTGCTGAGACACAGAATGACAATGATGGGAAGGCTCCTCCTGGGGAGCATCCAGTTCAACCTCTGTGCTCAAGGCAAGATCTGATAGAGTGAACTGCTCAGGGCTGTGTGGTTGTGTTTTGAGTACCTTCAGGCTTGAAGACTCCACAGTCTTTCTGAGCAAGCTGTTTAATCACTCTGAATAAAGTTTATTCTTAAATGGAATTTCTTGTATTTCAACATGTGCACAAAAAGATGTCCTGGTGGGTAGATTTCTTACCAGAAATATGGTGGTCTGGATTCTTTGTAGCCCTTGTCTAATGGCTTTCTCCAGCGAGTTGATGTCAATTTCCTGTTATGTGCTGGATCAGAGAGCTTCTTATTTCTCTGGAGTGTTTTGAGAGCTTGCCTACATCAAATTCAGTTATTGTGCATAGGGCATAATCTCTGAGCGGTGGTGAGGTAATAGACTAATGAATATAGGACTGTCTTTTTGGTGATGAGGATTGGAGAGCTTAGGAAAGGCAGAAGTAAATACTGAATCGTATCAGCTAGGACTGGTAGTGTTTCTATTCTTGTATGGGGGAGGTTTTTTAACTGCAGAAAATAAAACTTAAGGCATGTCCTATCAAGTACAGAATAAATGTTTAATAAGAAGAGCTTTTCCAGTGAAATGAGTTGTATTAAAAGAGTTGAGATTTGACACCATTCTTGGCCAGGCTGACATTGAGCTTCTCTCTGGTGCTGCAAGCCAGGCGCATCTTCAGGAGTGTCTCCAGTGAGGCCCTTGCTCCTCTCTGTTCCTCAGCAGTGTGGGGGGCTGGGGTTGGCATATGCAGTGTATGAGGGCTGGCATTGCTGGGCCTGGAGGAGGCAGAGCAGAGGTCTGACCATACAGAATCATAGAACTGTGGGGGTTGGAAGGGACCTCTAGAGATTGTGGAGTCCAACCTCCTGCTAAAGCAGCTTCGCTGCAGTAGGTCACACAGAAAAGTGTCCAGGTGGGTCATATCTCCGGAAAAGGAGACTCCACCACTCCTGTGGGCAGCTTGTTCCAGTTCTCTGTCACCCTCATAGTAAAGTTTTTCCTCATAGTAAAGAAGCTTTTCCTCATATTCCTATGGAACCTCCCGTGCTGTTTTTCACCCCTTAAAGTAACAGGAGAGTGACCTGTCCCTTCGAGGAACCGAGTGAGAGGACGAGGGGCGGTGTTACCACATGAGGACGGCGTTCCTCAGCGAGGGTGGCTGGGCGCTGTATGAGGGGCCGTGCAGCCCCGTGCTGGGAGTGCCGGCATGCGGTTAGCGAGTCCCGCACTGCTGGGCGCGCAGCCCCTCGGGAGCCTAGCGCCGGTCTTCAGCTGCTCCCTCCGTGTCCACCAGGGGGCGCCGCAAGCCCGCTCTGCGAGCGGCGGGCGCTGCCGGGCAGGGCCGTTACCTGCTTGCACGGCGGGTTCGAGGGAGTGAACGTGGGGCAGCAGACCCGGGAGTTGTGCGAGCGGTAGAAAGTCGTCCCGCTTCTACTACATCAGCATGAGTTACCCCACTGTAGATGGAAATTTGGATAAATTTTGAGACACTTCAATATTAGTAAGAGGTGAGCCCTCATGAGAGGGCTTTTCAGATGCAAACATATGGAACGAAATTGTTCAATCTTAACCAGAATATTTACAGTACTACAGGAGTCCCTGAGTAAACAGGACAGGAGGATACCTTTGCAGGTTTCCCTTTTCCAGTCAGAGTGTCACGTGGTGGGGGTTTCCATGGGTGGTCAGCCTTACCAGTGAACTTTTCTCTGGGAACTTCATGTATGTAGGAGGGCAGAGCCCCAGTGATTGCACGTGTCATATGCATGCTTTGCTGTGCTTGGGATATGCTGTTTTCCTAGGAAAAATAGCAGACAGTTGGGATGGTTCCAAGAGAGAATACAGAAGTGCTCCCCACAGAAGGTCATTTGCTGTATGAGTTTCTTTCAAGAAAAGCCTCTTAGTTTTGAGGCATAGTTCATGGTGCAGGGAGGAAAAAAGCCAGATGTTGATATATCATTTTTGTGGTGTTTACTAAACCTCTGGAACCCAATGAAGTGTGTGGATAATCAAAAGACCTTGACATTTATTTTATTCCACTTCAAAATGCACCAAACACCAGGAGGTTCTAGAGGTTTAGGATTGCTGCCAAATATCTTTATTGTACTATTTATGGATGATAAGAGTATGCTAGGTTTCTCCTGGGAAATGTAAAAAGGTGAATGATTATTTTTTCCAATGTATTAGTAGATCTAATTTGAAAAATACTTCTATTCAGTGACAATTAACTATGCAGAAAGACTTGTATTGGTTCAGAGATGAAACTTCTGCTTGTGTCAGGTGTAAATCTAGTCCCATTTCAGTCTGTGTTTCATCTTAAGTTCTTATGCAGTGCCTTTCTTAGCAGCTAGCTGCCTCTGATGTGTAAAGCTACTTGGCAGAGAGTGAGGAAGGCAAGTTGAATTTAGCCTTGGGGTGAGCAACTATTAACTAATTTCTGGTTTTGTTCAGAATTTTTGGAAAAAAAGAAAAGGTGTGAAATATGACAGTCTTTATTTGTATGTCTTTAAGGGATGGGAGAGTTTTATTTTGTGATTACTAAATTTTCTTTGATTTATAACTGGTTGAATTTTTGTTTAAGGTGATGCAGAAGAAAGTTCTAGCAAGGCCTGATCCCAGAAGGTTTTATTCTGAGAGCTCCTTTGCTCTCTGTTGTCTGTGAAGGAAGCCTAGTTGATGTTTTGTTTGGAGACAGTGTTGCTAGAATAAAGATTGAAGCTAATGTTAGTTTTTTCAGCATCCACATTTTCCAGAAGAGCATTACCTAATGAACTCAGAATTGATCTCACGCATTTACATGCATTGGTGATGACTACTTTGACTTGTGCAGAGGTCTTCTTTTATGAGCTTAAGTTCCGTATTGTATTAATCTTTAAGTTGCTTGCAATTTATGAATATTTTGTGGATTATATGAAATCTCATGAAATGGTTTCTGTTGTAAAGGGACCCTAAAGATTAGTTCTAAATCCATTGCTGTGGTCGTGGCTTGCTCCCACCAAATCAGACTACTCAGGGCTGATCTAACCTGTTCTTGAATGCCTCCAGGGATGGGTATCCATAGCTTCCCTGGACAGTCTGTGCCAGTGCCTCTGCACCCTCTGAGTAGGGAATTTCTTCCTAATGTCTAAATCTAAATCTACCATCTTTCAGTTTAAAGCCACTACCCTTTTCCCTATCTCTGTAATCTCTGATAAAGAGTCCCTCCCCAGCTTTCCTGTAGCCTCCCTTCAAGTACTGGAAGGCTGAGATGCGGTCTCTCCAGAGACTTTTCTTCTGCGGGCTGAATGCTAACTCCTTCAGCCTGTCTTCATAGGAGAGGTCCTCCAGCCCTCTGGTAATCCTCCTGGTGCTCTGGACTCAGTCCAACAGCTTCATGTCCTTTTGCCAGTGACCTCAGAGCTGAATGCAGTGCTTCAGGTGAGGTGAATCTCGAGAGAGCAGAGTGAAATGGCAGAGTCACTGCCCCACGGGCTATGCTTTTCATGTAGCTGTGGATACAATTGGCTTTCTGGGCTGCAAGCGTGCTTTGTTGGGTTGTGCTGAGCTTCTCATCAACCAACAGCCTTCTCCTCAGGACTGTTCTCAATCAATTCTTAGCCCAGCTTTTTTTTGTGCTTGGAGCTGCTCTGACAAGTGCAGAACTTTGCACTTGTCTGTATTGAGCTTCATGAGGTTTGCACTGACTCACCTTTCAAGCCTGTACATGTCACTCTAGATGGCAGCACTTTGCTCCAGTGCATCAGCTGCACCACTCAGCTTGGCTTCCTTGGCAAACTTGCTGAGAGTGCCCTCAGTCCCACTGTCCACGTTGCTGACAAAGATATTAAATAGTGGTGGTCACAGTGTCACCAGCCTGAGGATCACTACTGTTCTTCCTCTAGTGCTGTTGTATGTGAATTTGTGTTTTCTGCCATGAACCTCCTACTCTGCAAGCATTCTCTGTCCCTTTGTGCTAAATGGCATCACCTCTGCAAATTCTTATCCAAAATATTTTGCAGCTTTATCCCTTAAAGTAGTTTCATGTAATGTGTAATTTCTGTGTCTTGTGGAGTACAGTTGTCTTGTCCTCTGTTAAACATCTTTGTTTCTGATGGGTGTCCAGATTTGCTTGCTTTCTATGCACAGAAAGAGTTATTCCAGAATGATAAGAGGTTTTGTGCCCTTTATAGTGTTAGAGTATAAGAACTAAGAATTCTTCTGTACTTTCTATACAGCACAAATACAACTTAGATGGTTGCAGCAGATACTTTATTGCAGAACGTGCTAATAAGCTTACCTGCTAATCTTGACATCTAATGTGGCTGAAAATCCATCAAAAAGCTACGTAAGAGCTTGTTTTCTTGAAATACAGATTGGATGGAACTCTGAACTATCTTGTTGAATGATAAGCAATTAAAGATAATCATCGTATTTTGTTTCAAAACTTTTTAAAGGGATCCACAGCTGTGATCTCCGTTTCCTTCTGTGCTGCGGTCTGTGTGCACTGATAATTGGAGATCTGATGTGGTTTTTGTGCAGTTGTGCAAAAGTTGATTTGATCTTTTTTGGATGAAAGGAACTTTAGATCATTTGAAATGCATTATTTGAGACCTTTCCTAGGTGTGAATTATTGTATATGTATTCTTTATGGAGTTGTACAATCATCAAGGTTGGAAAAGACCTCCAAAATCACCCAGTCCAACCGTCCACCTACCAGCAGTATCTCCCCACTAAACCATGTGCCTTAGTATGACATCTAAATGTTTCTTGAACACCTCCAGGGATGGTGGGACCACATCTCCCCTGTTCCAATGCCTTGCCACTCTTCTAAAGAAGTTTTTCCAAACATCCAATCTGAACCTCTGCTGGTGCAACTTGAGGCCTTTTCTTCTTGACCTATTGCTACTCGTGTGGGAGAAGAGACTGACCCCTGCCTCTCCATAAACTCCTGTAGAGAGCTGTAAGATCTCCCTTGAGGCCTCCTCTACTCCAAGCTGAGCAATCCCATTTCTCTCAGCCACTTCACCATAGGACTTGCGCTCTGAGGCCTTCTCATCTGTCAAAATTGTGTTTAATCAGTTGTTAAGTACATTTATTTTATTGCTGTCTTGATGTGTAGGTTTTTTTTTTTTTTTCAGAAGTCTCTCTTCCCCTGTGGTGTTAAATGGGGAAGTTCAGCGTCATATTTTGAAGAGCTCACTTAAGTGAGAGGAAGAATCATGCATGGCCAAGATTTTGCTTATGTTTCTGGCCCTGTTTTTGTCTTTGCTTTTTTGATCTATTACAGTGGTAATTATAGCTATTATTGGCTTGGTGTGTGGAATTAAGCATAGATCTATTGTTGTGTAACAGATTTTAAAATAGGCTGTTTCAAAGTAGGGGCTCATTATTATGGCAAATGGAATTTGTGTCGTCTGTCAGACTGACTTAACGCTGATAAAAGATGATGATGTGACTGTATTGTTGCAAGCAATTGTTTTTGTCAGTCCATTACTAAAGGAAGTCTGTTGGAATATGTACAAGAAATGCACAAGCTTACATTATTTCCAAACATGCAAATCTAATTAATTTAAGTCAATTTAATTCAAGCTCCTCAAAGCGGGCTCAGGTACAAGGTCAGATGAGGTTGCTGAGCACTTTCATCCTGTGGGATCTTGAAAAACTCTTTAAGAATGGTGTTTGCACAACCAGTCTGGGCAGTGTCCATCTTCTTTCCCTGCCTCTCGCCTCTCTTATCCCTTCTTCCCCCTGGAAAAAGTGAACCTTGCTTTTCTGGGTAGAACTGGTCTCTTCAGGTGGACCTTCTAGTGTAACATATTAGTCAAGACTTCAAGTTGGTAGTAAGTGCAGGAACAAATGGCATTTGAATTCATAGTGATAAAGTGATTTACACCTAGACTACTGGACAAAGCTGAAGAGGTGTGCCAGCTGCTTTCTGCTACAGGCATGTCACTACATCTTCTCATCTAGGAGAGAACCTCGCAGCTTTTTTCCATAGTCGAAGCCAAGAGTTCCACTCAACATTTTGTTTCAGTTATTTGGAGATTATCAGAATAGAAAATAGCGTGTTAATGGTTGAGCTGTGTCTATCTGTGTTATGGCTAGTTTCTAAGTCTTCAGCTAAGTAATGACCCCATTAATTTTAAATCGGGATCAGTCAGGTATTAGCTAAGCTGATAGCTGGCTGGTTCAAACGTTCCTTGCTTTAATGGTTTAAAGCATCTTGGGAAGAATTTTCTTTATAGTCCAGGAGATAAGAGTTCAAATATCAGTTTAGCTGAATTGGCTCATTATCTTCCTTAGGAATGATGCAGTGAGCCTTAAGAGTCACTTGGTTCTCACTAAGCGCCTTTTCTGTGGTGTAAAAATGTTGAGGGTCTGCGATGCCCATTTTGCAGGAAGTTTTTTGTCACAGCTGTGACATACTCGTGTGCTTCCATATATCTGTAGGCTCTTGTGGGTGATCTGGGGTGTCCCTGAAGGACTACTTTGAGCTTAGTTTGTGAAATTTCCCATGTGTCATCTTAACTAAGTAGAGAAGAGCCCTGTATTCCATCCACATGCTGGGTGTACAAAATCTGATGAATTGCAGAAGTTACCACAGTGACATAAACAGACTTTAGACCCTTCTGCCTGTGCTGTCGTTCCAAGGCTGTATTTTTATGTTGTTTCAAACACTGGGCTGTTTGTGTATGCTAATCCAACTCCTCTGCTTTGTTTAAGTTAGGGCTTCAGCTGAGCAGCATATTCTTTCTTGCACAGCTCTGGAGAGCAACAACTTTAAGTGCAGTTGACAGCATTGCTATCTCTGCGTACGTGTATCAAATGCTCCTCTTCTTTACTGTATTCCCTTCTTTCTTAAAGAAGGCCGCAGTGGCCTGTGGTGGTTTTCTTGTGGCTGCATTCTGTGGGAGGGATCTGGGTTTTCTCAGGCCTGGCATCACTCAATGCTGAGACTGTCAAGGCATTACAGAGTCTTCAGGAGCATTAGGGAGAAGCAAGGAGGTGGATGTTTGCTCTGTCAGGGTCCTGACCTCACACTCAGGAGGTGAAGCAAAGAAAGCGTGTCTCACATATGTCCCTTTTGTGCTTGTACTAGAGGTGGCAGTAGGAATGAGATCATACACTGGGGGTGCACTGCTGTCCTCTGGAAGCACAGGAGGGCAGGAGAGCTAACAACATCAGTAGGAGTTTGAAGTCCTTTGTCCTACTTGTCTCCTACCTCAGATAAGACTCTGTTTGCTGATATGGACAATTTGCTAGTAGTTTTGTTGCTCTGCGAAGATCCATGAAGACAGTGGGAAAGCTGCTGGCTTTTTTGTTTTGTCTAAACTTGTCTTCCAAACCAATTTTTAACAATTAGTCTTGGGGCTCCTCAGGCTAGATGGGAGGTTGGTTTGAAATCCCTTCTGAGGGAAATGTGGGGGAAAAAAATTGTAGTGGAATACACAGAATCAGTCTTAGTTGTTTGTTCTGGTAATGGTACTGTGGTTCTAGAAAGAAATCATAACAAAAGTAGGTTGACTACCTGAATTTCGTTTCCATCCACAAAAAGTAGTCTCTGTATTGCAAACTGAATGTAATATCTATATCTAAAAGATTTTAGAATTTAATTAACAACTCCTTTATTCAATTAGCAGCTCCTTTGTTTTAATCTGTCCTGTGGGTTGTTGCTTTGTCTTAAAAATTTTATTCTGTTTCCATGACTTTTTCTGTTACCTGTTGTGCCAATGATTGCATCAGATGAAGGACCAAATGCATCAGAGAAAGTCACTCTTTTACCACCAGATATGTTTCTTGCATCCAATGGGGAAGAAAACATTAATTGTACCTCATGCTTTCACAGTCCACATTTGTTTACGAGCTGAAGCTTGCTGATCTAGAGGTTCGTCACAGCAGTACAGGAAAGGCAGGTGCATGTCCCTCTTTAAAAGACAAACAAACCAAAAAACCAACCAACCAAACAAAACTTGTGTAATGTGTAATGTATAGAATGACTATTAAGTAAAAATAAGGTATTACATGTCCAAGATCACGCAGTTACAGGTAGGATAAGTCAACCATGAGGTCTATCAAAATTATCCAATTATCCCTTTATTTCAATATTAACTTAAGTGTTTAATTTCACTTTTCACAAAAACAGAACTGTTCTTGTAACAAGGGTTTCTGATAAAATCTACTGAATGTTGAAGATCTGAAAATAAATCTAGAATACCTTGGAAAACACAGGAAACTGAAGTCTAGAAACAGTTAAAAGCCCCAGTGGCTGCGTTTGTCCCTCTCTTTAGTGGATGAAGATGTTGTGTATCTGTCTTTGCTTTCTTCCTTTGTGGCAGAAGGTAATTTTGTAGGGTTTTTTGATTTTTTTTTTTTGAGGTTTTATTATTATTTGTGCTGCTGTGTCTTTTGATTGGAAAGAATGCAGTTTTGTGGTATGGTATGGAGGAACAGGACATTTGTTCCTGGCTCCTACCACAATGTGCAAGTGTGTTGGATAGATAAGAAAGGAGTAAATGAGAACAAATAGAATAAGCTGAGAATGTTTATAATAATGTTTAAGAAATGTTGAAGTGGGAACTCTGGGAGAGGTTGGCTTTTCTGGGGACAATGAAATTGTCCTGGGGTGGGGTGAGGTCCTCATGTTTCTCATAGCCAGTTTGGCAGGGTTTGTGTCATGTTCTGTTGCTCTTGCTTTGTGATAAACAGTTTCTAGACAAATGTCTGAATCATCTGTAGATGACAATTCAGATTTACAAATCTTTTGTTATCAGGATACTTGCATTCCAGCCTAATAACCCTGGTGACTGATTAACCCCTTCTGTTGACAAGTCCTGTAGAGATGGGCTGGAACTCCAAATTCCTAAAATGTTAAAGGACTTTACCTGTTCTGCAAGAATCTTTTAGCACACTCTCCAGATAGACCAGCTGCATATAATCCTGCTTTCACATTTTTTCTCTTTAGCATGTCACTCTTTGCCTTCAGAGCAGGCCTAGCAGCTGCTATTGCTTGATGATTTTTGTCTTTGTCCTCAGTCTCTTTGGAAAATATGCTGATAGGATCATAAGGTTGGGGGAGACCGTAAAGATCATCTAGTTCAGCTATCAAACTATCGCCGTGTCCACTAAGCCATATCCCTCAGTGCCAGTGCCATACTACATGTTTCTTGAAAACCTTCAGACATGGTAACTCCATCAGAATGATTATTCACTCGTAAATGTTATGAGTAACAATTTCATGTCTTAAAGATGCCTCCTGCTGCTCACAACTTCAGCTCAACCTTATAATCTGCAGTTATCACACAGGCAATGCTGAACCTCACCCTTTGTTGGCTGCTCAATCCCAATGCAGTGGGCATGCTGTTTGACTCTGTCCCAGTCGTTTTCCACCCACTCTGTCTCTTCCCAACTCTGTCACCATTTCATTTGCTTGTCCCCATTCACCCTCTGTTGCTCAGTCTCAGTTCACCAGGTCTATCTCTCTTGCTCAATACATTAGTTCTGCATCAACACATACTCTCATCTAGTAGCAACCCTTCAAAAAGGGGTAGCTCTGCATGTCAGGTGCTTTGCCAGGGCAGTGCTGTTGTTGCATCTTCCAGTATGTTCTGCATATGAGGGTTTTTTTTGTTGTTGTTCTTCTTCATGTATCTTTGTCATCATTACAGTAGTGCAGAAAAGACATGTTCTCACTTAGCATGTATCCTGGTGGGGCTGTTGAGAGGTTTGATGCCTCTGAAAGGAAATGACTTGAGTTATGCAGACCCTTTCATGGTTCATTTCTCATGCACAGGGCAGCTAAGTGAGGAAAGGAGACTGCAGCTGTCTGTATGTGAAGTGTGAATGCTATGGGGAGAGCAGCTTCACATGTAGGATGAAAAAAGATAAGGTTTTTGTTGGAATTCAAATGCTCAAAAAAATTGCTTAAAAAGAAGTATTCAGCTTTAAAGAAAATTCACTAAGTTTTCCCATCAGCATGTTTGTGGGCTGGTAATTTTGGTTCTTTCTTTTTTTGGGGGAGGGAAAAAAAGTAGTGTAAGTAGGAAAGGTTGAGTGAAAGTTGGTAATAGTGATCAGATATAAGAAATGTTTTCTGCATGAGAAGGAGTTTGGTATAATAAGAACCTTTAGGCTGAAGGAGATGGCTGTGAGAGAGTGTTAAAGAAGGCCATGAATAACAAGCAGGTACTCAATGAAATTACTGGCTGCTGTGTAGAGCTAGGAGACATCAGGTGAGACTTACAGGTTGGCTCAACATTTAAAAGATTATTCTTTTCACTACATGAGATGGAGCTTTGAAGCTCCATGCCATAGGTGGTGTGGATGCTGAAAGATTATATGGGTTCAAAACTGGTTGGATAAAGTTTGTGGAAAAAGAAATCTGTTAGGGATTTAATACAAAGATCTGGCCTCTAGTTGAAGCCACAGACTGGAAGAAGGAAAGCTGCTGTGTGGTGGTATTGCCACACACTTGTCCTCTTTTAAGCTCTTCCTTAAACATCTGGCATTAATCCCTGTCAGAAGCAAACTAAGAGGCTAGAACTGTTCCTGGTAGATTCCCCTGCAGTTATTCCCATGTTTGTATGCTGTGGGCTTTTCAATGTGTATGAATTTTGTCCTTTTTCTGTAGTGAGTTGAGAAGACAACATGTCAAAAGACAATGCTGCAAATAAGTATTTCCTTGGTGCAAAGCAGTAAGTACCTTTTGCAGCTCTAACTCTCTATATCATCTGCTCCTCCATGTGGCTTCTGCCATCTTTTTTCTGTACAGTCTGGTTTATGCTTACTTTACATTTTTAGTAAACCTTTCCAAACAGTCATAGGGATGGAAAGAAGCTTATAAAACAACATAGATTCTGTAGAGAGTGGGGGCTATATTCAGATTTGCCTAGAGAAGCGTTTAGCTTCCCTGGAGTGAGCTGGTATCAGGCTTCACAGGCTGTTTTATTAACCTAATTGGATGAGGAAGAAATGCAGAGGCAAAGGTTTTTTTCTCAATTGAAGTCTTTCATTTTTTTGACTTTTGGAGGAGCACCAAGGCATTTGTTTTTATGTGTATTTATTGAAGTGTATTTAAAAATTGTGAAACTTAAAAAGTGTTGCTGAGTTGCATTGTGAATCTGATATGTTCCAGAAATAGTGCTTTTTCTAGGATATTAAGATATGAAGTTTTCCAGAATCTTCTGGAATGAGTGAACAATATGAATGGCAGTGCAAGAAAAATAGGATAGTGTAAATCCACAATACTGAATTTTCTGCAGCTAACAGGATAATCTTGGAGCGTGCGCATGGATGCATGAGTGCATAATGGTGTGGAATAAAGCTGGAAATAAGTACACAACTCTCTGAAGCAATAAATGAATGGGCTATTCATGAACAGATGGCACAGGATTATTATATTGAGTGTTCATCAAGCTCGGGTCCTAAATTACAGTAGCACTAGGAAACAGTGTATGACTGTATTAAACATCCTGCTGGGGAGGAGGGTCTCTGTTACAGTTTAGGTGCTTTCTCAGCCTAGTGTTACATGGCCTTTATTAAGGCTGAGAGATTCAGAGATGTATCCTCCAGTGCATCACTCTATTCCTTTCTGAACCAAATTAAGTCCACTGTCTCCAAACATTTGGGGAAGTGGATGCCCCAGTCTAATAATGTATTGTGTTTGATAGAATGAGAAGGAAATGAAAGGATTTTTGGCTATGGAGACTGTAGGTAAAGCACTGTATTTCATAGTATTCTGTTATTCTTTAGAGGCGCGTTCAGGGTAAAGAAATAATATTATGGCCAATGATGTAAGAAGTGCTTGTAAAACTACGTTGTACAGCTGTACACTGGGAAGTTCACTAGCTGTGAAATTCAGCTACTGTGCTCCTCCTTTACAGGACTTATTGGAATCATTCTTATAACGTTGAGATACTTGTGGTGCATTGGAAGGATGTAAGAGTGCTTATATATTGTTTATGTATTTGAAAGAGAAGAGTCAAGGCAACTCTGCACTAGGGAAGTTTGTCATGAGCCTGTAGTTACTGGAAGAAGAGGTAAAGAAAAAGATGTATTATGTTTATGTGATTTGTGAGGGAGAGAGAAATTGTAAAGTATCCACATATGTCAACTTTTCAAAGGGTTAGAATACTAGTACAAACTTGGGATGAGGCACTGAAATAGGAATAATTGTCACTCTTGCACCCAAAAAAAAAAGCTGACAATCTTATAACCTGCTGTTCAGCTCATTAAACAGATACAAAAATAATTGTTTTTACAATAAACAAATCTGGAGAGAGGAGGCGAAAAGACCATGTTGATGTCCATCTATTTTTAGCCTTTAGATGCACTTGACATTTGTTTTCCTCATTTTTTTTCCTATGCAAACAGAGCTAGACTTGTAGATACAGCATAGTTTACGTAACTTGTGACTTAGGGATTCTGTGATTGCTTTTCTATTCTGTAAGAGCATTTTATATTTAAAGACTTAGTATATAACCACTTTAGTTGATGAGTTGATTCATCACTAAGTGAAAAATATTGCATGAACTTCCCTGGTTCCCGTGATGTGTTCTGAATGCTTAGAAGTATTTAAGTTAATGTTGTAGCAGAGATGAGTTGGAAGCTCGGTGGAAGAAATAATGAAGGGGAAATGTGAAACATGATTTTACACAGTATTAGAAGGTAACATAACTCTTATACCACACTTGTGCTGTGCAAATCACTTAACAGATTAAAATAATGACGAAAGACAGGAACATTTTAAAATACTCCATCACTTTTCATTGTTTGTATAACCTAGCAACTAAGTTGAACAATCTCATGTTGGCATTTCTGCATTTTTGAATCGTGGTTAAGCAAGGCCAAGATTGTACTGCAAGGCTTGCTTGTACATTATGGCTTCAAAAATTAGATTGGGAAGAGGCAAAAATTCTTAAATCCTCTGCCTGTGAATTGCATATATGTTCGTTGATGTTACTCAGCCGTTACTTGATGGCCACGAATTACTTTGTAAGCGTTTTAGATAGTAGTGGTGGAAGTTCTGTCTTACATGCTCCAAATGTCCAAACAGTTAGATGTAATAATGTAGACAAGCATCCAGCCCTGGCACAGGCAATAATCCATATTGTCATGGGAAAACAGAAAAAAATAAAACTGCTGCTGATATGTACAGTGGTTTATTTTCTGCATTTTGAGCAGGGAGGATTGATTTGAGAAACCACCAAATGTTAATTTTTGTTGCTTTGTCACCAGGTGTCTCTCAAATGGGAAGACAGCAAATGGATTTAATTTCTGAACTTTGCAGCCAGTTGATGATCTGCCTCTTAGCAGAACTGTGTTCTGGGTTTAAGGAGAAGGGAATGATGATGTAGCTTGTGGTTGTGTTGGTGGTGTCTGTTTAGCCGGAAGAAAAACAGCTTTTGATAGTTTTCTTTCCCCTCTGTCATGATAACTTTTTTAATGCACTTATTGCTCAGGCTCTTTAGCTGGCACAAAGTCATTGCACAAATTGTCACTTTGTTTTGCTGCTTTTTTTTTTTTTTTTTTTTTTTTTTTTGCACTGGTATAGCAGCAATAATACATGACTGTAACTGGATCTGAAACCTGTAGCTGTTGACCTACCTGCAGTCTCTTCAGATTACTTCTACTGACAGAAAACATTAAAGAGTTGTGCATCACTGGACTTCTACAGTTAGCTTTAAGACATGGTTGGACAGTTTTCTGGGGAAAAAGATCTATTGGGCTAATCAGTGAAATGGTGCTACCTTAGGAAGTTCTGGAATTACAAATAAGTACAAATCACTTCAGTAGGGAAGACCGTACCAGGGAGGAAATATTCATGTATTTTGTACTTGTTCTTCTCTTTGTGTCTCAAATAGGCAGCAGACAGGATGCTGATTTCAGCAAGGCTGTGATCTGATTCATTCTTGCTGTTGTTACTTTTTTTTTTTTCCTTGAGCTCCATGATTTTTTAATTGCTGCTTTATTGTATATTTAAGTCCTCAGCTTCCAGAGTCTGGTTAGCATATTATCTTACGTGGCGTTCTGCCAGTGTTTATGAGATTAAAGCAAAAGGAAGCTCTGGTTCGTTGTTTATATCTAAAATGCAGAGTGGATCTGATAGGTTGCTTATGTTAGTGAAACTGAAACTTCATACCTGATGCCTCAGTCTCTCCCTGACAGGCTTTAATCCCCATGTATGCTGTTCCTAAAAGGAATAATGTTTAAGTTTTCGCTAAATGAGATTAATAATGAAGTGTAAGCAAAGAGTGCTGGGAAAAGTTGGGAAGGAATTTGGTTTTGCTTTGTGCTTAACTATGTAGTGCTGTAAAGAGTAGAAATGATACTGTGGGAAATGAGTACTTGCTAGAAGTCTAATCAGGCAAAGAATAAATGAAAGCAAAGTAACAATATGAAAGAAGACAAATGTGATGGAAGTCATACTGTGGAACATAAAGGAATTAACAGAAATGATAATGAAATTAAGACTGAAGAAAATTGAAATTTTATTTAAGATTTGGTAACAAGTTTGTTTTAGCTCTTTGAAAGTCTGCATAGCATCCGGAGGCCTGATCTGTTATGGTTCTGCTGGGGTTGAAATATGCTCATTATTGTGTGTGCCTGTTGGCTTAGGAAAATAAGACAACCTGCACTGGTTTTGAGAGGGGAGGGGAAATAAAACAAAAGACAAAACCAACAACAAAAACCACCCACCCTCTCAACCCTAAGCTTTTAAAGAGTCCAGAATTGCGACCCTATGTTTAGCTGGCAATGGGCATCATCTCCTTCGCTGCAAATGGTTTAATCTTATTTAACTTGAAAGGTCCTGTTGTCTGTGCACAGTCAGGTGCAATTTGTCTGCCTTTATTGTAACCATAGAGCACAAATGCTATTGAGTTTTCCCATAGGTGGCTAGATGTTTTTTCACCTATTACCTGTTCTTCTAGTAATAAATCATTTCTAGACCGAAGTGTTAGGGAGGGTTAACAATTTGTGTGATATAAAAGAAAAACAGAATTAAAATGCTTTGACTTCCATTATTCCACGTGGTAGCAAAAGCAATGCAAACCTAATTCTGGCCTTATCCTTGTGGTGCTTTCCTATGGTTGTGATCGTATCTCATGTGATGCCGTGCTTCCTGTTCCTCTGAAGTCATATTTCTGGGCTGCTTCTGCACTTACGTCTCCCTGCTGCTGTGGATCTGTCCTAGATTCTTTTCTCTGACCCCGTAAGGGCATATTTTAACTGTTGAAAAATGGGGGAGGAGAAAGTAGGCAAACATGCCGTTGTCAAGTTCTGCAACATTACTGTAAATCCAGTAGGTGCTCTTTGCTTTATTATTATGAAATGGCCCAATTTTCAAATGAGTAAATTGATGGGTTAGCAGCAAGAAGGAATTGCTGTTCTTGTTGAGAATCTGAGCCTTGTTAACCCTTGTTTTTAAGAAGAGTGAGCCATTAATTTACTCTTTTAAATTGATAAACAATGTTGTATTTAAGAAAATAACATATTCCTCACCCAATTTTTTCTTACCTGGCAGGTAGGTTAGCTATAGCTGTAGCTGCTGTCTTGTGCTGTTGTGGTTGCTTTCCTATGTTTATAGCTGAAAATGGTGTGAGGAGAGTTTGTGGCTCAGCACTCAACTGTGCTTTGAAAATGGGGCTTTCCTGTTAAAGTTATTGGTGGATAGATCAGATTTGCTTTTGTATGTTAAATAAAACCATTAATAGCAATTGAAAGTTTTAATTCAAACAGTATGTGCTGAAATCAAGTGATGTGTTACTCTGCCTTTGGTCCTTGCTAAGCAAATTGCATCCAGTTACTTGAGTTCTCAACCACAAATGAAAATATTCCACTGTTTAACAAACTGAAATACTTCATGTTCCAGAGAGATGAGATGGTTAGGAGGAGGGCGATGGAGCACAGGCCTTGCTGGCTGTTGTGTCCTGCTGCAAAATAAGAGGACTTGCTACTTCATCTTCCAGATGGAGGAAATCTCAGCTCGTTTTTTTCCTAAACATCCCATTCGTAGTCTTCAAGAGTGTAAGAAGAGGCAATCTGATTAAATATTTAGTTTAACAAAATCAAAAATTAATCTCACACTTTCTGAGCTGATGGCCCTCATGCATTTGCTTGAGGTTACACGCCATGCTGCATGTGATTAAGACGTGGAGCTTGCGTGACTGTGGTGTGTCACATCCTCCCTTCAACTTTGCCCTCTTTGGAGATGCTGGCAGTCTCCCTGTGGTTTGCCCACTTGCCAGCTGGGAGTGGCTCGAGAAAACTTCACTAACCTGTGGATCTGGTTCTCGAGCAAACTTTCAGACTTAACAGTATCTCAGGACTCCTTGCCAAGCGCAATTAGGAGAGAGGGAAGGGCATTAGGGCAGGCTTTCAAAATTTGGCAGGGAACTAGTCTGTAATTTTGTGACAAATTTGAGCATATTCAAATGGTGTTGTGTGCGGGATTGCTGGTTTATTCTCTCCTTGACAACCCAGTAAACTCCTTTGTAAACATGGGACTGCTGTGGAGCTCCCATCCTCTGTGAAAGCCTTTCCCCATCTCCTCTGCAATTTGGTGGCTCCGGATGTCCTTGGAGGGCAATGGGAAAGTAACTGCTTTGACACTGAGTGTGTACAGTGTTCACATCTTTGTTAAATAAATCTTGAAATCTTTCTATGCCTTCCCTAGGGATTTTCAGTGGTAACCTATTGAGTCAAGGCACACTGTTGATAATATATTTACTTTTCTTTATATTAATTCTCTGTCATTTGTGGCATCAGACATCTGCATATTTCTTATATAATTGCTTTCCTCTAATTTATCTAAGTATGAATTCACTCATCTGTACTACAACTACAGCTGCCCTCTTCATTCTGCAGTGGAACTGTCATAAAAACGGGATGGGGAATTTTCTCTACTGTGAAGACTGTCACTAATGTTTCGCCCATTTGTCAAATGATTGCTAGTTGTTTATAGGGAGCTTTAAAATTATTCACTCTTTTACTACCTTCCTTTGTCCTGGTTAATATCTGGTTGTTTTTCTCTGATATGTGAATTTGTACCCAGTGTATGTATAACCTACACAAGAGATAAAGGAAAATGGTTCAAGAGCTGTATTTTTTTTGATGCCTTTCTAGATTTTTACTTTAGGATGCAGTTATTCAGAAAATAGTGTTTTGAGCATGAAAAAATACAACTTCAAAACATCAAGGACATAACATTTCTTTTTCATCTTTCAAGAATTAAAGCAGACTTCTTTTTCCAACCACTATAGAATTACAGCTAATAAAATACAAGTGGTAAGTCACAAGTAGGATTCTGGTTCAAAAAAAAGGACTTCTGAAAGGATTTTGTATGATACTAAGCAGGGACCCAGTAACTTCTTATACAACTTTTATTGTCTCTTTGGTTAGCAGATTTATTTGTTTAGCAGTTCTTGTAGTTGTAATAGTACTTTGCAGTGCATAGTGAAGACAAAATGCAGTGCAGTCTTCACATCACATGTACTCCTGATGTTGGAGGGCCTTGCAGAGACATGGGTCCTCTCCTTGATGCATGTCTGTCTTGTGTTCCTAGAGAATCTGCAGCAAAGCCAAAATGTTGCCTTCCTGCAGCAGGTGGGTGAAGCTATTAACTGCTTTTCACATTTGTACTGAAATGGTAGAAGCACCTTCAGTGGACAGCCTGAGTAGGCTGCATGTTTGCCTTGCCACCTCCTGTGGATCTATCTGTTTGGACTCATGCTAGGCTGAAGTTGTGTGTGCAGAAGGTTCTCAGGGTGAATCCAGATCCATCTTCCTGCTGGTGTCACGTCCTGGCTGGAAGGTGCTGCTGCAGGCTTGTGCTGTCAGGACACTGATGGGATCACAGACCTAAAGAGGTGTCTGGGGAAAGCTCTCTCAGCACTCATCTGTGAGCTGGCTTTTATTCTACATCTGCGTGCATCAAATACCTTGATTGTTCATGGAAGAGTAGGACGGGGTGTAAGAGACGGAAGGGCTATCAGAAGGAAAGAGGAAACAGGTCTTGATATTAGGCTTTGGAGATGAAGACGGGCAGTCCCAAGGGAGAGAGGAAATATGGATATTATTGAGCTTTTCCTTATGTTATGTGGAGGAAATACATCAAGTTCATGGTTCACCAAGTTTATTTTTCTTGTCTTTCTACTTATTTGCTTTTCATCCCATGACAGAGCATTAGCCTAATCCGTGTGTGAATGACATAACTTTATAACAGATTGTCCAGAAGCATTGCATGAGATACCTACAGGGTCGCCTCTGCTTGAAGCTTTGGAGAGGAAGTGAGTCATGAGCAGCTCTGGCTTTATAACTTGTCACTCCTGTCCTTCGCTAGCTAAAAGGTGTGCTGGAATTTTCCAGGTACAGCACTGGGAGAGGTGAGAGGGAGAGCGCGTAGGCTGGGATTTAGACAGGGAAGGGCTTGGCACAGGGAGAACTGTCCATGCACTCAACTTCTGGTAAATGAGGGAATACCAAAGGATAAAATTAAATTGGGAGGGAAAAGCAGCAGATATGTTTTAAAATACATCTAATGCTGTCTTTGTGTTTATTATCTTTTTATTACCATTTTCCTTTATTAATTTGAAACATACACTGAGTTTTTTTTTCTTTCTCCAGCATGGATTTCAACACATTTTTGTGCCTGTGCCAGGAACACTGTGTTCTGTTAAGTCATTTTGTGACGTTGAGCACTGGCCTGAAGCCAAGCTGGGTCAAGTTCATTCAAATAAGTTTCAGTGTAGGCTTTCTCTATGTGAGCAGTGTTAGTCCTCCTTCTCATGATAGGGGGCTCTGTTGTGTTAGTTTTCCAAAGCGTTTGGGATTTCAGGTTTTTGAGTTGTTCGCACTTCTGAATTGTCTTTTAAATTTGAGTAAGGAGTTTAAAAAGATGAAAATAAAAGCCTGTATTCTTGTGCGAGTCTGTGAGGAGAGAGAAATGAGATTGGTTCGTAGGGTTATAGAGCAGAACAAGATCTGCAAGCTGTCGTGTTTTGTGTGTTCCCTTCTCTGTCCTCTGATTATTATTATTTTTTGCTCCTGTGCTTGTGATCGGTCTATTTTGTCTTTAAAACAGGAGGTACCTCTGAGGTTCCGGTGGCAAAATCCTGCTCATGATAAAAATAGATGAAATGACATATAGTGCATAAAAGCTTCCAATGACTGCTAGGTTAATTGCTTCCCTTTCCTGCAGGAATTTTTGTCTTGCTCTCTAAGCTCTGAGAGCTTTGAGCCGCTCTTAAATGCGCTAATTAAAGAAATCCTTTCTTCAGGATGTGCTTCCCATATACTGACTGAACTGTCTTGTGTTAAAAGTCAGGTCGGTTTTTTCTGCCTCTTGATTCCAACTTCCCTTTCAGGGACTGTGTTGTTGCTACTTTGCATAGTAGCACACTTTTCCTTCCTGTAACCCTACCACAAATCACACTAGATCCCCTCCCCTTCACTTCCAGTAACTGCTCTGTGAGCAACAATTTTGGAACTACTGGCAAAATAAGAGTCTTTGACAAGCTCATAAAATCCCCACAACAGGACAGTAGTTGCAATGCCGGAGACGACATCAGTAAGAGATCTCTAAGACCACTGTTGATGTTTTAGTATTTGAGAAACCCATTCTTCTGTTTGCTTCTGGGATTTTTTTAAGTTAAGAGTGAGATCTCTGGGGAAAATCAATGCTTATGGAGAGAAGGGATTAATTTTAAAGAGAACGAAGAAGTCATAATTAATTGAATTATAATTTGAGTATATTTTGACTGTCTCTTATTTGGATGGGTTAGCTATTTTATGTATTCTTTTTAGCTGTGCTTCAAGATTCTATGTCTTGGCTCACTTGATGTTTGGCTTTTAAGGGAGAGAAACGTAGTAGTGTCAGGTTCCCATGATTCAACACCCACTCTTAGGTTACCTGTTGGTGCTTGCTGCCTTATCTTCTCTGTGTGGGAGAGTGGAGGATGATCAGATTTGTGTTCATCACTAGGTGTCACTCACTTGCAATTACTTCAAGTATGTTTCAGGGCAAAAATAAAAGAAACTCTCCTGCTTCCTACCTCACCCAAATTGGGTGTGTGGGGGAAGGAAATGGTGTGAAATGTGGAAAAGAATTTTTTCCCATCCTTCTTTCCCATAAAACTATTGTATGTTGTTTTGTAACTTTTATTGCTTTACAGCATATCTTGATCTACATTTTTGTTGTTCTACTGATGCAAGGAAATGCACAAGAAAATTTTATCGTTAACCCTTTCATCCCCTCTATTATCAACTGTGGAAGAATTTAATAGCTGAGAACTTTTAAAAGCTTTGGGAACTCGGATCAGGAAATTGTGTTGATGGCACTTCTGGATCACTTGAAAGAATGCTTAAAAAGAAATGGAGGTGATGGAACTCAAAGTTATTCCTGGGACCTGACCACTGAGCTATGTTGGGCTAAGGATGGTTATTAAAAAACCAATGCGTGCATAAAGATGATTTATACTTGTGTTATCTAGCAAATTATGTGGAATGTGGTGCCTCTCTTAGGTTTTGGTCAGCAGTCTTCCTCATCAGGCAATTAGTATGGGGAGTGTATGTTCAGTCACTGAACTATTTGGTTATCAGTGTTATTTTGAAATACTTAAAAATAAAAAAGAGGGGGAGGCTGGGTGTGAAGGTTAATCAGTAAAATTCAGTAGATTGGTTCAAAGTTGTTGAATGTACACCAAATACTCAGAGACTTTATTCCAGAAGGAGAGTTTCCAGAAAGTAGAAAGTATCCATGTAGATAACTGGAAACTTCATCAGCAAGGATAAGTGATTTTTCTTCTCTTGCGCTTCCCACCCTCCCCCTTGCTTTCTCCCTTGAAACATAATGCCTTTTTCCAACCCAATTCTGTCGTTCAATGTGGGGGCTGAGACTGCTGTGGATCAGGACATTTGCGTAGACTCTGCCTCACCTCGTCTGGGTTCAAGTGAGCTGGATCTGTGTTGTGTCTCCATCTGTTGTGTCAGGAAACTGAGCCTCCTGGAGGGTCTCCAGACAGTGCTCACTCTGGAGGATTCTCTGAGTTGCCAGAGTGGTGTTCAACTTGGACTTTGAGTGTCAATAAAAAAAAATCTGGCAAAAGTGTATATTGTTTTCTCTCCATCTCCTCTGTAGCCAGAAGTGCTAGTTTAAAAGACAGTTATACACAGGAATTACTTTCTCTCATCTTTCTTTGCGTATCAATAGTAGCTACTTTGTAGTTCAATTATACTTATGTGAAAGGTGACCTGAGCCAAGGGAACCCTTCCTAGACAAAAGTCATTCCTGTGGACCTGCAGTGATGACTTGGAGAAGGTAACAGTAATGGAGGAGGTCTTTTGCAGGGCTGAGAATAAGATGAGAAGAAAAAGATTTATGTTGTTTATGCAGAATAAGATTCTTAGACTCAACCTACTCCTCCCTGCAAAATATATGTGGGTATCCACGTTATATCCAAGTTATGTGCTAACCGTATGAACAAGTAAATCCCTTAAGCCCGATGTCAAACTGCATGTTTGCAGTGGCTCAGCTCATTTTCAGACCTTAAAAACAGCATGAATTTCTTATGACAGTTGAGAAGAAAACACGGCCTCCCTTGATACCTGTACAGATATGACAGAACTCTTAATCATAAGATTTAGTTTCCCTTTGCGAAGATTATAGGTTAAGATTCATCTCCTTGTTCTATCTTGGATTACTAAGCGTTTGTGGCTGTGTGTCACTGTATTTATCTAGACTGCATGTTGAATTTGAATTTAACTGAGAGTGTGTTTGGATGAATAAAGTAGCATAATTTCCTTCCCTTCCCCTGAAGGAGAGGTGGGTTTCTTTAAAGTATGGCAGCTATTATGACTAACTGTATAATTACACCTTTAATCAGAGTAAAATATTTTAGATACACGGCAACCCCATTTGGCCCCTCAGTGCTGAACTGAAGAGTATCTAAAGATGCATAGTATGGCCTATAGTCATCATCATCACCTCTAATCACTCAGCGTGTTAAAGCCACTGTACACGAGTGTACGTGGCAGTGTGACTTATTTTTGGGGATGGTGATGAGGGGAAAGGAGATGCTCCTGTTAATTCTATTTTCTACCTCTATTGTGTGTTTCGTTTCTTACTGAATGTGATCGTTTCGTCTACATTCAGTGTACTTCTGCTGTTGTCTTGTTTGGAAGTAGATGTAGTTCTAAAGATATGGGGAGGAATTTTTAGCACATCCAGACTACTTAAGCTTTCGAGAGGCTGATGGGTGTGGAAAGCAAATTGTGGCCTCCAGAAATCCTCTCTACCTCCAAACAGTGATCTGGGCAAGTTTTATCCCCGCAGCCCCTCAAAGACACAGCTCAGCTACTGTCTATGCATGCTTGCTTAAGCAAGCTATTGTAGTATTCTAATTTCTAGTTGGAATCAAAATGGGCTATGAGTTGTATGGTTTTTGTGACTTAGAACTTCTTCCCACCCTGCCCTGTACTGATCCTGTCCTTTTAATAAAGCCCAGCAGGTGCTGTTTCTTGTGGACCTTAATTATGCTAGCAGCTATTTTAAAACTAATTCTTTTGCTCTAGTCTGAAATACAGTACTTTCCAGCATTTGCTTATGCTCTGTTTCACATTTTGTCAGATATGATTATTTTCAATCTTTCTGTGCAAAGAAAATGGGAAAAAATGGCAGAAAGGAACAGAAACCAAACAGTGAAGAAGGAATGACATCAAAATGGCAGTTATTTCAAACAGCCAGGTGTATGGGTTTCACAAGGTGGCACACGTCAAAGTTTTCAACAGAAATGAAGTGCAGTGAATCTGGACTAATTTTGAACTAAAAGCTTAAAAGCAGTTGGGAAAAGAATTGAAAATGTCTGAGAATTTTTTTCTAGATGGTCAGGAAGACCTTAGGGTTGTGTAGTGGCATCGTGAGCTGAGAGGCCTAGAATTCATAATGCAAATCTGAGTCTAAGATGAGTACATATGACTTTTCAAGCTTAATTAGGCACTGTCTATTTTATTTTATCCTGAGCAAAAGATTTGAAGTATTGTTTTTGCAAAGCAGTAATGGCAAGGCTAGAGTTTGTTGCCTGTTACTGTATGTTTTCTCGCAACTTACTGGGTACACAAGCATTGCATTGGGATGTTGATGCAGCATTAAGATAAGCACAGTGAGTTAAAACAAGCATAATAAATGAGAAAGCCTTTGTAAAAATGTGCGGACAACTGCATTCAGCATGACTGTTGATGGCTTGGCCTTGAGCTCAGTTGGTGGAGCTGCTGCTGCCTGGATGCCAAGATAATGCATGTGGTGTAATTGCACCAAGCCCGTGCTACCGTGGTGTTACAGAAAAGCTGCAGCTCTGAACTGTGCACATGCCAAGTTACATTCAGGTACAGTAACAAGGCAGTTGGAAGGGATTTGCCTGTAGAGTTTATGCACAGTTGCAGCTGAACACAGCTTGAGGAACTGCTTAGTGTTTTGGGGCATGAAAGGCCAAGCAAGTCTCTTGTTGCTGGGTGGGTACAAGAGGAGATGATCGTGAGTTGGTAGCCTTTCTATCTTAGTGTTGTATTAAATGACTTTACAAGCATGCACCTCTTCCCCAGCTGCAAAGGAACATTTTTCAGTGAGATATAAGAATGACTATATAGGACAGATTGAAGATCTTTCTATTCTTATACCCCTTCTATGCTTGTTGTGAGTTATTCGCTATTTGATCATGAGATATAAACGTAGGTCAAGCTGGTGACTGGCAAAATCATGTTACTGTTTGCTTTGCTCCTGGCTGAATGTGGATTGAAGTAATCCTTGGTCTTCAGACAAGGCTGAATAATCAAATGCTAGAAAGTTGTGATTGGTAGGGAGTATTTAATGAAAATATAGAAAGAGTTATGATTTTAAATGTGTCCTTACATATTCCATTCAAACTGAATTTGTGCGTAATCAGCTTTAAGATGTCTGCGTCCAGCCTATCGCGTTGGTAAATAGGTCTGAATATAACGACTTGTGGGATAGCTGCTGTGTCCTTTTGGATACATGCATCTTGAAGGAGATCTTTATTTTGCTTGTGGCTGATTTTTCTTAGTAGGAGGCATATTAAGATATTTGCATTGTCCTAAATTCAGCTTATGTGATCACATGCAGTTTCTTATTGTAATCTTCTCAAACCCTCCCTACTTCCTGAAGCTTTTGGAACAGTTTGTTAATTCTAACTCTCCATCTTCCTCTTTGACTGAAATTTGCAATTTCCTTTCAAGAAACAACTTCCTATTGAGTACTAACTTCTGTGACCACTTTGATGTATTTGAAATTTTTTTTCTGACGTCCTGAATGCATTGCAAAATTCAGTGTTGTCTTCACAGCTTGAATTTCTGCCTTCCCTCAATTGAGGAAGTATAGAAGTGGATAGGGACTTAAATAACGAGCAAATGAAAATACATTTAAATTGTGCTTGGTCATGCTGTGTCATTGTAAAATTCCAAAGCTCGAGTAAGTTAAAGCTGGTTAGGCAGCTAGAGAGGATTGAATTATAGCATATTTGCTGTGATAATCACAGACTTTGGGAGATCTGCCTTCTGGGAGTTGTCTGGAATTCCAAAAAATGCTGCAGCATGTTTGGAGCCAGACACATACAAACGCACTGATTTCTGTGGTGTGGCTGATCACTGAGCCAGAATTACAGGAATCTAAGTCTTGGCCTGTAAAATAGCTGTTAAACTTAAATTTAGATTCCTGTGTTCTGCATACAATGAGCAGGAGAGAGCTTAAGTGCAAAACGCCAGGATTCACAGCTACTGCCTTTCTGATCGAGGAACACTTAAGCTCCCTGGTGTTCCTGCATTTTATCTAGAGCTTGTCTGATGTGGAGCAGGGACTGTAACACAGGCTCGACAGTTCTGTTCTGTGTTTCCAAGTGAATGTATTTTCCTGATAGCGCACTCCTGTGCTTTTGAAGACCTCACAAATCTTGTTGTGTTTTTTTTTTCTTCCCTCAGAGTGGTCCAGCTTTCAAGGGAGAGTTAGAAATGAGTTCCTTATTGCTTTTGTTGGATCGGGCAGTTTTCCAAGAGGGCAAGATTAAACTCTCTGAAGCTACAAAGTGTCTTGCTTGAATTTAGGTTCCTCATTGCTTAGGCTGAAATGGCTGGGCAGCCGCAGAGGAGCAGTGTGATGTTTGCTGTTATGTATTTGCATTAAATTGCATGTGCATATAGCATGCTGTGAGCTGGAATCTCTGCAGAACGTAAACACACCTACTTAATCCTAGCCAAGTCCCTAGCCAGGCTTAAGTATAGAAGTAGCAATTTTGTTCTCATGGGTTGAAGTGTGTTATAAGCAAAGCAGCCAGTGGAGTTATGTTGAAGCTGGCTACGACAAGAAGCAGTGCTCTAAGGAAATCTTGAAATATTGAGCCCTGACAAAGCTGGTTTTGTCTGGGGGCTTTGTGAACAGGAATGGAAGATGTTGTGACTGAACTCTTGGACTTCAGTGTTTAAATGCTACCAAAGTGCCTTTGGAGTCTGAGTCCCTCAGCTTTTATAGCTGAAGATAAGTTTATGTATTTAAGCGTGTAGAACACTTTAAAGTATTTTTCTTGTGTTCTCCGTCAAGTTAAACAGAATGATCAACACTCTCCTATTTTAAAGATTTAAACATGCAATTGAAGATTTCCAAAAGTCTTTTCCATTTAAATATCTTCAAATTAAAATGTAGATGCTTTGTAGTTCTGTTTCCCTTGCCCTTGGACACCAAGCATCAGTGGTGCTCAGCATTTCTAAATGGGAGTCTGTGTCCAGGACCTGTGATAAATAAGCCTGGGAGCCAAGCTTGTTGGATCCAGTTGAGTCACTTCTGAAAATTTTGTCTTAAACAGTGTATCTCAAGACCACAAGAACTGATGTTAGAAGCAGTCTTAAATAGCAGACTTTCTGACTCAGTCCTCTGCTTACACCACCAGGCAGCATTTTATTGTTCAGCCTTATATGATCAGGCAGTAGTTCATAAACCTCATCTGCTTTTTTTTTTTTTTTAAAGTAAATCTTTGATTGCTATGCTTTCTTCTATAGGTGAAAGAGGGATTTCCCCGCGTTTCTCCCAAGAATATTTAGTACTTGGTTATGCTCTGAAGTCTCCTTCACTTAAAAATTACCTTGTTAAATATTACTTCATCAGTCATGAGCAAACCCTTCTGGTGGTGGTTGCCATCTACAGCAAAAGTGTTCCTCTCCTTCTACTGAATTGACTTACTGTTGTGCTGCGTTAGATACCTTTTGGTGTTTCTTTCTGCCAGGGTTGGAGCTTTTCTTTCAGTGTTCTAATGTAAATCCATGTCTTCCACACATCTCTAAGATGATAAGCCAAAACAAGAAAACTTGAAGCATAATAGTGAAAAATATTAGCAGCCAAAATAAAGATCTCACTAACTGCGAAGTAAAAGCATTAAATCCACCTGTGAGTTTGCGCTGCCAGTATCCCAAGTGTCTCGGGTGAACTTCATCATGAGGCAGTGATCAACAAACCCATCTTCAGAACCGTATTTATAACTGGAAATATCAGTAGGGAACAGATTAAGGGAGAGAGTGCGTGTGGAGGAGGAACAGTGAAGGTGGGGAAGATCTGATGATTTAAGCTGTATCTACTAGGATGGCTTGCTAGCTCTTCAAAGGCGTCAGGTCCTGTGTAGCACCACTGCTGAGATTCCTGACTGGCACTAGTGCAGGCCAACTTGGTATGTAGAGAAAAGGCTCCAGTCTACTTCTGTTCCATCCGTGTGGATGTGCTCCTAGAGAAGCCCTGTTTGTGCACCCGGTCTTGGCCTTGGTCTATTGTAATGTTATAAGGTCTATAAGCCCATCCATTTAAATCCAGTGTTCTTTTTTCTTTCATAGGAAACTTAGCTTATACTGTGCTCTCAATCCTCTCCCTATACTGTGCTTTTAAAAGGACGTCAAGTGAAATAGAGGAACTTTGCCAGTCTGCATTTGTTGTTTTGTTTAATTTGCCTGAACTTCCATACTTGCTCTTTGGGACTTGAATAAATCATTGCTTCAATGTCCTCCAAGCCCTAGTTTAACAGTATGGTATCACTTGTAACTATTGGAGCTCTTAGGATGTTGGCCTAAAACTCTGTGGTTTTCAGTGTGGGAAAACATCGCTGCTTTTGCTCCTTGTGTGGTATGTTTCTATAATCCTTCAAATGTGATGTTAGCTGCCGTGCAAGTCCTGCAAGTGCACGTGCAGCCTATGTGGAGTGGTGTTGAGACTGCTTTTTGTGGTGAGGAGGAGCAGATATGTAGTTGCGTGCATCTGCTTTCTATGTATACTTTCAGGATTTGGTAAGACTTCTGATGAAATGTTACAGCCTTGCACAGAAGTTAGTGATGGTAACCATGGTTTCTGTTCTGCAAAAAAGAGAAGTGAATTCAGGAAAGCTTTTATAGTTCTTATAGTTTGCCCAGAACAAGGCTGACATTAGGTGTATATTACAGTCAAACCTGAAACCGGTGAGAAAAATATTTGCTATTTTCCAAGTGGAGATGACAGGATTGCTTATACTTGAACAAATAATTGTAAAATGCTTGTATTTGGAATGCAGGTGTGTACACACATGCCTTTGTTCATTGTGGCATTTCTGGAGCACTTTGTCAAGAACTGGTTGTTTCATCAGGTAGTCTAAACACGGCTATACGTTTTGTTATTTTGCCTAGACTTTGTATTCCTTGTATTAGTGCATTTCAGGAATAGCAATACTTGCGTTTGGCTGTAGTTACATGATCTTCCAGGGCTTTTAACAGTAAAAATAGAAGAAAAAAACCCACTTGTTCAGTGGTACTCTTGTAAATTGACAGTCAACTCCTGATCTAGAAACTCAGCTCCACTCCTTCCTAAGTGATTAATACATAAAAGAATCCATTTGCTTCTGGCAATCTGGGGGGAAAATGCATTTAAAAATGTCTATTTCCAAGTTAACATTTGGCTGTAGCAGATGTCAATAAACATGTCAGAAGGATTTTTATCCTGAAGTTCTGGTATGTGCTATAGTTACATTAATGCTCTGAATTGCAGTATCACAAGTCAGCATTTTGGAAACCAGGGCACTAGTGAGTGCACTTTAAAATTGTTCTCACAAATGAGTTTAAAACTGAGAAATAATCTTTTCTACAAGGCAACACAAATACTTGTCAGAATCTTGCTTATGCTCCCCTTTCTGCCGGGACAAAATCATCTAACAGTATAATACAACAGCTGTGTTTGTTTACATGCTGAATTTTCAGAACAGAGTGAATTTTTGCCTTGTTTTAACATTTATAATGAGCATCTAACTTTCTTTTAATGAACTAGTAACTCTGGAAAAAAGACCAGGTACCTACTGTTCTGTCTAAAGGCTTACTTTAGCTTTCTGTTTCTTCTGCTTGTGTGAGAGGAGTGATCGTGCATTGGCAGGTCTTTGTAGTCAATGCCCTGTGCTCTGAACAGAAAATACTGTATGAATTGGAGTTTAAATAATTGAACTAGCAATGTAGATAATCAGCTTGGGCTTTTAAGAAGTAGAAAGCAAAGTCCTGCTCCAGAGCAGTCTTGCCCTATGTGGTGTCCAGGAAAATGACCCTTGAAGCTGTGTCTTTAGATTAAGATTAATTTAAAAAAGAAAATAGGGATGGAGACCAACTGTTAAAACATCTCATCCATCTTACTGGCTAAAATGAAATTACTGGTTTTGTCAACTAGGGAACGGAGATCTTCCAGAGTAGTTTAAGAAAGTATGTGCCATGAATGCTCTGATGATTTGAAGTGGGCAGTAGAAAATGTCAGTAGAAAGTGTTTTGGGTTATGATTGACTGCACTGGCCATTTGTTGCTGCTAAAGTAATGACTAGATGGCAGTGTATCATGCACCTCTGCTAAGTAGTAGCATTTCCAATTAATATAGTTTCCAATGGGACAAACATAGAATTGCCACAATAGAAGCCCGCATTTGCACTTTGTCTTCTGGGAAGTATAGCCACGCTCCCTGAATTTATGCAGCTAGTTATGCAGGGTTGTTCTGTGCACTTCCTTCAGAGCTGTTGTTTACTGATGCTCTTTCAGCTTGGTTTTTCCTTTTCTGTCTAACTTCTCAAGTGCTGAGCACAGCTCTCAGAGAAAGATCCCTTACTGTTGGTGTCTTAGTTAAAGTATTTTTCTTCAAGTTACTTGTAGAGCCATGCTTGAGAAGGAGTTAGTGGCCCCATACAGTGAACATTTCAGGAAAATGCAACTTGCACAGTATTTTCAGTTGCCTCATGTGTAAGGTGAATTTTTGATTGGAAGGCTAATCTAATAGTTCACTTACAGATTGAAGAAGTGGTTTGCAACTCTTTACAGTCCCGCTAGCTACAGAGTTCAATCTGAAGGACAAATATCACAGGTATTTTTACTTTAGGAAGAGAAAAATCAAGACAAAATGTTTAATGGCATCTTGAAGGACACAAAGAGTTTATTTTTAAATGCTCTGCCTAGAAGCCAAAGTGGCTTGTATTATTTTAGCATTACCTTCCCAGCTTTGAGCTTCTTGCATATATGAAGACAAAAAGACAAAGCTCTGAATGTTGCAGAGGTTTTTTTTTTCCGTGTCTAAATACATGTTGACATGTGCTAGCCTTGTAGTTATAGAAAAAAAAAAACCAACACTTCCACTTTTTTTGCACTTTCTGAAGTAAACAAAGCATTGATTCAGGAATAGCAGTGAAGACAATCTCTTCACCTGATTTGACATATTGGAGGTGTTAAGTGAAAACATATGGGTGGCTGCTGTGGAAACCAACCAGCCAACTATTGCTCTTCAAATTCAAGTGTGTAGATGTGCACTGATTATCTCTCTTTTTTTCCTTTGCCTTTAACTGAGAATCATTACATTAATTAGTCTTAATCTTCCTACTTGAGGTAAGCTAGAAAATCCTTACAAAGAGTGGTACAAATATGGAGGCTTAAAGGCAACTCAAGTTATAATTGCTCAGGAGTACTGCTTTACTGTGACACTTCAAGTGCTTTACCAGGTGTATTTATCTGATACGCTTATTACTTTCAAGTCTTAAATATCTGTGACTATCTTATATGTTATGGTAATCATGTCACTAATACCTATGCAATGTAACATGCTGTACAGCATACAGTTGGTACTCTAATCTAGATCTCAGTGATTTTTAGCTGGTCTTCAGTGTAAAACCTTCTCAAGTATTATGCTCTTATTTGGACAGTCAGCATAACTAAATGGTAAACATGAGTCAGTATTGCACCAGATAGTGACTTTGAATCTCTTGAAATCTGTGTTTGCAAATAAAAATTGCCATGTTATTGTAGAGGCCCAACTCAATTGATGCTTGCTTTGTTTTCTTTGTGTTCCTCTGAAGATTAAGCCTGTGACCAAATAGAAAAAAGCAAACAACAAAATGGTAAACTTAGTGCCACACTCCTTTTTCATTTTTTTTCTCCTGTTTCAACAAAGTACACTTCAATATATTTTTAAACTAGCTTTCTTGTTTGGGGGTTCTTCAGTTTTCTTGAAAAAGCAATTAAAAAGCTCTTTTGCTTCTCCAGTCTGCATGCATATATTCGCTGTCATGGTTAAAAATCAGCTTAGGTGAAGGTGGTGCTTTGTGTGCCTGCGTGTGCTGTCATTACTATCGCAGTGTTTCAGACATGGTAAGGCATTTCCTGCCCTGAAAGGTTGGTTGTTTAAAACAGCTTTGACAGGATAAAAATGTGGAACAGCGTTCTAGAAAACAATCTGTGCAAGGATTTCTGGAAAGGAAAGAAAGGGTTGGAAGCAGTTGGAAATGAAGAGGAGGGAAGAAACGAAGTGACTGAAGTTTTGGGGGCAGTACTGCAGGCACTGTGAAGCAGTAAATGGGGCAAAGGGGAGCACAGTCAAGTGAGAAGAATGTAGAGTGAGTGGGAGTAGAAGAAAATGAATGTAATGTGCTACACTGCAGCCCCAGTGGCTCTTGGTCTGCCAGGGCTGTGAGCACTGGTACTGCTGGAACTGGAAGTGCAGAGCAGAAGTCTGAATTTCAAGATGTGCATAGTGTCCTTCTGTGGGCACTTTGGAAAAAAATATATATATATTCACAATGTGCTGAGCATTATTGCAGAAATGATGCTTGTATTGCATTTATATCTTATACAAAAGTTGTGTTTTCTCTCTCATTTTTATTTTTCTTTTGAGTAGTTTTCTAAGGGGATTCACAGAAAACTGGAGACAGATCAACCAAAGATGAGAAGACTGTGCATACTTTGCCCTTCAATAGATATCTGTGTGTAATCTCTCATACAGTTAGTTGTCCTGGAATTGATTCCTTTTATCTTAAATAACATATTTGCATGAGTCACCTACTCTTTGAGAACACTTAATATGAAAGATGGTTTTAAGGTCTTTGACTGTTCCCTGTTAGGTCTAAACAGTCACATTACTGTGAGAGCTATTTTCTCACAACAATGAAGTGAGGAAGCCCCCCTCTTCTCCTCCCCTCCATTTTTTGAGTCAATTGAGGGGTGGGGAGAGGATGTAGAGTTATGCATGTATAGGTAAGGATTGGAGAAGAAATCACATTGTAAGGAAAGGTTTGATTTGTTTAGGTTGCTTGATCTATTTGGAGGAAAAAAAAAACAACTGGCAAACATCTGGGATTGGGACCTCTAGAAGGGTTTATTGCTGAAAGCTTAATTGTTTTCCTGCAGTTGTAATGACAGGTAATTTTTTTTTTTTTTACTTGACAAACATGGAAGTATTCTCTCTTTAGACTTGGAACAGAACAAAAGAGCTACTTGGAGATGGAGATGTTTCCTCCATTAACAGTTTCTGCTGAATCCTGCAGGTATTTAGTCTAGTTATCTTAGGAATTAGTTCATAAATAATAATTTGGCTTTTAATCATACCTTTTAGTTGAGTCCCCGTGTTACATCCAAGCATTAACCCAGATGATTACCATAGCATCACCTAAAAAAGAGACAATGTAGCTGAGGTTTTAGAGCCTGAATCCAGTAACTTTAATAAATGAAACTGAGTGAATAACTATAAACAATAATGTGAAAGTAGGTTATCACACCATGTGATAACATCTGGTCCTTGGAAACATGAAAGTATCTATTCCTGTGTCGAGAACTAAACCCTGTTTAAGTGGTATTATAATTGACTACAGTGTTTTATTTTGTGTGTGTGTCCGAGCGTCGCTGCACAAAGGTGTGCTGAGGCTTCTGTGTGAAATGATGTAATTATCTGCATGTCCTATCAGAGTCAGGTATTTATATTTGAAAACCTGGGTTTGTATCATCTGGAGAATCCTTATCAAGATGAGAGCTCTACTGCGTGGGATAATACACTGTTGCGTACGAAGAGACCTTGTTCTGTCCCTGAGCAGTCTGCAAGATGCAACATGTGAAGTCCTGTTCCTTCCCTCCTCCTTTTCCTTAAGGAAGGGAGAGCAAGGGTTACAGTAACTCAGTTGCATATTATATGTTGGCTAACAGTATGCTTGAAGTGGTCCAAATTGGCTTTAACAGCTAGTTATTTTCAATGGGAGAAACTGAAGATGTTCTTGTATAATGGAAAAAACAATTAGACAAAGCAGAAAAAGGCAGTTGCAGGTTGTCTGTCTAGAAATTTTTCAACATTATTGGATCTATTAGACATTGACTACTAACCAAATCACAGGCTGATGGTGAGATCAGTAGTAATGTAGAAAATTAGGAAATGATAGATGGATTTCTCAATGCTAAAGCTTCATTAAACTACTAAAATGATGCTTCCAAGAGGTGCAGTTGCAGAACTAACGCTGCACATGCCAAGACTGCAGCAGGGTTTTCCTTATGTTCTGAGAAGTACAAATCTGTCCCTTAACTGGTTGTGTAAGCTGTTGCTTTACGGCCATTTAATACCTTAATATTCCTGCTGTTCTTTCTTGTGCCCAGCAGACAGGAGTTTTATATCTTACGTTCAGAATCATCATTTGACTCTACATGTAAAGAGCACACTTGGGAATAAATGCAGAGTTTCTTGCTTTACTTACTTGCCTTGAATAAAAGTGTACTTGGGTTGAGAAGACAGCCTCACCTGTTTTGATTGGATGATATGTGCCTTAGAACAACCTGTTCTGGGAGAGGCAGGCTGGAACAGCTTGTGGATGCATCTCCAGAGGCAAAGCCTGCTAAACCTGTTTGCCTTCTAAAAGCTAAGGTTTCTGCTCAGGATTAAACTTCACAGCTTCAATTTCTTTTTTGCAATTCTTGTGTATTCTTTACCTGTTTAAAAAAAAAAAATCTCAATGCCATCGCTCCACTTGTGAAGTTATTCTTTGAAATATCAGATATTCATGTTGATATTTTATAAAGTAATTGTACATGCACCAAATATTTGTTGCTTTTCATTTCTGAAACTACTAGTGCTGTGTGTGGGATGCTGCCTGCTAATGCTACAGGATTATGTACGGAGGAACTCAAACCAAAGAATAATATACATCCTCCTTAAAAAAAAGAATGGACACCCAAACATACTGTGTGTGACACATACCTGATTTTCCAATTCAAGGCAGTATGATCTGCCCAAAATATGAGAACTGTTAAATGTTAGTTAAATGTTACATTTTACTTTAATTGGTACTTGATTTGTGATGTAGAACACCAATTTGTTGGTTTAGATACAGTACTTCAACTGCTTGGTGGTTTGAAGAGTATGAGACTGAGTTACTGTGTCAGTGTTGCCCTCTGTACTTCCCTGTGGTTTCAGAAATCCTATGGGAAGCTCATCGTTGGAGGATAACTGGCAGTCAGACTCGGCAGCGGGCATATTATTCCATTAGTTTCTATATCAAAGCCTTTTCAGCTCCCTTGGTTTGTGGAAGAGTCTGAAACTGTCCCATTTGCCCTTCATTTGATAACAGACAGCAGTGGTTCTGCTTTGAATCGAATCATGCATACTTGGGATGACCTTTTAAGACTGTTGCTAAAGCAGCTGTGAATTTTGTCAGATACTGTAGAACAAATGGGGTCAGACAGAGGGAAGTATTACCTGTGAGCTCTCCAAAGGGAAGCACGACAGTGTTAGCAGTGATGCTTAATATTTAGTAGCTGGCCTCTTTTCTCTGGAGCTAATCATGAATCAATTTCCTTTGTGATAAGCACCAGGCTGCTGGATGCAATGAATCCTTTCTAATTAGTCATAGAAGAGAAGTTCTAACCACTTGTTTAAAGGCCTCAAAACACCATTAAGACAAGATGAGGGTGCAGTCTGTGACCAAATTCTGCTTTGAATAATTACAGTGTTCCTGCCTACACTTCTCCTTATTCAAGTAGATACAGCATTCTTCTGTGCTACTTGGCATAAATGATTTTCTGTGTACTAATACTTGTTGCATTCCAGCCTAGGGTTGGTGACATGTGAGAGATAGCAAAAATTAATTCCCAGGTCCGTGTGAAGGGAAATGCCTCTGGAATTTAGCGATGGTGGAGAGAGGATAAGGAAACCGGCCCGATGTAGCTGCTGAGGGCAGTGCCTGAGGCCCTTCTGTAGGGCTGCCTCCAAACAGAGCTGCGTGCTTGGGGTGGCCGTTCCTGTCCTGAAGAGCGTGTGGCCGCGTCCTGTCACGGCAGCCACCAACCTGTGTGGAGCAGGACGAGCCATTTCCGAGCGTGCTGAACCAACACTGCTCGTAAATATTTAGGGCAGATCAGATGGTATGAGCGCATGCACTGTGCGTAGCTAGACAGGTAGGCGATGGCCTGGATCCACTTTAAATGTATGCTGTCTGTAAGAGTAACACTGGATGTTTAACACAAAATTTTCAATTAATCTGCTGCATCAGTTTGTGCTTGTAGACAAAAAATATCTTATTAGTGATTTATTTTTCACATTTGCTTCTTTTTGAAATACAGCTCTCTGCCCACAGTCCGCTTCCTTATCTCATGTGTTTTGTGTGCTTTTCTGTGGCTGACATGTGTGAACAGAGCTTGGTGTCACTCACAGAGTGGACTGTTCCTCACTTTAGACATGAAAATCTAGCTGCTTATACGAAGGTATCCCTGAGGTTTTTGTCTCTTCTGAGTGAAAGAAGCTAGCTTAACAAAACCCAAATTATTTCTCAAGGGTAGTAGGAAAGTAGCTGGCATAGACTTCAGTGCTTCAGTTAAAGCATCAGAAAACATAAAGATGTAAAAGAGCACTGTAGGCTTTAAATCTTTATCTTTAATTATCTTCATAGAGCTGAATAATATCCCCTACACTTGTGTGTACAATGCTTGAATTAATTTTGAGTTGGTTGATTAAAAGAAGTGAAAATTTCTTTCTTACCTTTACTCCCTATAAATCTGCAAGCTGGCTTCTGGTGGAACTAGCTTCAAGCATTTGTTAATGTAGGCTCAGCCTTTGGCACACTGCACTGGTGATTTATGCTTGTGAATATTCATTGCAGCAAATTTCGTGGCTTTTCTGCTCCCTCTATTTTTGGGGCAGTAGTGAGAAAGATATGAAATCTCTTGTAACTACTTCCCTGCAGTTGAAATTCTCTGCATCTAAATCCCTTTGCGTGCCTGAGAGCAGAGAGAACCTTTAGTTCAGATGTAGTGTTGCTTAAAAAGGAAAAACGTGAGAAATGAGAGGTGGGAGGACAGTCACACAGTGTCACCATGTGTGTTTGTTAAAGCAGCTGGTTTCCAGCCATCTTGTGAGTAGTCATGAGAGGACGGTTAGGGCAAATGCAAATTGTGAAAGGAATAAAGGAATCAGAGGAGAGGAGAGAACAAATAGGATATAAAAGATAGTTGGAAGCAAAGATGCATGAAAGGACAATTAAGAAAGGAAACGCAACAAGATTGATCGTATATATAGAGAGGAAAATTGAGGTCTGAAACTCTCAAAATAGGATTTCTGTTTCTAACGTAACTTTTCTCTGTGACCTTCCAAATGCCTGGCTCCACAAGTGTGCCATCTGAGGAACCAGATTACTACTTCTGTTTGAACCAAGGTGTGGCAAGATAATGGGAGGGAAAAAAATAGATGATTTTTAGTGAGGGAAATAACAGACTAAGCGAGTTCCATTTGCAAGTATTACTTCAGTGTCTGTATAGAATTTGATTTTTTTTTTTTTTTTTTTTTTTTTTATGGTCAACGGGGAAAGATTTGGGCAAAAAAATAATGTGATAGAAACTAGGCAAAACAGTTTCAGCTTTTGGGCTCATCTGGGATATCAGTGTACTTTTACTGAGTGTTATATCTGCGGGATGTCTTCATATAAACTGAAAAACACTTTGCTTTCTAAATGTGTGATGTCTGAACAAGTGAAAGTGTTTAACCAGTACAAAAGTATGGTGAATATGCTGAAATGTCTCTGCAGAGAAGTTTTAGAAGTGTATCTTGAGACGAGCTCCATGGGGGGAGGGGGGTGAGACTCCCAGATACTTACCTCACTGCCTCTCATTAGCAACCATTGTATGAGATATCCCTGTGTTTGAAACAATTTGTTTTAAGAAGATTGGTATGCTAGCTTTGTACAAAAAGTTGAGTATACTTCTCTGTTCTGTGCTGAATTTGGAAAATTTACATGGAGATTTAATCCTTATCAGTTTATTGCTGTGTTATTGGTAAGATGCATCGAGTGCTTATTAAAGTGATCAAATCTAGCTATTTCTTGTTTCTTGTTTCTGTCAATACTGAAGTCAAAAGGTAACTTTTTCACACCTTCCTAGGGCAAATGCTGTGCAGACTGTAAAAGTACTTTAAAAAAAAAAAGCATTTTTTTCTTTTTTAATAAAGTAACAGCTGAAGTCAATCTCTTGAAAGCTGAGGAGGGAGTATTTGGTCCCACATGTATCAGTTGCATATTAGCTGCTCTGCTGCTGGGTGCAAAATGTATGTGCTCATGGGAAGGTACTTTTGTTTGGCTTTTATTTAAGTTGATCTCGTATTTTTTAGTAATTTTAACAGGTTGGCTAAGGGCACAAGCTTGCTGTTTCTTGTATCTATTTCCATGTTCATGCCATCCAATATGTACTGGTGAGTGTGGTCAAAAATGCGTCAGAAGTTTACCTTCAGAGCTATCTTTTGATGCATTTTGCTTATCTTTAAGATACAGGGTCCCGAATGCTCTACTATAGTAGTTGCTGACTTTTTTCTTCTAGACAAATCTCAGTGGAAAAAATGACACTATTCTGTATATTTATACTAAAGTCATTTTTCCATTAAAGGGAAGAGTCCTAGAAGAGCAGCATTTAGACCATTTCAAATGAAAACATTCAGAGAGGAAATCAATCTATTCTAAAAGTGAACGAAAATGAACCATGTTTGTCATCTTGGAGAGAGAGTGTGAGGTCAGCTCCTGCTTTTTTTTTTTTTGGAACCAACTCTGGGAAATGAAAAAGTGGTTAGCATGACATAAATGAGGGTGTGGCAGCAAGGTCATCACTGGAAATGAAAGGGAATCTTAGTGGATAGTCTAGAGCAGAGTATTTGGAGTGATGGAGATACATGAGAGCCAGCTGTGGAAAATGCCAGAGTGGGGATGGTTGATTGGGCTTGGTGTGGAGGAAGAACTAAGGTAGAGAAACTGAGTGACTGGGTAGTGGGAGCAGTGTGCCTTTTGCCACTGTAACATAAAAAATAAATGAGAAGGGGCTATATTTCAAAGGAACAAGCGATGTAGGAAAATCTGCTACTTTTAATATGACGCTTCTTTGTGCACAGCAATGACACTCTCCAGAAACTCATGGTGATGCAACTGGGGATGATGTTATTTTATAACAAACCAAACAACCCACTAAACAAAAACCTTGTGAAAATTTGTATTTAGGATACTTATAAATGATATACAATTCGGTAGCTATCAGTGATCATTTTAAAGCGAACCTAAGAATTCAGATGATTTTCTCAACTGGCCACTGCCATAATGCTGGTAGACATGCTGTGTTTTATCTGCATGCATAAAAATCATGGAAGTTCTGAGCACGTTTTCTTCTTCATGATGTATTTCTGATGGTAACTGAATGATGTTCAGCATTTGAAAGCTTTTCTTCCCTGTTTTTCTTTTCCATTTTTAATGACTTTTTTGTTAATGCTAACAGACCAAGTTAAAACAACAAAAACACAAAACAGAAAAGCATTAATAAGCAAAGAACCCCAAAACAAAAACCTCAAAGTGTGGTTTCCTTGGGGAAGTTAAGTCTAAACAAGTATACAGTAATAAATAATAGAAGAAGTATGAAATGATTTATTAGACAAGCCTTAAGAAAGCTTCTCAACTCTTACAACAGTCTGTGGGATTGTAATGTGCTCGACTTCAATTACATCCCAAGGGCTTTCCTGATTTGCATTTTACGTGCAGGGAGAACTTGAGGCTTGCATCCTTTGGGCACACCAGGTATCATAGCAATTTGTGTAAAACTGAAGCACTCCTACAGCATCGAAGTGTTTTTAGAACAAAGCACTTGCTTACTGCTTTTGTACTGCTTGAAACTTTTTGTTTTTGGCTCTTTTCCAACGCGGAAGGAGTTTGTTTGCAGAGAGATGTTGTTGCCAAGGGACGAGTGTTGACTGCGTTGTTTAAAACAGCAAAATCACGGGCTGATATGAATTACATTCTTTTAGCAATTCTTCTCTGGATCGCTTTAAAAGGTCCTTCCAGTTTCCAGAGTACTTAGGTCAGCTCGTAGAACATGAACACAGTGTCTCATCATTTACGTGAAGAACGTGTTAAAGAACTGGCAGTAGCTGTATGTGGGGCTTTGTTGTCTGCACTAGAGAAATGTTGCCTTCAGATGGTTATGCTAAATAATAACATGCAGTTTTAGTGAATGCAGTGATTTCCCTCCCTTTCACCTTTTATCTTTAGAGTCTTTATCTCAGCCATTTGTCTTACAAGCTGTGTGGAGAGCTGTTAAACAGGTTCATTTTATTTTGTGATGGGAGCAGCATTATCTGGACCTAGTTAATCTTAGTTTCTTTTCCAGTTTCCCTGTTGATAATATGAACCTAACGCATTGCAGTTAACAGCTGGGTTTTGGCTTTTCCAGGGATGGAGGATGAGCTGCAGAAGTTGCTTGCCCCAAAGAAGGGCTTTGTGGAAGGCTGCTGGAGTGAGGAAGTGCTGTGCCCTGGTGCTGGAACTGCTCTGTGCTCCAGAGCACTTGTGCTGCTTTGTTGTTAACCAACTTACAGCAGTGGAAGAATGAGACAAAGGCATATATTATAAATGCAGTTTATAGTTCAGCTTTAGTGTAGTTTTGCAGACAGTCTAATGCTATTTAAGTGTCTTTCAGTAAATTAGTGTCTTTCAGTTCATTAGAATATGGCTTGAATGAATTTTGTCTGTTCTTACTTAGGAGTGAGCAGTTGTGTAGCATTTCCGTACTGCTCTGGAAGGATGAATGGCTGTGCACTTCACTGACTATTTGCCACATGTTTATTTTTCTTTGTATTTCCAAGTATTTTTGCTTAATGTTCCTTAGTACTTGGTATTTTAAGAAATACTGGGTCAAGAGATAATAACTTACATAACAACTGAACGCTGCTTGTCTTACCCCTGGCAGCCAAACCTGCTGCCCTGCCCTGTCTGTGCAGGAGCCCTGCAGGAGAGTAGGGCAAACTGAGCCAAAGCAGGTCATTTTTTTTTCCTGTCAGCACTCTCCTGAGCCTTTCATCTCCCGTTCCAGATTTGTTTTGAGGCCTTCTCATGCTTCCTTTCTTGGTTCAATGTCTCCTGTGTGTTTCTGTGAGAGGAGCTCCAGCAAGGTTTTTAGGAACTTCAGCTCCACTCTCTGCTTGCTGGTGGCTGTGGCTGCTGACTGGGGGTTCCTCTAAGGTGCTGTGTGGCTGTGGCCTGATAGCATCTGCATGTTGGTCCAGCATTTCTGATACCTTCCCTGCAACTCACAGGCCCACTAGACATGCATGAAGCCTAGCTGTAGTGGTCAAATTCTTGTTTTAACAAAATGTTAAATACTGCTTGCCAGCTACAATTTCTGTCTCATGCAGAGACACGTGCTTGTTTTAGTTTGTTTTTTCTCAGCTCAGAATAGGGCAGAAAACTTTCTATTTACCTGAATCCGGACCTAACTTTTGTGTTGCCTTTCAGCTCTCTTGCCATTCATGATCCCTTTCCACATTAGGCTCTGTTTTCCTGAGTTTGCTTTAATCCTGACACTTGTTTGTAAACTTCTAATGGAGTTGGGCATTGACTTAGCTTTTTGATGAGTTCTCCAGATCTGGTTATTTTAGAACAGATGTTACTCATCTCAGTTTTCTTTCAACAGATGATCTTTATATTCAGCAGTTCATGCTGACTCAGAAAAAAATAATATGCATTTACAGTTGTTCAAGTTATACGAATCAATAAATTGTGATTTCATTTACTGATTGGTAGGGAACATAACTGTCTACATAAATCTGTAGCTGAAATTAACCAGATATTTCATGTAATTTAGTTTATTTCACTAGCACTCTGTTTAAATACTTCTTTATTTTTATTTCATTAGTTGGCAGAAATTTCTGAATATTCATCTGACAATGACTATGTGGAAGAAGTGGACACACAGCCCACTGATCCAGGATTCATTAAGAAATTGCAGTTGAGTGTGGGAGAAGCTGCAGCAAGACCTGCCAGCGATTGGCTCAAGTCTGCACAGGCCCTTCTACAAACACCTAAGAAACAGTCAGGCAAGGCCTCAAGAACCCCGGAAGATTCTGCTAAAAAAAGGAAATTACTGAGGTAAAGATACTGTTCTTCTTAAGTGCTTTTTAAATTGTAAATAAAATAATGCAGGTTAACTAAAAGAAGAGTAGGAATGTGTTTCAAGGGCAAACACATGAAAGATTTTTGACAAATTGCAAAACTAGAGTCAACCTTTCAATCCTGAACCCCAGTATACAATTTGATATAATATTTTTTATCTCAGAAATGCCTTAAATTAGCTTACAAATATGAGCATGCATACTTTTTTTTTTTTAGCTTGCGATCATTTCATTGTCATGTGCCTCTTCAGATAGTCTGCAAAAGATGCAAAAGAATCAAAGGGTTTGTCAGGGTAAAATTATCCAAAATGGCCTATGAAAGGTGTGCTGAATAATGCATGATGGAGTGATATTTGAGCAAAAGTGGGATGTGTTTGTTTGTCTGAAATATAAATCTTTGTGACTAAATTAAGTGTATTGAAAAGGTGCTGAACAAAACCCACCTAAGCTTGAGATGCGGAGCTCTGATGTACATGATCCTGTATGTCCCTAGCTAATTGCAATGCAAAAATAGTTGGTTCTTATTTTGAATTCACAGAAGTTGTTTCATGTGGTATTTGTGTGAGCATGGCTTAAATTATGAGAAGGAAAATGATGAGCAATGCTGCTGTAGATAGCAATTGCATCCTTAGCAATATGGTTCTTCCTACTGATTTTATACAGTAATCGATCAGAAAATAAGGCACTTAGAGAGAATCCTTGCTTCTGTTAAATAACCATATTTTATTTATCTTTCAAAATTTTCTTGACTACTTAGAAATGCCAACCAAGGGAACAGATTTGAAGCTGTAACAACTTGAGGATTTCTGTACTTGCAGTGCTTTGCTTGTGCAATCAAGCTTTACTTCTTACTACTTTAAAAGCATGAAGACAGAACTCTAATAAGTCAGACCAAAGCTGTACCAAAAATGCTACTGGTGGCTAACAGCAAGTCTATGTGAAGGTAGTAAGAACAGGGCAAATGGCATGGTGCTATTTTACACAGATGTACTTTGAGCTTTTGGCAGTTTACTGCTCAGGATCTGTGTGAGTGTTTTGTTATCCTCCGTGGATTTGTCCTGTAGTTTTCTGACGCCATAAAAAGCTTTGAGTGTTGCAATAAAACCCCACAGTTAGTGGCTGCATAGCTTAAACATGGCTTCAGCCTGCACCTGTCAGTTTAATTTGATGATTCTGATGATCACATATCACTTAGTGCAAAAATGTATTTTTATAGCTCAAGTAGTCTGAAATGGATGTCCAGCAGAATAAGCATTTATTCATTTGTAATTTTTCAATACAGAATGCAATTTGGCCAGAATGAATAAAGGAACAAAATTTGCAGGGTGGATTTTTTGTTTTTGCTGTATGCTGCCACTGAGTGGAAGGCTTAGGTTTTCAGTGCTGTGGATTGAAGTCCAGATTGGAGAGGGTTGATCAGCTGCATGATCAATTAAGTGATAATCTTTTCTTTCTGGTTATATAGTTAAAAGCTATGCTGCATTTTTTTTGGCTTGTTCTTTCTCCTTCCTTCCTGCCTCTGCTGCAGATTGAGATCACAGCAGAAAAGCAGTAAGCAAGAGAATTCTTGCAGACAGGATCTCTTCCATGAGTTCCCACTTGGACCATTTGAAATTCTGCAGCGGGTGGAAAAGAGCTTAACCAAGCTCTCTTTTTCCAGACTGGTGCTTAGTGAAGTGTGGGTTAAGAGGAGATAGCAGAGGTGATACAGTCTTGGTCTTCCTATGCAAATTCATAGAATGGTTTGAGTTGGAAGGGACCTTTAAAGGTCATCTGTTCCAACTCCCCTGCAATGAACAGAGACACCTACAGCTACATCAGGTTGCTCGGAGCCCCATCCAGCCTGACCTTGGATGGCTCCAGGGATGGGGCATCCACTGTCTCTTTGGACAACCTGTTCCTGTGCTCTGTGTGAGAGATTCTAATCCAAAACCAGACTGTTTTGTTATATGTACTTGATGGAAAAGTGCTGATATGAATAAGCCACCTATGTTATTATTTCCATTTTTTACAAAATAAAAAATAATTATATGTTTTTTACTGATTGTGATCACTGAGCTTGTGATGACCTTCAAAAATTAGAGCATATTTAAAAAAAAAAAAAACTTAGCTTATTTTTTGTGAAAAATTACATACCGAGTGGAATAATCTCTTGTGATGTTCTTTATGCATTCTGCTGTCTGCTTTTATGTTATCTATATTATTTAATTGCAGCTGTGTTCCAGTTACCTCATTTTTCTAGTCAGCCTCTCTGGCTGGAACACTCTTGTTACTGAATGAAAGAGTATTGTTTGTTTCATCCTATTAAGGATACAATTGTGATTCTCTACAAAAATTGAAGTTTAGTATACATAACAAATCTTCAGAAATGAGCTGATTATGGATAATTAAAATCTAATAATGCTAGTGTTAGAAATTTGAGTGTAAGGTCAACACCTTGGAGTGGAAAGAAAATGAGAAGTCCACCTGTCTCCTCCAAAGGAATGTGGGACGTATACAGTGCTGGGATGTGATGAGTGAAATCTGAAGGGGTACAATGCAATGGTTCTCACTTAATAGCTCTGTGGGGTTTTGGGATGCAATTAGAATCTTCAGAAAAGAAAGAAATCACGTAAGCAGTTTTTCCCTCATTTAATTGATCTATTCTGTACTCTTTTTGCCAAATAAAAGCATCTCTTCATATATCCCCTGTATTGCTAGTTCTTGTTTTCAGGGTTGTTTAGGTGGAGATTGTTGTTCTTTCTACAGTGAACTGCAGCATAGAGATGGTAGTCAGTATTGCCTTGTTTTTCAGACGTGTTGGAGGCCTGAGTCAGGTTCTTGAGCTCCCTGCAGGGCAGTGCTGTAGGAGGTGCCAGTCAGATCTGCTATGCTGGTAGCAAAATGAAATCTTTCGTTTGCCACTGTAAAACTGTAAACCCAGGACATCCTCACCTTAAATGCTGGCTTTATGTGCCATCTTTGGTAGCCACATTCATTTAATTTAAATAAAAATGGGATCAGAGTGAGTGGGAGAAATATCATTTTCCAAGATGTTCTGAGATATAAATGCCACTGCACTGATAAGCTATTAAGATAGCTGATAAGGAAGTACTAGTAGTGGCATTTGATACAGAGATGAGTTGGCTTGGTGATTAGGTCAAGAAATATTGGTTTTAGATGTTCTTGCCCTTTTATTCTACCACAAAGTTTTGATTTCTCAGCAAGGTATAGACTACCTTTGCTTCTGTATAAGCTGCCTGCTGGCAGCAATGAGTATTATGATAGAATGGCACCAAATAAAAATCCCCTGCAAGTGATTTGCAAAGCTAAGGGAGAAGGGAGTAGGTCCTGCAAATACTAGTTTTCAGGAAGCTCTTTTCAGATTATGAATTCGTGTTACAAGGCAAAATGTATAAACTGTGCTAATTCCAAGTCACTCAAGTATCCCTCGTTAACAAAGGGAGAAATAAAGAGTATGTTGGAAGTCTCAACATTTGTTACACAGGATAAACCAGTCACTGCATTTATTCAGTATCTGTATACAAGAAAACTCAAAATGCATTCATTCAGTGTTTCCTTTCTACAGGAAGACAACCAGGAGGTTTTATGAATTGTTTATTTTTTCAAACAGAATTTTATTTCTGTCAGCCAAAGCAGTCTGGCTTTCAATGCAGGAAATGGATATCTTACATTATATAATGTCAACTCTACTTCAAAATCTGTCGTGTTGCAACTGCTTTTAGTTGTGTAGAAGTAACTGCTTTAGGTTTGGATCAAAGGTAGATGGTTGTTCCCAATGGCATTGATTTTCTTGTTAATTTTGTTTGCAAATTTTAGCTTAATAGTGAAACAAAAATCTTAGGAAAATACCATTTAATTCTCTTACATGAATCAGTAGATCACCAACAGGTTTGATCTGCTATGTTTAACTTCTCTTTTTTAGAAAAGGAGACAATTACAGAATATCCTGGTTCTACATGCAATAAAATGGTCACATGAGGCCAACTGAGATCCTGAAAGTAAAGTGCCAAGAGAGGAAAGAGTTGGCACAAATGGAGCAAGCCTTAAAATTGGATCTGTTTTTCTCAGATGCATCCATAAATAACACGAGAGTATAACAACCACAAACTAGCTTTTTTAAGCCTAGTGATCTTAGGCTGAAGTCCTTACAGTTGAATGAAATTGTATTTATTAGTGAATTTCTTCTTAGATTAGGAGAATATAACTGAAGAATATCATGGCTGCGCTACAGATGTGCCATTTGTAATCACTGAAAATACACATGGGCAGTCTATTAGTCACTTACTGAAAGCTAAAATGTCTTTTCTTACTAACAAAATGTCTTTTCTAACAAACAAACAAACCCAACAAACCGATAGTTTAAATGGGCCAGAAGACTGTTGTTAAAAGGAGATAAGTCTTTAAATAAATAAATGAATAAATAAATTTTTCCTTAGTGTGACAGATTTTCCAAATTTCATATAGAGTACATCTTCCTGTTTGAAATGGTTGAAGAGAAATGTAGTTATTCTCTATTGAACAGGAGTCACTTTGATGGGTCTTCAGAACTGTGAAGAGAGCTGTTCCCTTATCTAGTGTGGCAAGGCTGTTCCTATCAAAGCTGGTTCCTGCACTGTTTTCCTCTTAAATTTGTGTCAGTGTTCTATGAGAAATGGTGTGTGAGTCTGGTACTTGATTAATTTATTTATCAATACCTCCAAAAAAGGGATTACTTATTTCTGTGAATGAAGTCTCTCCATGTTAAATCATCTTAATTCTGGTGGGTGCTGTAAAAGAGCTAGGGCAATCTGAATATTTTTTTTCTATTATATAGCCTGAAGGGCCAGAGGGCTGCTCTGAACTTTATCAGAAACTGAAAAGAAGGGTAATCAATGCTTTAAAAATTAAGAAAAAAGCAGGCCTCAATGTCTGTGTGTTCCCAAATTCTTTCATATATACTCTGAGAGATAACTTGTGTGGGAAAATCAACTGCCTATGAAGTTATAGTTAGATATTTTTGCTGGGGAATTTGTGAAACCTAAGAAGTGCTTGCTTGCACTGTTCTTGACTATTGCGGCTGTCATCCCTCTTAGTTCTCTTCCTCTGTATTGTTTGAGGCTCAAGGACCTGTAAACAAAATCTCACTACACAGGGATGAAGCTCTGGCCTCAGTTACAAAGAACCATTTCTGACCTGCAGGAATAACTGTGGTGTGATGCAAAAATATTACATGAGAAAGTTGAATTGTTGAAAGAGGAATGAGGACACATCTAGTTTACACTGCGCGGAATTTACAGCTGGGGACCCTGTAAGTCATCTAGATGGTTGCTTCTCTCTCAGGCAGTTGTTGAATGAGACCTCAAGCTATGGTGGCTGATGAAAATGGTATCTTTGTTCTGTGCATGTTTTATGGGGAAGAGCATCTTTGTGGAACAGTTGGTTTAAAAAAAAAAAAAAAAAGAAATACATGCAAACCAGAAAAGACCGCTGACTTTTTTAACTGTTCTAAGAGACGGTCTGACTCTTAAAGCTCTAATGAAGGCCTCAGCACGTCTGCCTCATAGACTCAGCTGGTCTAAAAAAAGCCCCAAAAACCTCTCCAAGTGGATACTGTAGTTCAGAGAATTGAAATAGGGGTGACTGGTATGCAATAGAAATCAACAGTGCACTTTTCTAAATCATAGAATCATAGAATGGCCTGGGTTGAAAAGGACCACAATGATCACCTCGTTTCAACCCCCTGCTATGTGCAGGGTCACCAGCCACCAAACCAGGCTGCCCAGAGCCACATCCAGCCTGGCCTTGAATGCCTCCAAGGATGGGGCATCCACAACCTCCTTGGGCAACCTGTTTCAGTGCATCACCACCCTTAGGAGGAAGTGTGAAAAACTTCCTCCTAATATGTAACCTAAACCTCCCCTGTCTTAGTTTAAAATCATTCCCCCTTGTCCTATCATTCCCCCATGTCACTATCAACCCATGTAAACAGTCGTTCCCCATCCTGTTTATACGCTCCCTTCAAGTACTGGAAGGCCACAATGAGGTCTCCCCTGACTCTTCTCTTCTCCAAGCTAAACAAGCTCAGTTCCCTCAACCTTTCTCCATAGAAGGGCCCCAGTCCTCTGATCATCTTAGTGATCCTCCTCTGGACCCACTCCCAGAGCTCCCTGTCCTTCCTGTACTGGGGGCCCCATGCCTGGACATAGTAATCCAGATGGGGCCTCACAAGAGCTGAGTAGAGGGACTTTTCATTTAAAAGCATGTAGTGACAGGATGAAGGGAATAGCTTTTAGGAGGAAGAGGGTAGATTTGGACTAGATATTAGAAAAGAACTCTTTACTGTGGGGGGTGGTGAGACATTGGAACAGAGTGCCCAGAGAGGCTGTGGATGCTCCTCCCTGAAGGCGTTCAAGACCAGGCTGGATGGGCTGTGAGCAACCTGGTGTAGCGAGAGATATCCCTGCCCATAGCAAGGGGATTGGAACTGGATAATCTTAAAGGCTCCTTCCAACTCAAACCATTCTATGATATTCTGGTGGTGCCCACTTGTTCTAATGAATGGAAAAGGATTCTAGAAAAATTGTATTAATTTAACAAGCAGAATTACCCCAATGATCACCATGTTACTAGTGATTCATCCCAAGGCGGAAGCTTGAATAGGGCTGATCTGTACATGTAAAATTGCTTTCAGATTCTTTGTTACTTCACTAAGTCAACAACTCCTCTTCTTCACTGGAGAGGAGGTGGCCTCCATAGAAGACTTTGATCACATCTTTCATACCTACATGTGTAATTTTTCATGCTAAAGGAACATGTAGTAGCAACTGTCAGCACTCAGTGTTGCTTACTATTATGCAAGCTGAAAACATCTGAGGGCTTTACAGTGCTGACAAATGCCAACATGCACCCTATAAAGTGGAACTGGACAGCTGAATGTTGCAGAAGTTATTTAATTAGTTAACTTGGAAGTGTGGGTAAAGATCTATCTTTGAAAAGAAAATATGAGGCCAAGTGCCCAGTCCTGAGATGGATTCATGTATTTGTGTAATTCTTAATGTTTTGAAATATGTGGAGTAATGTATATGAGGAGATAACTTAATCAAAGAGATGCTTATGTGTTCACAGCTCATAAATTTGGATGAAGTCTGAGAAAGTAAGTTTAGATTAATTTAATTCTGTGACGTTATTTTTAGTAATTGCTCTACTAAATTAAAACTTCATTACATGAACACAGGTAGAGCTCCAGCACTCCAAAGAAGATTGAAAATGACTGTTTAAAACTCACCCTACTCATTAATGCTTTATTTTCCTCTCTATTAACCTGACTGGAGTTGGAAGCTGGGAACCAGCAATATGTCTGTTCCAGCTGTGTTACCTTTTGGATAGTACTTGTTGTGTGACGTACAAAACATTTGAAACTTGCTGTTTGTTTGTGCAAACCAACAGTCACAAGCAACCAAGCTTTTACCCAGGTACAGAGCTTTCTTTTGGTCATCAAACCCGCCCTTCGTGTGGATGGTGTTCAACCTGGGCAACAGCGGCAATACATATTTTAAATGAGTAGTTTAACAAGCTCAGATTTAATAGGGAAGTGGTGCATGAATTTCTGCTTGTTAAATATGACTGCCTTAAGGGATTAAAAAAAAAAACACCAAAAAACAACATAAAATAGTTTAGAGTTGCATGATTAAAAATAAAAAGGTTTTGACTGGTCGAGATTCTATCTGAGCGGTTTGGCTTCACTGAGCAGCCTTTGCATTAACTTTTTGCCAAATGCATTACGTTTGCTTATGATAAAACACTGTTTTGGGGTCAAGTTTGAAGTGCTGGTCAGTAAGGTATGCACCTGAGCTTATAGCTTTTGTCATTTAAATACATACCATTGGCTTCCTTGATCACAAAAATCAGAATTAGTAATCAAAATACATTTTCTGATTTGAGATAAATATACTCCAGATGGTGGGTTTGTCATCTAGGACAATTAAGTGTGTTATGAGGGCTAGATATGTGTAAAAGAGGGAACTGGATATTTTTGAAAATAAAATAGTAATTGGAAGCGTTGCTCTTTTCTAAGCAAGGAGTTTGGTTTTACACTGGAGTTGGCACCTGCTCAGTATCACACTCTGCTTCCAATGAGCTTTGTGTAGCTCCGTTACTTTTCCTCTGTGCAGCCAAGAGTGAGTCTGTGTAGTTCCTAATATCTCACAGTGCACAGATGAACACTTTCAGCAGTGGGCACCTGTACTGTATGAGAAGAAATTTGTTGATCTCAAGCGTCGTTGTCTTAAACCTGCCAAACTTGCAAAAGAAAGCACCTTTTTTTTTTTTTTTTCCTTCAGTTTCTTTGCTTTAAGTGTAGTGGAGTTCATTCTCCTGTGTTTGGAGCAGTATTTAAATTTCTTTTTTTATTTCTACTTTTTAAAAGAAATGAACCATAAACAGCCAGCTCAATTGCTACATAAATTCCTTTTGTGCATGGCATGTCCTTGAACTGTATTTTCCTAGTTTCACAGCGTATGCAACAGGCAAAGGAGTTGGGGGGGGGAGGAAGGCAGTTCCAGTGACCAACTGAGAACATCTCATAAATGCTTTTTTTTTTTTTTTTTTTGCATACATTTTATATCTTGCAACCACGCAGATGCAAAATGCAGTATGTTTGCAGTTTAACTAATTTAAACTGCATTTGGAATTAGAATTGAAGGATGAGTATTAATATAAGTATCAATTTGTTTTTATCAGCATCAAGGCCTGCGAGGGAAAGACATGATTTTATTCTTCATAGACCCTGTGATAACTGTTCTAATACAGACATGATTAGGAAATCAGTAATGAAGGGTCAGATAGCTTGTCATGGTTTTGTTGACATAGCTTCCCTGGCAGACACATCTGGCCTGAAACTGGGGGTTTTTTGCTTTCTTAAATTTATTTTTTATTTTTTATTTTTTAATTCCTGCTGTGTGCCTCAAAACCAGGAACTTGCTTCCTTTCATGCTACAAAGTGCTTCTGCCATAGGTAAAGTAGGAGTGGGCTTCCAGAAGAGTAGGGACTGATTAGGCACAACTGCAACCCTAATCAGGAAAAGTGGGGAGGAAAGTCGCTGGGGACTTTCAAGGTGAGGCTGGCTCAGGCCCTGGGCAACCTGATCTAGCTGTGGTGTCCCTGCTCATTGCGGGGGAATCAGACTAGTTGGCCACTGAAGGTCCCTTCCAACTCTAAGGATTCTATGATTGTATGGTTCTAAATTATACTGTGAGCTGTTTTTTTGTGCCTTAAGCATTATAAGAAACTGCATTTCTTTGAATGTTCTTTGTGGAAGGAATGAAATAGTGTTTTGGAATGCTTCTACTGAGCAGTTTTCTTCCGCCAGAAATGTTTTTCAGCTACTAGCTCTTCTGTTTATTGCTGTAGTCCAACTCTCTGTATAGAGACCAGTCTCAGACTCAAGCAAGCAAACTCCAAATGCATGTAGCTGCTGTATTTCCAAGTGTAGCTGAAGTGAATGGTGTTCTAGCATGGCTTGGGTAGATCATGCAGCAGAGCTGAACAACGAACTACATCCAAGAATGGCAGTCTGGCAAGAAGAAAAACTGGGTGGGCAGGTTGCTGATGTTTGTAAAAGCTTTTTGTCCACAGCTACTGGAGTGCAGTATGCTTGAATACTCAAGTTTGAGGTAAACATGGCAAAACGTTAACAGCAGCAGATCAAGTTGTCCTGTACAAAATTGTGCTTAACTTGACCCTGCTGCATACTGAAGTATCCATTGCATTTTTCTGTATTAGTTGATTCTGTGTTTCGTGATTCTTGCTGAAAGCAGTTCATGTTATTAAGCTTTTTGTAAGTTCTCTGGAGCCCAAGGTTTCTTAAATATTTTTGTCAGTGTTCTTGCTTGATACAGCAAGTCCTGTAGCTTTTTGAGAGAGGGTTCTTTGTTTTGGGAATTTGGAGATTCTTTGCTTCCTCTGGAAGATACTAAATTAGAGTTTTCCTCTTCCCAGAATCCCCTCAGCTGTAGAAGAGGCTGCAATAATGTAAACCATGTAAATTCCATGAATCATTCTGGGTAAAGCATGGCTCTTAAATTTGAGTATCCATTCTGTGGTCTTTTCTACTAAGGTGTTCAGCTGTGCTATCTACTAAGTCTTAAGATAGTTATGGTTTTGCAAATTAGATAGTTGGTTAACTAGAAAATCAGCTGAGACTGATAATCTGTTTTTATGTAACCTGTCGACTTATCTGCAGGTGAAATGGCTGTTAGTAATTTCTAACCATAGATTTTTAGTGTTTAGCCTTTTCAGCTCCTCGTTGGTTTTCACAGGTGTGAGTCCTCCCAGTTTCTCATTTGCAGCGTCAGCTTTACCAAGCTATGTGAACTACATTCTAAAATAATAACCCCATTCATATGCACAAACAAGGTGGTCTTGTGCTCCCTCTTTGATTCCTAAACCAAGTTTACCTAAGGACACATTGCAGCTTAGTGGAAGCCCTTATTAATATACTGAATTGTTCTTGTAGTGGGGAAACTTAGTGTTAAGGAAATAATAATGTATTTTTTTAATAAAAATAACCTGTTTGAAGCCAGAGAGAAATGCACAAATACCCTCATGCTGTCCTTAAGTTCATTGCAACAACCGAGGGATATCTTCTATGACAGTATTTTTTGTTTTAAGATGATAAATTGATGTACCTTGGATTGGAATCCAAGGGGTAGAAATTGCTTTAGTGTTACCTTAAACGTGTGCGGTTTAGATGCCACTCCTCTGCTCCTCACCTTGGGAATGCCAAATTAATTCCATCTTGGAGAGTGTTCAGACCACTGAAGCTGCACACTTGACCCAGCTTGTGAAATGAATCACAGGGTCAAGTATGGGTAAAAGAATATTTCTGTGATCACTCCTTGCCAACAGACAAACAAATCTAGGAGGGAAAAACCCAACCTGTTATAACTAGTGGCTACACTAAACCATTTGGGATGTTTGTTTCAAATTCAAAACTGTCTGTAGTAGCTGTCACGATAAGTGCAGAGAAGTTGGGGGTCTTTCTTTACAATCCTTGTGTAAAGATTGAGACACAACTGAAAACTTGAGGGTTATGGACTTGCAGATAGTGGAAAATGTTTTATTGTGTGTACTGATTCTATACTCCTAATAAAACACATGGTTATTCTCTGGGAAGTGAAAAACTGGGAGAGCTAATCTGTAAAATGTAATGTTACTGTATGCTTCTGTCTTTAAGGGCCAAATTATATGTGTTCCACCACCCTGGAGGTTTTCAAGGCCAGGCTGGATGGGGCTCTGAATACCCTGGTGTAGTGGGAGGTGTCCTTGTCTATAACAAGGGATGGAACTAGATGGTCTTAAAGCTCCCTTCCAACCTAAACCATTCTATGATATTCCATTAGTCCTATGGTTTCTCTTGGCAAATCTGATTATTGGCAAAACTGATCATTTCTTCCTTCTCTGCAGGGGAGGGCTGGCTGAGAGATTATGTCGACTGCAGAACAGAGAAAGATCTACTATTAGCTTTTGGAGACATCAGTGCATTTCAGATGCTAAAATCCCATCAGGTAAGAAGCAGTATACACATGTAAAAGTACATATATGTATGTGAAATATAAATATGTATATGTAAGTATGTATATGAAAGTACATATATGTATATGTGCATGGGGCCTCTGTAGGTGTACTACTGAAGTTTATAATTTGATGTTGCCTGAATTGGGCTTAGTGTTTTCTTGATGCTTTTGAGTTTGCAATATCCCCGTTATGAAGACATTTAAATGTGAAGGGTAAAAATCTTCTTTTAAGTATCTTCCATCTACTAGATTCTTTAGAACTCTTTGCTTTCCAACACTTGGGAAAATTGTGTTTCTAGCAGTTGTTAAGACAAGTCAAGGTTTATTTTATGGACGTGCATTTTTTTTTGTTGTTCTTATAATTGTAGAATCATAGAATCACAAGGTTGGAAACAACCTTCAAGATCATCTAGTCCATCCATCCTCACATAATGTCTTTATATCCACTTCTTCCTCTTAACAGTTTTTTTTTTTTTTTTTTTGAGGACACCCATGTTCATGGGTAATTTCTGAAACTGTGGATGACAGCAAACGTAGACAAATGAACACAACTGTGAAATGAGTGTGAAACATAACTATAGGGATGCTCTTCCCAAAAAGAAGGGGTAGGAGTTCAACTAATTAGTTCTAAGTGACCGATAGCACCATCTTTCAGTAATATTTGATAGGAGATAATAGATTCATAGTCTAAGAGGCTTTTTTGTCAGTTTGTATGTGACTGTAGGATACAAAATGTCAAGCCTTTATTCTTTATTAAGCCCACTAATTGTTTCTGAGCACATATTCCATTTGTTTTTCAGAAAGTCCTCTGGTCTTAATTTGAAAACATGCGGATAAGGGAATCTATCATTTGCCTTGAGAGTTGTCCTTAATTCCACTCAAAGTTTTTGTTTTTTGTTTCTCAAATCTGGGTTTGTCTGGCTTCAGTTCCCATCTTTTGTTTTTCATAAAGCAGTTCTCCATTGGATTCATGAGCTCCTTAGTATGTGGCATTATCCCTCTCTGACGCTTGCATAGCAAAATCATGCTGCTTCACAAATTTCATAAACTAAACAGAATAAGCTCTTTAAGGAGCTCTAGAGTTTTTTTTCCTTCAATCTTCATGGCTCTTTACTACACATTCTCAAACTTTTCACAGGGTCTTAGAAATGAGGGCAGCTACTCCATATGTATCCTTTCAGTGTTAGTCGTGTCAAAACAGAAGCTCAGCTTCTGTTCACTTCTAGGCCTCCTGTGTGTTCAGGGCACTTAAGTAAGGACGTGGGTCTGGTTGTTTTTGATCACAGGATGATTGTCTGATGTGATTCCATAACTTCTGCAGCTGTTGATTTCTGAGATCAAGTCTCCATTCTCCAGTTACCATTCACTTCTTTTATCTACACAAAGGAAAGTCATTGATGAAACAATTTTAATAGTGTTTACTCTCAAATCCTGCTGGAAGTGCTGTTGTTTAATTATGGGTTTCCACTGATGAAAAGCTCAAACTGTAACTTATAAAATTAGTTGTCTGAAATATGTTTTGTATTCCACAAAGCGGCATCAGAGAACAAGAAGTGTCATTAGTCAACTCTCTTCAGAATTGCTATCTATGTTGAATATGATACAGGAATGCTCACTGAAGACTGATCAAGCCTTTTGCAAGTTGTTCATCCTCCACCTGAGTTACTAATGGGTAGGAAGTTCCTTCCCTGTCCTTACAGTGGTATGAGAATGTCTCCTTGCTTTTTTTCTGAAATGAGGAACAGAAACTGATACTGAATGGCTCTGTCATCTTAGCAGTTCTTATTGCTGTTCTCTGTGCTAACGGGAGTGCAAAATGACTAATATTCTTTTTCTCTTAACATTGCATGTGTCATTACAAGAACTTGTTTGGCTACTCACCAGTCTGCTAGGCTTTAATTATTAGGCTGAAATATTCACAGAATCACAGAATTGTAGAGGATGAAAGGGACCTCTGCACGTCATCAATCCCAACTTGTCAACCAAAACATCTTTCTCGGCTAGATTTTTTTCTTTCAGAAAATGAGTCAGAATTAATTAGAATTTTATGAGGAAAAAGGCTATGGAAAAATATGTTGCTCTACTGTAAAGTAAAAAAAAAAATTTAAATTCTGGAGAGTTTATCTTTGGGATGATTTCATTTTGGGAGAATGTCTCATAAGGCATTTCTGGGATATGCCTTTTGCCATCGTGGTGAAAAAACATAAGAACTTGGGCAAGTTAGAAATCTCTAGGACAAATTACTGCTTCATTTACTCTGCAAGCATTTGCCAGAACTTACAACTGAATTTCTTTAAGGTGCTGAACGTGCCATAATGTAGGAATTTCATTTCCAATTACCAATATTTCCAATTACCAATCCTTATTCCAAAACACGAAGATAATAAAATTCACAATAAAATAGCTGTGATAATATTTGGGGATATTTTTTCCATCTAGACAAAAATTAGCTTTTCATAGTTTTGTTCTTAGAATAGTCGAACAGTTTGATGTCATCAGAATAAAACTGATGTTTGCTTTGGCAACTGTCAGTCTGAATGGTTGAAATTTTAGTAGTGCAACTAGATGACCTTACGATTGCTTCTAGTCTGAAAGTGTGAAATAACCGGTAAAGCAAAAGCATACTACTGTCATCTTTTAGGTTCATACTAGAGATCTCTTACTAATCTGAGTTTCTTCTGAGATTCATCTCCCTCTCTTTTGCATAGTTACATATTTCTAACCCAGGCTGTTTCCAGGATTGTTTCTGATTCCAGCAACAGAAGTAGAGGGAAAAAAACTTATCAAATGACAAACTGAACTGATTTACCAAAGGAATCTGAAGATTAATGTGGAGGATTGAAGTAATGTAAGAGCCATCAAGTCATTCTGGGTATTCCACAGACACATAGAACAGAAGTTAATGATTAAGGCAAGGAGGAGCAATTACAAATGAGATAAGTTTGAAGTCATCCTTCCACTTATGTCATCAGGAAAACTGTTTTTGGAAGTATGGGCCATTCTTCTCCCCTTTTTAAAGCATTTCATGTTATAGAATGTTTTGCTTTTGTTTTGCTGTTACTTGGTTTTCTATTTTATTGATGTCCATATTACCTCCAAAAAAATCTTTTGGCTGGCTTTAATTTTTTAAAATTCTTTTGTTTGTTCCTGTGACCTGTTTTGATAAGTATCCAATGTGGTTTGACTGCCTTTTGGCTACTGGGATGAGGTAGCACCTCCAAAAAGAGTGCCTCTTTGCAGCATGCATTTCTGTATTTTCTGAAGCGCGTGGGGGGAACTGTCCCACTTATGTCAGAATCACTCTGCAGGACAGAAGAATTTGTGTTTTTCCCAGTTAGACAATTTTGGAGTGTTATGCTTGGCAGCCTCTCCCTGCATTGGGTTGCTCAAGTGATGATAATTTTCTGAAACTGCAGGCAAACATGGAAACAAAGGTATCATACAGCAGAGGTGTGTATTGTGGGGGAAAGTGTTTACTACTAATTGTGTTCTTCCTGATGGATAATTCCATTTCTGTAATCAACCTAATGCCGTCACTGAAAGGAGAGAGAGCAGAAGCCTGCCTGCACTGCATGGCATTAGTTGGATGCTTATGTGGTTTAAAACTAACAGATTGGCATCAGGCTCTTCTCCACAGATCCAGAATTAGTTGTTCTTCACAAGATGCAAAAGGGAGGCTGAAAGGTGTGCAGTCGCTGTAAGAGTAAGTCTCTCATCAGTTGAGCTGATGGTTGGAGAGTACTGAGTACAAAGGCTTTTAGACCATTTGCAAGCTTTTTTCCCCGCCTCCCCCCGGCAGTGTTCTGTGCTGCAACTTCCCTGTGAAATTTCCTGTTTGGGCAAAGAGATTTGGACAGTTGAGGGAGGAAAATAAAACCAACCCTTTTTCCTGTCAACATCTGCTGCTTATATGGGGATTGCATGATGCAGAAGAAAAAGTAGTGCTCTTCTGAGTTTTATTTGGAAGACTCTCCTGTCCGTAGCAGATACAAATGAGACATAAAGCAAACTCATGCAGATTCATTTCAAAAGTAACTTCTAAAAACTAATTTTCTCTGCGTTTTTTTTTCTTGCAGTTGCTGTCGAAGCGCTTTTTTTATTTAAAATACTGGCATGAATTATTCTTAAAGTTTGTAACCTGGTGAGATAACTGGTATTTGTTGGTCTGAGATGAAGATTTAGGATGAGCCAGTGTGATTGGGTTACAATTGAGTGCATTAATTAAACTAAATTGATACCAAGCCTAAACTGTGGGCATTTTCTAAACTGTACCTTCCTCTCTGCTCCTCCTTATGATGGGAAGTGATCTGGTGACTGAAGCAAGTGTAACATGTGAGGAGGAGAGTGAAGCCTTAAAGCTGAGGACAGGCCTTGGGCATAGTAGTGCATTTTTTTCAGGGAGGCTGAAAGGCTTACAGAAGAGAGTATGAAGAGTCACTCTCCCACCTTCCAGTTTGGGTGACTAGTTACAGTGTGGGAGAATAAAAGACTTTAGCAGCTTGAATGTGATGAGGCTTGCACAAAAATTTGTCTGTGGACAAAGAAAACAAGGATAGTCCTTAATACAGTTTCCTGTAAGCAAATTTAGACCATGCAGAATTCTTCTAAAAATACAAAAGCCTGAGCTTTCCTAGTTATTACTAATTCTTTGTTCTTGCTAATTTAATTAGTCTTGAGTTAATATAAATTAAAGAAATGGCAAGTAGCCAAATTTGGTGTTTTTTTGTTTTTTTGCCTGAACATGTCACAGCACTGGGAGGGAAAAATCGAGTATAAACTTGTCTTTTTCAAACAAGAATTCTCTGTATTATTTGTGTTTTCTTATGAGAAACAATAATGGCATGCACAATCACTCTAGCTTATATATGTGCTTATAAAGAGTGTATAATGTGTAAAGCAGGGCCAAATTCAGCAGCCTCTTTTAAATATAGAGGTGGGAAGAATCCATCATGTATGCATGCATGGTATAGTTTTGAGAAACATCTTTCAGAATGGCTTCAGAAGCTACCAGCCCAGGAAGAATAACGTGTATGGTTCAGAATGGCAACCAGATGGTTTTGTACGGGCTGTGAAAATGTTGGAATCTTAGTGCTGTTTCTTGGCTTTTAAACGTTGGCTTTTGGATTGCAAGGGTCTGCTTGGTATATGCTGGATTGCTGACTTTGTTATGCCTACACCTGCAGTCTTTTGCATGAGGCGGAACAAAGAGCAACAATGGGTGCCAAGCAAAAGAATGTTTCTTTTCATTTGGTGCCTGTAATTTGACATTTTATACTTACAGGAATGAAAGTAGAACTTTGGTCTGAACCAGAAAATGTAGGCTTGGCTATTTTTCCACTGCAAATAATAAGTGCTGTCCCAAGAGGGTGTCTAATATCTCAGAATCGTGGAATGGCTTGCGTTGGATCATTTGCATTGAATCATCACCTTAAAAATCATTTAGTTCCAACCCCCTGCTTTGGGCAGGATTGTTACTCACTAGATCAGGCTTCATCCAACCTGGCCTTGAACACTCTCAGGGATGGGAGGGGAGGTTTCTCTTTAGCAGGGTCCCTCTAAAGGTAGAATGATTCTATGATGTGGCTAGTACTGTTGTTCCATGCTAGACAGTCAGAAGTTAGACGTTCTTAGGATCAAATAATACCTTTGAAAACAAAAAATAACTGAGGGGCTACTGTGGATTTGATGCTAGCTGACTTTATTAAATAAGGCATTTAGGAGTTTTCTTTGTTTACTTTATACTTCCATAATGTAGATCTGATCTGATCAAGCCATCACAACTGAATGCAGAAATTAACTTTCATTATGATATGAAGGACTGTTCTCAACATGAATTGCACAAGATTGGTTTTTTTTTAACTTAGAAATTTATAGAAATATTCAGCTAGGATTAATAGAACATTGACCTGATTGTAATGCCTATAGTTCTTGTAGTTCATACTTCTAAAGAACTTGCCATATAACTAGAAGTGTAACTTAACTTTTTGGACACAATTTTTAGAAATATCAGTTATGTTCAGTGCAACTCTGCTTCTAAACTGCAGTTCGTATATATAATTTGTGATTGATAACTGAGTGAAAGTAACAGTTTTTTCTTAAAATTGTCTGTCCTTCAGATATCTTAATGCTATCATTAATATCAAGTACATCGTGACAATTTAGCTGGTAAGAAAAAATATAGATTGTCCTGTCTGCCTTTGCACAAAATATTTTTTAGCACATTTTCAATGATTAACATGGCTTAAGGCATCGTTATCCTTCTCTCAGTTCCTTGGATTTTCTTATGAGTTTGTCTCATTTTTTTTGTTGTATTCTTTGGTGCTTTCTGTTTTTAGAGGAGGAGAGGGGGGAAGGGAGGTGTGTGAAGGGGAAACTCTCTACTTGTAGGAGTGTTTTATTTGATTTTGAAGGAAGGTACTGTCGTACTCTTCCATTTGCCTCTTGTCCTGCTTACTTGGTTTTTCTTTCATTCATGTGACTTGCACTGCAAGACTTGTGGCTGAGGAATTTCCAAAGCATTCCTTTCTCTTTCCTGTTGAGGTTAGGTATGACAGTCCACGTGTGTTCTTACTGGTAGATGTGCATGCTCTTTATTACTAGAGACTTTTTATTTTACTATTGCAGTAATAATGCTTTCCACTGTGCTATTCTTTATGCTCACATAAGAGTGATTTTTTTATCAGCATGCTCGAAGGAGCAGAGTTGTACACTACCTAATATTTTAGTAAACAACAGGCCTTAAGGTCTACAAACAGGTGCCAGTAGTTAGTAGAGATTCTTCAAGCTTATATTTCATTGTTTTCATCACTGGTTCTTACTTTGACCTTTGTGAAAAATTATTTCTACCTTGTGTTATCATTGTATTCAGACTGAAGATGGTTGCATCACATCCTTCTATCCTGTGAGTGAGACACATTCCCTGGACACTGCAAAATTTTTAAATTCTCACGAAAGAATGAAAAAATCCAGAAATTCAGTAGTAAATGCTGCCTGGTTTTGGTTTTCACAGATTTTCTTGAACTTGCCTGGTGCTGCTTTTTATTTTTTTTCCTTCCCTTTATTATTATTGTTGTTGTTGCTTCTGTGGAGACAAGTCGTCTTCTCCTTGTCTTCTAGAGGGGGAGGGTTTCTGTAACAGGCAGTGAAAGCAACACAAAGTTCCATCACTTCTGAGGAATGCCTGGTGCTGGAAGCTCTATCTTCTTCCTTTCTCTCTGAACCATGACAAGCTTGAGCTAACATGCACAGAGGCATGTTGGGTGTCCCAGCTAGCACATTCCAATCATGCAGAACACAGTAAATGAACTCCACCCCTGCTTTCTCTTCAGAACCTGAGAAGTACTATACATTCCAGTTTGTGCTCCCCATGCATTTATCTTCATTCTGTTAATCTTGTATGGACCACTACCGGGGTTCTGTCACCTTACTATGAAGAGAACCTGTTTCTTAGGAGGGCTTTCCATTCAGGGCTGTAGGAGCTATTTTTGAGCATTTGAACCGTAACATTTTAGCAAAATTCATGTGAGCAATATGAAGCCACATGTAGTCCTGTTGATGTCAATATCTGATGTATTTTTCCACATCAGTCCCATGGACCCTGTGCTTGCAGTCTCTCCAGTGTCTCATCAGTGTGTAGTAAAAGCAACAAAATATGCAGTCCCCAAGAGGTCATAACTTCTTTTTATCTCATTGATAGTTCCAGAATTATTAAAGCAAACTTCAGAGTTGTATTTTGGGCACTGAAGACAGAATGTCTGAATGTAATTTTATTTTACTTCTATTTATTATGACTGTACTCCTCAGTTTTTTTCCTTCTCTCAAGAATTCTCTTTGGTTGTTAAGAGTGAAAACAGACCAGCTTTCTTCTTAATGTCCCTAGAAGCTGCCTTTGGCATGGCCAGTGCATCCTTCGTGTTCATTCAGTGCTGGAGTGGCTCTGTGGCTTAAATATATGCATCTGTAATGCTATTTTGTTAAGCCTGAAAATTGTTGTGGACCTTCACTCAGACTGTGGAGTCATGCTCAAATTTTTAAAATGTTTGACATCTCAAGGTCCGTGATCTCCAAAGGAACAGAGAATCTTTTATTTTTAATTCTTCTGGAATTCAGGGTAATGTGGAACATCTGCCACGTTGTTGTATTAAAACATGTTTTGTTCTCATGGTATATATATACTGAAGGGCAGTATCACCCTGTGTACTGAAATAAAAAACAAATGAAAGGAGCTTAGCAGGGTTTGTTCAACTCCCAGATGTCTGAAATAGCATCACAGATGAACTGAGCTACCTCATGTCCAGGTTTCGCATTGGTGTGAGAGACCAATGTCCCAGAGGTCGTCTGAAATTAAATAATTACCTAGACATGAGAGCAAATTTGCTAAATGGACAAACCCAAAATTCACCTAGCTTAGAATCCTCTTTCTGGCAGTGGCAAGGGCTTGCCAAATGCCTAGGAAAAATAATACTTCACAATATCTCTCCCAAAGTATTATCTTAACTTGCACAGATCTCTGACTCGAGGTCTTCCTGATCCAGAGATAACTATGTTCTTTGTTGTCCTGAATAGCTTTTTTCCTTCTACCAAGAAGCTGCTATTGGTTGCTTTTGTGAACCTGCGATCAAAAAAGCTCCATATTACAAGCGCATATGAGGGCCGCTCTGAAAGCAGTGCTTCCTATTTTATCATGTTGTCCCATGACATCAGAGGCAGATGATGGTGGTATGGCAGTAAAGGTTGAACCTTCCCACCAACGTTTTGTAACGTTTTGTGAGAGATGACAGAACAGGGGCAGCCTGACACAATGGTGTCTGACATAGGAATGTGTATGGAGCAAAGGTGTGGAATTGAATTCTTCCATGCTGAAAAAATGGCATCTATCATTAATGCTTGCTGAATGTTTATGATGACCAAGCAGTGGATGTCGCCACAGTTGGGGTGGAAGGTGTTTCATTTCAGCAGTGGTGACAGTGGAGTGAAAAACAAGACACGTTCCAGGTGGCCATGCAGATTTTTGAGTGCAGCATGCAGGTTCTTGTTCATTGCTGGTGGAAGTGCATAGTTAATGGTAGTGACTGTGTTAAAAAATAGTGTTTTGTAGCTGAGAACTTGCTGTACAACTTGGTGTTGTAGTTTGAATGGGAATAAATAAGAGACATTACTTTCAGAGCAATCTCGTGACAAGCCAGTTTTTTCTTCTTTTTCCAGGAGGGATTCCCAGGGCTCTTGTGGCTGAGGAGTTTACAAAGATGCCCAAGTTGACAGATTTATTCAATTATTACTGTTTCTAAAAAGATATTTCCTTGTGATTTCTCAGATTTAGCTAACAGTAACAAAGAGCTGTTGATGTTCTGTTTGCCTGGTTCTGGATGCTTTCCTCGTCTGTCTCTGAGGTCTCTGAAGTTCATTCCACCTATGTGTTCTGAGGGGGCCATGCTGCATCTCCTTATGCTAGGGATACTGACTGGCTTCTTGTCAGAGCCATATCTTGCCTGCAAGGTGAGAGAAGCCCTTGTCAATAATTGAGAGGCTTCTCCAGAGCTACTTCCGTGCTTAAAAGGCTTGTTCTTCCCACCAGTCAGCATGTTGAGCTTGTTTCACTAGGTCTGCACATTTGTGAGATCTGGAGGAATTCATCTGTTTCATCGCAGTTCACCTAGCGATGGTTTCCATCCAATGATTGACACTTATCATGGTGAAGCATTCTGCGTAGGGCTGATGTGATGTTTCAGGTGAAAGCTGACACAGCTTATCATTGGTACTTGATTTTTATTTTTTTTTTCTTGTTGGTCACAGGAGGACTTGGGTGCCTTTTGGATTTGCTAGCATGTTGCATCTCTGTGTAGGTTTCTGGTCTTGATGCAGATTGTTAGCATTGAGGTAGTGTTATGAGTTCTGATGGCTGATTTGCTCTCCTTTTAAATGGTGCCATTTAGAGGAAGCAAGTTGTACAACCTAAATGCACCTTCAAAGTCCATACTCAAACCAGTTATGTCAGTGCTTTTCTCTCTCTTCATGACATCTCATACTATATGTATCAGGGACTGACTTTACACTTTGTGCCCCTGGAGTGAATAAAGTCTCTTTATAATCATGGGTCCAGATGCTTCAAATGGCCCTTAAGTCTGTATAAGTGAATGTCTTCCAACTTCTGCTAACTGCATGAAGTCTGCTACAAGGTGCTGTTGGAAAGGCATCTTGCACCAAAGGTGGATTATGTTAAGCAGTCCTCGAATGGCTGCTTGAATGAAGGATTTTTTAAACGCATCTGGACAGGTGTGTACTCACTGTTTGTGAATGTGCACAGTGACTTTTCTTTTAATGGGAGAAGAAAGGTTACCTTCATGTGAATAAACTGAAGTTTTTGAAATGAGCATTCCATAGGTACTTGTAGTTATTATTCCTTCTCCGAGTCCCAGAGGAGCTTCTCAAGGACAGTCCAACGTGGACATTATAGGGGATGAAAAGTAATTGGATACTATTTGCAAATATGCAGCCTCAAGGTTTAGTCAAACTCAATTAATCCAGCCTAGTTAGTCTGTCATTGCAAAGAGCATTTAACAATTGTCCGCCTGTCCCTTCGTGCCCTCCCCTTTATGTTGTTCATCTCTTCTTTCCCTAGTATCCACTCTTATGCTTCAGTGACTTTACTGTTAGCAAGATTAGCTCACTAATTTTTGGAAAAAAGTAACAGTGAAGAAGGAAATCCGTGTGCTCTAGACAGCAGAATAAGGCATGAAGAAATATGCAGTGTAGGAATAGGCAGGGCTGCACCACAGTTACTGCTCAAAAGTTTTTAATGTTGGATATTGCCATGAAAATTGTGCATCTGAAGGTTTCAATTTCTCAGTCTATAATTGTTTTGTGAGTGAAATGAGGTGAGTTTATCAAGTGAGAACTTATGTGAATTATCCACGGATGAAAGAGGACACTGCAAAACCTTAAGGTAAGGTTTTCACACAAGTGAACAATCAAGTAAACTCCTCTAGAAGCTGTAGAAATTGCAGTGATCCAGCCCATCTCCTCACCCACAAATTCTCCTTTCAGTTTGCAGCCGCACGTTTGATTTATTTTTGATTGGCATAACAAAGCAGGAGCCAAATGAGTTGAAAATAAAGCTACATTCTGAACTTTGATGTTTCATCACGTGCCAGGAATTCAAAAAGCTTTGCTATGTTGTTTGAGAAAGCATTCTATCATCAGCAGTAATAATAATTTGAGCAATTAAATTAAGCTATCTCCATGCATCTAAATAAACAAATAGATTGTGGTTCTGTAGAGTGTGCACGTGTGCCAAGTTTGAGACGTGGGTTGTTGTTGAAGTTGTGTTGTTTTTAACGCAGAGGCATTCTGCTTCATTTAGTATCAGCTTCTAGAGTTTGAGCCAAGTTTGGCTTGCAAGAGATGCTGGTGTCTTTGTGGAGCATTTTCTCCAAGATCCTTTAAGGGGTTTTCATATAGATGAAGTTTTTGATATGCCTAGCATTCTTAACTGTTTTCTAGTCTGGGATATTTTAAAGGGAAGTATTAAGTTGTCATTCTGTTCTACAGTGATTTCTTTAAGCTGGTTTATCAACTGATTAACGTTACACATACATCACTGACCAGTAAGAATTTTCAAAAAATTTTGCACGTGAGAAATGCATTGTTCAGAAGTGATGAAAAGTTCTAGGATGTTTATATATATATATAATATATATTTGGGACTGCTGGTGTGCTTCGTCATTGACATTGATTTTTTTTGTCACTTGTTTTTTAAAGTGGGTGAAAATTTGTATTCTGGAGTATGAGTAGAGGTAAATGTTCACTACTTTGCTTACTTGGGAGGCTGAGATTTTTGTGGTTGGTACAATTTGTTTATGACGACTTGGGGTTGACAGAGGACTACAATTGGAGCTAGTCAGGCAAAGTGTAATTCAAGTGTGAATATTCGAAATCCTTGCCTTTAGGGATAGAAAACTAGTCCAAGCTCACAATGAGCAGAAGTACGCTCTTAAGCAGACTTTAGTCAGCAGAGTCTTTGGAGGGACAGTGCATTTGTTACAGCTTTCCCTTAGAAGGTGACAGTGGTGAGGATTGATAGTGGTGGCATCCATCTCTCTTCACCAGTCGAGCTCAAAGTACTTGACGAAAAGGATCTGGCAAAAAGCATTGGTTCTCTTACTCCTGCTCTGCAGCTCTGGAGAAGGAGGTCAAGCTGTAACGATTTGGACAGAAATGGCTGACATATATTGCATGGGGGAATTCCTGAAGGAACCTTTTATCCTGCTGGAAAATACCAGTCCATGAGAAACAATGCTTTGCAGAAACATGTTGCGTGTGATGAAAAATTGGTTTACAGAAAAGTGGTTTTGAGAAAACTTTGGTTTTATATTTCAAAATGATTTTATTTCAGTTCTAGCATAAAATGTAATAAAGACATGGAAATATGAAATGGGCAAAATATATAATATATTTTATAGAATTGAACATATTAAATAAATCTGAAAAGATTTAGAACCCAGTTTCTTTGGTTTGGGGTTTCCTAAAGGGTTGGGTCATTAGTTTGTTCTGAAGTTGCTCATAAACTTAAATATTTTGACTTATTTTCCAAAGGAAAGACATTTACAATTGTGAAATGGGCTTTAAAATAAGCAAATAACTAGTACAGCTCTGCTAAGTTCCAGTACCACGTTCACAGTTCCGCCTCTGCTTCTGCTTTGCTGTGGGAAGATAATTTATATCAGCTGTTTTTCTTGGGATACTGTGTTGTTTTTTTTTAAATGCAAATTGTGAATCAAAATCAGTAGAATTGGGATACTGCTGCTCCTGTTCTATAGCACCATGATTTTCCCCACTATTGATAGCAGTGTTTAGCAGGTGGATAACAACACCAGTGATCAGAGTGCAAACTGAAGTGGAGTTAGGTGAGAAAGAGAATAAATCTTACATGAAAGGAACAGACCCAGGTCTGTCAGAGTAGATCTGTACAGACTGCAAAGGGAGCTAGAAGTAATTTTTTAAATAGACAGAAGTGCATAGAATCAAACTGTAGGAATGCTGGTATATGTTAATGTTGCTTCTCTCCTGTTTGAGGACTGATAAAGTGGATAAGTTTTGCAATAGCTGCTTTTAGTCTATATATCTTAGTCTGTGTTTTTTTCACATTGTCTCTGAATGTGAAACACTGCTTTTAGGTTCTTTGTACTTAATGGGTGCTGTCTTAGATTGGAGGGCAAACACCTGCTCACCTTTAAAATGGTGTAATTGCTTAAAACTTCATTTGGGTGTATTATGCTCGTGTGGCTTTTCTGCAGATCAGTAAAGAAAGGAGAGAGCAGAACATACATCTTCATTGTGCCAGAATTTTTCTCCTTATCCAAACATTGCATTCTTTTAAATTTGCAGATAAATCTGGTGTTTTAATTGTGAAGATCTTAGAAATGTTTGAGGAGTGTATGATACAAGTTGCCATCTGCCAGCAGCTGGAAGAGTCTCCTGCTATCATTTCATCCGAAGACCTTGTCATCAGTACAAGAGAACCGATAATCAAAGTCCTTTTTGCAAGAGAGACAGCAGCTCACCTGAAGAGTAGGCCACAGGATGTCATCCACATCTATCCCCCATGGTAAGTAGAGAGAGAACTGGTCAAGCTTGCTGTAGTGCTGCAGAATAAGGGTGCTGCAGGTACTGTGCTTGTCATATTTCTGTAGAAAAGAGCTTGGAGGGTGCGGAACAGAGCAGTCTTGTGGTTGCTCATCTGTCTCTGCCAGGCTGAGAGACTTTGGCAGATACCTTAAAGATAGCTGAGATAACAACTAAATGTAATGCCTCTGGTCTTGCTTGGGGCTTCAGTTTGACTTTCACTTAATATTTTTGTGTTTTGAGTGATAGAAAGGCAGGAGCAATGTCTTATCAATGATAAGGCCAATAGAGTACATACTTTCTCATTGCAAAGTAGTTCAGGAATGCTCATCTGTTGATGTTAGTGCGGGTATAATGTTTCAGTGGACAAGTCTGTGTTAACTGTGTAGCGCCCAGCAAAGACAGTGCCAGCTCAAAATGGGGAAAAAATAAATGAGAGATTAACGCTGTTTTCTTATGAAATCAGTAAACAAGCCTTGATGGTTTCACACTGCTGCTGCTGTCAATGCCGTCAGTTCTCCAAATCTCTCTTCAGAGCAACTAGTTAACCTCTTTTTTTTTTTTTTTTTTTTTTTTTTTTCAGAACTCTTTAAAATGTTTGGTCTAGCTTTGTGTCTTTCCTACATTGGGTTAGTTTCCTGGTTTTAAGGGGTAGCACAGGGTGGTGAGATTTGTAGTAAAGTAATTAGTTGTTAGCACCTGTAGGTGGGAAGGTCTGAGTGTTTAATGAAAAAAAACATCAATAAAACTGGTACAAGGGGATATTACTTCTCTCTCTTTCTCACACAAATTACTAAATAGGAGATACTTTTCTTCTAATGGATCAGCATTCATTATCTGAAGGTTTTTTGTTTTTTTCTCCAAAATACTTTTTCCTATTTTGCAAAGGCCCGTATTTATTATTATTATTTTTTTAAGATCTTAAAGCTATCTTAAGATAGCTACAAATCTTTTCTGGATTCCCTAACTTGTAATTTCTCACTTGTTGAAAGAGATCTAGAAATTAAAGGAATATATATAATGTGGAATTCATTGCGGCTACAGATGCAAGTGCTGATAGGTGAGATGTAAATAGGTCAGTAGCCAGAGGAATACAGCTGAATAGAAATAAAATCCTGCTCTGATGTGTCACTGGTTTGTTTTGTTTTGTTTTGTTTTGTTTTGTTTTTTCCCTTCCAGTCCTCAAGATGCAATTGTTTGGTCTCATTTCCCTTTTCTTTGGTGCTTCATTACATACTTTAAACTTGTTTTTGTTTCCTCATACTTTATGTCTCTCCCCTACTGATTTCTACCTTAGTTACATTTTTCTCTTCAGGTTGTTTCTATACCACAAGACACTGCCACAAAGCTGTATCTTTTTATGGAGATCTTGAACCTAAGAAAGATTTCAGTAACAGCAAAGCTATTTTAGCAAGGATGTGACTGAAGTTGTTTTTTCTTTTACTGAACAGTTGCTATTGGTAAATGTGCCATGTGTAAGTCTTGGGTTACTCTAGGTTATTCCTTGTGTGCTTGGGGAAGATGCAACTCTGCACTGATAAAATCCTTTACAGACAACAAGCATCTATTACGGTGCAGTACAAGTGCAGTACTCTCATCTGTTTGAAAAATGTTCTCAGGTGGACATAACAGCTCATTCCTGTATATATGCAAAGAGTATAAAGTGAGATTTCATGGGAAAACTTCATTGTTATACCGCTTCTTGGAGTGTTTTTCTGTTTGTTTGTTGGTTTTCTTAGTAGGATGTGCTTTTAACGTAAGCCAAGGCTTATTTCGTAAAAGCAGCAAGTTTTGGCTGAGTCTCCAGAGTTGCTTTCCGGGCTCTGAAGGCACTTTTTTACTAATCAGATAGGAACAAAATTTCATGGTATCTCATCTTTAGTCCTATTTTCTATTGTTTAGGCATTATCTGAATGTCAGTTGTCTCTATTCACTCAAAGAGAAGTGAAAATAACTTGGGCTGGATGACATTAAACTAAACCTATTGGCAGGAGATGTGGGGGATATTTTTGTTTTTGATTATTATTTGGCACTTCTAGTTTACATTACTGGGAAATTGGACTCGTACACACAGTGGAAGTTTCATCTATTACATTTCCAAGTTTCTATTCTGTTGAACTCTTGAGAGCTTTTAACACTGAAACGTAGTTTCTGTTACTTTGTACTGAATTTGTACTTCCATTGCCAAAACCAAATACTGCTTGATAGAATGCTCTCCTGGAGTATAGCATTTTGTGATGTTTTCAATTGTATACACCATAACTATGTTGTTATACGTATGTAATTCCGTGCTTTCAAATTACGTTCTTGAGTAGATAGGTAAGATAGCAGATGCATGGACTGCTGGCTTTGATATGTGGCTGCATTTCTGAGCAAAACTTGAGTGCATCATTTTAGAGCCTTTTCAGTATTAGACTTGGCTTTTTTAATTGTGTATGCTGGGAACTTAGTGCACAGCTTGGTATGTGAGATGTCTCAGACAGGAGACTTGCATAAGTACTTTGGGAGATGGTGTTTACATATTTGTTGACATGATTGTTGGTATTTGATTGCATACAGAATCTCATAATACTTAAGCACTAGAATGCAAGCCAATTAATTAAAAAAAATTAAAATACAGGCAGATAGCCAGCCAGTTGTAAGTATCTTATCAACTTGGACATTCCCCATGAGTGGCCCTACTGACTTCAGGGGGGATTTATTTAAGAATCCGTAGGATTGAGTTTGGATTTCTCTATAACTGGACATGGATATCTTGGATATATCATGGATATACTTCATATCAATGCCTTCTATCTTAGGGCACATAATACACCGGTCACTTGCTATAGGGAAAACTCTATTAAGCTGATTAACATTTTAAAACCAGTTTATCTGGTGGAACAAAGAATTCAGCTACCTGTTCTCTGAGCTGTCTGATGTGAGCCTGCTCTCATTTGAGGCTGTATTGAGGTATTATTTCAATAGTGTATTGAAATAAAGCTTATTAAGTTGGATGCATCATGTGCAAGCATGTTGCACGTTTGTGACTGGAGGTGGTTTGTGCTTGGCCAGCTAGGAATACAACAGACAAGAAGTCAGCCCTGCCTATTCAGGTTTGCCATTGATTGTCATCGCAGTGCCTGAGCAACTTTTTGAATTAAGAATTTGAATGATACTTCATAATTTTTACAAACTTGTTCTGAATCGTTAAGTGCTTCTAGCAGCTGGAAAAGAAAAAGCTGCTGAGTATATGTGCCTTGGTTGCTAAGCCTTTATTTGTTTCACAGAAATGTGTATTTATCAAAAAGTGGTGACTGCTTGACATTTCCAGGACATTTAAGAGTAGGAAGAGAGGCCTCTAAGTTCCACTGGAGATGATTTTACAATTTACCTAGGAGTTTTTGTTATTGTTTTTTGTTAAAAAAAAAAAAGATAGAATACAAATTAATGTACCTAAAGAAAATGATATGGAGACATGAGTGTCCATTTTTCAGACAGTAGATCTTGAGCGTAGTTCCTTTCAGCCATTCCAACCTCCTGCTTAATGCTACACCTGCTGTCAAGTATTCAACATAAATTGACCTGAAGAAAATAGTGCAAATTCTTTTCCTTATTAAATTTAACAACTTTGAAAAGTTTTGTGTGTATTTCTGAAGTGAAACTATTGAAGGGATGTTGATATTCATACAGTCATTGAAAATAACAAACAAAGAGTGATTTGGATAGGCTCAGAGATCCATCCATCCAACTAAACAATGATCTCTAGCTCAGGAGGTTCACTTGTTGCTGATATCTGGATGGCTGGGACAGTATGAGGAGGAAAGTGCCTCTTTGTGCTATTCTATTGTCTGCAAACACTGACCATTAAGAACTGCAGGAGACAGGATTCGTGGCTGGATAGCTGCTGTTCTCTGTAAAAATTCTCTGTTTAAAAACAATTTATTTTAGGAACTCAGTATGGGAAGTATATAAAATGCTTAATGCAATGACATCGGCAAGTAACTTGAAAGTTATACTTGTTTCTCTTAACCTATGAAACCATGGGGATTCGTAATTACTCAGATTTGAAAGTGTTCCAGTGCCTGGTGAAAGTGTTTAATGTGAACTTCTCATCTCTACTTGTGTTACACTACACTCAGGATCTCCTCAATGAAAAAGCTTTTAAAGAGTTCAAATTGTTATACATTTACTGTCAAGAAGAGCTCACACAAACCATCGTTACAAATCAGCTAATGTAATGAAAGTAATGTAATGAAACCTATAATGAGAGTTCTTTAAGGTGGGCCATTGATATAAATGACTTCTAAGCAAGCTCTGAACAAGTTTATGTAAGGGAACAATCTAGCTTTGTGAACTTAAGCATTCTACTGCTTCAAAATTATCCTGGGTATGATGTAAGCTGTTTCATTGGCTTAACTGCTAGACCTAACATAAATGGATATATCTCTGTGATTTTAGCATTGTCTTAATACAATATCTTGCCTATTGCATGATCTTAACTTTGTCTTGATGAGCAGTAAGAGTGAGCTAAAATTCAGGGAACTAAAATAGGTATTTTCAACCAGTGTAACTGGTGTTAAAAAGTGTTTGCCCTCCATTTGATGAAGACGCAGACTTTTTATTACTGCTGCTCTCACTGGTTAAGGGAAGCATTCAGGAATGCTGTTAGAGAGTAACTCTCTACCACAGAATCATGTGGAAGGAAGGTCCTGGACTTTGTATGTTAGAGAAACGCAGAAATGACCAACTGCTGTTCTACAAGAAGTCTCTATCCTTTCCTTGTTCCACAAAAGTAGTAATGTAAACATGAGTTAGACATACAGAAATAACATCTTTTGCATAAACTCTATTTCCCTACTTGCTCCCCAGGGAGACAGCTTCTCTGAATGCTCGGTTGATCATTTAGACACAAGTGATGTATGTTCACTGTCTTCTTTTGAAATCTAAGCATTTTTAAATAGATATCTGTACATGCAAACACTTATACATATAAATATTCAAACAGATGAAAAAGAGGAAAAGATCAGGAGTTATATCCCTCCCATCAGAAAGATGTTGGCTCTGTCTTTACATTCTTTCTTTGAAGATGTTACAATAGCAGAGCGGGAGAACCCTGATAAGCGGCACAAGGCTCACTCAGAAGATAAAATTCTACAAAACTTCAGAGTTGTAAAGCCAGTGTGGGCACTGTGTCTACAGTACATATGGAATGACCTTCGAGCCAAAGATCATATCATGTCATCTACTTGGAAATGCTTTTCAGAGATGCTGCAGTTGTGAAAATCAAAGCTCCTTTCAGAAGTTGAGACAGCTGCAGGTTTCTTGCATATTTTCTTCATATTTTTTGTTAGAACATACATTTCCTAGTACAGTCACTCAACAATAGCTGAGTTCTTAAGAATAGGAATACTTTTATGAATAGAAAGTTGTCTTTAAGAAGCTTTTGATAACATTTCTTCAATGCTTTTGTTTTATCTGCTTTGATAGAGTAGTACTTAGGATTTACTCATTTTTCCATTTTTAAAAATGTTTGCTCTTTCCTATCCCCTCATATGAAGTTGATTCTGTAGAGCTGCTCACGAATATCCTGTTTTATACCCTTAAAAAAGAGCCATTTCTTAGTAGCCAGTGGATGCACAATTATGTTCCTTCATATGAAGTTAAGTTCTAAAATGACGTATCATAAAAATACAGACCTACAAAGCAGTGATTCCCTGGGAAGAACATTTCATTTGTGCCATTTCTGTGATTTGTCACAACCACCTGAAGCAACATACCTGGCATTTCAGATGTGGCTTATGTATAATAAACGTAAGAACACAATCGGTCATTTAAATGAGATGGAATTGTTTATTTTTGTAACTATTCTGTGGAAGCATTAGATGAATGTCATACCTCAAAGATTAGAACCCCAAAAAACAAAAATGAAATAATTGTTCTCTGAAAGGGGATTGTTGTGGAGAAAAGAATGGAAACACATTTAAAGAACTTGAGAGGCTTAAGAGACAGTAGTTCCAGAGATCCATAAAATATTAAAACTGGGTTTTTAAACAAGGCTATTTCTAGTTTGCTGGTTGATGGTATCTTGACATGCTGAGAAAAAGGGACTTTACATTGTATTGTACCAACGTGCTGGTTTTTTTTTAATATATTTATTTGCTTTCAGCTAAATTGGGGGGTTTAGAAGCGAGGGATGTGTTTGTGAAGCAGCAGCTTCATAGCTTGGTTTTTAGATCAAGGTTGAAATGCATTCTTATCAGCAGGAAAGCCTCCAGCAGAGGTAAAATATGTAGCTTTGTCAAGATGGATGTCTTTATTGTGTATACACAGACCGTTGTTATGCTCTTAGGCTCTGGAGGGCTATGAAGGCTGGCCACCCTTCTGCCTGCACAACCCTGGCTGAAACCAGCCTAGTGCCTTGTTCCTGAGAAGTCACACTGTGCTCCAGAGAGGAAACTGCTACCAGAATGACTGACTTCGCAGGGGCCATTGCAGTTGGAAGAATACAGGAGGTGTAGAAGAGAGGCAATAAATAGCTTATGCTAGGGCATTGGTTTTCTACAGTTCTGTTAAATACTAGCTATGGTCCAGTATTAATCACAGAACCAAAGAAACACCAAGGTTGGAAAAGACCTACAAGATCACCGAGTCCAACCATCCACCTATCACCAGTAGTTCTCACTAAACCATGTCCCTCAACACAAAATCCAGATGTTCCTTGAACACCTCCAGGGTCGGTGACTCCACCACCTCCCTGGGCAGTCCATTCCAGTGCCTGACCACTCTTTCAGAAAAGCAATATTTCCTAACGTCCAGCCTGAATCTCCCCTGGTGCAGCTTGAAGCCATTCCTTCTAGTCCTATTGCCAGTTACACAAGAGATTCTACCAAAATGATTGTTGTGTCCAGTTAATTGGAAAAATCTAAAGTATCTTGCTGTGATGGTTGTATACTGGGTAATTAGCACTCATTTGAGAACGTGTTCTTTAGGAAGAGAACAAAAAGAGGTGTTTTAAATATCTATTCCTCAGAGTCTGTGATGTTGTTTAAGTTTAAATTTTGAAGATTTTGGAAAAAAAATCAGTGAGAGTAAAAATGTCCTACCCTAATGATCACTAAAAATTGTTGTCTTTAAAATCCAATAATGTAGTTGAAATTTTCCAGCTTTTATGAGTGAGGAAATTCCAAGCATTTTGTAGTGACAGATACTGTTAGTGGGTAGTTGTCCACTGACGTCAAAAACAGAGGATGGTGAACAGCTTTGTTCATGTCAACGAAAAATGTACCGTCTTGGATAAACTCTGTGTTAGCAACCGAGCTATCAATGATATACGAGCAGCTTCACATGAGTTCCCATGTGCATTCACTCCAGTGCTGAATTCCAGATCTCATTTAATGAGCAACTGATGGAGCCAAGACCTGGCACAGCACAAAATTCTGCAGTCTGCTTTATCCAGTCATGAAGGAAAAACAAAATAAGTTCAGATGAACAAGTTCAGAATTAATGCAGGGTTATTAAAAAGTTGCGATTGTATTCCTCTGCTAATGTTTATGACTAACACATTTGGGACGTGTAAAACAATACTTAATTTGTAAAAAGACCATGTGCCAAAATTCCTGCAGTAGTTTAACCACTAAAGAGCGAGTTCTGCCTGTGTGAATGGGTTTGTTTAAATGTTTATCAGCGATCAGCTAATCCTTTTAAAAATTTACAATTTGAAAAATGAAGTTTCCTCTTGTTGAATTGCTGTCCAGCAGTGCTGTGTTAACTTCGTGGAATACAATGCATTTCCATAGTTCCACTGTGAAGAAACAGTTTAAAAAGAACAGTGCTTAACTCTGAGAGGGTGTGATGTGCTACTGTAATGGTAAGTATGTAGTTAGGATAAACATTTTTACATGCACTTCTGCTGGGCTTTGAACATGCTGAATATTGCACATCAATATGAATTCTCACACTAAATATGCTTGTGCCTTGTGCAATTCTGTATGGATAACAAGGTGGACAGGGTATGAGGTTTCTAAATTGTCATGGCTGCTGATTCCATTTGACATCACAGAATCACAGAATGGCCCTGGTTGGAAGGGAACTTGAGGATCATGAATCTCCAACCCCCCGCCACATGCAGGGCCACCAACCTCCCCATGTAACACCAGACCAGGCTGCCCAGGGCCCCATCCAATCTGGCCTTGAACACCTCCAGGGACGGGGCATCCCCAGCCTCTCTGGGCAGCCTGTTCCAGCACCTCACCACTCTCATAGTAAAGAACTTCCCCTGACATCCAGCGTAAATCTTCTCTCCTTTAACTTAAAACCATTTCCCCTTGTCCCGCAGTTATCAACCCTTTCAAAGAGTTGATTCCCCTCCTGTTTGTAGGCTCCCTTTAGGTACTGAAATGCTGCAGTGAGGTCACCCCGCAGCCTTCTTTTCTCCAGGCTGAATGGGCCCAGCTCCCTCAGCCTGTCTTTGTAGGGGAGGTGCTCCAGCCCCCTGATCATCTTTGCGGCCCTCCTCTGGACCCTCTCCAACAGCTCCCTGTCTTCCTTGTACTGGGGCCTCTACACCTGGACACAGTATTCCAAATGGAACGTGAAGGTGTGCTGTCTCAAACTTCTTTTCTCAAATGACATATTTCACTGTAGGTAAGCAAAGGTTAATGATGATCTTAGGCAAAATAATAATTAAAGAAGGAAATAATTATTTCAAAAAATGGTATGTTGCTTTCAAAAATTTCAAACAAATAGAAAGCTATTTCCCAAAATGCAGTATTTCAAACATTTCTGCTATCTGGGGGATGGCAGGGTGGAATCTCCTGTTACTTTTACCAGACAGATTGGTTTCACTGTAGTAAAAGCTCATGGAAAAAAAAAAATCCTCTGCATTTGTATTTGTGGTGGCAACAACACTTGCCTTTGGTATATAGAGCAATTCAACTGTGAAATGTTTAGTGTAGTCTTTTATGTGTTTGTCAGAGCTTCTCTTCCTACTAGTCTTCTGATTCAACAGTAACCATGCAATTTGCAATATGTTACTCCTCCCTCAGCCCTAGACTCTTTTGACAGCTTCCTGAGATGTCTTAAAAAGTATTCCTCTTGTTACTGTGCCAGCACAGCTCTCTGGCAGACCAAACATCTCCCAGCAGAAGTATCAGAGACAGTATCCAGGACACTAGAGGTGGTGTGCAACCATTAATTTTACTTTTGAGGGATTCACTGTGCATTTTGAAAGCCAAATCACTGATGTGGCTCAAGAAAGACCCAATACTTGCCGATATATCACAGGTTTTTCTTTTTTGCTTTAACCTCTTGAAGACTCCAGAAATGGTACCTCTCATTTTTCTCTCTTAAAGGAGTTAAGAAGCCTGTTGAACTTTTATGTGGATGTTTCTAGTTTTGATTGTTCCTTACCACCCCCTTTCTTAAGTTTGGCTTTTTATTATTATTACTATTATTATTTTTAATAAATAGCATGTATTTGTTATAGAGCAGATCGTGGTGCTGGGCGTGGTGCTGGCCTTTCCATTGTTTTCTTTGGGAGATCAGTGTCTATAGTCATGGTCTGTGGCTGGCATAAGGGAGAGGACTGCATCTCCACCTTTAAGCTGTTGCAGTTCGCACTACATGAGTTAGTGGAAATCCAAGTCTGTCCACATCTTCAGGTAATACCTTATAATTGTGAGCTGAAGCTGTAAAGAAATACCTCCATTTGTCATCTCTGAAGTGTTGTTGGGATGGGTGCTCTTGATCATAACTTTAAACTACTCCTGCCCTTCCCCCCCAAACAAACAAACAAAAAACAAAACAAAACCTGGCAGAATACCTGCCAGAGTGTTGCGTGCTACAACAAAAGGAAAACGCTGGAATTTATAGCACTTAAATTCTGCATATGACCATCGATTTAATTGATTGTGTTGTAATTTGTCTTCCCTGGATGGCAGATCGTGTTTGCCCTGAAAGTTGCATTTCTTGGAGTTGATGTTCATTTTTGAGAAACTTGGGCAGTGCAATTAAATGAGACTTGTGCTCATGGTTGTGTCTTAGCAATTGCTGCTTGTCTTCTGATTCTCCTAGCTTGTCATAAATATTAATTTAATAGGGCTGGTGCTATTTTGCGTGTTATGACTATAGAGACTGAGTAAGCGATGTATTTTATTGATATGAGGAACTTAAAGCTTTTGTAGCTATAAAGGAGCCCAGATTTACAACATATCAGTATTTAACAGCATAACAGTTAATCTTGAACTGAAAATTTCTTATAGAGAATAAGATACTTTTTTACCACCTACCCAAGCACTTCTTACCTTCTATCTCTCACACAAAAGATAAATAGGCCATCTTTGTTTCTTGCAGCCTCTTTTTGCTGATTCTCATTGCTTACAGTTTGAGAAGCTGCTTGTGTGGTGATCGTTTAATTTAGCTGGGAGATATTTCACTCCAGTTCACCTTCCCACCTTATTATATAGCAGGGAGACATTTGCTGGCTGTGCTCCAAACTGGACCTTTTTTGAAAGCAAACATCAGCATATCACATGAACAACTTCAAAAGCACTCCACTGAAGCCTTGAGAATTGGCTTTGGTAGTCGATCACGCCAGATACAGATATAATTTCCTATTTCCTGATTTTTATGGGACCTTCACTTTAGAATGGAATCACTTGGGGTTTTCTAGTTAAACTGAAATTTCCCTTATTACCAATTTAAGTTAGAGAAAAAGAAGAGAAAAAACTATTTTCACAACTGAAACATAGATAAGACATTTTGGGAGGGAGAGGGGAACACATGAGAGATTTTATTATTTTCTTAGGTCGGACTACATATTGAAGTGTTCTCTTTCTGAGCTTTACTAGTGTGACTGTGAATCTTCCCTATAGGTAAACTGTACATATTTAGGATTGCCTTCATGGAAGAGGTCTGAGTTTTGAAAATGTGTGTAGCTCTTATCTGAAAAGCCTCCCTCTAATGAGATGAAATTTTCAGTACTCATTTTCTGAATTTTTGTGGATATTGATTGCAACGATGAATTATTTTTTAAAATAATAGTAAACCTCCTGTGTTCCAGTCTGTGCCCATTGCCTCTTGTCCTGCCACTGGGCACCTCTGAAAAGAGCCTTTACAAAGGACTTCAAAGAGCTTTGTCCTTTTTGCACCCAGGCAAAGACAGCGTTTTCTTCCAAAACAAGATCCATGTGGATGGTTATTGCTCTTGACTGAAACTGGGCATGATCATAAACAAATATGTTAAAGCTGTAACTTGGAATGAGAGGTCGTTGGTCTGGGCTTGGGGAAGATGAGGCACTCTCCTGCCTGTAACTTCTGCCTTTGGCTTGCTTCAGCTTCCAAAGCTATTTCAGAAGTTACATAAACAGTCACACTGGTGATGCATTCAGCACTATGCTTGTTTTACTACTTCGTAAAGAGTGTTTTCACTTGAGTATGTTTGCCTTCTGTTTGCTGAGTTAGTTGTCCCACGGTTTTTGGTTTGGACTGTACTGGAAACTGTATCAATTAAATCATTTCTATTGAAAATGGTTGGTGGGGGGTGGAGCTTGATGATCCTTGAAGTCCCTTCATACTCAAGCTGTTCTGTGTGCCTATGATTCTATGAAGATAAAACCAAATAATATATCCTAACTTTGGGCTTTTAAGCACCACGGTCTCTCAGGAGTACTGGAGACCTAACTGCAGAAGCATTTAACTGTGGTGCTGAGCCTCAAAGGGTAGGACCATTTTGGATAACATTAAAATTATGTGAAAGCATTGTTCTCTCTCTGCCCACATAAATGTTCTGTTGAAGGTCAGTGGTGGGAAAAACAGTTAAAAATATATCAAATCTTCCAAATCCAGTGAAAGACTGAGCTTGGTCCTCACTGGTGACTAAGTGACGTCTTTGGCTACAAGGAGGTGCTTGGTGCATTGTTTTGGCAGGTGCCTTGGAGCTCAGCATGGCATGCCTGTGGCTGGCATAGCTTGCCTGTGTTCTTCCCACTTGGAGCTCAAGGTGGCAATGTTGTCAGCACAAGGCCAGGTAAAACCACCCCGCCTTGTACTCGATTGACTCACCTCTTGAATATCGCTTCAGTCCAGAGCTTTTTGTAAAATCAAAGCTGTGTGTTTGTGAAGCTGTGGTTTGCAAGAGAGATTTGTCATGTTTGTGTGATACTGTATTTGTGTTCCTTTTAATAACCATGGGTGTTATCTATTTTGAAGGTGGTACTGAGCATTAAGACAAGTCACCACACTGTTGACGCTATTTTCTTCACCATCCTCCCTGCATAATGAAGAAGGCCATGTGCCATTGAGTGTTAACACCTACTTTCTTGAAGATTTTTTCCTGCTAGTTGTCATTGGCATGGCCATCATGGTGAGCAAAAGCAATCTCCTCGACTCAACTTCCATTTGTACAAAACACTTGCAAATGGTTCAGAAATGCTCTGGAACTTTGACTTCTCCCTCCCCCACAGTGTTTACAAAGTTCTGCCTTAAAGCATGCTTGCCAGAGGAGAAACTGAGAACTTTCCTGCATGCCATGGGTTTTTATTCACAGCTACCTCCTGGCTATGGCATACTTTTAGCTTGATGAAAACCCAACAGACCGTTCCTGAGGTTGTTTTTCTTTTTAACTACTTCAAATGATCCTTTCCAAGACTTTTGTGCCTTATGATTTTTGACATTTTTTCTAAAACTTATTTGCCATCCTCAAGGGAAAGTACACAAGTTTTTGTTTGTTATTCTATACCATTCCTTTTGACTCTCTTATCTTGATTCTGCTGTGGTAAATCCATCCTTGATTTTACATGATCTGGGAGCCATTAGACATACTTAATTACTGGGTTCACCTCTCATTCTGTGTTCCTTACTGAAACTCTGACAAGATCTAATGGACTTCATCCATTTAGGAGATCAAATGGAGCAAAAAAAAAAAACAAAAAAAAAAAACATTCTTGACATACTTTACGGTAAGCAGAGAGCAAATAAGATGATATTACCTTTTAATCTCACACCCTGCTGCTAACATTTATTTACAACAGAAATGAGTTTTTTGTTGAACTTACCTAGTTGCTTACCATATTTCATAAGGAAGGCAGAGTGTGTGCATCTAGCTCTGTACAATTTCTCAGAGTTAAAATAAGTGTATGGTTCTGTCCCCCCTCTCCTGACCAGTCTGTCTCTTGAGGTTAACTACCCCTGCGTTAACTGTATGCTGAAGGCTTCTGGCTCTGTTTCAGTTTTTCTGAAAGATTGATTGCTTGATAGCTAGATCTGTTTCTGTGTGGACACTTTGCCTACTGCAAATGGTGCAGCAGTTGTCCATGCGAGTCCTTGATAATAATTCTTTAGTATTAAGAGTGAAGATTGGCTTTCAAAAAACAACTGGGTTTCTGGAAAATTTGTCAGACAGAAAGTGCTGTGTTCTATTTCCACAATTCAGATGGCAAGAGATTGGAAGCTTTCTTTTGAGAAATCCTTTTTTTTCTGAGATGTGTGGGAGACTTCCTTTTCAAAATTCCAGCTGGAAAAATCAACCTCCAACTCCAAACAGGGAATTATTTAAGATATGGTGGGTTATTACCACAGTATTAACTTCCTGTGATTATTTATTTCTGTAGTAATTGCAATATCACTTTCCTTATTGCTTTAAGAACACAGTGAATATGAAGGAATATCTTACCTTTGCACTGTTAGACTTTGTTAAACACAAAGTTTAAAGAAATGGAAATAAACATTTTGAATTTTTCTTTTCTCTTCTCAAGCCAAAGGGAAAGAAGAGACTTCTCTGTGATTACGGAGTATCAGTAACAAGCCCTTATAGCTATTAGGAGTCTGAAACTGTAAGCATCTTAGTAACCACGTAATTATATCAATAAAACTAAGATAAAAATAATTCCCAAACTTTATATACAGATGGTTCCATTTTACATTATAAAGGAAGTTTTCAGAAGTCCATTTGCCTAGAACAAAGTGTTTAATGGAACAGCATAATGATTGACCTCAGATCTGTGTATTCTTTTTTGAATGTAAATATGAATACCAAGGCAATTAACTCAGCAATTTACCAAGTCAGACAGAGTTGAAATTATGTAGGTAGGTATTGCTTTAAGCATAGTTGGCATGCTGTCTCCTGTGCTCTGATGGAATCTTGTTCAAATGTGTGTCAGCCCTGCTCTTGCTGTCTTAGCATTGGGGATAGTTCACCCTCAGGAAGTTTGGTTTAGATAAGTATCTGAAATTTTTGGGTACTGAAATCTGGAATGCTGCAGTGAAATCTGATGAGAACAGGCTCTCAGGATTGAGTCAGCAGTACAGTTGGATCAGCTTCTGTTGTTCAGCAATTCCATTGCCAGTTCCAGCCAGAAACAGAGCACAGAGATGCAAGAAAAGAAAAACAAAGGGGAAGAAGAAGTGTTCTTCAGGAAAACAAACAAACAAAAAACATATGGGTGAAAAAAAATTGGTGGAGGCTGTGCACAAAGGTGAGGTTTTCCTGCAGCCTTGCAGCCTTGAGTTTTGCTTCCCAGAGGGCTCTGCTCTTAACCCTGTGCAAGCAGGGCTGTGCATCATGGCAGTTGGCATCTGGGCTGTTTCACTTCACAGAAATGGAAAGTCCTCTGGGGTATGTAGTTCTCTTCTGAGAACCAAGTACTTGGAAAAATCAGCAGTCCGTGGACCTGGAGCATTAACTCTATAACTCCCAGGGCTTTACAAGGTGTTATGATGTGAAATACCGATAACAAAAATCGTAAAACCATGACACAGATATAAGTTCTAGGGAATTAAGGTTTTCTTTTCACTTGCTTGTGTCGCAGACCAATCTGTTTTCAAACAAAAATTTCATCTTGAAGACATTTCAGCAGCTAGTAGCATAAGCAAGAAATGTATGGAGCAGTAACCAAGAGAATAGAGTTGAACTATTTCTTACGGATCTCTGGGTATTGCTCAGTATTGCCAATTAACGTCAACTATGTATGTACATATGTTAAGAGTAACTCTGTTACTCTTGACCAAAAAAAATTGTAGGTATCTTTAGTCTTCTGAGATTGAATTTACAATTTAGCGTTCCTTTCTTCTGTTGCTGGTGGATGAAGATCAAAGTTCTTACTAGATTTTGTTGGGAAAGAGCTGCCCGTGGCTATTTGCTATAGGGCCTGTCAGTTGCAGGTTCTTGAAATGGCTTTCTGAAACAGACCTGAAGCTTAATCCTGTGTGCCACACATAGGAGGAAGTTCTTATTGTGACATCTTTCATGCTTTTGGCATTCCAAGGGTGTTTCTGGTGAGAGAAAGTAGAATGAGTGAACAACCAAAACACAAAGGAGGAGAATAGGTTTAATCTTCAGGGAGAACGTGCCCCAGCTCTGATCTCTTGTGTGTTTTGCGCCCATCCCAATTTCCATCCACGCTTCAATATTGCAGATTTAATATTCAAACATTTTTAAATGTTGGATTTTCAGAAATTCTTAAGTCTGCTTTTCAGGGGTGGCCTGCAATGATTTTAATAAATATAATTTTTGATAAGGTGATGTTTATTCATAAAAAATTGTTTCTAGGGGAAAAAGGGGAGAATTTTTCAATCCATAAAATATGGCTAAAAAAATTCACGTTTATGGCAAAAAAATTGTGTTTTATTTCTGCATATGGTATTAAAAAAAAAAAAAAAAAAAGAGAGAAAATGGAGTGTCAAGAACCAAGAACAGTACAGTGCCTCAGTGCCTGCAGGCCACTTTTGCTTGTGCTTGATTTTAGAAGGTATTGAGGGTACAGCTCACTTTCAGTGAGCTATAGTTAAATTTACTTGTGTGTGTATATATATATTAGTAGAAAAAACTAACCACCTAACAGACTGTTCTTTTTTTTCATTTGCCTCTAGCTGCAGTGGCTCTGTAACGCTGACTAATGATTTTCTGGGTCCACTCTGTTTTATATATTTAAATGAATGAGTCTTCCTGTTGTCATATTTTCCAATAATACCAATTAGTAGGTGATGCATTGCTTGAATATTTGTGACCTCTGGAGAAAAGGAGGGAAAAAAAAGTGGTTTTGGGTTTTGTAGCTGCTCAGATGTGGCCAACTGGTGTAATCAACATCTGTGGGTTTCTTGCCAGGAAGGCAACGTGTTTACCTCCTCTGTGGTTCTTCAGAGAGCAGGTTTCCTTAAAATCATAGATAGTATGTGGTTGGTCAGTGGACAGACATTTGTTTGTCCTTCTGGTATCAAATCCTTACGTTTGGAGAAAACAGCAAACATGTATTTTTTAAATTCTCACAAATGGAGTGAGAAGCTGGAAAACTGTGGCTGACAGAGCAGCTACAGGTTTGGAGACATCTGGATCTTGGTGTGTAAGGCAATGGCTAGGAAGATAGAAAGACCCTACCAGCACATAGCTGATTAATTGCAATCTATATTGAAAATGTTGCAACTGTTTTGCTTAGTGTTTCAAGAGCTTTTTTTCCATTGTGGTCAGTCATCAAGTCATTTGTATTTATAGTATAAATATTTGGGGGAATGTCATGTATATGAATACTTCAGTGCTACCAGTTGTACTTCCTGGATATTCAGGAATGTTGCATTCAGAAAAATTGCATTTCCTGCAGAAAATCCAAAGGATAGCTTTTTGTTGGTTTTAGAGTGATTAAATGATACGTCCTAAACTTTTTGTTGTACAATTAGAAGCATATGAAATAGAGAAGTATTTCATGAAGCCCTTCATTGCGTTCTCTGGAAAAATACTATTTTGTATTTTTTTTTTAATATTCCATCTCCTAACTTTGTGCTCAATTGGAGTGGGGGAATTAGGGAACTCTCCTTTGACTTCATCCTGGATTTGGTAACAGCTATTGTTTCTTTCTCTCCTCACTCTTTTTGTTACAGTAGCTTATTAAACCATGTGAAGATTTTTTTTCAGTCAGGACACTGTATAGCATTTAAAAATTTTGTCCCAAAAATATTATCATAGAACAGCCTGGGTTGAAAAGGACCACAATGATCACCCAGTTTCAACCCCCCTGCTATGTGCAGGGTCGCCAGCCACCATAGCAGGCTGCCCAGAGCCACATCCAGCCTGGCCTTGAATGCCTTCAGGGTTGGGCATTCACAACCTCCTTGGGCAGCCTGTTCCAGGGCGTCACCAACTTCTGTGTGAAAAACTTCCTCCTAATATCTAACCTAAACTGTCTTAGTTTAGAACCATTCCCCCTTGTCCTTATAATAGCTGGACAAAACGTATTGGAAGAAGTTAACTTCCTGGCTGCAATTTAACAGAGACACTCTTATTTATAGTTAACTAACACCTACTTTAAGAGTAGAATATAATGCCATTTATTGTTTCATGCGTCCTGGTAGACGTTACCCTGGATATCATATGCACAAAACTAAAGAAACACAGAACAGAAATACCACCTCATTAGTCTGTGTTTGTCATGTCATGTTGTGGAGAAGGAAAACAGGAATTAAGAAGGGAAAAAAAGAGAATTTGTGTTCCAAAATCATGTTTTATGAGGGCAATTTACCACCTATTTGGATATTGCTATCATGTCTTGATCTCTCTGGAATTTGTTAACAGTGGAAAAAACAAACAATCCAACGACAATGCGTGACTGGCTCCCTTGGCATGCTTCAAGGCTAAGTGCCTTGAAGGACTGAGAAGTAAAAAAGAAGGAATCATAAAAGCTGGTGTCTAAGCTGATTTAAGCCCACCAGGGATGGAAAGTGTATCTGAAGCTGGCACTCCTATTTAAGGGCAGGCAGAAGGGATACATAGATTGGCCAAAGCGCTGCTTGAGCCTGTGTAAGGGCTTCTGGCTGAGTCACCTTCATCCCTTGCTAGGCTTATGTAAGCCCTTCTCCTGTGGGGAAAGAAATAAACACCAAAAATAATAGGCAGTCTCTTAAGAAGAGGCTATTCCCCCCAAAACACTTGAGACTGTTACCATGCTGAAAAGGGTGGAGAAAAAGGGAGGAATGGGGGGGAAAAAAAGGGAAAATGAGCAGTGAATTCCATTAAATGGCACGTGTGAGCAGTTGGTGCCTGCCCTCCCTTCCTGAGCAGCCCTTAGCGGAGCGCAGCTTTTCCTGCGGCACAGAGCAGGCAGCAGCTGCTCCCACGTCCCATCAGCTGCGCAGGGCCTGGACTTTCCAGGCAGTGCTTGGCGGTGAGGCAGGGAGTGCTGCCTGACGTCAGGAGCTGCTCCTGGGAATGTTTTGCATTCCTCTTCCTGGCAGTGGTCAGGTGGCTTCCAGCAAGAAGGAAGGAACAGCCGCTTCCAAAAATGAAAAAAAAAGAAAATTAAATTAAAAAATGGGGGGGCGAGAGCGCGAGGAGGAAAAGAACACTTTATAATAAAAGTATTGTGGGGGAGGCACTCTCTTAAAAGCCAGATTGGAAATTAGAACCAGATGTTCTGCATTCGAAAGCTGCACAAATGTTAAATGCATCTATTAATGACTGTGATGGCTGAGGTATTTGGCTATCTGCCCCGCTTTAATCTCATTGCTCTGTATTTAAAAACAGTCGAGAAAAACAGATTTTTGTACCCGACTTTAGGCAACTTCTTTTATACAAATGTTTAAAAGAAAAAAAAAGAAAGGCACGATTCTTCTGGGAGATTAAGCCACACATACTAAAACAAACAAGCAGAAACATGGTCAGTGTTTGTTTTGTTCTTCTGTTAGTTTTAACATATGCTTTCTGCTGAAAGTTAAGATCTTTAAATTTGATTTGTTTCTTGATTTGTGGTTGTTGGATAATACATATAATGTGAGCTGGGTCAGAACATGTCATTACTCTTGTTTGCAAAGTACTTCCTATTCCCCTAACTCTCTCTTTAATGTCCCTGACAAAGTACATATTTAAAGCAGCAGCAGATCCTCAGTCTGAGCTAGATAATGTAGGAGCTGCCTTAGCCATGGCTGCTAACTGTGAGATAATTGCATCATAGCTAAAGAAAGACCTGAGTGCAAGTTACATTTTGCTTTCAAATCAGTGCCTCCACCTTGCTCATCATAGATGTTTGTGAGCACCAAAAGCTCCTGGAGGGTGCTTTGTACGTCAAGGGCAAATGGTTTCAAACTAAAAGAAGAGATTTATACTGGGTATAAGGAAAAGTTTTTTACAGTTAGGCAGTGGAACACGCTACACATATAGGTGGTGGCCCTGTCCCTGTTGTTACTCAGGGTCAGTCTGGACCTGTCTCTGAGCAGTGTGATTGAGCTGTAGGTATCCCTGTCCATTGCAGGGGAGTTGAACTACATCACCTTTAAAGGGCGCTTCCAACTGAAATAATTCTGTGATGCTCAGGGATACGAGATACCTGAGAATGCTCTATCTTCTGCAGACCCGGGGTGTTTCTCTGAAACAAGAGCATCTTCCTCCTGTCACAAAGCTCCATTTTACGTGAACTGTCAAGCTTTCTGTGTAAAGCAAGGACTGATGGAGGGAGGAAGCTGTGGTCATGTCTCCCTTCTGCTTGCAGATATGATGATGCCCTGAGTCCACATCAGCTTCGTAGTCCTTTCCTTTCTGTGCATCTCTTTGGAGGCCACCCTGCTCTGTACCTGGGTAGGGCATGGTGCTATGCTTTTAATCATTCCCATTTCCACATCCAGGGACAGACCCCATCCCATGGCAGGTTTAGCAGAGCTGCCCCCAGACCGTCTGGGTTCTGGGTGGCAGAGCCCCTACGACTGAAAGGGCTGAATAGAGCCGTGTCAGCCTCTTCTGGTACGATTTCTTAAACTGGCCTTTCCTTGTTCACCATCACTACGTGAAGCTTAATTTATTTTGTGATGAGCTGAGCTGATGTGATCTTGTGGGCAGTGTGCTCCCGGGGCACGCGGAGGGAAGCAGAGGAGAAGCAGGGCCTTTGGCAGCTTCACGCCGTGTTGACGAGTCACGCCTGCAGCTCAGGTGAGGCCTGCGAGCGCCCGTGTGTTTCCTGGTGTGGGCTGAAAGGGAGAAGCCACTTCCTGCTACAGGGCGGATGCTTTGTTGAGGAATTTCCAGCGATGTTGAGAAGTGCTGACTCACAGTATGCAGGCGAGGGCTCCAGCTGAGGGGAGGGCTGCGAGCTTTTGGCTGAAGGCAGCAAAAAATGTTGCTGTAATGTACTGTTTTATTTTTAGCAAGGGGGGAGGCTGTGTTGCTTAGGGTGAAATGCTTGCTCGTGGTTTCAAAATGACAGACACTTTTAATTTTTTTTTCTTTTCTATTTTTAGAATTTGGAAAACAGGTTGTTTTGCTAAAATACAGATGCTTCTCTGTTTCCCCAGTAAATGGGTTGTTGTAAAGGAACCTTAAGGAGTTCATGCAAGAAGGCTTTTACCACCACTGTGGTTCAAAATATCGCTCAGAGTAGGAGATGCTGAAGCGTTGGAGACTGAAACTTGCTGGCACCTACTTGCCTGTATTTCTCACGCGATGAGGTGGGACTGCAGCCCCAATTATTGAAGCAGAAGTGTAGCAGGTATTTCATGGGTGTCCAACTATTTGGATTGTGTGGGCTGCGTTGGGTGAAGAGGGATTGCCGTGGGCCGTATATACGTAGGCTGCTCTGAAAGTAATGCCTCATATTTATTTTCACAGAAACAACAGCAGATACCAGTGAGTACATTAAGTCTGTTAGAGCAAATTCTCAGTTACAAAACATTATTTTTCAACATAATCACCGTGATTAGTTCTGCATTTTTGCCAGTGATGAACAGGAGCCTTCATGCCTTGCTCATTAAAACCTGCACCAGTAGAAGTGACCCATGGTCGCTGTTGCCACTGCTTAAATACACCACTCACTGCCTCACTGTGCTGACATCCGTTGTTTGGTCTCCATAAATGTTCAGCAAGCATCAATGAATGTCAGTGAGTACAATATCTTCTACATGGAGGAATTCAGTTCTACACCTCTGTTTCACATGCCACTCCCATGTCAGATCCCTTTCTATCAGACTGCCGCTCTGCTGCCATCTGTCACTCAGCAGCAAAATGTAATGGAATTTTGGCAGGAACATTCAGTCTCTACTACCATACTACCAACATCTTCTCTGATGGTATAAGCCAACATAATAAAATGGGAGGCATTACTTTTGGAGCAGCCTTTGTAAAATATATACTATAGTTGGTGTACAGAACTTATTTTAACCGTTAATATTTTATTGAAACATATAAAATAAAAAGAGCAACAAAACCAAAGCTGGTGGGGTATTTGACCCTGTTTTTGTTAAACATCAGTCTGGTGTTTAATGGCAATACTTACAATTCTTACTAAGTTCTTAAGGTGCCTGTCAGAGATTTTTGATGAAATTTTACTCTTTGTGTACTTTATCCTTAATCATTGTTCACAAATGCACTATCAAAAAGCAACAGCATGAATAAGGTGTGATTGTGAAGTGAGAGATATCTTTCTGTGGTAAAAGAGGTCTTATAAAAGTCTGGTAGAGAGACACGATGACATTTTTGAGTTGAATATCTGACTGCAACTCCATACATGTCTTCGAAAATTGGTTGATAATCTTTTCATGCTGACTGAAAATAGAGTCACAAATATATATGGATGACTTTTCAGCAATACTGAACCCTATCTTCAAAGTTCCTTTGTTGGAATGGAAAGCAAGATTGTATATTTTTCTCTGTTCACAGGCTGCCTTTAGCCAATATATCACAATGCATACACTTACTTGCCATAATTTGAGTTAGCACCATGCTGTGTACTCCCCGTGCCCTGGTTTTATCCAAAACAGCACTAAGAGCCACCAAAGTTTGGTTATTGCTGAGCGATGGATGTGTGCACGGGGCCAGGCTGGGCCACTTGGCTGTGATGGTGCAGGGGACAGGCCGCTGTGCAAGCTGTGCTGGCATGCAGGTTGGACATGCCTGAGGTATTTGATTAGTGCTATTATAAGATCACTGTAAAAGCTTGGTACTTTCTTTTTGTTCTCCTTGTACTTCTAGCAGTCACGTTGCAAGTATTTTCCCATGCCTTTTCCCTCTTTCTGAACAGAAAACATTGTATACTGTTTTTCACTGGTGTTGGCCAGAAACTAGAATGACAGAGGAGTCATTTCAAGTTACATCGCCTCTCAAAATGAAATCGCAGTGCTTGAATTCGTAGTGGCAAACTTTTGATTTTCATCTTCTGTTTTTTTTTTTTGTTTTGTTTTGTTTTTTTGAGATGTGTTCTTGTGTGTTGCATATGATTGTGTTTGTGTTATGTGTTTGATAATGTTTGTGTGTTGAACAAGCACTGAGTGCTTTGGGATGATCTCTCTAGGCTCATTCCCGTAGTGTCATAAAATGGAATAAGAATTTGTGGGGAAAAAAATGTTTGATGCATCTAATATCTAAAATTTATGTCAGCTTTTAGTCATTTTCTCATCATAGCTCTGTACATCTGCATAAATAATAGCATAGAGCCCTTTTTTTATATCTTATTGGTAAATTATATTAGTAGTGAATCATCTGGAGACTTCCAATCACAACACCAATAATTTTTGAATCCATAGCATAAGCCAACAGATTTAGCACATACCAAAAACAAAGTCAAGACAGAAGGAAACCTCCAGATCTCTTACAGCAACCCTACAGCAGGTGGCTTTAGAATAAGTGATGTGCAGTATCCCTGAGGATGTCCATTTCTGTCTTGTAGTTGGATAATGTGTAGCTGCTCTCCTTGGTTTTTGTCATGGGACCAAGTGATGGTAGCTGCCTGGAGGATCCTCAGCTTTGGCAACAAAGAGGATACTTCCTCACTGGCTGACAAATCTGTGACCATTCTGTTGGAGGATCCAGGAGTGCTGGTGTGGCCAGAAAAAAAAGAGGCAAGTCACAGATACAGCTGGAGGCCCAGAAAGACAGGACAACACTAGAAGAGCTAGTAGTGATGTTGGTCTCAGCTGTGTGGAACCTTAGACTGTTTCCATGACATGCAGTAAGCTCATTTGTTAGCTCACCCCCGTGAGAAAATCCCAGTCTTACTCATTTTAATGGAAATACAGCTCTTGCATGTGAACTGCTGCAGGTTTTTATGGGCAGAGATCATTGCAGGCTGCACACGCAGCAAAGTTACTCAATTGTATCCACTTTTACTAATGACTCCAACCTGGCCAGCTACCCATCTCCAAGAGAAGGCTGTTCTGACCATATCTGCCAGTTCCCTCATAGATTTTATAGCAGCTGCATAGTCCCTTTTTAAGAGTTGCATAAGTATATTTTCTTTGGTTGTGCCCTGGCACTCACCATGACACTTGGAAAAATAATATAGATCTTACATTATTTCTAGCCACCTGTCAGTAAAATTCATGCCAAGAGCCATGAACTAGCGGCATTGCTTGTGTCCTCTCTAGATAGATGTGTCATCTGACCTGGGTAGACATGCCTCAACTAGATTGCTTGACTCCAGATAACCCCTTCTTCAATCTGCTGCTGGACCCTTTTCTCATTTGGATGAGGCACAGAACATTCCTTTTTGCAAAGATCGTGTCCCCAGTCTTCTGAAGAAAAATAAATAAAATAATACACGAGTGTCGTCCAGCTTTCCAGGAAAAGTGTTGGTACGACACGTATCAATTTAGTAAGAACATCTACTCATTTTACAGTCAGCTTTTTGTAACTGTATATGCCTTAGTAGAATCCTGGAGTTCTTTCTAGTAATATCATACTTCACAGACTGGTTCCTGTCTTTAATATGTACATGTACTGCAAAGAGCTTTCTGCTTGTGGCAGTGTAAGCTTGTAATTTCTCAGATACATGGGTCTCCTCTTACTGCCTGTTCTTGTATAGCTTTCTGATCTCTCCACTATTTGGTATGTTTCTCTACTAATTACACTGCAATCTTGGTAACTGTGCAAAATCTCAGTGATTCATTCCAATGCTCCAGCTATCATACTTTCTGTTATTGTGTCATTGTCTTAAGTCATGTTTACCGTTGAAAGTGAATCAGTCACATTTTTTTAATCCAATTAGTTATTCAGAGAAGTTAAGGAAAAAATATGGAACAGACAGTTAAGTTAAAAATAGCTTACCATTATTTTGTGAGGGTCCCCAACACTCTCAGCCCCATTTCAACTCCTGTTTTCAGGTCTCCCATTTCTAAGTCTTCTCTTTATGTTTTACCCTTTGTCTTTTCAATACCATCCTGATTTCTTGTTGTAATGAATTAGCAGATGGATCACAAACTATCATTTGAAACTTAAACTAAATCAAAGTTCGCCTCTTTTAAGGTAGCAGTGAGTTAAATGTGATGTTAATCTGTTTAGGGATTCCCACGCTTGTGTTATGGCCCACCAAGCAGTACGTCAAAAAATGGGTACATCTACATCTGTTAAAGAAGTCTAGTGCCTAGGTTGATCATTATAGGCATTTTAAGGACTTCATTACCAACGAGTTTACATCCAGAGCCTCGAAGAGGGTGGACGTTCAGTTCATCCCAAAGTCTGATCCATTAATCTAGCTTGACTGGATGGATACCTTGAACATAATAGTTTGATCTCTTTCCTGTGCTTTTGATTCCAAGACCTACTTAAAAATGTTTGTACTGCTATCCAGCTGTGAAAGTTTATGTCCTTCTTTGTTCCTGGCCTTCCACAGTTTTATGTTCTTCTGAAATAATGAAACTGACAAAGAATGCAGATGGAATCACGTTTACCCAAGATATAAGTTGCCAGTTTTGACACACGTATGCCTGTACTAGCAAGTATAATATGCTGTAGGAGTGGCTTTATGGAACAGAATTTGGTGGGAGAGACTGGAGACTCCAGACTGGCTGTAGTCTGGTTCTGGTGGACAAAACGCCCTTTAGAATCTGGAACACAACTTCAGGTTTAGTTTCACTCAGAAGGAATCCAGTTTGTAAGGTCAGAAGGCTGCTCCGCAGTCCAGACCAAATCATGGGGAAGACTGAGAGATTTGCTTCACAAGCACGCCACTGATCAGAACAAAAGGGCTGCTGTGGACACACCCGCGGATGACCAGACATCAGACCAGTTCATCTTTTTCAGTTTGGCTTGCCCTGAGGATTCCTATTGTCATACATATACACAGATGGACAGTCATAAATAGATAACCCAGACACTGTGCTGCTCTTGTAATGCTAACAAGAAGGAAAAGAGTAGATGTTCAGTTTTCAAATACCTGGGAGTTGCTCAGTCTGGTAATGGTAATTGTATGGTCTTCACTGCAGTTGATAAAATTCAGGACCTTATCCTATTTTATCCTTTCTCCTTCTGGAGTGTCTAAGACTGCACTGAAATACTGATATTGTTCCATTGTAGCTGATATGCATTAACTTGAAAGAGGGAAATTTTCCTTCCCACTACTGCCCTAGAAATTGCTGACAACTTGTACTGTACCATAGGCAAACAGATACTTGGAATGGTAAGTGGGGAAACCAGTCTTAAATACTATTAACTTTGTAAAGGAACAAGTTCAACACTTACTGCAGTATGGACACCTAGGAGACACTTGTGTGTGTTAGCTAAGGAAAGTAAGGTTGTGGTCCTTTCTGCTTTTAGGGAAAATAAAGCATTTATTTCTTTCACACTTCATTTTGGTGAAGCGATAGGGTAGATGGAAAAAAGTACGTCCACCACAGTAGTCAATCTTGTGATCTCTCCATCATCCTGCTTAGGTGCTGAGGTTTCCTTCCAGCAGAAGCAGGCAGACTGCTGTGTGCTTCACGTAGTTCCTATGCAGGGCCAGCTTTTAGCCAGCAAGAATGTGTAGGCCAGGGCCATGGGGCAGTCAGATGTGGGCAGGTTTGGGCACCCTGTAGTGCACTGTTACAGCTTCTGAATGGCAAAGGTGCGAGTAACAAGTTTTGCCAAACATTTATTTCAGATAAATGAAAAAACAAGCTGTCAGTGTGTGTGTGAATGTGTAATTGCCTGGAGGTGATGCTGCTGTAAACTTAGGTAATAAAAACTAGGTTGAGATAACAACTAATGTACCATTCGGAATGGATGATTGCTTTACAAATATTTCCTTTTCCTGTTTTCTTCTTTCTGTAGAGAATACACGTTGCATTGAAGATAGATATGGAAAGGCTTGGCATCCACTAGTATGCCAGAGTTGTTCTGCTCAGTGAAGATGGGTGCAGTTCCCAAGAAAGACATCAAATATAGCAATTAATGTTCTTCCTTCATGTGATGGATACTGTATATATTTAGAAACATCTGAGCTTGTGCCCGAGTGCAAGTCACGTAGCGTTTTTATTGGTATAGTGAAGATCTTCAGTGTTTTTGTTCGTGATACTTGAGGCTTTGCTCCCAGACATAGTTTAGAAATGCGTGACATTCCTTTTACGTTTCAAAGCAAAAAGTGAGCCAGGGTGAGCAGGAAGGACATTCCGTAGCTCAGTGAATCTTCAAGCAGTTTTTCATTGTGTCATATTTGTTTTCGTAGAAGCAACTTTAAACTAGGGCAGTATCAGCAAGGAATTAGGTTCTGCCTCGCATAAAAATGAAAAGTGTGATCGTAATCTGCTCATCTGTAATGGGTGTTCATCCAGTCAGTTGCTATCAGGATACACACTTTTCCTCTTTTCACAACCTTCCCTCAGACTGATGAAAATATAATGTCTCCAAAACAACATGTTTTTTTAGCTTTCCTTCCTTCTTAGCTTCCCCTATTTCCATAACAGAGAAACACTAGTAACCTCATTTAAAATAGTCTGTGTTTGTGTCCATGTCTCTTATGACTGGGATATGTGTCCAGAAATTCTGCTGTGTAACAAATCACTTCCCATCTCCTTAGACATATATCTTCTCATATTTTTATTTTCCTTTGTTTCAGAATGTAATCAGCAGCAAACATTGTTGATTTTCTTTTCCTATCCTCCATCTCCCCTTTCCCTGTTTTGAGGATGAATACTAAAACACAAGTGTACTGTTCTCAAGCCAAAGACTGCTAGTTTCTGTGAGGAGAGTGTCACATTTGTCTTCAACATATTCACTTTTTCCTGTTTTTGTTTCAACCTCCATGACAATAATTGCTGTGTGAATTAATGAATACACCTTTTCTCTGCCAGTAACCTCTGTTAACTGGTAAGGAAGAGTTTGTGGCCTGGAACAAAGATTGGGGCAATAATCTAAAATTTCTTAACAATATGATGCTGTAAATGGCCATTTCAAAGGTCTTGGAAGTTTATATGTGGAAATGTTATGAGATACAGTCAGCATAAACCCTGGGTGAAGAAAGGAGATGCCAGCTAGCCCAAATACCGTACTAATGGCACAGGTTCAGAGCTTTCTCTTTATGCAAATCTAAATTTAAGCCTGTCTGTAACCTTAACTCTCCTGAAGCCCTCCTGGGTCACCTGCACAGTCTGTACAGGCACAGAGGAGGATCATGTGCTATGACCTCGTACAGCACAACTGTGTTGTGGTAGACTATGTCCTGCAGCAGGATGCACGCCAAGCACCTGATCAAAATATCATCTGCTTCCCTCTTGACCTGACATGCCTTGTAATATAAGGAAGGAGGATCATCAAAGGCTACTAAATGAGGAGAAATAGACTTTGTTTTCTAAATACTGTTTACATTCCTAATTTCATTTGATTTTTGCCACAGGCTTCCCATTTAACCTTCAGCGAGTTATCTGTTGTAAGCCTTGATTCTGCATGTGAAAAAAATGACAATAAGGATGTTTAACAGTAAAAATTGGATTGTGAGTAAATCAAAATAATGTTAAGGAAATGCTGGCATGCTGCCTTTGAAGGAAGGGCAGGATGGGAGGGGTGTGAGGGAAGCCTTTCATCGGGAGGTTGAGTGATCTGTGTCAGGGGCTGCTGTAGCCTCCAAGAGCAGCAACACATTGAAAGGTTTGAAGGTGACTTTTTATGAGTTCTGAATCTTGTGCTGCTTCTCTCTAGAATCATATGCAAAGTCAATCTCAGGGTGTTTGTGTTCATAGTGAGCATGAGAATACAGAATGTATCTAGGTTTATCTATTAGCCAGGGAAATCCACTCTGGATTTGAGCGCAAAGAGGGGAACTTCAGACCAAGTAATTTGTCTATGTTACAGGAAGCTAAATAGAGACAAAGGAAAGTGTAGGTGGAACATATAGAAAACAGGAATTTAGCATAAGCTATGTCTAGTGGAATACATTCTAGAGCAAAAGATGAGTACACAGTGGCTTTGGAGGCATTTTCATGTACAAAACCATGTTTAATTTGCTAATGATACACTTACTCTATTTTCTTAGCAAGTAACTATTAACTGTATTTTTATTGGAACACTTGATATAAAAGCCCAATACTGAAGACCACAATTAACATTCACTGCATGAAATCACCATAAGACCAAAACAAATATTTCTTAATCAATTTTTGGAGCTTCTCTAACAGGAAGGGGTTTCTTGTGGGAGAACAGCTTTAATAGCCAGGTATGAGAAGTTAATGAGGGGATAGCCCACTCTCTGTTTAGAGCTAGATTTCCTGTTAAAGCCCTGGTGGAAAGTATTATTCCCGGAGAAGCATGTATACCATTCTGGTGTGCTTGCCTAAAAAGCTGAATCCAGTCATTGTATCTGTATTTTGGCTTCTTTCCCACACTGAAAGTACCGAGCAAACTCCCGGCTGCTGCTCCCTTTGAGCTCGATATCCTCCTTAACCATCAGGGAAAAGAAAGGGGAAAACCCAGGGAGGTGAGTTCATTTACATAGGGAGTCAGGGGCAGCGCACAGTTTTACACGTGACAGCAGTGAGCTGCTGAACTTGCTGAAGCCTCCAAGAGGCGTTTCAAACAAGATCTAATACTGACATTTCTGATGTACAGGCAAGAGTGAAAGTGCTTTATAAACTGAATTGCATAACATAAATAATGTTTCATGTTCAGTAAGGCGCGGAGCTGTGACAGTATTTGATATTCATTTTGTTCCTGGTTTTGTTGTTGTTACTGTTAAAGCTTGAGATATTTGTTGCTTGTTATCATTCCTGTCTTGAAGATCCGTGTTCCTGGGAGTATTAGGGTCCCTTCCTAAGCAAAGAGCCCCAGCTACAGTATGGGGATCTGCAGCACGCATCACACATGTCTGAGGCTGTTGCCAATCGACCAGCTTGGTGTATTCTCCTGGGTTAGTGAACTGAAGCTGCCCATAGACAAGTAGGGAGCAGGGCTGGACCCTCTCTTCCCTTCCAAGATTTAATCAGCCACTAGATACACTCGGTGGAATCATGTGGCTCGCCTGGTTTTGTCTACATAAAGAAATTCTTCTGAACGCAGGAAGAACGTTAAGAGATGGTCTCTGTCTTTTCCAAATTTACTTATCATTTTAACTGAAAGTTGACAGTAATCTATTACAACTTGCTACCACCCAGGTGGAGTAGCAACCTCTTAACATGGCTTAGCTTCAGCTATGCTAAAAACAAAGGCTTTGCTGTAAAATAAGTTGTTTGGTAGTGTAGCAGCTGTATGCTGGTGAGGAATGTAGCTTGTAATGTACTGTGCTTAGGAGTAATTGCATTAGAATGAGTACATTTATGCTCATATAAACGTGTCTGCATAGTGAAAAACAATCTTGGGGTGACAAAACTGCTAATGCAACACATCTTTAACAACTTCATGTTGACAGATAAGGGCTTGAAAGGCATGCAAGAATACAGGTCCTGATACAAGTACATTGAGCTGAGCAGAAGTGCAGCACTTGGTCATACAGCCAGATCTTAGGAGGCCCATAGTGGATTTGAAGGGCTTATGAAGAAAGAGGAGTTAGTTTTGTTTGGGATAAGAGCTCAAAAAAATGAACAACCACCAAACAACAATAGTATGACAGCGACTAGGAAAACCCATGAGTTTGGTAAAGTGAGATAGTTCCTAACTTTTCTGCCTTAATATGTATTTCAGCATTTGAGCCTACTTTCACTGGACATGTATCACTAAAATGTTTCCTTCTGTGTAAGAAATATCTCTAGTTTCTCTAACAAAAATTAAATTCTGTGTCATAAAGGCTACACATAACTACTGGACTCTGGTCTAACCTTTGATTGTTTCACATGGCTTTGGTGGTTCTCTGTGCATGGATAACTTTTGGACTTGAAGTGTATGTACAGGGGAAGAGTGCAAATTCAGACTAACTTCAGTCTGTTTTCTTGTTCACTTTTTTTCTCCTTTGCTAATCACTGTAGGTATACTTTGAGAAACTGCATCTCCTGAGATTTCTCTCTGCTTGAATTCAACTGAAAATTTGAGCCGTGTTTATTATGATCTCAGTTGTTCTTTAAGGTCAGAGCATCAGCTTAATCTATGGCTCAGTGCTCTAGCTACTAGATCTAGGTGTAATGGAGACCAGCAATCAATTTCTCCACTGTTTCGGTATTTAGAAATGAAGTGTAGGTTTTAAATATTAAAAAAAACAGCAATAAAAACAAACAAACAAAAAAAAAAAACTTGTTTACTAACAAGATGTTAAAATTTAAGTGAAGAAAAAAATATATATATATATTTTTTTTTTACAAATAAGTGATGAACAAAGAAATTTAATCACTTCTTGTTTGTCCTTGTGGCCACATACTTAAAAATAAGTGACTTAGTTTGTATTCCAGATTCTGTTTCTGACTGTCAGAAAGCTGAGCTTTTGTCTTGTGTTTGGGAAACTGTTTCTGAGTGTGATTAGAAATACAAGCATGTTGTTGCAAAGATCAGGTCTTAGTGTGAACAATGTAATAAGAAAATGTTAAAATACAGCAGGGAAGAAAAGTCTTTGCAGGCTAAACACAGAATTCTGGAATTTGTTTGTTTTATGATTGCTGTTGAAGCAGAACATCACTACATTCCTGGGAATTCTGCATGATCAAGGATTATAACATTGATGCCATGTTTACGTTAGTTTGTCATTGAAATTTTTATAAGCAAGTACTTATCTGTTATACAGTTGAAGTTCCTGCTGACTGCTATCAAACAAGCAAATGCCTAGCGATGTTTTCTCTCTCATGCTGGATTTTTCACTATTACTGCTAAAGAAGCTCCCCTTCTTCGCATCTTGGTTTTGAAGTGAGCTGGTGACTGAAGGGCAGTTAACCATAGAAATAGATCTAAACCCTTGTAGTTGACCAAGTTCAAAGAAAGGGGGGAAAAAACCTCAGAAATCCTCAGCCAGTTGAGCAAGCTATGATACAGGGCCACTGTGTGGCAACACAAGCAGAGTCAAGGGTGCTTACCTAGGGAGAAGTGAGGTTCTGCCCATTTCCGATGCTCCTGGCTGACATTTCTGGAAAACTGGGCTCTGACTTTTCCCAGAAAGAAATTTATCTTGCAACACAGCTCTGCATGCCCAACTTTCCTACTACCAATAAAATGTGGACTCTGCGATAGTGGTGTGATGTTTTGTTGGTGATGTATTCAATGCTGTGGTTAATTTATATACCTTGAAGATGGCTAGAGGAAAATCCATCCTTGTATATTTTCTCTGAGGCTTAAAGCATTTTTATATTTTAAGTCCTTCTGATCAGATGCTGTTGAAAAAGTTTGTGTAATGAACCATTGGTGTCCAAAACTGAAACATTTGCAGTATGAAACTACTGATTTCACAGCTCAGTCTTTTTTTCCCCTCATACCAGTGAGGAATTGATTTTTTTTTTTTTATTCCTGACAAATAATTCAGAATTTTTTTGGCATTTATTGAACATTCAATACCAAATGTCCTAGATCAATTCCAGTGATAACTGCATGCTCTCAGACCTTTAAAACAAATACAGAAGTAAGTTTAGTTTTATTTGTAAGTCCAAATGTGTACGTATCCTTTTAAACCTCTCATTGCTTGATGCTGAAGCTTGAAGCAACTGTGATCATAAGTAGATCTGTTTAAACCTTTGAGCATAAACTCAGGAGGATATACGACTGTCTCTGTATGTGGTGTAATTCTAGGGAAAATATGTGATCACTGTATATTGACTTAATGATGGCAATGCAAATTTCATTGCTTCAACTTTGTATAAGCCAATAGTGCTTGTCTTGCTCCCTTCTTTCCTCTCCTTCCACTGAAGCTGATCTCTTTGCCTGCTCTCCATCCTTAGGCTGAGGAGCAACCGAGGTGATTTTCCTTGCAGCTTCTTGGATGGGCTGCCACAACCTTTTGTGCTTTATTTATTGCCTACCTGTGTGATTAGATTAAGGAAGGATTAAAGGATCCAATATTCTGAACAAAAGGCAACCTGTAGTTTATAAATGTGTAAATATAATGTAATTACTTCTTAATTCCTTATGTTAAATAAAAAGGGAGTTTTCTCAGCAGATAATCCCTGACACTTTTTTTGAAAGTCAAATGAAGGCAATTTGCTGCCCCAGTGATGAGCATCCCTCACAAAGCTCAAGTCTGAGTTGATATGAAGAACTTTGGCTGCTTTGATCTACTTGTTATCCAGATAACTTATCTTCCCAGTCCCACTGATTTCTAACAATTTCTGACTTCTTGTAAGGAAGAGAGTTGCTATGAGGTTTTGTCTCCACTTGGAAAACATAGAATTTACCATCACTTGTAGCTCAGCTTGCTTACTTCAGCAGTAATAAAGCGTATAGTAAGGACAGTGTTTTATTGCAGAAAATTCATGTTTAAAAGCCCTAGTAGCCGTGCTTCTAACTTAACTTAGCACAGATGTACTGGTGGTAATTTGGGGTAAATGTTGTGGAAGCTTAGAAGAAAAAAAAAAAAAAGAAGTAAATGAGCAACTTCCTGCCTTGTAAGCACTGTTGACCTCCTTGCATTTGTTGGTTTTCTTTATTTTGTTTTAAAAAAATGAAGTAAAAACACCCAAACAAAAGAAACTTTTCTTAAAAAAAACCCAAGGGAATAAATGGAATTCTGTATAACACTCAGCTAATGACTTGTGTGCATGGATGCAGTTTTGGGGTTTCATCTGAATGCACCACCATATGTAAGTGTTATGATCTCAGCAACAAGCAGAATCATTCTTGTACAAGTACTGTCAGTGTCAATTGTAGGATATTTTACTATTTGAAAACTAGCATCTCAGTTTGTGTGTTCCTTGTAAACTCTTTCTTCTGCCACAAAGCATTTCTTTGGGCAGCACCGTCCCCTTGCACTTTTGTAGCTCATTGGCAGCAGTGTGCTTCACCTACTTTATTCTCTTGTGGTTTGAAGTGTGTTATTTCTCATCTTTCCGTCCCCACCTTTGCTTTCGGTGCTCCATATTGTGATTGAGAGCTTACTTTTATTACACCTTACTAATCTGCAGTGGGCTAATTCTCAGTCAGCTACCTGCAAGGGGGCTGCGATTATTAGAGCAAACAGCAAGGCCATGCCCACATGTCTCTGCTAGACTTGTATCAAAGCACTGCTATCAGAAGTGACGTCAATTCTGTGCCAAAGGTTTCTGTTGTCCTTTTTTTTTTTTAAAGACCCTGAGCATGATCTGCTAAGAGGTTCATACTGATCCCTTGCATTTCAGCACAGAAGAAATGTGCATGGCTTTGCTGTCTGCTGCAAGGTGCTTGAAAGCAGTCTCTGAAAGGTTCAGAGGGCAGCCCTAAGAGAAATAAAGATCCTCCTTATAGCTAGCTTTAAATTAGAGGGGAGAAAGTGTAAATTCTTGCTTTGAGAAGACTAAAATCAGCTCTGGCTGCATTGTAAATGACCTAAACTGTAATGAGGTTAAGTAGAACTTGGAGAGAAGTATTTAGATTGAAGTTTTTGTTTCTCCTACCTTATTTCTTTCAGTTTTGCTAACCTGGGATTCAGACTGTTTGATGCCTCAGTTTTAACAAGAACTAGTTCACATTAAAAGAGCGACACACCTGGGCAGTTCCTTGCAGTCTACCTCAACTGTGAATCGTGAAGTTACAGTCAGCTAAAGCGTTGAGGTGCTCCTCTCCCCTACGTGCTGGGCTTTTAGTGTAAGTGGTGTGCTTTTTTGAGGGAATCAAGAGTGTGGGACAGAGAATGGTACCAGCAGCTGCAACAGCCAGGGGTAAAGCCTCTGGTGTAACTGACCTCAGCTATTCCTTGTTCCTCCAACTGTTCCTGCTTGTTCCTGTTCGCGCTTCTGCATATGTAACTGTGGGTCTCTGCTGTGGCCTGGACGAGAGAGGGGCTCTGGTCCAACTGTTAGATTTGTATCGTTTGAAGGCAGGAGGTTTTCATTTTGTTTGTTCATGTTGGGTGAGTTCTTGATCTGGTTTTACAGCACAACTCATAGATGTGCTGGTAAATGAGAGGTGGGGTAGACCACAGCATGAGGGTAGAAGCACCTCTTGCTGGCACAATGAACATCTTGTACCGTGAAGCCTTTACTATATAGCTTTAGCCAAGTTACCATCCTATGGTTCTGATTTCATGAGATGAGGGGAGAAATAACTTAAGACAGAAATTACAAGACACAGATTTATAAAAACTGTTATTTGAACTTTTCAATTTTTGTGCAATATTCTATGATCTTGAGGAGGAGTGTACTGTTTTAAGAGATAGCTATTTTTTTCAGCCAGCTACTATAGCATGCTCAACACCTACATGTTTAGATACTGATGCAGAACAGTTTTTTCCTGGAAAAAAAAATGATAAATAAAGAGACATCTGCACTCTTAGTCATGAAGCTAAGCATTTCCAGCCTGTATGGCAGTAGCTCGGTATTCTGAGGACTGATGCTATGTGCTTAGAAAAATGATTGATTTGACAGATCTGTTTAGTGAATGTTCAGAGAAGTCACTGATGTTCTCCTTTCTAACTCGAATCTACACTGAATGTGATTTCCCCTTGGGGTGTGCAGGTCTAGCTTGAAACAGCCTCTTGCTCATGGAGTTAAATAATCCATTACCTCGTTAAAACATTGGTGCAAAGTGAATGGCTGCCATACAAGATCATGGCAGTTTGGAAGTGCCTGAACATTACTGCCTCACCTTTTATGAAAGCATGAAACTAATAAGCGTTTTCAGTCCTCAGTATGAAAATCTTTTTCAGTATAGCTTTACCTCAGTTTCCTTTTGCACTTTCTTTGTGCAAAAGAAGCCAATAAACCCACGTACATATACAAACAAACAACAAAGCTGCAAACTGACTGAAGTGTCTCTCTTGAAGGCTGGGAAGGAAGGGACTGCTATTTCTGTTTCCATGTCTGTGTGTGCCATGGCACGCTGATACTAACGGGGTCATGAAAGCTTAATAAATGTTATCACTAGTGCAGTGTGAAGCTTTATGGTTAGCATTTGGCAATTTGTACTCTAGAGTTTCGGTAGACTTTTGTTAAAGGTAGACTTTGGGTGAATGTAGGCCTTTTTGATTTGTTTCATTTTTGTGGGGAGGAAGGAGTTGAGAGTGTGGGGCAATTAAGACTTCTGCTATGTGGATAATACAGAACAGAGGTAATGATTTAATAAATGTGGAATTAAAATGGTCTTTAAACTCTACTGAACCGTTAATCACTAGATAATGACTTATACTGTATTGATAGTAATTTTCCTTTTTATATGTCTAGCTTAAGACTTTGACTTGAAACCATCTTTGTGACTTATCTCTGAACTGAAAGGGTTCAACATCCAATGCTTCTGGGAACTACAAGTAGGCTATGGCAAAAGAACTGTGCTTCTCTTGGTGCACGTATGTCTTTCTTTATATTTTTTTCTATAAAAGCTGCAGATAGATTAAGTTGTCTGAACAAATATTTCCAAATTCTTCTATATTTTGTTTTTATTGTAATGGTATGAACAGGAATGATTTCTCCTTCATTTCAGGAGCCAGAAACCTTCATGATGAATGTCAGCAAGAAGCTGGAGTCTTGACCATAAACCCCTGTGTGAAACCAGGGTTTTGTGGAAGGCTTAAAGTTCTGGTTATAGAAATATAGTGGGATCAAAAATGAAAGGAAGTTGCTGACACAGCCATGATGCAAATCCTAAAATTCTAATTTTTTCAAAAGAAAAAATAAAGAAAGAAATCTCCAATTAGTGGTATTCAGTAGCATCCCTGAAAGCAGACAAGTAAAGGCTATATGTTAGGTGACTAAATGAGGGAAAAACATAAAACCAACAAACCCAAGTACTCTTCTGTTTGTTCTTCAGCCAGTGCAGGGCTTATCTGTGTATGTGGGTTTCTTTTTTGCGTTGGAGCAGCTAAACTTTGATGCAGCCTTTCTATTTGACTTCCCGTGGCTTTAAAAAAGGCAGAGCAGTGGTAGAACTTGGGACTAAAGTAAGGCAAAGCAACCTTGCTTATATAAATATAAAGTATAAAGTAGTAAAGTATATAAGTATAGCCTTACTAGTATAAAAAATCCCTAGGGATAGCTGTACATCTAAGACTTTGACTTTTATTGTGTTATATTCACTTTGTTATGAAAAGCTGTAATTCCATGGTTGATTTACATTTTGTTTATGAAGTACAAATAAACAATTTTGTTTTTTTTCCTTAGGCAACAAATAACTCAAATTTAAATCTTGACAGTATAACTGATTAACCTTGGAATAGCGTATTTGAGATATTAATGTACGCAGTACGTTATCTCGTGCTTTATCTGACCTTTATCTGTTGATTTTAATATCCTTTGTGGTTGCTAGTGACGTTTGTGTTGTAGACAGCGAGGGATTTTGGCTCCTGTTTATTTCTTTGGTTTATCCCCATTCACTCTGTTCTGTACTCTCAAAGAAATAATTACATCAAGAGGAAAAAAAACACAAAGAGGAAAAAAAACAAGATGGTAAACCAGAGCAAGAAGCACGATAGGAGATGGTGTCTGCATGAAACTAATAATCGTTTTTCAGATAGCATTCTGCAAGTTGCATGTCTGGTGTTACTACTCTCGTGTGAACTGGTGGTGAAAAAAGGCAGATAGATGGATTGCTCATGCTGTACAAATTTTACCCCTTTCTTGCATAATTTTTGGGTATATGACTTCATGTGAAGTATTGAACTATAAATTGATTGTTTAGAGTAAAGCTTAGCCACTGCAAAAGCTTGCAGCATTGTACTGACTTGCAAGGCGTGGGTGCTTTTCTGATCTACCACTAAAGTGACCCATATCACCAAACCTGTAGAAAACTTATCTGAGGGAGAGGGGAGAAAAGAGGAAAGAATATGAACTTCTGTTGCTTTACTGCATTATGTCTCAGTAGGATCAAGCATATCCTGGAACAGAGGAGACATTAAAGGCAGGAAGGGAGAGAGACTGCTGCAGCAGCAGATCTTTTTGCCTTGAGGATCATGGCTTGCTGCTGCATGAGCTGCAGACACATCCCTGCTCTCCTGCTGTAGATAACCATCCCACATCAGCAGGTGTGTGAATGTGCAAAATCTATGAGCTGAATGCCGGTTAATGATTTGAGGCAGTTTTTGCTAATGGCTTTGCACTGACTCGGTTATAAGGATGTTTACAGAAAATGATCTTCTGTCTGTCTGTAGGAGCAGTGAACTGTTGATGTTCATGGTTGGAAACCGAAAGAATGCAGAAATAGGAGTGGAGATGTCTGTTCTTAGCTGTTTCTGTCCATCCTGGGCAGTATGTGGATGGGAAGAACTCCCTCTTCCCAGCATCAAGGAGGCAGGTCTGCTTCACAGGCAATAGGAACATTGAATTGCAGGAGGCAGGGAGAGCAGTTTGTAATACAGTTTCATTATGATTCTTAACCACCTTGCCAAGTATCACGTGATGAGATGATGGCGAGTGCAGTGCTGAGAGCAGCTGATGCTGTGAGAAGCTGCACAAATCGTGTTTCCTGCATTAGCAGAGGCACTGCTGGTTTACAGATTGCTTCTATCCCGTGCAGTGCCTGCCTGACCACCATGGCAATAGGTGCACACGTGGGCTTCTGGATGAAGCAGGGAGGAAGAAATGGGCATTTCTGCAGTGCAGCTCATCTCCTCTTAAGGAATCAGTCGAACCTTGCTTTGAAGTTGTTTGTTTCTGCTCTTTAACTATAAAGAGTCTAAGTGACCAGTTCATAAAGCTAACTAGATAGATCCCAGTCCTCCTAAGTATCTGGTGAATGTTTTAGGCTTGGAACGCCTTTGGCTATTTGCTGATATCGTAGAGTCTAATGTAATAATTTACATTTCCCTGTAGACTGTGCCACTCTATGTAATGCAGTATATTTAAAATATGTATATACTGTGGCTGAATTGAACAGCAAAATGTTCTCACCATATGCTTAATACACATGCTGTGTTGTGTCGTAGATATACAGTGAAATTACTATTTTTAAGTAGCTGTTTTCATTCCCAGCTCTAATTACTTGGGTGTTGGGAAAGACTATTGGTTTGTTTCTATGATCTATTTCTGTTCATAGATGTGCCCAGATTTAAGGTGGTACAGCTATAAGCAGAGAAAGGGGTAATTATAGTTCAGAAATAACAACAGTTCCTGTCACCTTATGCTGCAGATCACTTCATAGTCTGAAGGTGAAGTTTAGGATTCCCATTAGACCCAGCCTGAAAATAAACCTGTAACATAAGCTTTTTTTTTTTTTTTTTTGCTTGTATGCAATTATTACAATTTGTTCTCTTGGAGAATTACATTCATGTTTCATCCTGCTCTTAGCAGAGCTCACAGCAGTTGCAATTTGTCAAAATTTGCCTTCTATCTGAAGTTTGGTTTTGCTGCAAATTAAATTCAAAATCAAAACAAGAAATTGAGCCTGCACACGTTTGCTGCCTTCATCAAAGATGCTTAGCCTAAACATGAAGTTCTCAGGAGAAGCTCATATCCTCCTCTTTTGTAGGAGGTGTTCTAATTAGCCACCTGAAGGCAGAGAGTAAGCAAAATTACTTCCTTTTTTTCTGTCAGGTTTATCACTTTGGGCAAGTGCTTTCAGACAAACATTAGCAGTCTCCTGCTTTGTTTGCTGTTGGGGAGGAGGGCATCTGCAGGTACTTTTTTTTCTACATGCAATTTCTCCCTGCAGTTTCTATGAAAAGCATAGAAGCGTTTTCCATGGCATGAAATCAGTGTAGGCCAGCAGATAGAACTGTGCGCCTGTAGCAACCTAATTCTTGACAGTAAGGAGTATCAAAAGTAAAATCAGCTGAACTGATTTCCAGAATGAATAGGTGATGTTAAGCAGCAGAGCAAGGAAATTTATTTACTGTTGATTTTACTGATCTGAATGGTAATTATTATTTCCAAAATCGTTTGAAGAATTCACTGGCCTCTGGGATGTTTTTTATATTGAATGTGAGGGGATGTGGCTGAGCATCTCTGTAGTCTTTGTCCTGCAGACCTGCCCAACTTGCATTCCTCTTGCACACGTTTCCTTTGCAGTGCTTCAGGATAGAGCAGGATGGTGAGCATCATTTGGTGAGGGAACTCAGCAGTTCCGACAGGTCTCAGTGCAGAAAGCCTTCATGTCACCCTAGGACCACCGTGTGCTCTCTCCTTGCTGGAAGTGCTATTTTTTCCTCCCTGTCTCAGAAGGGATATCTTCATGTTTGAAGATCCCAGTGCTGGGCGGGATCTCGGGTGGCACTGAGTTCCCAGCCACTGACTCTGGTTTTGTGGCTGCGCCTGCTCAGCTGACGCTTATTCATAGTCTGCCTTTGAGATCCAGCACCATGGGATGAGGTTTGCTCATTGTTGGAATACTGAGACGCAGCAAAACAGCTGACAAGTATCTTTCAGGGATGGGGAGGGGGAAGGATCAAGGCAAAAAAGGAAGATAGCATTCTGTAAGAGTCTGTGTTTACATGGATTCTTTTTCTTTCTTTCTTTAACCTTCTCACCTTCACGTTCTCTGCACATCTGACTCTACACCACCGTCTGTTGCAGTGGTGGAAAGGCATTATACCCTTCTGGGAGGGGCACCATGCTCAATGATCACAGGCAGAACGCCCTGTGAAGGCCGCTTGTCTTCTGTTCTGAAAGGAGCAGAAGGCTTTGGGTTTGGAGGATTTACATTTACAAATAGCTGTTGTGGGTGTACATATTTTGGTATGTGCTCTCTACTCAGATGAAATTCTTGTTTTTATTAGGCTCTTGAGTTTTTTCAGAACTTTTTTTTCAACCTTTACGGAGTGCACTTAAGCAAAAACAGAGCTCCAGAACAACTTCAGAATAAAGTGAAGCCTGCTTGCATCTCAAGCCTTTCAGTTGCTCTGTGACAAACTTATAAAATAATGAATTCATTCTCTATTACACGCAGCCGTGCAGACATTTGTTCATTACAGCTTGTGGTTGAGGTGTGTGGTAGCATGGGGTACTGTGCTGAACGCTGTCGTGACAGGATGAGCTTGAGACATTTAAAACATGTACATAGCACTTAACTGCTTGTCATGGCTGACTTTTCTGTTAGGCTGTGCCTTTATTGGCATGGAGACACGCGTGGTGGGTCTGCTGAACAGAGCAGCCCTATCAGATCAGCTAGTAGCTCTGCCTATCTTGGTGTCCTATCTCCAGGAGTGCATGTCAGAGAGAGAATAAAAGAACTGGGCAAACACAGGCTGATTCTTCCTGGATTAACCTGCCAGCCTTCAGCAAACTTTGGTTCAAGGACTTCCAAGGCCAGAGGTTGTATTTCTGCACTTGGCAAAATGTGTGGGTTGCTGCTTTTTTTTTTTTTTTTTTTTTTTTAATGGTAGCAGGGCAGGATTTTATGGGAAGAATACCAGGCTAGATTCACTTTAAAATGATTGTGTGCATAGTCAGATCAAGCCTTTAAAGGGGATTTTCTAACACTGCTTGGCTCTGTAGAGGTTGGTGCCCAAATAATATCAGAATTGTGAAGCTATGTTTAAATAAGACTCCTTAAAAGGTTTTCAGCCCACATGCATGTGCAACCACAATGTCAAAAACAGATACAAATATTTTGACAGATACTTAAAGGGGGTAGTGGTGTAGGTATTTAGAGGGCAATAATGAGAAAGAAATGGCAAGATAAATGATCAGGGCGTAAGGTTCTTTTTTAGAAAGAAAATAATCTCACGTTCTCTCCCAGCATTTAGGACACTGGTGTTATTGCTGTGCACTCAGCACCCCAGATGCTAGGCTGTGGAAGACAGGCCTCCCCAGTGTGCCCATACTTTCCCCAGCAGTGAAACACAGCACTGCTAGCAGCGCTGCCCCGTGCTGGGGGCTTTGGCCTCCCCTCCTGTACAGCACAGCTGTACTCTGGCGGGTGTCCCGGGGGTGCTGGAAAGCAATGCGGTCTGCACAATCTCTGCCTCTTGACCAGAGACAGTCAGGGTCACAGACGTGAATATTATCTTTGTGACGCTTCAAGCAAGCAAACAGATAATATTTTTTTAAAAGAATGTTGTGCACAGTCAGTTGGATCAGATCTTTCCAGAGCTGTTCCCTGGAGGGGATGCAGCAATTGCTCACCCACACCAGTCATGGAGGAGAAGACAAGGGCAGGGAGGAGAATGCACACACATGTGCACTTCTGCAGGCAAATATGCACGCTTGCAATGGGCACAGAGTGGCCTCTTTCTTCTTGCTGAGTCCCTTGGGTGTTCCCTCTGATGCTACGAAATTATTTTTGCTGTTCTTTAACCCAGGAATTGTGCCTTGTACATTTTTTCAACTGTATACATTTACATACAGCCCTAAAACCCCTCTTCAAATAGTAGTAGGTAATTGCACACAGATTTCAGACATGCATTTCCTTTCTATTTATTTTTTTAATAACTGCTAAATAGAAAAATACAGAACACAGGTAACTTTGCTTTAGAATCATAGAATCCTTAATGTTGGAAGGGCCAGCTAGTCCAACTCCTCTGCAGTAAGCAGGGACACCTACAGCTACATCAGGTTGCTCAGAGCCTGTCCAGCCTGACCTTGAAAAGTCAGGAATGGGGTTCCACCATCTCTTTGGGCAACCGTGTCAGTGCCTCACCACCTTCACTGTAAAATGCTTCTTCCTTATACCCAATCTAAATCACCCCTCTTTTAGTTTGAAACCATTTCCCTTTGCCTGTCACTACAGACCCTGCTGAACAGTCTGTCCCCTTCCCTCTTACAGCCTGCCTTTAAATACTGAAGGGCCACTAGCAGATCCCCTCAAAGCCTTCAATTCTGCAAGCTGAACAGCCCCAGCTCTCTCAGCCTGTCCTTGCAGGGAGGTGTTCCATCCTTTTCATCATTTTTGTGATTCTCTTCTAGATGTGCTCCAACAGGTCTATGTCTCTCCTATACTGAAAACTCCACATCTGGACACAGCACTCCAGGTGAGGTCTCACCAGCACAGAGTAGAGGGGCAGGATCACCTCCCTTGCCCTGCTGGCCATGCTTCTTTTGATGCAGCCCAGGATACAGTTTTCTGAGTTGGAAGGGCACGCTGCTGGCTCATGTCCAGCTTGTCATCCACCATTACCTCTAGGTTGTTTTCAGCAGGGCTGTACTCTGCCCTTCCATCCCCCAACTTGCATTGGTAGTGAGTTTCAAAACTAGTGTATATATATGTGCTTAAAATACGATATCATAAATATATTTGCTTGTGCAACTTTAAGAAAAAATATACTGGTATTTTTTTGTTTATATACTTTTTTTTTTTTCCAGGTCTGGTTTAAAGATGTAGCTGAGCAAGAGACTCATTTTGCTTTGGGTCTAGCTTTAATTGCCATGGGTGTGAAGCTCTCTTCTCCCCTGCCCAGTGCCAGCAGCAGGAATACTAGGACAGGAGGGGTGAGCAGAGTGCTAGGAGAGCAGGACACTCCTTGGGAAGGGTGTCAAGAGAGATCGTTCTTGGCTTGACTTGACTCAGCAAGAAGGGGGCACTCCAAAAGAGTTTTGGCTTCATCTCAACTGGCACAAGCACATTTCTGTTGGAGTTAGGAGGTGATTTCTCACCATTAGCACTTCAGTTCTTGTCAGATAGTAAGGAAGAAACACATTTAACTTAGTTGTGGTCTGGATCATTTTGTCAAGGATTTTTTTCTGATGATTTTCTGGTGATAGCATGTGACTCCACACTCAAAAGCAACTTCTAGCTTGGTTCTGTGTGGCACATTCTATAGTGGTATTGTGCTTGCTGTTATCTTAGTGAAGATACAATTATAAAGAGGAGTATAGAAATGAATCAAAAAACGTAATGATCCATTTAAAATAAGTTGGTCAGCAATCCTTCTTAGGTTCATATTTCTCAGGTGTTCAAACCCAGCTGCAAAATCCCTGCTTCTAAAACTTTATCTGCAGACAATAGGTCTGAGAAAATAGGGTTGCCATTATGTGTTAAGTAATAAGGGGTATCTTTAAGTCCTGGATTAATTTACAGTTGTTTGCATGGGAAACGTGTGTGTAGGGGTGAAGTTGTTTCGTACTGTATTGTATAAACAACCCCCTGTACTGGCCAACTTCACTGTTGTGCTTGAAATTTTATTTTACCTTTAAACTTCTGCTTTTTTGTTTCTTTTTCTTTCTTGGGGCTAACGTTTTCATGGCAGTATAGCTTCTTATCTGCCTGTTCCACTGGTTTGCTCTAGAATTTGTATGTTTTCACGAGTGTTTTTCCCCACCTTCAAAGGCGTTGCTTTTGTTCTTTTTATGAGAGGAGGGCTTGGGGCAACAGAAAGAGATACCCAGACCCCATTGCTACCCTGGGAGCACCATTGCTCCTGTAGAGCCCTTTGGCTGTGGTGGGTTATCTGACAACTAGTTCTTTCCACAGGAACCTCATTGCTACCAGGTCACTGTCCAGTTTTAAAGTTGCTGTGCTAATGGCTGGCGGTTTTAGTGAGTGGATTTGTGTCGGGTTTGTGGACTTCGTATTGTGCTGATGGTAGTTCTTCAATGAATGAATTGGGTTGCCAGTCTTTTTTGTTAGATCCTGTAGGAAAATACAGATCTCATTCTTCTGAAAAAGTTGTTCTTCATTGTTTCTGAAATTATTTATCTGGTATTGTCTTTCCCCTTTCGACTTGGCTTAAAATTAGTTTCAGGTTGATGAGTTCATATGACTGAGCAGCACGGATAATTGTGGTAGGTAGGCTTGGCTGATGTGGTAGGTGGATGTTGATGGATGTTGAAGTATTGCAAAGAAACAGAGAAGCATAGTTACGTATGTTTTTTTGTTTTAAATACTAAGGACTTTTATCTCTGCATTATACCTCCATAATTTTTCTTCTATCTGATTTAAGAAGAGACCATTTCCTTTCTTTAAAACAAGAAAATGACCTTAGAACATGCTGAAGCTGTTTAGCTTCTAAAGCCTAATGCAATCACAAAAGAAGCAATCCAGATTTTTATGCATGTTTTTGCTTTAGTGGGTTTGCTGTGCCAGATCATCAGCCCTCTTATACCAATCCAAAAAAGAGTTTCTGTTGTGTGAAAATACTGTGATACAGTACAAAAATTCTTCTAGCTATGGTCTGGTGGCTAATTGTCATTTTGTCATTGCAAGTATTCAGTGAAATGAAACAAAAAAAAGTTAAGCAATGGCCTGAAGACCACCAGTGTAAGATTTCAATATTAAAGTTAAATGTTGTTGGTGGTTTTGTACAGTTGTCTTCAAAGTAGTGCAGTGATCTTGCAAAAAAAAAAAAAAAAAGAGCGGGGCAGGGAGAGAGAGGGAAGTAAGGGCAAGGGCAATGAGGATATTGAAATTTACATTCAATTTCTTAGAGGGTTTTTCCTTGTTTTAGCTGTGGGAGAGCTATGCAGTACATTCCATCTATTGTGCTTTAAATGTAGAAGATATACTATTACATAGAAGCAAAATGAAGCTCTGAAAGTAATTCATGACCAAGATCTTTAAAGTGCGTAGACTTCTGAGGGCTGTTTTACACCCTGAAAAGTTTTTGTTTATAGAACACAGAACAACAGTGTTACTGCAGCTGACTGAGCCAGTTTTCTTCCCTTGCTGTGTTTTACTCGGGGTGTCTGCACAGAGATGTTTCTTTAAAGATCCTGCTTTGGCCACAGGCGTTGCTGTGTTTTTAGCTGTGTGTGTAGAGTGGATTCCTGTAGACAGGATTCCAGTTCCAACAACTCTTTGCTTGCAACAATTTTTGTGACACAGGGCTTATCCACACTGCCCTTACCTTTTTTACACACGCATCAATGGCAACAGGGAACACAATGGAAAAAAATGGTTTTTCTGCCCAGGGGCAGCTCAGTGAAGCTGAAGGGCATCAAGGTAAAGGTAAGCATGCTTTAAGACTTTTGCAAGGATCCCCTAGAGTACTGGGCGACAGGTCTCTGTGCTAGGAATCCAGCCACCTCCTTTTGCTCAGCATGGGCCGTTAACATCTTCAGGCTGCTGCCCTTTGTACTTTGTCTAAGCAGAGTTTGACTAGCTCAAGGGGAGTCTTGCTTTGCTTTTGTGCCCTGCAGCATTGAACAAGTACTTGCTACCCTTTGTGTTCTTATTTATATTACAAAACAATCCAGAATCTTGTTTTCATGTACTCTGTACTGAGGTACTCACAGCACTGGCTTTATCCATATAAGAAATGACCTCTAGATCAGAATGCAGTGTGGTTTTGTTGCGTGGCCTCACCAAGAAACTATAGGAAGTGCCCAGAGAAGAGCAGGCAAATGAGGAATGTACAAGAATGAATCTGATGTGTTTTGCTTTGTTGTGTTTTGTTTTAATGTTAGGTTTAATAATTAAACACAAAATCAAATGCATGCATCTACCGAGCTGTCTTCTGAATGCTGGAGTTTGCTCAGGTATGAGTACTTGTTCTCATTACTGTGTGCACTTGAGGACTTTGGTGAGAATGTATGTAAGCATGTCCTTGCAAATAACAATTTCCAAGCTTTTGTAGAAGAAAAGGCTGGTTTTCTTAATAGCCACTAAGTATGGTATTTAAATATGGTAAACATATTTTAAAAAAACTAAAGATTAATTTGTTAAAGTTCCTCTAACAATTCTTCCAGCTTGACCCAACAGCTGCCTGGATGGGTCTCACAGATCTCTTCTGGCACCTCATGGTGTGGTGCTGTGTGAAGGCAGCAGAGTTGTTTCCTCAGATCTCCATTGTGTCACACTGTCAAGAATGAAGAATTGGATGAGTTCTTTACAAGAGAATGCAGATTTCCTTCCTCTTCATTTGCAAGCTGTGGTCCTTGCAGTCCTCTGGACATGGGGAGCATATTCTTTCTCCTGTAGGGTGCTCTAGAGCTGGGGCTGGACAAAGGGTTTGATGTCTTATGAGGAAATTGTAAGTGAATTCAAATTTCACATGAAATGATGGACTCTGGATTGTTACTATTCAGGATTGAGTTTTTAGGGTTCTAATGGAATCCTAGAGTGGCTAGGGTTGAAAGGAACATCAGAGATTATCTAGTTTTAACCCTCCTGTGACAGGCGGGTTTGCCATCCAACTAAATCAGGCTCTGGATTAGGTTGCCCAGAGAAAGAGTGGAGAATGTGGGTGTTGATCCCATTACCTCTCTCTTGCTAAGTGAGCATTCTATCTCTTGAGCTCATTTCCCTTAATGCTTTCATTAATCTTCCAGCTTAGTTTTCATCTAGCAATCAGAAAAAGTGTATAGAACTCTAAGACTTAGAAATGAAGCCAGGGAGATTCTTATGTCACTAGAAATTCGTGGTGCATTTTTAGGTTGCAGTGTCAGTCCCTCAACTCAAACAAGTAGAAACATATCTGAGAAGATGGACAAGCAGAGGCATGGAATAGCTTCCCTATGAGAAATGAGTAAAACAGCTATGGATCTTCACACTGAAAAAAGCAGCTGCTGGGAAAAGATATGATGAGGATGTCTATTAGGAAATGTATCAAGAAGGGTAGTTACTCCTACAAAACAAGAAGTAGGGGAGTAGCAGTGTAACCACTAGGTGACAGATTCAAAACAGCTTAAAGGAAGTGGTTCCTCACGTGCATATACAGTGACTGTTGAGCCGTGTGGATGCAGCCGTTGTGGATGCTGGAAATGTACGTGCAGTCAAAAAGCAGGCACATAAGTTCCTGGAAGAAAAATGTACTGAGGATTCTTTAATTGTGTTGACACTGCTTCTGCTTCATTAAGTTCGTAAGCTGAAAGTTTTTAGAATTCTCTAGAATGCAAAAGAGTGTTCTAGAGAACTTTCACTACTGGCTTACTTCTAATTTTGTAGTCTTCCTCAAGTATCTGCAGTTTGCTGCTGGAAGTGGGTTTGAGGTAGATGAGTCTCTGATCTGACACTGCTATGGCCTTTTTTGCTGTCTTTAACTTAACACTCCCCACAAATTTTAGTATGACATTACTTTGCAGTTTGCGTGCTTCAGTTGTTCTTCCTTACTGTTTGGTTGGGTGGTGAGTTTTTCCTTTTGGAATCCCTACAATGTATCACTGAACTTTCTGGTGACTTCAGCTTTCATCCTCGTTTACCTCGAACTCTACGTGCAGTTTAGCACTGGGAGCAGATAGAAGAAGTCTTCTGAGTAATGAGCTCATGGCTAGTCAGATACAAGTTGATATATGGAGTAAACATACGAGCTAGAATTCTTTCATAACATCTTGATTATGAAAAGATAACCATGATATTTGTATCTCCTTAGTTACTTGTAACACCCTCCATGTGTGTGGGAGTCTTGGGTTTTTTGCTTGTTTTGTATCAGTTTTCAAGTTTAACGTTTTATTGTGCTCAGCTTCATTTTGTTTTGTGTTTTACCCGGTAGAACTTCAGACTCCTATAACAGTTTTGTAACTGATTTACACACAATTTAAGTATATTTTTTAGCAAATTCTCTCAAAAGTAGTATCCCCTGTAGCTCAGGAGATGATTTTTGTGCAGCCCGTGAGTGGAATTTTGTTATGGTTGTAGGTGCCAAAAGTTAAGTTTTTTTTTCAATAAATTGTCTAGAATTCTAGAAATTTCAGGTGCTTTCCTCATAGTGAAAGTAGCTGGAAAGCTTTAAGAAAAATCCCTATTTTCCAGTCTTGCTGAAGTGTGTCATTGTGGTAATTTCCTAGAGCTGGATGGGATTTGCTTTGCTATTCAGCTGTGCTTTCCTGCATCAGAAGACCTGCACGTCCTCCTCAGGAGGCACCCACTCACTTCCCTGCAGAGGTGAGAGCACTGACAGGGAGGAGCGCAGTGCGAACCACAAGCTTTACAGAGCAGAGCTCTCTTAAATACGAAACTTTCCATCCAACTTTTTCACATTGCAAGGTGTCACATTTCAAAAGGAAGTACTATGGCAAGCCAGTGGTTAGTTTATATGTAATTAATTTTAAATTAGTAAAATGATATAGTGATAAAACGTTGTACTGTTATTTCTTATCAGGGTTATTTCTTAGGTTTACAAATAATTTGGCTGTGAAATACAGTGTTATTTTGAAGGAGGAACTTGCAGTGCAATGGATTTTCTTTTTCCTCACTACTTGTATTTCACTTTAAGTTGAGTGACAAATGGTTGTAAATTGGGTTATAATGAAATATATGCGTTGATTTGCTATGTAATCTTTGTGTTGCATTCATGGAATGGAGCCTCTAATAAGATGCATTTTTAATAAAGATATTGAACAAATGTCTAGCTATTCACAAATGCATCATATTCTAAGAGTAAGCAATTTAGGCATATATTGATTAGCTTTTCCTTCTTATCTGCTGTTCTGAAGTGCTGAAGCTGCATTTCCTTGAAAACCTGAAAAGGCAGAGAATTATATATTTGATGTATGTGACTCTGGATATTGGTCTAGATGCTTAACACTCTTTCTTTGTGGAGAAAAGCATGTAGTCAGTCTTAAGAACTGTGTCCCACAATTACTGTTGCTTTGAATGAGATAATTTCAAAGAAGGACACACCAACTTTTGTTTCCCCCCTTTGATATTGGGGGAAGGAAAGTCGGCTTATGGAAGTGTGAAGTTGTGAACATGGTATTTGTACAGATTGTTCAACTGATGGTAATTGAGACTGATGGAGGCTCGCGTGTGAGTGGTAATATTACTCACTGCTGAGTGAATAGTTGTTTGTGGATGTTGGTCACACTGTTTTTTACTGTTTTTGCTAAGTAGCTAATTCTGTATTTGGGAGAGCTCTAGGCCTGACATAAGGTTAATTTGTTCCAAATGGTATTTTGATTTGAACTGACCATTGGGAAGATAGTTATTGTCCTTGGGTGGTAGGTGCACAGAGATTAGTTTGGACTTGAGACTTTTAAAAAAGTAATTGAAGTGCTCAGGTATTTCTCAGAATCACACTTCTTGGACATGTTACAATATTTTGCAGATTAAACACTGCGTATGGCACTCAACTCCTGGTGAGAGGCAACATGAGCAGCTTCTTCCATATTGGACAAAACAAATGATCTCTAGAAAATCAGGGATGGGCCTTGTATGGTATGCATTACAGGGGAAGGCCCTTCCTGCTCTCTGGGTACCAGGGTGAGGTTCTGACTTGCTTTTAGCCTTCACATGTGACTACTGTTCTTCTTGAGGTTAAATCTTATTTACTTACTAAATCAGTGTTTTGAATCTAGAAATGAGTGTGTTTTATAATTACAGTGCATGTTGTAGGTTGCTGAAATGTTAAGAGTTTTCAGCTAATATACTGTATTCTTAAAAAAAAAAAAAAAAAAAAAAAAAAAAAAAGCTTCAAGCATTTTGTACTTTGTGGAAGAAAAGGGGAAGGGAGTGGGGGAAGCCCAATAAAATACCCAGAAGGAGCAAAGAATAAATTCTCGAATTTAAAGTGATCCAAAGTCATCTTAAGTTCATGAACCATCATCGCTGTTTGATGTCAGCACAACTGAGCGGAAGTTTGTGGTTTGTTAGTTAACTGCTGCCATAGATTCAGAACTTCTTGCTGCCTGAGAGCGTGGATGGAAAGCAAGCACAGTGGGCTGCTCACAGCAAACCACACTACAAGCCTTCTGACCGCCTGAGCGGGATCAGGACCCTGCCTCGAGATGAAGCTTCTTACTGCGCCTTGCATAAATTGCTGCAGTGTTTCGTACCTGAAATTGTGATAGACTGTGATTAGCAGAGCAGTAGGCAAGCATATCTGCTCCTGTGTTTCATCATAGGAGGGGGGTGAAGAGAAAAAGCAAGCTCCATCCTTAGAGAGAGAAGCTGCTGCAAGAGAGGAAAAAAAAAAAAAACCAAAAAAAAAAAACCATCATTGCCTCATGTTGTTTTAGCATGTGACCAGTTACAGCAACTGTTGATTGTCTGCATACCGGGAAAAAAATGTCCTCTAGCATAAAAAGTTCACAGTCTCCACTTCAGGTCATTGCAAATAACCTTTCCTCTAAAGGCAGTTATTAAGGAAGTGGACGTCTAATCCAACCTTTAAATATACTTTGCTGAGCCAGAAGAAAATCAGAGAGTGCCAAAAAAGGTTTTTTAAGCATGTAGTGAAGTTCATTTTCTTTCCATTGTTTCTGCTTAATTTGAATATTGAGATATGGCTTTTTCATTCTTTGAAAATAAACATCTACAGGGAAGCAGATAGAAGAAAACTGAGGATACAGAAGGCTTTAAATGCTCATTTAACACTTTCTCTGTGAGGAGGGTTCTGCAAAATCATCTAGGAAACTCTTCAAGCCATCTTCAAATCTGTTTATTTTTGTGTTTTTTTCCCCTGTTTAAATACAACAGAAGACCAAGATGTTTTCCTCATTATATGCTTAAGTCCCTCAGAGTAAAAGCTGGCCTGTGTCTGACTGTACAGAATCTACATGGGACAGATGCAGAAGGTTGAGGGGATCGGTTATGGGGTCCCAAGCAGGGGCAACACATGAAGCTCAGGACCACAGTCACAGTTTGTGGAAGTGATTTTTTTTCTCATATCCAGCGGCAGAAGGTGGCAATACCTATCACAGGGGCTAGGGGCTCAGTCATTCTGTGGTCAAGGAAATCCTGAGATCGGTATCTCTGATACCAAGCTGTCTTATCTGGTGGGGGGATACTCCATCTGGCATTCCACACAACCTTAAGCATGTTTGTCATGGAATGCTTGTCTCATTTATTTTCTATCTTATAATATTTCTTACGAAATTTATCTCCACAGTGAAAAACATGAAGGAGAGAAACTTCTGTTCATTTCACAGTATTTAAATTGGTGTTTGTTGTAATGATTTTTAAAGCATCTTTATCTTCTTCATCTGTTCATGGTTTCTTGCATCTTATCACAGTTTCTGTAAAGCAGGTTACCTTAGAAATATGTTATTATTTTGTTCCCAAAACTGAAATGTGTTCATTTCGCTTAGGCACATTAAAAATGATGCACCTGTAGCTGCCATTCTTTGGGAAGGATATATACATACACATAGAAAACACTTCCATTTGGCCATCTACCTGGATACAGAATTGTGAGCTTAACTTTTATTTCTTTCATTTCAATTGATTATCATTTCTGTTTATTACTGATCCTTTTCCTTTCCTCTTGGGAGAAATCTGCTTATTGACAGATAGGGAAGATTTAAGTAGATGGCTGTGATCACACTCCTGACCTAGCTAATAGTCAAGTAAGTCAGTGGATAAATACTCTGTAAGAAAATAATGTCTGTAAGAAAAGCTCCATTAAAGGGCCAGTTTTAGTGAACTAATAATACAAGAAAGAAAGGGAGAGCCTGTCCTGACAATGTATTTCTTTTTTATTCTTTGTGGAAATGCTGACTGGCCATTAGTTAATGGTATTATCCATGTGAAGGTATGATGAAAATGGAACACAGAAATCTCTTAGCAGTTGTAAAAGTAATTGAGGCATAGAAATAGCAAAACCATGGTTACAAATAATTTGAGTACCAGTAAAAACATACCTGCCTTTAAAAATATATATGTGTGCATATGTATAACCTCATCATATATCTGTAACAGGAAGATAAAAGTAACACCGTAAACCTCAGAGTTCCTATGAATGATTTGCTGCTAACGTCAGTATTTTTTTTTAGAGAATGTGATTATTTAGATCAAACAAACATTCTTTTGGCATTAGTGACGTAGCAGACTCGTGTTTGGTGAGATTTCCTGTTTACTTTGGGTCTGAGCGCAGACATCTCAAGAAAGCGGGTGCTAAAACTTTTATTCCACATCTGCATGGAAAGGCAGCCAAAACTGATCAGAGATCTGTAACCAACTTTATATAGGTTTTTATTCTTCAGAAAGGAGTAATGGCAGCTGAGGCATAGAAAGCTCATAAGAACCAGAGATGTCTTGGTTTGCTGACTGAGCTAATTCCTGTTTTAATCTTGTAATTATCAGCCAATGTGAATTTGGCAGCCTTGTGAGCTACTGTCATACTTTTCTGAGCTGGGACCCATGTCGATAAATTCCCTTGGAGTCAAAGGACTGGATGGCCATTAAGGATGAACTGCTGCCTACTTAAGAGTTCCCAAATGGTAGCAAGGCATTGCAGTGGGATTCAGTAGTCAGTTTTATTCCATTTCATGAATTTTCTATTTCAAATCATAACTTCTGTGAGTGTTAATAAATAGAAACAATACATCTTTTTTGTAATTTCTGTATATGATTTATACTTATTAAGTTGCAAGCCTTCTTTAATATATTTTTTTTTCTAAAGGGCAGAAATTATCATCTTGTTTCATTATTGTCCAAATTATAAATAAAATTGGTGATTATATTTATCACTCTGTTGCTACTTTTCCTATTCTGTTGACTTGATTTCTTTGTACCTAATAGAAAAACATAGCCTGCAATAGACTTACCAAATGGATTTTGTTTCTCCTTTGATGGTCTTGAGAAAATGAGATGACTGTTTTTGTAAAGGTGACTTCAGTAGATTTGTATCCTGTGAGGATAAAATGTGTATTTCTACATATTTGATTCTGGTACTATTGTGTGGAACAGTATCAACATTGAGACCTGCTTAGGCATTAAATTACTGCTGTATTTAGACATTCTGCAACTGTTACCTTAGTTTGTGAGGCAAGAAATTGCTGCATATGAAACTATTTGGTAATCTAGATTGGCACTAGAAACCAAAACTGTGTCTTGGAGACCAAGTTAATGACAGCAACAAACATACAGGAAGTGAATAAAGAGGCAAAATCACATGCAGTGTATCCTAGGAAAAACATATGATTTTCATTGAGAAAAAATGACGAGAATCAGGAACAGCTCTGCAGTGGCCTTGGTGAGAATGGACTCTTCTTCATGGGAAGTACTGAGCAGAGGGATGTCTGTCTCTCTGAAAGGCCTGGCTGGGTTCAGCAGCTCCAGCACTCTGTATTCATACTGAACTGAATGAATTATCTTCCTTTTCAAGCTTATACCGCAGGAACTTTACGGAGGGGTCCTTGGTACTCTAAGACAATTCTGAGATACCAAGTAGTGTTTGAGTGAAGCTGGATGAGGTTCATGGGGCCTGTCAGCCCAAACTGCTACCAGGTGAATGCTGTCCCCAGGTGCACAGGGCTGTGCCTGAGCTCACGGGGCTGATCCGAGCTGAATGTATCTATGAGGTGACTTATTTGCAATGTCGGATAATACAACTTTGTGTTTTTTAGTGGTAATTATAGAATAAAGCGGAGAGAAATAGACAACATAACTGAAAATAGTGTTTATCTGTAGTTTACCTTGTACTAGATTTAATGGCAATTATGTTATTTTTTTCCAGGCAAAAACTACTTCTCAAGAATGCAGATATTCCTGTTATCATGAATACATATTTCAGTCAGAAGGTATTACTCAGCGAACACTTAGAAACAAGCAAGACACGGGGTCCTACAAAGATTCTTATTAGAAAGAATATTGTATCTTTGGCACAGACATTCAAACTAGATGACCTTGACAAGCAACCCCAGGAATCTTCAAATAATCAGGTAAGGCTCATTCATTGGGTTCTTCAGCATTTTGTAAGAAGTTGGCAAGCAGATGTTTGGAAATCATAACAAAAACAAAAATTACTGACCTGTTCAGTTTCCGCTTTCATTTAACTAAGGCTGAATAATATGTGATGTTTATTTTAATAATATTTTCTTAGCAGAGGCTTCTGGCCCATCTAACGGCTGAACTGCTGAGAGGTTATTTTGCTGAAATCTCACTACTGTGTTAAATAGTAATTGTAGTTTGTTTTTTCATACATTTTTATTTTATTCTATATAGCTGAGTAGCGAAATTTTATTTGAAGTAAAATCAATTTCCTGATAACTGCTAAGATAGTATCAGCTGAGATATTATTTTTAATAAATATTCCCTTTTCCCACTCCTATTGAACTCATTTCCTAGTCTGTCCTGTTCTTTATTTAATGCATCAGTTGGGAACACCAGCCTCCTTTCCAGCATCTTTACAATTTGTTTTCTTTCCTGTTATAACTTTGTTTATATCAAAATAACTGCTGACTCTCCAGCTGTTGTACAAGCTGAAGTATTTTAAGTGATTTGGCTATCTGATAGTTTGCACCAACACTTTCTTAAAGATTTGTTTGAAGTTTTTGTATTGTCCACCCAAAAATCATTGTTAGCATTTGAGAATTTTGGTCCCAAGAATCTCAGGAACAACACTGAGTGTCATTGTTTTATTTGTCTTACGTATATATACATATATATGTATATAATTCCATCTATAAGTGTAAGAATGAAGCAGTTGCCTAAGTCAAACCCTAATTTAATTTCTTGCTGCAGGTCCATCTGGTAGAGAGCTGCTTCTATAGTATGTGAAAAACAGAGCAATTTAATTCTTTCCCTGATACTTCCTAGCAAAACCATCTCACTTAAAACTCATTAGACATGTTTCATTGTATTGAATTTATTCTTATTTGAAAATAAGATTTTGGCTTCTGCTGGTAAGGAGCTTGTACATAGAGTGTTAGTTCATACTTGCAATCAGTTTTTTTACTAAAAGATTTATTTTAGAATGAAAACTAATGCAACTTCTCATTTAAACTGAGGGAAAATAAAACATAATTTTGTGCATGATATATATTTGGGAAGTTTAGAGGATTGTACTTCTAAAATACATTTGGGAAATAGCTAAAGGGTGGACTAAGGTTTGTACTTTGAGATTAAGTTTTTATACTTCTCATTAATCATCTAATTTTTAAATTGAAACATTTTACTTGAAACATTTTACATTAAAGTTTCTAGACACTTGTTCATTTTCACATAAGTGTGAAAATCTGTAGCATTCAAGACAGGTTTTACCTCTCTTTTAGAAAAGGGAGAAACAGAACACTGGAAAAGTAAAAATGAAACTATTCAAGAGGAAGAATCATAAATACTAGTATCAGTTCTCTTTTCCTCCTACTGTTGCCCTAATTTCTCATGGATTGACTTAGCTCATTCCAGAGCAGCAATCAATACAGGAGAGTGCTATGTGCTGTAGTCTCTTTAGCTGTTTATTAAAAATCCCCAATAAACATTGGTCGATAGTATGTAAGTCAGTTTGTGTGCAGTAAGTATTTTGAAACTGACCTTGTATTTCTTGCAGAGATTTTTTTATGTTGTGCTTTTTAGCACTCCATAGTTTCACCGTCCCAATAAATATTTCTGTTAATGGATTTTCCTTCATCAGGTGGCTTGTGCTCCACAAATCCATAACACCTGTGATCCTAAAAAGCATCCCTTAGCACTGGGTGCTGTTAATGATTCTCTGCTTGAAATGGTGGAAAGCCAAGGAGCAGTGGGATGGAGAGAAGTGCAGGTACGAGTCGTTATCCAAAGGGTGTACTATTTGCCTGCAAGAGAAAGTTTCAGAAGCCAAATTCAAGGAAACAAGCCTGTCTGTGCTACACCCATCATAAATTCAGATCTACTAAATGTTAGGTAAGTAATAAGATGTGTGGGAGTTATCCTAACGTGCCTGTTATGTATGAGAAACCAAAGAGGAGGGAGTTTGGAATTGTCATTCTTAGCCTTCAGGTTCCACGAAATAAGTACATTCAACAAGGTGCAGGATTTTCAATAGTCTTTTAATAGATACAGTGTGAAATAGAAGTAATGCTGTCCACGGGAGGGAGGGATCTCTCTGTATTTGCATCAGCAACTAACAGGAAGACTGAAAATGCATGAAGGGGAACCACTGATGATCATGGGCATTCTATACTGTTTCTTTTGTTTTACAGAGTAAGTGTTGTATCAAACATGTCTCATTTACCTATTCCAGTCTCCAGTATGTTCTACTGTGAATTATGCTCATAGAGTCGTCTCTTGGAAGACAGGAGAAATATAGGGAGAGATGGAGAAGCAAAAGGCTTTTCTAAAATGGTATTTTGATCAGACCTCGCATGAGAAACGCAGGCAAACACATGCAAACTGCCACTGTGAAGCCACTCCCGTTGACTTCTGGAAGTCCAGAAGTCATGGCACTTCATCTGCTCCATAGTAAAAAGTGATCTGGTGTCAAAACATTAACACCAATCAGGAATCTTGTATGCAAAACTGTAGAGCATACAGATTTAGATTAGTGTTCTCAGCTGCTTCTATTTTAATCTTTGCATCCTGACACTGGTCTGCCTTTAGCATAGGGAGTCAGAAATGAGACCTTGTTTTTGTCAGTACAAAAGATAGACAGGGAAGTTTTCCCTTTCGACCTTTTAGAATCCTCAAAGTTTGAGACCAAAGATAGATTTTCAAGTCTTTCTCAGCAACTCTGGATCTAAGATTACTGTGTCTGTTGTTGTTTTTCCTTCCTCCAGGGTTTGTGCTAACTTCTGGTTCTAGATGGGTTAACATTTTATAAGCTTTATTTTAACTTAAAGTAAGTTACAGTGGCAGGGCTTTTATTAAGCTTGTAAGTATAGTCTTTCAAGGAGACTGTAGATCTCTATTAGGAGATCTTTCTTCCTGCAATTAGTTTGAAAGATCCTTCTGAGAACTGCAAATGTAGTTTGCAATGGGCTTTGAAGAAATTCTTCAAAGGTTGGAAGAATTTCAGTTCCTCTAAGCCACACTGCTGATGGTTGTACCATGTTCACAGGTCCTTCTTGAGTTTTTGGAGTACTGGAATTCTCCTAATTCTGACTACCTTGTAAACCACTGGATGTGGACCAATGTATGGCACTCAATGGTCAATAATATTTTTCCAAGAGGAATTTAGGAAGATTGCTCTTTCCTAAGAAGCATATTCAGTAATCACTCTCAGAAAAGTAATTGTCAACAGCCTTGCCTCTCATGTTTTATAAAAGTTGCATGGGTTTAACTTGCATTATTTTAAAAACATAGCTGGCACACCTTGTTGTGTGAAGTCATTGCTCTATAATTTAATTTTTGCTATTTTATGCATTAAAAAAAAAAGATAGGCAAGGGTGTTTATCAATCCCACATCAGTCTTTGATTCTGAGAACCATATTCCTCTGTGTAGGTTTTCTTCTAAAACATTTGATCAAAAGTCAGGGCACTTGACAGTCTGTTATTCAAGTTGATTTTTAACGCCACTGATTCCAGCAGAGGACAAATGACAGCTCTCCATTATTACTTTTCAACTTCTGACCAAAAGTGTGCCTAACACTCAATCACACAATTCTTGATAGTTAGCCTGCCTGAGTCTGCACTCTTCACAGGAATGGGGTGAAACAACACAAATCTCAGATTACACTTCTTATGCCAAACTTGAAATAGAAATTAAAAAAAAAAAAAAAAAGAGAATATGTTGTAGCTGGGTATTCCCATGTGCAGTTGTTGAACTGGCCTATTGGAAATTCCTCAAATTTTGTCAATGTTTTTGTTCAAAAAAAACCTTGGTGGCTGTCATTTGCAGCAATTAGAACTGCCTTTTGCATCCACGTGCTCTGAAGAGAAAAAAATCAACCCCTTTTGTCTTTGAAAGAAGGAGAATTAAGACTTTTAAAGATTGAAGAACAGAAAACACCTCATACTCCTTTATCTATCAGCTGCTATTTTCATGGCTGATAAGCATCCGCACGAGACATTTCTCCTCTATCAAAAAAGTCTGTCTGTCACCTGATAGTGAGTAAAAAAGGTTCAACACCCTCTGACAGTCCTTTGAACCAAGTAATGGCCCATGCTTTTGTAAAGAAAGCCTTTTTTTCTTTGTTAACTTCTTTTTCTAAAGTAAAACTGCCATAAAATCAACATTTGTAAGATAATTCACTGTTCTGTAAAAATAAGTTTCTAATTAGATATCAAGGTAGGTGAGTATTTACTTGATTTGTATTGTTGTAGGCTGTTGTATTTATTCTGTTGTAGCATGCAGTATAATCTAGGTGCTGTTGCCTCAGGGAGCATGAGAAACACAGAGAATCAGAGACATGGAATGTCAAACAGGGGAAGTGATGCATTTTGTTCAAAGCATCCACTTTCTAGAAAGAGTCTGACAAATTGTGGGAGAAATGTGTGTTTTTAGTGTTCAAATTGATTTATTGAATTGTTTAAAGCTCAAGTGGGAAAATGCCTATAGGTATGTATCTTCTGTTGTTTGTGAAGATAAATACATAGACTATAGCCTTTCACTGGTAGGCAAATGGTTAAGCCTTTAAGTCTGACTTTACTTACTACTTCAGTAAGACTGTGTGTTTAGCTGAATTGTCTCAGCATTTTCTTAGGATGCTCAGAAACCCAGCGCCTGAAAAGTTCTCCATTTTCTGTCATACTTAAATTGTTCTCACATTCCCTGCATTATTACTGAATCATTTGCCTTTCCCTCCTGTAATTAGCTGTTCTTGCAAATGGGCTTTTCATGCTTAAGTTAAGAGTTTCGGGGGGGTGAGGGGTAGGCTGGGAGGGAAGAAAGTATGACTTGCTTTGACTGTCTGCCCCTTTCCAGCATTCCTGACATACTTTTTGCTGCCTTTTCCCCTTCTGATGAGAAAGATACTTTTACAAGTGACACAGCGTGTATTTGTTGTACACTACAACACAAAAAACGAATTATTTTGACTTTCTGAAAAAGGCCTGACTATGGGTACATGAATCCCAGAGAGAATCCTGTCAACCTGAGGAGTTTTCTGGCTTTGAGGTGTCTGACTCATTCTGTCGGCCTTGTACTTTGCGTTCCTAGGGTAAAGCAGTGTATAATTTGGATTTTACTCTTAGCCAGTATCTGTTTGTTTTGAGTGGGCCACACGAGTTCAGTAAAAAATAGACAGTCAGTTCTGTTCCTTAAAGGACAGGGATCATTGTGTGATAGTTGGTGAAACTAAAATAGATGCGTTTTCAGGACTGGTAGGGGGGTTAAACTGGCCAGAAACCCAATCTCACAAGATTTGGGTTAGGAAGCAGGGCTGAGAAGGGTGTTGTCTCCTAAGAAGGAAAAGCTAAGCACTTCTAAAATAAAACAATGCTGGCTATAGCTGTGAATCCAGATTTTAAAATCTTTGTGGGTGAGTAAAGAAATGTTCCGTTCACTTCTCTTGGCGTATATTTTGACCTACTTCCCACCTGAAAGCTAACTTTCAAGGCTACCGTGAATGTATTCCAAGAACAAAAGAAAGACTCTACATTTACATTAAAAAATTATCCACTACCCATCAATAGTTCTTTCAGTTTTACTTTTTATTTTGTTTTCAATCTGCCACATCTTAGAGAAGCAGAAAGACCAGCTACTGTGCAAGTAGGACCCTTGGGGAGCAAAATATGTAGAAGAGCCAAGCATTTGTTAGAGTGGCTCAAAGAAGCAGGAGTGTGGGGAAAGTAACGTTTCTCTTTCTGAATGGAAACATTGATGTCTATTGCTGGGATTCATTACACTCTCCCAAGTTGTTGCAAGCTTCTGTGTCGTCTGTTCCTGTGTGATTCTGCTTAGAACAGCTTTACTGGCAAAGGGTAATCCCGTAGAACTAATTCATTTCAAAGTTTGATTTCCTTTCTCCTCTCTTTCTTGATGGTCTTTGCTGCTTATCTTAACATGAATGTAGGCAACATGTTAACCTGTCTGGCTGCTTGCATTGCTAAAAATTGAGCATCAAGTGCTGCAACTAGCGTTTTGAGAAGGTAGACCAGTTTGAAAAGCAGTATTGAAAAGTAACCATTCTGGCATGGAAAACTTACCTTCAATTTCATAAGACATACTTAAGGGGAAAAAAAAAAAAGGGGGTGGGGGGGGGAGGAAAGGGAAGGGAAAAAAAAAAGGGGGGGGGGGGGGGGGCAGGACTAGGGAGAGGAGGGTAAAAAAATAGAAATCTTATTTGAAAATAGCCCAGATTGCAAAGGACTGTCATGAAAAATCCATGCTCACAGATGCTAACATCTGTCAGAGTGTTTTTTGTGGCTGACTTAAATCTGTTTACAGCATTCCATTTGTTTTTTTTTCTGAGTTTTGTTTTTTGTTTTTTGTTTTTTTTTTTTTCCCAACAAAACATTTTAAATGGGATGGTCATAAATGCAAGGTTTTTTTTTTTAAAATTACATTATGTTTCTGGGATGTGATTTTTCAAGTGGGAAGTAAACAGGAAATAGGTAACTGAAGTGCAGTAGAGAGTACTCCATGAGCTAGAAATTCTCTCTGATTTCCCTTTTTCAGACCCTTCTCGGAAATGAAGATACTGTGCTTTTAATATTCTTGCAAAGTAGTCTAATTGCTACTTGACAGGCTTGTAATAGTTCTCATAACAGCTGTGGTTCAAGGTCTAGGAACCTGTTTCTGCTTTGAAGTTTTTGTTTGTTTTCTTTTTAAAGCACTTTTAAGACTCTCTGACACTTGGATATTCCTTCTTTCTTCCACCCTGCTCTTTTGTAATTCTCAAACTGGAGCTACCAAAACAAAGAGTAAAGACAAAAGACTTGGAAAAACAGCTTTGGTATCATGTTATCTAGCTGACACATTAAACTGTATTGCATATTTAACACTGTGGATTCCCTGTGCACTTGCCCAGGTAGCCCTAAAAGTCTATTTTCCCTGCTTTTGTTGCTGCAGATGGATAGATGGAACTTGGGCTTCTTCCAGTGCCAGTGTAGTACAAGAATTTGTTAATTTGACGTTACCGTTTATTTTTCAGTGCTAAATATTTACATAATCTTATTCTGTCCAAGGGCAAGTTGAGAGCACTGTTATCTGATATACTCTGCAGAACATCCCCCTTCCCCCCCTACAATGTATACCAGCTCTGCACTAGGAATCAGTGATTAAATAATTTGCCACTGATCTAAAATATGTCAGAGCAGAAGTAAGCTTGCTGACGTGTCTTAAGAAGACAGTAGCCAGTATAGACCACAAGCATGGCACAGATTTAGTCTCTTTGGAAAGCAAATGGTCAGGATCACAGATCAACTGCCAGATAACCAATGCTATGTGCATGTCCGTGTATCCATCTAGCAAAAAGGACATGCTGGTTTCTAACTTCTCTCTTCTCTATAATGAAGCAGTCAGTAGAGTAAGCAGAAAAGTGCCAGTATTTTAGCAGAAGTCAAACACCTTCCCTACCTTCTGAAGAGTCTTCCATTGGTCAAGAACAAAGAGTAGCTCTGATTAGTGATATATTCCCCATGATAGAGAAATTGCAGATATATGTAAATAATAATGAAAAAGATAAATAGCATGTATTGTTACATAGAGTTATATATTTACCACCACTTACCGTGTAACTGTGCCTTTCCACTCCTCCCACATCTGATTAATTGCATACAGAACTTCAGAAACGTGGGGAGGTTTTATTGCATATCAACGCCTCATTTCCCACTGTTCTCTACTTCATGGCTGCATTCACCTAACCAACTATTTTGAAAGAAATATGTAAGCAGGGAACACAGGAAGGGAAATGTGGTCCTTCGTATGTTATCCCATAAAGGAGACCAGCTTAGGGAGTAGGAAGTGATCAGTTGGAAAGGTAATTTCCTGCCCCTAGAGCCACAGTCAGGGAATGTATTGTTGTACATTGCCTGGATAAACCAGGACTAATAATTTTCTAGTGCCTGTTATTTGTCAAGAATTATTCTAAGATGGCCTACATAAAAGGTGTGGAATCTTTCCCTTGTTTTTGACCTTTCTTCCCCTTGAATTTTTATATCTCTGGAAGTTATGTGGTTGGCAGAACTGAGAGCAGAAAATGTCCACATGTATTTTACACCCCTACCTTTCACTGAATACATGACTTCAGTCCTGCCTGGGAGGAAGTGTTAAAGTCACGCTGGAGCTCTCCAAAACTTTTATAAAAGCCAGATTGTGTCTCTGGAATTTGTTTTCCTGCTACCATGGTACAGCAGAAGTCAAGGACCGTGAGCAGTGATAAATGTTATAAATACCTAGATGGACACATGTTGAGCTAACAGATAAGAAAGAAATCTAAACCACCCAGATATAACATTTAATTTCTATGCAATTTGGGCACATAAACTGTCTTTGTATGCACAAACATGAGTACCAGTATAGACTAGCAAGCATACAAAGAAATGTCAGGGTAGCAAGTTTTTGAAAGGGAAGATTCTTAAGAATAACTTTGTCATCAACTTCAAAAAAGCTTTGATTTGGGTATAACAAATTATTACTCCTTGGAAGGGTGTTATGAACATAATCTCACTCTCTTGGGAAGAAGGAAGTCTCTTGTCCCAGGGAGTATAAAGCTGAGAATACACTGTCCTGTGTGGTTTTAAAATAACGGGCACACTCCAGTAGTTAAGAAAAGTCAGATTTTGAAGGGTCTGAATATCTCTGGGGGCATAGACCTGTATAGATGTATCATAAACTCTTGTACACTTTCTTTTATGGGATACAAAAGATAAAGTTTTTCAGAGAAGACCATCTAAATTTGTTTTGGTAGGCATTGTGGCTTAAAACTGGGAGGTAACTTCCAAGTGCTGGGAATGCTTAAGTGTTATCTCACGTGCCAGTCTATTTCAAGTTGTGACCGGCTGCAGTGCCTGCTATTCTTGTTCCATTTCTCAGCCAGAGCAAGTCAGCAGTGTCACGCTAGGTGAGGGTCCATACTGACTGTGATGAAATGCTCCAAAACACTGCAGTTAATGCCTGAGCACCCTCTTTTGCTAGTGCTTCCTGGAATGGGGAGAAGAACATACACCTAAAATGAGAGTGAACCTGGGATGAATTCACAGTGTTAAGACTTGAGTGGAATGGTGGTTGAGAGATTGAGTTATTTTTGTAATTTTCATCCTAAAGCAGAAAAAAATGAAACTATTCACCTGATTTATTTACTATGTAATACTTATTCCAAAAGGTTTTGTAACTCAGTGAGTTCGGATATTTTTTTTTTGAGGCCTGTATTTGGCTGCAGTGTGAACTTGTTTGGATGACCTGCCTTAGAAGTGATTAAGGCTAAAAGTGAATACGAAATATATTTCAGAGAGATTTCACATTAAACAGAGCAAGAACGATATGAAGTTGCAAAGGTAATTTTTGGTCATGCTTGCAGTATTTCATTCAGTATCACATGATAACATGATTTTGTATACATATTTTAAAAACTATTTATCTGTATCAGTGGTTTCTCAACTCTGGTGTGCTTACTTTGGGTGGTATGCCCGTCACTGAGGAGGCTTTCACACCAGCAGCTCCAGATCCTTCCCTTCTGCAGGTGCTAATCTAACCCAGCAGGCAGCCACCAGCCAACTGTAAATGTCTTTGTGGAGCTGTTACTCCAGTTCAGAGGCATTTACTGATCCATAAAACTTGAGGTGCAAAGGCTACATTTGAAAGCTGACTTCATACAGCCACCTGAACTACTGGGTGAGAGGATCAACTGATCCCTGTAACCTTCCTTGGATCCGCAGCAGTGGACAGGAGGCAAAGATGGAAATGAAAGCAGCAGCAGGCACTTTCTCTGTATTTTCATGCTTGGTTCTTTGCCCATGATCTTTTGAGTTTCACGTGGGCACAAATACAGGTAGCAATTAGGAGCAGAGTTTCAGTGCAAGATGCAATGAGAGTCTGTACAGCTTTTTCACTTTGCATGAATTTGTGCTGCACTTTGGCACTTGGAGCTTGGGCTGCTACTGCAAATGATCTTGTCTTATCTTCACCGATACATAGGAAGATGACTTTAAGGAACTAATTATGAGAATGTTAAACTCTTCAGCACTTTTTCAGTGGTTTCCCAACTATTTTAGATCAAAGGCAATCACTTACAAGTGCTGGCTTGACATGTGGAAGGGCAGTCCCTTCCATAACTGGAGTCCCATTTACACAGGGATGGAAAAAGTACTTGGGATCATGCAATGACAATCCTGGGCAAGGCAGTGTGTGATAGTTAGTTGGAGAAGGAAGTAATGCACAGAGTTGAAGTTCTCATAGGGGGAATGTGAGAGTGGCTGTAAGATTGTTCAGATACCATTTTATGGGAGCTACCTTTCTTCTGCATGTTCCTCAATAGGAATTCTGCAATTCCTATTGAGCCTATGTAGGTCCTGCAGTGAACTTTTTCTCTGAGATACTGAGTTTTCCCATCGCTGAATTCAAATACGGTGTAGTCACAGCACTTACAGGTGCTTCTGTCTTTGTCTTACATGGATAGGTTATGCATTTTCTGATGCCTCTGAACTAATGCCAGAATTTGTGAACTCCACTTGACATGAGGAAAAATGTGCCAGGAGATTGGTTTGATTGGAATGAGAAGCAATGTCACACCTCCTATATAGAGCTATAAATTAACAGATCATTTTGCTTGTCCACAAAAACATTCTGTGCCTAATCTTTGCAAAAATATATTTTGTTTCTATTATTCCTATTTAATTCTAAATGAGGGAGGGAGGGAGCTAGATACTGTCAAAGCTTCTTGTTGCAGCCTGAGCTTTTAAGTAGTTATCAAGACTACCTCATCCATATGTGCTCTGATCCTCTTGTGTATCAGACTCAGCGTCCACTTTGGGCAGGGTCAATTGTAGCCGTAGCATTCTGAGAAAACTGTCATTTGAAGCAAATGTTTCAGAGGCTGAGAAAATTGGTGGCTCTCGGCCTGTTTTCATTTCAATAGTGTAAGCAGGAAGAAACTCTGCTAGTGTTAATGGTGTTGAAGATTTTAAGTAAGGGACTTGGAAATCGGATTTTACTCACTGAGGAGAAGAAGGAGAAGTCAAATCAAAATTTTAAAATGCTTGCAGAGGGTTGTACCGTGTCAGATAACGTGTCTGTATGTGGCATTTAGGGAACCCTGGTGTAGACAAGTGTATTTTGTTCTAACCTGAGTTGGATCCCTGTTAAATCTGTGGAAGCTAAATCTGGGGGTGACACACATGGTTGCAGTTTGGGTGGTGTAGTCAGAGGAAATACAGAAGTTACGCATTGAGCATGAGAATTGTGAAGATGAGAGATTATTATATCTGGAAATGAGGTTTTTTTTTAAGCTTTTAGGATGAGGAATCCAAGATGTCTCATCATATAGAAATAGATTTCTTTTATAAAAATTAAAACGAATAACTTTAGCTCTTATTCTTACTTACTGGTGGGACTTCCAAAAGCTGAATTTATAAGATAAATATCCAGTGTTTTGAGATGCAAAATTAAGCTGGAAAGAGACAAGTATGGGACAGAAGAGAGATGTGCTTAGCAGGAAGGAGTAGCAAAGAACAGCATATCTGGTCTCCCAGCATAGACCTGGGGGTTTTGTCTGTCTGAGGTCACGTGCTGAAGTGTACAGGAGCTGGAAGTCACTATTTTCAGGGCAAAATTAACAATTTTTAAATAGCACCACAGTCAGAGAATAACCAAGAATGTGCACACAGCTTGTCTGAACAACAAATGGCTGAATATTGTAGCACATTGACGTCCTGATATTTCTGTCCAAATTTGTTGCATGAAGTTGCATGCGTCCTCTTATCCATTAAACAGAAGTAGCTGTCTTTCCCTTTTCTGTATATGTATTTGATACATATGAGTCTTTTTTTTTCTCCTGCATTTTAGTTTTATATTTGGCACAATAACTAAATCAGTCCTGCGAGAAGCTAGAGGAGGCTCAGAGCTCTAACATATGCAGCGTCCTTCCTGTGATCTGCGTATGTCACCGCATGCATTATTTATTGTAACAAAGTGCATAGCAACGTTACAGCAAAGCAATATCACAGCAAAGCAAAGCGATTATGTTGGGAGAATCGGAGCGTGTTCAGCTTCAGACTGACATTTTTATGTCCATAGGCCAGCTCCTCACTTAATAGTCATTTCCTTCCCCTGTGGAGCCGTCACCAAAAGCCCGTGGCTCTGGAGAGCAGGAGGCTTTGCAGGGTGCGCCAGGCAGACACGTGGTGCAGCTCTCCCCTCGCCCTGTGCTCAGTGTCTCTGCACACGCTGTTCAGTAAACAAACTTTGGGGAACCAGAGCGAGCTGGTTCAGAGCAGCCCGTTCATTCACACAGACCGCTTGGAAAGTGATGCCTTTGCGCAGCCTTGACGTGCAGGCTGAGGGAAGCAGAGAAGTTAGTATTTATGTTTTCATTAATGCTTTTTATAGCCGCGAGCCAGCTGTAGCTAGTTAACATTAGCCTGGGACATCTATTAGCGTGCAGACCTCTTACGCAGGATAAAGGGTTTCTGATGGAAACAGAGTTGTTACTCATGGTCCTCATGGCTGCGTGTTTACAGGAAGGCTGTTTGTGCTGACATAGGATATATGCTGGAACAGCGTGCACCTTTTTAATGAACTCACCTTCCAGGATTCAAAGGGATTTTATGCTAAAAGTTTTAGCATAGCAAATCGAAAGATTTACATATTTAAATAGCTTACTGTATGTTTAAAAGCTGTTCCTTTTTAAATAATGTTTTGCAGCTACAGTTACAAAAAGTACTTTCTGTTTAGCTTTTAGGATGAATTGGGCATAAGCAATATTTCTACAAGTCCTGGATACACCAGTTTGGAGTGCTAGATTTTTTGCTATGATGTAAGTGGCTGGAAGCATCTTAGGATGAATTGGACCTAAGGGTTTGGCCCAGAGGATTTGATGGCTCAGCTTTCCTTCTCTGGTTTCCCCCAGTTCTTGCGTTTTTGTTTTTTTTTTTGCTTTTTTTTTTTCTTTCTGCTATTTTGGAAGATAGTTAGTCAGAAGGGTGTTTAAAAATAAATAACAAAAGCAACTGCAAAACAGAGAATGAGGAAGGCACAAGGGCACAAGTAGTGCTGTTTTTAGAGCTCCAGTATGACAAGCACCATGGGCTCTGGTATTTGCGTCAGTGTGACACTTTCCTTTCCTGCTCAATCCATGTTTCCCAAGCAGTTCTGACAACTTTGCTTAACTAGGCAATGGTAGAGGTTGCCTGGACCTAAAGAAGTAAGAAATGTCATTTACCCTTTACTTTACATTTCTGTGGAAGGTGTGAAATGAGTATATTGCTCTCTTAAAGCTAGTTTAGTCACTTTAATAGTTAAAACTTTGGAATTCCAAGTTCAAGGGCTGACTTCCCTCTCAAGTTTTCCTCCTCTAAGAGACACAGATTGTTCTCAAGACAATTGCTATTCCTCTTCTTCACAGGTCCTTTGGTGCTACTTGCAGTGTGTTTTGCAGAGACCAGAGTAGATGGTTAGGGGCTAGGTCATCATGGAATGTTCTTGTCATGAATTTCCATTCTTTTTATCTTTATCACTCTCCCACCAATTGTTAATGATGAGCTTTCAAGACCAGAGCATTGTAAGTAGTTTTCATCTCCCTTGTTCAGCCTAGATTTCTCATAAAAATGGCTGATTACATCAGCCATCATCGTCAGAAGTATACCTTTATGGTACACAATGAGAAGTTTTATAATGCTATTCTTTTTCATCTGCACAACAGTATCTGTATGTGAAACTGCTGAGTAGCTCCAGATGCCAATGTCAACTCACATAGTTGAACTGTAGTAAAAAAAAAAAATAAGGTTATCTCCCAAAATTGAATCACCTCTAATCTCCTGTTCAGATAAATTTCCTCCACCCATCCATTTAGGTACGCCACCCTTAATGATCCACTTGAAAAGAATGTGACAAGCTCTTGAAAGCCTTGTGAAGCTATGGAAGTGCAGGTCATGAATTATATGTGTTCAGTGCCTACAGCTGAAACCTCGGAGTACAGGTGGGAAACCTCCTGTATCAGCAGTTTCTAGATTTTCCTACAGAGTGTGTTCTGTGATCTGGGTCACTATTACCTTTACAATTGTGGGTCAAGGTTCAGTTCATTCTGATTTGTAAGTCTGCTAGTCTTATGAGGGCCAGAAGAATCACTTGCTCAGGCAAAGTAGGGCTTTGATGTTCTCACAGTCTTCCTTTAAATGCAAACTAACAAAATTCAGTCATTCAGTACAACTGTTGGAAACATTTGCTCATTGTGATGGTAGAAAACATTTTTTATTCATGTTTACTATTCTCCTAAATGCTTCATAAACTGTTTTTATTAGGTACACAGAAATGACGCATGCAGTGTCATCACACACTGGCTGGAGTTTTTCCCTGAGTTTTTCTGATGGCTAAACTGAGGGGAGGATATTATTCTTGTGTGTTTTGTCAGTAGCATCCTAATGAAGCACATGGTAAGGGAGGCAAGTATAGGGGAGAGATAAAGCTACAATTTCTGTCAGCAGGCAGTATTAGGTCGACAGCTACTAATTTTATCTAATCTTTTCACATATACCTTGCTCCTGATGATGAATAATTGCCAGAAAACTCTCTTCTCTTGGCCTCTTTGTAAAATAGTTTGATGCATCTTTTCCTTGTCTCTTTTCATATACATATATATGTGTGTATGTACATATGACGTGTTAGCATATCTCAGAAATAATCATGCTGCCTGCTTATAAAAAATATGACAGTTGTCTTGGGATGTAGATATACAAATTAAATAGAAGCTGAAAAAGAGGGAGCTTTAATGAGATGTTGGATTGGAGACCTTGTTGGTGAGGTTAAGCCATCTGCATTACACTACAATATTAATAAAGAGGCAGCAGAATAAGTTAGCACTGATTTCTGTAGACTATTTACAAGTTCCCTTGTTTACACCAACATTTCCAATTTGTTTCATTCATCTGTTAAAATTGATGATGATACTAATGCATGTGAGCACTGCAGGCAAACTGCCACATATCTCATATGGCTGGATTGATGAGGCATTAACCTGATGAAGATTTCTTGAAATTTCACTGTTAAATAACATGTATGGTATGGCAGTGAAGGAAACAAAAAATCTCCATTATTGTCCATATTGTGCTATTTACCGACAACATTTTTTTCTCTCTACATCTGTTTGAAAATACAGAGCTGTATTCAGCTTCCGGACTAATCTCAATTGATGGTTTCTGCTAAAACGGAAGTTGTGTGTCTGAAAACCAATTGTCATTTTGGTTGTGAGCAGTGAAAGCTGCCAAATGGGAGCAGTCTTTCTATAAAGGAACTTTGACAATGCCTGAACTGCTCTTTTTTCTTTTTCCAATTAAAGTGACCTTTAACTAACAGCTTATTCCACAAGTCAAGTCCCATTTGCTCAAGCCTCCATATTGTAAAATCTAAAAATTCTGATGTTTTGTTCTCAGTAGTAAATTTGCTAGTGCTTCTGAACGTGTTCTTGTACTTAGTCAAACTCACAGGTTTTCTTCATCTTGTGGAGAAAGTGTTGGCTGGCGAGGCTTTTCTAAATAGGGAAGGAGAAGAGAGGAAGGTAAGACTGGAGGAGTGTTCCCACACTGGGCACTTTAGGTCAAGGATGAGTGTGTTGAAATCTTAGGAGAAGCTGCAAGCAGTGAGTATGATGGTCTTGTTGGGCAGCTTTCCATGTGAGCTGACAGGATGGTGATATGTGAAAGAGGTGGTAATGCTAATTCTTTTAAAGTGTTCATCTACGGTTTAAAACACTGGCATTTCTGGCTAAACTCTCCAATAAAGTAACGGGAAATTTAAAATAAAATAATAAAGATCCAATGGAAGCCATTTTTATTATGGAATGATGGCAGTTCTGATTTTCAACAAGAGTTGTGCTGATAATTTAGAATGTTCAGCTCATACCTCCTTGCTCAACTCCTTCATTGCCCTGCAGTACTGAACAGCTGAAGGCTTATCTACATGGAAATGAATGCGAAATATCTGAAGAGCAGATTTTAAGTGCGCTAATTTCCCTCACTAAAATCATCTTACTGTGTACAACCGAAGGGTTTTTTAGTTCACTTAAGGGTTAGTGCAGTAAAGCTGCTCAACAGGAGCTTTTCCAGGCTCTTTCGTACTAGATGCCTGAATTGCTTTGCTTTGGGTGTTGGTCTAGGGACTAGGAGTTTTCTGCTCATCCTCAGAACAGCAGCATTCTCACATGGTTTTACATACTTCCTGTCAGTCCCTGTTCCTGAGAGGCAGGAGAGGGAAGGCCAAGAGGCAAGGATGCCTTTAAGGGAGTGAAATGGCCAGGGTGGGGGGAACTTGACCCTCTGGGAGATTTCTGGGCATATACATGCAGGGGACAGGAGCCCAGAGAACAAGTAGCTCCTGCTGTTGCTGAATCCCATCCTGTCATTTCTTGATGGAGGCCTCTACCTGGGTTCAGTAGCTCCTGACAGCCAAGGGCTCTCTGCTGGTGCTCATTTGTCCTTTGGCTAGAGCTTACTAAGTGCAGTTCCATCAATCGCTTATCACATGCTCTGCTCCTCTCCCTGAGGCACTCCCATAGTGAATGCCCTTTCTCCTTTCCCCTGCTTTGTGCACTGCTTGATTTGTGAGCTGCTGTTTCTGAACACCCTGCAGTATGCTTGCTTTTAACTGTATGTAAGTGCATTCCCTTCCCATAGAACAACAAAAAAATATATTATTTTTTAAGAACTGATAATTAAGGTGATTATAGAATAGAAAAAAAATATATTTTTTAAGACCTGATAATTAAGATGATTGCAGAATAGCTGGAGGGAGGATAAATTAGAGTTACATCACTGGGACCATGCAGCATCTCAGCAAAGACTAGTTCAACTCGCATCAAAGTGTATTTACAAGCAAGTTCAGTATTCATGAGCCAAAAGCAGCCCCTTCCTGAAGGTAGTCTGATATTTTCCACTATAAAAAAAAATCTTGTGACCTTTTATTTACAAAGCTCTTTCAACTCCATTATTTACTATAGACTTTAGATGTTCAAAGGGGAATGCCCTTAAGGTAGGAAAATGCCTTGTTTTCTTTGGCAGCAGCTACAACTGGCTAAACCATGGAAACAGTTGAGATTGGAAAGGGAGAAGGGGCAAAGAGATAAGAGGTAGACTTTTCTCCTTTAGCTCAAGAGGTTCATGCCACCTGAGGCAGAAAATATTTCAAGATGGGCAACTGCTGAGGTAAAGCTTTTCCAAACGACCCTCCAAGTGAGGGCATACGCTATGTTGGTGCTGCTTCCCCTGTAGGGGCATCACATGATGCTTCCCAAGTGTGTAAATCAGAAGCTTGAATAACAGTATCAGAGCTGTGGCTGACAGCTTTTCACTCTTACCCAATACTGGCCCTCAAATGTCTGCTAATTCAAATGGACCGTCTTCAAGCTGCATTCTTTGGTAATACAAATAGATACTCTATAATCAAATGTTGAGTAGTCCAGGTGCAAAATACCCAAAAGAAACTTAATACCAGATTTCCCACAGTGCAGAATTTAAGGATATACTAAAAACTGATTGTCATCTGATGGCTTCTGAGTACTTGATTTTACCATTTTCAGATTCCTAATACAGGAAGGTTTGGTGATCCACTTCTCTAGTGGATTAAAAAGCCACCAATGGCGATGAGTGTGTCATATGTATTATCCATATGTGTGTATGTATTTACTGTGTGTTTATTCTTTCTAGAGCCATATTTTCCCTCAGAGCAGCACAGCCTATTGCAGTTCTGATTCTTGAATCAGTTTTCTGGTGCTTTGTCAGCCATAGATTTATGTTCTTGCAGCACAAACTGGAGATTTCTGTATTAGCTTGTAGTCAGTATGATATTATCCGTAACTTCAAATTCTTGTATTTCTATCTCTCCCTAGTTCAGTATTATACAATAGAAAGAGATGCATATTGCTAAATAATCACAATTGTTTGCAGAATTGATGTGGCATGTAAAACAAATAATTGCACATACCAAGTAGTGCTGGTGCTCACAGCTTTTTCCCTTGCATACACAAATAAGGGATTTACACACGTGTAAGGTCATATTTTGCTTACATAAGTGATCTTATCTTTCTGCACACTGTGTAGTGTGGCATTGTGGGGAACATAAGTCAACACTGCGTACAGATCATTTTTGCACATGGCATACAACATATATAGATCACGTGGAATGCAGCAGTGTTGTGATTAGAATTTGCTTCAGAAATTTGTATTTTTTTAACTCTCACATCTGAAGCAGTCTGTTCGAGTTGAATACATTTATTTTTTCTGAACAAATAAACCAAGGTGCTCTAAGAAGCTACTTCTCTGAAAGGAGCTCAGAGATCAGAAGAACGTGAAATACTAGTATTGGAAGAGTAGGGGGAGTCAAGGGATGTTGAGCAACGTGGAACCACTTTTTGAGGAGTTTTCTTAGAACTGAAATGCTGTAGCACTCTCTTGGGCTTTTCCAGAAGGTGAGACCAGAATACTCTTCAAGAAGCTAGGCTTGGGACAAACATCTCCTGGCCACCCCCTTATAGAACTTATATAGAAGATGTTTTAATTCTTGGGTCTCAAACATGAAAAGTGTGTATTAATCTGGGGAGAGTGGAAAAGGGAGTGGGGAAAGGAGATGTGGGAAAAGAGGAGAAGAGATTAACGCTTTTTTTTCTTTTAATTGTGGTTTAAAAGGTGTGCCCAGGATTAATTGACGGGATGAGGTTAGGTGGTAATTGAGTAACAATTTATTTATCCGATAATCACTAATTCTATCCTGATAATAAGAGGGAGAGGAGAAACTGTATTTTTAAACAAGCATAGCTTGATGAGAACAGCCATCTATTACACTGCTGTGCTGGGGGGTGAGAAGAATCATAGAATCATAGCATCACAAGGTTGGAAAGGACCTACAAGATCAAGGCTGCAGGACATTGCAGTTTTGCTGTGCTTGTCAAGGGTTGACTATCAATCCCAGCTCAGCAGATTTTTGTGGTGAATTGGCACAGGGTTTGACTTTTTTCCCTCCCACCTTACTACTCACTTCTTTGCTCACATCTGTGGGTTGTTGGGGGTAGTCTCACTTTAAAATCTCACTTTAAAAACGTCTGTCCATGTTATTCTCCTCTATTGACACAATTCACTTACTGAGTGTATGTAGTGAAAGTAAAAAAACATTTTGTGAATAACGAAAGAAACTCTCTTTTAATTAAAACAATATTTTTAAATCTTTGTACACATGTGTTATGAGGGAATGGGAAGGAAAGGTGAGATGACCCCTGTATGAAGATTAATATTTCCCTTCATTGTAACAAAATAAAGTCAAACCCTTCATCATGCATGGCTTTTAAAGTCTTCTCACTTTTGTCTTTCTAGCTCTTAATCCTGCTAACAATCATTATTGTTACTGACAGAGTAACAAAATATAATAATCAGGTACTTACATATAAATAATACTAAATAATAATAGTAATAATAGTAACACATTCTTATAATTCAGTTTCTCTTGCCATACTTACAGCTACCTTCTTACTTCAAATTAGCATAGTAATACTGATATTAAACTTTTTTTTTTTGTTATTTAATATATGGTGAATGTTTTAAATGGGTGAAGATTCTGTCTTGCTGTTACCATGTTTATTTCATGGATGTAGTCCAAGTTTGGCTATTTGGAAGAGTCTCTAGGTTAGTTGCTGAGAAAAGACATTGCTGTTCAAATACTTGAAGTAATGATTTCACACTTTAAATAAATAAGAATTTTTAACAAGCATACATTTGTTTACATCCAGATTATCATTTATAAGTTACTTGACATTTGAAAAGCCATGGAACAAAAGACTACTTATACATTAGTATAAAAGGTCAGGCAATCAAGTAGGATTAAACTTTTCACTATATCATAATATCTTGATGTTTTGTTAGGTCATTTTAACTTTCTGTGGTCTCCTAGAAGAAACACAGTAAGCTACATGCAAATAAACTTTGCATTTTTTAAAAGACTTCATTTCCGCTGTATTTTAAAGACGTCAATTGTTAACTGAGTTCTGAAGTCTCTAATAAACAGAGATGGATCATTTATCATTAATCAGTAAGAATTTGTAATTCTTCCTCCAAAAATTTTGAACATATATGATTGATTTTTGAAGTCACGTGCATGCTATGTACAGTCTTGAAATGACATATGAGTACCAGCTAATTAATACTCCCAGTTTCTATGGATTAGCAGGCAGTAGTTTGGCCGGTTCAGTAGTCAAACAAGAATGGTACTTGAGGCTTCTTGAGAAGAATCAGTTATTTACCATAACAGTAAATACTTTTTCCCAAGGAAAAAAAAGTAGCCTCTTTTCTTTACCACTAGTTCTGTTTTTGAGTTGTTTTATGCTCTCTACAAGCTGTATGACATCTGTGTACATAATTGTCCTGCAGCATTGTGTAAGTAATTCTACCACGTATGTGGCAGAGTAGACTGTATAGACTATATATGTATATCTGAAAAGACTACTCATATATAGTCTATTCTTAAAGAAGGTTAGATTTTTGGCATGTTATTGCATAGGGCATCTGAGGAGCAAAATGTGCTTTTTGTTACTGACTTACTGTCCTTTGGCACTATCACCACCAGGAAAATCTTCCAGATGTTTGCCTAACATTTCAGGAAAACTGGGTTTCACTGTACTGAGTGCACCCAAGAATTATTCTTTAGCTATGTTGGAAGTCCATGGGAAATTGTATCAAATATTGGAAATGCTAATAAAAGCTTGGCCCTTCTATATAGCCATGGAAAAATTCTGAGAAGGTTCCAAATCTTTGCAGTCTGACTGGAAAGAGCAGCAGGGTTGCATTAGATGAGAGGAAATTCACTCATCTACTGCAAACTTTTTTTGCTTCAGTCTTACCAAATAAGGGATAGAGAGAGGTAGAAAGGTAAACAGGAGAGGAGCACCCTTCCCTGTGAGACTCAGCAGAGATTCCGTGGAAATTATTTGCTGAGGAAAGCAATGTGTTTTTGGTGTACCCATGTGCTTTACTTTCAGGAACCGTTCCTGGGTTAACTGCTGTTTGGAATAGGAGTACTTAATGGCAGTCATACGCTACGTTTGTTGAAGTCAGGAGAGGTAAATGGTGCAACTTTAACCCCGAAATAATAATATAAAAGTCACAAATGTAGTGCCAGTGCAACCCATCAGCCTGTTGAGGGAAGCATGCTGCGACATACAGCCTCTCCAGTCAGGAATTCTATGGCATGGTTTTGTAGATGCAGAGGAGAGAAGCAGATGATCTTCTATTTTCTTAAGAGTTAAAATGGATACAGCTTGAAGTACAGCAGGGATGGTGTGCATATGTTTGAATTTTCAGTAGAAAAGTATGTATCTTATTTTGGTCAGAGGAGCAGCAGAGCATTGTAATCCCTGATCTGCTGTCAGGCCAACATGTTCCTGCTTGTAAAGGCAGAGTACGATTCTGCTCCTGGTACACAGTGATCAAGACACATCTTGATATATGTTCTTTGGTGTTCCTCTAGATTTCTCAGACTCAGACAAATGAGCAAGCAAGCTGCAGCGCCGAGGGCTACAGCCCGGATAAAAAACTGGTTTTAGCCTTTCTCTGGAATCGTGCTTAATGTCCTCTTCAGCTTTAGACCCATCTGCAAGATGACTTCTTTCACTGAAGTGACTAAGCTATGTTTTGTGTTTGTTTAAAATTCTGAAGTCATCTGCAAGCAGAACATGTTTCATATTTAGAGAGAAAATTTTTTGGATAGGCTTCCTCTTTCAAGACTTTTGGAGTAAGGACATTTAAAACATTGTGTCATAAACTGAATTGCAACAAACAGCTCTCAAAGGCTACTGGAGTTCAGAGAGAGGTTTGGGAAGTGACCAGTGTTACATCAGGTGTTGTAATAGTATCATTATCATTACCCTTGCAAGTGTTTTCACTTCCTCTGTAATGTTAAATCTAAGTGCAAGTGTGCACAGAGCCCTTAATAATTGCTATTATCTCCACGTAGGGCAAAAGACTGTTCTGTATGGACATTCACATACAGATAATCTTGTCCCTGTCTGAAAATAAACACAGTATGAGTTAAAGAAGGATAAATGGTAGGGGTGAAATCAGTTTCCCTGTAATAATAAAAATTCCAAGTGCCAGTCAGAAAAGAGTGTAGGTGTCTTGTTCATCTTGCTGAATTTTAATAGTTAAAGACCACCTTTAACATTGTGCCAAAGTTTGCTTTTGCTTTTATTTCTGCTTCCCACCTTTGTGAAAGGAAATATTTAATATTTTTTTCCCATAAATGTTTACCCGTAGCTCTTCCAAATTAAGAATGTCTCATTGTACAGGAATGTGAACTGAAAACCAAATAAAGCTTGTAGGCTTCACAGCATAGTCATTTGTGCCAGTGCTCTGGCCTATGCTAGTGATGACCTAGAGTCTGACAATTTAGATCCATTTGGTTGGTAAAAACAAAAAAAAAAGCAAGCATGATTTGTCTTCTTTCCCCCCCTTTAAAGCAAGAAATATGTTATTGGTTTTATTAATAATTTTCAACTAGAATATGTTCAAATAGATAGTATTATGAAAAAACGGATACCTGTAACTGTCCCTACTTGCAAGTACAAAGTGATAAACTAAAGGGAATGTTTCCTGCAGCTGTCTCATTTACCAGCTGATCTGCCTTAGAAAATGAAATGCAGAAGTTAATACATTCATTTGAATACGATAATTTTTCACTGTAGCGTACATCAACAGTTGCAGATCTTGCTAGAGGATTGCTTAAACAATTTTTTTCATAAAACTGATTTATAAATAAAATAGTCAGTAAAGCAGACTATATTTCAAATTTTAGGTAGGCTGAACAAATTCAGTAATCCATACAGAAGATGCATCAGAAGAAATGTGAGTCAGTCAGAAATTTAGGGGTTGACACTTGGATGCCAATTAAAACATGAATTTGAAAGCCTGATCCTCATTTTTGGTGTTAGTAAGTGAATTCTGATGGGAAAATAGATTATGTATATCTGTTTAGAATATGGCTATACACATAGGTTTGCTGGAAAGATTAAATGGGATCAAAAATACGCAGATAGAAACTTTTTATAGGGTTTTGAATGTGGTTTTTTTTTCCTGTTAGACTGGTTTCAGTGTTTTTGAAGTTTTTCTGCTGTTGTTTTTAAGTAGGTTTCATTTTTAGGTTGGCCTCTATCTCTTCTGCAGTTATAAAAATAAAATGATGCTGTTTTTAATGTTGCATTGTATGCTATTCTTTACATAAACATTTTGTATGAAATTACTCTTATCAGAATTCTTGGTCTGAATCCCCACAGCTTGTAAGAATGTTTTCATCGAGGCCACACTGAAGGATAAACACCTGAGACAGGAGCATAGCAATGGACCTTCAAGCAGTGACAGAAGGCCCATGTGATTTTCTGCTCCATCTCCAATGTCACTGAAACTGTGATCTCCTGTCAAGTAACTCTCTGATAAATTATTCTCTCTTTTGGCTTAAAGCATTCTCTTGTCTGTTGCTGTCTCTCTGCTTCTCGCCATGCTGAGCTCTATTACCACCCCTGACATGCTGGAGCGCCCTTTTAGTTGAGTCAGAACAGCTGTTTGTGATGCTGAGTCCACAAACAGATGAAAAGGAAAGCTAAATATATTTTTTCCTTCTGAGATTAATTTGTTAAAGCCAAGTTGTTTCCCTCATCTGTGTTGCCTTGTTGCCTCAGCCTGCTCTTCCTTCACAGTTATGGGAAGATGGAGATGAGGAGTAGGAATATCCAATATAGTGCAGCTTAGGAGTGGGAAGGGCAGAAGTATCTTCATTTGGTATCTCCACTGATTTTATGACATGAAACTCTTTAATAATTTGTGGATGCTAAATGTTCAGATCACCTGACAAATAGTATTTTGAATCATAGAATAGAATCGTAGAATGGCTTGGATTGGAAGGGACCTTAAACATTACCCAGTTTCACCTCCCTACTGTGGCCAGGACTGCTGCCCACTAGATCAGGTTGCCCAGGGCTCCGTCCAGCCTGGCCTTGAACAACTCCCGGGTTGTATTTGTTTGTGCATGTTTGTTCGTATGCATATGTTTCTATCTATATACATATATGAATTTACATATGTGTATGGGAAAAGATAGTTAAAATCTTGCTGTTATTGCAGAGCATGTAAAATAAGAGTGTTACAATTTGTCAGAAAAATGCTTCAAAGGACATGATTTCAAGTGACAGTAGGAAGATGATGTTACAGAAAGTGCAAATGTTCTTGAAATCTACAGAACTTATGAAACCACGTCACTAGAAGCTGAGCCTTTTCCATGCTGAATCTGGTCATTAAAAAGTTTAGTTTATGAGGAAGTGTAGGTGGAGATGTTGATATTTCTTTAATTACTCAACTAGAAATTTAAAAACAACATAAGAAGTTTTCTGTGTCCCAAGATTACCTGTGTTAAATGTCAGTCCAAACCCACTTTTACTATCGCAGATCTTATACAAAACAAGTACAACAGAGAAGGTAAATTTGTCTAGGCAGACTAAGTATTCTGACCCTCAGCCTTGCAAGTTCTGATTTCTGTTTTCTTTGGATGGTTTTACATAAGATTAACACAGCCTTGTGTCATCAAATGTGGTAGTTATCTATTTCTTTTCATATGGCATTCTTCTTATCCACATACTGCAAGCCAGCCTCAGCCTAAATCAGTCATTTGACTTGGTTCTACAGAGGTACTAGAAAGAGCTGGAAAGAGCTGGAAAAGATGATGAAAAGGCATTTCTTTTGTTCTTGCTTTCTCTTGCTGGCACTGTTTTCTGTATGGAAAATTTTGTGCTAAAACCTAATGAAGTGCAAACTCTGAATTATTCCTCTAAACTGCGCACTTTGGCCTCTCATTGCACACTGTACAGGATGAGTGATGTCCATTGATGCTTTCTTTGTTTTTCATCTTGATATTAGTTCAACCTGTAGTTGAGAAAACTAGAAAAGGCATAAAATCCGCAGGATCCATTCCTTCTTACTACATATCACCCACTGTGATGCTGAAATCGTGCAACCCGCTCTGCAACTACAAATGTCTGAATTTTGAGCCACCTAATGACTCTTGCACAGTGGTCATGTTTAGGCAATCTTCTCTGGTACCTTAATTAACAGAGTTAGTAGAGCAAGAAGATCAGTGTGGTAATTATCCCAGCGTTGATATTTAAGAGTTACAACAGTAACTTCCATTTTTTACTCTCTAAACCTAAATGACTAACACCTTGTAAGCCTTGTTGACGTAGGTGAATTGTTGGTGTTCTTCAGGTAAACACAAACACTTGGTGAGGACAATGCTTTTCCAAGAGTGTTCTTCAAGGGCCACCATCAGCACACTGTTGTTCAAGCAGTTCCACTTCTCAGAAGCTATAAGATGTTCCTACAGTCTAGTTCTGGAATAACTGCAGGTGATATTTCTCTCTGACATGACAACTGTTTGGCTTCTTACCGAGTTTTATGAGGGCTGATGCTGGAGTAGTTAACTGGAGTCTGGAGACAAGTCTGTAGAGATGATTCAGGATTTCTGATGACTTGAGCATGTTGAACAGAAATAACTTTCTTTCAGTTTCATTCTCCTATCCTGCCCATAGCTGTCTTCCGTTAGGTGATCGATTTAAGTTAGAAAACCATTGCTCACCAGACAAATGCAACTGACTTCTACAAAACATTCTTACCACTTTATCAATTAAACGTTATCAGTATAGCTGTATTTACAAGGTTGATTTATCCCAGCTCCTTCCACTTAATAGCATAATAATCATTAAAAATCGTAACATAAAGCATACAAAGAATACGGTGTTTAATAAGGGCTGCAATGCATTACCATCTCAGCTAAAACTGGTGTCTACACTGTGGAGTGAAAAAAGGACAAATAGTGGAATCTTTCATTGACAGCTTATGTTGAAACATGGGGTTCAGTACGTGTGCAGAGGACAGATAGGTAGCACTGAAAAATACATGGCAAGCTGGGGAGAAAGGGGAAACACATGGGAGAGGAAAGGGAGAGTTAGGAATGCAAATTAAACAAGTATAGGTTGAAATTAAATGTTATTTTGGTGTCCCATCCCAAGTCAGGTGCTATCACATCTGCTTGCCCTACAACATATATCTTTGTACTTTGCATAAACAACTTTATTGGAGCAAAGAAGTTCAATTACTAGATGTGCATTATATGATTTTCATTGTTTATTTGGCTGGCAACCAGGAGAGCATTGGCTTTCTTTAGAAAGTCAGTTCTTCCTGCTGTTTGCTTTGTTTTCTTTTAATGCTTTCTCAATCTTCAAGGTTGGTTTTTTGGGGGGGAGGGAAGGAGCATCTTATCTTGTCATATCAGGTCAAGCTAAGCTGAGAATATTCCCCTGAAACAGGTTTTTTTTAGTGCCCCAGCAATTACATATTTGACTTAATGGTATATGAAATATATGTATTTATACATGCATGCTTATTTACAGCTAGCTACACTCAAAGAGATGTTTGTTAGTCAAAAAAGGAAAGTTTGTGGTGAATTAAACTTCTGTACAGATCGGTGAAAAAAATCCAGACTGAGGAACATTTTGATCGTATTCTGTGGAACTGCTATTAAGAGAACCTATTTAAGTAACTGGATTAAAAAGAGCAGTGTCATACAGTTCATACAGTTTATGCCTGTTGCCATTTCAGAATTAAAATTAGTGATAATGACACATTGAAACAGAGTTACATACAGTTTTAGTTACCAAGAAAATTCTCATGAGTGTCTTACTCCCCCTGCCTTGTTGGTTTTGTTGTTGTTGTTGTTGTTGTTTTTTGGGGTGCTTTTTGTTTTTGTTGTTGTTTGGTTTTTTTTTTTGGCAATGCATGTAAACCACTTCTGAAATCCAGGTGCAGTTAAACTGTACAATCCAGAGCAGATCCAGCAGTGACTTTTCAGATTCAGCGCTGCTTAGCTGGCAGGTGGTCTTCATAAAGGAAGGGAAACCAGCCGCTTTTCTTAGATTCAGGACTCTCACTGGCTTTCCCACCAGCAGCCCCCAAATACTAAATCATCTTCACCCAAATGCTGTTCTCACATATCTGGACCTCCCTTTCAGGTTCATACAAATACGAGTTGTCTTGTTTTCATGTTATGTTTTCAACATCAGTGGCTGTACCCAGCTTTGGTTGCCCTCTGGGAAGACAGGCACGGTTATACTGGGCCTCCAGAAATGTCACAAGGAGTCTCAACTTCTTTCTTTATCTGTGTTGGACACAGGGTTTTTATTCTTCTTCTAAACTGAGAGTTTAGCTTTTTGCATCAAGTTTATAATTTTCTTAAACTTCAATAGGATATTTTCAACAAACAGAAAAAACGTAAACAAAAATACACTTTTGTGTGAGTTGTGTAACTTAGAATCTTTCACACAAGTGGTCTTTTTATAGCTTTCTCCAGTTGTGCTTCTGTTTAAAAAGATGTTGTATATTGAAATATTTCTATAAGCTATTTCGAGAGAAAGAGGGGAAGAGAAAATGCATGTTACATTCCTTCTTTACAGACACAGTGGACAATTATTATTTGGTAGTTGGATAATTGCTTTGTCAAAACAAAACCTTGAAAATTAATGAATAGTTACTGTACTACAGTTCTGAAAAAAAATAATTCTAGGAAAAATAGCTGAGAATTGTTCAAGTAAATTATTTTTGTCAGCTCATTTTGTAAAAATAAAATGAAATAAAAGTTAGGAAAAGCTTGTACAACCAGTTTAAAAATTGTGAAACTGATGAAATGCTATGTTTTGAAAGAATGCCATTTTCCTACTGTGAAGCCACTTGTTTAGAAATGCCATTTCGTTATGTTTTTTTAACTTTTTTATTATTAATAGGTAAAGCAAAGTGCTTAGATTAATCCAAGCAGGATTCACCTACTGTGTTTTCAAGTATCTTTTTTTCTGTTCGTACTTTCACACTTAATGCAGCGGTAGAAGTTCTGAAACATGTTTGAAAAACGGGCCGTCATAAAGCGCATGCATTAATGTGGACATTTTTAAAGTATTTTTTGAGGCTTTTTTTTTGTTGTTTTAGAGTATCTCTGCTTTTTAAATGTGAGCTCGTTTTATGCTCGGTCTAGAATTATACAGTGGCGTATGATTCAAAATTTGCTGTGTCTGAAAATATTTGGCAGTGGAGATCACACCGTGAAGGAAGCGTTCCATGGCAAGAGAAAGTGCAAAAAATGTGGCCTATATTTATGTAAAATATCATCATTTTCATATGCTCATGGTGTTATTACATGACCAGTAGGAAAGGACACTCCTGAAATGGTGTACGAATTTTGTCTGATGATTTCTTGAATGTATTGTTGTGGTACAGAAAGCAAGTCAGGCTGAAGAAGTAGTCCAGCAGCTTGGTTTAAGATTCCTCAATGACAAGAGACCCTACTTAGTCTCCACGAAGAGACTGAGAGGGAAAAATTTAACCTCTGAAATGCTGACAGAACTCTGAAAATACAAATGTACCCCTATTGCCTGTTGTTAAGAAGGATGAGCAGCAACAAGTGGTCTTTAAATGTTTCATCCCCATACACCAAAACTGTGGCTTGATTTGGTTTTGTGCAACAGTAATACCTTTATGTTCCAGTGGTATTGTCTCTACAGGCAGGTACAAATCATATTCCTTGTTAGAACACTTGCTTCTTGCAATGCAGTGAAGTCTGATTAGCAGAAGGAATGTGTGACAGGAAAGAGGATGAGACAACATATGTGTCTATATGAAGTGCTATCAACAGGAAACCACTTTTTTAAAAGAAAAGGTACCTTGTTCTCTTGGCTGTGATGTTGCATCTCATGTGACCTGGAATGGGTGATATCTAACGAAAATCCAAATGCAAAGAAGCAGTGCTTTTGTGGCTGTTACTTTCCCTTTATGTCCGTGAACCAGATCAGAGGCTGTAAGCAGCGCAGTGGTTGGAGAACAATGTGCTATTGTTGATGTTCTTATGGATAAGATGCAAAACCAGAATCTTAACCACAGAATATTAAACCACGTCTTTTGACCTGAATAGATAGGTTTACTAAGGGCCCTAATCAAGTCTTAATTTATACAATTATCTTTTGTCTCTCTAAACTCTTCCTGTAGTTTTTGATTAGATTTAGCCATCTTTTTTTCTCTTTCCTGGAGTACATTTAGTGAGAACAAGCTGTGCTCAACTGATATTTGAACAGACTCGTACATTCAGGACTACATTTTTTTTTCTCAGACAGAGGGAGAGTCAGAATCAAGTATACCATGCACACTGTTTCTCATTATTTCACTGAAGTTACCTTAAATCCAGTGTAATGACTGATTATGTCATTACAGTAAAATAGTGTTCCATGTGAGAAAAAAAGTAAAGACTGCCATCAGTACAGGATAAATGTGATTGAGTTACAGTAATAGATTTTTATTTTTTTTTTTAGGTCACTTCGTACAAACACACAAAATATTTCAACTCTTCATTCATGTTGCATGTGAAGGTAACAAAAGTGATGACAGAAATGAGAGATTCTCTTTTCCTGTATCGAGATGCCCAATCAAAACTAGCATATGGGACTTAAGATTCATGTTTTGTGCTATGCTGCAAGTTCGGATCCTGCTCAAAGTGATTCTTTAAAATCATAGGAAGTTGGAAATGTGGTGTTAATAAAATTATGTCAGTGTTCCTTGATTGGTGTTTAGTTCAGATAGCTTTTAGGAGATAAACATGGAATTTGTGTAAATGATTGAATGAAATCAAGGTGGAGGGTTGTGACTGGTGCTGCCCTGGTTTTCTTTACCCTCTACACAGCATGAAATGAAGCTCATTGCAATCATTGGAAAAATAGTAACTTGGGTGAGCTTTGAATAATGGCCCAAACATGTTGCTTATTTAAAAGTAATTTGTAGAGCTTTACTCAACCTGCAACAGAAAAGGAGATTTCTCATTTTGAAAAGCTCTAATGGAAGCTAGAAGGCTAACAAATCTAATTTCTATTTCCAAATTAGAAAACTGTTGGCATTTGCACTTCTCTACCAGCAGTGCTTGTTGTGTCCTTGATTTTGGATCAAAAAATGTCAAACATATCTGTGGAAAATGCTTCATCAAGTAATCCTTGCAGGGCATCCGTGGGGTTATAGTGGTGTTGCTTCAGACTGTTTTATTCTCTTCATCTCTTAATGCCAGAGAAATGGAGATAAGTGAGGTGTAGGAAAGTAGGAAAGAGGTAATATCAGAGATTTCCTCCTGGTCTTCGTTTTCTTCACCTCCATTTTCCTCCTGCTGTTGCTTCACCTCCTAATGATCTCCCATTGATTTGCCTCTTGTCCATGTTCCTCTTGACTGGTATATTCCCTCCTTAAATATGCCATGGTGGGGGCCAGTCAGTGTGGGGTTAAGGAGAGTCCTCTTTCATATGTGGATTACAGCTATATGCTAGATGATTTATATGCACTGCTTGTTTCTCCTGTTCGCAGGAGATTCTCTAACAAGCAGAGAGTGCTGCATTCTTCTGTGACTTCCTCAGAGACAGGTTTCATCAACGTATATTTCTCCTCTGCAGTCCTGCTGCTATGAACTGCTCTGCTCAGGGCTGCAGCATCATGGCCTGAGTTGTCTCCATTGTAGTGTTGTAGTCCTGCCTCATCTTGGGAGAATTTTCGTGGGCTAAAGCCATGATCATCAGAGAGCAACTGTGCTTTCCCCAAGCAAGTGCAGCTGTGGGAGGAAGGGGGGTGAAACACAGGGTGCACTTGGAGCAGTATGAAGTGTTCAGTAGCAACCCCAGCCTCCCAGTTCTGGCATCTCCACTCTTGGCTGGAGGCTGCAGTGCGCTGTGTGACTTGGGGGAATAGACCCCAGGGTGCTCCTCAGGGCTTTGTTGAGCTCAGTTTCTGGCCCTGGCCTGTTGCTGGCTGTCTCCAGAGTTCAGATTCTGTAATGAGAAATAGCTCTAGTTTGGCCTTTTCTGTCACTTTGGAAACTTGTTGTCACTTAGCTCCTAAGGGTTGAGTAAATTCAGCAGATGCTACAGAAGTGTTAAAAAAAAAAAATAAAAATTGAGATCTCAGGGGAGCAAGAAAAAGAGAAAGCATAAAAACTAGAGAAGTTTTGCATGTGAAATATTTTAAAAATCTGAAAAAACAGGCTTTTATTTTTTTACTTTCCCAGGCCTGAATTTACCTTTTTGCAGTGAATGACATCAGTTGCACAGAAACCGCAGGGGATTAGACCCAGAGAGTGCAAGATGGGCAAAAATAAAACGGGAATATTTTCCTTCTCCTTTTTCAGTTTTGCAAATCATGTATTTTTATGAATATAAATAGCTAAATCAACAGGCTTTTACTGACTGGAGATGTTAAGGATCCTTTCATTATTGACTTTCAGAACTATTTAAATTCCTAAGTGCTAAAAATTAGAATTCCCCTTGGAAAAGGTGGTAGCTTGCAGGGGACCCAGCTAGATTCCCAGTTAGGAGTAGTTAATAGGTAGAATGTGGAGATTCCAACAAAACAACATAATCACTTGCATCTGCTTTTCTAATTAGTCACCCTTAATATTGAAAGTTGAGGATATGATGTATTTGCACAGTGAGTAAATGTTCTGGGGAAAGCAAACAAACAACAACAACAACAACAACAACAACAACAAAAGCTTTGTTAATTCATTTGCAGGCAATTGCTCTGACTCCTCTTTTTTTTTCTTTCCACTCACGAGGAGAACCTGAGAATCCCCCTGCCCTGTTTAGCAGCTGATCTCTGCATACAGCCCAGTTTGCTCAAGCTGCAAGAACAACACGTGTCCTGATTTATTGATTTATTAATTGGTTTTCCTTGTTCTTGCCAGAATAGGAAGAGTTAAATGAGACAAACAGAACGCTCTGTTTGGAACTTCAGTTTTCCAAAATAAAATATGTAAGTGAGGGAAAGGTTTCATTCAGTGTTGGCGTTGCTTTGTTAAGTCAGTTTAAGCCAAGAAAGATTGTTATTCCACGCTGTTTGCTGATAGTAGAAAGCTTACGTATTGAATTGATTTTTTTTCTCTCAAAGGAAGAGAAAATCAGTATGAATTTAAGGGACAAACTTCTTACTTGCCTTTCAGAAGAGATTGTTCTGTTAACAACTCATCAAGAAAAAGAGAAAGATAAACAGGATTAACTGTTTACTTAAAGTGAGTAGAAGTCTGGTTGTTTTTCAGAAGAAGAACACAATGTACTGTTGTATCTGGTTTCCAGAGTGGTGTTTATCATAATTCCTTGTGCAGTGGTTGGTAGAGTGCTGGGAAGGCACTCCGCCCACTCGCAGCTTGCCTGCTTTCCCTCTCCCATTGAGGCCTCCGTCCAGGACTGTGTGATGGAGCAAGCTGTCCTGTGTGATCTTTCCTGCCTGACATGAGCTGACATTGACCTAGAATAAAATAGCAGGGGCCAGTTCCTAGAACTCTCGGTGGACTGCTGAGAACTGCTACCATAACTCTTGTAAACATGCTACACACAAACATGTTCCCTCTCCCTCTTTTAAAAGCACACCTAGGAAATGCAGACAGGAAGCAAGAGGAAAGGGAAACGACATGAGAGCAAAACACTAACGGCAGACCCCTCAAGGAACACTAGAAAGTTGCTTTTCTGACACAGCAGGTGCCCCAGCAAGATTTAATTTCTGCTTTTCTTCTTTGCATTTGTTCTTCTGCTTTTTTGAGTGAATATTATTATATTTTTGTGCTTTTTCAGTGGGATGATGTGGCACTGAAACAGCAGCATATCTTATTGAATACAGACGCAGCTCTGAAAGAAATCCTGTAGCGTTAGCATATTTCACTTACCTTTCACACGCACTGTAGAAGCACAAGCATAATGCTTTGCTACCAAGAATGTACTTTGGGATGTTCTGTGCCCTCTGAGATGGGCAGTCCTTTTTAAAATTTTTTATTATTATTATTATTTTTATTTTTTAATTTGATGCATTATTTTTCCTTTTTTTTTTTTCTTTTTTTTTTTTAACCAAAGTCTTCTAAGATTCCATTTATGTGGTTCAGAAGTAAATCAGGTGAATCCCAATTTACTGCTGCTGCAGTGTTCTTGCTTCATTTCAGGTGCTGCAATTGTGTAAAGCACTCACCATGGGTTTTGCAGCAGGAGTTGACAGTTCTCTAAACCCTGTAGCTCAGAAGACATGGGTTGCTGCTGCAAGCCCATGACAGATCTGCACAGATATAGATAAATAGATAGCCTCCTCCCTCAGCTCAAGTGAGATCTAGCATATAAATGTTTTGGACCTATTCTTCTTTTTGGACCATCCTATAGTTTTCTAGATACCAGTTATAGTTTTTCAGTCACCCTTTGAGGACAGGACTTTTATTCTGATTTTTACATATAAGAAACTGAGGTGTGGAGGAAATGCGGTATGGCAAAGATTATGTGAAATGTTGCCAGGATCAGCATTTGAATACTGATTTTCTTGGAAAGGAGGGTGCTGAGCACCTTGCAGGAGATCTTTTGGCATCACCTCACTGACTGTTGGAATTCTTGGATGCCAAAACTGTAATTACGTAGTCTTAAGATTAAAAAAAATAAACAAAGAACTCCTCCTCAGATTCATAGATAAGTACTGTAAATGGCTGGATGGTAATTACACATAATATATGGAACATGATTTTTCTGCTGGAGATCATCCATAACAGAGATTTGAAGTTTTTAGTGGAGCCTGTAAGTTTCTGTAATATATGTTTTCCTCTCAATAAGTAAGTCATATGGGAAAATCTTTTTTTTCCTCTGAATTGATACTGAATTAGCGGTACTGGGGACACTGAGGAACCTGAGGAGTGTGCGTATCATTTCTTTTTTTTTATAGCTACTACAACTTAGAGCATAGAAGTCTGAAACAAGCTAGGACAATCTGATGTGCTTGCTTTTCTGTTACCACCCAAAATTTGTTTTTATTTGCGTAACAAACTCTATGGAATGCATTTTAGCAGGCGGACCATAAATTATGTGCAGTTTAGTGTTGTAATGGAGAGATGTGGGGGGGGATCTGGAGTGGGAAACTACTTACTGGTTTGCTGTGGCTGAACTGTTACACATTTTTTAGCCAGTACTGAGGCATCTATTTTTCTTTAGCTTCCTGTCTTCCAAACCAACTGTTGCTATATTATTTTTTATATTGTATAGTTACTTTTAATTAAAACTATTGATATAGCAAAACTTTCGTATTCATTTATGAATATGACATAACTGAAGTTTTGTTGTGATATTGGAAATATTTGTCAATTGCAGATCTATAACTGAAATTATAGCTTAGGCTATAATTTATATATTGCATTTATGTGGATGGTGGGAATGCCATTTTATCATTTTAAATGTTTTGTTTAGTTTTAAAAGTAAAATTTTGCTTGCAGATAAGACAGATCAATGATTTAAGGATTCGAAAGTGCATTTAGAGACAGTGTGTGATGGGAAGTTTAAGAAGTTCATTTGGTGCCATTGGAAAACTTTGTAGGAGAACAGGGTTATGCTGAAAAGTTGTCAGTTGTGAAGCCGTGGTCATCACTGCACATATCAAAACCCGTCTGATTTTGTTTTACATCCATTCGCAAGGGTTTGTAAGTAGTTCTCACAAAGCAGTTGGTGTTCCACATTTTGAGTCAGAAAGCTGCAGTGTGGAGCTCCATTCAAAATGTGCATGTTGTGCATTAAAAAGGCAGGTGTGCTGTTATGCTTGGCTCATACAGGACTCTTCCTACGTGTGAAAGCAGTTTCCCACAAAAGTAGCTCACAATGGAAGGTATGTGCTTCTTCACGTTGTAGAGAGAAAATAGTAGGTGGAAGAACGAACCCAAATGAAGAAATGGAGAAAGCAGTAAGCATGTGGAGGTTCCTGAAAGACTCTGTGGAAGTTAGATTTGATTTTTGCAGTCTGTATTGAAGCAGTTGACTATTCAAAGAGGTGAATAAAAATAAGCAACTGTTACTTTCTACTCTCATGCTATTTTTCATTTTTTTACATTTTATTTTTAACATACATATGAAAAATGGAATTAAAAACAAAGGAAAATACAAAATGGTGAGTTTGGTATAGTTACTGTAGGGAGTTATTTGCAAAGGGTGGTGTGTAAATATTCTGTTATGCTCATGTTGAGAACCATCTGCGAAGAAAAGATTCCTTTCCTGAGACCGAGGAGGCCTCTGCTACATATTTTCTATTTTAGATGCTGAGATAAGACTTGCTTATTTCCCTGGTTGTAATCCTGTCACATGTGCAGTTCCCACCAATCCATTTTAAAGATAGGCTATCTCTAGCTGGAGAACTTGTGTGTCCAGTGGCAGCTGTGTGCTCTGTTCCCTCTCTGCCAGATCCAACATTCTTGAACCCTCTTCTCTGTTTCCTTCTTGGTGCTTCCATAAATGTCTAGTAAAAATTGGTCGTAAACCCTGCTTCTCAGTTATTTTAAACCTCCGATTTTCATTTTGGTTACCTCAAGTTTCAAATCAGAGCACCAGCTTAGGTGCTGGGAATGTCTGTACTTGGATCAGAAGTCTTTGAGCCCTTATGAATTGGAAATAGTGATGTTTATGTTTTCTTCTATGCATCTGTGACCTATGTACAGAAAGGCTATATCATACATTTTTATAATCCTTACAGTTGGAGGGGACCTCTGAAGGCCATCTAGTCCAACTCCATTCAATCCACAGTTACTGCAGCTCCTTGGAGCTTTTGTTTAGTGACAGCGAATGGCATGGATTTTGGACAGAGTATTCTGAATCTTCAGAGGATGAGGAAGGCTGTGTCAGGTAGCTTTTGAAAGGGAACATGTAGCAGTTTAGATCGGATCCAGTGAATATGGGGCTTTTAATAGGGAAATCCCTCTACTGATATGGAGGACGAGGGAAATAGATAGCTATCCTCTGTTTTTAGACGAGTGAACTGAGCTTTGATTTTTCTGAGGTAATACAGGTGTTCAAGGTCTGTGTAAGGTAGGAATACATCAAATCCCTGTAGGGTGGTGTCCTGCAGGTTACAGTTTGAATCTGAGCCATATTAGCAGGAGTTAACCAGCTCCACCTTGAGACTTGACCAGACAAGTTGCTGGATTGGAATTGTGTAGGTAGTGTTGTGCCTCTGGAGATTAAGAGAGAGGGGAGTTTTGTTTATGTGTGCTTTATGCCTCTACGAGGACCGCGCCTCAGAGATAAGTCCTTCTGTCACACAAAGAAAAGAAGCAACAACTGTCTCGGGGGTGGTTGAGATAAAGACTGAGCAAATATCAGGGCTGATACAATGTAGTTCGTTTGCAGACATTTCCCTGATTCTTTCCTTTCTTTCCATCAGAACAATAAGTCCCTTCTGATCACCGCATTTATCATTGCATTTGTCTGCTGGTCATGCTCCTTCAGCTGGACTTCATAGCTTAGCCGTGCACAGAAGAAAGCTTGTATGATCCATATGGCTGTCTTCCTGTCCTAGGGCAAAACAGTTACTTGTTAGTTCAAATCTGTTTATGATAAATGTCTGCTGTTTGTTTTCACAAGACTCTATGAATGCACCCTAGTGAATGCAATCCACTGCACCATCAGTCAGTTTTTGCCTTCTTGCTTGTGTCATCTCTTCAGGTAATCGTTTTTCTTATTCTTTTCTACTAACCACCGAGGAGGCTGGAAGGCATGAAAGCTTAAGCTTTTTAGTCATTCTGACCTCTCCGGAAAGTTACCTGCCTGATACAAGGCAGCAATGTGCACAGATATGGTTTTTCATGTGTATAAAAGTATTAGGAAACAAACAAACAAAAAAAAACCAACAAAAAAAACCAACCCAAACCAGAAACTTGCTCTCTGTACCCAGAAAGAGTGACTAACTAAGGAGAACAGCATGACGGTGTAATCCTGTAATCCTCTCCAGATTTCGACTGGGAGCCATTTTGTCCTAAATATTAGCACCGTCATAAAAATAACGCAGAGTAATCAGTCTTGTCTTCCCCTAGCCCCTAATCTTTGCTCCAGGCTATTAGCAAATGAACAAAATTTTCCCAAGCTTTTGCATGAGACTTATTGTGCCATTACTTTAAAAAAAATAAGGCTAATTTCTGCCTCACTTTCTTATCGTTCCCCTATCTTCACCCCTTTGTTATAACCAGTGAGTCATATTTCACCTTTTCCTTAGTCTGCATTCACTCCTCTACTGCTTTTCCTGCCACCCTTCACTCCTGGAGTGAATTATCTGCTCCTTTACATGAAAAAATCATGTTTCCAATGCCATATTTTAAATTCACATCTTGTATGGGGTTTCATCCCGTTGTCTCGGAAATGAAGATGACCTTAATTTCCTAATTGCATGAGTACCTCTGATAAAAAATGGCAATATTCTCCCTTTTTCTAACAATTCGGTAACACATTTGCCATTGGTAAAGGTATGTTCTCACTGATTAACCGATTCAGTACAAATGCTGCATTTTATGGAAAAAGAATTTTTAATAGCTATGCACAAAACATAAGTGTTTAATTCCTGGGGTCAAGTATTCAGTTTGAATTTGTGTCTTGTCTTGTAAGTCAGACATAGGTTTTCATCCTGGCAGTGAGCTTCAAAGTAGAGTTTGTCTGGGATGTTCCTCATCTTTCGGACTAAAAATCAGGAATCTCAAGATTATTTCTGAAATTCTGTCTTCCAGATGAATGGATATATTAATTTCATTTTAAATTCATGCTGTAGAGAAATCATGTTTACTTTGGATGCTGTTAAAGTGAGTGTAGCAATATATTAAGTGTCTGCTCACGTGTGATCCTAATACAACAAGTGATTTGAGTCTGGGGCAAGAGGATCTGCTGCTCAGTTTTATTTTTTTCATTACACCAATAATCATGAACATGTTCCTAGTATGAATGGGCACATTAGTGCTATGAGCATCAAGTTACATACTTCTTCCTTTACTTCTATATATCAAGCTTGGTCATCTGATGACCATTCCCCCATCATTTGACCTAGGATGTTGTGCTGCATACTCTAGAAGCTGGAGTGGGAGCTTCAGCCCCTAACACTGCATATAATGCATCCTCATCTAGAAGTAGTACTCTGTGCAACTTGGAGTTTAATTTCAGTGAGTTCATTGTCTGGGAGCTGATGATTAGAGATACAGAGATATAGATTATAATCAGAGGATGATTATAAAGTTTATTATATATTTTTATTATACTATTATTGTTATTGTTTGACTCTATTATTAGACTACAGTATTTTTTTTGTTGTTATTATTAGATCTGTCTCCTGCGCTAGCCAGGAGACACCATGGTTGTCACCATGAAGGGCTGGAAATGTGCAGGCTGGAAGCTGGGAAGTTGAGATTTCCATGTCTGAGAGCAACCACCTCTTTGCTTGGCTTAAAAGGATGAGGGAAATGCACTTTCAGTGGCTTGATATATTCGGCACCAACTGAGTTAATTTTATTTGGGCAATTAATGTGTCCCAGGGGACTTAATGTGAGCATGGTGCCAGCTAGTCTGAGGCCTACTTGCGTTCAGTAATTTCTCACTAAAGACAGGAGAAATTCCAGCGATCAGTTAACAGACTGCTGAACTGATTGGATCTAAGACACTAGCTCAGTTGGCCCTTGCTTGCTCCAAGATATGAAGGCCTGATTTTTCACAATTAGAAGTCACTGAACGTTTTGCTAGTATAAACAAAACTTTGATTTTTTTTTTTTTTCTGTTCTCTTCAGTCTGGTTTTCAGAAAAGTCTAGAGCGCGTTAGCTTTGGTTTTCCAAACAAAACAACAGCAAAGAAGTTTCAGTCCAATCAGTTAAAACTTAACAGAACTGTAAGTGACTGCAAAGCCCTAACATGGCAAGCAACGTTGGTTGTTGTGCTTCTGTGCTGTCATAGCCATAGCATAACAGTCTTCGTTTTGTTGAGTTCAAGATGATTGTGTGATACCAATCCACAGGGATCTCACTGAGTGTTTTACAGAGAAAATGAAGCTAGGGATAAAGTTACTTAAGACAGTTTTGTGTTAGGCCAGTCACACACTTGTCTAAGCTGGGAGCAATGCTCATACCATAAATTGGGATATGTATCCTTCCAGCCCCATGCTTCACAACAACACTTGTTTTCTTCTTGTTTGTCATTGCTCAAGATAAAGGCAGTGTTCCATGGCTGTGAAAGACATCCCAACATTGCCAGGCTATGGAGGAGTTGTACATAAGGTTGCTTTGCTTTGCCAGGTGAAGATTTTGTGTAACCCTTATAGTTATAGATACAGAGAAAATATGGGGCCTTCATCTGTGCTCAGTCCTGCCATTCTCTCGTCCTCAAAACCAGCACTTGCATTTAAAAAAATGTAAACTTATAGCTTGTGCTTGAGCATCTACTAATCTCTAAAGGCTTCAGAAAGTTGTATCCTCTGTAGAATATAGAAAAAATTAGTTCATAATGAACAAGGAAACCATAATTAATATAATTAATTATTAATAAGACCATAATTAATGGTCTTTTGTGTGCCTAAATCTCCCTACTGAAAAAATGTAAGATTTCCTACAGAGATGTATAGGAGCTCATTTCATTTGAAATTAGTTTTTAGAGATATAATGACTACTGTTGGATGTTTTTGGGATGCGTATAGCAAATTACGTAGCGTTCTCCAAAAGCATTTGGGGTTGGCTTGTTGTGAACAATGGTACTTCTCTGAAGAAGGTAGTTTTGGCATCAACTCTTGAAATGAACTGAATCACAGAATGGTTGAGGTTGGAAAGGCCTCCGTAGGTCTTCTGGTCCTCTGCTGAAGTAAGTTGTTGTGGAATTCTGCTGCTTACTACACTCCTGAGTTTTATTTAGAAATAAGGAAAGATGTGTGCTACCCTCAAAGCTATTTCTTGTTGCTGTTTGAAAAGTTTCCATGTTTAACTGTTTTTTCTGGCGGGCAGTTAAGCCCACCTTGTCGACAGCACCCTCCTTCCTCCATGACTCAAGCTATTGTTGTGACTCATCTCAGGTGCACAACCTTGTGAAGTGCATTTTCGTCTGTCTAAATGTATGACATCCCCTGGATTTTGCCTTATCTGCTACGATGGTAATATCTTGAAATGCCAACAAGTTGGTTAAGCAATGGTTCCCAGCTCCGATTCCATAGATTACTTGAATCAAATTGTTTGTTTAGCAGGTTTTTTAATTACCTCCTTAAAATAGTCCCTCTGGACTTTTTCCATACCCAATATTGAATTTACTCATGTTGGTTTTTTTTCAAAATGTAATAAAATTGACATTTCATTGTCTTGAACCATCAGAACTCTTTTGAAGTCAGAAAAAATGTTGCGCTTGCTTTACCAGTTTCAACATTTGTGATTATTACTTGTCAAATATGTTCCTTTATTTATTTTGAAGTAGATATTTTTGTATTTATACACATATATACGTTTGCATCATTGCTTTGTCTGCACTGAAAAATTCACCTCAACGTAGGCAAAAATATGACTTTCTTTATAGATACAAGAAGCATATATTGTTTAGCAGTTAGATTCTCTCATCCTGAATGGAAGGACCTTGTTGTAAATTTCAGTAAGACTTCTCTTTTATATGTTACCTCCTGCAGATATATACAAGAAAACCTTTGATGATATTGGTTTTGTTTACTGATACTAGTACTAGTATTCATTATTTGGTAGGATTTCTTCAGATGTTGTAGAGGATAAGTTTGTTCATTTTGTTATGAACATGAATAAATGAGTAACAGGAATGTTTTACAGGTTATGCCTCCTTGTCCAGGATGCCTATGGCATGTTCAGTGAAGTACAGCTACAGTGTCTGGATTCTGCAAAAGACCTTGAGCAGTACTGCAAGAGATGGGAGGGAAAATTCTGCTGTTTAGCTGGAATGAAAATTTTGCAAAGAACGACAAGAGGAAGGTGAGAACAATTTGAGAAGAGTGTGTTGAGTGCTGTGGCAGGCAGTGGTGATCTTCCATTTAATTATTTATGTGGTCAGTATTCTTTGGAACAACTGAATCAGGTTCTGTTCAATTAAATATCCTCATTGCCATTTTTAGGGCATCAAGTAGGCATCAGCTGGATCCAATTGCACTTGAGCCAATCGTATTCCTAAATCAGTGTCAATAAGCTGACACACAAAAACAGACTTAGCAGAGAACAGAATTTAGAAGAATTACCTTATGCAGTGGTTCATAAAATAGGAATTTTCTTCCTCTTCAGTAGATTCAAAGACTTAAAAATGTTAGTTCATCTCTCTTCTTTGCAAAGCTGTTTATTACAATATGTTGGGGTTTTTTTTCTTCTGTTTTTCTGTTCTTTTTAGTCTGAGTTGAAGTTTCAAGAAAAGATTTTTCCTTGGTATTTGGGAGCTTAATTCAGTAAGGCCTATACATTTTTGAAAGCACAGTTAAAGTGTCTCTAAAGAAAAATTAAAAAAAAAAAAAAAACAACAAAGCAAACAAACCTAACACCGAAAAACCCTCTCGAATGATAAAAGCATTCCTGTTTTGGAATAAGAGCACCCACAGACTTTCAGAAAAATCCCCACAACTAATTAATAAATAGATGTTATGGTACCTCCTTCATTTTGCTAATTCTTTGATTTCTTCTACTTTCTTAAAATAAAATGTATTAAATATGTTAGATGAAAAAACAACTCCACTTTAAGTAGATCTTACAGAGTTATCTTTTAGAGTATCTTTCCATGGGAATCGATATAGTATCCACATGGGGAGCTATATAAATGTTACTAGATTGGTTTAATTCTCAACATGATTTATTCTGGTAAAAACATCCTATCTCGATAAGCCTTTGCTATTAGAATGGCTATAATATTTCATCTGACACTTTTTTCCTGTCGAAAAAATGCTGTTTCATCAAAACCAGAAACTTTCACAGAAACTTTATCTATTTTGGAGACAATTTTACTGGGAAGATTTTTTCAGGTCCAGAGGGAGTGAATACTCTCTCTCTTTTTCATTTCATGAAAACTTTCAGAAAGTCTCATTTTTGTTTCATACTGGAACAAAAACAAATTTCAAAGCCTTGAAATGTTTAGCAAAATGGAATTGTTGTTTCCCAGCCAGCCCTATTCAGTATGCTTCTCTTTTTATGTACTTGCAGTGTTAATTTTCAGATCCTTTGGATTTCAAGCCTACTTGCATTTTTATGGATCTTTAATAACAAACACGTCTTCTTATTTAATTATTTTGTTGGCTTTTTTTTTTTTTTTTTCAAGTTACATTTTTTCCAAACAAATTAAATAATGGCTTTGGAATTCTGGATACAAATGAAGTTTTACAACTGGCTGCTGGTGTTTCCAGTACTCAGCCTAGCTAATAAGAGACAGACTTTTTCTAATGTAAATTCTCTTTCAAAGCAGCAGTAACTTACTTCTGGCTATTCTGAGGATGATTAGAAAACACACTGCTGAAAATGCTGGTGGCTCAGCTGGAGCTGTGCTGGTGGTAACCGTGCTAGAAAACATGAAAAGAAAATGGCCAGTGTAGCTTCAGGGACAGAGCGGTGGTTAAACGTGATTTCAGTGTACAAGTTGGGTGGGTGGGGGGATTGCTGTCCTTTCTTTCCTAATTGTTTTAGCTTAAGTTCTGTTTTATAACTTGCTATTACTTTTAAGTGTCAGGACATGTTTTGTGTCAATCTAGGTGTGATGGAAACCACAGTCAAGCCATAGCTGAAATGAATATAAGGGAGCACTTATTCATGCAGAGTATAATTGGGCTGTAGAACTCATTGCTGCTGCATAAATGCGTTTCAAGAGCCAGTGGTATATCTGAGCACATGATGGGATATGCCTGTAAAGTTCCCAACCTTGGCTTGTAGAACATGAGTGAAGAACAACTCTGTGGTCTGCCCTGCAAGAAACACATTTGTTATTTTTTTTCCCCCTTCCGGAACACCAATTATTGTTTGGAAGGAGATGGCTTTTAAACTGTTTGTTTCCTGGAGTTTGACAGTGACTTTTAAAATAGATAAAAGGGAATAAAATGTAGGAAATATGAGGGAAATACAAGTCTTCTTTTTTTCTGCCTTTGTAGCACATGATCTGGAGAAGATCAAGAATGGCTAATAAGATCCCACATGTGCCTGTTGTCACGTGTACTGTAATGTCTCTTATGGAGACAAGGAGCTTCCTCAGTCATTCTGTTAGACAGAAGAGATTTGCATTTATCAGATTCTAAAAGTTCTCAAAGTTTTTTAACAATAGAATACTGTTACTGTTGAAATATGTTCCAGGCCATCATTCATCCTCATCATCAAGTATTTAATTTAAAGTACTATTTAACATAATTCCAGTAAATACAATTTCAAAGTCACTATTGTGAACTGAATTTGCATTTCAGTGACAAAAAATCTATAATAAAGGATAGTTTGCATCTAGGCAATAACCTGGCTGTAAACCTGACTTGATTTTTGAAATGAACTTGTACTGTGAGGTGGACCGGAGGAACCAAACCCTTTTCTTCTCCCAATAGGAAAACCTTTGTGTTCCAAAACAAAAGTGGGATAAGAACTACAGCCAAATGTTTATTGATCTGCCACTGGTGATTTTTGAGCCTTTCTATCTCTTGCCCTCTTACTGCTTCATATGTCAACCTTATAAATTTAGCCCCTTGAGAAAGAGGAGGTGAGATTTCTATGGTGTACTGCTAGAGATGGAAATACTGGCTAAAAATGCATGCATTTCAACTAATAGGTAACCTTCCCATTTTGACCATTTGTTTCAGCATGTCCAGTATAACCAGTAACTAAATGGATGCAATTAGATACAGGGACTGAGCACTCACTAAAATGTCTCAGGAATAAATAAACTATAAATTGGCATAGTCTGCTGCTTCCTACTATAAACTGATCTCAATGAACTAGGATGAACTTTGTAGTTATACATTTATCTTTAGTAGCAAAAAAATATTACCTTTATGTTATTATCCCTGACCAGAGTTCCACACGGAATATTTTGTGTTTTGATAATCTGTGAACTTTCACCTGATTTGCCAAGCACTGACTTGTTTTACTACTGAGTATAGCAGACATACTATATTCTTCTCCTAATACTTATTTACAAGGTTGAAAGATGAGGAGTTTATATCCAGCAGGACAGAAAAATTACACCAATTCAAAAATGAAAGAGGGAAAATGCTTTACTGTAAAATATAATTAATGCAGGGTGTCAGTGCCAATTTTGTCCCTAGATAAAAAAATGTTGGAAAAGTTAAAAAAAAAAAAAAAAAAAAAAAAAAAAGAAGGAAAAAAAAGATGAGAATATTGCATGGATATTGCTAAAATCTACATATACAAGGACTGCTTTAAAAGTAATGCCTCCTCCTGTTTTATTATAACAGACCATGATGTCAGAGGTGGACATTGGTGGTATGGCAGTAGAGGTTCAACATTCCCACCAATATTTCATTACATTTTTGTTGCCATGTGGCAGATGGCAGAATAGGGGCAGTCTGATGTAATGGTGTCTGATGTGGGAGGGCGTATGAAGCAAAGGTGTGGAACTGAATTCCTCCGTGAGGGAAAAATGGCACCCACTGACATTCATTGAAGCTTGCTGAATGTTTATGGGGACCAACCATGGAAGTGAGCGCGGTGAGTGGAGGATGGTGCGTTTCAGCAGTGGCAGCAGTGACAGTTTGTCACTTCTGCTGGTGCAGATCTTTATGAGTGCAGCATGCAATAAGTTGGTTGGGGCTTTGGGCAGCCTGGTCTAAGGGGAGGTGTCCCTGCCCACATTTGGAGATTGGAGCTAGGTGACCTTTAAGGTATCTTCCACACCAACCCACTCTATGATTCTATGATTAATCCCAATCTGTGGTACTGGTCACCATTTTCTTTTTTTTCCCCTCTTTTTTTTCTTTTTTATTTCAGTCTCATAATTCTCTGGTCTGTACAAATCATTTTTTTCCTCTGCTCTTTTTTTTTTCTTCTTCTTTTTTTTTTTTTTTTTTTTTTTTTTTTTTTTTTTTTTTTTTTTTTTTTTCCTGAGCTGGCTGGGTAGATGGAGGGAGAGTAGTGTCTGTTGTGTGTGTACCCTGACTTCAGCAAGGTGTTTGGCACAATCTCCCACAACATACTTGTTATGAAACTTAGAAAGTGTGGGATAGATGAGAGAGCGGTGAGATAGATTGAGAACTGGCTGGCTGGCAGAGTTCAGAGGGTTGTCATCAGCAGCACAAAGTTGATTGGAGGCCTGTAACTAGCTGTGTTCCCCAGGGGTTGGTAATGGGTCAGATCTTGTTCAACATCTTCATCAACGACCTGGATGAAGGTATAGAGTTCACCCTTAGCAAGTCTGTTGACGATACAAAGATGGGAGGAGTGTCTGGCATGCCTGAAGGCTGTGCTACCTTTCAGTGAGAACTGGACACACTGGAGAGTTGGGTAGGGAGGAACCTGGTTAGGTTCAACAAGAGCAAGTCTTGCACCTGGGGAGGAATAACTGCATGCATCAGTACAGGTTAGGGGATGACCTACTGGAAAGGACCTCTGTGGAGAAGGACCTGGATATTCTCGTAGACAACAGATTAAACATGAGCCAGCAGTGTGCCCTTGTGACGAAGAGGGCCAATGGTATCCTGGTGTGCAGTAACAACAGTGTGGCCAGCAGGTCAAGGGATCTTCCCCCTCTACTCAGCCCTGATGAGACCACATTTGGACTACTGTGCCCAGGTCTGGGCTCCCCAGTCCAAAAAAGACAGGGATCTCCTAGAAGGAATCTAGAAGAGGGTCAGAAAGATGATTAATGGCCTGGAACATCTCCTATATGAGGAAAGGCTGAGTAACCTGGGTCTGTTCAGCCTGAGGAAAAGAAGACAGAGGGGAGAACTAATTAATGTTTATGAATATCTTAAGAGAGATGAGTGGCAAATGGATGAGGCCAAGTTCTTTTTGGTGGTGCATAATGATAGAACAAGGAGTAATGGCCTAAAATAGGAAGTTCCTTACAAACATGCAGAAGAACTTCTTTGCAGTAAGGATGGCGGAGCACTGGAACAGGTTACCCAGAGAGGTTGTGGAGTCTCCTTCTGTGGGGATATCCGAGACTCATCTGGATGCCTACCTTTGTGGCCTATTGTAGGAAACCTGCTTTAGCAGGGAGGCTGGACTCGGTGATCTCTTGAGGTCTCTTCCAACCCCTATGATTCTGTGACTGTATGCTTTCTTTTCGATGTTGTTTTACATTTAGAAGTGTAGGACCACTGCTAACTGTTACAAAACAAAGCGTTTCAACTGGTAGACGTTGACAGGAAATGTAATAGTAAGACTTCTCCACAGAGCAAGGAAGTCATAACTTCCTTCCTTTGGTTTTCCCGCTTCCAAAGAGACTGCCATCTAAAAGAGCCACCCACATCTCTGAGGTTTTGAGGTCCTGAAACACTTCAGTAATTGCTGTGGTTAAAAGCTGAGTTCCACTTACAGCATAATTTAAGTAATTACATTAAAGTTTTTAATGTGTATATATATTATTATTTTAATGACTGATTATGCATGAGAAAATCAGAGGGTTTTTTCCGTGGCTTTGTGCTCTTTAACAAGCAGTGACTGCTGCTTTGCATATTCAGTACTTCTGTCATGAGTCTGTTCAGTAACCAGCACTGCAGGGTGAAACAGGCATACTCATAGTGTAGGAAAAGTTTTATCTTAGAATTTTGGTGTTTTAATATAGCATGGATAAATTCTAGTGTATTACAGAAGATAGTTATTAAAGCATATTAATAATTTTGTCAACAAAGTGATTTAATGTATCTGTATTTTAACTGAGATGCTAGTTTAATAGGCTCTGTTTTTTACCTTATTTTTCTGTTGCTTGTTCTCAGATGCAAGTCTGAGAAAACACAATGTTGCATAGGTTGTGTACTGTCAGATCTTAGTATGTAAATTAGATGGAAAGGTAGCTTCCAGCATCACCATTATGATTGGATTGCTTGTCTCTTGGTAGTTCAGGGTCATGCATCCTATGCGATTTCTAGTGAATTTCTTTCCAATGTTGAGTAAAGTTTCACAGAGGGCTAAGAGTTGCTTTATTTGTGAGTTCTTAACATTGAGTCTGCAACAGTAATAATGCTGAAAGAAAACTGTTTGCATTCAGATTTAAAATTGGAAGAGAAACAGAGCAGGAAACAGAGAAGTGCTAAGTCAAAGCTGTGGAAGATATTGGAGGAGAATCTTATCTTCTTCCTCTCCTCTATTTAGTCTTCTTTCCTAGTTAGAGGCATTGTTTTCTTCCTAGATCGTCTTTGGTGTTTCTGATGTATTCTGTGGGGTTGTTATTAAAATGGAAAAATCTACCAAACTATAAGCTGCTTTGTGCTCAAAAATCATAGCTGTGTATCTGTACTGTTTAAAAATTGAGTCAGGCACATTACACGCACCGCTTCTGGACCAGAACTGTAGATGAAACTTCATGCTTGTGAGAGAAACAAACAAAATCTGCCCAGTTCAGATGAGAGTATTGTTTGACACTGTAACTGCTTACTGTAACTTAAGAAACAGAAAACCAGTGAAACACTGCTCTGAAAATTCCAAGTTGTTTGACTTTTTCAGTGTAACTTATAGTATGAAATGTCCACGGGATCAGGGATGTAATGAGACTGTAGATACAGATTTGTAATTTACCAGGTTTCTAAGTATAACTGCAAGGACTTTTTAATTTGTATGTTTTTTTATCAAAAATCATAGGGCAAACATATGTGTTTGTGTGCACATATGAATGTATGCCATTTGACTTCACAGTGAAGGGCAGAACAAGCTAGGAAGGCTAGTAGAAGGTAACTTCTCTTATCTACTGAGCTGTGAAATTAAAGAAGATAGTTAGGTGAGCAAAAGAAAGCAACTTATTGTGTACTGGGCAGCACAGTCATCATCTATGACAAGAATTATTGGATGGAAAAGTAAATGCTATTTTGTTAGTATCAATCACTCTCCAGCAAGTAGTGCAACTATCAGACAGGATGATTTGCTAATAGGTCAGGATTAATTCCTGCACGTGCTGCAAGCATATTTTGCATTTTCTCAGTCATGGGCAATCTTTAAAATGTTCTGATTGCTGTCTGGGTACATAACACGCAGTTTGCACTTATTGATACACAGAAAAGACATTTTAGCAAGCAAAATCTAAGAGGACGTATTTTAAGCATATTGAATAATAAAAATAATCTAGAATACTAAAAATAATTATTTTGCCAACAGCCTATGTCATATGTACATGCTCACGTCTGTGTGTATACACACAGATGTTATATATAACAGTATCATTGTGTTTTAGCAAACCTTAAAGGTGTTGATTTACAGGAGAGAAGTGTACCTGTACGTGGAGGACCTGTCTGTCCAAGGTCCACACTTCTGCAAAAGTCAATATTTTAAAACTCTGTTGGATTACTTGTGATCTTGCTATGTCAATGATAAGTACAGGACGGATACATATTTTGTATGGGTCAAAAAGATTTTTATCAAACAGACAATTGCAGTTTGGCATGCTATTAGAAGATTTAATCTTTTATTTAGAATCTGAGGTAACTTCTGTCTGTTTCCTGGATTCAGTCTTGGTTTTTTTTTGAAGGAAGATTATAGAATATTACAATAAAGTCCTTGTCATCTCAGTAATACAAATGTTAATAATTAAAATATTTTAGTATTTTAATGGTTAAAAATTCTTCTTCTAATCGTGTGCTTGTTTCTTTTCACTTCTTATTCTTCATTTTTTTAGAAGTCTATACTGTTGTCATAAAAATATTACATATATTTTTTGAAATAGTGACTAGTGATTACTCTCATGGATCTAAATCATTAGGTTTTTATTTTGCCTTCTGTAATGAGAAAGGTTCTTTGTGCACATCAGGGCTAACCAAGTTTCCTCACTGTAGCACAGAGCCAGCTGTTCATCTCTTGTCCCGATTCTACATCTGAAGAAGGATACATTTATTGGATAAAATAACCCATTGTTCAAGTCAGATTGAAGTGGGATTTGAGTGTTGCATGCCCAATAAAGAGAATGAATTTTATTATTTCCACAAGGATAATGATTTTCTGCAGAGGAGGACACAATGTCTTGCCATTTCTCCACTGTGGTTGCCTCCCTCCCCTCCCCTCCCCTCCCCCATTCATCCTTCTGCAAGTCAAAGTCCATAAGTGTAAAGAGAGAGTTAATTTTCTTGGGAGCATGGGAGTGGGTGAAGTTAAGGGGAGCCCCTCACCAGGGACTCTGACTGATACATTCCTGGGCCCATCAGGGACAGCTCAAGGGCAGAACTCCCCTTTCTACAGAGGAGAATCCCCTCATCCCTGCATGATGTGTCTTGGAACTTGCACATCCTTTGGGTGGCAAATGTACTTGTGGTTTGCCTGACTGGAGTCAAAGAGAAGGATGAGTCCAAGATGTTTAGGAGACACTCACTGCACAGTGCTGCTCCTCCCCCTGTTTGTAAACAAATACTGTAATTCAGTAATAATTAAGTACTTCTAGCTCAAGCAGTTTATGAACTCCTCCAAAAGGACACAATACTGTCATAGATGTTCTGACATTGAGTTGCAAGCTAGAGGAGCACTAAAGACTGGGAGATAGCTCCATATTGCTTGTGCAAACTTAAAAACACAGATTTTCACTGGTAGATCAATGTAAGGTCTGTGCAGAGATGTGATTATATCTGGACTCCAAGATGATAAATACATGATTTCTGAATGCACATATACAAACAAACACAAAATTTGCAGCATGCTATTATACATATCCTGCCCATATACTCAGTGTCAAGTGAGTAACATCACTTGTTTAGCTTCCTTTGTCACACAGAAGCTCTCTGCTTCAGTACTTCTCCTTCCTTGTGTCCCACTTAACAAGGGCAGTTTGCTCCACTGGGCACTGGCCCTCCTGCAAATACAGAGAAGGATCTTTTCTGTATGGTAGAAGACTGAAAATGCCGCCTTGTCAAGAAATTGAGATGTGGTCATTTTTGCTTTAAAGTCTGATTAATACCTAAGAAGACTTGCTTTGTATGTTGTAATATTCTGCTAAAAACAAAATGCAAAACAAAAACCTCAGGCTCTGTACTCAGCCTTTTCCTTTTACAGGAATGATGATGCCATATAAGTCAGCAAATTCTTTTCTTCTCTCTTCCTTTTTCTTCTCTCGCTTTTGTAGAAGGGTAGCATATTTCTGTTCCTGCTCTCTGAATCACTGTGGGGAACACAACTACAGACAGCAGCAGCATCTTTTTAACCTGTCATTTGGTTACCCAAATCTTAAAATGAAAGCATTGTCCCCTGAGATTCAGTCACTCCCAGAGATTTAAATTCATATAGTATTGGTCCATAGGCATCACTGTTAGCATTCTCATATGTGATACCTGCTGCTTTATGAAAAAATATGGGAAGAAGCTGACTGACATTAGATACCCAAAACACAAGCATTTAAGGCTGAAAAGAAGGGTGAGGGAAATATGAAATTAGGTAAGCTCAAGCAGAAGTGAATTAAAAGCAGAACTTTAAAGGAGATCTGTTACTCCTTGAAAAGAAGCAGCATACTGCAATGTGCTTCAGTCAAGAACAAGAGCCTGCCTTTTTTTCTTCAAAGCACTTTTGGTTAGAACCTAAGATTACCTTCAGCAAGTTTTGTACTTCATTTTAGAATTGTTTTGGAAGTGGTGGCTTTCATAATTGGAGGAACAAATAGACAGTTCTCAGAGGCACTGTGGGGTTAAAATCCAGATCTCTGCTTTAACCACACAGAACATGCACAGAGAGCTAGGACAAGATAACAGAGAGCTTAAACTCAAAAATGCACGCCTCTTCAAGTTGGTTATCTGTAGCTTTTTCCCCTCCCTCAGCTATTTTCTTGGCCTCTCCCTTGGATGTTCCTGCTTTTACTGCATGGATGACACATCAACCAACAAGCCAGCCACTGAACTGCTGCACATCACAGCTTTGCGTGCGAAAGCTGAAGGGTTTGCAGCAGTTAATCTTAGTATGCAGGGCTGTTCATTTTGTTTGTTTCTAAACTGAAGGTGGAAAACTTGCAAAAGAAAAGAATCATAACCAAATGAGCAGCTGCATAGGAAGGGGATGGTTCTTTGCACATTTGTACTCTAAGGCATGGGTACACTTCAGATAACAAAATCTTGCCTGTCTTTCTACTCCTATCTCATTGCTAACTTTCCTAACAGCAGTGGCAATCAGTGTTAGAGAAAAGCAAGAAATGAAGATGTTAGAAGCAAAACATTTTGTTCAAGCTATCGGCTAAATAGTTAAAAGCTATTTTTTCAAAGTTGTACTGGTGTCTGTGTCCTTCCCAAACTAGCACATACCCCACTTGCCCTGGATTTTACCATGTCACAGGCTGTTCATGGGAAAGAATTAAATATGACTTGCTAGTCACTGTATGCGATGTGTCCCTTCCCTCCCTCTCCACCATGCAGCAGAAATGATGGAGATTTAATTAGACCAAATCAAAACCAGCTTGTAGAAAACAAATATGATTTAAAATTGTTTTCATAATCATGCAATGGTTTAAATTGTATTTCTTAATGAATCTTTATAGTACAGCATCTAACAGTGGAAACCACTCTAAAGCTAATTTTATTGGTCTTTTTGAAGGGCGTTAGGACTTTTTAGTCTGATAGACAGTTTGTGGCCTCCAGTAGTGCCTGTAAAAGTTCCTGGACAAAGTCAAGACTCTGAAATGGTAAGTCTTGTTATTATGGAAATGTACTTTTTCACTATAATTACTGTTTTTCTTAGTAGTGTAACATATCTGGGGAATCAGATTCTCTCTTTATCTAATGATGTTTGTTTTGTTGGTTCCACCATCTATCCTAGGCCAACCTGAGACTCTCTGGATCAGCAGCTTCTTTCCAGTCTGATGCAATCAAACTTTTATTAACCATCTAGAACTAAAATGATAGAGTATCCAGCCAAATTATTCATTTCCTCTCCTCACAGGAGGAAAAGATACCAGCTGGCTCCATGCTATTTGATAAATCTACATGCATAAATGATACATTCTTTTGAAGAACTTTTCAGCCTTATATTTGAAAACACTCTTCTGAAGATTAGTCCCCATGAGGACAGACCAACTGATGGAATTGAGTCTCTTTTCAGTTAGGATGATTCTGGCTGACAGTTGTCCATCCTGTTGTGAAGGCAGTCAAAACATAAGAACGAAAATTGCCTACTAAAAGTAATAAAAGTTTCTGTGATTTTGGGAAGTGGTGAAAATTCCCAACATGAAGTATTAAAATAGATTTCAAGTATGTTATTATACATTTTCCAATCCAAAACTGCATCTTTAATTTTCATTTAATTAGCTTTTGTATTTGAAAAGGAGTTCTGTCAAATCAAGTGGCATCTGAAATGAAAAGCTCATTTGAGAATCTTGGTAACCAAGTGCTTGTGCTGTCTTATAGCTGTTCCTCTACAGCTGTTCTTAGGGGAGGAAGTTTCTGGTATTAAAAATTTATTTTAGAGTCTAGGAAGAAAAATCTGGAAATAAACAAATTTTAAAAACAGAGGACTTTGCAAGAGGATATTCCTAGTTATTCGTAGCTATTTCTGAACTCTGAGATTCTTCTCGCTGCAATCTACAGAGTTATTGGGATTGTACAGGGATTTATTTTGAATAATAAGAAGTTCAGAACTTGGTTATAAAACCAAGACTGGAAATGAATGAAACTACCACTCTTGCTTTGATTCTCCCTTTCATCCACACATTTTAGAAGTCTCAGAGGAGAGGACTGTTTTGTATGTTAAAATACTGTGGACAACAATGAAAATTTACACAGACGGAGCAAAACTTTTAAATATTCTTCAGCATTGTTATTTTCATTTGTTCTTCTTTTTCTCTATTTTATTGACAACCTAGAAATGATGAAAACTTTCCATAATCATGCAGTTTACACTTCTGCCACAGGTTTAAATATCAATCCATTCTACAGGGTATCAAGATGTATTCTACTTCTGCAAATTTTTGGTGAAGTGCAGGTTTTTTAGCTGAGATACATTTTACCTTGTACAAGAAGTATAGTTTTACATAGTTTTTGAAAGCACATCCGACACCAGGCTGAGTGGTGCTGTTGACATGGTTGAAGGAAGGGATGCCATTCAGAGGGACCTCGAGAGGCTAGAGAGGTGGGCCCAGGTGAGCCTGGTGAGGTTCAACACGGCAAAGTGCAGAGTTTTGCACTTGGGACGGAGGAATCCCAGGCATCCGTACAGGCTGGAAGGAGTGGTCCGTGAAAGCAGCCCTGTGGAGAAGGACCTGGGGATCTTGATAGATGAGAAACTTAACATGAGCCAGCAGCGTGCCCTTGCAGCTCGAAAAGCAAATGTTATCCTGGGCTCCATCAAAAGAGAGGTGACCAGCAGGAACAGGGAGGTGATTGTCCCCCTCTACTCTGCTCTTGTGAGGCCCCACCTGGAATACTGTGTCCAGGTGTAGAGCCCACAGTACAAAAGAGACAGGGAGCTGTTGGAGAGGGTCCAGAGGAGGGCCACAAAGATGATCAAGGGGCTGGAGCACCTCCCCTACAAAGACAGGCTGAGGGAGCTGGGCCCATTCAGCCAGGCCAGATTGGATGGAGCCCTGGGCAGCCTGGTCTGGTATTACATGGGAGTTGGTATCCCTGCATGTGGTGGGGGGTTGGAGATTCATGATCCTCAAGTTCCCTTCCAACCCAGGTCATTCTGTGATTCTGTGATTTAAGCAACAATGCCTAAATCTTACTGCCAATTATTTGATGAAGTTTCTGCAAAGAGATCTGTGGCACGGACTTGCATATCTTTTTTAGTGCTGTCAGAGGCAAATAATGAGCTCGTGCCTTTTTTTTTTTTTTTTTTTTTTTTTTGCTATAGACAGATTATTTGGATATGGATATACAGCTGTCTTTAGCAGATTTGTATTTATTGTATTAAATGAAATGCTTTATTAACAACTAACAATGTTATAAGAATATTTACCGAGTCCAAAATAAAAATTACTGTAGTGTAGCATCTTTTAGTTCTCAGAAGCCTTTCTCATTCTTTAAATGGAGATAGGGTTGTTATGTCACAATACTTTTTAAGGGGAGAGAAAATTCAGCATAACACGAAAAAAGCAGTACTTGTAGTTGCTGAGTTCCTGTTCTTCATTATCTCCTTGTGCTGTCCTGGATTTAATTTAGCAGCTTTTAAAGTTCTTCAGCTGTTTACTATCACAAAAACCCACCCACATGCAGAAGTCCCCAAATCTCAGAAAAGTTATGGATGATGAGAAATAAATAATCAGGGCACCCCTACCACGTACTAAAAAAATGCAAAACAAGCACTGTCACCTTGAAAAAGTTGCAGTGTTTGCCAAGCGTGCCAAATCACAAGATGTTTTTGTGATGAGGATCGATGTCAGATTAGGGAAAGAATGATACACAGGCTGATTTCACTTAGAATTTGTGCATATTGTTTTGTTATCTCAGCTTCTACTTCAGACAGTCATTATTTTGTTTTCCCATCGCTCTTAATAAGAAAATTGTGTGGTTCATTTAGGACATTATTATAAAATACTAACTGGCCAAATTGAAATGCCTTTTTTAAGGTCACATTTCTTTCCTTTTTAATAGATGACAACTAATCTGCCTCCTCCCAGCTTCTGTTATGTTCTGACTGTTCAGTCTGGTGAAATACACATGGAAGTGGATGAGGAAGAGACGATTTCTAAATTGTACCAGCCACCAACTGTGCATAATCTAAAGGAAATTCTTCAGGTAAGTTGCTTTCAAAGGCTGGTAACCGATGTTTTGTACCCCTAAATTTCACTTACCATGTTTGACTCATTCCCTGTTTTTGTACCGTTTTTTTCAGATGGGTGGTTGTCATGAACGTTGTAGCTTTTGGGCACGAGTACTGTATCTAAGGCCACAGGTAATCTGTTCGTTTAGCAATGAAATTGGCATAAAAGTAACATAACGTTTATGTGAAGAGGCCAGCGTTTGTCTTGTTTAGGGGAGAGTAAAAAAACCTTCCGGATTACCTTCAAGAGCTGTGCGAGAAGAATGATCACCAGGTCCAAAATGCTTGTGAGTGGGTAAAATGAACTGCAGTTTCAGTACCATTTACTCTAGAAGGTGAATTATATTTGAATAAATTGCCATCTAGCCCAAAGTAATATTTCACCCTAATAAAGGAGCTCACAGACAGGTAATTTAGTCTTGCAATTAAAATCAGTTTGTAGGTAAGTGCTGTCCTTAGATGTACACAGCGAAAAGTTATCGGTCAGTTGAGTTGGTATAGAATGTAACTGGTGATGGTTTTATAAAGATACAGTTTTGCTCTTTGCAGACAAGTGGGTGGACTGTTGTTGTTCAGCAGAAGCCCCTCGGGCAAACTTGGCTTTCAGGGTCCCACAAGTAGAAAGGAGGAACTTTAGGTAAATACATCTGCCGTCCACGCTGTGCTGGGAAGCTTGTAATTGCATTTTATTTGTTTCTGATTTTTTCTGAATTATGCTACAACTTCCTTTTGAAATGTTGCTAACTCCCTCAGTAGTTGAAGGATTTTTTTGGCTGCTGATTTATTTACTTTTTCCTGGCAACTGGACCCTCAGTACAGTTAGCTCTGGGGAAAACAATTTGCAGTTGTCCATCAGCACCACAGAAAATAAAGCGTGAATCAAAGCATATGAACCAAAGACAAAGAAACTCCAGAACAGACAGCAAAATAGTTGAGAATGCTTCCCAGCAGTATGGGACATAAATGTGATGTAGGTCTTTTCCTCTTGCTTCAGCAGCCTATGAGTTGTGATTTGATTATTAGGCAGGGAGTAGCTTTAGCTTGTGAGAGGGGCAGCTCTTACTACTCAGCAGTGCTTTCTTCGTACTAAGTGACAGCAGAGTATTTTTAAATATGCAAAATTAGGATAGCTTAATGGGAGATCTTCAGGCTGCTAGCAGAAATGTACATGCTAGCAGGACATGTACATATGTGGAATTCTGTGGCGTCTGTTCAATTAACAGAAATAAATCAATTACAGACTAGTGATATCCTAGCCAAGCATTTTTTTTATAAGGGAACATCTACATCTGAGACACTGGAGGTCATCAACATTCTTGTGTAGAATCACTTCATCACTAAATTAGAGAAAAGATGAAGAATGCAGGAACAGATGTGACTTTGAAGAGTAGAAATTCATCTAACAAGAAGAAAGAAGTCTGTGATTCCTTCTTTCTTGAAGTTTTACTAGCTGTTTCCTGAATTTGCTTGGTGAACTATAAGCAGTAGATTTCCATGAGTGAACAGCATGATTTTTTATAAATTTTTTGAAAGCTGTATTGGAAAAGCAATGGGAGTTCCTCGTCTTTGTAAGCGCTCGGTAACACCCTGCATTGCTGCTCTAGAAAGCTCATGGTATTTACCTGCTGTTAGTGTATTGCTTGCCTAATCCTTCCAGAAAGTTATGAGCTTGTTAATTGCAGTTACCTTTCCCAAGAAGATTTATTCTTCACGTGCAAAATCATTCAGTGATGATATCTGAGGTAGGGACTGTGGTTTAGTTCATTTAGCAGAGATAATCTGCAACATGAATTAATTCAAATATACTTTAAAAGTGGTGTTAATAAAACACTGAAACAACAGTGTTCTGAGATGCTTCGTTTGTGTGAAGGAGGAATGGGAATATGCTTCTATTATTGCTCAGAATCTGTACTGTGGTACAGAAGGAATATGGGGAAATATATTCCATCTGTGGTTAAGGAGCTGTCCTTCCTTGTAACTCAGTCCTGCTGCTATTTGTCTGTTGTGTCCTCTCTGTTCAGAACAAATTGTCACACATAGCAAGATGATGATTTTATATAAGTTGAAATTTTTGCTGTTATTATTATTTGCTTTTTTTGTCTGATTCTTCTGAAAGACAGCTTTTAATGTGTTAGTAATTCTCATGGGACAGCTGTAAAGCATCTTCCTTTTGAAGCTGCTTTAATGGTATCTGCACAGAGGAGGTACTCAAATGCACGTAGTTATGAGGGAAAGAAATAATGTAAATGCATTAGGCAACTTACGTTAAGGCATAACCATAATATCTGAGTTATGAATTATATCTGTCATTACTCCTGATTACTGTATTTGCCCTCAGAGCTGCCATTACAAGCAGAAGTTATTTTTAGTCCGGTTAACTTTTTCAAGGTGTGAATTTAACTGAAGATAAAAAGTTGGAGTTCTCAATGCATTGCCTTGTGCCACGGAAATGTAACTTTAAGGATAAAATACTTGTGTGATATGAGTCTCTCCAATCATTGTAGTATTAAAATGTCCTATGGTTTTTAATCAGTAGACTAATTAAAAATAGTAACAAAGCCCTTTTAAGGCAAAACTAAAATAATTTCACTTAAATATTGTATAATATTAGAATTTTTAAAATTACAAGTTGCTTGGACTGGTAAATATGAAATATAATCTTACTAAGCTCATTTGTTTCTAAACTGTGGGAAAAATCACAGACACATGTACATATTATAACAGTTGTGTTGAAAACAAAAAAAAAGAAGAAAGAAACCTCATTATCAACCTATCTAATTTTGTTAGAGCCTTTGAACTAATCCCTGATGTGTAAATTCATGTCTATCTAAGCTGTCCTGTTCATCATCACAGTGTCAGTGTTTTAAAACGCTATTGACTTAGCAGTAACTGTTTTCAGATACGAAGAAATACAATGTGAAATGTAGTTATTTTGGTTGTGACATCATTAGTTTTGATATACCTTAATTTTTGTACCTGTCTTAGGCAGAAAACTTGCATTGTCATTGTGATTTCCTGTGTTTCTTTCTTATGAGTTATCTCCTTTCACACTTCTATGTATCATTCAAATACCTGTGGATGTGCAGAAAGAAAACCCGGCAGCTTTGTATTTGCAGGAGCTATTAGACAGGGTGAGGTACTCTTCAGAATCACACAACAGTGCATAGAACATTTTCTTAATAATAGAAGTGATGTTAGCCTTTCTTTTTTAAGGGAAAAATTACTTTAGTCTTTGTTCATAGAAACATCCAATTAACTTTTTATGGCATTTATTTTCATGTGCAAATGAGTCACGATAAAACATGACAGTTGATAGAGAGGGCACCAAGATCTCAGTGGGTCAGCTTTGGAAAGTTAACTGAAGGTAGAGAGGATAATCTGTAACTGCATTAAGGAACAATGAAAAACCTGATTCATTCTTCTTTACTGGCCATAAGTGTAGTAATTTGTCAGTTTTATTAGTTGCTTACAGATGAGTGTGTTACTTGTCTTTTCTTCTTCCAAAAATTAATGACTGCATTCTAATTTTGAATTTTTTTATTTTTTTAAATCATAGACAAAACACAGTGTTCCTGTAAATCAAAGAGAGATGTTGTTGTTTGTGACTGACTTCACTTTGCAAAGTGTAGTTCGTGGAATTCCAAAAGTTGTTGCTGTGTCAGTCACTGCATCATGTGTTCTCAGTACGGAAATCATAGAAGCCCTCAATGTTGCCTCACGATTCATCTTCTTCAAGGATGCCCTGTGGGGAAATGGTAAGCTTTACGTGTGGTTTTGAAGCAACTGGAATCAAACAGAATAAACACCCGCGTTACTTACACTGTAATACATAACCTGTATAGACTTCCACTCTGAGATGAAGATGAAACATTGCAAGTTTGGGATGAGAAACCTGAAAGGGGTTGTAATTGGAGGATTTCTGTAAGGTTTCTCTTCTGTTGTTGTTAGTTTGGGGTTTTTTTTCTTTATCTTCCAAGAAAATAAGAAATTAAGTGATCTTACCATTTGTTCACCAATATTTCTATCAGTCTTCCTTGATGACTGTTGAATCTAAAGACCAACCTCAAACAAATTTGCTAGCTGACAGAAGATTCAGAAATAGTAAGAAACTTGCTTTCCTTTGTTTTAATATTCATTTGTATTGATATTTGATTGCAGAATCTTGTTTTATTGAACTTACAACCTGCAAAAGGAGAAAGGCAATGAACCTAAAGACTTGCATGTCCCTAGATAAAAAGCCATTACAAGCTTTCCTTTACCATTTCAGCTGTGAGCCCTCGGGTGCCATGCAGGTCCTGTGAGATGGTGGTTCAGTCTACATTCTTTTTTAGTCATTTGTATGAATGAGGCTCACCCATCCTTCTGTGTGATGTACGCCTGTGTAATTCACCTCTCATGCCTTTGCTCATTTCCAAAATGCAACTATGTAAGTGGCTGTGAGTCCTGTCACCACATCCTCTAATCAGTCTGTTTTCCCTTGCTAACTGAGGTTGCATTGGTTTCATTTATTTGGAGAATAAAGTATTGCATGCACCTACGCTTTGTAATCTTAAACAAACAAATAAAAATAGAACAACCTTGAGGGCGACCAAGCTTTTTACTAGGGAAGAGACAAGAACTTTCTGTTTCCAGCGTGGTACAGTGCAGTCTGGATGGAATCTGCTTTGCTTTTGTAACATGTTAGAATTTTAGAGAATTGTTTTCCCCGAGAGTCACAAAATGTGACAAGAGCATGCTGCGTGTATCACTGAAAGCAAAATATTTTGTCATTGAGAAAACCTGGTAGAGTCTATCCATCTGTTTAGTAGCTGGCAGTGACAAATGTCTTTATTGGCCATGACAGTTATCATGGTCACCTTTTTCCTTGTTACTGTACTGAGTTGAAATGTCTTTGTTGGCAGGTAGGATTATTTGTGTTGAACGTACTGTTCTCTTATTACAAAAGCCTCTTTTGTGCTCGGCTGCTGATGCTGACCTCAGTGAGCTGCCTGGCCCTGTCAAACTCGATGAGCTGGATTCTACCACACAGGCCAATTCCATTTGTGCTGTGAGAGGTTCGTATTGGCCTTTTCTGAAATGAATGTGGTTAATTATTTGTGTTCACTTTAATCTTTCAGGTTCTCATATTGATTTCTTGCACAAACAGGGTGCAAGGATGAAAAAGCACCGTACTGCTGTAGATCATTAGGATATTTAAGTTTTTGTGCTTCTTTGTGGGCTTTGTTTGTCTTTTGCTGGCCAAATTCTGCCTGCCTGCTGCTCCCACTCACTGATGCCCCAGAATAAATGTTTGATGTGCAGGTCTGTTTGGTCATATTCCTCACCATCTTCTTTCAGAAACCTTCTGTTCACATCACCATGTTGATACTGGCAACAGTAAGGGATAACAATATTTTTCAGGCAGATGGAGAAGATATGTCAGCCAGACTCTGAATGATAGGGGTTACTGTCTAATTTTCCTGGAGCTTTGCTGCAGTGGGGCAATTTAATATTTCACCACAGTCACCAAGCTTAACTTAGCTGAGATTCGCTCACCAGCCACTTTGGATCATTGCCTTGTCTGATAGTGTAGTCCTACTGCTAACCGTGCAGAAACATTTATTGCAGTGTATTTTCTAATATTTCTGAACTGTGTAGAAACATTTCATACACAGTATCTTCTAACACTGTCCACTCAGACTTCTTAAGCACCCAATTTGCAGAATGCCTGTAGGGAAAAGTCCTTAAAAGCCAAGTAACTTTTGGCTTTTAAAGACATTTTCCCTTTTTAATCTAACTCTTACAATTCCAGCAGCCCTTGTACAAAATTCTTGACACCGTTTTACATTTACACTTCCAAGTATTCACTTGAATGTTTGAAATGATGTTTGAAATAAGAGCAAATAGTAATTACAAATTAATCCTCTCAGCTATACAGCAATACACCGAAAAGTCCGTTTTAAACCACTCAAAGCTAAACCACTAAACTTACCTTCTCTAGGGTAGAGCCACAAGTTAGCAATGCCTCCGTGATTGATATATAAGCCATCTTGAAGTGGCAAACATTGAACTCTATATAATGAAAAACAAGCACAACTACAGGCTCTCTAAGCTTTGGTCATTATGTACATCTTCCACTGATACCGTGAGGTACTTGAAAGATATTTCTGTCACTGGGTAGGAAATGCTTTTTATTTTCACTTCTGCAGTAGTTATGCTAAGAGTTCCTACTCCTCTGCCCTTACTCACTGCAACTAGGTTACACTAATAACTAGGTTACCCAAAGCACCTGTCTTCTTTCATCCCATTCACAGTGTATATAAAGCAAAAGTGCCTGTCCTTTTTTTTTCAGTAAAGCAAGGCAAAGACGTCTTTGTAATCCATGTGTAAACAAACGCTTACTTTACATATGTTAGAGGTGTAACACTTTCCCTGTTCTTTATTAAAGATGGTAGAATGACATCAGGATAAATTAATCCTACAATCTCGTCTTGCTTGATATGAAATTTGCCTGGGGTAGCTACTATCAGCATGTTTCCACACCTTTGAACCAATGTAGAATATGAAGCATCATCCTTAACCCTATGCTACTGCTATATATAGATTGCAACCTTCACTTTTTTGTGTAACTAACTAAAATTATTTAATTGTATTTAAAACATATCCACTGCTTTGGGATTTGGTAGCTAATGCTTACAGCTTACAGCTTTCTAATGAAAAGAAGTGAAAATAATAATATTAGCACTACTTTATTGGTGGGAACATGAATTTGATGGAGAAAAATTGTCTTGGTCACTCACCACCTCTGTCTCATCTATAAAAAGCTCACCAAATGGTTAATCTGACTTTCAGTGAGCAGCAGGATTGCTGTGTTCACTGTTTTTCTCTGTGTCCTCCTTTTACTTCCCTTACTGTTGGTCACCTTCGTGTGCTGTGTGCAGGCGTCCTCTCATCAAATGTTGAAAGGAGCTGCAAAGGCTTTCTTTACCCCTACTTGAAGTGTTGCTCCTTCGTGCTCTTTTGCCCTACTTGCTGCACCTCTGCCTTTCAGGGAGGTGACAGAGTATCTCACCCTTCACTAGAAAAGCTTCCTTTTAATCAGTGGAACAGCCCTTGGTGCAGATTGTCTTCATGTGTTTGTAACAGTGTTCTGCTAAATGAAGTCTTCCAGTTATACTTGGTCAAATCCTTTCTCCCCCATCAGAAGAATGGGTGACAAGCATAGCCACTGAGTTTCTCACAAATTTCATGGAGGCCTGATCACACCCACTCATGTACCTGGTAAGAACCTGTGATTGCTTTCCACAAGGCAGTTTATTCTTCTTTCCAGGATCAATCTGTGGTTCTCACCTGTGAGCTGAGGGTTAATAGATTTGTTTTCACTATTCATGCCAAAGTGATTTGTAACCTCTTTTTGCCATATAGTAGCAGTCAGTGTGACTTAAATGTTGGCAGTCCACACTGTAGAGAACTGCTCTTAATCTTAACCATGCTTATGAGCAAATTCTAGTTAGTTCATACCACGTATGCTGCGTGGGACTATTACGTGATTAATGATGTTTGCCTAGTGTATGATTCACATCCAGTGACTGAATTTTTACACTGGATATTTTTGTCTTTAAGCCCTTACTCAGGTTTCTTTTTTTCAGTTTCCCTATTTGCAGTCTGAACAAAATGGAGTCAGTTGTCTTACTTAGGGCTTTTGGACTGCATCTTTTTTCTTTCCTATCTATTAATCAGGGTAACCAACTAACAGACAACTGATTGTGTACACACCTTTTTGGTTTTTTTTTTTCCTTTTTTGGTGCATTTTAACCAGAGTGTTACTTTGAGTCCTTAGCCCTCCCTTGCATCCCTCACTCAAGATCTGTTTTTCCAGGTGTTGTCCTAATTGAGCTATTGTCAGTTTCTTCTCAGTGTTGTCAGGTACAATCCAGAAGAGTAGCGTGGAAGTGGAAAGCTAATTTTGGCTGTGTGTGTTTCCATTTAAAAGAAGGATCTTAGGAGAATGTCTAAAAGGTTTGAAAAAAACAAGCAAAATCTAAAAGATTTACAAAAATGTACAGATGATCAGCAGCTTAAAAGTCACTTTGCATGCAGGATGCAAAAGACTTGCAGGATTCTTAGATATGCTGCTGTTTAGAGTTGTATTTCTTCTCACTTCAGTGATCTCTGGTGATCTCATGAGGGAACTCCATGTTTTCATCAAAATAAACTTCTCCAGTAGGCATAATGTCAGAATGATCCTGATACATCTTCCTCAAATGGATTTGTGTTGCTTGTCACTGGCATCCTGTAGTTGCAGTATGGCACACAACTGGCAGAAAAATTCATACAGTGGCTTGGGTTGAAAAAGACCCTAAAGCCTCCCCCTGCCATGGGCAGAGCTGCACCCCACCAGCTCAGCTGCCCAGGGCCCCATCCAACCTGGCCTTGAGTGCCTCCAGGGATGGGACACCGCAGCTTCTCTGGGCAGCTGTGCCAGCGCCTCACTGCCCTCTCAGTGAAAAATTTGCTCCTGACATCAAATCTGAATCTCCCCTCTTTTAGCTTGAAACTGTTCTGCCTTGTCATGTTACTCTCTGCCATGTAAAAAGCCAATCTCCCAAGCTGAAATGTGTAGAGAGAAACAGATCTGTCAGAAAAGGGGATTTAAAAAAAAAAAAAAAGGTTGTTACAAAAAGGAAAAAAACTCAGCAAAATAATCAGTTTTTTCTTTTCCATTAGCAAGGGAGCAAGCCCGTGCTGTGGCAGGAATTGTCTATCTTGCAAATGCTGACAGAAACCCACAGTGCATCACAATTTTTTTCCTGCTACAGTCCAAGAAGTTAAATATAAGAAAAAAAAAGTGTAATCCATGTTATTTTGTTATATATACAGAAATCGGGTCATAAATGTTACATTTGAGAAGTTGCTTTCCTGATCTTCAGGCTTGCTGTCCTCTGAATTCCCAAAGGAAACGCGGGTTTGCTGTTTATGTATCCTTTCGTCCCTTCTGACAGCCCTTGTCTCAGGAGAGTCTGGAACACAGGAGATTAACAACCTGTTTTACAGACGGTGCAAATGCTCCCTGGTCTCCAGGGGCTTATTTCATTGAATCTGTTATACAACTGTGAGATTCTGTTTCAAAAAGAGCTGGAATTTTTAGTCTGTGCACCTTTTGTACTAGACTGAGGGCTTATTTTACTGTAGTTTTGGTCTTTCCGCTGTTCCACCATGTTTAGTTCGAAATGCTTGTAAGAATTTTCTCCATAAACAGTGCTAATTATTTCAGCATATCATTACCATAAAGCATAATAAACTCTTTACTGCTTCTCATAAAACTCAGAATGTTTTTCTTGCCAAAACTCGCTAGGCCCTTTGTATTAGTCCAAAGTATCTTTGGCATTCCCTTCTTAAGCACACACTTCAATCTCTGGGTCAGATCTGATCTGTCTTAAATCAGCCTAGATGAAGAATAACTCTATTATTAATGGAGTTTAACTTGCATCATTGTTTTTGAAAATGGCCGAAGTTGCTGTGAAGCCAGTAGTGTCTGTGTTTGCTAGCTTACATTTCTTATCTTGTAAATAAAAATACCATTTTCTGCAGGTACTGTTGTTGGAGTTAATGAGAGCACTGCTTTCTCCTGGCCTACATGTGACAGATGTGGCAATGGAAAGTTGGAACTGTATCCCCAGGACAGGTGAGAGTCAAGGTGCTCCGTAGAATTCCAGGTGTTCTGCAGATGTAGCCATAACAGCAATAGGTGATGAAATAATTCCTGCAGGCACAGGCTGCACTTTGTTCCTTCCTAGAACTGAGACGTAGTATTTTTATTGCTGATGAACTGATAAAACCAGCAAGGTTAGATTAATTTATTAAGAAAGATACAAGTAGATATGGAATGGTTTGAATTTGTAGCTACCACAGTTTCCAAGCTAAGTTTTTGCTTATAAAGATTTCAAATCCTACTGCATTGTAGTGTTTCTTTTAATGAACGTGCCACATAAATCACAGGCCTGATTTTAAGCTCCTTGAAAAGTATTTTTTTACCCAATATTGTTACCCTCTATGTCAGTAATTCACCACGGTTTTGTAGCAAGCTGTGATCTTTGCTGTGATTTACATAAATGTGAAAGAGATGCCTTTCAGACCAATGAAATGTACAGCCTTTCTAAAGAGGAAATTGAATAATTTTGGATGTAGAGCTGTCACAAATGTGACCTGTTACCATGTGAAAGGTTCAGCCTGCATCACACTGGTATTTTCTTGGGGAGTATCCCCTTCAGTTACTTAGCCAGCTTACTCTTGAGATACCTGGTGGGATAAAAGCTTGAGGAGGTAAGAGAGTGCTGAGTGTAAAAAGAAGGAAAGGGGCTTCTCTGTATTGGGAAAACTTAAAAAAAGCAGAAGTAAGGTGATTACAGTCCCCTTGAAATATATACCATTTTCCTAAATACAAGAGGTTTTATTGCATGTGCTCTGCTGTGTAAAACCTCCGGGGGGAAAAGATGAAAATAAAGCAAAAGTTGTCCTGCATGATACTGTCGTGCAAAAATCAAGGAGGTATCCATGTACTCATAGTAGTGTACTTCATGATCTTTTTTCTGTATTCTCAAGGACGCTTCTGCTTTGTTTGGAGAACAATGTGGCATCAACACTTATTTAAGACCATATTCCATTGAGTACTTGTGCCTGTGCTTAATTTTGTGCATATGGCTTAAGTGCGTGCGTGCTGCAAATGTTGAGTGTCTGCTCAGTGAGGGTCCAAATCAACAAATCATTTAGGCCAACTCTATATTTTTCTCTTTTTTTTTTGGCCATAACTTTTAGAAGGTTATGGGATTAATATTTTATTAAGTGAGTCGAGTGTAGATCACAGCCTCCCCACATGTTGTATGAACGTAAGAAAAGAAGATACTTTTGCTAGAAGAGTTTAGGTCCTCCATTAATGTTACTTGTGTCCACCAACAGAAGAGCTCCATTTGCTGTTATCAGCTGAAGTTTTTAACAGGGCTCTTCAACTAGAAGCCTATCAGCAAAGTGGTTAGGAAATAAGTAAGCTGTTCTTTGTTTGTTTGTGTTTTGATTTAATGATTGATAACTTTTCCATTCTTTGTGTTTTTCCATCATTATTTGCACGCTTCAGTGGACTGCTGTATTGCAGCCAGTGCTCTGAAGTTGTCATTTCACCCGTTTTGAAAATGCAGCTGGAAGTCTTCTTGAGTTGTCCATCCCAATCTCAAAGTACAGTAAAAGTAAAGGTATGACAAAAAATGAGCATCAGTGTATGGAGTGTATTGAGGCTAGATATGTGGATACATGAGTACTGTAAATGGCAGTTTTATAAAAGCTCTTTTAGAAGAAAAAAGAAAAGATGTAAGAGTATCCCATAATTTAATCTAATGCTGGACTTGTGTGTCATTGCACAGAGAATCCAGGTCCCAGATCTTGATCAAGTAGCTCAGTCATTGAGCTCAGCCTGAGGTACCCAAAAAAATAAAGCATCAGGTCCAGCAGAAGGGTTGTCTTGGGTTGGGCTCTTGGGAAGCTCCCCACAGCCTGCAAGGAACTTGTATTTTCACATTCCTATTCTAAGCATCTTTTGTGTCACCTCTCCCCTGCTTTTTTGTCCGGAGAAATAAAACTGTGCTATAATGGAATAATGTATCTTTGTTTAACGTGACTGTTTTATCTGTAAACAGAATGTTTTCCAACACCTGTAGTTTTTGTCATGATCAAAACATGTTCATTTCTTCTTTCCAGCTGCTACAAAGAACAATCTCTTCTCTCCTGATGTCTGCTGCCAATGTGGATGGGGTAGGTATAGTGGTTGTCGATGAGAGTTAAACTACATAGAGTGGCAGAGTCCTGAAGATGCTGCGAGTCAAAAGGGAAGATATTTGAATCATAGAAATGGAAGGGATGCTGGAGGTTGGCTGGATGTGGCTCTGGGCATCCTGGTCTAGAGGTTGGCGACCCTGCCCATGGCAGGGGGGTTGAAACTAGGTGATCTTTATGGTCCTTTTCAACCCAGGCCATTTTATGATTCTGTGGTTGGTGTCTGACCTGCCCCTCACACTGGGCTATTGCCAACACATGGTCAGGTCAATCATGACTTCGTCTGGCAGGGTCTTGAAGACATCCAAAGATAGAGGTCCCACCACCTTTCAGGCAGCTCTTCTCAGAACTGCACTGAAAGCAGTAGGAGGTTTCGTTAGAAATATTTTTCCTCTTCTGTTCAGCCTGGTCCGAGTGGTTTGAAGTGTGTTAGTGTGCTCCTAGCACAAACCTCCCCTTTGGCAATTGCACCTTGCACCTGCTGATGCCCTGCTATTGCATCTCAGGGGTGCTGCAGGCAGGATGTGTAGACAGCTTTAGCTTAGATGTGGATGCACAGCTACTTGCAATAGCAGTGTCCAGATATTCATAGCTACACTGGGCAGTGCCAGGCTTTAGAGTCCACGGACAGTGAAGCTACAGTCTGAGCATTCTACCTTTCCTGGCTTCTGAACCCTATAAAAACAACCAAGGCACGAACACAAAATTACTGAGGGGCAGTAATGCTACAGCAAATTGCAAAATGCATGCAAAGTAATACTTTGTAATTGGGATCTATATAAATGAAATACACATAAGCCGCCGGGATGCATGGGCTAAAGTGCAGCTTATGTAACCATGAAGTAGTTACTCCTTATTCTGGGCTATCAGAAGAACCCTGACATTTGGCACAGTGACCCAGATTTATCGCAGGTAAGTGAGGCACTGAGGGCAGGTGTGTGGCTGCCATTGGCTGCCAGCTGATCAGTAGAGAAGGAGCGGCACCTTCAGAAAGTGATTAAGTCCTGGTAGGAGCTGGAGACCCCTCTTCCCATTGCACGTGGAAGGGGGCAAGGGTCAGCTTGTCTTTTTGGTTAATCATCCTCGGTAAGTGTCTGCACTTAGGTGGTACCTATGGGGTTCACTTTGCTTCCCCACATTTATACAGCATTCTGGTAATCTGCAATTATGTGCCCCATGGTTTTAATGTGATTCTTGGACAATCCTTTAAGTGTGAGGATTCTCTGAAATTGTGTATTACTTTTCTTATACCACAGGGTGTATGTTTCATTAAGAATACATTTCCAAACGTTAGCTCTTTAAATAGCTGCAAAGTCCTTCAAAATTTTTCAGGATGTGTCTGGTTTTATTACAGGCTGACAGAATGTAACTTTTTCTATATATTAGATTCAAACAACCTCTTCTTCATGTTTCGGTTGTTATAATGCTGGTATTTAGAATCATAGAATGGCCTGGGTTGAAAAGGACCACAATGATCACCCAGTTTCAACCCCCCTGCTATGTGCAGGGTCGCCAGCCACCAGACCAGGCAGCCCAGAGCCACATCCAGCCTGGCCTTGAAACACAGCTTTGCTTTTTTTGTGGATTTGGGTTTTGTTTTGTTTTTTTTTTTCCTATCTATCTGAAGTGAAGGGATGCTTTTTTTTTTTTTTTTTTTTTTCCCGTTAGCATTTCCACCTCAAAACTGGCTGCATTTTAAAAAGCAGCACTTCTCTGTACATCAACCACAAGAAGCACCACTTCGAGTGGCTGCTGGTAGTTTTTTAAATTATTATTTGTGCTGCCAGCGCTGCTGAGGTACACGGGGGTGATGTTTTGCAGTCCCTTCCCTGGGCAATGGGGCTGGGCTCAGCCACTTCTGCCCCATGGCAACCCCGAGTGGGACCGGCACGGCCACCTGTGCCGCCGCACGGCGAGTCGGGCTGCGGGGCCGAACGGTACCTGGAACGGGTGCTGGATGTGGTTATCGCGTACGGCAAGGGTTGTTCTGATGCTGAGGAGGTCATCGGTACGCAGCGTGTGAGGTCCCGCCGGTGCAGGAAGGCTGCGTAAAGGAAGCACCGGTGGGTTTAGCGAAAGAGGTGGGTTCAGCAAAATAGGTCAAACTTACTTCCCTCCCCCTCCCCCATTACTTTAAACGATTCATTTTTAAAAGCCCGGCGGGGAGGCAGCACTTTACACGACAATGAGATGTAATTAATTAGCAGAAACCCAAAGCGCTCGCTCCTTCCATCCGTTCTGAGCACTTTCCCTTACGCCCTGTGTCTGAGAGCCGCGCATCCGGGACGATCTCACTCTCCGCGCTTCTCTCCCCGCAGAGCTACGAGGCGAGCAGCGTGCTGGGCAAGGAGCTGGGCCCGCTGCCCTGCCTCCTGCTCGGCGCCGGCGGGCGGCCCGGCTGCTCGCGGCTGGAGGAGGTGGCGCTGCTGCCCGCGGGACCCGGCGGGGCGAGCGGCTGAACGGGAGCGCGGTAATGCAGGGCGGGGGGGGAGTCGAGAAGGGAGGCCGTCAAACGGGGGGGTGTACGGAGCGCACAGAGCTCTGCTCGGCCGCCCCGGCTCTTGTGCTGAGCCGTTTGTTGTTATGGCACGTCGAACGCCTTGTTCTGGAGTTCCGAACGGTTGGGACGTTTTGTATTCTGTTATGTCAACGGCAAACACGTTACTGCCGCTTCTGCAATGAATGCCGCGGGGCAGCTCTGCCGGCGGGACCCACGGAAGCGGCTGGTTCCGAGCGGCGGTGTCGGTTACCGCCGGGTAATAAATGGCACTAAGACTTGACCAGCGCTTGTGTTGAGGTGTCCCGCATTCCGAGTCCGCGTGTTCGGGGGATGCCGCGCGTCCCTGCGGCCTGCTAACTCTAGCTCGCCCGGGGGAGCCGATATGGGGGTCGGCGTAAGAGCTCGGGCTGAGGGTGGGTTTCGTAAACGGCGAGAGCGAAGGGCAGGAGTCCCTCGGGCGGAGAGCGGCTCCGTGCGCACCCGCCACAGCGGCGTCGCGCCGCTCGCCCCGCGCCCGTTCCCTCACCTGGCCCGGGCCGGAGGGCGGCCCCGCCCGCAGCGCAGCGCAGCTCTGCCGCCGGCACAGCCCCGGCCCGCGGCCCCGCCCCGCTCCCTCGCCCCGAGCGCCGCGCCCGCCCGCAGCCGTACGGCACAGACGAGAGCGGAGCGTCTTTAAAATACTCGTTCGGTTTTATTCTTAAGAAATGCTGTAAAAATCGATATAAAAGGTCATGCTCGGTCCTCGCCGTCCTACCGCCTAGCGCACACGGGTGTTCGGATCGTTAACAGATGTACCATAGCTGCATCGGTTCGAGTAACACGTAGAAAAGACAGGGACTACCGTTACAAAAATAACTTAAGGGAGCGAACGAAAAGACGCGTAGCTTCGGTTCCTTTCGCTTCTTCGCGGCGAACGCCGCGGCCCCGCGCCCGGAGCGCCACGCACCGCCGGGTGGGCCCGGCCCGGCACCTCCGCTCCGCTCCGCTCCGCGCGGCCCTGAGGTAAGAGACGCCCGCCCCGCGGGCCGGCCTCGCCGCGCCGCTACCGGCAGTCGGAGCCCGCCGAGCCGGGCTGCAGGAAGGAGGCGGCGGGCAGCTGCTTGAAGAAGTGCCGCAGGCCGCTCAAGTCCCGGGTGAGCTGCTCGATCTTCTTGTGCAGCTTCTCGTTCTCGGCCGAGAGCTCCAGCAGCTTCTGCTGCATCTCCTGGTTGCGCCGCTTGGCCTTGTCGCGGCTCTTGCGCACGGCGATGTTGTTGCGCTCGCGGCGCTGCCGGTACTCGGGGCTGAACCTGTCCACGCACTTCTTGGCGCCGCGCTCGCGGGCGCCGGGCGGCGGGGCCGGGCGGGCGGCGGAGGCGACGGCGGCGGCGGCGGCGGGGCCGGGGGAGCGCGCGGGGCAGCCCGGCGGGGAGCAGCCGCCCGCCGGCTCGGGGGAGGTGGGCGGCGTGGGCTGCCCGCCCAGGTTCATGATGGTCTGCGCGCAGGTGGCGATCTGCGAGGGCAGCAGCGAGGACGAGAGCTCGGCGTCGCTCCACTCGGGCTCCTGCTTGAGGGCGCCGCGCGAGGAGGCGGCGGAGGAGGCGGAGGAGGGCGGCGGGGAGGAGGAGGAGGAGGCGGGGGCGGCGCGGGGCCCGGCGCCCGGCGGGGCGCTGCCGGCGGGGCCCGGCTCCCTGGCGGCGGGCGGCAGGTACTCGCCGTAGTCCCCGCCCCGCTCGGGCTTGTGGTTGCTGTTGAAGAGGTCGGCGAACAGCTCGTCGTTGCACAGCTCCAGGTTGGGCACGGCCGACATGGAGTCGATGTAGGAGCTGAAGTCGATGGCGCTCTCGTCCTCGTACATGGCCGGCGCGGCCGCGCTCAGCTCGGCCAGGTCCGCGCCGCCGCCGCCGCCCGCCGCCTCCTCGGCGCTCATGGCGCGGCCGCCCGGCTTGCAGGCGGGGCCCGGCCCGCCGCTGCCCACCTTGGCGTCGTAGAAGTTGGCGGGCTCGGGGCACCAGCTCCTATAGCATGCCGGCGAGTCCAGGCTGTAGAGGGCGGCGGCGCTCATGGGGGCTCGGGGCCGCGGGCACCACCCGCTGCTGCGCGCCGCTCGCGGCTCCACAGCTTCCGACGGGCGGAGGGGAGCGGGGCCGGGCTGCTGCCTGCGGCTGCGGAGCGCTACCGGGCTGCGGAGTGGCTCCGGACTGCTGTGCTGTGCTGCGCTGTGCTGCGCCGGGCGCTGCTCCCCGCGGGCGCGTCTCGGGACCTGGCAGTGCAGGCGGCCGCTCGGTGCCTTCTTATACGGCGGCGGCCCCGCCTCCCGTCCCAGTGACGGGCGCGGGGTGTTCCCGGCACCCCCGGGGACCCGGAGGCGGGAGCGGGTGGGGTGCGAGGCCGTGAAGGAGGAGGAGGAGGAGGGGGAGGTGGCCGGGCTCGTCCCTGCCTCTCGGGTGTGCGTGTGTGCGCGGAGGGGTGGGAAAGGGTGAGGTGCTGCCGGCCCCTGTCCGCGCGGCTCCTCCCTTGGCACCTGCACGCCGCTTCCCTCGGGCACCGCAGAGCGATGCCACCTGGCGGCCCCGGGGGGACGGAGGGAGGCGGAGGTGCCGGGTCCCCGGTTCCTGCACCCTCCCTGCGTCGCCCCGTCCCACCGGGGCCGCGACGGCTCCGCTCGGCCCCGCTCCCAGCACCCCAGCGCCCTCCCGAGGCGCGAGGCGAGCGCTCGGACGCGGAGCCCTGCGGTGCGGGCGGCCGGCGCGGCTCCGAGGTGGGAAAGGGGCACGAGCTGCCCAGGTTCGTGATGGTAAAGACCGGCTTGCCCCGGGTGCCTTCGTCCCGGCGTTCCAGCAGGTGAGGAGCCCAGCTCAGGTGGTAGTTCTCAGTGCTTCCTCCTCACGGTGTGAAGCTCGGGGGCAACTAAGCAAGTAAGTAAAAAAGTGATGCTATTTACCAAAGTAGGATTCAGGGATTCAAGGCAGGAATACAGCCACATTCTTCTGAAGTCTCAGAAGCTGTTTGCATAGAATTCTAGAGTCATTAAGGTTGGAAAAGACCTCTAAGACCATCTGGTACAACTGCCAGCCCATCCCCTGAGTGCCACATCTCTGTGTTTGTTGAACACCTCCAGAGATGCTGACTCCACCACCTCCCTGGGCAGCCTCTGCCACTGCCTCACCACTCTTTCCGAGCAGAGGTTTTTTTTTCCTCCTAATATCCCACCTGAACATCTTCTGGCACAATTTAAGGCCATTCCCTCTTGTCCTATTGCTAGTATCCTGGGATAAGAGACTGATCCCCACCTCGCTACAGACTCCGTGTAGGCGACTGTAGAGAGCAACAAGGTCTCCCCTGAACTTTCTCCTCCCCAGATTGATCAATCCCAGTTCTCTCAACTGCTCCCCATAAGACCTGCACTCCACAGCTTTCAGCGGTTTTGTTGCATGAACAATTTCACAGCACCCCAGACTGGCTGAGGCTGGCAGTGCCCATCAGGCCCAACTCCCGTTCCATCAGGCACACCAGAGCAGGGTCCCAGGCCCACATCCAGGCAGCTGCTGAAGGTCTCTGAGCTGCAGAGCCCACACACAGCCTGTGCCAGCGCTCCGTCACCTGCACAGCACAGAAGTGCTCCTGGTGCTCTGAGGGAACATCCTGTGTGCCAGGTTGTGCCCACTGCCTCTTATCCTGGCACTGGGAACCACTGTAAAGAGCCTGGCCTCATTGCTCCCTCCCTTCAGGTATTCATTAACACTGGTGAGATCCCTGGGAAATTCCTTCAGGCTAAACAGGCCTGGTTCTCTCAGCCTCTGCTCACAGGTGGCCCTGCGTTGTGTCCAGCCCACAGCCCAGGTCTCTCTTGTACTGAGGACCCAGACCTGAGCTCCATGCTCCAGCTGTGACCTCAGCTCACCCCTCGGCCTGCTGGCCATGCTGTCATCACACAGCCAGGACACCACCAGCTGCCTTGCTGCAGGAGCATGTTGCTGACTCATGTTCAGCTTTCACAGGCAGAGAAAAGACAAGAACTTGGATCACTCAAACTGCTGCGTACCTGAGGCACTAAGTCTCCTTGCCTGTGGTAAGTTTTACAGAGCATTAAAAAACGTTATGAGCACCTGAATTTCTGTAAAAGCTGGTCATGGTTGAGCATAGAAGACAAAAAGAAACAAGGAAACTCTCTACGATTTTCCAGAGAGAATAGACACACTTCACTCTCCAGTGCCAGCTGTGACTCCCAGGAACCTGAGGAATGGGAGTGTAACAGCAAAGCTAAATGTGGGGACAGCCCACAGGTAAGGCAAGGAACTGGGGCAAGGCTTCAGCCTTGCTTCAATCCTCTCCATTCTCTCAGAGCTCTCCTGCCCAGGCAGAAGTACGGCACTGTGCCAGAGGGGCTGATAGCAGCAGAGCTTTGGAGGCCTTGCCTGGCCCAGTGACAGAGCAGCCTCCAGGGGAATCCTGGTTCATGGGCTGGGAAAGGCAGCTGTAGAGCAGGGTGATGGGATGAATTGAAATAGGAAATACCTGAGCGTGACATGCAGCATGCCTAAATTTCTTTGTCATTAAGAAATGAAACTGGAGGCTGGAGCTGGTTTTCCTCTACATTGAGCAGTCAGATGACATTTAATTAGAGGGAAATTATAAGATTGACAGGGGTGTCAGCAGTGAGCTTAAAGGGAGCACTACTCTGTACACTAACAGAAGCCTACTGAGAGTATAAGCTAATGTGCTGCGTCGCTTTTCAGACACAACTGATGCACTTCCAGCTACAGCCCACATCTGCCTGTTTAATCGAGGAAGGAAATGCCCTTCTGCACTTGTGGACAGCTGCTAGGTTGTGCTGTGCATCACAAGACCTATAGCACTCTCTGCCTTTGAGCCCTGCATCGTTTCGCTCTTTTCTGGAACCAGAACAAAACCGCCCTGTGAAGCACAGTGCCCGGCTGCCTGAGGTTTTCCTTATGTCAGTGCTTTCCTTGCTCCTTCATAGATGAGCTTCAGTCTTCCCTTTAACTTCTGTATTTTATTTAAAGCATTCAGAAATGAGGACTGTGGCTGACAACTGCTATTTACATATGTTGGAGGTTAGTTTCAGGCTCGTATAGCTGCAGAGAAAGCCTGCTCATTTACTGCTCATTAGGGTAATTGCACTGGCTTTGCATGGGAAGTGCTTATGAGAAGGCAGCGGTTTTATGCAGACTTTGTTCCACAACTGCTTCGTGAGGCTGACAAACACATTGCTAATAGGACTGAGGTAGCTGGGGCTTCAAATTACAACACTTAGTTTAGGGCCGGAACCAATTTTATAACTACTTTGATGGTTTTTATAACTGCTGTAGGCATCTCCCAAAGGCTGTCAAGGCCCGTGGTGTCAGGGCTACCTGCACCACATTCCTGCTTAGGTCCAGCCCAGGAGGAGACCTGCCAAGCAGAGACATCCAGTGCTGCTGCAGGTATCAAAAGTCACAGCGAGAAGAGCCTCGTTAAATTGTAAAGCTAAACTTTGTCCTCTATGGTACAGGTCAAAGTACCTTGTATATATCAGAGGTATGTGCCAAAAGTGCCATTTAACACCTCCTACAGGCAGCCACTTCATCACTAAATATCTCCTCACCTTTTCATGTTGCTTTTTATTGGGCTTTAACTTTCTTACATTTGTAGACTGACAACTTTAGACCTGAGCGTCAGTCACAGTGCCACCTGCTTTATAGCTGCCCGTGAGAACACACACACACAGCCTGCAGTGCACACTTGTGGAAAAAAACCTGCCCTCTAACCTCTACCTGCACCCATGGGTAATTTCTGATGTTTTCAGCTAAGTGCCCTCAACTAACTTAAAAAGTGGGCAGTGCATCTGAAGACTTATTTTTCATTTTTGACTAAGTGAGGTCTTTTTTGTAATATGAAACAAGGTAACAAACAGCTGTTTCTGCACCACCGCCAGTTCCCTTCCCCAGCCATCAGGACTCTGCCTGCAGCCTCCCCTTACCCACCTCCCTTAGCCAGGCCAGGCCCTGCTCCCCGGTGTGCAGTGCACTGGGGTACAGAGGCAGGAAGGAATGCTCCAGAGCAGTGAAAGGGCAAAGACTCACTTTTATTACATCTTTTATGATAATTATTAAAAACATCAATGGAAGTTATCTTCTGCGCTGAACTCTGGGTAACAAATAACCACAATGTTTTAAGAGAACTATCTTGCCCCCTCGTCACCTGTGCTGTACCTGCCACCAAGGTTACCGAGAGCAGCCAACAAGAAGAGCCAAACCTCACACAGTTCCTCAGCTTTGTCACACGCAAATACCAAAGTGCAACAGCTATTACTTCGCTGGGCAGCAGTTCTCTGCTGCGCTGTCAGTGCCTCCTTTTGGCTTTGGCTTTCCAAAGTTAATTTGGCATTAATAAAAAAATGAGGACTGCAGACCTCTATAAAGTACAGAGGTCACAGGCCAAAATGTCTAAATGTTAAAAACCAAACTGCTGTAACAAACTGGTGCTATCACTGCTTTCTCATCACCCAGAAATGAAACAGCCATCCAGATACTTCAGGTGTTCTCTAGTATTAAAAGATATTTTCTGGTTAGTTATACTACGTGCTTTACAGTTTCTATTGACAGAAAAACTTCCCCATTTTAATTACAAATAATGTGTCTGCAGAATGGTTTCCAGCAAGATCTTTGGGAAGGAAAACAAAAACAAACAAAGCACGCACTTTCACTGAAAGGATGGCTGCAAATGTAGAGGGTGTGAATTCCTGCTCTGGTCTGCATGCCTGGAGCACCTTCCAGACTGCCCCTCAAGCTCTGAAGCCTCACCAGTTTTTCCCACACTGATGTTAACATGAGGCCAATACAGCTGTTTGGTTACAGAACCATGTAAACAAATCACTGTTTGAGTACAAGAACATTTCCTGCATTAGTCAAGTTAACTGACGATGATAAAAATGGCTTTTCGCTCCTTGGCCTTAAAATTCGGACTGGCTGCAGCTGTGTGTGAGGGTTCCTCCCCTCATCAGAGTGGACTTTCAAGAGCAGCCTCACATCCAAGGTTCCCATCCTTCCCACACCCTGCCGAGGACATTGGGGTCCGTCGCTTGGTCTATCAGGCACCGCACCTGGCTCTCCTCAGACAGTCCATCCTCTGGCTCTTTGGCTCTGATATTATGGTCAGTGCTGCCACGAGCAACAGCTGCAAAGTCATTGTAAAAAGGTGACTTCTCATAGCCCAGGTGCAGCTCATCACTAAAATTGAGAACACAAGAATAAGTTCTTAAAAGGAATAAATAACAGGTAGGGGTTTTTATTTTGCACACCATCACCATTCGCGCAACTTTATTTTCAAGGTGAGGAGCTCAATAGCTACCTTTGACAGCACCTTGGCCAGTCAGAAGTTGGTGACTTTTGGTGTCCTCCATTAGTGAATAATTACCATGTATATTTCAATTTGGGAAAAAATCTCTTAACTGAAAGGAGGACACAGCAGTTCCCATCCACAGTTATCTCCCCACTTGTTCCACTCATCTCTGCCTACAGGGAGTATTTTGTTGCCTTTTCCAGTACAGCTCTGACAGCAGGAGACTCCTGAGCACTTTTTAGAAATGTTAAGGTTTTAAAACAAGTTTGCTTTCATTACATTCTTTCTTTTTTGGAATAACCCAGAATGTCTTTTTAAAAGAGGATGGAAGGGATTAATTGTACTTTAACTGAGCCTGAAAGACATTCTAGTTTGAGCCAGACCTGACCAGACTGACAGAAATGACCTGAGAACGCCATCACATCCATATTTGATGTTTTTGGAAAGCAGTGTGCTTCCATGCCTCCTGTACAGCTGGATCAGGTTCTGCTTCAAGCAACTACCTAGCAGAAGCACACTGGTTTTTAAATACTACCCCTAGTCTAAAAGCTGTGTAGATGAATACAAAGAACAGCAATCTGACAAGTGAGAAATTGAGCAAGCTTACAAGTGGGAATGTGTGCTGCCAGAACAGTAAAACTGCTCAGGAAGCCTGAGCTGGAGCAAGAGCACTCGGGGAGACGTTCTGGCTGGCAGTGTGTCAAGAGAGCTCGACGTGGAACCGAACGGCTCTGACAGAAGGGTGGGTGAAATTCTGCCCTGTCTGCCTCTCCTCTTTCCTAACTGCCATTCTGTCTGAAGGGAGCGAAGTCTGACCCAGGAGCGTGCCAAAGCTCTTAGTGGAGAAGTTTGAAATAGGAGAGCATCTTACCAAGTGATTCGTGCAGGATTGGCACCCGTAAGTTTCCTTTTGACATAGCTGATTTTTTGCAAAGGGTACCAGTTTACTTCAGCGGTGTTTATCTCCTTAATCCATGTGCCTCCTTTTTTCAGCTGCCTTTGTTCAAAGTTCTAAAGAGAAAACAGTTTTGCTCTATTTATCGTACATAAAAAGACCTTTAAGATGCCACATCTTATGTCCAAGTCATGGCAGCAGCTCCTCATTGCAGCTGCAGTAGAGGGCAAAACACTGAGATGGTATCTGGACTGCCTATGATTTACACTTTAATTTACAAGTGGACCTGAATACAACTTGTTTCAGATTCTTTTCCCTGTAATTATTAGATAAATACAGTGTTGTTGTATAAGTTCTGCACTGATTAGATGAATCAGTCCAAAAAGCTGAAAGTATTTATACTGCTGCCATAAGCAATGTGACATGATCAAAAGATACTGACATTTTTAGGGTTATTGTGCAGACAAAGATCAACATGCTGACGGCACAGACATGGACAACTCTTCTTTGTCCATCATCATTGTACTTATAGAATGCTGCCATTTTAGATGAAGTCCAATTTCTCTATAAGCTCAGTATAACAAAGAAAGAAAAGAAGCACTGAGTCAAAGCAGCAGGAAATGCCTCCTTATGGATCAGTGCTGTTCTTACTACAGTTTAAGAGTTCTTACGTGAAGAAAACTGAAAGAAAAAAGCCCCTCACCTTCCAGTCCAGGGAAGGCTCTTTTACAAACACATCCATTGTGCTGATGAGGAGATCGGGATCTGCACGGTATGCTCTCAGGGCATGCACCATCACACCGTAAATGAGGCCCCACTCCTTCACTGGCATCATCAGATTCACAAACTGGCGCGTCAGGCGGAAAGGCATCAGCTCCGGCACGGGCAGAAACTGACCGATGGGAAGGACAGCCAAAAGAAAGCACGAATTAGAAAACAAAAAGTAAGAAACCTTGTGACAGAAGGGTTACAAGCTTGTTGTTTCTTTTTTTCCTTCTTTTCGAGCCTTGAAACCTCCTTTGTCACTGAAGTGAAATGGTGCAGCTTAGTGGAACAGAGCCACACCGTGCCATAGCAGCTCTGCCTGTGAGCACCCAGTGGCAGTGGCTGAAAGCACACGGTAAAACAATACCACTGTATGGACTGACAGTCTATTTCTTCACACCCTCTCCCCTCCACATGAAACTCTATAGCTCCCTGTTTCCCTGAGAGTGCCTGGAAACAGGTTTTATTCTATTAGCTAGAAATAAAGGTTATTTTGCATCACAATGGTGGCAAATCGGAAGCCCCAGATTGAAGTACAGAGAACACATTTGTAATTGCATGTGCAAAAGCTGTAACAAACAAGTTACACAACAAATACCTGCGTGGCTGAGCCAAACGCGTGCCCAAAGTCTATTCCCACCATGCCACCCGTCTCCTTGTTAATCATGAAGTTGGACAGGTGCCTGTCTCCAATTCCGAGTATCCAGTGACTGATGCACATCAGTGCGTGCGAGCTGGCAAAGTGGGACCGCAGAGCCAGGAAAGCTTCAGGAGATGTGCTCATCTTCACAAAGGCTCTCCTGGGCAGAACAGAAGTCACTTGTTGCATGCAGATAAGCCATCAGCTTCTGTTTCCCAACAAGCAGTCATTAAAGGCATACTCACCGCAGCACATCTTCTGGAACACTGTTCTCCCTGCTCTTGAAGGCAGTAACTGTTTCTGTGCGGCTTGCATTTCTGCAAATTGACCAAAGAATGTCAGCCACTGAAATAACAGCCAGGGAATGTATGTGACTACATTTGTGTGTTTATTTCCATCAGTAAGCAATATAACAACTCACACACAGAGCTTGCCCAAAATATTCTATCTGCTATTACAGAATCACAGAATTGTAGGGGTTGGAAGGGACCTCCAGAGATCAAAATTATTAAAATAAATCCTCGTCTCTTTTTCCAAACAGTTATTTCTGAGATGAAAATTTCTGACTATGAAGCAGTGTGTAGCTCGGCCTGCTTTCCCCTACATTAGGTAGATGGGTTAAGATTTAATGGAGCAATACAATCTTTCTGGTTGGATAACCTGTTCCATGCAGAGTAGCTAGTGCCTAAGTGGAACTTCTCAGCAATGTGCAGAGGTCACATTTACACCAGAAAATAGTGCCACAGAAGGGGAGACAAAACAGCTGGTGCCGAGGACACTCATGCCACACATCCAGGGGAGGGAGGGTGACTGCTTTGGGCCAGCTCAGGTCCACTGCTACAAGCAGAGTGAAGGCACTGGGGCAGACATCCAGCTGAGTTTCATTGGAAAGCAGCAACACGCTGGCTTGCATCGCTGAGCTGTCCCTGAGTACATGAGGGAAGCGGCGGTAACCGGGAACGTACTCCAAAAGCACATTCCTGATCTGAATGAAAATGTTAATGTAGACACACTCAGATAAACGAGTCAAAGCTCTCCCCAAAGAAGCAAGAAGCTTCTGTTTAAGCATCACCTGTTTAAGGAGGTTATGAGCTCATCAGAATGCTCCACTGGGAACCTTTCCTTCCCCAGCACAGTATGAGACTTGAGCAGGTGCAGAAGTTCCTTTGAGAAATTGCTCACATCACATATTCTGAACTTATTAGTGAATCATAGTGGCATTCTCTCTGCCCAACTTCAGCTGGTGCTCTGGCTCTCAGGCAGCCTACCTGAGAGCATCATCAGGAATAAGATACCCAGAAAAGACAGCTGAAGAAGAACATCTGCTTCTAGACACTGTCCTAAAGAGGTGAGCAAACTTGTGGAAGCATTCCTGTACTCTACTAGCATTTTATTAGCACTAAAGTCCTCCTGCAGAACATCTCATGTTAGACAAAGCAGTCTAACACACGAGCAAAAAATAGGTCTAGGCAGCATACTATAAGAGTAGATTACTTTTTCCTGGCTGTCCTACAATTGTATGTGTGCATGGTCTGTATACTTTACATGCAGTTGTCCTAAAACTTACTTGTACATAGCAGAGTATCGAGATAAGCCTTGTGCCTTCCCACCCATTTTGGACAGCCAGTCATTATAGGCAGCACGAGGTCCTTTTCGGCTGTGGACATAGGAAGGAAAAAAAGAAAAAATGATAAGGTTGATTTCTCTGCATTATCTTACCAATTCTGTACCTGAATATCTGCAGATTGAGCGTGTACTGCTACAAGCCAGGGGATATAGCATGGGAGCTGTAACCTGTATTAATTCTATCCTTGCTATGAAAATGATGCATATGCAGGCAGTGCACGTGTTGATCCATCCATCTCCTTCCCCACAGGTTCTGAATGCATTTCAGTCATATTTAATGGAAGATTAGGCATTAATGTCTCAAAGACATCGATTTCCAACAGGTGCCCTAAAAATCAGAAGCTGCCTTGAGAAGAAAGACCTAAAATAACCTCTCCAGGGAAGAAAAAATGTTTTTACCATGAGGTCTTATCCACCTGAGAGGCATTATGCTGCCTGCCCCATAACACAGTTTTTTGTCCATCCAAGCAGATAAGGAGTGCAGAAGGCAGTCTGTTATCTTTTCAGCATGTATAGGAGGGAAGGAAAGGGAACTTGGAGGACTTAAGTATTAATCCAGACTTCATTAGTTACACTACCTACAACTGTTTTTTCCCCTCTCATCTTATCTGCATACATTATTATGCTAGCCATTAAACTGCTGTAGAACTGGTCTGTTCTACAGAAACAGCAACTGAGTTGAACAGCCATCTGTTCTCCCTCCAGAACAATAAGGTTGAACTAGATGAGCTCAGTAGTCTTTTCCAACCATCAGCCCATCAATATCATGCCCACTAAACCTGCTAGCCATATTCAGAGATATAGAGATCCTTTTCATTTAAGAAATATTTGCCATTTATAGACTGAGTAGCCCATCACTTTGGACAAAAGACTTGAAAACTTCAGGCATTTATTCACCCTCGCTCCAACTGAAATACTGCCTGTAAGAATTTCAGAGTCCTCCTTTAGGAGTGCTGCTGTTCATCCACAGCTCAGTACAAGTGTCCTAACTGATTCAGCTGAAGAGTTTCAAGTCCATACACAATAACAAAACTCTGTGTGTGATAAATCATCAACTGTTTTTTAGAAAGATACGGATAATTTACATTTAGAGTATTAGAAACCTCTCCTAATGAGAAGCTTCCAAGCAAGTCCTCTTCCTCTTTCAGTAACTGAAGTGGGATCAACATTAACGCTGTTGCTCACTGAAACAAACTAGATACCAGTGATGAGAGAACTGTAGTAATTCCTAAACGCTCAGTCAAAAATCAACTATAGAAACAAAGGCTCTTTGCAGTCCAACCTGCACACTGGAACTTCCTCCAGTAAGAACGAGAACTAGTAAAAATAACTGATGACAACTCTTGGACATGCCCAAACAGAGAGCATGCACTAAGGAAAGAAGTCAGTAAATGAACCCACGTTTCTAAATTCCAGGACAGAAATTGAATATATAGAAACTTCCAGGCTGACATGCTAAAATCAACCCATTTTACAAATATTCATCCTTTGATTACAAGCAGGAGACATAAAGCTCACTTATTCACATCCAGCCTTTGTACACAGCCAGAGACAATGTTCTTTCACAGCTGTGTTTTGCATATCTGCCAATTTCCTCCATCCTGGACTCACTGCTGAATGCAGCCTCTGAACGGGTCTGTCTCTGCTCCCCCATCTCCTCTCCTCCCCTTGCTGACCGACGTCCATTTCCTGCCCGATCAAATCAGGAGATCAAAATCCTTCGCTTGTAAAAAATCAATCTGCTGATAAGGAAATGGTGATGATAACGACGTCACACACGATTATAAGCCTCTTGTTTAAACAAGCTGGGTGGAGGATATTCCAGGTACAGCGGTACTCATTAAACAAACAGTTGCTAATTACTAATTTGGGTCAGGAAGTACAGAGTGCCTCCTTGCTTATAGGTACTTTTTTTTCTTTGCTTTAAATAAAGGAAACAAGAGGCCACAAGATGGTCAGTATCACAATGAATCCATTAGCAGGAATCCCTTTAGAAGAGACAGCAAAGCCAAACATCACCTGTTATAGTTGGTGTATTCCTCTTCAGTCATGCTGTTCCTCAGGAATTCTTTCAAAGTACAGGTATTTTCCAGCCACTTGATGAGTCCCAGCCTGGAACAAAAGTAATCAGATACATGAACAAGTAGGTTAGAGTCAGAACAACACAGAATTGGAAGCAATGCATTCTAATGTCTGCTAAAAGACCGAAGAAAGCTGCCAATTTAAATATACTCTGAGATACAGTTTCCAGACAAAGCAGTTTCAAAAGGAAAAAAATAAATACAAAAGCAAGCCAAGACCCAAAACACTCCTGAAGCAGAATCTGGCACACAAAGACCGTACTTTCCAACACTGCAACAACAGATGTTATTATAAGAATTTCTGCCCCTTCAAGATAAAATCCTACCTTGTGGTCATGGGGATGACCTGGTAAGTTTTCAACTGCATATTCCTTTGGCTGCAGGCAGCATCTCGGGAAAGGACGATGTTCATTACATCAAACAGCTGCTCAACGCGTTGGTCTTGTCGCAGGTCTTCTCCACCTTTGACAAGAAAAGGATGCTCCTGCTCATCGCTGCCTCGGATTGTTATGCGCTTGGGTTTCCTCAAGGATTCCAACACCATTATCTTGGAAGACAGGAAAAAACAAGTATTTGTGACACAAGATTTGGTCTGACAGAATCGCTACTGAAATTAAGCCTCTCTGGCGTTCCCAGATGGCACAATGAAGTTGCTCAATCTCAAAGACCGAAGAAAGTTCTGCAAAACAGCATTTAAGTGCTCCTAGATGTGTACACAGCAACCACCTTTCTATTGTCAAATTCTCCAGACCGAATATGGCCACAGGTGCATAACACCAGAACTGGAACTCAAGCTCACCAACATACCCGTTCATCAAACCCAGAGATCTTCACATGGTACTCTGGCAGAGGTTTTCCCTTCCCATCGTACTGACCTGTGGGGGGGTGGGGATGAGGAAAGGAAAAATTGACACAGTTTGCTTTTCAATAGTATCAGCAGTATTTTTTAAAGTGTGTTTAATAATAGAAAAAAACTCTTCTAAATATTTTGTTCAATTGACAAAATTATATCTTTCAAGAAAATATATGAAAATACATAAAAACCCATTTTCATTACACATTTTTATCTTCAAATTACCAGTAGACTTCCCTTCTTTAGCAGTTAGATTTTCAAATCTTAATATTTTGAGAGGAAACATCCTTGCTGAATTTGAATTAAGCATATATTAGATCTAACCCTCAGATTTTCCTGGAATCACGCCTTTAAAAGAATGCTTCAGGTTAGAGATGTGATTTTGGATAGTTTTTTTTTTTTTTTAAATCGGAAGAACAGATTTAAGAGATTGAGTAACAGTTATTTCAGAATACCTCTGTGCAAGGCGAGAACGAAGGGCCACACAGCCAACATAAGCAGCAGAGTCAGAAGCAGCAGCTTTCTTGGATGAGACATTTCCAACATCACCACTGAAAGGGAACTTACCAGGGACCTCCAGCTCATTCCTCAAGAACTCAGCTCTGAATTCACTCATCCATGGTGAACACTCTTTCAGGTTTGCAGGTTCTTTATGGGTTTTGTTCATTTTTGTGAGAAGAGATGTTGTGATCTCATTAAAATCACTGGCCTTCATATTCAACAGCTTTGAACCGCCTTTTCCAAAATGACTGTCAAAATCCTTCCCAAAAGCCTGAGGTTCATTCACAGACATGAATTCCATTAGGACAGTGCTTGGAACTCCCCAGGAACACTACAACAGTACCTTCCCATCCAGACACACAGTTTCATCTGTCCTCCTGAAACATTTCCATCTTTCTCCTGCTCCAAATCTTTTCCTCCATCAATTTCTATCCTGTCAGAACCCTTACAATGCCTGTTTCATAGACCCCCACCAGCTGCTAGCAACAGAAATACTGACAGTTCCCAACCCCGATGATACCAGAGCTCCACAGAATTGGACCACAAACCTTTTTGCTATGTCTAAACCAGAAGCCTATCCCTCTTTCCCTCTTCCAGCTACAGCTGGATTCTGGGTCAGCATATCAATAATGCTGCTTGTTACACTTAGAGAATCACAGAATATCCAGAGTTGGAAGAGGCCCAGAAGATCATCAAGTCCAACTCCTACCTAGTCCAAGAGACAACTGAACTGATCCAGAACATTTTCACTCTCAGCAGGATCTGGGACAGTACCTCCCATTCCCTCATTTTCAAAGCACACCTTAAGCTACAAGACCTGTGGTCTTATCTCCTGGCTCCCAAAATACAATTATTCACACATTCCCTCAATAAGCCATTCATAGATGTGATTTCTTAACTGTGGCAGTTTAATCAAGGACTTCTGATGCCAGTAGTGGAGTTCTTCCAGATGAGAAAAGCATAAGGGTCAAAAACAGGACAAAGGCCAGTTGTCCTGTTCATTGCAAGAGTTGGACTAGATGATCTTTAAAGATCCCTTCCAAATCTAAGGATTCTATGACTCTGTGAAGTTGTGGGTCTGATAAGGCTGCTATGTGAATGGATAGATCAATAATTTGTCTTAACAACAACTTACACTCATTAAGCTTTCCTGCTGGCTCTTGACTCTTCACAGCTGATGTTTCCACAGAACTATCACAAATCAAGAGCTTGCTCTTGAGTTGCAATAATCAAATCAGCTCAGACCCAAACAATTTACATGCAAATTAGACTTGGGTTTGTGCTTTTTTCTTCTTCACACATCATTTTTTTTTTTTTTTTCTTCTTCTTCTTCTTTACACCAACTCTCACTCTTCTAGATCTCAATTCATTTTGCAAAATCCTTTCTGTAGTTCCAGATCTCTGCTCATGATCACAGAGAATCCCTGGCTGAGGACCTGGGGCAGGCAGCAGGACCACAAAGCCTGTGGGGCGGTCATGAGGGAAAGCTGAGCCAATCCAGCTCCATAGCTCCCAACAATGAAATCCTGAAGTCCTAAACTCCATCTCTTGCTTCACCTAGTCCTGCTGCACATGTGGAAGCTGTGATCTGGCTCCTCTCCTTTGACTTGCTAGAGCCTTTTACAGAAGCACACAGTGCTAGTGCCAGTGCTATGCAGTCACCATGCGTACCTGAACAAACTGTTTCCTCAGCCATCCAAGGCCAGGAGTCTTCACATCTCCCAAATTCTTGTACATTCCTTCATACATTTCCTTAAGTTTACTTTTATTCCTCTGAGTTTTTACAAGTTCATTTCTGACATCCTCAACCCAGTCCTGAAAGCAGAAGGAATCAGATGAGCGCTGACAAAAACTCGTTGGTAATTGGTTCAGATTGCACTTGGGTTACTGCATGTACTAACAGTCAATTAACATGTCTTTTGAACGTCAGATAAGCAAACAAAAGTCTGTGCAAACATTCTCCTCTCCTGTTCCTTGAGAAAAACATCTCTACTTTCTAACATAACGATGTTTACGACCACAGTGTCTGGTACAAATTAAGAAAGCCCCCATAGGGCCAACAGTCAGATCAAACACTAAACGAGAGAGTTCTTGACACAGCAGGTTCACAATGCAGGCAGGGGCATTCAGCAGTGAGCAGGCAAAGGGCATAAGGACCCCAGCAGACAGAAACTGTAATGCCCATAAACACTAACTCTTAAAACGTAACAGTTTGGGAACAATGAAGCAGGACTGACTGTGGGGCAGCACAAAGACCCCAGAAAGAGAAAGCTGAGGAGGATAACTGCAAAGCAGTCAGCTGGCAGAAGGAATGAGGAGCAGCATGAGGAAAAGCTCATAGAGCACCCTAGCATTGGTGCCAGTCTTATGGGGAGAACCAGTTCCTGCAGCTGTAGCATCTCCACCCTGCACTTTCTTTCCTAAGCACAGTGTGGGGAAAGAAGGGGGGAAAGCAGTAATACACTTTACCTTAAAAAGCATTACAGGATTAGAGAGCTGTTCCAGGGAGTGAATAAAATCTTGAACTACTCCTCCTCTGTCCAACTTGTTCTTGATGCTTTAAAAGAAAGAACTGCATCACAACTCAGCAGAAACTACCATCACCTAGCCTGCCAATAAGCCATGATACACAGCAGCTGCTACATCCACTAATTGAGTAATGCTATTTGGGGGGAGGAGCGGGCACAAATGAGGACGACTCAATTCTCCTGGGCTGTATAAGTGTTAATTATTGGCTGTCCTCACTGTGCTGCTCCTAATTTCTTGGTAATTAAGTGCCCTGCTATAAAAAACTGCCACTTGGTGGGGTAGTGGTTAGCACTCTTACAACAGAAACTGGCATTTAACAAGACCTGTCAGGACAGTTATTCAAGGACAATAAAGTTTGTGAAGCACAAGCCTTTCCCTTCTAGTTTTACACTAAGATTTTCAGCAAGTACATCAGAAATTTGAGAAAATGCAATGGAACACCTAAAATTGTTGTAGCAGTTCTACAGCACTGTGTGACACAAGCTGACTTTTGCCTGGGGATTAATTTAGGTTTTACTGCATGGCAAGGTGGGGAAGGTAGGGCTTGAAGGCTCGTACTGTGCACTGAGCAAGCGGAGAAGAAACCAATGGAAAGCTGCTGTTTCCCAGAAGATAATGTTCACCCATTTCACTGTCAATCTCTGAAATGTGGTGGGAGCCTTTATTCTATTCAAACATCCCTGCTCTCTCTCCTGGTGTTAGAAAGACTCAAAGTGTCCAAGCCAGCTCTGTCTCCATCCCTGATGGGTTTTGGCTGTCACTGCTGTGAAATCTACTGCAGCAGAAATATAATCATGCACCAGGTTTCCCTTCAGCCTCAGCAGAGCAGGAAAAGGAAGAAGAAACTTTCAACTAACACAGAGCTCCCAGGAAAAAGGAGTTCCTTCTCCACAATCTTCCAACTTCCCACAGTCTGGGGACTCCATGTACTCAATACTGCTGTAAGCAATCAGGCTGCCTACCTGAGCGTGTCTAATGCTGAGCGAGTTCATGCACTGATTTTCCCTATGCCTTTGAATCAAAGCACAGTGTGTGTGGGACTGCCCCCTAATGCCTCTCTCATGCTTCCTGAAGAAAACTGTTTCTTTAAAACAAACCCATCCACACCTGCATCCAAAATACACAAAGAACTGCTGATCACAGATTCACCTTGCTACGAAGTCCTTGTTCTTACAGCCTGCTGCGGTATCTTTGAAGCAGAAACTCTCACTGCTGATCATGAACGGGTAGATGATTGCCTGCGGGTAGGTATCTGCGATCTCTTCAACAGTGTGCTGCACAGCCACTGCTTCATCCTTGTCAAGGAGTGCCATCATCTGGCTAATCCAACCGATGAACTGCCAGCAGGGAACTGAAGAAAGCTGCAAAACAGACACTGCTTTCAATGCTGGTCATCCTTATGGCTACCAAACAGAGCAAACAACCAAAATTGCTCCGTGTCCCAGCTTGACAGACAAACACAAAAGTAAAACAGAGAACATCAACTACCTTCACAAAACATCTCCCACTGAAGCAGAGCTTCATTACTACAACTACTGCTACTACTACATAGGTGTCCCATTGCAAAGGCTCATATCAATTTTGAAATGAATACTACATTCTCTTTGCTTGTGATGACAACAGGATGGACTCTGACTCCTCTTCCCGCCTCATCGCTTCCTACCTTTCTAATGGAGTTTAAGTTTAATGAATTGCCAGAGTTCACTGCACTGAAAGAGAGGTGAGGACAAAAACACCCAAAGAACTTCTCTTGTGGGTGAGGTTTATTGGCTGGGGCACGAATCAGGTTCTGGTTTACCACCAGAGTTCCACTGTAGCCACACCATGTCCACTTCACCCATGTTTGCTATGTTTTTGGTCTCTTGAGGTAAGTATGCCATACTTCTGCCACTCTCACACCTTAAGTTTTCCCTCTGACAGGGCAGAGGAAGCACTCTGAGCACCAGCATGATGAAACAGGCTTGAAAACACAGGCAAGCCAAGACAGGAGCGGGCGCGAGCCAAAGAGAGCTCAGCTTATCTGTGCCATGACACAGAAGGGAAGGCACATGACATCCTGGCATCCAGCTGTAATAAAGGAACAGGAAATGGAAGGGAGGAAGTGGGAAATACAAATGACTTGAAGCTGCAGTAAAGCTCTGCTCAATGAAGCAGGACAGAGAGAGATGGGAGAAGTGGAAAACAAGTGGAGAAGCTGGTGGTTTCCTGCACGTAGGGGGAAAGCCTACAGACACAACTCTCTTTATCCAATCCAGTTTTATCAGCCCATGCAGATGGTTCAGGAAAAAAAAAAAAATTCACTTTTCCAGCAGCTCTCAAACTAATATTTGGAATCAGTACAATGACAAAAATTCAACTTTAAAAAACTTGTGACCATATTAATTACACTCAACAAGCCAGAGAAGAACAAGGAACAAAGCTAAAATTTATCTGGTTCACTTGCAGCAAAATTCACCAGCATAACCTCTCTGTCCATCCAACCCCCACCTCCCACATTTTAAATTCCATTTACAGCAACACTGGCTGCCAGGAGAATGGAAGCAACTCACCTCTCGTGTCACCAGACCCAGTGTCTCTGCTGGATATCTTTCAATTATTTGTAGCAGTCGAGGAAACCTCAGCCTGGCTTCTCTGGAGTTCAGTTTCAAAGCTTTTATCATTTTCTCCACCACAATAGCTGGGAATAGCTGCAGATCTGCACTGTTAATTTCTGCCAAGAGATATTAAACAAAAGTTATCAGAAACACCATCTCTTGCTTCATGGCTTTGATCATCTGGAACATTCTTCTCCACTATTCAGCATTTTTCTTCCGGTGCATTTTGTATTTTTACTTTGTTCTCCTTCTCATCTGTTTGAGCTGTGCAAACCACCAACTTGGGGATGGCAAGGATTAACTTCATGGGAAAGCTGCATCACCTCTGGTAACCAGCCTACTTTAAGAACAGAACTGGTGGTGTGGTCTGAGAAGGAACAAGGGAACCATCTGCTGGATATGATATATATCTCACCAGAGGGAGATTACAAGTGGTTCACTAGCACCAAAGCTAGCAGTTGCAGTGGGGAAAAAAGAACAAACAATAGGACTACCAATACTGTTGGACTGGAGGACAAAGTGTTCCATTTAAACCCAAGCTGCATTGCTCAGGGAGATCTCCTCCTGGGTATCACGAAAGCTCACAAACGAGCCAAAGAGAGATAAATCCATCTCACGTGCTCAGGGGAAACCCCAACTAACCAAGTGAGCCTTCTTCTTCCTTGCGCAGATGCTGGTCACAGAAACCAACCAAAGTCATATATGCATCAATAACTCCCTTCACGTCAACGTGTTCCATGGAGAGGGACTGCACTTCTTCTTCAGACTTCCTTGCAGCGCTGCTGAAACACTGAAAAGCTCTCTTGTTCAGACCTGCTAATATCTGAAATTTAACCATAAGGGAAAAAATATATAAATATATATATATCACATTGATCATACTTTTCTAACACAGCTCATGTAATGAAGGATTTTGCAAGATTCTTTACAAATGAATGTTTTAAATCAAATGCACACATCCTCATGCTGCTGGCAAGCTTAACCACCTCAGGCACTGCAGCTATTAAATGATATATAAAAAGGGTGGAGAAAAAGTAAGAACAACTGAAAAATGCCATCTCTGAAATTAAGCAGCTTGCTCTTCAGGTGGAGAGAGGGATACTGCCAGGGTCAGAGTACTGCTTCATGTTAATATGAAATAAGGCTACACTCTTCAGTCTCATCTTTAGTAGAAATATCTGATATCCCAATCTGATTCATCTGACACAAAAGAAAGCTTTTACACTCATCCTTCAGGTTTCCTCACAAAGAATGCTTTTAATAATTACCTAGCAAATGAAGTTTAAACTTCTGCTTGAGCTTCTACAAACATGAGAAATGAGAATTTAACTGAAAGGAACCTTGTTTCTATCCACTTTTCTTCAACTACCATTAAAGCCACAAACGAAGAGTTGATTTTTGCTGTTTTATACTGACATGGTTCATATCTAAGACTCCGTATGGTGGCTTTAGGAATTAACAGAAATAAGTCAGCCACAGTACTTTAAATTCTTACTTAGCACAATTTGGCAGACCAAAGGACAGACCAATACGACTTGAGATGCAGCGCAGTCCACCACTGTGATCTTCAAATGTGCACTTCTCTAAGAGACGCAAAGATGGCATATGTTCTGCTTCAAAATGAAAACCCTCTTCCCTTTATCACTAGAACTATTCAAATAAAGTAAGCATAACAGTATTGTTATCAGTATTATAAAGATCTCTTTATGAGATAAGATAGTCTGACAGCAAAAAGCAGCTCAGAAATGCCAAGAGGAAATAGAAGTATTCTTTTGAGTTTTGTGTTCTCAACTTTCTCTTACCATTGTCATGTGGGTGCACTCAGTATGTCTTTCTCTTCCAAACAAAATACAGGAATGGAGAAATGCAAGAATGTTCTCCCACCCAATTGAAATGGCTGCAGTGATGCAGAACATCAAGAGAGCAAAAACCAGCCAGAACAGCAGCCACAGACAGCCCTCACCTCCGCAGCTGCTTTTCCTGCAGATATCAGTGCTAATAGCAGGGTTTGATATTCTCTATATCGATCCATATCCTTCCCTGCACAGGAACACTACACTGAAATACCAAAAATCTTCCCCCTCTGTCCTCCTTTTACCTTTGCAGGACTCTCAGAACTTTCTCCCGACAGTTCCAATATTTTCCCAGCTTTTTTTTCCTCTATTTGCTCAAAGCATTTTGGATCCTGACTAAGAGTGTTGGCCATGATGTGGTACGTAGTACCCAGCAGAAGATTCTGGTTTCGGAAGGCCATTATGTTCTCATTAAGGTAGTCTGACTTGGTATCTTCTGTTGGAGTTCAAAAACAAAGTCAGCAATTTGACAACAAAGCAGCTTTGTATAATAAACAAAGCAAAGCAAAGCGTGTTACCGAGTAGGGAGATGGTTTTTAACACAGAAAGCACTCGTTCAGGACAACTCTGGCTCTGGCTGCAGCTATGCACGAAGCGGCAGTAGGCACAGTTCCACCTCACCAGCCAGTCCTCCCTCGTTCTGGCCTCTCTGCGCAGGTCCTTCAGAAGCTTCTTGGCAACGGAGAAGCTGTTCTGTATTCAGAGTAAGACAGATTTTTCAAATAACATGTCTGAAAAGAATATCTTTCTGTAATCGGATTAAGAGATGGGAGGATTTCATTAAAATAAGCAAAGCTATAGTAAGATGTGGTTGATGCCCCATCCCTGGAGACTTTCAAGGCAAGGGTGAATTAAGTCCCTGGGCAACTTGATCTAGCTGTGGAGTTCCTGTTCATTAGATTAGATGGCCCTCAGAAGTCCCCTCCAACTCTAAAGATTCCATGACTCTGTGAAGAGAGGGCAGCTGCTTGATTGGTGTCATACTGAAAACACAGATTTATGCTAATGGAGAAACTTGAAAAGGAAAAAAGCACAGAGGTTGGGAAAAACTGAGAAAATTAAAATAATTTTACCTGCATAATGAAATAGATATTAACTGTTCTGCAGCACAAACACATATGGATAGTGTAACTCAGTTTATAATCAAGCACATTGCTTACGTATTATGCCTGTGACTGGATGAAACTTTTCTATAGTAACACTGAATGATACCTTATTGTTTTATTTTTTTCCTTCAGAAATGAACAGCCTGCAGAGCACTGCTGTTATATTTGGCCATTTACAGTGCTTAAAATCAACCCTGACACTGACTGTAGATTTTTGCAGGATCTCCGAAGAACAGGGAGACTTGGACTTGAATATTTCTGGTCTTGTCTTGAGCTTGAAATACCAAAGTAATTGTAGAAGTCAGATCCAAAACAAAATTTCTAAGTCAGTCAGCTTTAGCTTTTTATATAAATGCTAGCCCCAATATCTAATCACAATATTAATGAAAACCACGATGAAAATAAATCCCTGAATGTTTTACCAGTCTTGACTGAAGTGAATGATATTGAGTCAATCTGAATTTAGTTTGTGTTCCTGTATAGAAGAGATTGTTTGTAAATAAGAGAGCATATTGTTTGGCAACAAGCATCCTATCCATTAATGACTAAGATACTTTATCTGCACTTCAGCGTCAGAAACCATCTGTGGATCAAAGGGGCCTTCAGGCACATTTCCAGTAATGACATATTATCAAGTTTTTAATTAACTTTTATCTGTTTTCTCTCTCTGAAGAGCTGAATTTCTTGAGCTTTCAAAATGACCTGGACAACAGGATCAAGCAGAGACAAGCTCTGCCCTTGCTAAAATGCACTCTAGTAAACTTAGGATGTTTTCAGTTCGTATTTTCTCACAAAATTGGAAGCTAGCAGACAGTAGGCACCTGTTTCCTGGCACTTTCTATCATCTTCAGTTTCATGTTAAATTTGCAGCTTCTAATCATTGAGTGAATGTCTTCATCCTGTTGATCTACTTCCATTTGGTCTCCAACACCACTTTCTTCATCCACCTCCATACTATCATTGGCCTGATCACAGAGAAATTTCTCTTGCAGCTTATCAAGAAAGAAGCACCTGCACAATGACAAGAGCACAAATCACTCTGGCACCCAGGCAAGGGAATATATGTCCCAAAGCGTTGAACTTTGACAGCAAGAGAAAAAAAGCTAAGAAGAAATGGCAAATTATAGTAATTTCACATTTAGTAAAGGATAAACGTACTCTGCAAGGAGTCTCAACGTAACAACCAGGGACAGGTTGACCCTGAGAGCATTCCAGGATCTTTAATCAATGAGATTAAGTAGCGGAAAACATTCCTAATAGAGTGGGATCTTCTGTTGGTTTGTTCTTTTAAGCATAGCTACAACCACCTCCAAGTTCACCTAGCCATAGCTTCAGTTCCAAACTGACAGAAGTGTGCCAGGCTGTGTTTCATGCAAAGCAGGAATTCAGTATATACAATGCTGAGGCATGTAAACAAGGCACTTTAAAATCTACATTGCAGAAGAAAAAAAAAAAGGTAGTGACTGTACTCAGATTCTTAAAACAGAATTGCGTGAACCAGTGCTAACTCCTTTTTATTCTACAATTAATCCAATCTAATTCAATAGCATCTCTTATCATGTAGGCTGTTACTCAGTGCAGGAAAAAAATTACAGAATCACAAGGGTTGGAAAAGACCTCCAAGATAACCCAGTTCAATCATCCAGCTACCACTACCGTTTCCCCACTAACTCGTGTCTCTTAATACCACATCTCCACGTTTCTCGATCACCTCCAGGGACAGTGACTGACTCTCCCACCTCCCTGGGCAGCCTGTGCCACTGACCACTCTTCCAGAGAAGAAATGTTTCCTAATATCCAACCTGAACCTCCTCTGGAGCAACTTGAGGCCATTCTTGTCCAATCACTACTTCAGTCAGGAGCAGGCCTTGGCATTGAATAAAGGCACATCTTTTCTAACTAATTTGTGGCAAATTATTTCTAACAGCATATAGAACTGTTTAAGACACTGACAACCATGCAAATCAAATGTTTTGAGACTTTGTAAAGCAGAGCACTACTCCATGCACTCTTCTTCATATTTAACTAATATAAGCTCTTTCCATATCCATGCTTTCCTGAGCCCAAGAGACAGTAAATTAGTGCCCAAAGGGTATCAGAAGAGCTGTTAAATAAACTGTCTCCACAAAAAGTGAAAAACTAAATCTGCACAGGAAGGCTGGATTGGCATGGAGATGAATACCATGGAGAGAACAGAAAACGTTCAGATGTGAAAAAACATTTGTTTCTTTGGAGCTAATCCACAACAGCCTCTAGAGAAACTTTGTTCTTTCTAGCATCAGTTGTGCAGCAGATTACTGCCTTGGTCACTGCAGTGGTCATTAACCCTCCTATAAACATCAGAAGTATGCAGTGTGATAGGGCTGATCTTCTCTTGCACACTCCCCAACTTTAACACTGACCACAGAGTACGTAAGCATTTTTATCCATAACGTATGAGCCCTTTGGGTGGTGATATATTGAGTTAAATACAGCTAACCTACTCAACTACATGCGGGTGTGTTCGAGAGCTGCTGAAGTGGGACAGCTTGACTTCTTGTCAGCATTTTTGTACTGTGTATGTAGTTGCTGATGCAAAAAAATGCCTTAAGTAACACTTGTTTCCTTATCAAAACATTGTTTATTCTCCATCTGCTTCTGAAACTCCTTTTTTTTTTTCCCATCATGAGTTAGTCTCACAAAAAGCAACCCATTATAAAGCTGATAAGATCACTTAAAAGGAAAGGAATACACTGGATCGGTGGCACCCTCCTTGTAAACAAGCCGTGTTAGAAAAAGCATCTCTCAGAAGTCAATAGTCACACAGAATTTATGCTCACTGAAAATCTCATCTTACCGATTTGTAATGATATCATCCCAGATGTTCATGGGATCCATTTTAGCATCTGGATATCTGCTTGTCCAAGTTCTGAGAAGTCTCTTCAGGGATTTAGCCCGTGAAGTTAAGTTACCTAGAAATCAACATGGAATACTTTAAAAGCATCTAGATCCAAACAGCATGAAAAAGGCCCTAGACCCACACAAAATGTAATAATCAAACCCCAAAAGTGCAGTTGCATTTCTGAATTTGCGTTAAACGCGTTATTTTGTGCTGATATTTTTGGTTATTGCTGCAGCACAGAAGATTCAACATGGACATCAAGGTCAGCTGTCACTGCAAATCACCAGCACTAGCTACCTTCAATATGGAAGTATGCTGGAATACAGTGGAACTGTTAATTTAATATATAATTATATTTATATGCATGAATTAATATTTCATGCCAACCACAGTAACTATAAATGACATATTTCATCTATCTTTTACCCCTGCTAACTGCTTTGCTACCAGAAGTGACACCAACAAAAACCTTAGTTCATTACTTCCTCATTTAAAGAGATACTTTTATGACAACAGCTAGGCTAATAAAGCTTTGAAAAGAACACCAAATGACCTTGAAGCCTATCTTACACAACTACAATAGTTCTCTGTCAAGAAGACAGTACGAAGTAATTCCAGACCCATGCTCCCTCAAACAGGAGCTCAGTCCTCTGAGCATGGAGACAAATTACAAATTCAGAAAATCAGAACTATTCAATACAATGGAAACAAAATAAACTTAATATATATTTACTTGTTTTGGTCATAAAATTGATGAAATCCTGTATTTCTGTCAAAGCTTGTACAGACTGCAGTTTGCTCATTCGACTTTGGTATAACAAAGTATCAATACTGGAATAGCTCTGAAAGGCAAAGGACACAATAAAAGATCTCATATACAGAATTTACAACATGGTCTATTCAATGCTCTGCAAACTATTCATCTTATGCTACTATAGAATATGCTCTACAATCAAATCTTTTGTGAGTTATTTAATAGACTTATAACCTGAAAACGGGTCTGCTTTAAGCAAGTATAGAAGCATATAATCTAGTAGCAGCAACAGCAACAAGTTTCACTGTTCCTTACGTTTATACAGAAAAATCACATCAAGAGCAGCAGCGATTTTTACCTGCATGAAGATCTGCATGCCGTTGCCAATGTAATATTTGGCTCTGTCAAAATCATCTTGCAGGATGTAAAGTAGACTAAGTTCTTGGCTGTAATGCATTTCTATCAGAGCTTTCTTCTGTTCTGTCTTCATTGCCTCATCAATGAAAGTCAGCAAAGTCTGGTCATTTTCCCCATTGAGCAGTAGCTTCAACTTACTGCGTATTATATAGGGCAGATATGTCTCCTGGAAGGTGAAAACGTAGGCTTTATTTCTAGGCACCAAATATTAGATGATCAACTTTTTCTTATCTGTGGCGGATAAAATATATGATAATATTTTCAACTGTTTTCTTAAATTCCCTGAAGATACATTTCAATTTGCAAACAGATCAAAGGCAGCCTTTTCTGATAGGCTCTGGAAGTACTCAGTAAATACTGTGAGTCTCTGTACCAGTGATCTGCTAACTCTCAAGATGTGCAAGAGAAGAAGTGACACAGGTAAGTGTCAGCAGCAGTGGCAGTTAAACCTGGCACTGTATGATCAGCCATAGATTCTAGGTCAAAATGAAACATTCTAAAAATAACAGAAGTAACTGCTTCTAATATTTACGTGTAAGGATCTCTGCTAACTTCCATAATTAAATTAATCCAAATTACACAACTGAATTCTAACCACAATCACATTACTGTATCCGTGCAGAGACAGTAATGCAGTATCAAAATAATTTGTAAACACCTGATAAAATGGATCATTCCATGTTTTGCTCAAGTCTGGAGGTTTACCACTGTCAATATTAACAGTAGCACAATACTCCAGAGACTTCCACTCTGTGAGGTGGTCATAGCATTCCAGAGATGCAAGTTCCCAGAAGTCTTTCTCTGCTTCAGTTGGGTCCCCATCTTCCCAGTCTTCTTTGGAAAGTGCCTAGGGAATCAATTTAAGGGACAGGAAGGTTCACAGAGTTTTAAATCATGTCAGCTTCTGATCAAGTCACAAATAACTTCAGAATACTTGATCATCTCTCATAAAAACATTTATCCATTTGCCAGAATGTGGCAGCAATATTAAATGCAGAAAATTGAAGGTAGTCAGGATTGAAATAATATTTATATAAAAATTCATTTCAGATAGCCATCTTCAGTAAACCCGCATTTCTGAAAAGTCTTTAAAAGAATGATAAGAGTTCCTTCTTTATTTGTACCCACAATTGAGATCTGCCATGAACACAGGCAGTTTGCTCTCACAAAGGTAGCATGCCCATGGAGTTCTACTTGTCTGCTTAGGCAAGAATCATAGAATGGCCTGGGTTGGAAGGGACCTTAAGGATCATCAAACTCCAACCCCCCCAGCACAGGCGGGGCCACCAACCTCCCCATGTAATACCAGACCAGGCTGCCCAGAGCCCCATCCAATCTGGCCTTGAACACCTCCAGGGACGGGGCATCCACAACCTCTCTAGGCAGCCTGTTCCAGCACCTCACCACTCTCTCTGTGAAGAACTTCCCCGACATCCAACCTAATCCTTGCCTTGTTAAACTTAAAACCATTTCCTCTTGTCCTGCTGCTACCTATCCTTTCGAAGAGTTGACTCCCCTCCTGTTTATAAGCTCCCTTTAAGTACTGGAAGGCTGCAATGAGGTAAGGACAGATATGAAGCTTTGTAACAACGAGTTAAAGAGCGGCATGCTTTCTGCTCCGTTGTGACTGCTTGTGGCATCTGTTCCCACATCATTACAGACTTAACCATCAATCAAACAGAAGGACATTTTGAACAATATGCTCGTTCTCAAAACGTTCAGTTTTGGCTTCTTAGCTTTAAGCCATGAGAAAGATTTATGAAACTAAGCATTCTTGTTGTCATTTTACCTCGTCATAACATTTAGCTGCTTCAGCATAATCACTCCTTGCTTCTGCCAGCAATGCTTGCTGTGTAATTTTCTTAGTCCCAATCTTACCACTGAAAATACCACGAAGGACATCATAATCTCCCAGAGACCGGTAAAGCCTATCAACAAGGAGAAGGGAAAGCTTTTAATCAGTTGAACAGAGGTAAATCAATGCAAATATAAACTACTGAAAATAAAATTTAAAAAACCTACATTCAATCAGCAATAACATTACATATATAAGTAGACAAACTTAATCTTGTAGGAGAATACCTGAACACTGGAAACTCCTGCAATTGCAAGATAGGATGTTTTGTTGCTTTTGTTTTTAGCAGTGTAGCAGCATTGCCAGGGTGAACATCTGCTAAGTCTAATTACTCTAACAGAAAGACAGTAATTAACCAACAAGAAGTTAAAAGCATGTTGAATTCTAACAAAGGGAAAGACTGAAAAGAAATTCCAGGATCTACAAAGATGCAGTTCTTCACAAGGCAAACCTGACAGGAGTACTTATCTCGAGCAATAATTTACTTTGCAAGCTCAAGCCATTTGATGACATCTGGAGGGAGCTCCGTCCTGCCACGCATCCGCTTTGACGGGGGCTCCTCTGCAGGAGACAGTGCCATCAGGGCGTGCTCCAGAAGAAGGATGCCTACAGGCTGCTGTAGGCTTGCAAGGCAGCTCGTGCTCACGTTAGCTGAATCCAGCTCCAGCAGCTCTCTGTGCTTGTAACTGATCTCCTGTAAGACAAAACAAGTTGTCTACCTGGTCTAATACATACTGTATAGTTGCTGACAGCTACCTTTCACAGACCAGCCACCTATCCCTTTTGTGAACTCTGAAAAGAGGCAGTAAAATTTCCACAAGTTCCCAACTCTGAAAAAAGAAAAAAGAAAAAAAAAAAAGCATTCCCTTTTTTTTTTTTTTTTTTCCTTTGTTGCTGCTCTTAGGACAGACAATAACCCCTGCACTTCACTGCCTCTCCAGGGTGAGGACTGAAGCTGCCTCACGAAAGGAAACTGGATGTAACAAGGAACAGTTGCTCTGCACATACACTTCAACCTGCAGCACCTGACAGATCTTCCAGACAATTCTCTAAAAAGAATCACACTGAAAGCGGCAAAGAGGAGAGAAATGAACACAGTCATGGTCTGAATCTTTCCCTCTTTTTGATGATAGTGCGACGCCTGCTACACAGCTGCTATCCTTCCTTAACATAGTACACAGCATATTCTTGCTACCCACCAATGTCTAATTAACCAAGATGAATGCTTCCTAGCCACGCACTTACCCTGTTTTTGCATCCTGAAGATTCTCATTAGACTCATTTATTGGTGCTCATCTAGTCCTGCCTGATTTAAAGACAGGATTTCTGAAATCTTTACCCTTTTGAAGATCAGTTCAACTGCAGAATAACCCTTTCATAAGGATAAACTTTCCTGGCTACCCAAAGCTTCTTTTTAATACTTAAGTCATTACAGCCAATACAGACAAATATATCAGATATTTGTACAGTCTGTACATACTGCAAACAGATAAATACGAATTTGGCTAAAGGAAATCCATTACACATCTTGCAGTGCTGAGACTCCTGCCAATTCTATCTGTGCTCAATACAAGAGAGAAAAACGAACAGCTTCTTGTAGCTTCCTGTGTCACAGACCATGTGGATCTCAATGAGGGGCCTGCATATGCTTCAAATGCTATTCAGGCAATTTCAACTACATGTTTCAGACATAAGATATATATACACACATATCAGTCCTCTGCCAGCTCTTAAGGGTTATATCAGAGATGCAATGCCAACTGCACAACCTAAAAAATTAAGAATAGCTGTGTTAAGGTAAGACTAAAACCCTTTACCAAGTATGCATATGAGAAGTGTAAGAACTGTGCAAATATAACAGTATATCTGGAGAACACTCTTACAATTTACAGACATCATCCCACATCAAAGGTGGTGACTGTACCATCGCTTATCTTCTAAAAGCAGAGAGAATGTTCTTTGCTTCACACACAGTGTTTTCTGTCTCTGTTTGCACCATACGTTCAAGACAAGGAGGAACAACATCCAAGTCAGCCTAATAGCTGAAGTATTTATATACAATGATACGTCCTTCAGAGGCTAGGGATTTCTACACAGTCTGTATAAACTTACGGAACGGATTTAGGTTCTTTCTCAGTATTTCAGCTGTTTTTTAATCTGTCCTAAAGACCAACCCCAGAGCCTCACAGACAACTTTAAGATTATCCCTGAAGATGGAAACAGCTCCTTTTGTCATCAAGTTACTCCTCTGATGGGAATTTAACCTGTAGAAGACCAAAAGTGAAACAACCACAAGAACGGCGCAGTGAAGCAGGCAGCCTTTCTCACACATGCCAATATTTATTATGCTGTTGGCATACAGGAAGCAGAAACTCTGCTTCCAACTGGCCAAGCCAACAAAAGTGGCAACCTCCACATCACGTGCTCGCTCTCTTTTCCTCTCCCAGCCCTCTCTTCTCAACAATATAAACTTTGTTCCATGTTGGGAAAAAGACTTCCTCTCACAGTTATGCAGGATGCTCAAATACACAAGCTGAGCCTTGCCTTTGAGCTGCTGTTCTTTCTTTATTCAGTAGGGATGACAACGAGATGCTCTAGGCACTGTTATGAAGTCCATATTTTTGTCTGATAACTTACCTATTTTTTGAATTTTGATTTTCCATCTATTCAGGTAAAAATGTAGCCCCACACAAAAGCTTTCTTAATAGAGTGTAATGGAGAGCATAGTGCAACACAAATAATGGAAATGAGGGAGTATGGCAAAAGGGAATATTAACAGATAGCTATTGTGAGATGCTGGCTCAAAAAATACCAAGACAGCCCAGAAATATCCCCACAGAATTTGACCTTTTATGCAGCTGCACAGAAGAAAGTAAACAACAAATTACACTTTCTCAGATGTATAAATACAAGTACTTAGAAGCAGCCTGTGTATTTGAAAAGCTAGTCTGAACTAGATATTCCTCCTGTATTATGAAAGACATCTATCACCAGAATGTTTAGATTTCAGTAACAGAAAGAGGAAACTACTATTTCTCACTCAAAAAAAAAAGATTGATAGCTACAGCACTAAGATCAACGCAGATGATGTGAAACATTAAATGCAGCGGCAGTGGTTATGTAACAGCACTTGGACAAGCTTTTTTAATTTCTAAAACTTGGGGTAGAATATGAAGTTCACAAACTATTCCAAGCCAGCATATTCTCATAGCATTAGAAGCACAGAAGCACACAGAAACAAATCAGAAAGGCATGAGTTTACTTTTCAATGATGAAGCTGTGATGCACCAACTCAGTCTTTGGCAGAAACAAACCTTTCCCTCATTAGTGAAGATTGCTAAACAACTACCTCAGAAGACCTAATTGAAAAGGCTGCTGAAAAATAAGCAAGAGATGCTAACAGCAATCCATCTGACAGCTACTACCCAGAAAGGGAAATATCAGCACCACAACATCTGCATAGTTTTGTCAATTTTTCTCACAGCTGATGAAGGGGTAAAGTACTCTCTCAACAAGTTTGCTGATGATGTGTAGCTGGGAAGAATGGCTGGCACAATTCAGAAAGGCTGTGCTACCATTCAATGAGACCTGGACAGATTGGACAGATGGGTGGAGAGGAACCTCACTCATGAGATTCAACAAAATCAAGCATAGAGTCTTGCACCCACCTGTGGACAAATAACCTCATGCATCAGTACAGGTTAGGGGATGACCTGCTGGAAAGGAACTCTGAGAAGGACCTGGGCGTCCTGGTGGATAACAGGTTGGCCATGAGCCAGCAGTGTGCCTCCATGGCTAACATGACCAATGGGATCCTGGGGTGCATTAACAAGAGCGAGGCAAGCAGATCAAGGGAGGTGATCCTCCCCTTCTACTTTGCCACTGTAAGGCCATATTTGAAGTACTCCATCCACCTTTGCCTAAATTTCAGTAATGTGTACCACTGGTTTTACCACACACTGAGACATTATAGTCCTCTACTTTCATGTCACAGACTAAGATTTACCTGGATGCACGCGATGAATGGTGGGAAGTAAGAAAGGCTTGTACTAAGGAAATTATTGAAGTCCTTCAGCAGCTTCTGGATGATGACTTTTTTCTCAGAGAGAATTTTAGATTTTTCTACCTCATGAAAAATTCCCCCAAACAAACTGCTGAAGAGTTGCTTGGCAAATGTTGGATCTTTCTGTAAATCGTAACAAAAGCAATACAGTCACTGAACTTTATTGTGACACAGTAAAATAATAATTAAGTTAAGAAATATGAACCATCCTCTAACCCAGCCCCTACATAGATGCTGTTTGGGAGTGGAAAAATTGCTCTGGTGTGCCCAGCTTCTGTACTGGCAATTATTTCAGACTTTCTGTACAACAAATTCAAATTCTATCTTAATTTTTCCATATAAACTGGAAGACAATGTAGGCTTTGTGCCAGAGCGTTGGCGGTCAGGGAAAATTTACAGTTTTCACATATTCACAATTTCTGCTACAGAAATCAGAAACTTTGTATCATCTTATGGCCAGAGAAGAGGGCTTTAGGAAAAATAAGCAAAAAAACCCAGAAAATGTCAATGTGTAAGAAAATCCAGCCCCCAACATTGAGGGAGCTAGTGGAGAGAGGTACATGCACACAGATGGTACCATCTGAGATTTAAAGGCACTTCTTCAACCCAGGAACACTGTTGCAAATGTAATATAATCCCATACAGTGGTCTATCACAGGACTGGACTTTGGTCTAACTCTTGATCTAAAGTTGTTCAGATAACTCACAATTGCACTACTTCCCCCTTCAGACAGAAATAAGAGACCATCAAAAGAAATCAAATACAAAGATCATCAGGAATACTGTGACATCTCAAACATTGCAAAATATAAGTTCAGCTTATAGTTTCTGCCATTCCCAGACAAGAAAAGGAATACTGGATCAGCTTTACTGACTCATCTAAGTCCAGTACGTCCACAGAACTTCACCTGTACTTTTACCACTGCACTGCAGCCATGTGAAAGAACAAAAGTGACAATTTTGTTATTATACAGTGAGATGTCCTTTCCCAATAATGTCTCTAATTTGTTTCTCAAGCCCAGGAACTCAGAGGCAACAACAGCTGATATCCTAGATCCTCTGTGTTCAATTGCTCAAGTGAGGCAACATACAAGGCATCTTCTCTCATTGCTGCACCAGCCCAGGGGCAGGAGAAATACTGTCCCTCAAAACAGGCTCTTTGAAAACACATCATGGTGGCTGATGACAAAACAACAATTTTGAAAGCAGCTGCCCAACTGCACCTCATTGTTCCTACCAAAACACAGAAATGGCATTTGAAAAGCAGACAGACCTGGGCAAGGCCCTGTAGAGGGGCAATGAGGCTGGAGTGTTCAATCTGGATGTCAGGAAGGTCTCCCACACGGTAACTTCTGTACAAAGTAACCTGGCCATCAAACTTCATCTTCAGCTCAGATTTCATCTCCTGAAATGCATAGCTCATGTTAAAGAAAAAAGTCATTAATTAGAAAGAGCTGTATCTGGACAGGACATAATAAGCAAGAGTATTTTTGTAGTGTTTTATAAGCTTCTGCCATGATTATTAAACAAGTACTTTAAAGGTGAAATATGATTAAATGCAAAATAATCTTAATCAGTTAAGAACTCCAAAGTCTCTTCCACAGAGTTACTTTAGCCATTTAATATTAATGTCCTGTAGTTCCTGCTTCCATACACGTAGTACTGAAGTGTTTATTTATTTTTTTATTTTTTTAAATGGAGAATAATTACTGTTGAAAGCCAGTGAGCTATTACAGTGTAGTGAATTACTGCCTGCAAGCTGAGTCACACCATGCAATTAGATGAGGGTTCTCAGAGCCTGGCCAAACATGAGCAGAGTAACATGAGGCTGGTAAAGTGACTGTTTTATTTCACACAGTGGGATAGGAAGGGAAAGGAAGGAGGATGATTGGAAGAACTGCTTCCTAATAAAACTTAAACCAAACTGTAATAAAACTGTTGTAAACTAGTGGTTAAAAAGCTGTCTTGCCTGTTGTTGAGGCTTGAAAAAATTCAATTAAATTGAACAAGAATTACTAATACATATACATAAAACTCTTTTTTTTTTTTTTTTTTTTTTTTTCCTTTTCTTTTCACACCATGGACAGGCTATAAAAGAAATCAGCAGTGATTTTGAAGCCCAGAATTTTACTTGTAATTTCTGCCTTTACCAGTTAAACCAGCAGACAGTGGATGTATGCATACACTGAAGAGGGAAAGAAAAATATCTTGATTTTTAACTCTCTTTAAACATTTTGGATACTGTCATTTCAGACCATTCTTATTCCACAGCTTGAAAGGGATGATTATCAAAAAACTTCCAGAACAAATCTCTTGGGGAAAATTAAGAAATTAGGGCTTTCCTAAAGCAATCTCCAAATACTTTCTTGCTCAGAATCTCCTTTTTCCTGTTGACCTACGGGGTAAGGTACTAACATAATGCACAGAGATCCGTATGTGTTTATGTGCAACAGATCTCTTGGAAAGTTTAAGGAGTCTTGGATACATTTATGGTCTCCTCCAGTCTTTTGGTGCGGAACACCAGATTTTTTTCATTTGTTTTTGGACTGTCAGAGTGATCATTTTTTTTTAACAGGTTCTTTTTCTTGCAGAGTAGGAGGAAAGGGGAACTTTGGTCTACAAGTAAATAAACTGACAAAAAATAGGTACTCCCAGACATAGGTTCAACTAATACAGCTGTCTGCAGCTGCAAAGAATTACAAGCATGTCTCAAAAATTAACTCTCAATCTTGGGTTACTTTGTTCTTCTTAAACTGCTGTAATTTTTGGACAATAATACATGTTAATTTAGTCACACAAACCTTTGAAAAACTGCTAAAGTCTATTTAAACTAATCATGAATATGTAACAACTAATAAACCCATACTGTACCAAGCTTTAATAAATACTCAGTAAATGCTTATTACTTACTGAGCTTCCTTCAGATTGAAAGTCCTCAACAGCTCACATCAGCCCATTGGCTGTATCACATTTTTGAGTTTACCTTCAGATAACTGATAAGTTTCTTCAACTAATTCTGTGAAGTATCCTTACTTCAGGGTTTCTAATTTTTGGAATGACTACCATAAAGAGCTCCTACTGGGAACATCTCCCTTTGCTACCAGGGATTCCATCACGTAAAATCACTTTGTGCACACTACAGAACAAAAGTGTTATCTAGCTCTATTCTTCCTCCATCCAAGTATCCATTTCAAGTATTGTCATATAGATCTTATCACAAAAATAGCACAATTTTTAATAAAACCTCTTAAAGCTTTCACAGTAGCAACCAGTACCTTACACCTACTCTTTCTTCATACAATTACTTCTAGAGATAAAGAACAAGACTGAAATGGGACCGAGGCTCAAGGTTTTAAACTTAATTGAAATGACAAACCTTTTCTCTTTTCTGTTCAGCCACACCTTTTCTAGCATACATCAGACTGACTTTCTCTTGGTCCTTCAAGAAACGCCTCCGCAGTCTTAAAATTTCTGCTCGATCATCTATACCTAGGCATAAAATGGAACACCACCTTAAGCATTCAGGTCTTTTATCTCACAATTTAGCAATTCAGCAGTTCTTAATGCAATCCTAGTTTTCTGCCATACTTCGTGCAGCTATCAACAGACACTCCTGGAAACCAGATCTGTAAAATTCAACCTCAGATAGAATGGTAAAAGACTGTCAGCCAAATAAGTGTCAAAGAGGGCCAACATGTAATGTAGAAATTGCACTGTAAGGCCCACACACCTTTAGTCTTGCTGTCCACTTCATTTCCAGGTAAACTCAGCCTTTTTTTCCCAAAATCTGGCCCCACAGGTTTAAATGCTGCTTGTTTAAATTTTTCACTCCGTTTGTTAACTAACAGCATGGATGAAGACAAAGACTCAGAGGAAGAAGGAACTGTATACTCTGCCAAAGTGTCAATGCTGTTTCCAGTTAGCCAATTAAAAGAACTTCTACCGCCTGTAAAGAAAAACATAGAAGAGCAACACATGTAAACTTCAATGAAACACATGAATTCCCTCCCCTAGAAACATAACCCCTAGCGTTCATAAGCAGAACAGATTGCAAGAAGCACTTCTACATTAGGCAGAACATTAAAGGTGTATCAGACCAATAAAAATGTGAATAAATCTTTTTCTCATTAAAAAATAAAAGCTCTTGAATGCTAAGTATTAAGTGCATTTACACTTCTGCATTAAATATTCACATGCAACAGGAATGAAAAGAATGGAATCATTCTTACAGTAAACAACAAAATTTCAGAGGCCTCATGTCTGGACTTACTGACATTCTGTGTAGGTGTAAATTCATATTGCCTTTGGGTAGCTCTCACTTGACCACCTACTGACCCAGAAACGGAAAGGGATCTTTCTTGTGATGAATTCCTGTTAGTACTCTGTGAAGCCTGAGTCTCCACAAACATAGGTGTGAGCATGGTACTTCGATAACGCCAACTGGAATCAATTACAAAGTCCTATAAACACACACAATAATTAATAAAAACAGTAAGAGTGGAGGCTTTTTGCCTATGAAAGACAGGATAGCAGAATGGAAGTACAGAATCAAAAACACCGTCCTAGACACTTGGGCAAAACTTGGGTATTAAAAACAAACAAACAATACATAATTACTCCCCATAGCTCAGCAAAAAAGCTTGCTGAAATTTGGACTCGTTAGCTCAAGATTGATTCATAAATATACCATGCATAACCCAGCCCTGTTACAGGTGTTAACTATTAATTCAAAAAACACTTTCATTAGTCTTCACTCTGTTCTTGTCAAAGCAGCAGCTACAGTACGGATTGGAATTTGTCACATGGCTGTGCACATGATAACACACTCCTATTTACCTGAAATTTGCATTCAGATAGTGGGTGCTCAAATATTTTTCTGGAATAATCTGGGCTTTTGCTGGTCATTTCAAGCAGAAAATTTGTGATCAGACTCAAGTACTGCGTTTCAATCTTGGCAGAATATAAAGAGCTTAACAACATCAGCATACGATCAAGAATATTTGCAGGTAATCTTGTCTCATCACTCCAAAAATTCCTAACAATTAATCTGTAACGGTAAGAATGAGTAACTTAACTCCTTATCTGCAAACAGAAAATGCAACATTTCCAAAAAAAGTCAATTTTAAATAAAACAGTAACATAACAACATCAACAATTAAATCTTTCAAACCATGGATCTTCTGCTGAGTTACATGGACTTGCACGTTCATCTCCCATGCTCTACGCCATTTAACCGATATTATAAAGGTTTACTCCAAAAATAAATAAATATTTGTATTGTTTTCCTCTCAAGAAGTGCTATGGGTGATTAAGCACAGAGAGCTCCTATCTTCTGCTTCACTAAAAAAAAAAAAGTTAAAGGCATTCAACATCCTCCAACACTGAATCTATTTATGTGTCTGTGTATAGCGAGAGCCTTGTTCAAAAACTTCAGAATGTTAATGCAGAATTAGGACCAGCCCGGTGAAACAATTTCTCCATGGCTTAGAGATTTGTTCAATAGTTCTGTGATTCACCATAATTCAGTGTAATAATTCAGTAGTTATGGGACACAATCTTATAAATTAACTCACTGCAAGAAAAGGAAGTAGCATTATCTTGATGTCATGCTTTCATATTAAAATACCTTAAAACATCTAATGACTGTATCTCATATTATAAACAAAGGAGGAGCAATTTAAGGACTTATTACTTCAGTCATCACAACACCGTTTACTCACTGCAGTTCAGCATTCTCATCAATCAATCCCTGAAGCAGGATTTCTTTTGCCAGTCTGTGCACTTCCTGAGAATCGTCATCTGCTTGGCTTTCTGGATCGCTGCCATTAGGAGAAAAATGTCTCTTAGTGACTTCTCTCAAACAACGCATTAAAGAAAAAACAAACAAGAGGATGAGGATGGTGGAAGAAAAGGAGGAACTGCCCTTATTAATATAAAAAGTCACAACTTGACATGACAACACTTCCTTTCATAATATGAGGTCTTCATTCCCAGAAATGGCTTGTCTCTCCACTATTTAGAAAAATAAAAAGTCAGAAAGCTAGAAAATATGTTGCTAGGTTTTTATTATAAAGGCCCAGCAGAAGTAATGCTGAGTTAGGGAGGTTAAAAAAGAATAAAAGCAGTGGCATCTTTTCACAAGTGACACTGCAGTAAAATTGCCTGCATGTTCTTCAATAGAATCATCCATTCTAACAGTAAACAGTTATTCTTGGACAAAAGCATACAACAGAATACAACCAAGACAGAGGATGCAACAGCACACTCTTTCAAGAATACACTGTTTTCTAAGTCAAACAAAGAACACCTTCATATCACCAGATTGAACAGACCCAGATTGTGCCCAAGTGCCTTAATACATCTCTTGACTACAATCAAATTTCTATAGCGTGCAATTCTTACTATAGCTATAAACACTGCCACAAGGAAAAAAAAAAAGTGAGAGCATCAGACTAAGACTTCTTACACCACTGCGCTGTGTTGATGTACTATTCTAGTTCTGGGCTGAAGCTCAGGTCTAAGCCTTTGTCCCTTAGTTTAAATTATTAAATCACCATGAAAGAAGGTCTGAGGCAACCCACTGGAGTTATTTGTTTGAGAACTAGAAAATCCCACATAGAAGGACATGAAATTGGAAGACAATGTTATAGATGCTTTCAAACCACTGAAAGACAACACCTGCAGTGAATACATACCTGTAATTATCATAAATCCACATCAGAATATCATACATGCGCTGTCGACATATTACAGAAGGGTGAGAAATGAACCCTGTCACTCCAGGAAGAAGTTCTTTAAGTTCTTGTGGTTTCAGTGTAGACAGCATCTTGTATATTATATCCAAACAAACCCTTTGCCTTTCATCATCCCTAAAGTTGAGAAAGGGAGAGAAAACAAAAATTAAAGATTGTTACCTTGTTCTTCTCTTCATTGCTACACAGAGAAGATCAGCTCAGATTTTACCAACATCTGCTTTCATTTAAAGAGCTTCATGTAAATACTATCGAGTTCAACTTAGAAGTAACAATAAAACTAAAGCAATACATACTAAAGATGAAATCCATACCCTAGTGAATAGGAGTTGAAGTTTCACCTTAATACTATATAGGTGGGTTGTTTTTTTGTTTTTTTTTTGTTGTTTTTTTTTTCTCACATTGAGTTAACTATCTTATACTTAACACTCAGATTCCATTTGCTCAGGCAATAGCAGGCAATGTTATCAAAAAGCTCACACTACTTATTCATACTTACAGCCATGTGACCACGTACCTGTGTTTCATGATCTGGATGAAGTCTTTACTCTTTAACTGCAGATAGAGGTCAGGTATTTCCTCTGCTCGGCACATAATTACTTCCAAACAGTAGTTTTTCATCACACCATGAAGTTTTGGTAATAGAAAGAATACTGCATTCATAAACCTTAACATGAACATAAGCTCATGAAGAAAAGCAAGATAGTTTCCATTATTCCCCTAGATCTACAATGAATTCACCATGTAAATTATGACATACCTGTCAGCAAGAGGAGGAAAATTCTTAACAACTTTATTCAAGCATATTATAAACTTATCCTGTTGGGTGTTCTGATGTTGTTTTAATTGTTTTATGACACAATCATAAACTGGATCTTCAAGTATCTGAGAATTAGAAAGACAGTGTGACATGTACAGCCATGAAATCCATAACCACATTAACAACACACAGTATTGCTGCTATACTGTTTGTTTCTATTGCATTTTGCTTCATACTAACTTTATGGTGCTTCTGGCTGCCATACAGTGATGACTAGCTGAAACACGACTGCTTCACAATGCCTTTCTGAGCTTTCTTTGGTTTTGAACCAAAATCTTAAATTTGAAATACAAGCTTATATAAATAGTAACTATTGAGTATGGTAGATTTCCAATCAGTGAAGGTAAGAAAAAAGTATTTTTACTGAAGATGTCTAGTGAATGAAGTAGCAGGCGTCACTAAGCGTCAAAGAAATTAACTTTGAATAGGATACAATATTTCAACCATTTTTGCTACTTTATGCAAAACATTGCTTTTAATAGAACGTGAAAAACTACAGGACAGGAGGTTGCAGGAATTCAGTTTAGCAAATATGCTCTAGAAACTGTAAAAGAACAAACAGAATGCAATTTAGTGGGGAATAATGCAGGGATATCCTGCAAGATTGGAGTAATAATCCACCGAGCCAGTAACATGGTATTTCTGTAGTAGCAGCTGCAGAATGATATTTAGGAGTTCATAAGCGTGGCAGCATTGTATCTTTTTTTTTTTCCCCCTCTCACATACATCCCAGCACATATCCATTATTAGCTCTTAGAGTATACATTGCCTATTGCTTTTAAAAGTAGTCAGTGGACTTCTTTTGTGCATAAATTTGCCTAATTTCTTTCTGAACCTGCTGATGCTACTTACCTCCAGAACTCCCTGTGATAACTAACAGTTCTGTAAAGAGATACTTCCAGTATCTGTCTCAAATTGATTTCTATGAACATCAAACACTATCCCTTGGTGCCAGTACCATAAAATTCAGTGAGTAACAGGTTTGCATTCATTTCATCCACACTCTAAAAAATAAGTGGATTCATTATCCACGAGAGCTCTAAAAGCCCAAAATTAAATATAGTAGCCTTGAATCTTACATCAAAACTTGCCAGTTACTAAACATTCTCAGATACAGATGTTCAAAATGTAGCCCCAAACCTTCCAACTTTTAGTTTTCTTTTTTAATCAAAAAGTGGTAAAAACAAGAAACTCCAAAACTTTAAAATGTACATACACAAGTGTACGCAGGAGCAGAACAAAGCCCATTCACCTCTAGCTCCAAAACAACAGGGTAGACACTCAGCTCTTAGTTGATCTAAAGCATTTGTCATCTTGAGTTAATGAGTTAACCTTTCAATCTGTTGGACAAAGGCTGCTGAGTTCTAAAAACATTAATTTTTGTAGCTGAACTGAGCAGCAACATAAAAGATGTAAACATATCTAAGACAGTAATGGTCACACACCTAAATACAGCTACTTACGTTTTGTCTCTCAGCTATATACTGAAGAGCAAGTCCCAACACTTCTGCAGCAGCTGCATAAACTTCTTTATACCTTAATAAACCCATGTTACTGATCAGAGCCTGAAAATACCTAGCACAAAAACAGATGTGTTACAAGCCACTACTCCAGCATTTGATTTTACATTGAAAAACTTTCGAGCTGTCTAACAGCACAGTGACTACTTTTAGAAGAGATCAATATGGCTCAATACTGATTCCCACCTACAGTGTCTCAAAACCTTGCTGTGGCAGTTCCTGACTCTTTTAATTCCCATGAAACTGCAGTCCTGGGGCTCACTGTAATAAAGCCTACATACTTCTCAGTGTTTTCTAAAATAAATTAGCTCTGCGTTTCATAGATTCATACAACATCTCAAGTTGGAAGGGATACACAAGAATCATCAACTTAATCTCTTGATGCCACATAGGACCACCCAAAATTCAAACCATATTTCCTTCCTCCAGCAGTTCAGGACTGTGCCCACTGCCCTGGGCAGCCTGTACCATGCTCTCTGCCCTTTGGTGCAGACCCTTTTCCTCATCCCCACCTGACTCTCCCTTGACATAGCTCCATGCTGTTCCCTCTGATCCTGTCGCTGTCAGAGAGCAGAGCTCAGCACTGCCTATACTAGAGCTACTAGTATAGGAGGGCCCTCCATTTCCTACGAGTAGCTGCAGCCACCAAGAGGCCTCCCCTCAGCCTCCCCTGCTTGGGGCTGAACAAACCAAAGCCACTCCTCACACACTTTGCCCTCCAGACTCTTCACCATCTTGGCAGCCTTTCTCCAAATGCTCTCTAAAACTTGTATGCCCTACTCATATTGTATGCCCAAGCCCATACCTGGTGCTGGAGGTGAGGCCGCACAGTGCAGAGTAGCACAATCCCTTCCCTTGTCCACTGGCAGTGCTGGACCAGATGCACCCCAGAGTACAGTTGACCCTTTGGGCTGCCAGGGCACACTGCTGACTCACACTGCACTGCATTAAGACTAACAGGACTGTAATTACTAGGACTTTCTTGTCCTTTTTGAAAACTGTGATGACATTTGTCAGTTTCCAGCCAAGTGGGACCTCTTCCTGTTCTTAAGGTTATTGAAAAATAATTGAGAGAGGTCTCACAATGACATCAGACAGCATTTCATACCCTGGGGTGAATCCCATCAGGCTCCATGGACTTATATGCATTAAAGCCAGAGCAGCAAGTCCTGCAAAAGTTTGGACCTGGCTGGGAATTTACCATTATTACAGTAAGGGTCTTCCAATTCAGGGCTCCAGGGATTACAGAGTCCATTGTCAGTGTTGTAGACAGGCAAAGAAGGTATTAAATGTCTCTGCTTTGTGTGGTCACCTCATAAGCAGGGACAATCTCAGCAAGTAATGGACCAATGCTATCTCTGGTCTTTCCTTTGCAGTTAACATATTTAAAGAAGCCCTTCTTGCTGCTGGCCAGCATCCACTCTAATTGAGCTTTGGCCACACAAATTTTCTCTATACAACAGGGACCAGTATTCCTTCAGTCCTCCCACGTTGCCTGATCTTGCTTCCAGTGGCCATATACATTCTTCTTTCACCTAAGCTCTAGAAGAAGTTTGCTCAGCCAAGTCAGTGTACTGCTCTGTCTGCTTAACTTTTGACATCAATACTTAAAAAGAGACCAGTGCTGACAAACAACAATTGGTTCAAAAGCATTTTTTCAGGGCATCTTGTCAACTAGTTCCCAACAGCCTAACGTCAGCACTTCCCATGTCCAGGGTTAAAGTTTTGACAGTAGTGTTCCCCTTATCACCTCAACAACTTCATGGCAGTACAGCCAAGATGGATGCTAGTCACTACTTTACCTACAAAACTACCTCCATTTACAAGCAACAAATTGAGGAGGGTACATTTCCTTCCTGGTTCCCTTAGTACCTGTACTGAGGCAGTATCACCAACTTTACAGATAAAAAAAGCACAGTGACAGACAATAGCAAAGGGATGATGGGTCAAAAAGTTCCCAATAAGTGAACAATGTAACTCCAATATTTTATGCTGACAAGTTAAGAGTTGCTCTCTTAAGCTTTTAACTAAATTTGTTCTTTGAAGTGTTGCATTTCTCACCTGACGCGATCTATTTCACACTTCAGGTCATAGGGAGGTAAATTGTTAGCTAGAACAATTCCCAGCAGCTGAATTCCCACTGAGTTGTCCTTTGTATCAGGATCTCCACTAGAAAACTTTTCAAATATTAAGCTGATGGATAAAAACATAAAGTAATGATATATATATATATATATACACATATATATATATGTATGACAAACCACTTTCTTTGTATATGTATATTCACACACACAACCCAAGAACTCTGTAGAAAACAAGTGCACATACCCATTTACACACGTGTATATTCTTCCACCAAAAGTAGAGAGCAGAAGCAAAAACTAGCTTCAAAGAAGAAATCTTTACAGATTAGAGATTGTTACCCTACACAAATTCACCAGCTCAGAAGCACATCAGATCACAAAGGTCTTACAATGTGCTAATATTCAGTAATAATACATTTCAAACAAAAAGTCTTTGTAAAGATTTCTCTCGCTTTTGTTGCTTGTTGTAATTCTCTACATGTTCTCTCTCTTTGTTTAAACAAATTACGTTTCAACTTCTGGAGAGTTCAGTTCTGAAGTTTTATTGTTAATTCTAGGGACGAAAAATTTACAGTTGCAGCTGAATTTACCTTGTTATCTGCTTTGATAACACTCAACTAATACTCATGAAATATTGACAAAGTAAAGATCCAAACTGCTTGCCTGTAAGGTATGGAGAGACAGTTCTTCCAACACTCTATAACTGTCTTTATGATTTCCAGATTGTGTCTGAACACAGCTCGTTTCTGATGAAAGGCATTCTTCATCAAGAATTCAAGCAATCTGTTAGCCAAAATCTCATCCTTAATATTTCCCTACAATGAATGGAAGCAAAAATAAACAAAGTGACTCTGACATAAAGACATATATTCTGCTTTTTCCAAATAAGTAAATAAGCTGTTTTTAAAACTTAGTATCTAAATGAAACAGTGGACTGATGTACAAAGTGATTAGAAGCATAATAATAAACTCATCCATTATTTATCAAATAGCCATTAGAACAGCAAAAAATAATTTTTACATTTCCTTACTTTGGGAGTAGTTACACTCGTCCAGGAAAGAATGGTAACTGCTATTTCCACTACCATATAATGAATCCCTTCACCTCCATTATTGCCAGAAACAACAAGCTGCAGCATTGGACCAAGCCATTGCTTTGCATAGGGTCGGAAAACCTTTGGGAAGGGAGAAAAAAGTAAAATAAATAAAAATCAAGGACAACATACAGAGTATCCAATTATTTAATAACCTGTTCAATAATTATTACAGGTGAGACTGCTAAATCAATTTCTTAGCATTTTGTTTAACCTAGTCTGAAATTATAACAAAAAAAAAAACCCCAACAAATTTAAAGTAACTTTAAAATAAAAGGCCTTCCTAACTACCCTCACTTCTGCTTAAAAGACTTTTCACAAATCTTCATGTGAAGCTGTAATTATTTCAGTAGGGCCCCCATAATACAGCTCTAACATGATACAGTAGGAACACTTCATACAGAATATCTGTCCCTAAAGAATTTGAACAAGTATGCCACTCACCTGCTCTTTGAAATCTCTATTTCAGACACTTTTACTGAGAAGCATTAAGTAAGTGTTAAGTTTTCCTGAATTCTGAAATCCAGTTTTGTATTTTGGATTCAGAATATTTCAAACATTATTCTTTAAAATAAGTGTCTGAAATAGGAGCAGAAAAATTAGAGAATGTTTTTTTTTCTCAAAGTCACATGCCATTATATACCTTATACATAGGTTATAACAAAGGTTATACCTTTCTGCAACTAGAATATCATTTAGCTCTATGAGTTTTCAGAAGACTCACCAGTGACCATTAAAATCACACTGCAGTTATTCCTACAAAGATGACAAACAATCAGCTATACCCCTTAACCAGTATCAATGAATTAATTACTTATAGTTTACACAAGATGCATGTTATGGATACATTCTACTTCTAGAATTAGTTATTAGAAGAAAATTCATTTCTTTTATACTCCAAATACTGGCACTACTTTGATTTTTGGGCTATGAACAAGTTCCCTTTAATCATGACAAACTATTGAATTTGAATCTCCTCCAAATGTCACAGTTGATAACATATTTTACCACATAAGAGCAATGCAGTTGATAATACAAGCTGTTATGTTAACAGAAAAAAAAAAATAGGAAAAAAGAAATTACTCACATCCTCGGTATTAACAATAAGTTTTGCTATGAAGAGGCGAATATTTAATGGCACTGATGGATTTCCTAACTTACTATGCAGAAATTTCATCCAAAGAGGAAGGTCTACAGGAACCGTGCCCTGAAATTTAAAGAAAATGAGCAAAAAATCAATTCAATTATTAAACAAAACAAGCTTACCACACCAAAAAAACCCCTCGCCTCAGCACATAGGTATAGACATGAAAATTACAGAATGGAGGAATTCAATCAGTCACAGCTTCGTTGTTTTAACTAGTGAAACAATGCCAAATTTTTGGTTCATACTGGCCTCTTCCACTTTGGGTGTGATCTGGTTCCTCTGCATATGCTTAATCAGAGTGGTCATTGGTGCCATGCATTCATGTTGGTTAAGTTCATCCATCTCCAGTTCCAACTCATCATTCAAAACCATGTATTCTGACATCTCCTGAGAAAAAAAAAATTACTGTGATTAATACAAATGTGTTTTCATCTAAATTGTGATAATACCATGAGTCACTCTGATCTTTTCAGTATGACAGATTTGACTGTACACTCAATCTGCAACAGGGAATAAATCAGATGCATTGTTCAAAAGCCTCCCAAGATGGATGTACCCACCTGTGCATTGTTTTCATTTTGTGTGCCTAGAGATGTCAGTTTCACACTGCTCTGACATTACGACCTGCTAGTATGGGTGGGGCAACTGCTGGAAGCAGGAAGAGTTCTGAAGCTCACAGAAACAATTTTGTTCCACAGCTGAAGACTTGGAAGAACAGCACTTAACATCTTCCAACAATAGTTAAAGACAAGGTGCCACAACAGAGATACAAAATTACTATGTAATAACAACAACAATTTATTCTTTGCATTTGATAAAGCCAGCTTGGACAAGTGTCTTTGAAAACTAAAAGACATGGGGAAAACAGAAGCATCGCAGGCCACTCCTGACTGCACACAAAGTAAAAAGCCACCTTTTAACAACTCTGCTGGCTTGTACTACTCAGCCTTAGAAAACCACAACAGGGCATGGCTTTTCTCCAGCTTATAGTACAGAGAAAAAGAGAGGAAAAAAAAACTGACAGAACACAGCTTGAGCCCACTCCCTCATCTAGAGAAAACCATCCTCAAGTAGAACAGAGGCTCTTCAACTTAGGTACCTTTAAAGTTTATAAGTGATTGAGTTTGTCATTTGATACATTTACTAGCAACAGCTGAAGAACAAACTCAGTAACAACAAATAATAAGCTTTGCTCCAATTCACTAACAGGGAACGTTTCTTTTTTTCTCAGCATAACACACACTATTTCTGTTTCACAACCTCAGAAAGAACACCCAATTGCTAAAAAGCTTAAAGCTTCTACACATAGCACATAAGTCACTAAATTACCTTTCTCCTGAAGTGAGCACTGCCAGCTGTAACATCCTGGGAGCTATAAGAAAAACCTTGGACTCCAGTAGAAAAATCAAACTGACTCATTTCCTCACTCAAACTGCTATCCATCATGTATGATGCAGAAGCTAAATACTTGGGTTCATCTAAATAGGAAAAAGAATAGACCATTAATCAAAGCAATTACAAAAAAGCATGCCTTTATTGACTACAGGAATCTGAGAGTGGATGGGAGCTGGTTGCATGACAAAGTACAGTGAATGCTATTTCTTACTCCTGATACTGTAGAAGCCAATTAGCAGCGCATCAATAAATAGTGTATGAAAGGTAAGAGATAAGTTTTTCATAGTCATAAATGAATTTCATACCCTGACCATCATTCCATGCCTCTCTGGCTTCTTTTCTAATAGCAATGTATCTTTTCTTCCTTTCCAGGGGAACCTAAACAATAGAAATAAATAATTTCTAGATTACTACTATTTATTTTTTTTTTTAATTTACAGTGTGACTTCTCAAAATTATCAAAAAATGATCCAAATCATAATTAGAAATACAATTCCACACTACAAGTGGTGATTATTAAAGGTTCCAGGTAACATCTGAATCAATTATTTCTACAGTCATTCAAAACCAGACTAAATCATGCTAAACAATATACTGAAGGTTTGTTCTGTATATGATGCCTACATTTCCTTCAGAAAAATGTAATTTTAAACAGAGAAGTACTCCATTGTTTTCCCACTTCCTCCCCACATGACTAAGAACCAGTTCACCAGTGAGCACACTTAAAGATGTACTCATTTTTTTTCTCAGAAATATGAAAATACAGAACTTCCACTCACCTCAATTTCTACAGGAAACATGTACTGGCGCTTCAAGTCTATCAAGTTTTCAAAAATCAGCAAGTTCTGCAAACCAAAGAAAACTTGAAAACATCGAAGTTATAACTCTGCATTCAATAACAATTGCTCTAACATTTTTCTTGCTTCTTGTAAAAGTTCAAAGTACAAAAAAAAACCAGCCAGTTCTGTTTTAGATCAACACTTAAGAAAATTTTGCTACTCAATTACTTGAGAACTTAAAGCACTGGCAATGCACTCTGTAAAAAGGATTTCTCTTATTCGTGTATATTTCAAGGACTGGAAAACTTGATAGATGTTTTCCTGGGTATTAGAAAATTGATTGAGTGTGAAGAGAAATTGATAAACCTATCCCTACTTCACCAACCCCCAGCAGATGTCGACGCCTTCATCAGCAATTCAAATGACACGAAGAGGAAAGTCAGTCAACTACTCCTACTGCCTCACTGGGTAGTTCATTATATAATTGCCTGTCACTCAAGTTTGATTCTTTGATTTACTGACATCGACTAACATCTCTTCATGTTCCGTGCTCTGAAAGCTTCCTAGCAGCAACAATGGTTTCTCACCTTTTCTGATTTTTCTGTAAAGAGAAAGCCTTGATAAAATTTACTTTCAGTGAAGACACAACTAATAACAGCAATAGCACAATTATATGCTGCACAGTGATACTGCCTCCTCTTCTCCAGCAGCTGACTCTCCCCTGCCATGTTTTCTGTAAATGCGTCATAGCACAACCTGAAAATAAGAACAGGCAAAAATAGACATGTAAACACCAAAGTCTTTGCTGCTTTTTTCCTTCTCTTTAATAAGCACAGGAGAGCCCTCCCAACGAAAGACAGAATCAACAGAATTTCAAGAGATCTATATCACTATAGCAGTATTAGCATTAAATCACAATGCAACCATTCACCAACGGCACAGCCAACTTCCACTGCCATCTTTAATGTCAAGGAGATGGCAGGGTATTTTCATAGAAAATGAAGATACCTTTCAATTCATAAACAAACAAGTCTTGTGGCTCTTTCCCACCAACTTATCAGTGGACAGGCATGCTGAGCTATGCTATGGATTAGCCAGACAAAACTGGTTTAGATAACAATTTTTTAATAGGTCTTTTGCCCATAAGCACCTATGAATCTTAAGCAAATCATAGACAAAAAAAAAAAAAAAAAGCTTTTAAGTCCTCTTAGGTGCATTATGATTCTGTCCTAAGTGTTTAACAATACTCAAACTGAAATTTAAAGGTAAAGAACCATACTGAAAAAGCAAGAAAACCAAAACAACTGGGAAGAAGTCATTCTGAGATAGGACTGTAGATTACTGTAGAATAGCTCAGGTCGGAAAGGACCTTAAAAGATCATCAGGTTCCAACCCCCACATTCAATATCAGTTTATCAAATATAAATTAAATATTGAGTACTCTACTTAAAACCAAAAGCTACATCGCAGATTGCGTTCATCCTTGACCAAGTCATACTTCTGCTTTACACGACATACCTAAAAGAGTATCTACCTAAAATATAATTAGAAATTGAAAGGAAATACAAGGAAAAAGAATCTTACTTTATTAGTGCCTTGGTAAGTTCATTTCCTTCTACACTTACAGAGCCACGGTAAGCTTGGTTAATTTTAGAGTCCTTGGAGTGAACGTCCTCTTTTGAAAGACGTATATACATCACTTCCAGCAGCTTGTAATAACCCATTTTCTTGGTGATTTGTGTATCAAAAACACATTCATTGGACTGAAAACAAATAAGCAAAGACTCAGAAAAACTTCCTAGATTTTGACCTTGCTAAGGAGGTCCATGGTTACTCTAGTTACTGCTAAATAGCCTTCAGATTACTTTTATCTTCTACAACAATAACTTACAAGTTCAGAGTGTCTGTGTAAACAGATCAACATAGTTTTAATAACTGTTTTATCAGGTAAACTGTCTTAACTACAATTGACTAAATAGTTAGAGTGATACTGGAGAAATATATGCAGACTATCAAATAATGTCTCAGAGATCCTAAGCAAAACACACCAGTAAGAGCAACACAAGGAGACAAACACTGTTAGTGATGAAAGAAATCTGTCAGTTTGAATTGTCTGTCAAGAATCAATGGCCTTTTGTGCAACTTGAAAATACCTAAATTCTTTTTCCACAACAGGAGCTTAAAACACAGAACATCCTTCCCCGCGAAAACAAGAATTGACTTGTTTTCAAACAAAGCACACATGTAGAAACAAAGATAAAAATATATATATAACCGCTAAGCAGACAAAATTAAATACCATGTCCCTACTACACCATTTCAAAAAACGTACCCATGGAATTTATGAGTTTCTTTGTGCACTTCACTTCAGCACTTACAGCAGTAGAGGCACGTGTAAAAACATGTGTTTAAGTCTACATCTAAAGTCTTCTTTCCAGAGCTTTGTTTATAATGACTACCATTAGAATACCTCCTGGGAACCTAAGACAAGATGCAAAGGAATGGCACAAAGCTGCACAAGGGAACATTCCAACTGGATATTTGGAATTTATTTATTTCTTTGTTTTTGCAGGGGGAGTGGTTAAACACTGGAACAGGTTTCCTGGAGAGGTGGTTGATATCTTGTGTCTGTTAGTATTGTGGAGGCATTTGGACAACACCCTCAATAATATGCTTTAGCTTTTGGTTAGCCCTGCAGCAGTCAGGAAGTTGGACTAGATATCTTTGTGGGGCCTTTCCAACTGAACTATTCTATTCTAAATTTGGATCATTTCAGCACCTTGTCTGTGTTGTTGCTCTTAAACAGATGCATCATAAAAACTAACAACATCTGCCTTTACATCTGCCTTTAACAGCCAGATCAGTTATCCTCTGGGCTTTTTATGCCTCGATCTGGAAGTCTGGGATGCTGCTCAGAATGTGCCCCCAGCAATTCCGGTGCAGACAGTCAGAGAGCTCCTCCTCCGTCTGGACTGTCACAAGTCCATGGGACCAGATGGGCTGCACCCTCGGGTGCTGAGGGAGCTGGTGGGGGTGATTGCTGAGCCCCTCTCGGCCATCTATCAATGCTCCTGGTTAACTGGTGAGGTCCCAGAGGATTGGAGGCTTGCTGACATGACTCCCATCTTCAAGAAGGGCCACAAGGAGGATCCGGGGAACTGTAGGCCTGTCAGCCTGACCTCAGTACCAGGGAAAGTTATGGAGCAAATCTTCTTGGATGAGATTGCACAGCATGTACGCAGTGTCCAGGGGATCAGGCCCAGCCAGCACGGGTTTGTGAAAGGCAGGTTGTGCTTGACCAACCTCATCTCTTTCTACGACTGAGTGACCAGTCTGATAGACGAGGGAAGGGCTGTTGATGTAGTCTTCCTAGACTTCAGCAAAGCCTTTGACACAGTCCCTCACAGGCTTCTTCTGGGGAAACTGGCTGCCCATGGTCTGAACAGATATACACTTCTTTGGGTAAGGAACTGGCTACAAGGCTGTGCCCAGAGGGTCGTGGTGAATAGAGTGAAGTCCAGCTGGCAACCCGTTACAAATGGTGTCCCCCAGGGGTCGGTACTGGGGCCCATCTTGTTTAATACCTTTATTGATGACCTAGATGAGGGCATTGAGTGCACCCTCAGCAAGTTTGCAGATGACACCAAGCTGGAAGGTGGTGTGGATCTGCTTGAGGGTAGGGCAGCCCTTCAGAGGGAGTTCGACAGGCTGAACCACTGGGCTGAGGTGAATGGGATGAGGTTTAACAAGGCCAAGTGTGGAGTTCTGCACTTTGGGCACAACAACCCCACACAGTGTTATAGGCTTGGGGGTGAGTGGCTTGATGAATGTGAAGAAGAGAAGGACCTGGGGGTGTTGGTTGATGCTCGGCTGAACATGAGCCAACAGTGTGCTCAGGTGGCGTCTGGATGACATGCTGCGTGATATGGTTTAGTACTAGTGGTGGCAATGGTGATGAGGAGATGGTTGGCAAATGGGATCCTGGGCTCCATCAGGAGAGGGGTGGCCAGCAGGGACAGGGAGGTGATTGTCCCTCTCTACACGGCTCTTGTGAGGCCCCATCTGGAGTATTGTGTCCAGGTGTGGAGCCCTCAGTACAAGAAAGACATTGAGATTTTGGAAAGGGTCCAGAGGAGGGCGACTAAGATGATCAGGGGGCTGGAGCACCTCCCCTATGAGGACAGGCTGAGGGAGTTGGGCTTGTTCAGCCTGGAGAAGAGAAGGCTGCGGGGTGACCTCATTGCAGCCTATCAATACCTGAAGGGAACCTACACCCAGGAGGGGAGTAAACTCTTCAAAAGGGCTGACGACAGCAGGACTAGGGGAAATGGTTTTAAGTTGAAGGAGGGAAGATTTAGGTTAGATGTTAGGGGGAAGTTCTTTACTAGGAGAGTGGTTAGGCCCTGGAACGGGCTGCCCAGGGAGGTTGTGGATGCCCCGTCCTTGGACGTGTTTAAGGCCAGGTTGGACGGGGTCCTGGGCAACCTGATCTGAATATGTATGTTGGTGGCCCTGCTAGGCAGGGGGGTTGGAACTACGTGATCCTTGGGGTCCCTTCCAACCCGGGTGATTCTGTGATTCTGTGTGATTCTGTGACTGATCTTATAGGTCGTTTCCAACCTTGTGATTCTATGATTCTATGAACTAGAAGAGAACCTCATAAAGAGTACACACACTGACAAAAAAAAAATCATTGGATTTAACTAACATGGATGTGAAGAAACAAGAAAGAAACATCTACTGATTGTAGCCAAGACCCTTCAGCAAATGATTAAGAGCGCAGACCTTTCTGCAAGGGCTTTCATTACACAGGTCTAATACTCCTCTTTCATAATGTATTAGTAGACTACCATTTTATACTTAAAAGTTAGAGTGAGTTTTGACAGTACCTCAGATCCCTTTTTTCACATATACAGATGACTTATCAGCTGTACACAGAAGAAATGCAAACACGCATTAACTTCAAAGCAACAGAATCAACACACATGAGGAAAATCTGCAAGATACAGAAAACTGGCAAAATTGAAAGCAAGTGGTTTCAACTACAGCATTTCAATCAAACCTAAGCAAAACGTATGTAGAGACAGTCAACATCACATTTCCCAATTTATTTATAATTCATACCTTTGTAAACCTGGAATTAAGTGTATCCATAGCCTGCACTATAATCTTGCAAAAAAACTCTCTCAGAGCATCCAAGCTGCAGTGTGACATGAGAGTGAGGAGAGAGCGATCCACAAAAGCTTGACGGACAGTATTTGAAAGAAGGTCTTCATTCTGGAACATCTTGTGAACAGTGTCCAGCAGTACTACTTGTTTGTCAGTGCTGCTCCTAAATAAGATAGAAATTGCAAGAAGAAAACTCATTCTTACCAGACTCCATTTGTGTTTTAAACCACTTCTGTCATTAAAATTATATTGTCTTTGTTCATACACACTTAGGTATCCTACAAGACATGCAAGATCAGTTTGAAACTCTCTAAGGCAAATCTCAGCTTCTTGCCCTGCAAGAAGTGGTAAACTTGCTTGTACATCTCTGACGGTTTAATACAAAAGCCATCTTTGTCAGCCTCAATCTAAAAAAAAAAAAAAAAAAAAAAAAAAAAAAAAAAAAAACCAGCATCTGGTACACATGAAAGGTGGAAGCAAATAGAAAAAGATGAGGAAAGGTATTATCCTGTTCTGCACAAACCTTGAGCTTTGTGTGCAGGTTTGGGCACCACACTATAAAGACTTAAAGCTATCGGAAAGTGTTCAAAGAAAGTCTGTGAAGATGGTGAAGGGTCTGGAGGGAAAGGTGTGTGAGGAATGGGTGAGCAACCTGGGTTTGCTCAACCCAGAGCAGAGGAGTTAAGGGGAGGCCTCATGGAGGCTGCAGCTCCTCACAGGGAGCTGAGGGGCAGCACTGAGCTCTGCTCTGTGTGACAGTGTCAGGGCCCAAGGGAACAGCATGGAGCTGCATCAGGGGAGGGGCAGCTGGGAGTTAGGGAAAGCATCTGCACCAGAAGGTGGTCAAGCCCTGGAATAGGCTGCCCACAGTGGTGGTCACAGTCTCAAAATGCCAGAGTCCCAGGAGTTGTCAGACAACATTCTGATGTAGGGTTTGAACTTCGGGTGGTCGTGTGTGGAGCCAGGGTTTGATGATCCTTAAGGGTCTGTTCCAACTCAGGATATTCTATGGTTCTAGATGAATCACTGCTCTGAATAATTTTGTAGTAGCTAAAACTTCAAAAAATTGGGACCTGGACAGAAGATAAATGACTGTATGTCGCAAACTGCATACTTCAAAACAATCATTACTTAATAGCTCATCATAAATTGGAATGCTTGGTTTCTACACTAAAGACCTGTTCTGTGAACAGAGCATATTTTTGTCAACAGCTTATCAGACAGGAAACATTTTAATTAAAAAAAAAAAAAAAAAAAAAAAAATGCTGCTCTTTTTCCAAGGGAGTTGAGCAAATTAACTTGCTGACAATTTAAGTGTTATTTACTTATGCGAGCACTGTGGTTACACAGTGATAGCAAAAATAGGTATTGCACACAACTACTACCTTCAAAGTGCATTCTGCCAGAATGAGCCACTTTACAGAAGGCTTTACAGAATTTGTCCAGAAATTGGCAGTGTCATCTGTAAGTTGGTGCCACTTCAGAAATATTTTGGAACAGTGAAGACAAAGTAACTACATGACTTAAACATATTATATAAAATGTTATGATGTTAACTATCACTGTGATATGGACAAGACGGACATTTAAATCATAAAAAGAATCACTAAGACCAAGAGCAAAATGCAATGGACCAAAATTTACCTTTTGGAAATTCTTTTGAAGCTGGCTTGAAATAAGTCCTCCATAGAATGTCTATGGTCCCTACAGAGGACTTCTGTCATCAGCTGCAACAACACTGGACTCTGAGACAACTCTAAAGCATCTAAAAACTGCAAAAAGATACAACACAAAGTAAGGAGTCACATGGAATCAAGTCAATTCCATTTAACTTTTCCATATCGATCAGAAGCAGATACTCAAGATATGCATATGTAATCCGCACATGTAAATTCTACAACTGAATAAAAATTTAACTAAGAACTAATAGCTGATTTCCTTAAGGGAACTGAGCTTATCTTTCTAATTCCAGACTCTGTGATATTTAAGTACACACCTACCTCTGCTATATATACACATATGCACACACCCCTATGTGATATATGGATCACTGTTTCAAGGTACAGTTCAACTAGGGTTCTAATTACATAATCATTTCTGAAAGACACTAACCTTCTTAGTGCAGTCCACATAGTTATTGTGCTTCAAGGTTCCTTTCGGAAACTCATCTGAACTCATGGGAAAATTGAAAGCTACAAGTTGATCAAGAGCATTCTTAAGTTCATTAAGTTTTTCTCCAGTCAAATTAGTGAAGAATGGAAGAATTATCACTGCCTGACCCTGAAAGAAAGATAAAAAAGCTTTAAAGGAAAATAAAATTATTCACTAATTACAAAGCATTTAAGGATTACAAAACAATCAGCAGTGGTTATGCTTACTGATTCAAAGTCTCAGAGAATTGAAAGATGCATCATGTAGCTGCTCTTCTTTAGGGTATTTCAGAAAACATCTTTGATCAATACTAAGTGGGAGTTAAAAGCTAATTAACATTTCCTGCCCAACACTGCCATATAGTAGACTTCTGTGATAGTGGATGCTCACTTAAAAAAAAAAAAAAAAAAAAAAAAAAAAAAAAAAGAAGCCATTGCTTTTATGCATCACCTAGCAGCTAAAGCAAGGTATATTTTGAATGCACAGTGAAGTTCAAAACTATCCACCAAAAGATGGACTGACAGAGCAGCAACCATGCAAAACTATTTTTTAAGTACAAAACTTATAGCCTTCTGGTCTGAAGCATCCACACAGCAACGTGCGCTTGTGACTAAGGCCAATGGTATCCTGGGATGCATCAAAGAGAGCATGGCCAGCAGGTCAAGGGAGGACATCCTACCCTCTACCATCCCCTGGTGAGGCCACATCTGGAATACTGTGTCCAATTCTGGGCTCCCCAATTCAAAAAAGACAAGGAACTCCTAGAAAAAGTCCAGCAGAGAGCCACAAAGATGATTAGGGGCCTGGAGCTTCTCATGTAGGAGGAAAGTCTGAGTAACCTGGGACTTACGGCTTCAAGCTGCGCCAGGGGAGATTCAGGCTGGACATTAGGAATTACTACTAGTCAGGCACTTGAATGGGCTGGTGGAGGGAGGTGGTGGAGTCACCAATCCTGGTGTTCAAGGAACGTTTGGACGTTATGTTGAGGGACATGGTTTATTGAAAACTGTTGGAGATGGGTGGATGGTTGCACTGGGTGATCCTGTGGGTCTTTTCCAGCCTTGGCGATTCTATGATTCCATGACTCTTCAGTCTGGAGAGCAGAAGGCTAAGAGACCATCTCATAACTGTTTATAAATATCTGAAGTGTGGGAGGACTCTTTTCAGTGGCATGCAGTAATAAGAATGAGGGGCAAGGGGACAAAACTGGAGCACAGGAAGTTCTATACTAACACAAGGAAGAACTTCTTTATAGCAAGACTGATGGAACACTGGAACAGACTGCCTGGAAGCTTTGTGAAGTCTCCTTCTCTGCAGCTATTCAAGACTCGCCTAAATGCCTATGTGTTTGCCTTACAGCAGGGAACCTGCTTTAGGAGGGGATTGGACTCAAAGAACCGGAACAGGCACCAGAATGGCTGCCCAGGGAGGTGGTGCAGTCGCCATCCCTGGCAGTGTTCAAGAGGCATCTGGATGAGGAGCTGTGAGATATGGTTTAGTGCTTGTGGTAGCAGTGGTAATGAGAAGACAGTGGACTAGATGATCTTACAGGTCATTTCCAACCTTGTGATTCCATGCACTCTAAAGATCCCTTCCAACTCCTACAATTCTGTGATTCTGTGTGTTTCTGTCATCCTATAACTTCTACTTTCAGTATGCAGTACTCTGTCTCCCTCTCTTGACCAAATCACATATAGCAGTTACTGGTCTGATACAGAGATGGACCTCAGTGCTTATTTATATTTTCACATTTAGAAAGTGCCACTCCATGCTCAAAGCCTGATTAAAAAAATGACACTTTAGAATTATAAACTATTTGCAACTGACAGTAAATTTTTCATAGAAAAAAATGAAGTTACACCCAAAACAAAAGCACAGCATCTGTGACATTGCTTTCTGACTAAAATACAATTATTCACAATTTTTAGGAAGCTGAATAGGGAAATAAAAAAAAAATGGATGTCCATCTGCAAACTAAGGTAAAAATTTAACTCTAATAACAGGAGACTTTATCAACCACTAACATTCTAATCTGGACAGATCAGGGAAGATACTTAAGTGAGCAACTTACCTTCAGATTTAAGCCTAAATTCTGATCAGTAAGTAGACTGGTATAGGTATCAAAAACAGCTGTAAATGCTTCATGACTGGTATTGAAAGAAACTGAAGAGTCTATCTGGAATGAAAGAGAAGTTAAAAATAAAGATTTGGTTCTGAACTAGTCAGATAAATCCTTATGTTAGTGAACAGTAAAAACAACCCATGTGCTGTAGAATTATGTTTCCAAAAATCTACTGAATGAACAGAAAGTACATATATTGCGATTCTGGTTTTAGAAGGACTATCAATAAGAATTCTAAAAGCACCTATGCTATACAAACAAGCTTACATGCTGGATATTTTCCAGTTCAAAAATAAACCAAGCTACATCTCAAAGCTAGATTTCCCTGTTAGTCACTTTACTAGCAATGAATACAGCAGTACAATTCACAATATGTGCCCCAAAGCATACCTTCAAAAAGATTCAAGTTGAAAATAATGACATTTACAATTTCAAATGTCCTCAAGTAAGTGAATATTTGTGTGCTTAAACGCAGCTACTTTTACAAGTTCCTAAAAAGAATGGGCTAAGTAGGTAAATTCTGTCTTCACAATAGAAAAAAAACAAAAAAAACCAACAAAACCAACACTAAGCAAAACCCCAATGTAACCAAAGTTAGAGGCCCTAAGAATCAAAACCTTTCTGCACAATATTGATTTAGGCTGCTTTGTTGTGACTTTCAAGATGCCAGCAAGGAAGAAGGAATGGTACCAGAGGCTGTTCATTTTCTAAGTTTCTCTCCATGCTTGTGTCAATTCTCCAGAAGGCCGAAAAGCAGAAAAACACGTGAGCAGCTAAAATAAGAAAGCTGGCAGGGAGAAGAGCAAAATCCAGTAATTTCTGCCTGTCCAAATATTTTTTGTACTTTGCAAAAAAAAAAAAAAAAAAAAAAAAAAAAAACCAACTAAGCCGACTGTCATTACTCAGCTTTTTTTTCCTTCTTTTTTTCCCCTCAGATATAAGAGAAACAAAGAAAACCATTCCTGTAAGCTATATTCTACAGAATTTCTACAGAATTAGAAAAGTTACCTGGCCATTACAAAACAATGCATACCTGGAGAACTTTTGCCAGCAGAGTCAAGACTGCCATTTTGCTCTCAGGAGATGCACCTTTGGCCCACCAACTGTCAAGCCTCTTCCAGTTTCTCAGTACTGCTGTGACCAGTTTTACTCCTTGCTGCTTGCGTATGGTACGCTCCCTAAAACTCTGATCTAACATGCCATTCAAAATGCTTCCAACCTGAAAAGAAAAGCAACAGAGATTCTTGCCTTCCAAGCAACATGATGATACTATCTCCTAACTGGTATGGTCAGTCATGGGGAAGAACAAAAAACCAAATCACAGATTCAGGAGAAAGTCAACCAAAAAGTGCTCATTCAGGGAAGACGATGAATATCCTGTCAGCTTCAGACAGATCTGTTTGTCTGAGTTACCATCTGTCCTAAAAGCACCAAAATTAGAAGCACCCCCCTAATTTGACTTTGTGAAAAAGCTGAAGATGGGATCTAAAATTAGAAAATCTTAATTCTATTCCAAATCCTTAATTAAAACTACACTTAACAGAAAGTAAGAACTTAGTAAAGGAACTTTCAAATTAAGTCAGCTAACACATCAGGGGAGGATTTTCAATTTACTGCATCACACAGCAATGCTAGATTTAAATCTCAACAGGATACAGGAGTCACTGTGTAGGTATTTAGAAGCACCTACTTTTCAAAGAGAGACACCTACCATACTCCTTCCTGTTTAAATCAAACACCAATACATTTTGTGTGAATACAGAGAAACAAATAATAACCCAGAGTAACTTTGAGGATCAATATTTGAAAATACAAGTTAGCATGGAACTGAGAAATGGGAGAGTCACATATATAACTTACTTGCATAAACTCTGAAAACAGAAATAAAACTTCAAACAAGTTATGAACAAGTACATTCCAATCCTCTTCCTTTAAGAGTTTAAGATGTGACAAATTACTACTTATCACCAACTTCTAAGCCTGAATTCTGCATTTTCCTCTATATTAGTTAGCAATTCAACTGGATTGTGATTTCAGTGAATTTGTATGGGTACATTAAATATATATATTTTTTTTTTTACCAAACTAAACAATCACATAAAGCTGAATAAATGCCTTAATCAAATCACTGTATTACTCATTAATCTTTCAGAATGCAGCCCTTACATAGTGCACAAAAATGGGAACGATCAGACTTGCTTTGAAAGGATATTCTTCAGATGAAGTACTATGCAAAATTCCTGAAATTCATAGAGTTTACAGTAATTAACAGGCAAGCATTTTCCACTCAAATCAGGTTGCCAAGGACCATGAAGTCAGTGCCAACAGGCTGTAACCCAAAACAAAACAAAGCAAACAAAAAAAACACAAAATAAACCACTAAAAAGCCCTATCAATACCATGCTTCCCAAGTGCAACTGAAGACACTCAGTTACATCCAACCATAACAAAGAAGCATTACTTCTTATTTGAAAGGACAAATTCATATGGAAATGTTAGAAGTTTAATACCATTTGGGGATTGCTGACAGATGATTCCATAAGCTGGATTACTACCACATCCAGATTTTTTAGCAGCTGCTGATTAATGGTGTCTGAGAACAGGCTGTAGAAATACTGTCCATGAGAAAAATTGACAAAGTTTCTCTCTGAGGCTTCAGATAATGGCACAGATAACACCACCGAGTTCAACAGCAGACTTACTAGTTCCTCACACTGTAAAATGTAAGACAGCACCAGAGTTATCTCAAATGTATTAAGTTTCACAAATTTCCTGGAAAAAAAAACAACAAAAATGCCCCCCAAAAAAACAACCACCAAAACCAACCACACTGCCTTTTTTAAAAAAGCTCCCATCTCAAATGGTTTCATGTTACCATGAAATACAGTAATAAAGCATAAACAAAATACTGAAATGCTTGCTACTTAAAATTTCCCTTTGTCCCTTGATTAAGCCAGAGAGCATTTGCAGCTTCTCTGTAGGAGTATGAATAAAGCTTTGTTTACCTAAAATACATATATTCTGGTTATTCTACAGGATAGTTCCTGAAAATAGAAAGTTGGGATGAAGTATTCAGATTGGAGAACCACATCCTACCTGATCATCAATGGCAAAGGCAAGCTGCAGGAGTCTATCAGCTAATCGCTTACTGCTGATGTCTACTGCTGGAAGAGAGCTCCTTTCACTCCCAGGTGCAATGCCTTTATAAACAACTGAAAGAAGCTTAGAGGCAATTGAGGGATGAGGCCTTTCACCCTATAGGAAAAAAAAAGTGCCAATGAATATAAGCTGAAAAAATAACACAAAGACTTTTTAGTTTATCTGTCTAGGTAACAGAAACACAAATTCCAAGCCAATTTCACTGGAACAGGCTGCCCAGGGAGGTGGTGGAGTCTCCTTCTCTGGAGATGTTCAAGACCTGCCTGGATGCCTACCTGTGTGACCTGCTGTAGGGAACCTGCTTTGGCAGGGGGGTTGGACTCGATGATCTCTGGAGGTCCCTTCCAACCCCTACAATTCTGTGATTTCTCATAAAGCAATGCAAATACATACAAGACTCCTTTGTAATTGAACTGCAAAGCTTTTAATCAAATTGTGTAGTGCACAAGGTTCAAAACAATTTTTGAAACATTTCCAAATGATTCAGATCTGAAAAAAATCTGGGAGAGGAGAACAATACTACAGGAACAAAATGAAAAGCTCAATGAGAATGGGTGAGCTTCAGGAGGTAAGCCACGCAGTTCCTTGAGAACTGCTGTGCTATAATCTCAATTCTAGATTCTCAGACATAAAAGATGGATGGCAAGTACACACAGAAATGAAATGGGTTTATTACTTGCCAAATGTAGCCACATGCTTAGCAGCTGACAAATTCTTTCAGTCCTTATGCCTCCTGCTTAATGTTTTCTTTAAATTGCCCAAATTGTTTGACTACAATCAGAAACTTACTAGAAATAATAATTCTGAGCAATGTAACCTACACCCTCATCCCTAACTGCTCTCTATCCTGTTTTCCTGCAACTCAGACCCACTGCATTGCTTCTGATCAGCCAATGGACATTTCTGTCCTTGGAAAAAAGTTCACCCTTTCCAGTGTTCCAGAGACTTGGTGCAACATTTCTTCACAGCACAAACGGTCTTACACAAAACAAGATACTGCTTTTTGGATTGCAGAATTGCTATTTAAAAACATGTCTCAGGATTTTTGAGGATCAAAGAAAATGTGCTCCTACAAAGCTCAATGAAAGCAAAAATTTGGGGTAGATTCTAGTTGCCTCCAGGCCCTAGAAACTAGAGGAAGACAGACATGATGACAAAGACTGTTCACACCTCAACATTATGCCACCCAGATTTGTAGAATAGGCATAAAGCATGTATTTCTGGTCCCATTCAACATCAGCTTTTCACTGTTGATCTCATTTCACATAAATTTACCCAATCCGTTCTCAGTTTTCATATTACACTTTTACATGTGTAAAGCTTTTATCTTTATAAAAATATTCAGAATTAATTTCTGGATAAACAGTTACCTGATTGTGAAGAACAGAATGAAGCAGACCAGATTTCTGGAGTTGCTTGCAGGCAGAAAGAACAGCACTAAACTTAACTTCATCAAAACGCTCATCTGAATTAAACAGATCAACAGAAAAAAGGTCCTCAAAGCTAATAAGAAAAGAGAAGCAATAATGTTAGAGTGGTGGAGATACCTATTTGCAACTGTACAGAATATCATTTATTTCGCACTTATTTAAATTTCATTTGTTCTGAGCACTTGCTTACTAAAAAGCTCCTACTTACCTCTGTGGGGTGATTCTTTTTCTTAAACATAATTGCAAATTTTCTTTATAGGGAGATTTCATCAAAGCTTTCAAGAGTCTCACTGATATATCTGGGAGATTTTTCATGACTTGTACATCAGCTGTATTAAATCCTATATGTGATGGATCACACACTGTCATCACCAGAAGCTTTACAAAGTTTGCATTAAGCAACTCCTTCTCAAGTAGCTAGAAAGAATAAAACATTAAAAGAAAATTTAAGGAATCCTAAAAGCATTCGGAACTATTTTACTCTTAATTACTTAGCATTGCTCCTTTAGCTAGAAGGAAACATAACATGCAACATTAACTATTCTAGTGAAATGGCATTATCTTTCTTAAATAGATTAAATATCTGGATTTCAATGAATTGTACTAATGCATAGAAATAAAGTATCTATAAAAATACATAGGATGTATGCTATCAAATTGGAATTGAAATCTTTTTATATCCACATAGGCCTATTTCAGTCTTGATCATACATCTGTAATCACTTGGAAATCCAGATGTACACCCGTGTGCACACCATTAAACATTTACTTAAAAAAAAAAGACAGTCTCAGAACTATATCTGACACTGTATATTTCACAAATACTATATTTTATAGCTTTAATTATGGTTTGCATTACATCCAAGCTAGGCAAGTTAAGAGATCTGAACATTTTTTTCTGAATTCAAGAAAAAATTGCCACAATGTCACTTTTTGATTTAAGTAACTATTGCCTTGACAAACTTAAGGCAATCAGGACTCCTGAAAAAATATTCATTGCAAGTACTCTATGCAGAACAATCTCACAGTCAATTTCTTTACTGAAATATATAGGAAATATTCACCCCTCTATTCAAAACTATGTCAACCACTAAAATTCATCTTTGCAGCATACTTTCTCTCTTACATGCAAAGATTGTAACAGCTGGTGATGCTTAGTTACCAATCTGAAACAAAGCACCACTAAGGATAAGATATCCAGCAAATTAACCTCACTGTGAAAAAAATCCATCTAATTGCATATACAATTTGTATCTTTTACTCACTACAGATTTCACTGCCTACCTTCCAGAAATCCTGCTGGCATGTTTCCAGGATCATGGTGACAAACTCCATGATTCGCACGATAATTGTACACTTACTGTAATTATACACTTCTTTCTCTTGAGGACTGAATATGTTGCCTCTCGATCTGCAATCAAAGCACCGCTCTGCTGCATGAATATCATGCAAGGCAATAGTTTCAAGGAAGAAATCCACTGCTTCCAAGAATGAGGACCTGTCATTTACACCTATGGTGAATCACAGTAAGCAGAAATGATATAGCAGCTCGCAACTTTTCTATATGTTGTTTTACATAAGGAAGAAAACAGTTGTGTTGAGATAATGAACAGAAAAACTACAGCGTCTCACACGAGTACTTCCTGAAAGCTGTATGTAATTTGCAAATATTAACATTCTGGTCAGTAAAGCGTAGCTTTCTAACTACTGATCATTATAAGCATGTAATCATCAATGATCATTCAGGCACATGTAATAAGGGTGAAAGTTTCAAATCTATAGTTTTGAATAGCTTGGCTGTATACTAACTGCATCTGTATGGGAACTGCTGAGTCACGGCCTGAACCTCTGATCACCTGAGGCGAGCCATGAGTCAGCCAGAGGAGCACAGGTGAAGGCAATTCTCCTGTGCTGCTGGAAGGGGTGGAGCCTGGCTCTACCACTCCTAGACCTATTTAAGAGCTGGCTACCAGTAGGGAAGGATCTCGTCTGGAGATCCCTTCTTCTAGTGCTTTCTGTAGGTAAGCCTTCCATTTATTCTCCTTATTATCCTAGTCTATTTTGCTTAACTCTCTTGTGATTATAACATCTTAATATCCATTGATTATACAGCATCTAATAAAGATCTTCTAATATTGTTTTAATAAAGACAGAGATGACACAGGCAGGCTACCTACTATATGCGGGAGACTTTTATGCAACTGTGCTGTCAGTGATGAAAAGTATTTTGGTCAGAAGTGAAGGAAACATTAAGAAAACCTCTTGGTTAAGACTCAGTGTTTACATAAGGTATTACAATCAAATGCAAAGCAGTTCAAGCTGAAGCATCAGAAATTGACTTAAAGGCTTGAAGTAAAAAGGGGACTTCTTTCATCGCTTTCTCATAGCTCCCTCCAGAAAGTTAAAGTTACAGCATTAACAAAATACTTCATAAGAAAAAACAAACAAACAAAGAACACAGCTGTCATTGAGATCTTTGAGATAGTCTGTAAAATTCATTAATTCCATATTTGAGACAAAGGCTTCAAGTCTGAGGTGGGAACTCCTCCTGGAGCTACTCCTCTGTAACAGGCATGACTCACCGTAATGCAACTGTTAATCACTCACCCAGTATTTCATGAGGCTTGATCATTCGCAGCTCAAAGAAAGTATTGTAGCAGTCCAGTGCTGCTAAGAACATGTCCATCCACCGCATGACAGTCGGTAAACTAAAGGGCTCCTGCATATTACGGAGTGTTGGCTGAGAAAGAATCCCAGATGGGCTTTTGGCATCACTGCCACCTCCTTCAAATTTGTTAATAAGGAAAGAAACGTCTTCCTTTTTTAAAACATCAGCCAGCCAAGAAGATGGAGAATTGTTTCCTGATAGAAGTAAAAAACATATCTGAATTCTATAGGAAAATAACTCATTTCCAAGTAACAAGGAATTGCAGGCAAATGGACTATCACAGTCAAATTTTGTGTTTTCATTTGGATCTTCTAGTATAGAAGTTATCATACCACTGAAGTTAACCACCAGGAAGAGGCTAATCTACAAGCTGCTCCCACTATTTCCCAGTCAGCAAATGCTGCCTTCATAGCAATACACAACAGTAGCCCCAGGCCCAGAAGTTCTTTTTCCTGACCAGAAGGAAGTCTTCAATAAATGTCTCTTCCATGCCCACAACCCCAACCCAAAACCTGTGATTCTCACATTTGCTTTCCAACATTAGCACCTAAATAGCAGTGAGGAGACATTTACTTCAAAAGTATTTTTTCTAAGAATATATTGCCCAGAAAATGCATAGAAAAGAAATGCACAGCATTTAGAAAGCAAGGATCACAGAATCCTAGAATCATCTGAATTGAAAGGAACCTTTAAAGGTCATTTAGTCCAAATGCCCTGCAATGAACAGGGATACCTACAACTAGATCAGGTTGTTCAGAGCCCCGTCCAGTCTGGCCTTGAGTGTCTCCAACAGAGGCTTCCAGCACTTCTCTCAGCAACCTGTGCCAGTGCCTCACCACCCTTATTGTAAAAAAAACCTTACTTTCTTACATCCAGTCTAAATCACCCCTCTTTTAGTTTGAAACCATTTCCCCTTGTCCTATCACAACAGATCCTGCTAAAGAGTGTCCCTTTCCTTCTTATAGCCCCCCCCTTTAGATACTGAAAAGGCTGCTCTCAGGTCTTCCCAGATCCTTCTCATCTCCAGGCTGAACAGCCTCAGCTCTCTCAGCCTGTCAACATAGGAAAGGTGTTTCATTCCTTGCATGTTTGTGTGGCCTTGCTCTGGATGTGCTCCAACAGGTTTATGACTCTCCTGTACCGAGGACTCTACAGCTGGACTCCAGGTGAGGTCACACTACCTCAGAATAGAGGGGCAGGAACACCTCCCTCACCCTGCTGACCACACTTCTTTTGATGCAGACCAGTATATATAGTTTTCTGGGCTGCAAGGCTGCACACTGCTGGCTCAGGTTCGCTTTACCATCCACCAGTACTCCCAAGTCCTTCTCAGCAGGGCTGTGTTCCATCCTTACATACCCCAGCTTGTACTGATAGTGAGGGTTGCAATGACCCAGGTGCAAGACTCTGCACTTAGATTTGTTGAACCTCACAAGGTTCACCTGGACCCACTGCTCAAGCCTGTCTACATCTCTCTGGATGGCGTTCCTCCCCTCTGGAGTATCAACCAGACCACACAGCTTATAGTCATCAGCAAACTCTGCTGAGGGTGCATTCAACCCCAGTGTCAATGTCACTGATGAGGTAATAATATAATGCAACTTATAATACCTGGTAATAAAGGAACAAATTCATAAAAGAGCTCCATGGCTTTATGTCGACACTCTGTCTGAGGTCGTCCACATTGCACTAAGAGCCACATGACAACATCTTGAAGGCACACTGACTTAGTAGCTGGAAATCCCCTAAACAAGAGTATTTGGAATTAATAGTATTCATGACATCTAACAAGAAGCCGTCATCTTCCAGTTGAAAAATAAATAAATAAATAACTAAAATCAGTGTTTCATGAGCATTATGTACATCCTTTTTATCTGTCTTACCAAACCCACATGCATTATAAGGAAGAGCTCTTCCACAAGCATAGCTTACACTGCTTTTTCTTTTTCCCCACACTGATTTGAAGTCCTAGAGAGCCATCTTTATATCAACAATTTAAAAAACAAAACCAGGTCTCTTTCTTTCTTTCTTTTTGTAACAAATGAAGACAAAAGTGATTTAAATTATAACACAAATTTTCCTCTCCGTTCACTACATGTAAGCTCAGACACATCTCAGATTCTACTTGCCAGTTTCTGTAGGTTACAGAACAGTTTGGGTCAAAAAGGACTTCAGGATATTTCTAAGTCCAGCCTTCTGCTTTAAAGAGAGTCCACTGTGTAATTAGAACATCTACTGTGATACTGAATCCACTCTTGCTTTTTCCACTTTTCTTGTTATGTCTCTATTTGCTATCTATAACATCCTACTGTAGGTAGTCCTACTCCTGCTAATACTTACAGCAATAATAAAAGTTTTAGAAGAACTTTCCTCCACTACCAACATTATTTTGAACATAACTGTGTGAGAAACATGCTCTTTTCTTCCATCCACTCAATATGAAAGGAAGCTATCCATTCTGAGCTCACCACACCAGATGAAAGAATGACTATTATGATCCTCTAAGATCACATCAAGCATTTCCCTCCAGTAGTTCAATAGACGTATTAGCAGAAAAGAGAATTTCTCCTCCTACACTGTGAGAATATACATCCATTAGTGGCAGTCACAGGAGGAATTCCCTATCCAGAATCACTGTTCAACAGCTGTATTATTCAAAAAACAAGAGTGTCAAACTGCTAACCGTGGCACCCGCCGTTTTCCTTCCTTGTTCAGAGCAGGTGCTTTATGCTTGATTATGCGCTTCAGGTGATTAATAGCATCACAACATTGTTGGGTGGTACCTGTTAGAAGGAGAGAATATGCATTTATGCATCTATAAATAATACCTCCATTAATTTAACACATTTATCACCCCAGAAATAGTGCAAGAGGCTGACACACACAGGATGTTTGTTACCTACACCATTCTCTGCTACAGCAATTTTTTCAAGGTTGAAGGACAAGACCACAAAACAGCAGAGTGGCCTCTGCTATAAAAACATATATTCTTCTTTTTGCTCTTACACTTAAACAGTAAACTGTTTCCACAAAATATTTATTTGGGGGCTATTTCTGTGATATCCCCAGCTGTTTCTCTGAAAGAAATAAAGCTTTGTAACATGAAATTTCAGCTGTTTTAATTATTATTAATTGATGAAAGCCAGAGCATGAGGAAAAAGCAAAGCAGATTTACTGGATACTGAAGAATCGTATGTATTGTGGAGGAGGTGACAGAATCTTCATGCATGCTGTCTTACAGAATAATTACATAGCAGCCAAGAATGACAAAATGATAAAAAATATTCCATAGAATATAGAGAAATTGCACTTTTTGAGAACTGTGTTTGACTTAAAAGAACAGACTTCAAAATTTTTAAGAAGCTACATTTTCACATCATGCAACTATAAAATTAGATCTCACATCATAAATACTATCAGTATTTATTACTGTTACTATAAAGGTGTATATCATAACAAACATGAAAAATGTTCTTTTCATTAAGCATAAAAAAAATCTTCCACATTTACCTGTTGCAAGGAGTTGACATAAACAGTTTTTAACTAGATATCAAATTAGCTCTCTACCATAAGAAATTGGTGCAAAGTAGGCACATTCCCTTCTCCCACAGTTAATTCATGACTTTCTTCTTTTTTTTCTTTTTCTTTTTTTAAATAAAAATTGAACTGGAACACTTTTGTTAGTTGTAGCTAATTATAGCTTACCCAATGATTTCTCATCTGTATGGGTTAAAGCCAGACTTTCCAGAAATACCACCAATGCTTCAAACACGAACTGTTCCACTAGAGAATTCTCTTCCCTTTAAAATTAGAAATAAAGGATAGGAAACTTGAGTAGAAGCACTGATTACAAAATTATAATTAAAAACAAATTAAAATGCTGCAGAAATAAACTGCACAAGACACCTACATAAAAAAAATACACCAAAACCATCTACAAGAGTGGCAGTGAAGACTTACTGAGTGCTTTTAAAAGACAAATAACTCACCATAAATCTGTGATAAAAATTTATAATTAAATCAAAGAATAATCTCAACAACACAGTTTCACAGCTGTTCTATACATGAATAGAACAAGTGTGAGTAGATGACTGTTTGGATCTTACACTGAATTCTTTTCACCTCCTTGAGCTTTTAGTTCAAGTTGGTTACAGTACCAAGCTCTGTTTACTCACCTAAATTCTCTGTAGATGCTGTTAAAAGCCAGCGCTGCACCAAGTCTCTTGAAAGCACTGGGATGAAGAGCAAGACTATATAATCTTTTAAAAAGAGACTTGGTGTTTGCTGGGCTTTTCTCCTGCTGTCTCGGTGTTGTCTGCTTAATAGACCACTTCAAAAATTCTCGTACACACTGACCACAGAAATCTCTCAGAGTGCTGTCAACTGGATCCACTATGCCACTCTGCAATTAAGCAAGATAATTTCATTGCAAGAATGAAAAAAGAAAAAAAAAAACCAACAAACCCACAACATTTTTAGTGCAGTGTTAGAGCAGCTTACAGAATTTTTCTTTAAGTAGTTTAAAAATGCGCTTAATTTCCCAGAAATAAAGCTTCAGAACTCATATGGTCCAGAGGAAGGACAGCATTTCCAGCCCTCACAGCACTGGATTCAGCCTCAAAGATTCGGGCTTCTCTTCCCATCTCAGTCAGAGCTTCTAAATTGGTTAGGTAGCTGAGGCATTCCATTTTCTGATAAGCCTGTTTTCTCTGCATTAAGAGACACTGTGCTAACACTGTCTTTCCTCTACAAAAAGTACCCTGAAACCTTCAGACCTTCAGGTCAGTGCAAAAATAAATAAATAGACAGATAGATAAATACATAAATAAAATTTAAAGCTTTTTCACCTAGCGAAATCAAAGAAACATAAAGTAAAATTAAACACACATCACAAGCAACTTTCCTTCAGGCTTGGGGAAAAATGGTATTCCAGTAGTTCCTTGTATACACTGATTATGAAAAGAGCATTTCATTACTCTTACACAGACTATGAAGACACCAGCTGCCTTCTGACAGTGTCAAAGTAACAGAAAAAGTCATCAAAGTCACCGTTGAGAATCACAAAATGGTCATAAAATTGATAAATTGTTAACCTTTATTCTGAAAAATAAGCAGCTATTACATCAGTGTATATGCTCCTGCTTCTTTCAGTAGTACAGTGATGCTAGTTAAAAACGAAGTCACATGGCACAGAAAAAAAGAAATAGGAAGATCTATGACCTACCAAGATAGCTTCCAGAAATGTCACTGTATCTTCACTTTCAAATTTCTTGTTGTTTGTAAACCAGTGAATGAGCTGCATGACTAAAGGCTCATACAACTGTCTCGTTACCTGAAAATACAAAAAGCCAACTACATTTCTAGGATTAACATGTTTCTCCATTATTCTGCTATTCAAAATGTGTAAGAACAAAAAAAAATACTTTTTCAAAAAGGGTCTGTAAAATGAATAATCAGCTTCATGTAACTTTTCTGCATAAAAGGATTAAAAAATAATAATAATAACAACAATAAATCTGGTTCGCTGTTTTCTATTCAACTAGTCTCAAAAGATCTCCAAGCTTACTTTCAATAAAAAAAATTTTGAAGCAGGTACAGAATATTACTAACCACTGACTGATATACAGCCAGAGAAACAGGAAAGCTTGCTTTTAAGCTGCATATTGATCTCATAAAAATCTCTCTCAATCCTAACCCTTTAAATTATTCTAATTTGATAGATTTCAACAGTTCTACCTTGTAAGTTAACCTGATTAAATAATGCCACACTACAACATGAAGAACCATTCAGTAGATTTGCATGCGCATGGATGTATGCCTGTAATACAATACACAATGACTGTGCATTGGTTTGTACCAATAGATATTATCTATTCCAATTTACATTCAGCCATATGACAGCAGAAAGGGTTTCACCTAAATGGGTAACATAGTATCCCATACACTGTAACAGAACTCTTTGGTATAAAAATTAAATCCAAATGCCAGGCATTTGGCCCCAGGCAGCAGTCTGAAGAGGCACCTATCACCTATAAATTCAGTAGAGCTGAACCTACGTGCCATACAGACTTCTCTTTTGTTTTAGGTAAGGAGGATAAATATCAAGTTGAGATATTTGAATTAAATATTTCTTCCTCAGCTATCAATAATGCAGATAGAATCTCCCAGATGCCATTTTTGAAGACTGTAGCTTTGTGCTCATTCAACAGCAAATGAATCAATTTCTCCCCAGATTAACTTATTACAGAAAAATCCAAAAAACAAATACAGTAATGAAGAACAGTTAATACAACAAACTCTTGGAATTAATCTTGGAATTTCATTCCTAAGACATTCCTATATACGTACACTGCTATCACTCAGGGATCCCCCTCTACAGAAACCCTGGAAAACTATCCCTAAAGTGGAATTTGAGCTTAAAAATATGCATTATAATTGAAATTAAAAAGATCATGTGTAGGATTACTCTCTGAGAATAACTTGTAAACAAATTTATAGATTAATTTCTATGCACAGAGGTATATGAAACAAACTAAAATGCTTAGGAGTAATTATTTTTACCTGGTCTACATCACAGGCAAGACGAAGCAGTACTGGAAATATTCGTTTGTATAACTGATACATGGGTGGTGGACCCCGTTGTCTTTCTGGCATCTGAGATGCTTTCCCCAGCATATATGCAACAATGCTATGTAGCAGTTCACATGCTGCAACCTGAAATTGAAAAATCCCTGTGGAAGTAAAGGATGCATAACCAAAGGCAAGACAAAATTGTGGGCAGGAGGAAAAGAGTCAAAAGAAAGGATGTACTTGAGAAAATACTTCTATCTGTGCAAAAGTCACTTTCAGAAGGAGATTGTGTCTATGCAAATGATCTGCACACGCTCTACTTGATCTCACTCCTGATATTTTAGAGTCTCTGTGATGTGCAGTCACTTTCCAAAGGAGAAAATGCTTCTCTAAAGAAGTCACCCTCACTGTGTGTTCAGGGATATCAATATCTCAACCCAGCAGAGAAGCGAGGTATTTACTTCTGTGCTCTGCTGGACTGAGCCCACAAACTCACAAGGAAGACATGGGAAGGACATTAAGCAACAACAAAGATCAGTTATTTTAAAACTTTCATTTTTATCCTAAGTCTAACTCAAAAAGGCACAGTGCTGTCTGACAGTGCTTATAGCAATGTTTGTTCTTTAGGTTTTAAACAATCAGAATAATAGTATCATGAATCAGCACAGAAGCAGCACATTTGTACCTCTGAACTGATTAAAACAGGCCTTCCTTAACAAGGAAGGCACTACTTTATGCAGTACTTCTCAGCTAGCATAAAGAAAGACACGTGTGGACATCAATACCTTTGTTTGTCTGTCACTTGCAGAAAGAGCCAGGTCAGTCACACGAGGCAGAAACACATCCAAGTAGATGACAGGCTTCATGTCTGCAAATGGCACAGCAAAGCTCAGGCGGTTCTCGGTGTCCCAGGACACACATTTCTTCATCATTTCTTCTGCAGAGGTGGCTAAAGCGTTTGGAAAATATCAGAACAAAAAATAAGCGTTGTGTAATACAGATCAGATAAGCAGATCCAACATAAAGACCCCATCAGTTGCACAGAGAACAACCACACCTGTGGCTCTGTCCTCCAAGGTACTTCAGGGAAAACTGCCATACTTCCTTCAGACCCTGTACCATCATTAAGGTTGGAAAAGACCTCTAATTTCCTCTAGTCCAACCATCAGCATATCCTCATCATGAACACTAACCGCAGCCCTCAGTGCCACATCCACACGACACTTCCAGGGATTGTGACTCTACCACCTCCCTGGGCAACCTGTTCTAATTCGCCACCACTATTGCTGAAAAGACATTTTTCCTAATATCCAACCTGAACCTCCCCAGTACAACTTAAAGGCCATTACTTCTCATCCTGTTATTTTGCAGAAATAAAACTGTTCTTAAAAGCAGAAAAGACAAATTTAAACATTAAAAGTTCTAACACCTGGATCTGCTAAAACCATGGTGCACCTTAAAATGACAAGTCAAGAAGTAAACTTACAGTTTTACACAGCTCACAGGTCACAAAAGTGAATTAAGCAAGAATCATAATAAGGAGATGGGAACAAGTGGTTGAGGAATTGTAAACCATGAGAGATTTCAAAACAGCTTTACAGCTAGAGAGTGAAGGCGAGGTATGAGTAAATAAAACCATATGCTCATATGTGGGTGATTTTTCTTCCTTTAATGTGAGATTTCCACACAGGTTTTTTGCATTCTGTAAGTTAGTTAATACTCTGTTCTCTTTAACTTCGAAATTCAATAAAAGCAGTTTTGTCAAAATAAATAAATAGTTTTCCTTGAAAAACTCATGCATTCTCAAAATGGTGTTCAGATGTCACTAAACTTAACTTTCAAGAGACAGAGCAGAGACATATAAATATTTTTAGGTTACCCACCCGTAATTAAGTTGTGGTTGATCTGCCCTCCTAAAGAGCCAAGAAGGCGAGCCACTCTAGTTCTTACTGCTTCCAAGGAGGGATTGTCATCCTGAATAATTCAGAAGATTGATATTAATGAAGGAAGAATTATGTCTACAGATGAATTTGTTGACAGAGTGAATAAAGGATGAATAGCACTTACTAGCATATGGATAAAGAAAGAACAGTAAAGAAAAGTGAAGGAGCAGCATCAAACAAAAAAGCACCATTAATTTCAATAAGCAGAAGGAAACACTGGAAAACACCTTCAAGACATTCCGTGGTCTTTCAGTCACACTTCTCAAGTAATGGTTAAAATTTTATCAGCACAGGTAAAATGTAATAATCTAAAGTGATAAGAAATCTGAAGTAAAAATTGCACTTTTCACTTTAACCCAAGATCCTAAAATTTACATTTTTAACAGCCTGTGTGGGATACAAAATTTCTTTATTTTGTTTAAAGACTACTAAGCTGGAAAGAGTTACATAATACATGTATTAGAAGCAATTATTTGTTTCATACCTAAAAGTAAGTTTGCACCTGGCATATACAAATAAGACTACACTTTTTTGGAGCTACTTGAGAAGACACTGGTCAAAATGACTGGTATGTTTGACTTCTAAGACTGAACCTGTCCACAAGGTGATAACAACAGAAAGTTACACATTCAAATAGCAAGTATGCACAAATAGCATTTTGTGCGTGCAAACTAATATCTGATGTGTATGCAGTTAAACTGTTAAGTCAGAATCAATACCAGACTAACATATAATGAAATCCAACAGATTTCTGGAAGTTCCCCTTCCCTGCATCTCTCTCATTCTCACCCTAGAATGTGACATCTTTCCAACTGTGTTGGTGTGATGGCACTGAGCCACACTGTTAAACAGGTTTCAACAAATTGACTGATGTAAGGTAAAAAATAACCCCGAGAAAAAGAGAAACATATGGGAGAGGATGAGATGCACTGCAAAGTGATTAATTCACTTTCAACTCTAAAAAGCATCAATGTTCTTACCAATGAAGAAGTTTTTGCTTTTCTTAAACGCTGTATCACAATTTTGTTAAATCCTTTCTGGGCTGCTCGGGAAAGCTTCCTTACTTCCCAGTTATTTTGGGGTTCAACTGATTAAAAAAAAGCAGCATATAAATATTATCTTAGTATACCTGCACCTCATGCATGTACTCGTGGTTTCTTAAAACAAATGACCACAAGAAACAACAGCAACAAAACCACTGAAATCTTAGTTCAAAAACAATGGTGAACTTCTGGGGATAAAAGAAATGATACTTTTCCAACTATAAGAACAATACAGACTAAAAAGAATGTCACATTCAAGTCTCTAAGCATAACCATGAAGAATTAATCGCCCATACATACCTGCAGTTGCAGAGTTTTTCAAATAACCATCAAGAAGAGGTAGCACATCCTTGTAATAAGGTTGCATGATATGCCTGGGGATGTGAGCTGACCAATCTTCCAAAGCATCCAGTCCCAGATCAGCCATCGGTGTACAGCTAAGGCCCAGCTTAAATGCATTCTGTGTGTCAAATGTAAAACCATTAGTTCTCCTTTTTAATGAGTATTATAATTTAAATGGAGATACCATATTTGCAAGCTCTGAGCTTATAAAACATCCTCCTTCCTAGCAACTTTTGTCGGCTCAATTTCTCACTCAAAATCAGCACAGGACATATCTGTTCTATTGTAATGCAGGCACTAACAGAGTCAGTCAAGTACAAAGGCATACTCAGACAATTTACTTCTTTATCCAGAAAACCAACCCATTTCTACTCTGTCATGCTGGAGATAATGCAAAGTTCGACGGTTACTAACTTTACTCCAAAAATTTGGTACATGTTTTAGAAGGAAAAAAATAGTTAACTACACATTGCTTTGACCTACCTGCAGTGCAGGAATATATGCTTTGATATCAAGCATGATGATGTCATGGGGTAAAGAGAGTAAAAAATTTAGACAGGATGCCAGCAACTCATCTTTATACTGTTTCATTTTTGCTGTAACCTAAAATTCAGAAAAATATACCAAGAACAGTCATAAACTTCATGAGGTCTTGATATTACCCATATTAACATCCACGTAAAACACACAACTCAAAAACAATACTGGAATGTAATCCACCCACAGATGTTTATCATGAAGTACTCAATGCACAATTATCTGGACGCACAAATGAGAAATAACTCAGTGACCAATACACTGTTACTGATACTGAGAACAAACACAGGAAGAATAAGATTTTAAAACCCTCCTATACTGTAAAATTCAAACAGCTGGAGTACTGCTATTATATATATTGTAAGATTTTTAAGAAGATACAATTTTGACTGAGTAATTTATGCTTATTTTCAGATTAAGTATGCTAGCCAGCAAAATAACCTACCTCTTTTCCAAACTTTGCAAACAGGGCAAAGCAAGAACTCTTTTCAGGGTCTTCAGCAGCTTTTCTGAGACTCTTTGGACTGACACCCTACCAACAGAATCCACAAATCAACAGTGTTAAAATCTGTAGCAACATAGCACAAACATAAAATACAAGTTGAACTCACAACAAATCTGTAACTAAGGAACTCTTCATCACTGAAAACTTAAATGTATGTTTATTCTCTCAAAGCTTAGTAGTACCACGAACACTTAATTTTCTACTTCCCTTTTCCTTCAATAAGTCATAAAAGAAAGAGAAAATCTCCAAGTGTGAATGTGCAGGTGGCAAGCAAGCAGCTCACGACAGCATCTACAGTACCAACATATTTATTGGGAATCAATTTTGCTTCACTTGGCACTATTACCAGCAGCAGGAAGAACAGTTCTGTGCGGAGCTACACAATATGGGATGAAACACTGTCACTGTACAATAGCTGTCATATCAGAAATAGCACAAAACATTGAAAGCCAGTGGGTAACAGTTATAATAAACTTTTGGCACTGCACATACATGCATAAAAGACTTATATAAAGAACTGTCCCACCAGTAATGAAACACTCTACATCTCCAATGGGAAAAGACATCTCACCTCAAAGTATTTTATTCTCTTGGCAATCTTCATTGTAACAGAAAGCAGCTTGTAGAATCCACTGATAAGAGGTAGTCTCGTTGAATGTATAATAAGCTCGTAACCAAAGGAATACACCCAAGGCTGAAAGTATTCAACATGTTTATCTGGAAGTATGTCTCTAAAGTAGACACACACAAATCATACGGAAAAAAAAATGGGGGTGGAAGAAAAAGAATGTTATTCAAACACAATTTTTTCTCTTCCCAAACTTTCACATTAGTACCAGGAAGACAAGCACTGTATCTAAAATGCACCCCCAAAGACAGCAAGGTACTAATTACATGCCACCATCCAAGGTAACCATAAGAAGATCTTTATTTTGCTTCATAGTGCAAAGCAAATTCTTCCTCCTTACACCTCACTATCAAATTTGTACAGACACACAAACATACCACATTTCATTACCAAAATAGACTGCAGTATTGCTATAGGAAATCAGCTGGACCTACACTGACAAGCAACACTGTTCCTTTCACTTAATGCCTGATATTACCTGGCACACAACCATTTCTGGTCTCTGAAGTAATTACTGCATATATGGCCAGTGTAATATGGGAAGTTACAACATGTACTGAAAGATAATTACAACCAAATAATCAAATGATGTTTCCTGTTCTCCAGATGAGCTACTGTGTTTTTTACCCACATCTCAGATGTCTGAAACACAATTTCCCAGCTAATCACCACTCTGAAATATTGATTATGGTCGTAAGTCAGAAATATGCTCTTAAATAAAACTCCCTCTAAATTTCTTCCAATCATTTTGTAACCTTTTAACTACACATATTATTATGTGTAGTTAATGTGATATATTGTTAGTACCTGCAGAATTCTACCAAGTTTATAAAGGCAATAAAGTCCGTAGGCTTCTTTGGCTGAAGGTTTGAAGCAGGGTCAGAAGTAGGCTCAATAAAAACATTGTCAGTTTCATTTTCATCCTAAAATGAAATATTGAAACAAGAATACTGGATCTCAAACAACACAGAAATCATTTACACCATTTTTCCAGATAAATTGTATGACTCTTCTGCTTTTTGTGTTTGTTACAATCTAGTCTGACACAAACAACTGATGACTGGCAGATCAATAATTAATAAAAGAGTAAGAAATAGTTGCCAATAAGGAAAAAGTGAGTACAAAACCAAAATCCACTAGATGCCAGAGTAAAGTCTGTAACAACGGATCCTATCAGCTACTTCTGAATCTCATGTTTCCATCTGCTAATACTGCAGTGCAATATCAAAAAGTATGAAGTAAATTGTTTTAACAAATATGACTATTACTTCAAAGACATTATAAGGAGCTATATAACCATAATGAAAACAAAACAAGGAATGTGATCTTGGTTCCTTTACTACAGCAGAAATTAATAGGCATGTCATTAGGTCTCACCTGCTCATGGACATTCAGTTTCTGAACAGTCAGATCCAACTTCTCAATAATCTTCAAAATAGATTTGATGAGTTCATCATACAGCAACCGATTCAGAGACTGCAGTGGTGAATTTCCAGTAAGAAAGTTTTCTTCTTCAAAAATGGATTCCTTTGTAGGAGGAAGAAGGTTTGTGTTTCAAAACAGCAATAAGAATTAACTCTTGAATTTACAAACGAAGGCTTGAATGATTTAGACAATCTGGCTTTAGAGGTTTCTTATGCTATAGAAGCCTAAATTCATCCCTATTTAACTAATTTATCAGTGACAAAATTCAACAAAAAAATCAAGAATTATATTGCAGCAGGACATCCAGAACAAGTCTGAGGTTAGAAAAGCAACAGTAAGTCTCAGGGTTACTTTTCATCTTGGATTACCATGTTAACTGTGTCTTTACCTTCATCATATCACAACTCAGTAAACTTCTGAAGAGATACAGATAGTCCTTATAGGTTGGTACTTTCCATTTTGGTGTCTCAACCTCTCCAGCTTCTGGGAAGTCTTCTGATCCAGAAGTTTCTTTTCTGAAAACATCCTGAAAGGACAGAGTACTTTTCAGAAACACTGTATAACATATAGCATCCTGACTCAAGCTAAAACAGCATGTAAAATTAATTGTCTATGTAGAAACCTGAAATGTTTGGCTTTCTTATTTAACCAATCTGAAAAGAACAGAAAAGCATCATCATAAGTCCTTCCAGTGGTCAGTTATATGAGAGATTCCTGCTGCACAGGATTTAAGAGCTTTATCATCCTCTTGATAGAAACAATGAGAAAAACTTTGAGTTTCCAAATTTTGCTAGCCTGGAAGAAAGCTGGGTGACATTAACCACAACCTCCTTAGATGACCTAAGCAAAGAACTCCAAAGAACAAATGTATATTCCCTGCTACAACATCCATTACAAGAGAAACTTTGTTATTATGCTGATGTAGGGACCAGAAACAAGTAACAAAAGGGATGACACTCAAGACTGACAGTAGTATTTCTGGCTTTAGACCTTTCTGTTTGCTGGACTAGATGTCCAAGAACTGGATAGTATATTCTAAAAATTTAGATGAAAAATATTTTAAAAGTTATTTTACCTTTGAAAATGTCATTGGCTTGGAGAATACTCTGATTAATCCCTGATGCACTGCAACAAAATAAAATAACATCAGCTGTACAACACACTCCAAATCACAAACAAGAAAACAGTGAAAAAGCCACGATAACAGAAAAGCCACTGTAAAATAACTGAAAAACTAAAAATCACTATAACAAAATGTCAGCATGCTGGAAGCTACTAGAATTGCCAGCTACCAATACTATCACACTTAGAATCTTAATAACTGCATACTTGGAATTTTCATATTTTACTGTGAAGTTTGAGAGCTTAAAATGCATGCATTTCTAATATAGGTGATGTTGTCCCTACCCTCTGTGATATTTTATAAGTGTAACTGAAAGAATACTGAACAGATTTTTGTACTACTTTTTTTGTGAAAGCCTTCCTATCCTACAGATAATACATTCTCCTGCCTTTGATCATCAGCACACTGTCAGCTAAAGCAAATCTTAAAAGTCTTCCTAAGTGGTTCAGTGATGGATTTGAACCACCCAAATTCCTTCCCTCTAACTTCCCCTCCTCCTCCCCCTCCCCCCCCCCAAAAAGTAGGAACACAATAAAAACTCTATTTTTTCATTAGAAAGGAAACATTTTTCCATCCATTAATGACTCCAAACGGCTCTTCCATAAAACTGTTAGAAATAGTTTATCATTAAGGGGGAGAAAAGAAAATAAATCAAAACAAATATCACAGACTCACCAACAGTGCCAATAAAACTCCAGAGAACAGGACCTTTTATTGAGAGAGCTAGAAACACTTTTATTATAGATCTGCAACAGACTAACTGCATTTTTTCACTGTATTGTGGAAAGCTATTGATTTGTAGCACAACTAGATGTTCAAGAACTGGAGTGTACACTTCTGGAATCTGGAAGAAATAAGCAAAAAAAACATACAAATACAACAAAATAGCTTCACAAGAGTTTACACTGTGGCCTATTCTGGGAAACAGTAGAAGATTTAGCAGGCAAATTTATCTTAGACATTGAGAAAAACAGAAAATTTCCTGGAGCACATGATAAAAAGTGGTTCCTGAGCAGTTCAGAACTACAATGGAGCCCATTGTAATCTTATTAGCAAAGTACCATTTACTTAAACAAGAAAAACACAGCAGTAAAATCTGTTCACCCTTAATCTGAAAAGAGAATCAAAATAATCTCCACCTTAGCCTCACTTCCCAGTTTCAGATAGGATATGGAAAAAAACCCTCGTTAGAACTCAGACAATACACAGCAACAGAGGAAAATCAAAGTATCAGCCTCGGAGAATACACTACGTATAAGTACCAAAAGCTTTCAGTACGTTCTAAAAAATTCAATTAAGAAAGAGTATATTTCAAGCATTTTCTCTATTCAAATAGAATCTAATATTCTCCTGATATTCTCCCACCCTGTAGGAGCTAAAGCCATAATATTTCAAATAACGAAATACCTTCCATCACAGGTATTTCAAGTTCACTGTTACTACCTTCTCATACATTGCAGGCTGCATTAAAAACTTTTTGACTGGAACTTTAAATACTCCACTTACTGTGTCTAAATGGAGTATCACACTTGCGATGGACTGGAGGAAACTTGGAAGCTGATACAGGTGGTCATCCACTGTCTCTGCCTCCGTCAGGTACATTTGCTTACAGCGCTGCAGGAGCTCAACGTACATGGCGTCAACATCCGTAGGATGTACAGCTTTGCAGGGCTTACAGAGAGAAAACAAAAAACCAGTTAGCAACTTCACACAAGCAAGCAAACATGCTGTAGCACTAAAAACAAGTCTCTGCTGCAACAATCATAACAATAATCACTTTGAATTCCCCATGAAATCAGTATCTGGAATGCAGCTTTAAACATATCAAATAGGGCATTACAGATGCTAATACTGAGCTTCACATTTGAACTAGCTGCATTAAAGAAATGTGGCATACCTTAATGGCTTTCCAATTATCACTCACAGGCTACAACAACATTTAACCCAGCAGCCTGAATTCTCAACTTCTGTTATGTCAGGATCTACATAAACAGAGGATGAAAGACTACTTCTAAACTTACCAACAAGCAGAGCGCATCCCAGACAATACTAGGGGTACATAATAATGCTCTCACTGCAACTTAGGTATCATTCTATAGGTATCTGGATTTAGCATAAGCTAGTCTGAAAATAATCTTAGGGAAAAAAGAACCAAGATGCAGGACACAGGCAAAACCAGTCACAGGAAACTGACAGTAGAAGAATAACAGACTGATGTAGGCAACAGTGGAAAACAAAATCACAGAATCACAGAATCACCCGGGTTGGAAGGGACCCCAAGGATCACGTAGTTCCAACCCCCCTGCCTAGCAGGGCCACCAAACATACACATTCAGATCAGGTTGCCCAGGACCCCGTCCAACCTGGCCTTAAACACGTCCAAGGACGGGGCATCCACAACCTCCCTGGGCAGCCCGTTCCAGGGCCTAACCACTCTCCTAGTAAAGAACTCCCCCCTAACATCCAACCTAAATCTTCCCTCCTTCAACTTAAAACCATTTCCCCTAGTCCTGCTGTTGTCAGCCCTTTTGAAGAGTTCACTCCCCTCCTGGGTGTAGGTTCCCTTCAGGTATTGATAGGCTGCAATGAGGTCACCCCGCAGCCTTCTCTTCTCCAGGCTGAACAAGCCCAACTCCCTCAGCCTGTCCTCATAGGGGAGGTGCTCCAGCCCCCTGATGGCATCAAAAGTTAGGCTAAAGGTTGAATGTGATCTGCTTAAGAAGAGAGTAACAAAGATCATCCACTGATCACTTGTAGAACCGTTTTTCTGTAATGTTACAAAGTAATCAGTAAGCTCAGAATTATCTTAGTATTTGGACTGCGAAATAGTCTACCTTGAGCCTGAACCGATCACTCAATGCGTGTTCTTTCTGCAATTACTCACTGCAGTGGCAGCAAGACTTGCTTCTTCACCTAGCATCTGAAACTTAACCAAGATTCAGTCTATCCAGGCCAACAGCTATTAGTGTTTCTAACTAAAGATCTATGCACATTAAAGACTTACAGGTATTTCAGTATTAAGATTCGTCTTCCTCTTAAAGTTCTCAGAATTATACTATTTTTGTATTTAAGTTATGTACTTCTAATTAAATTCTTCTATCGCCTAACAGATATTTTTAATACGGTTCAGACAATTCAGTTATCTTAAACACTTAATTTTTAACTCATTCCCTTCAAACTCATATCCTGGAAGAGAAAGACTAAGCTGTAACAATGAACGCTCAAAATTCTACAAAACAAATGCACTCTGCTCAAATTGCAGCAAAACGGAAAGAACTCAGCTAGGAACCAGCTACTCTATCACAATACTAGTGATTCTTAGGAGCACATCTTGAAACAATTTGCTCTCCACGTAAATATGGTATATGAATCTTAGCTTTAAATCCATTCAGTACGCTGCTTTATCAGAACAAAATCCCTGCACATACTGCTGCAAACAGCCCATATCCACGGATAGCAATGGACAGCTCCTTGTTGCTCGAATCCATTCTTCTGATGATCCCGTAGAACTGCTCCATGAAGAACTTCAATTTGCTCCTGTGTAGCTCTGCATCCTTCGCCACCATTAAAGACATCTGTAGAGCAGATATTAAAATGTCAGGATTTCCAGAAAATAACAGTAAATCCTACAAGATACCTAGCTCGTAATATGAAGTATTTCAAAGTAATTACTAGCAATTTACTTGCAAGCAGCAAATATTCCCTCTCCTTCACAGAACCTGACTTCGATTTAGCCTCAGAGATCCCAGGAAAGTTACAATACCTGCTTGAGGAATGAATCCAGTGCATTATGACCAGCTTTCTTCAGCTCTTGATTTGTGTGGCCACACCATCTACACATTGTTTCAAAGAGCATGACATAGCTGTCCAAGAGCAGGGTACCAAACTGAGCAGCATGCCAGCTGAACAACTGTAAACCAGCTGCAATTTAAAAACAATTATCATTAAAAACCTCATATTCCACTGTCTGAAAACAGGCAACACAATTCAAATGAACATCAGTACTTCAGGTGGGTGTATTTACCACAACTGGAAGGCATAAAAGTGTATTTTTCCAACAGCTATAGTACCAGTATCCAAACACTGAAAACTTAAGCACAAAAACGACTCTCTAACATACCCTTCTTTTAATAGAAGTCATAGCATTATTCTCAGATTATCTTCATTAACAGTAAAAAAAAGTAAGGGACTTGACTTTTATTGCAAATAATTGATCACACATTTCACAAGGATTTGGTTTGGTTTTGTGCTGAGGACATATTCTCAAGTCTACTCCTCCTTCAAATTGTTCAGAATACAGGTAATTTCACAGTCTCAAACTTAGGCATAAATTAAATTTTAATATCTGTAAGAATGTAACTGTTTAACCTAGCCAGACTACCTTTAAAGAAGAGTTTACACCTCACAGTTGCTGAGGGCCAAGTGCTGAAATCTCACATTTTAGCACTTTTTGAGTAAGCCATAGATATTTCACAGGTCAGTTTCTCATTGCCTTTGCAGGCTTTGTTTGTTCCCAGCTTCCCTCTTTTTTGATCCTAATTTGCTACATTGCTCTTTCTACTTCTAGCCTTCTTATACCACAATTTTGTATTCACTGCAGAGGGACAAATGGCATCAAGTAGATTTCTGATCATAAGCCAATTATATGTACTTAGTTTAACCATATACACATTTAATTCTTTAGATTCCAACCTAAAGTACTCCAGTTCTGGACCCTGATAAGCTCAGAAGACAAGACTGGAAAGACATGGAGAGAGCCAACAGAGAACAAACATCTCCTGAAAGAATAATTAATCACATGAGTGGTAGAGCCCAAAGCACAAACTAAGATAATTTAAAGTCTTACCTAGATGTACTGCATATCGCTTCTGATCGACCTTAAGATTTAAAAAAAAAAAAAAAGTCATCCAAATGTAAACTATTATTCATCTAATGAATTTATTAGCTGAATAATACAATAAACATATTGAAAGAGCAATTAACAAATTAACATACAGCAGATCTACCTGTGGCCTGATAGCCTTCACTGCAAAATCAAAGATCTCCTTTGAAGTTTGAGCATCTGTGAAACAAACCAATAAGTATTTTATTACTGACACACAAAAGGTTACGTGTAGACAAAGATACTTTTACCCAAAGCTAGGGTAGAATACGAAGAAATAGGATTGGAAAACTTCAAGTATCTCAAGGAGCATGGATGTTGTGGGGGTTTTTTTTACTGAAATACTTGCGCCTATGAAAAAAAAATGTACATCTGTATTCAGTCTCTTCTAAAGGAAACACTCATCTGTATAAAATGGCACTCCAGCTTCAGTGTACCCGTCTCCGCTGCCCACTTTTGGTTAGAAAGTAGCACTTCAAAGCTTTACATACAGAAACACTGTAATCAAGCCATCCCACATGCAGACAGACCACAAGGATCATGTAGCTGGATAGGCCTTGCTTTCACGTAAGTCATCTAACACTGGAGAATTTTTGTTCTGAGCACACAACAAGAAACAGTGCTGTTTGCTGGCTGTGCAATAGTTAACTGTCTTTCATACAGAAAAACTACATACCTTCATCCACAGACTTGGTAAAGTTGTACATGAGTGCAGTCAGTCCCCGTAGGCATCCTGCTACAACAGGTAGCTTGGGGACCCTCGTAGCTGATGTCATCTAAATCAAGTGAGAATTGAAAAATATAAATACATATATGCTCAATCCAAAATAAACTTACATCCTTTCTCAGTTCCTAGAAGTGTAGTTAAAATAACACACTCCAACTGTCAGTACCCATAGCTACAAATTTAAGATGAAAGAAACATCCAGTATTCAGAAATTTCAAATAAGTTGGAAAGGTGTTTAACTACAAAAGAATAAGAAATCTTTCAACAAATATAAAATACGTCCCATCGAGGCCAAACATAGTAAAATTCAGATAGAACATACTAACTTCTTGAAAGTAAATAATAAAGCAAAGTGAAGCTGGCACAACTCTAGTATTTCCCAAAAGCGCGAGGATTAAGCAGCCAATAGAGCCTAAATCAGAAGCTTTGAGTGAGTGGCAATGTAACTTTGCTCTGGTACTACTGCAATGATCATCACGCATCATCTTTTCTTACAGTAAATTGATCATTTGCCGTCTGATGGCCTTAACATTTTTACTTTGAAAACTTTTCAGAACTGGAGCACTAAAGCAGTCCCTTAGGAAGCATTTATGCTCATCCAGTTAGATCTCTATAAGATGTAGTAGATACAATACTAATCCAACATACAGCACTACGTATACCAAATGAAAACAAACAAACATAAAGCAATGAAAGAGCCTGAAAAAAGTTCCAGACATACCTGTGTTTTAAGCTCTCCCAAATACGCTCGGAATAGTTTTTCAGAGTTGTTAATCATGTCAGTAGGATGGACTTCTCCCAAAACTCCCAAAAGCTCATAGATCTTCTCCAGTACTAGAAAGTAATTTAATATTACTAAATATTATTTCCTTTATCATTTCCACTGCAATTACTACATAACTTGCAAGCACAAGAAAACCATTCCTGAGGTTTTTATTTAATGATTAGCATGTGGGAAGACTGGCTCTTCATGGCACACATAAATACACAGCTATATATCTATACAATGTGACGTGAGATGCATTCCTATTTGACATTAATAAATATTCTTTTTTAAAAGGGCTTAGAAAAACCCACTGGGGTTAAGGCCAACAGCTAGCAGAAATTACTGAGCTTGAGTTCAGTCTAACCGGGTTCTGCACATGCACAGCAGACTGTGTAAGGGATAGACCTGTCAAGATAAAATCTTAACTGAAACTGAAAGGCCATCAGACTAGAGCTCCTATCAACATGCTAACTTCAAGGCAGGGACTGATGATCTCACTTTAGAGTTGATCACTGCAGGAACTATCAAACTAAAACTGCACCTCTGTGGAACAACAATTGTTAGGGTTGGAATAAGGTTATGACAAGCTTTAGCCAACAGCTGGCGATTACATGAACTTCCCTCGGGACTGGCAGCCTGGAAGTTACTCTTTATTGACAAAAGCTCAAATGTACAGGGGTAGGTGTGCGTACCATTATGAAGCAGGTACAGTACTAGCCTGTAAGGTTCAGCTACACTGGGTTAGCAGTGAGCCTGGAAAAAAAAAAAATCTAATAACCTGGGCAAATAATCACAGAAGGGCTTAGGTTGGAAGGGACCCCCAAAAATCATCAAATTCCAACCCCCTGCCACAGGCAGGGCCACCAACCTAAATAAGTTGGTTTACAACAAGAAAGCTGGAATTACTACCAGGATTTAGGCATTCAGAGACATGCATTCCTTTACATCACCAATGTAAAATAACATATACATCATTACTGCTCAACTGAATTATCTAACTGTTCCCATCTATAGCTTACACATATATGCAGGTCTACTAAGAACAGCAAACTGCATGACCACAATCAGAAGACCTGAACAAATTTTACTAGCTCTAAAATATGACAGCTACCATTTCCAAACACACTTGCAAAGGGAATACAATTCCAATTTATGTGGGGAATGATCAAATAAAAACAAATAAAACAAAAGATGCAGGCGGGAGAACTAAAATCTACCTGTATCAGAAACTTTACTTCTTATAGCAAGCTCCCCATAAAATTTATTAAAGATTTCCCCAACTTTCATCTCTTCCATCAGGCAGGAACGTCGTAAGCTTTGGAGCAACTGGAATAAATAAGTAACAAAGAAAAGTTAGGAAAATAATTAGGATTAGGATAGCAGTATTATTTGGTCTAAATAAAAGCACAGTTCATAAGCACAACGTCAACTTAAATAAATCATTCAGCAAAACAGGATTAAGGTAACTCGTCCAGAAAAGAGTATTGGCATGAATGAAATTGATTTCTTAAGAAGCTATCTTCCTATGAGTGCATAATAAATAAATCTTCATAGTTAATACGCTGTATTATGTTATACTTACTGTCATATGTTAAGTACAGATCACATGAAAAATACATAGCATACACACATATACATGTAAAACAAAAAGCCATCATACATATGCTTATGAGTCTGTAGCAGCTTTTACCACATTCTGTATTTTCCTGTCTTCAGCTGCACAGCCAAACTAACCTGTAGAAGAACTGCCTCTCTCAGAAGAGAGCTTTGTTCCTCAGTAACACAACTCAGCAGGTGCAAAAGCATTCACAGAACAAAGGTGTAAGCGCACTCACAGGAAATACATAACAAGATTGCTGTTCACACAGCAGTAAGTGTTCTGAAAAAGTCCTTTTCTTCCACTTTTCATGCACAGTAATACATGATATTGAGGAACACAGTATTTTTAATTTGAAAATTTCTCCTTAAAGAACCATAATAACTGGATAAACTGGAAAACAGAAAAATCCGTGACTGCCCCAAAGCAATTTGTCTTGCCATTAGATGAAGGAATTACATGTTTACATCTGAGCAACCTACTGTAGGAATATCAAAGTCAATTTGTCATCAAGACATGTATTTTATTAACATCTAATATTGGACTATCAATATGCTTTTGCTGTTGTTGTGCACAGATCTTCCTCTTGACATAGCAGAACTGCATCAATAGAACAGATTTTTTAATTTTTTCTAGGAAAAAGATAAACTATAAAATATATTTTACCTTAATCAGAAGTTCCAGAGCTGGAATTCTACATTTTGCTGCTCTCTCTTTTGTATAAACACTAATGCAAGTTTGCTAGATAGAAAAAAAACAAAGATTATAGTACTCATATAGGTCCTGAAATAAACTAGTAGCAAACAAAATAGTTATCTACCTTTTTAAAGCATCTGATCCTAACAAGTGGAAGTTTTTTTTAAAGAGTTAAAACAACAAAGATATGAATCTGAAAGCAATTCCAGAGACAATATCTGATACAAAGATATCAGCAAGCAAGAAAGGGCAAGCCTGCTGCCTCTGACCCCCCATTCCTCACAGCAAGCAGCTGCTAATTTGGTATCAGGAATCACACCATTACAGGCAAGCACTTCTATGCAAAGCTACGGTGTGCAAGCTACCCCAGAATTAGAGATGGAATAGTTTCCACTAATTCCAGTGTACGTTGTGAGAACGGCAGCATTTCAGGAGAAACTTTAGAACTAACCACCAGAACAGGAGCATTTAAAAAAGTCATACACATATAAGCATACGCTTACATGTACTTATATGTACCCTCCCTTGTACTCAGCACTGGTGAGGCCGCACTTTGAGTACTGCATTCAGTTTTGAACCCCTCAGCATAAGAAAGACATCAAGGCCTTGGAGTAAGTCCAGAGAAGGGCAATGGAACTAGTGAGGGGTCTGGAACATAAGTCTTATGGGGAGTGAATGAGGGAACTGGGATTGTTCAGTTTGGAGATGGGGTGGCAAGGTGGAGGTCAATCTCTTCTCATAGGTAATAGTGATGAGAAGTAATGGCCTCAAGTTGTGCCAGGGGAGTTGGATATTAGGAACAATTCCTTCTCAGAAAGAGCGGTGAGGCAATGGCACAGGCTGCCCAGGGAGGAGGTGGAGTCACCATCCCTGGAGGTGTTCAAGAAACGTGGAGGTGTGGTGGGGATGGCTGATAGTTGGACTAGATGATCTTAGAGGTCCTCTGCAACCTTAACAATTCTATTTTATATATATATATATATATATATATATATACATATATATATATATATACACACACACACACACACATACATAAACTAAACCACACATTTAATTGGTATAAATTATAAATTATTAACCAGTATTTCCTAAAGAACTAGTATTTTAAATAATACAGAAAGCTTACAAAGAAACCATTCCACTCTGCGCTGTTGCACTGACCACACCATGCAGCACCTGAGTTTCTCTCAGCACCGGCAGAGCACTTTGCAGGTAGGACAGCCACTGTGAAGCCCACTGAGGGTATGGCAGGGGAGGGGAAGCTGAGGGTTAGGGAAAAGGTCTGCACCAGAGGGTGGTGGGCATGGCCCCAAGTACCAGAGTTCAAGGACAGTCTGGACAATGCTCTCAGACAATTGGTTTGGATTTTGCATGGTGTAGCACAGAGCCAGGATCTGGACCTGGTGATCGCTGTGAGTCTATTCCAGCACAGAAGATTCCGTGGCTCTATGCCCTAACCTGGACACAGTCCAAGCACCTGGCAGAGGTTCCTGGATAGCAGGTGCTGCTCACCCACCTTAAGGCTGCAGGCGTAAGGATGAACACTCTCTCCAATCTTTTCCAAAAAGACGCAGAGAAACTTCAGCGCTTCTTCTCTGCATTCTCGAAACTGAAAGGGCAAAAGTTAAGAAGCTCTGACAGCGCACGGCTTGGCCGCGCCCGGCAGAGCAGCTCGGTGCCGACCCACCTCCTCCACGCCGAGCGAGCGGCAGACGAAAGCCAGCAGGCCGCGCTCCGGGGCGAACACCAGGGAGACGTGCAGCGCTGCAGGGGAACGGACAGACAGTCGGACCTCGGCTCCCCCAGCCGCCCTTCCCGCCCCACCCCCAGCCCCGGGCCGCACCCAGCGCGCCGCCGGCCGAGCAGGTGAGGCAGGCCTCTCCAAGGCCGCGCAGCAGCCCATAGCCGCGCATGGCATCGCCAGGCTGCAGACAGCCGTGCAGCTGCTGGAGGTACTCCTGCACGCCGCCCGCCATCCTGCTCAGTACGGACTGGGGGCCGCGAGGGGCCGCCCCTCGGACTGACCCAACGCTACCAGGAGCGATAGGAGGGGGAAGGCCTCTATCGTATCCAGGTTGGCGCACTCTGAGGAAGGAGAACAGTGGGGAAACGCTGGACGAATTATTCCAATAGGGCAAGGACGTGTGGAGAAGCGCAACGTAGGGTTTTTATCTCTCCGGAAAGTTGTCTGTAGTGACCGGCAAACATCACCCACCCGTCTTCATGCAGAATGGGCCGCTCCCCCGGCCCGCCCACAGGACTCATTTTGCCGCGAAACTCGATCAACTGAGGGCGGTACCACTCCGCGCTGAGGGGGGATGCAACGTTCGACCCACGGCGATTAACGGTCCGTGGAACGGCGAACGGTTCGCACCATGCTGCTGCCCGCACTGTGAGGCTTCGGGCAGGATAGCACCGCGATCCCGAGGGCCTGGTGGAATCAACTCCTTCTGCCTTCCCTTCTGCGGACCAAGCCCCCCCTTTCCCTATCAGGTGGGAGATCCCACGTCCGCTGCGCGCACCCATTGGCCAGAAAGCCCGCGAGAGCGCTGCCACGTGATTCTGGCGGCGCGGGAGTTCTCCGATCTGCGGAGTGTGGAGGTGCGCTATCGGTGCTGCACGGGGGGTAGGGGGAGCGCCGCCATTTTGGGGTTCAGCCGCCGCCAGCGCTTCTCTCCCACGGTAGGACCGTTGTGGCAGCACTATGTCGTCTCCCGCCTCCACGCCCAGCCGCCGGCGCGGCAAGCGAGGGCGAGGCAGCAACCCGCCGACCCGTAAGTGCTGAGGGCTGGGGGGAGGCAGGAGAGAGGGGGCGAGTCCCTGACTGCGCCACTCGTGTCCCGCAGCGCAAGACGCCCGCTCCCCTCCCTCGCAGAGGCGCCGCCCGGACGACTCCGCTTCCACCGGAGAGCTGCAACCGCTGCCCACCTCCCCGCCCGCCGAGCAGAGCCCCCGAGCGCCCGACGCCCTCTTCTCCAGTCCACCGCAGTTCCGCCATTCGGGTGCGTACCCTCCGTCGGTTGGAGTTGGGCAGCGGGAGGGGGCTTTGTACTCATTAGTAGAGTGCCGTGTTGGTTTTAAAAGCTTTTTCTGCCTTTGCGATGTTGTTTGTGTTGTTGTTCTGTAGTAGGATTGCCTTGTAATTGTTAATTACATCACCCTGCTGCTAACGAAGCACTGAAAAATGTGTTTGTTTGGACTCAGTGCTTAAGTATCAGTGTGCTTTCAAAACGCTGTCGTGCTTTAAAGTCACTTCCTACAGCTTGTGGTTTTTCAGAAGAGATCAGAAGAGGGGGTGGCAGCAGGACAGGGGGTGATCATCCACCTCTGCTCTGCCCTACTGAGGCTCCATCTGGAGTACTGGGTCTGGGTCTGGGGCACCCAGCAAAAAAAGGATGCTGAGCTGTTGGAGAGGATCCACAGGCAGGCCACAAAGATGATCCAGAGGACTGAAGCACCTTTGCAAGCTTGAGAGTTGGGCTTGTTCAGGCAGGAGAAGGGTCCAGGGAGACTTCATTATGGCCTTCTAGAACTTGAGGGGAGCTTACAAGTGGGAGGGAGGCTGACTTTTTACATAGCCTGATAGTGATAGGAGAAGAGGGAATGGCTTTAAACTAAAAGAGAGGAGACTTAAGTTACATGTTAGGCAGAAATCCGTTACTGAGAGAGCAGTGAGGCACTGGCACAGCTGCCCAGAGGAGCTGTGGGTGCCCCATCTCTGGAGGCTGTCAAGGCCGGGTTGGATGGGGCCCTGGGAAGCTGAGTTGATGGGGGACAGCCCTGCACACGGCAGGGGGTGGGACTGGGTGGGCTTTAAGGTCTCTTTCAACCCAAGCCATTCTGTGATCTCTATAAAGGAAGATGCTCAGCAGACATGTGACATCACTCTTCTGGTGTTAGCAGCGCACTGGAGCTGATAGCCGTTGTTCATTTGATGGGTGCAGAGTTAGAAGAATGAATTGGAAATACCCAGGCAGAATTTTAGTCCTGCTTTCAGCGTAAAGCGACGGCGTGGTAGCGCTGATGAAGCACTCTCTTTGCAGCTATTCCTCTGGATTTCGATATCAGCTCACCACTGACCTATGGCACACCTAGCTCCCGGGTGGAAGGCACCCCGCGCAGTGGTGTGCGGGGGACGCCCGTCAGGCAGCGACCCGACCTCGGCTCTGCCCGCAAGGCCAGACAGGTCGACCTACACTCAGATGGGGTAGGTGGACACTTCTGGTTTGTGTCTGACAGTTCCTTTCAGAGCAGCCTTCTGTATTTGTGTACATTGCATTTTTTTCTCTGCAGCAAGCTGAGGATCTAGCTGAGCAGTCCCTTGGACAAAGGCTTGTTATCTGGGGAACAGATGTTAATGTAGCCTCCTGCAAAGAAAAGTTCCAGGTAAGTTAGCAACGTTTTTTTTTTTTTAATGAAAAGCTAGTTTGTCTTGCACACATTAGTTGGACTTCATACAAACTAAGGGTGTGCACATCTCAATCAAATTCATTTTTTCCTGTCGTCCTTGACATCCAGAAATTTCTTCAGCGTTTCATTGATCCATTGGCAAAAGAGGATGAAGACATTGGCTTGGATCTCAACCAGCCACGCTATATGCAACGACTTGAAGAGGTACTTCTAACATAGCAAAATGACATATGTGTTTGGGTTTTGTTTGTTTGTTTTTTTTTACCCAGCTTTATGTGCTGTCAAGCTAAAAATTTATTTTCAAATATCTTCCAGATTAATATGGTTGGGGAACCATTTCTGAATGTAAATTGTGACCATCTAAGAGCATTTGATGAAAATCTTTACAGACAGCTCATCTGCTATCCTCAGGTGAAGTACTGCACTTGTTTACTGGCTATTAAGTGACTTTTTCATCTTTCTGTTTATGAACGTTTTTGTTTAAATGCGGAGTTTCATTTTCTATGTTTAGTGTAATTACTTCTTCATTTTAATGTCTTATTTCATAGTAGTTAAAAGGTTTTAGATCTTGTGATAGATGTCTCCTGCACATAAAATTAGCTGTTAAGCTGCATTGTACCAAGTGCTCCATCATTTCTTTTGCAACAGTCAAATAAATAAATCTGATTTAACAGTAAGTTGCCTGTTATGTAGGAAAATGCCAACTGTGTGTTCTTTTTTCTTTATTTTTTTTGACATCTCTGGCTGATCAGCAGCACTTTAAAACTTATTATGCAGTAATATTCTGTTAGGCTTGTGGCTTGTTAGTGCAATGTGGGTTTTTTTCTGTTCTAAGCTTAACTGTTCCAGTAACTTAACAGTTCTTAACTGTTTAACGCAGGAAGTTATCCCAACGTTTGACATGGCTGCCAACGAGATCTTTTTTGATCGCTATCCTGATTCCATATTAGAACATCAAATTCAAGTACGGCCGTACAATGCACTGAAGACTAGGAATATGAGAAGCCTAAACCCTGAAGGTAAACTTCTAAATTGCCGTGTTTAATTGAATTCTAACACACAATTTATGTACAGACTACTTAAAACTGGACTTATGGTCCATCCATACCAACGTCCTTCATTTTGCCTAAGTCTGTTTTGGAATTAAATGCTGTAGAGTCCAAATGAAAAACGTAATCTCTAAAGGAAGTCTATCTGTCATCAGCTACCTAGATTCTTACTTCTGTAAGAATAGAAGACTGTTTTGTATGACAACAATTTTTGTTTTGTTTATGACAAAATAGTGATATCTAACTGGATGTCCACTTTCCACTGAAAAACTAACAGGACATAGATCTTCCAATGTTATTTTAAAGATTGTGATGTGATGACATAAGTATCTGTATTTTGTAGACATCGATCAACTTATCACCATCAGTGGTATGGTGATCAGGAGTTCCCAGCTAATTCCTGAGATGCAAGAAGCATTCTTTAAGTGCCAGGTGTGCGCATTCACCGCAAGAGTAGAAATTGACCGCGGCAGGATTGCTGAACCATCAGTGTGCAAGAACTGTAACACAACGCACAGTATGGCTCTGATTCACAACAGATCCATGTTTTCTGACAAACAGATGGTATGTTGCGCTTTGATATTGGCTGAAATGAAGCTTTTTTCCAGTTTTTGCTTTCTCTCTCCCTAATTTCATCAGCAGCATGAAAGTATACATATTAAGAAGGAAGGTTTTCAGAACTGAGAAATGTTTTTCTCCCTCCTCATATATGAAAGAATTTAGTGAGTGTAAAGCCCATACATGGGGGAAGAAATACACTGAAAGGATTAAATGAAATTATGTACGTCTTAATGTTTTTTAATAGAACCCTCTTTACTCAAAGTATGCCCACTTATATCTGGACTAGATGAGCCTTTTCTATTAGCAGCTTTTTAGCCATATCAATAATAATGAACAATTTTTGTTTTCACTGTGTTTTTTTAATTAATCAGTTTTTTTGTTTGGGAGGAATTGTTTTGTTCTTGATCAGTGTTCCTAATTGAAAATGATGCGGAAAGCTGTGATAATACAAGATCTTGTATGCCTTGTGTACAGTTTTCTTTTTTTTTTGATGTTAAACTTGGTTTTATTTGTTTTTTCCTAGATCAAACTGCAGGAATCCCCTGAAGATATGCCAGCCGGACAGACACCTCATACAGTTGCACTGTTTGCTCACAATGATCTCGTTGATAAAGTTCAACCAGGCGATAGAATTAATGTCACAGGTAAAATTTACTTTGATTGTTTGCATCTTCCTTTTTAACTGAACTGTAGTAGTTTAATTCATGAGTTTAATCCGTGAGTCCAATTGCTTGTCTGGCAATTGAACACTTCTTAGACAGGATATAATATGCATACAACAAATTCTGTAAAGAAGTGTGTTCTGACTTGCATGTTACTACCTACATTTGCTTGTCTGTAGCTTTGTGTTTGTTATGAGAAAGGTTTCCTTCTTTCCAGATGTTTGTGTTCCCCCCCCAGCTGTAATCTGTCATTTTCAGTCTTTTTTTGGGCATTTCAGATAATTGTGAGGCTTTGCTCAAAACTGTATTATCTAGGGAAATCAGAAAATGAGTGGGAAACAATTCCAAAGACTTTCAGTGAGTCATTTCACAGTTCCAGATAGCACAGTTTTATGTGCTGTATGAGATGAACCTGCAGGAGTGAACTGTTACGAATGAGAATGTGCTCGGTAGGACCTGATGGGATGCACCCACAAGTGCTGAAGGAGCTGGCCAGTGTATTTGCATCTCCATTCAGTTATCTTTGAAAGGCCATGGACACTGGGGAAGATTGCTTAGGGGCTGGATGTCACACCTATGGCAAGGAGGAGGACCTGGACAACTACAGGCCAGTCAGCATCATCTTGTCCCTAAGGAAGGTATTTAATAACCCAGGTCACTGTTTAGCCATTCAGTCAGCACCTTCCTGGGATGCACATAGGGGTGTTGCCAGCAGCTCAAGGGAAGTGATCCCTTCTCCTCTGCTCATCACTGGTAAGGATGCGTTTGGAATGCTGGCTTTCCAATATACAAGAGACTTAGATATACTGGTATGAATCTGGTGAAGGGGTGTGATTTTGAGAACTGAAGACTCTCGTATGAGGAAAGGCTGAGATGGCTAGGACTGTTAAGCCTGGAGAAGGGTCTGGGTACCTACTATGTACTTATATGTGCTCAGTTATGAAAACAGAGAGAGAGATTCTTTGCAGTGGTGCTCAATGGTAACACATGAAGAAATGAGCACTTCTTTTTCCCTCCAGAAAATTCTAATAAAGCAAAAAGAGAAGGTGTTTTTTATTAATGCATGGATGGTCAAGCCTTGGAGCAGGTTACCCAAGGAGGCTGTGGAGTCTCTACCTTTGGATATTGTCAGAGGATGTCACAGCTGTAGTCAGTCTCCTCTAGCTGATTCCAGTTTGAGACCCCAGCTAGACCAGACAATCTGCAGAGGTCCCTTCTGACCTTGATGATTCTGGATTCTGTGTTTCTGAGAATGCAGGTAAGAAGGAGGCAGCCTCTTAAGTAGTGTCTGCAGTCCGGAGAGCAATAACATAGAATAAATAGGTCTTGTGATATTTCAACTACATCTTAAAAAAAGCAGCACTTTAAAATAACTGTACTACCAGCCATTATAGATTAGATTATTATTATAAACCTGTTACTAAATTTCACACTTAATTAAAAGTTTAAGTGCTGGCTTCAGTCTTTTTTTAGTGCCAGGACTTCCAAAAGTCTTCCTTATTCTTTCAATATTACTTAACCATTTTCATTGTTGAGAACACTTTTGACAGGAATGCTGAACATAGCAAACAAGTGAAGGTGCAGACAACAAGTGTGTTTCCATCATCTTCCAGGTGACTTACTGGTAGTGGGAAATCACAGAATCACAGAATTGTAGGGGTTGGAAGGGACCTCCAGAGATCATCGAGTCCAACCCCCCTGCCAAAGCAGGTTGCTTAAAGTTGTTAGTTCATTTTGAAGAGCTTTACTTTGCAAAGGAAAAACAAAGATATCAGTTTGAGAGTTAATATGTTTCTTTTATCTAATGCTGTCATTAATTGTATTTAGGTATCTACAGGGCAGTCCCAATTCGAGTTAATCCCAGGGTCAGCGTTGTAAAATCTGTCTATAAAACCCACATTGACGTCATACATTATCGCAAGACTGATTCAAAACGCCTGCATGGTGTTGATGAGGAAACGGAGCAAAAAATGTTTACAGAGGAACGTGTGGCACTTCTAAAAGAGTTATCTACCAAAGCAGACATATATGAGAGACTTTCTTCAGCACTGGCCCCAAGTATCTATGAGCATGAAGATATTAAAAAGGTAAAATGAATTCCATATTTTGCTTGTAAAACATTTCTGAAGTGCAAGTACACTTAATTATTTGCTATAGAAATGAGACTTCAAAATGTTGAACAAAAAAAAAAAAACCAACCAAAACAATCCTGGATCTCAAGCAGTCTTAAAATTCTGAATTTGTCAGGATGGAGTTGGTTGTTATTGCTTTCAGGACTCAATCCAAGGGAAGATGTTGAAAAGGTAGGAAGACAGCAGAACTGGAAAACAAACCACAGTCAATAGTGTGTCTCAAGGTATAATAAGGGACTGCAACAAGCCTCTTTAAACTAATTCTTCATAGACCTGTGCATTATCAGAGTTTATGGGCTGCTGAGATGGCAAGCTGTTTAAATTCAAGGCAACAGTTTTCTCCTGAAATGGGCATACTGTCTTCTCAATTTTTTGTTACCTCCTTATAAAAGTAATACAGTGTATCAGGTGTATGCAGCTAGGTATAATTGAGGAAAGCTAGGGAACCTTCACTGAGGGACACTGTTCACAGCAACGTTCCAGACTTTTCTTTAATACTTGCAAATGCCTGAGAACTAATATGAATAAGTTGTTCCGTGCCTTTACTGTAAGGTTTCTGTGCTGAAAGAAATTTCAATAATTCTAGCTTACTCATAAGCTTAGAAGCCTGTGTTTATACTAAAAATTACAGTACTTTTACAGTGTTAGATACTAGTTGCTTTTGTTTCCTTGCTAATGCTGCAGTTGTAGACTTTCTTTGGGAAGTAGAAAGGAGAAAGTACTGGCAAATTCCAAATAAATAAAAGCCTTACACAATTTATGTGCATCTAAAGAACTTCGTGTTATTTTGTGAATATCTTTTTTTTTTTTTTTCTTTTTTCTTAAAAGAAAATGCTTGATTTTTTTGTCTTGAATAAAAAGCTGATACCACAATTTTTAATTAATTTACCTATTTTGATGCTACAGAAGTGGTAACAATACTGTGGTCCCAGATTAAGTATAGCCTCAACATAAGGACTGATTTGTTCTGGCCTTCCAGTTATCTGCAGAATTGGCTACTGAAATGGGAAGCTGTGTTGTCCCTAACAATATAATTGTATATTTGTAATTAACTTGAAGATATCTATAAAGGAAGAACCCTTTTTTTTACAATGAAAGCTTTCTTTCCTATCAGTTATTTTTAGCTGTTTCAGTTCAAAATATAGTTGAATGCAACAGTTCAGTTGTCTCTGTTAACTATACAGGAGCTGACAGTCTGACTTTAAAGAGCATGTTTGCTTTTTTTTTTTTTTAAAAAAAGGGTATTCTACTTCAGCTTTTTGGAGGATCAAGAAAGGATTTCACTCACACAGGAAGAGGCAACTTCCGTGCAGAGATCAACATTCTTCTCTGCGGTGATCCTGGCACTAGTAAATCCCAGCTGCTCCAGTATGTGTACAACCTGGTTCCTCGAGGCCAGTATACCTCTGGGAAAGGCTCAAGTGCAGTTGGTCTTACTGCATATGTGATGAAGGATCCAGAAACTCGGCAGCTGGTTCTTCAGACGGGCGCTTTAGTACTCAGTGATAATGGAATCTGCTGCATTGATGAGTTTGATAAAATGAATGAAAGCACAAGATCAGTACTTCATGAAGTAATGGAACAACAGACTCTCTCCATTGCAAAGGTTGGTGTCTGCTTAAGTCCAAGTTCTTTGTTCTGAGCATCAACTCAGGGCAGATGAAACCAAAAAGTTACCAGAATCAGGGTTCGTTCTTTCCTAATGTTGTCAGTGGATCAGTCCTAAATTATGTAACATCTTGTTCTTATGTACACATGGCTATCCTTGCATAAAATGTATTATTTCCAGATGCCTTTCTTCTTGCTTTACTCTAGAAGGCTTCTGCAATGAATTTTTTTATTATGAAACCCATTAAATAACACTGATCTTATGAAGGCTTTGAATCCAGAAATGCTTTTTCATTTTAACAGGCTGGAATCATTTGTCAACTGAATGCTCGTACATCTATTCTAGCAGCAGCTAACCCTGTAGAATCACAATGGAATCCAAAAAAGACTACTATAGAAAACATCCAGCTTCCTCACACGCTGTTATCGAGGTACTGAACACCTCCTTGCACGTCTCATTGTTTTTTTTTTACCTGTTGTGAAAAAGATTCAGTATGGCAACATCAGAATTGCAGCTTCTGCATGAGTGGAGAACTGCCTTTCAGCATACTTATCTTGAACAGAAGATCTGATGAAATCTGTAGATCTTTATTTTTGTTTTTGTTGTGTTCTTTTGTTGGCTTTTTTTCCCTTCCCCCTGTATTAGGATTATCCTCTGGAGGATGTACCCTGAACCTTACTGTAGTTGGTAACTTGAACAGAAACCCAGCATGATTTTCACAACCTTGTATAAGTTTTAAGTGAAACACTGATGATTAGGGAACTTGCACTGGATGTGGTGGACTCTAAAGTTCTGTGCCTGCTTGTTTTCATCCTGTGAAATTCAGTCAGGAAGGGGGCAGAGGTAGCCTTGGACAGTAGCTGTCAAAAAGCTTTTAGCATTTGCTGATGTAAAATTAAACTACGTACTATAATTGTGAGGGATTCCTATTCTAATTTAAAGTGTGTGGATGGTATGCTGGATATTCTGAGAACACCATTTATAGTTTAGAATTCAATGAAAGGCCACTGACAGTAACAGGTAAGTGTCTTAGTTGGGATATATGTTGCATTGCCTCCGATGGTACTGACCTAAAACCAGGCCACGACCAAATGACTGCACGCACACACCAATATGATGAACAGCAAAATGGCGTTTATTACACGTGAACTCTAGCTTATATAACCTAGGGGCGCAGACGAAGCACATAAGGGCACGTGCCACACATCAATCATAGAGCAGGGAGAGGGCCTATCGCATCACATCTCATCTATACATCTATATGCATATAGTGAATAGCTATGCACCCTGATTGCTCTGTTTTCCAGGGCTGCAGCTCTTACAGTAAGTTTGTCCTTTGTTATTTAAAACCCCCAAATAAAAAAGACTGTCAGCCTTGAACCGAATTCCACAGAATGTATCTTGTCTTCAAACTGCTTATGTTGAAAGCAAATCTGAACTGATCTGAGGGTTGGACTCAGTCTCTCCAGGTCTCTTCCACCAGCTGCAGTTCTGTAATGTTTTGTATTTGAAAGAGTTTGAGGAAAAAATACTCAGTTTAAAGAGCACCTTCCATTTACAGTAGCATCTCCTGATTCTAATTGTGAAGTGAAAAACCATAAAAGAAACGACTCTAAATTGCAGGAAAGTATACGTGCTGATATTTGATTCTTATCCCATTCAGATTTGACTTGATCTTTTTAATGTTGGACCCACGTGATGAAGCCTATGACAGACGCCTTGCTCGCCACTTAGTTTCACTGTACTACCAAAGTGAAGAAAGGCTGGAGGAGGAGTACATGGACATGGCAGTACTGAGGGATTACATTGCCTTTGCTCGTGGTTATATAAATCCCAGGTTAAGTGAGGAAGCAAGCCAAGCCCTTATTGAGGTAAAGTAATTGCTGTTGAGAATGTTCCAAGTCTTTGCTGACTTCTCAAAAAGGGCAAAATGCTCAACTATTTCTGTTTCCTACCTATCAAAAACCTCTAAAAATCACAAGCTTTTGAAAAGAAAGAGGGAAGTACTATGAAAGTAATTCTGTACTGTAATCCTTAAGTTGCTTGACTTTTATCATGTTTGAAGCACGTGGCTTTCCAGAGTTGCTGGTAGTCAGGGATAACAAACAAGGGATAAAAGAAACTTGTAAATTAGGGGCAGTAACGGGATTTCCTGCAATAGTTAATGCCTGTCTTGTTTTCAGGCATACGTGGACATGAGGAAGATTGGAAGTGGCAGGGGAATGGTTTCTGCATATCCTCGACAACTTGAGTCTCTGATCCGACTGGCAGAAGCCCATGCTAAAGTACGCTTCTCTGAGAAAGTTGAAACCATTGATGTAGAAGAAGCAAAACGCCTCCATCGGGAAGCTCTAAAGCAGTCTGCTACTGACCCAAGGACTGGCATTGTGGACATATCCATCCTCACTACAGGTTTGTGTTTTTGTAGGGATAAAACGGAGGTGTTCTGGGGCTTTTGTCACTTTTTAAATGTAACTTAACCTGTCCTCTGTAACTTAGTACTACAAGGTGATTATTTTCTTGTTGTAAGGAATGAGCGCAACTGCACGTAAGCGGAAAGAGGAGTTGGCTCAAGCCTTGAAGAAGCTTATCCAGTCAAAGGGTAAAACACCAGCTTTGAAGTATCAGCAGCTTTTTGAAGATCTCCGAGCACAGTCTGACACAGTAAGCTTTCTGCTTTTTTTTTTTTTTTTCCTTTTTTTACAGTCTCATTAATACAAAAGCATAGCATTTTTACAAATCAGTATAAACTCTTCCTCAAATCACACTGTTAATTTGACTGGAAAGCCAGTTCCACTGCGTAAGCTTTGATTTCTGAATCTTTGTCACTTCAGAAGACAAGAAAAACAACTTGGCTACAGGGTTCTGGGCCAGATTTAAATTGCAGAACGTATTCAAATTTATGGGGAAGGAACCTTGATAAGAGAAGTGATAGGAAGTAAAGTATTTTGGTTGGTTTTGTTTGTTTCCCTCCATCTTTACTTGATTTTTCTCTTCTCTTTTAGGCTGTCACTAAAGAGATGTTTGAGGAAGCACTTCGTGCCTTGGCTGATGATGACTTCTTGACTGTGACTGGAAAAACTGTTAGATTGCTGTAAGTTAGTCCTTCCTTGCCAGCCAGCTGTGGCTTTTACTTCGTCTTCTGTACAATGCTGCCAGCTTGGAAGATCTTCCAAGTTTTGGGAATATCATTTGCTGTAAGTGCCACTTAATATCTTGTGCTGATAGAGTAGTAACCATTGTGAAGGTCTAAAATGCTTTAATTGAGTAATGCTATTTACATTTGAGAAAATGTAATTACTAGTGTTTTATTGCTATGTTTTTATGTTTTGTAGAACATGCTAATATCACTGTATGCATTTCCAATGGAATTGTAAAAATTCATCATAAATTACTGATAAATGCAGTTGGACTTTGCTGTTATCTGTAATAAAGTTATTTGATTTAAAAGTCTACATGCATATCTTGTGATAAACCGTTTTCAATCTAGAATTTCTGATTGCTGCTAGAAAGCTTTGAGAGCATGAAAGCTAGTGGGTTTGTTGTTTTTTTTTTTTAAATCTAACTTATGTACTTTTGTGTTAGTATCCACAAGATTAAAAGAAAAAGATAGGTATCTTCTACTTGAAAGTGAAGTTTCTTAATGTAATCTTAATTATGACTGGCTAAATTAAGATAGCACAAGGCATTACAATAAGGGATAGGTAAGTCCTGAAAGAACAAGGTTACAGTATTGCGTGGCTGAAGATCTTCTGTTTTGGCTGGGTAGATATATATGCCTTCAACCACTGCATGTGAATCACTGCTACAGTTTAAACAGCTGAACTAACAGGAGAGTTGTCTAATTCACTTCAGTGCAGACAACACTGTGCTCATCTCAACTGCTTGCTTAACAATTTCAGGCAAAAAGGGTGTCACAATCAGTGTTCTGAAGTCAAGACCCCCATATTTATAGCAGTTTCCTGGACATCATAAGGCCATGACCCTCCAACCCTAAGAATGTCCCAGGACAATGAAAACATGGCTGTGCTGGGTGAGGGGAGGCTAGGGCCTGAGAGTTGCCCTCCTTGTCACCTGTGAGAGTCTGTGGGGTGCCATTTTAAGGCCATTTCTCTGTAATGCTTTCACTGTTGATTCCAATAAAGATCTGGAAATTATATTAAGTAAATGCATGGACAATGCTTAGCTGAAAGGAAGGAAGGAATTCAGTTTTACTATGATACTTGGCACTAGTGAGGCCTCACCTCGAGTACAGTGTTCAGTTTTGGACATCTCAGTACAGAAGGGACATAGAGGTGCTGGAGGAGGTCCAAAGAAGGGCAACAAGGCTTGTGAAGGACTTGGAGAATACGCCCTGTAAGGACTGACTGAAGGAACTGGGGATATTTAGTATGGGGAAGAGGAGGCTGAGGGCAGACCTTATTGCTCTCTTCAAACACCTGAAAGTTGACAGCAGCAAGAGCGGGTGACAGGATGAGGTGTCAAGTTGCACCAGGGTAAGTTTAAGTTAGATATCAGGAAAAACTTAACACCTAGAGAGGGTTGTTAAGCACTGGAATAGGCTCCTAGGGAGGTGGTTCAGTCACCATCCCTGGATGTGTTTAAAAACCATTTGGACGTGGTGCTCAGGGACACAATTTGGCAGGGGTTGTTAGAATTTGGGTAGTATGGTTGGGCTGTGGTTGGACTTGATCTTTAAGGTCTTTTCCAACCTGAACAATTCTATGATTAAAACAAAACTAATGTTTTACCGAAATAGTGCCATCTTTTTAGTAGCTTCTAATTCTTAATGCTTAGCAAAACACTGGAGAATGCGGGCATCGATCCCGCTACCTCTCGCATGCTAAGCGAGCGCTCTACCATTTGAGCTAATTCCCCCCTTTTCACCATTAATAGAGATGATAAAGCTCCCAGGTTCAGACTATATAATCTGCAGATTTTAAGTGGATGTATTTTTCATCATTTTTCATTTTCTCTTGCACTTGTCTCTCTTCATAAATGAAAACACATTCAACTTCAATTTTTAAAACCGTGTAATATTTCATTTTTCATTTCTTATCAGTTCATTTGGAAATAAGATGAAATAAATGTGTTTTCCAGGTGTAAAAAATATTTTTTAGAAGTTTATTACTTGGAATTCTTAGGACGTATTAGTTCTGACATTTGATTCTTCCTTTCTCTTCTCCTTGCGATGCGTCAGTCTCTACTTATATATATTTTCTATAAATATGCAAAATTATTTAAATTCAGTCAAACACAGGGTAGTGTTCTCAAGTCAAACACTTGAGAAATGAAACATGAGCATTTAAAAAGTAACAGTTTGTCTCACAAAATTCCATCAATACATGAAAACACAATTCGTAGTTAATGGTGTGTTCTACTACAAGCAAAACAACACTGGAGAATGCGGGCATCGATCCCGCTACCTCTCGCATGCTAAGCGAGCGCTCTACCATTTGAGCTAATTCCCCTCCCATGGCCCTAAATTACCCTCTAATCACAGATTTTAGTAACTACAAACACAGCATTTCCTTCAGAGACTGCCCCTTTATGCCTGGCAGTAACCCCAAGCCAGCCATTCAGAACGCCTATGACCACTTGACCTTGTCTATTTTTTCCTTCCTCAAAGATAGCAAGGATAATTAAGCAAGCCTAACACAAAAGAATAATAAAAAAAAAAAAAAAAAAACTTTGGGGCAAGTTTCTCCCACAAGCTCTCCTCCCATGAAATGTGGAGGGGGAAGAGAAGTAAAGAAGATTATATTCCTTAGAATAACTAACGCCTTACTAAACTAGAATTAATCATAGAATCACAAGGTTGGAAACGACCTCTAAGATCATCTAGTCCAACCATCTCCTCATCACCATTGCCACCACAAGCACTAAACCATACCATGCAGCACGTCATCCAGGCGCCTCTTGAACACTGCCAGGGACGGCGACTCCACCACCTCCCTGGGCAAGCCATTCCAGTGCCTGACCACTCTCTGAGAGAAAAAGTTCTTCCTTATGTCTAACCTAAACCTCCTCTGATACAACTTGTGGCCATTACCCCATGTCCTGCTTGTTGCCTGGGAGAAGAGGCCAAATAGAATAGTTTGGGTTGGAAGATACCTTTAAGATCCTTTAGCTCCAGCTCTCCTGCTATAGGCAGGGACGCCTCCCTTTGGACTAGGTTGCTCAAAGCCCCATCCAGCCTTGCCTTGAACATCTCCAGGGAGGGGATATCCACAGCCTCTCTGGACAACATCTTCCAGTGTCTCACCACCCTCACAGTAATTAATTTCTTCCTGATATCTAGTCAAAATCTACCCTTTTCAAGTTTAAAACCATTTCCCCTGATTCTATCACAAAAAAGAATACATTCCGTATCAATGGCTCAAAATCAATGTTTGGGTCAGTAGTATTAAAGAGCATATTTAAACACGTAAAACATGTGAAACAGTTATTATGATGGGAAACTACTGAAAACATCACTGCACCCTGCAGGAAGTGTTTACATATGTTCATACTTCCAAGTATAGCAGAACACTAATGAAATATTAATGAGAGACCTACCACTGTGATAACAGTTCTACCCACAGTAACAGCAAAACACACTTATTTTTGCTTCACTCAACAGTAGATGCTCTATTTACTCTGTAAATTGTCGCTTACAGTAGGAGCAGGGTTGGTCTCTTCTTGCTGGTGACAGCATGAGGGGATGTGGCGCTTAGGGACACGATTTAGAGGAGGACTGTTAGACTTAGGGTACTATGGTTAGATTGTGGTTGGACTCGATGATCTTTAAGATCTTTTCTAACCTGAGCAATTCTATGATTCTATATAGGGGTTGTTACAGTTATTGATTACCTGCTGTTGTTTGAGGAAGTTTTCTATTATGCTTATCACCACATCAGTGAAATTTTTCTTTCCATCTGGATGTGCATGAGTATGTAAATGAAAATATTCTCCAGACAAAAAACAAAACAAAACAAAAAAAAAACCAACCCACACAAAAACTTCCCTAGAGAGCCACTGCAGAAATTAGGCAAACAGATAGCAACCTTTCAAACTGATGTGATTTATTCTTCTTTGATGAGGGAAGCAAACTCACAGACAGTGCAATAGAGCAGCTCAAAGTTAATCCAAAACTTGCATTTGCCCTGACAGGCCCTAAGAAGCTCATCTAGAAAGCAAAAGTAAAATCTGGTAATATGAGCTTGTAGTAGTTTAATAAGCATACTGCAAAGGAAGACATGATTTAGAATTCAATATGCATTATCTACATAAGCAGATTTTGTATTGTATTTTACCTCCACAGCCTCTCATAGAATGGCTTGGTCTGGAAGGGACATGAAAGATCACACAGATTCCCATCCAACCTGGCCTTGACAATCCCCAGGGATGGGGCACCCACAGCTTCTCTGGGCAGCTGTGCCAGCAGCACCTTGCCACCCTCTGAGTAAACAATTTCCTCCTGACTTGTAAACCTCCCCTCTTTTCATTTTCTAAATAATTCATCAATAAATTTGACAGTGGGCCACACCTGTCTTACTGTATTTCTGGAAAGTTTCTAGTGACTCCATACATTCAAGACACAATACCATTTTAACTAAATCATCAAAATAAATACAAAAAGGTAGACATCTGTGGAACATAAATCAGGATGATTATGACACCAAGAGGACATCACAAGGTCCAACGAATCCATCTGTAAGGTCTTGCACTTGGGACACAGCAACCCTATCAGTACATGCTGGGGGATGCAAGGATGGAGCATAGCCCTGTTGAGAAGGATCTGGGGTTACTGGTAGATGGCAAGCTGGACGTGAACCAGCAACGTGCCCTCACAGCCTAGAAAACCAACCATATCACAGACAGTATTCAGAGATGTGTGGCCAGCAGGGCAAGGGAGATGATCCTGTCCCTGTGGATGAGGCCTCACTTGGAGTACTGTATCTAGATACGGAGCCCTCAGTACAGGAGAGACATAGAACTGTTGCAGTGTATCCAGAGAAGAGCCACACAAATAATCCAAGGAATGGAATACCTCCCTATTTGGACAGGCAGAGAGCTGGGCTTGTTCAGCCTGGAGAACGATCTGGGAAGACCTGAGAGCAGCATTTCAGTATCTAAAGGAGGGCTATAAGAAGGAAAAGGACAAGCTCTTTAGCAGGATCTGTTGTGATATGACAAGGGGAAATGGTTTCAAACTAAAGGAGAAGAGGTTTAGATTGGATGTAAGGAAGAAGTTTTCTACAACAGCAGTAGTGAGGCACTGACGCAAGTTACCCAGAGAGGTGGTGGTTGCCCTGTACCCAGAGACACTCAAGGTTAAACTGGATGGGGCTCTGAGCAACCTGATCTAGCTGTAAGCATCCTTGTTCTCTGTAGGGGAGTAGGACTGAATGACCTTCAAGGGTCTCTTCTAACTCAAAGTATTCTATAATTCCATGATACAAATGAACACTTTATTTTCCACAAACTGTGGTAAGAATAAATGTTGTATTTATTGTTTACATACAACTTCTTAGAATATTAGCAGAAAAGAATGTAACTTGAAGACCATACAAAAGAAAAATGACACTGCCATTCAGTAACTGCTGATAGCATACCTCTAGGCTTACAAGTTATCTGGTATTTGCATTGTAACGAGTTTAAAAAAAAAAAACACCTAATTTCAACAGAAGCTCTAGTGGAGTCTTTGCATAAGGAAGTATGCTAACAGAAGGGAGCAATTACAGCAGGCACGCTGTGACTCAGCACCAGTACACGTACCCCGCAGCAACCATTGCAATGGGGAATTAGCTCAAATGGTAGAGCGCTCGCTTAGCATGCGAGAGGTAGCGGGATCGATGCCCGCATTCTCCAGTGTTTTGAAAACGCTGCTATATACGTATCACCACGTAAGATTTTCTTCCACAAGATCTTCAAGTTTGTGAAAGAAAATAATGTAAGGCACCGTTTGCAGAACAGGAGAAAATCTCAGTGCAGAAGGCACTTACTTTACTCTGCCAAAAAGCATTTATTCACAGAAGAATTTCATACTCATCCTGTTTTGTCCGCTGAAACCATTAACACTGTTCACATGCTCCCTAAACTGGATTTATTTTAATCCTTATAAAACCACTTTGGAAAAATGCATCTAAACTCTAAAAAGCCCTACAATGTAGAGGCGTATTTATAAAGCCAAAATCAGAAACAACAGCAGTGCCAGCCAGCGTGCTTTTGTTTTTCGTTCTTCAAAGCCCGTTCTACAAATCGAGCAACAGAAATCGATTTCTTTTTTGTGCAGGCAGCAATCACAACTTTAGAGAGAGAAAAAAAAGAAGTTAGCATTGTCTTCTGCAAAGAAAAAAATACAACTGGTAACTGAAAAAACGGCATAGAGATGACAAGGTAAATGATAAAAGCAAACAGCAAGTGGAGAATGCGGGCATCGATCCCGCTACCTCTCGCATGCTAAGCGAGCGCTCTACCATTTGAGCTAATTCCCCGTGCCAGGGGGGGTCCAGAGCACTGTCCATCGGGAGCAGATGCGCTGTCACTGATGACTCACGAGGCATTTCCTCCAGATTTAATGCACCACCTGTTCAGCCCTTCCTTCTTCTCTCCTTCTGCTCAGTATCCATCGCAGTACCTGTAATTGCTGGATAGCATCCCATACAAGATGGGAATCACACAGTGATTCTGGGAATTTTCATTAGTCATTCAATCCATATGTTTTTTAACCTCCCCTAACACTGCCTAGACATGAGCACTCTACATACTTTGTACACATACTTTGTACTGCTAGAATCTAGGCTCCATAATGGACAAGAATATAAGAATGCAATCTAATTCTACACTGACCCTTTCTGCTCTTCCCTGAGCATTCCTTCTGCATTGCAGAATAGCAGTGGTTAGAAGGGAAGTCTAGAGATCAAATCCACCCCCCCACGCTGTAATCCCTACAGTAGGTTGCACAGGTAGGCATCCAGTGTCTTAAATCTCTCCAAACAAGACGACTCCAACTGTCTATTTCTTTTACAGGCTTCATGTATTTCTGCCTGGCAACCTTAAGACAAAATATCATTTTTATGCTCTTTTGTGCTTTTTCAAAGTCTTTTTACTGGACATTTTAACATTAATGTATATTTATGATCTCATTTTCCTTATTCATACATAGTCTTTAACATTCTGAAGAATGACATTTTACCTTTCACAGCACACCTGTACCCTGCTGATCAATCACAAAATTTCTTATCCTATTTTCTTCTTCCAGTCTGTCTTGAATAGAAATTTGTTCTGGAATTTAGAGAAAATCTTTTTGCAATGGCTTCAATTTCTCTGACACACATTTTAACACGTCTGGTTTCTGCTTTAAATTTCATCTGAAAAGATCAGCTGAGCACTAAGAGTCCAGGACATATTCTGTACTACTTTACCTGAGGAGATTATATCTAACAGAGAGTGACAGTATACTTATTACTGAATGAATTAACCAATAAAAGAAATACTGGTTCTATATTGAAAATAATTTAAAAACAATTCTCTATATGAAACCTTCTATTTAATGCCAGCCTGGCTTAATTTCCTTCACTGGTGCTACAGCAGAGGACTAGGCTGCTCTGGAGCAAGAGAGTTGGAGCTCAACCTTTAGTAAGACTGCAAAGCAGCACAAATATCCCTAAGTTTGCTCCCATTTCACACAGTCAGTGTCCAACAGCAGCTACTGTCCAAGTCCGATTTAAACAGAAATACAGCAGAGAATGCTGTTTCCAGTAACACCCTGCCTATAAACATGGTTTCTGTGTTCTCCAATGAGAAAATGGCAGGCTAGACTTCAACTACACCTTACATACCGTGGTTCTGTAATATCACAAAACCATGCCTCTCAGGTTCAAACAAAAAGGTTGCCAGTGTTCACAGCTTAATTCTATTTGCCACATTCCCACATGAAAAACACACTTAGCAACTACCTCACCACACAAAAGTGCAACAGGATTTATGGAAGAATACAACACACACTGACCTTTATGGCTCCTGCTCAGTTTGCTTCCAAATCACCTACAGGGTATTTCTTACCTCACAAACAGGGGCTGCAGACTGCATGGCCTAACACCCTAACCTGTTGCTTGATACATCAGTCAGAGACAAAAAATATATTAGTGTTGCTGTATCTTGAGCTCCCCCCTGTGGATTTTACAAAGGAATAGAACTATGTACTTCCCAGTATATGAGAATTTCTCTAGATTAATAGAATAGTTTTAAGCAGAATGATCTCATCCAACTGAACAAAAGAGAAAAAGTCCCAAGGAACTAGATCAGTAAATGATCAGAACAAAGATAAAAGGCAGTAAGACACACAAAAGTCATTGCTGATCAGCATATAGCAGCTAATTACTTAGGTACACATGAAAATGCAAGAACTTATTTTTGGTCAATTTACATGCCACTGAACATTCTGTTTTAAAATTAAAACAGATAAACCAGAGCTATCAGCAGAAAAGATGCATTCACAGGTGAAGCTATCCGTACTCATAACACAGGTGTCTGACAAAAAACATCACAACCAAACTTGAAATAAAAGGCAGTCAGCTTAAGATAGCACTAAACTCAATGAGTTCTTCAACCCACCCTGCTCCCGATTCAATCCTTCCACTTCTTGTTCTCAGTGATGCACTGAGTAACCGTTGTCTGAGTGGCATCAGAAGGGAGTGCAAACTACAACTATTCCATTTTTACTAATACAGTGTAATATTGGCATCATAGCAGGCACTGGAAGCAATCCCAGAAAGACTGAGGTCCACAGCACAGCAGTACCACAGCATAAAGAGCCACAGAAGAGATTACTCTACCCCCCTAACCCCCCAGCGGTGTGCCCCAACAGAGCTCTGAGGGCCGCACCTCCTCCTTACAGCCTATGCCCCAGAACCCGCAAAACACAGACTCACACTAACACCGCGACCAGACGACCTAACAGCACAAAAAGACCGCAGAAAAAAACCTCCACCTGCTCTCCTTCGAGGGCCTCCCAGGCTGACACCAACCAGTCCACAGCAGCTCCAAGGACTCTCCTCCTCCCACTCTCATGGAGGAACAGAGCTCCGCCCAATGCTGGAATCTTCTATGGCAGCGCCGGCTCCCCCATCAGCTTCCCTCCCATATCCCAATTACTTCTTTCTTTTTTTTTCCCCTTCCCCCCCTTCAGGTGACATGATGAAACAGCTGGGAGGAGAGGTCTGGCATTGCACATACCGTTGGTCTTCTCATTAGGGCAGTAGGTGAATCTTCAAAAGCACAGCCTTGCCTGCCAGTGTATTTGCATTTAAATAAACAAAAATACCTTTTTCAGTATATAGATTCATAACTGGGGTAATATCCATGCATTTCTTAGGCGTGGCATTCAGGCTGGAGGCTGGAAAATGTAATTTAAAGCAATATGCGTTGCTCTGTGTTTAAGGCAGATGCTGTTGTTACCTTACAACCACGTTCCTCATTGCACAACCCTAAAATACTTGGGTTTGTATATTTTCCTGCTATTTTCCTTCCCATTTAGCAAATCACTAAATGTATTTCCCAAAACAAAGTGGAGGAAAAAAATTGGAATCTTTCAAAATTTTCTTCAAGCAAAGGCTGAGAAGGTTCTCTCAACAGCTAACGACTTTCTGCAGTCAGGAGTGCTCCCATTGCAAAATTTTGTTAATAAAATTACAGATACTTCAACACTTCTCAAACGAAGAAAAGGTTCTGAAGAAACTTTAATGTTCTGAGACCTTACCATTAATAACAGAACTTAAACAAGATTAGTGCAGGCTTTGAGCTGTTTACCAGCCAATTAAGATTATAGCAGTGTTTGAATTGATAGTAACCATCTCTAAACAACTTTCTACGAGCAAAGATTTATCTTTTCAAAAGATAAAGATAAAAGCTTTGCTTTTCTCCTTTACCATAGAATCGCACTACCCAGCCAGGAAGTAACTCAGGAATGCCTGGTCTAAGCATGCTCTTTGTCATCACTGCTAAAAATGATTGACCTCTATTTACCCTGGGATAGTTATTGTTGGTTAGTTACCTCATTCTAAATTCCCGCAGATGATCAAATAAGCGGGTACTCCTAGGCCCAGATGCTCCAGGCTGAATAAATGAAGTCACATAAAAAACACATGCCTTGCCTCCAAACTCCAAACTGTGACTTGATATCACAGTTGCAGCTACCAGTGAAAAGCTTACCCAGGTGAAAAATATAGATGTATTGCGTAGCTTTCCTCTTAACTATCCAAATTCTCTGCTTTTTTCACTGCAGTCTGATTTGACTATTTTGTGCAGTTAATAAGGCCTTCTAAGGGCCTGCTCAAGCTTTGTTTTCACAGTAGTTGATTAATTATTTTAATTAACTTTCAGAAGGAAACAGGACTTTTTGAGATACAGAAAGCTATTATGTTTCCCCCCAGCGTTCTGAGTGCAGAAAACGTTGAGAATCTTCTGTGCATGCTGTAGCAGCTGCCATAGAAAAATTAGTTATTTACAAGGCAAATCTACCTCTTCAGAAGAGCATCCCTTTCATGCTAGTTTTAATCCTAAAGCATTCTACAAACTTTCAAAGAATGACACACAAGCATTCACTCCCCAAAGCCTATATTAAACTCTGGATGGACTAATACAGCTTATATTTACAAACAGCTGTAAATTCGCAACAGCCTCATTTCTAATTCCTGCTCTCACTCACACTGCTCATGATGTTAGAGGCTGACAACTTAGTACATGTTTACTAAATATCATTATTCTTAGTTTCTTATGGTAGGCAGAACTAGGAAATCCATTGGAAATCAACATTACAGCTTTACAAGCATCAAGTCAGTACTGCTGTACTGCTTAAGGAGAGTAGGTTCAATTATTCCTGCTTTGTGTTGCCACTTGTAAAAAAAATCCAGCTCCAGAAATAGCTAAGTACATAAGAATGGTAGCTCCAAGCCACCCATCATGTGAGTGCAATGTACATAAACCAGCCCTTTCAGCATCATCAGCAGCCAGTAGGACAACATGAAAACCAGCTAGGCCAGATACAAACCAGCTAGGTGGCAACCTGACTTCCATTCACACTCTGATTGCATTTTCTCTTAGCCTTAAACTTGGCAGATGAGCAACACCTTCTGTTCTGTTGTCATATTCTTATGAAGTGAGAAACATGTCTCAACTTTGCAAAAAGTCATTGCTCACTGTAATGCTAACACAGCACAAGAGCAATCTTCTTTCCTCTGCAAGTGGAACAGTGTAAGTTCAAGCAGCAGGATATCATCTTGTGGTGATTATGTGCTATGTAATTTAGACGTACGTGCAACAATACATAGGGCAAGTGTGCAAATGTACACTACCACGCCAAATAAGGGAATGTTTATGAATTTTTCTCACCCTGCAGAGAAATGTAGTCTCAATTCTATTGTTGAGTGCACCATTTTATGTACAGAAACGAGCGTAACTTTCAAAAAGATACTCAGGAGATTTCTGCTATTGCAAAAAATAAGGAGGTGTATAGTAATAATGTGCTTTTGAAACAGTAATGAATAGTAAATGAGAATTATTAAGAGTTTAGTTTCATTTGACCATGTTACTCCAGAGAAGCCAGACCTTCCAAAAGGATTCTGGAGGAGGGGAAAGGAAGGTGTCAAGAGTAGGGCAAAACCACATTTTTTCTCTCTGTTGAAAATGTGGATTTATTTTGTAAACTGTGACAGCCTGTTAGCAAAAGGAGCTCTGGGAATATGAAAATACCATCCTTCAGTCTGCTCCCTTATTTTTCTTTACTTTGTGAGTTAAAAATAAATATGTACATATAAACCATCAGGCATATAGTATTTATCACTCATTAAACATTTTCTGGACCAGGCTTTTCATGTGTATGCCTTGAAAACTGGAAAGACCTTGGGCTTCCTTGTTGAATTTGGAACATTTTTTCAATAAAGTTTGTTATTGCTGTTGTTTTTTAATAATGCATTTGATTTCTTTTGCAATGGTTGCTCTTTTGGAGACCATCATATATGAAAACAGCTGAATAACAAAGGCTTGTGTTACAAAAGAGATGAATTATTCTGGCAGTATACATGCTGAATGACGTATCACATGATTCCAGCTGTGTGTTGCAGTTGGTTGTTCATAAGTAGAAGGAATGACTCAGCAAGAAACAATGAATTTATAATCAAAAGTGGTTATATAGCAGTTATCAGTAACTGTACAGTATGTAAGTCTAGTTCAGAATTTTTTTTTCAGGTGGGGAATTAGCTCAAATGGTAGAGCGCTCGCTTAGCATGCGAGAGGTAGCGGGATCGATGCCCGCATTCTCCAGCGTTTGTTTTCACCCTTTATTCATTGTGAAATAAGCAGTGAAAATGTTTCCCATTTGTGCCATTATACGAAAAAGAATAAATGTGAAAAAGTTGGGTGAACTGCAAACTGTTCATATTTTGCTTTCAGTATTTTGTTTTTTTGCTATTCCTAATGGTGTGGCTTTCTTTTGTATATGAGGGGAAATATAATCCTTATATGAAATAACAAAACTGACATTTTAATACAGTGGTAAACAACATGAACAAATTACAGAGAAAAATAAATTAGGGATTTTTAATGTACCTTGATAACTTTGATTCATGATTTCATTATGTATTTGATGACTGAATTATTAAATTTATTTTTTATATTACAGTTTAGTGTATGAAACAAAGCTGGTGTTTGTGTTGTGAGGAATACTCTTTTTTCTTGTTGTTGTGTAAGCTTAAGCTATTCATTAGAAAGAATGAGCTACAGTCTTCCATATGTTGTTTCTCTTTGCAAGATTATGTTCTTTCCTTTTGAAGCTTCACATCTGTGCAATATCATGGAAATTTTCTCTGTAAAACTGTGCTGTACATCTTATGTCATTTTGAGATATTTATAATTCTGATGTGATTTTCTGACTCACTGATTCAGCTATTTCACTGCTTGTACTCCAAGCTTGAGGCAGCGTGAGGAACCACAGGAAAACTTTCCTGTAAATATAGACAATCTGTGCAATCAGAATCTTGGAAGGACGCATACTGAAATGAATGAAAATAAGGAAACGAAATTATGAATTGGGTTTCAATCTAAGGAAGGGGCAAATACTGTGCTGCATGGATGTTCAGGAGACAAGAAAGAACATAACCTCTCGATGGATGGAATAGAAACAGAATTTGCTTATTTGTCTTATATTCTCTACATGGTGGAGTGAAAAGACGCATTGTAACTTTAAAACTGCTAGATCATTGTGGTTCAAATGAGGTTCAGTGGAGAGAAAAGAGTTATGATCTTCAGGAGTCCATTCTGAGGTCAGGTAATGATTTACACATACATTTGCTTGGAATAAGATACTGTAGTAGTTTTCTGTATGATTATTATTGGTTCCGAGTTTGCTGTGTTCCCATGACTGTGTAATGCCTGATGCTTCCTCTGCCTTTAAGGATGAGTAATGTTGCTCTTCTCTGCTAATCAGACACAACTTGTGCAACAATGAAATGAGAAAACTCAGTGAGGCAGGTGCAGTCTGCAGTCACTTGTAGAATGGTGGCATCCAACTGTAAGTTCTCCAGATTAATTACTGCTCATTATATTTATGTACAGATCCCTATAATGGAGCACTGGTGTTTGTTAGAGCTTTAAAAGCGCTGCAATATGACTATAAGTAACAGCTTTTTCTTAGCCCATGTGGTGTTCTATGTCTTTACTTTTTAGATACATTGTCTTTAGAAGAGCAGGTTGGATAGAGAAGGTTAAGGGTCCTAGCTCCCCAAAACACTACTCGTGGGAGTATTTGCACTTTCTGCTTCAGCAGTTTTATTTATATATTCTGTGTAAAGAAATGAGGGAATTGAGCTTTGTTTGATTTGTGTTTTTATTGCCATTCATACAGATTTATGTCCTCTATAATATGTCACTTAAAGTTATACAAGTTAATCATTCATTCAGTTAAAAATAATGTTTGCAGTAGACTTGTTCTAAGATACAGTTATCATATGTCTGTGATTGCTGCAGACTGAGAAAAGGGGAAATATTATTCTTTATTTGTCTTCTCCCAAGATCTTGTTCCAAATATTACTTAAGCAGTCATCCCTGGGGTGGGATGGAGCCTGAAGGACCATTACTCTGCAATTCTGGAGAATATTTTTAGAGCAAGAGAGCTGACTGCAGAAGCTACATGCAAAAATATACACGGTATAAATAAGTTCATTTTACAACATGATTGTAGTTAATTAATTATATTTATAATATTTATATATATATATAAATATATATATATATACTTATATTTATATATGTAATTAATTAACAGTAATTAATTTTCTGAGTTGAGCACCCACGTCTAAGTTTTCTTATAAGATACGTTATGTGGTGTTTGACCATGAAGTTTATAAAAGGCTTTTGTTCTAATGGTTACTATTAGCCATCAATCAAGTTCTAAGCATAGAATCATAGAATCATTTGAGTTGGAAGGGACCTTTAAAGGCCATCTAGTACAACTCCCCTGCAATGAACAGAGATATCTGCAGGTAGATCAGGTTGCTAAGGTTAGTTCAGTCTGATCTTGAATGTCTCCAAGAATGGGGCATCCATCCTGCATGAGTTGAAGTTGTATTTCAAAAAGGAGCTCTTTTTTTTTGAGGATAAGTGACTTCACTGCTATCTGTAAATGCTCGATAGCTTGGGGAAAAAAAGGAACTTCATATACATTTGAATTTGTTCAGTTCTTCTAGTTATCAGGCTTTTTTTTTTTTTTTTAAATTTAATGCTGCAAAAATAAAATAATACATTTTATCCCAATAAACTTAGGTCAACATTCAAAGAGTGAAATGAGTCACTCAGCATAAGGGTGCATTTCTCTGCTGGCAAACATGCCATTTCTTCCTCCTGCGACCTGTTTTTTCTTTATTTCCTGCAGTTGCAATAAGCATTGAAATTATTTGTTGCCAGTAACCACGTGCCCTACATCAAGTCAGCAGGTATAGATGGACAGTGGAGTCCTGTGTGTGCTTCCAGAGTTACAGAGAGCAAGTTGCTTGGGATTGGTAGGCTTGCTGTCCCCATTGGCATCACGTACTGACTGTTAGCATAGGATCACCTGAAAAAGTAAATCCTTCAGAAAAACAAACGGGCTGAGTCTTGATCAGAAAAACAAGGAGAAGGACAGTTCACATTGTATTTTCTTCCATTCCAGGCCATGGTATTTTCTAGTGATGCTATAATAAAGGAGTAAAATCTTTAACTATTGCGACTTTGTGTGTGTGTTCATACTGTTGGCTGTCTTTTGAAATCTCACTTCTAATTCTGTCACCGTAAGCACCGAAAACGCTGCAGCCCAGCTCCTTCTCAGGGACCTCCTCTCTGCACCGCCACACCTCTCACCCCGCCCCCCCCTATATTTGCCCGCTCTCCTGCCCGCCCCTCGGAGCGGCCGGTCGCCGTGCAGGAAGTGACGTAGTGCGTCTGGCGGAAGTGACGCGTGTGGCGTGCAGGCCCGGCCCGGCGCGGGGGGGTTTGGACAAGATGGCTGGCTCCACAGGTCTGTGAGGGGGCTCGGCGGGCCTGGGGCTGCTGCGGGGAGCTGGGTGTTGTGCCCGGGGGTGGGTACTCCCTATGAGGGCCGGACAGATCTCCTTTTTCGGGGACGGGGCGAGCTGTCAGTGACGGGAGAGAGTGGAGCGGGGTGGGGTGGAGGTATCTTCCGATGGGGAGAAAGGGAAGCGGCAGCACCGCCGGGCTGGGCTCGGCCCCGGGGACGGTCACTCCCGTCTGTAGGGCTGCGACGCCGCCGTGAGAACCTGACCTGGGGCGTCAGTGGGGAGAGAAAGTACCGCGTTTCTGGGAATCGGTGTGGTGGGGTGGAGAAGACTGTGCTAAGAGGCAGGAAGGGGTGGATGTGTGTGCGTGTAGAGAATGGAGGGGATGTTGCCAGCCCTGGTAAAAAAAATTAATTAATTAATTAAAAAAATGCTGCAGAATAAAGGCTTGTAGCAAGGATCTGTACTGTTGCACCATCTGCTGTGTACAGCAATTGTGATATAGCATCCTTCCAAAGTGAAGGTGGTGTCTTTTTGCTCTTTTTGCAAGGGGACAGAGGTCCGGCCTGTGTTGTGCATTGGAGGAAAAGTACTGCAGTTGATTGCTGACTGCAGTGTGCTGGGGATAAGGAGTGAAGCATCTTGTTCTCTTCCAGTGAGCAGCTAGTTTGTCATGTGGGCAAATGGAAAGGCAAAGAGCTGTGAGGTGTGACTTGGAAGCATGAGAGAATGAATCCTGTATCAGTAATCAGTATAGAATCTGTTGAGTGAAATGTCATGGTAGCAGGTGATAAATTAGTAGACAAGAATATTTCTTCAAGTCATGAATGGAAAAATTTAAGAAGCATAGGTATACTATCCCAATTTTGTTTCATGTAGGCCTTGAAAAATAAAGCCTTTTTCTACTATAAAAAGCTGAGAGTTACAGGGCCTCTTTCACTCTTTTCTCACTCCTAAGAGCTTATAAGACGTAAATGGGATTGACAGAGCTCAGAACAGAGGAATAAATTGACCTCAGTGCTCACTCTAGGGTGCATATTGGCCAGGTTGATTCATTTCTGTTCCCAAACCACTGGCTCATCAAAGGATTGAGACTAATAAAGCAGGGATTAAAAAAAAAAAAAAAAAAAAGTCTTATTTTGGTACCTTACTGTTGATTCTGCAAGGAGAGTGTTTTTTATGGTAGGAGAACATTCTCTATACTTGGTAATGTGACTTTGGAGATGTGGGATGCACAGAGTCCAATTTGGAAAGATTACAACAAATTGGACGTAGAGCAGCTCTTGCAAGTCCAAAAGACAGTCCAAAAAAGAAATATTATTGCCTATGTTAGGCTGAGCTGGAATAGATATATTAGAGATCAGTATTTAGTCAGCTATGGATTACTGCATTTTATTTTTTTAATCTGAATTAGCATAATACCTGATGTCAAACTTCAAAAAAAATTTATTAATCATTTTACTATGAAATAACTTCCAAAGACTTCTGCTTGTGTCTAGTCTCTGAAATGGGATTTCCTGGTATGCACAGGAAACAAAACTGTTTTAGGGCTTGTGCTTTGAGTATTGGCATTTTGCATATCAGTATGTGCAGTCTGGCTATTGTAGAGTATCTGCTACTAAAAATTTGTATATCAAAAAAAGCTGTTTTTTTCCTGCAGTGTATTTGACTACATAAAAAGCAATAATTTTTACACAAAATTTCCATGGTTTTACGGTTATAAATGTCCTTTATAGTCTTACATGTGATATCTTAGAAGCTTCCATATACTTTGTATAGTGCAACTGAATAGTGCAGTAGTTTTTGTCTCAGATATACAGCCACACGTAAAGTTCCCAAAAAGTGGAAAATGTACAGAATTGTACATGCGTCTGTCCCAAACAACAAAGTCATTTTAGTACAACGAAGCAAACCCTCTTTAACAGAACTGCTAGGAATATTTAGTCATAGCTTCTGGAGGAAAATGCTGATTGCAGTGGGGAAAATGCTTTTGGCTTTGCATTTGCATATGCACAGATTGGAGATAGGATTTTTTTTGCTGTTGTGGTGCTTTCCATATAGTAGGTAGAAATTTTAAGATTTCACACAGGCCAACTCTTAGCATGAAGCTACGTTAAGCTCATTTACGGAACAAAGGAGGGAGTGATTTGGTATAAACATGAGATTTATCTCTACCTGTGTGAATTTCATCTGCTCTTGCTGTAATGTTCAGCTTCATCCTTATTTATTTCAGAAAAATGAGTGTTTTGGTTGCGTGAAATCCAGTAATGAAATTGTAACACCAAGGAAAACCAACAAAACTTACTAAGGTCAACTGTCTCGGTTTTATTCCAGAAATTCCTTTAATGAGATTGCTAATTCTTTGAACAATCATTTAAAAAATAAAAATGCCTTTTAAGAACAAACAATCTAATTTGAAAATAGCTTTTCTTTAGTGTGTGCTGAAGAAAATGTGTGTTAGACATTTCGCAGCTATACAGTGCTTACTTCCTTTTAGAAATCATCTATGTTAACTAACTTTGCAAGTAAATATTTAATGTCTCAGTGGCTGACATTCCTCAGATAATTTTGATTAATCCCGCAGTATGACAGCTGCAGCTTGTAGCTGGACCTGAGGTGTTTGTGTGGGTACTGCTGGGGAAAAGGGGAAGAACAAATCAATTTACTTTTTATTTTTCAAAATCAAGAACAACTGTTGTTGATGTGATGTACCAATTCCAAGTGGTTTAGCTGAAGATTCATTTTGTGATGTTTTGAAAACGTAGAGCACAAGATGTGACTGAACATAGCTTCGGGTTAAAAAAAATAATTCAGCAAAGCTTGCCATTTAAAATCTCATATGCAGCTCTAGAAGAAGGAACTGATCAGCAACATAATTTGAAGGCGTTAATTCAGGAGTTAATTTTTGCACTTCAAGACAATATCAAGACTGCAGTGTCTAAAACTGGATTGCTGAAGTCTTCCATCTCCTTGCTATTAGACCGAGGATATAAAGTAGCTTGTATCAGAATAAGACTAAGTCAGTGAAAACTCCCTTTGGTTTGCTGAAATCTGTCTTAGGTTAAAAATATACATACATAGAATCAGCTGATCTATGGTCAGAAATTATAGGTGAGGTTTGCAATTTTTTTCTTACATGTAGGCACAAACAACCTCTTTGCAAAGTGTGCTAAATGGCTTCAGAAAAGCACTGCTAGATCCTGAAGAAATGTTGTTTCTATAAAATCCACACTTCTCATTTGTACTCACTTAATAGTCTCATCTTTAAAGGTGAATTGGCTACTTTGTGTGACTGGTGTTACCTGTGTGAGGCTAATTTTTCTTTCTGAATGTATATGATTGATTCTGATTAGAAATGACACCATGCTCAATGTCAGTGCCTTGTTTTCTTAAGTTTGGTGTTTACTTCTGTCTGAACTTTTGGATCTGGTTAAAGCAAGTCTACGTGTATGTGAGTGCAGCTGTAAGGAACCTGATGCTGAAAATGAAGGGCTGGAAATGGTCTGACTCTCCAGGCTGTAAGGCAAGGACTGGCAATAGATTTATTGGTGATTGGGTGGTTTGTGTGTGGTGTTTTTGTTCCGTTTGTAAAGCTATTTTCCCTAAAAATCTTCCATTAAAATGATTCCATAATGTGGGGTAATTTCTCAGCGCTTTCCTTTATATTTTTTACAACTCTTCTCTCGTCAAGATCAAGCTAATGTCTGCCTGTTCTGTGCTTAGCAGGATGGCCATCAGTGAACTATCATACCTTGTTTGGAGACTGCTAGATATTATGAACCCTTTAAAGGAATAATAAATTAATTTATTCATTAGTGGGACATTGAAGTAATGTTTTGAAGATTCTTTTTTTTTTTTTTTTTCATAAATGGTACAATTTAAGCTTTGTATCTAGAAAACTTGTGTATTAAACTTGACCTGGCTGGGTTTCTACTTTCCTTTGAACTATTTGGATACCCATTTCCTTCCTCTTCCTTATGGGAGAAATAGTTCTCCTAATGTGTTTCACCTTCAAGGCTTTATTACTCCTCTTTCCTTTCTGTATTATACCTCTGTGACATTATTAATCACTTACCCTGGATTTATTCAAGAAGCCACTTAATAGCAGTTCAGAATTTTACAGTCCTCATAAATGTTCTTGCATTTTCCATGTAGTTGTATAAAGCAGAGAACTCTTGAAGCTGTAAGTAATCAGAGAAAACAAAAGGAATAGAATGCTGTGTTCTGTGTGGCAGCACTCTCTGTGTGGGGCGTTTTTCCATCCTGTCCTATGCACAAGGAAACTGGAATTGTTCTGCCTGCTTTAAAGCGATGTGGCAAGCCTCAAATTAATTTGCATGTGCTTCAGCTGGATTGAAAAGTATCTTGCTTACAAACGGCTTCTGAACTATATATAGACCATCAGTACTTTCTGACTGTGACGTACATAGGCATGACATTTGGTATCTTCTCAGAACTTTGCCCTTACCATATTCCTCTCTTTGTTGCTGGTATTTTGCAGTTTGGTCTTTAAATGTAAGCTCCGACATACATCCACAGTGGCTATGTAAGAATACGCTCAGTGGCTAAGCACCTTCCTTAAAGCAGGCCACTTATTTAAGAATTTGTTTGAAATTCAAGGGTGTTACCAAGCTTAGTATGGAAGCCCACTACTTAAATTGTTGCATACAATCCTAGATAATACTAGCCTGGATGAAAAGACAAGCCACACCATTTCAGGAATGGAATAGCTGTCTTTCAGTATTTGGAGACAGATTGGTTAGATTATAAATTTCAGGCTTCTCACATGAGAAGGCTTCTAATGTGTGGGAACAGAATTGCCAAACCTCATGAGTAATCAGTGGAGTTGAGGTACATATACACATTCATTACTTTGTGTGTTTTGCCTTTCTGAAGATTTTTCCTAAAGCAACAGAAGTACGTGCTGTGAAACTGTTCAACTGTTGACAGACTCTTCCTCCTGTTTCTCCAGCTACTCTTGCGTGTGTTTTCCTAGACAATAGCTTTACTTCATCCTAACCAAAACTTGATCTCAAGTAGCAAATCACCTTCAGCTCTCATGTCGCTTAGGTTTTGTTGCCTTGCTGTCTCAGCTAGCTGGTGGGAACCTCAGCATGGGTTGTGTAAAGACAAGATGCTGCTAGAGGAGGCATTCATAGCTGTTTTAAGCTGCACTCAGAAGGGTTTTGCTATATGCTGCTTTGCCCAAAAGAATGTTTTTCTTTGTTTGACATTTGGAAGGCACTAATGAGATGTAATGCGAACAATATTTTGAATAAAATCAGTACATCGCTACAAAAGCTTGAGATTGTCAAGCTGTCAGGCTGGTTCTGAATTAGATGAGCTTTCACTTTACAACCTTTTCAAGTAGGTCTGGTGCCTCAGGTACGTGACTGAAGATCGCTTGTAGTTAGCGTTTGGAAACAAATGGAACCTTCAGTGGAAACCTGAGACCTCAGAGCTCTACATTAATCCTTTATTTCAGAAGAATCAGTAGCTTCAACTGAATTGGGGGGGGGGGGGGGGGAAGTCAGGAAAATAGCTTCTAACACTTAGGCTCAGTAACTGCTTAAAAAAAAGTCACCTCCTTTCATTGCATCTGTTCATAACTGGATAGCTAAGTGAATTTGAAATGTGCTTGAGTAAATAATAAGCATTTTCTGCAGTTCATGTAAAAACAGTGTGCTTTATTCAGGCCATCACTATAGTTTAGTGAAGTGTCCAGTGTTACTCATCTTACTTACAACTTTTTTTCAAGGTAAAAAGTGTATGTATTTTCTCCCTGAAATTGAACATATTGTCATGAAAATATAAAGTGATTTGAACCTTTGAAACCTGGAGTGTAGAAAATAGCAGACTGAAACACGATTATCACAAAGTTAAAATAAGGATTTGGTGACAGTTCTCACTACTAAATACATGGTGAATGGAACGTTTCCTGATTCTGTCCTTAGGTGTACAACTGACAAAATAATCCCCAATCAGACTGTTTTCCATAGATAAAAGATCTTTATGTTGTGTGCTCTGAGTGCTGAGTCATGTTGCAAAGGACCTTTATGCAAGTCTTAGGAAAAGTGTTTGCTAATCAATGACTTATAACCCGTTTTAGCCAGCTTTACAGCTTTGCTAAACTAAATCCTTGCTGCTGCTCTTGTTATCTGGGTCACACATTGTATTCCTGCTATTAAAGCAGACCCTGTGAAAGTCATTTCATGGTAAGAGATTTTGGCCTCTGCTGGGTTCTTCTAGTCTGCAACGATTTTTATGCCATCTTTCCTTGAAGAGATAGCTGTAAAAGTATGTATTTGAAATCCTTTTTCCCCTCTGCCGACGTAAGCTTAGCTTTAAGATGAAAGTTTGAAAAAATGAGCCTCTTTGCTGTTGTAATTCTAATTTAGTCTTTTGTACCTTTATATAGCTTAACATTTTGAATAGTGAGCTTACTTGTACTAAGCAGGGGTGTTTTTTAATTAACTTATTTATTATTTATAACTTCTGAAGAGAGAAATGGGGAACATTTCTTTGATAAAATCTTCATTCCGCAGACTAAATAATCAGGAATTAATATTGCTGGTGGGTTTTAAAGTGATGGGTATTGTTTTAAACGCTCTTTTCTAGCCTCCTGTCATGGGTTGTTTGGTACAAAATTGGAATAGCAATAAAATCTTTAATTTGATCAGCATCACAGTGTCTCATTTTTCATAATCTTACCACATCACACGCTAAAACCTGTGGGACCCTGCACATAGCAGGGGGATTGAAACTAGATGATCATTATGGTCCTTTTCAACTCAGGCCATTCTATGATAATTGAATCATTGCATTTCACTCTGTAGTTGCCTCTCCAGAGTTAATTTTTAAATCCTAAGTGACCTATGGTTTTCCACCTTTGTCCAAAACGCACCTGACTGTGGCAATAGGTGAGCTCCTGCAGTAACGTAACTGTTTCATTCTGGTGTGCTTTTGTTACAGTTAGGCACAAGTGGACATGCAGTGTTGGATGCAACAAAGCTCTGAGTTCACAGTGGTGTGTTTTAGCACAGAAAGTTGCGTTTAGGTATCTTCTAAATTGATAGGTACATACCACTGATGTTGATGCAAATTTGTAAAATAGATGCCTGTTAAGCAGTTTACATCAGTTTCTATGTAGGACTGCAATCTAGTCAAGTGTATTCTAATTTTCTATTGTTGTAATAACTTTTTTTTTGAGATATTTTAATCAGTTAAAACCTGTGGTATGAGATCTCGAGGTTTGGGGTTATTTATTTATGCACCAAAGAGCTTGTTTGTGCCCAGTTCTGTAGTCTGAAAGTAAAGGTATGTGAAGTGGAACAATCCTCTTCATCAGTGCATTTTTGTGGACAGTATTAGCAATTGCATGCCAGCAACTGTATTCATGGTGGTCATAGCTGTATAAAAATGCAAAGATAGGCTGAAACAAGCTCTTAGTGGTTGCTACAACCGTGCTAACAAAGTTGAGTTGTATTAGAATTTCTCCCAAATCTGGACCATATTCTGAGTGTGAGCGTATCTAGCCTTACCTATTTGTGTGTTCCTGCTTGCTGATGTATGTGTGATCACTCTTAGCCTTGCACAACTTTTAAGAAATTCAGGGTATGGTTGCTTTGTAAAATGATCAGGACACTGAAGTTCATTCTGAAGTTAGACCCCAAGGAAATGGGGAATAGAGGTTTCATTGAGGAGTGAACCCTGATAAAGTGAAATAGTGCAGAATGGGAAAACTTACTGGGATTACTGAGAAATGACTTCTCACCAGATGCTGGTCAGAGGTGAAGCTTCTGTGATGAATCAGGCAGCTGATGGCTGCCTTGCCTCTCTCTTGCCTGCAGCTCTTCTGAGAAAGGTGAGTAAGGAGGAGGGGGTGGCTGGGAGGAGTAAAGAACTGTAGAAGTCAATAAAAACTAAACAGGTAATATTTTCCTGGTGGATGGTGACCGTCACAGTTAGAGTCCTGACCTTGAAGCTGCTTTGAGTAAGTTATCAGGTGAATTATTGAACAGAATCAGTAGAATTCAAAATTATCAGGAGTAGATAGCTCACTTCTGGTTACCTGAGAGGCAGGCTAAGAGGAGAGGACACCGGAGGTGAAGATGCATTGGTAATGGAGATGTGTGTTCTGCTAGTGATTTCTCACACTTCAAACCATAATCAAGAAAACCTAAAATTGTACAGACTTTTTGTTACATATTTACACATTTGCAATGCTCACTATGCCGGAGAAGTCAGGTCCAAGGCCTCATCATTCTTACTGTGAAACCAGTAGCAACTGAAACATACTGAATAAATGATGCTGCTTCTGTAGTTCAATGTGCTGAGATTTCTTATTCCAGCATCAAGATTTGTGGTTAATCAGATATGTTTATGAAGTCCCAAAAACTAATGTGAAACTTATTTCCTTCCCTCTCAACTCCCATGTTAAGTAAACTTCATTAATGTTCGTATATTGAAAGCTTTGTTATGATTTTTCTGATGTCTAAATACACTTCCTACTGCTTTTTTAATGGAATATGAACTGGGTCCTGGTAAAGTGAACTCATGTTACCACCTCTCCTTTCTTGTGAGGCTGTCCATCACTGTTCTTGGTGTATACTATATTCTGGATTTTTGAGTGCAGCTGGGATAATGCATGTAAAAGGTAAATAAGAGGTTGGATTCTGACAGATGCGAGGTGGGCTCAGCCTTGGAAGTGGGAGCGAATGGCTGTACTTCTGAGTTACCTTCTCTCTCTTAGTAGTCTGCCTGCCCCATAACAAGCAAGTATAAAGTAAGTTCTGTTTTACTTTGAAGACCTGTTTTGCTGCGTCTTGCAACTGATGCCAAAGCATGAGCTGGAGTTCAATGGTGTTCAATGCCAATTTTAACACAGTCCAACTAGAATCACTACCAAAACAAAAAAACACAAATAGATGAACATACCTACTTGGTTCTGTTTAGAATTTATCATTTTTTATCATTACTGTTAGGAGATAATAATCTTAATGTTATGGAACTGAAAGGGGAAAATACTGCTTTTATACATCTATCATCAGTGAAATGACTATTTCTAAACACCAGGGTCTGTGCATCACATGAAAGACATAAATACCCCTGTGTCCTTCTAGACCCTTTTGCCCATGGCCCAGATATGAGTGCTTTGTTGCAATAAACGGCTGAGGCTTCTGTTGTACAAACATGATTTCTCATTACCTGCCTTCTTACTGCTAACTTCCCAGAGAATCACTATAGCTTTGTGAAAAAAAGAAATTCTTGTGCAACTTTAGTTTGTGTCTGTTAAGACACCAGCAATGTAAAATTTCATAGAATAGAATCATAGGATTCTTAGAGTTGGAAGGGGCCTTTGAAGGCCATCTAGTCCAACTCCCCTGCAGTGAAGAGAAACATCTGCAGCTACCTCAGGTTGCCCAGGGCCTGGTTCAGCCTTGCTTTGAAAGCCTCCAGGGATAGGGCATCCACCACAACTCTGGGCAACCTGTGCTGGTGCCTCACCACCCTCACTGTAAAAGGTTTTTCCTTGTATCTAACCCAAATCTTCCCTCTTTGAGCTTTGAAGCCATTTCTGCCACTACAGACCCTGCTAAAGAGTCTGTCCCCTTCTTTCCTGTCGTGCCTCTTTAGATACTGAAAGGCTGCTCTCAAGTCACCTCCGAGCTTTCTCTTCTCCATTGAAATAAATAAATAAAAAGCACTACCAATGTAATTCTTAAGGTAAATATTGCTTTAGATAGCTTTATCCAAAGCATAGGTTTTGAGATGGTTTATAGCTTTCTCTCTGCTTTGTTTATTGGCTTCTTCTGGGAAATGTTTGCTAAGTGAAGTGTTTTCATAGGAGGAAAAACAAAGCAAAACAATTGATGAAATGAGTACTAGAGCTTGCTTCTCTGAGCAATTTCAGTGAGTTCCTTTTGTACCTCCTCCTTGAAATTTCCCAGCCTAAATGTTTTCAAGTTTTTACAGATTTTAATTATTATAAAAGGCAAAAGAAGTTAACCAGCTACAGAGTTCTTATGGGGTGGAATGCATCATTGTATTTTTGTATGACTTTAATTTGTCCTGTTAAGAAAATGGATTGTTCATGTATCAGTTGTGCTGGGTATGGGCAATTTCTGTTGCTGATGCTTGTAAGATGGCCCTTTTCTATTGTTTAACATTGTAATGTGACTGGCTCTAACTTAGGAAAAGCATTCCTAAACAACATCAAATAGGTGGCCATTTGCTCTATACATGTCAGTGTACATCTTTGTAATACAAAAGCAGTACAAGTTTACCTGCTACATTTCTCTTCGTTTTGATTTCTAAAGTCAAACTTTCTTGTTTGTTTCTTTAAGTCTGTGTTTCTAAATGCTTTCCACAGGTAATCTTAGCTGTGTTAGTCTTGATGAGCTGGCAGATTGGAGTGCCTGTCATTTATAGCTTAGCCCCTTGCAGACAATGGTGATGAGATGCTGATAAATTGGTCTGTTACAGTGCATCCTTGAGACTTCAGCAAGGTGGAGAAGAAACAGTCAGGATTGCTGCTGTTTTGAGGGGTTGCCTGTGACTCATTTTGGAAGCACAGAGTGCTTAATAGCTCTCTGTTTTCCGTTGATTTTTGTTGTTGCTGTTGTTTATGCTATGTGACTTCAATCATTCCTTTTATCATGCCATTGTTATTGACACAAAGGCAGCTGTTTGCTTTTATTTGATAAAATCAGTGATGGCTGGATCCTCGTTGTGGAAAATATACTTGCATTGTATGGATGTTTCATCCATACGTGCAAGAATGACTTAGTAGCTTATGTACCATCCTGATCAGTTTATATCGTCCATTGCTGAATGCTTTCATTTCACCATTTAAACTCAGAACTGTTAATGCAGAATGTTCTGTTGCATGAATGTTGTTGGAGATGTACAAGCTAAAGGAAAATAGAGAAAAATAGCATATGGTAAATGCCTCTTTATGTACAGTGTTGGTATATGGGATTTTGAGTTGGTTGTGCTGGTTCCCAGACAGAGTTCCAGAGCAGCAATTGGAGGCTTTCATAGCTACTGGAAAGCAAAACACTGCTTTTCATCGAGCTTGGATGTTTGCTTTGAGCAATAATCATGTTCATCACCTGGCTGTTGGAATCAGAGCTTCTGTTACGTGTGTAGTTGTATTCCTAATTAAAAAAAGAAAAAGTTCATTATGGAATTGCTGTGTTCCACTGAGAGTGGTAGCAATGCCTACCTTAATCAATATGCATCTTATACTTTTGGGTTTTGGAGCAAGATTACTGTGATTGACTTCTGATAATAATTACAATGTAATTAACTTACGCTTGGAAATACTTCTTGATATTAGATGCCAGTAGCAAGTCAACCTTTTTTTTTTTTATTATTCACTGAATATTTAACTTAGCACAAGAGTGTGATGTGATAACAGGCAAACAAAAGTATAGGTCATGTTGGTTTTTTTAATGTGTGTGTGTGTGTGTGTGTGTGGTTTTTTTTTTTTTCAGATAAGTGTATGTCCTACAAAATTTATTTGCACAAGGCTGTGCTTTGCAGCCAGAGTAGAAGGTTAGCACTTTACATACACACAGGCTTCTTTCCTCTCTCTTCTTATTTGTACAACACCCATTTCAGGGCCTGCCTAGGGGTTTGGTTGTTGCAATTCTTTTTAGCTTAACTTTTTGTCAGTACGATATTTCAGCTTTCATCTGTGTTCCCTTCTGAGTAAGACTTCTTATGAATCACTCAGGTTGAAAGGTACATGAAAGGTGCCTGTTGTTTTCTCTGTGTTTCTCTTCATAGTTTTTTATTTTTTCTCTGTGCCTCAGGGGAAATTATAATACAGGTTAAGATTTGCAAAGCTGACACTTGTCTTGTCTCCTGGGATGTCAGATAGCTATTTTTTTGCTGGCCCGAAGCTGTTAAATGGAATTTGAGTGGGTTTTTTTGTTTGGGATTTTTTTTTTTTTTTTATTACTAAGTTCTACATGTTCTGTAGTTTTTGTTAGCTGGAAGTCAGTGGGCTGCAGATATCCCATACATTCAAAACTGTTGATGCTGCAGTTTTCCTGATGTGGCTGCATCAATCGAATAGAATAACATCCCGAACAGAATCCTGGCTGTGCTAAGGTATAATTACTGATTTTCAGTATAATAGACAGTCTCACACATAAGGCTCTGTGCCAGGCTATGAAAAATTAAGCTCATGGTTCCACTCCGTAGGGGCCAAGGAGAAGAGGGGAGTGCACATTGTCACCTTCCTGTCTGTTGTGCGGCTGGTCCCAAGAGACGTGCAGGGGGTTTGCGCTCCCAGGTGCAATTGCATATTCTGGGATTTATTTTTCAGTTTTGTGCATTCTGTTTTGTTAAGTTAGTTCCTTAATCTAGAGTGTGTTGTCTTCACTTTTTAAAATCACTTCTCTTTGGTGTGAAACAGTAGAGATGCATAATTTACCTTCAGCTGCAGATAGAGACAAATAACAGACAGCTGCTCAGTGACATCCAGAACATACTTATTCTTGTAAGTATCCAAGAAATTAAGCAGTATAATTGAAATTTCACAGGAAGCGCTGAAGGATTTCATATTTCACGGTTTTAAAACAAAATGTTCAATTAAAGCAGTTTAAATGCATTTTTAAAGCAATTAAAAATATGTTTCTATGGACACGGTTGTATCAACACAGCCCACTTACATTTAAACTGATTTATATGACCACGAAAGGAGTCTGTCAGCATGAGTTATTAAAAAATATGATTTAACGTAACCAGTCTGTGCTGTCAAACTTGACTGAAGTGCAGTTTTGTGTCTTTTTTAATGCTTATTAATCTATACCAGTAGGTGATCTGGCATTAGCAGCTGTGAAATTGTGTCTTGATACAGCAGCAGCAACATGTTTTTCCAGCCTTTCCTCTTTTATTGCAGCAGTAAATGTTACTGGTCCTGCTAAAGGGTGCTGAGGATTCCTTTTTTCTGACTTCTTTTTTTTTTCCAGATTGTGTAGCTTTTGGTTAGAGCATAAATGCAAGGTGTTTTTTTTGTTTGTTTTTTGTTTTAATTTGTTCTGTTCCACCAATTACAAAAGTAACTCATGTATGGAAGTAGACTTTCCTTAATATTTACGCAAGTCTCTCCAAAAGTAATTTCTCCTATTTCCATGCAAACTACAACACATGCAAAGTGCACAATAACACTGTTTGACAAAGCAAATTCTCAGCTACAAAACACTATTTTTCATCGTGGTCACCAGCATTAGCTGTGCATTTTCACTCTTGATAAATAAGAGCCTGCATGCCACGCTCATAAAAATCTCCATGACTGCCTGGAACATGGCTTGTCTTTCACATCGTTGTCACCACTGCTGAAATGCACCACCCACCATATCACTGTGCCAACATCCACTGTTTGGTCTCCACAAACATTCAGCAAGTGTTGACGAGTGTCAGTGGGTGCCATTTTTTCCTCATGGAGGAATTCAGTTCCATACTTGTGCTCTGTACGCATTTCCGTCAGACTCCACTCTGTCAGACTACTCCTCTGCTGCCATCTGTCACACAGCAACAATATGTAATGGGATATTGGCAGGAAGGTTCAACCTCTACTTTTATATTGCCAAAATCATAAAATAGGAGGCATTACTTTGTGGCTATCTTTGTCTTTACTAGTTCTGTTTTGTTCTTTTTTCATTGTTCAAAGGTATTTAACTTCATTGTTAGTTCCACAAATTTCCAATAGGCATCAGCTACTGTAGTCTAGTTTCATGATTAAACTATTGGTACGTATGACCATGAGTGTTATTGTGTGTGTGTGTTTGTGTTTTGTTTGTTTTTAAGTGAAGTGTTTCCTTCAGCTCTGTGAAAACTCGTTAAATGCAGCTTGACAGTTCATGCGTACAGTGTTGGAGGGTCAGGATGTACTTGTCAGTAAAATCTGCAGCGAGTTAAGCTTTGAAGATGAACTGAAAAGCAGGCGGGGAAGGTTGCTTTTGTTTTATTTGTAATCGTGATGAATCGAGCTGTATTTTCACATACAAATAGCTGTGCTGCCCCTAGCCATCAAACATTCATGATTGGGTTGCTGCCCAGCTCTGCCACTCCAGTATCAATTGATGAATCAGAGCATTTCTTTGGAAATATGGGCAAGGGGTTGTTTTCCGATTCTTAAATACAGGATTGCATAAGAAAATGATTTTCTGTACTTCCTATGAACAAAATGAAATAGAGGAATAAAATTTGTGTGTGGATGTGAATCAGGTACCTTAAATATAGAAGTGTTCTTACTAAAAACAAACCCAATATTTCATGTAAAAAATCATTTCTTGTATCTCCAACCCAGATGTTGTAGAACTGAATAACATTCTGAAAGGAAGCAAATTTTTGCTCTAGTTTCAATTAACTTGTAACATCTTTTTCTAGGTGGTTTTTAAATGAGTTGGAATCTCAGTAGGTGGTAATGGTTTTTTTTGTACATTTTCCCAGTAGACATTTTGACGCTTATTTAACTGCAGGGCAGTGTTTGCTCTCTGCTTGTAGCACTGATGGTGCTAGGAGGTTGGTGCGGGGAGCCTGTCACTCCCTGTGGGTAGAAGGGAGAACCAGTGAGCACAGACGACTGAGTGAAAAAAGATGCAGTAAACACGACAGTCCCAAGGCTTTATTTTCTAGAAATCTGTCATTTCCTGTGGTCTTGTACGTGAAGCTCAGTTTGCCAGTCTGCTTATCCCTGCACCCATGGCTTTGCAAAGGAAGGCACCTGTTATTTTCCTTCCTGAGTCAATTCAGTTGATTAACTGGGTGGATTTGGTTTTATTACAGGAAGAATAGCTTTTTGCTAAATGAGTGTGCCAGTGCAGCTAATTGAGGAGTCCAATCAGTGCAAGAGTGGGAGGGGGGACCTCTACTGGCAGTGAGCAGCTGAGCTCAGCTGCATGGGAAGGCAACAGCAGGTGAGCAGAAAAAATATTAAGGCCCATTTGGTTGATTATATGCTCTTCTTCCAGAGATAATCTGCAACTCAGGAGTTTTGTGATCAGGGCGGGGCTTCTGAGAAATGGATTTAAGGCACTGGAGAAGCATATGATAATGATTGTAAGAAGCATAATGATAAAGGGGAACGGCTGCTTACGAGGGTGGATGGTGATAGGACAAGGGGGAATGGTTTTAAAATGAGACAGGGGAGGTTTAGGTTAGATGTTAGGAGGAAGTTTTTCACCCAGAGGGTGGTGACGCACTGGAACAGGCTGCCCAAGGAGGTTGTGGATGCCCCATCCCTGGAGGCATTCAAGGCCAGGCTGGATGTGGCTCTGGGCAGCCTGGTCTGGTGGTTGGTGACCCTGCACACAGCAGGGGGTTGAAATGAGGTGGTCATTGTGGTCCTTTTCAACCCAGGCCATTCTATGATAAAGATTGGAGAAGTGTAAGATAAATCAAGTACACAATTTTATTTGGGAAAAGAACGTGTGAGGCACTAGGCTTTGCTTCATAAGGCTCCATGTGCCCATCAAAAACTTTTCATGCAAATGAACAGCAACACCTGCGGATAGATCAGGTTACTCAGAGACTCTTCCAGCCTGGCCATGGAAGTCACATGCTGCAAAACATCGATCTACTGTAAGTTTGTCAGGTCAAGATGGGACCAGAAGAATGAACATATGAATTTCAGAGAAGCTTTTTGAAAGGATCTCTACTGAAGAACAGAGAAATTATCTGCTCCTTGATTCCTATAGTGCTAGTACTTTCAGGTAATTGTATGTGCAGTCTTACCTGGGAAAATAAGTTTCCAGAGTAGCTGAGCTCCATTGAAGTGTAGTTCTACATCTGAATGTTTGCTGCTGCTTAACTGAGATCATTGTGAGCTGGATCATTTTGTCAAGCCTTCAGGAAACTAACCAAAATGTATAATTTTATGCTCAGTTAACAACCTAAAATAGCTAATTATGTAGCTTACAGAAGCAGTAATATCAAAGACAGAAGGAAGGTGAGGCTGTACATGAGCGACTTAATTTCCTTACGCTGTCCTTGTTCTATACCTTTTGCCTTTTCCTGAGAATTTGGAGAAATTGGGTATTTGTGTAACTTTTAGGAGATGCTTGCTGGCCTGTTTTGATGAAAAATATTTAGAACATTTTCTGAACGCAATTTAAAGGCAACCATATTTATGCAAGGGAAGCTATTTAGATAGTTGCTGAAGGATATGCTTGTCTGTGCTGTTCCATGTCGGTATTAATTAAATAACATATTATACATTTTGGCCTTAATTCTTTGGACAGACCATTGGCAATGCAGAGTAGGGTAGTGTCAAACCTGGAATCTCAGTGACAAACATATGAAAACCAGTTTTCTTTCACCTTCATCTTTTTCAAGCTATATAGTATATAATTCTTGTTAAGAACTTTGTGTACACTCAGTTCTTATGTTAGTTCTATAATGGACCTTATTTTTTCCAGTGAAATCATAGAATGCCTTGAGTTCTTGATCCTTGGGATCCCTTCCAAGTCCCAATCCCCCTGTCACAGGCAGGCCCACCAACCTCCAGGTGTGGTGCCAGGCTGCTCTGGGCCCCATCCATCTGGGCCCAACCTGGCCTTGAATACCTCCAGGGACGGGGCATCCAGAGCCTCTCTGGGCAGCCTGTTCCAGCACCTCACCACTCATAGTAAAGAACTTCCCCCTGACATGCAATCTAAACCTTCCTTTCTTCAACTTAAAACCATTTCCCCTTGTCTTGTGACTGTATACCCTTGTAAAAAGTTGATTCTCCTCCTGTTTATAATCCCCTTTTAAATACTGGAAGGTTGCAATGAAGTCACCTCATGGCCTTCTCTTCTCCAAGTTGAAAAGCCCAGCTCCCTCAGCCTGTCTTTGTAGAGGAGGTGCTCCAGCCCTCTGATCATCTTTGTGACCCTCCTCTGGACCCTCTTCAACAGCTCCTCATCTTTCCTGTATTGGGGGCCTCAGACCTGGACACAGTACTCCAGATGGGACCTCATGAGGGCAGAGTAGAGAGGGACAATCACCTCCTTGTCCCTGCAGGCCATCCCTCTTCTGATGGAGCCCAGGACGCCATTGGCCTTCTGAGCCACAAGAGCACATTGCTGGCTCATGTTCAGTTTTTCATCCGTCAGGACCCTCAGGTCCTTCTCTGCAGGGCTGCTCTCAAAGATCTCTCCTTTTGGTCTGTATGGATGCCTGGGATTCCTCCAACCGAAGTGCAAAACCTTGCACTTTGCTGTGTTGAACCTCATCAGGTTCACATGGGCTGCCTTTTGAGTTTGTTGAGGTCCCTCTTGGTTGCAAAACAGGTTCCCTAGTGAAAAACAGGTACGAAACAGATGGGAAAACAAACAAACAAACAAAAAACATTGGAAACACTATAGCTAAAGTAGCTTTTAGGAAATCTATCAGCTGTAGGTAAAAATATAGTTAATAGTACTTACTGAAAGAAAACTGAAGTTGTAATAATTGCAATCTCATCACTGTGCATTTGAAAACGAAAGTATACTGTGAGGGCATGTGCAAGCATTAACATTCCTTGTTCCCTACTGTCATACTGAAATATAATATTACTTTGAGATATAAAGCAATTCCACTTGTTTAATATCTATCAATATCTGTCTGTCCCCACATATCATCATAAATCCAGTAATTATAGTTCAGCTAAGTGAATATTACTTGGCTTTCTGTAGAGACAGTACATTTTTATTTTCTGTTGTGAATACATCATTAACTCTCTTCAGCAACTTAATCAGTGTTTTTATGCTGCTTATTTTTTTTCCTCTGTTAGTTGGGAATAATAATCCCTGGGTTAAATGGGACTTGATTTGTAGTTTTTTTAGTATCTGTTTAAGTATCTGTTTCATTGATTATTATTTTTTTAATCAAATCAAATAATTTGAAAATGTTTCAGTCTTTCTTTTACAGTTTACATATTTTAATGTCATTGTGTTAAGTGTTGCACTCTTTAATTATTTTTGCGAAGAATTTGCAATATTGATTTAATTAGAATTGCACTTGAGTAGAACCTGATTTCAATTAATTGATTTTGAAACGCTTTGGCTTTAAACAGTACTGTGCTAGAGAAATAGGAGAATCTGAATTAAGCCAAAGCAAACAGAGCAGAAATCTCTTATTTTCTCTTACATAGTTTGTCTTGCTAACATGGCTTCTGGAGAAGTGTTTACTTGCTTCAGAATAACTTGAGTGCTAACTAAATTCAGACAGGAAATGTTCCTTATGCTTTGAAAATACGTTCACTCATTGCCAGTGCATGCCATATAGAAGCAATGAAGTTGTTTATCTTTTTGTTGATGTGACCAGTATTAACTACATTCTTCCATTTTTTCTGTAGTTAAAGTACCTCGTAATTTTCGCTTGTTGGAAGAACTTGAAGAAGGGCAGAAGGGAGTAGGTGATGGTACAGTAAGCTGGGGCCTTGAAGATGATGAAGATATGACACTCACCAGGTGGACAGGCATGATTATTGGGCCACCGAGGGTAAGCGTGACAATAAAATGTTGCAAGCACTACAAAATGCCAACTGGAAAAGGTTACTCCCTACATTGTAAGGGAATTAGTTGAAAGGTGGTGTAAAATTCATTGAAGGTTGTAGTTGTAGTTGAAATACTGTATATTCACATTAGAAGTCATCATTTTCTGGCATGTTAGTGTTTTCAGTCCAGCCTCCAGTCTAGTACATGTTTCTGCAACTGTTTAAGCCAGTTGTGTTTTTACACTTTCTACTGAGTTAGAAATATACTTAGTCAGTATTTCCATCATTACTGCCCATAAATGTACAGTGACAATGCAGTAAACAGGGTAAATTTCTTTCCAAGGTTTAAGTATGTGCCTAGCAGTTTTAGTTCTGTAGCAAAGATTTATCAGATAGTCTTTTAGTATTACAATTTATGCAGTCTTCTTGAATCGGTGCTAAAGAACAAGCAGTTGTTAGTTACTTCTAATAGGATAAAGTTTATAAATAATAATAGGAAAAAAAATCAAATCCTTCTGACCTTTTAATTTCTATGAAATATCATCTGTTCTGAAAGCCTGCAAGAGATGTAATCATCCCTGATGTGAGTATCAGCCTTATCTGGTATGAGTGGACACATCTTCACCTAACATGTAACTTTTGTGCAAGCTTGCTAATGAGTTAATATGATACAAAGGATCACCGTTCAGGACTTTAAATGAGTTTACTTCCAGTAGCTCTAAGTTAGCACATCTTTCACTGCTAACACGAGTATACTGTCTTGTGCCTCCTTTGGTGCTGGAGGGCTTATTGACTTATCCAAGACAAGAACTGAGATCAGAATTTGACCTCAGTGAAGATAATGAGTTCCAGAGTTACATTCAGTGTAATTCAAGCTCCTTTTGGAAGTCAATTAGCTGTAGCATGCAGCAGTCTGTTTAGAATATCTGCGTAATTGTATGGAGCTCCTGAGACTTGGATATGTTTGAGACAGGACCAATTTAAAATACAAATGTAACACGGGTATGCCTGGATACTAGGTTCTGTGGAGTCACAGTATTCAAATCTGTTCAGAAGAAAATTTGTTATAGTTTCCAGAACTGTCTGGCTGATTTCTGGTTTCACCTAAAGCAGATTCTTAATGCACCTTTGAAGGAAGTGATTATTATGTAGGAGGCTAAAGGATTTTACTAAAAACAGAACAAACCTCTGAGATGCAGTTTACATTCTAGTCAAATTATATTGTTTATTTTTCTTTCTTTCTGACTTTCTATGTAAAAGAGTGCAAGCAAGTAATATTCTGAACCATGTTAGAGACTTGCAGTCTTGCTTAGAGTAGAAAGAATTTCAGTATGTGGAGACCGCGGATAGTAAAAGCCACCAGCTCTCAAACCAGGATGGTACCTCAATGAAAAGAGCTGCACATCCAGTTTTGGTGTTTGTAGAAGATGGGTGTTTTTGGAATTGGTTGAGTTAGGTAGAGACTGTGCAGCTTGGCTGAGCACAGGGAAAGTTGCTAATACTTCCCACAGCATGAAGTTCTTCATATACCAGTCTCTGGAGCTGTGCAAGGAATTGCTTATCAATGTTTTCTTACTTGATTTGCAAGGTGAACCAACAAGGAAAGGGGAGGAGAAATTTGTTTTGAATGAAAGGAAACATTTTTCTGACCATGGAAAAATGCTTTTGAGACTCTTGGGGGAGCTGGTCATGGACCTTTAACTTACAGTTAAGCATCAATTGGAAAAGCATAGCAAAATTGAAAAGCTGCCTGGATTGGAATGAGGGAATGTGAATGAGTGCCATTCTCAGGAATTTTCAGAGTTGTGAGTAATGGTTGTGCATTTTGGCCTGTTTCTACAACTGACAGCATTCTTCTCTGAAACGTGGTAGCACATATATTATCTGTAGCAGGACAAGATTAGTTTTTTGGGCTTCCTGCTTGTAGTGGCTAATAACAGTAGAAAATCTTTTTTTTTAATTTATTTTTATTTTTTTTTGTAGAAAGGTATCCTGCTTCCTTTTGTTTCTTTCTGACCCAGTTGTTGGTTTATCTGTAGCTTCTTGAAATTACAGGAAATGGTTAGGATCCTTCAGTGGCTGCCATTTACTTGGACACCAAGTGAACTTTTGACAATTTGACATTGAAGTCGATTCTTCTACTTGGAGTGAGTGACAGCTGGCTGATGCAGAACAGCCTGCAGATGGTACTTTTTGAAAGTTTGGCAGCATCTTTTTGCTGCAGGTTCATATTAGCAGTAGGCGTTGTGTAGGAGCTGGGTTTATATTCTTTTTGGAGTGCAGACACTTGTGCATCAGTGACCAGTGGAGATGCTGATGCTTTTTATCATGCATGTCCTACTTGACAAGAAAAAAAAAGTTTGAATTGTGTTTATTTTTGATTGGATTTTCTCAAGATATACTTAGAAACAAATAAGAATGAACTGTTAATGAACTCTTCCACAGTCGTTTTGGAGAGGTGTCTTCTGCAAAGGTGCTGTCACCTAATTGCACTGCCTGAAATTAATAAATGCTTTGGTAAACCAATCTTTAAAGGGCCATTTCTTGATTTCATTCCTCTCTGAAATGTTTACTTGCTTAAAAATTCTCAGCAATGGGAGTCTTGGAAATTTTCTGGAGTGCTACTTACTTCTAGAATATGTATTTTTATTTTTCATCTTCTTTTTTGTTTGGTTATTCTCACCTTTATCTTTCCCTGTTCCCTTTTTGTTTTCTCTAAAGATTATTTTCTTCCCTTAGCTCCCTGCTGTGCTAAAAGTGCTTTGGCAATGCAAATGGAGTAAATGTGAATTAAAATAAAATTATTCTGTTAAAATCTTTTGTATGGTACTGTCAATAAGTAGTATAATTTATAGAAACTCATCAGCTAACCAACGTAACCAAAACAGTGGGATATCAGTTACTAATCCAATACTATCAAGGAGTACATAATCATAATAAATTTAATTATTTTGTATTTCTTTGTCTTTATTCCTCTTGCCTTTGCTTTCTGTTATTTTCTGAATATTCAGCTTTCAGTAAGATGCATTAGTCTGTCTTTTTGCTTTCTAGACAAACTATGAAAACAGAATATACAGTCTGAAAGTAGAGTGTGGACCTAAATATCCAGAAGCACCTCCTACAGTTAGATTTGTAACTAAAATTAATATGAATGGAATAAATAATTCCAATGGAATGGTAAGTTGAAATGGTAAGACCAACAATATTGTTAATCTGTACTATAAACTATTTATATCCCAGATGAGGATTTTGCATGTTGGAAGGAGTTTTCCTATTTAAATTGTACAGTATGAAGTACTTGGTTTAAATGAAATTTTGGTTGCCTATTGCACACATTTAAATCTTAAGGTGTTTACAGTATTTTAGTGGCTCTCAGTGGCTTGTTAGTGAGAGAGGCATTATTTATAATACTGAAACTCTTGTTTCTCTGAAATAAAATCAAAGGTTTTAATTTTGCACTGGAAAAAAAATGTTTAAGCCATATATTTTCCATGGATTGATCTTACAAAAATGACATTAGATTCTGTCCTAACAGGAATGCTGTACTAAAGACCATTTTTTGTTTAGTTAGTAAAGTTTGTTTTAGTATCCAAACTTTATCTGATATTTCCATTAATTACAAATGGAAATGTTTCTGCCTGAATCGTATTGTGGATGAACTGATGTGTTTAAATGCCTATTTTCTTTATAGTGGATTTATTCAGATCTGAGATTATTTTTAAGCTTCAGTCTTAAGGTCTTTTAATATAGGTAGTAACCACTTTCATATTAAAGATCCATTTGCAGTGAATTACATTCTTAGCAGTGTGTTTGAGCTGTGGTGAGTCTTAAAAGTATACTGATCATCCAAAGCCAGTGAACTAACACCTCAGCAATAGTTCAAAGGGGATTTGAAATTTCTTCCTGCATAGTCAACAACCCAACTCTATCTGAAGATCTTACTAAAATTGCTGTCTACAAACCAGCTGTTGCTCTTTATTCCAGCTGTAGCTTATAATCTCAGTATTTGTATTTATTAAGAGGTTGTGACCAGCCAAAGCTGCCAATCTGGAATGCAGTAGAGCTTTTGGTATGTTTATAATACTATTTTCATATGTCCCCCTTGTAACATGTATTGTTCTGAATCAGTGAAGAAGTATGTTGTCATTAATTCATCTGTGCATGCCTGAGAATATAGCTGCTGGTTTCCAGAAGCGAAATTTCAGGCCTGCAGAGCCTAAAAGCTTGTGTTTACTGAGCCCATCTGCTTGGAGCTTGTGTTTGGAGAAGTCTGGACTCCCTCAGCCTGATGAGAAAGGGGCTGAATATTGGGACCGGAAGTTTGACGGGTGGTTTTAAAAGCACTGATAAAATTCAGTCGTTACTATAGGAAAATCTGATTCTAATTCATTTGTAAGCTTGCAGCAAAAGTTCATTCTTACCCCCAGTGGTTCTAGCAGATAGAATACATTATGAAGGATTTGCTGTGCAGATGCTTAACTGTACGTGTTTCGTGGATTTCAGTAGGAATAGGTTGTACTTTTAACATAAACCGTTCGCAGCACTAACGGATTTAAAACTCACTAAGTGATTTTTTTGATGTACCCTTTGTCTTGATTTCTTGTGTTTTTAACTTGTTTTGCCGTTGTTCTCACTAAAATTGTGCCAGACCTCCTAAAGTGGAGGCACGTTTTGCAGTTGAGAGCACAGAACTGGAATTCTGACGGAGAGCTGAGTTTGGCTTTGCTCCAACCTAGTTTTTCATTTTTGGTTAAGCCACTTATCTGTGGTGTATTCTGTGTGGATAGAAATGTCACGTTTCTGGAGAAGTTGTACACAAAGAGTGTACGAGATATAGAGGCAGTTCACTTGTGCTGAACAGATTCTTTTCTAGTGGAAAGGGTAAGAATAAGAAGCCATTCTATCTAAACATGAGGGGATATTTCACTGTGTGAGTGATAGACTGGCACAGACACAAAACCCAGAGGCTTTGTGGTCTCCTCCTTGGAGATTTTCATATGCCACCTGGGCACTTTGCTCTGGGCTGGGGTTGAGTCAGGTGGACCCAAAGGTCTCTTCCTAAGAGTAGGATAACTTTATATTTTGTTAGTTCCAAATTCAAAAAAACTAGACAAATCTTGGTTTTCATTTTCAATCTTCTAAGCATGCGTTTCAAAAATAGGGGTTTAAGTAAAAACTTTTGTTTATAGTGTGAGTATGGATGATAGTATATGCATACTCTAAAAGCTGTTTAGCTTTTCATTAAAGCTTCTTTTTAAACATTAGTGAAAGTTTGGTGTTTTTTTTTTTTTTCAGAACCAGGTGTTATTTAGAAATTCTAAAGCAATTCTGATCATAATAGAGGTCTCTTTGCAGTAGTTCTGTGCATGTATGTTCCAGCTTGCTGCAAAATACTGGAAAGCAAAATAAATGTATGTATGTTTAATGGATGAAAGTATTATTCTGTTGCCTGAGCCATAAGCTCAGATTCTTTTTCTTCTAAAACGTGCTCCAGCTTCTTTGGAACAGTTCATGTTTCTGCTTCCTATTTTATTTCCTTGTTTCTCTGAAGCTGCTCTCTCACTGATTCTTTCATATAATAGATCATAAGTGGTTTGCTGCATACTTTGAATGATTGAAGATGACAGTGTTTTGTCTTCAAAGAAGCTCTGCTGTCTATATTTCTGCAGCCTCTTTGTTCACTCATGGCCGTCTTTTGATCACGTTGCTTGTAGATGTCATGAAAAATATTGATGACTTGCAGAATAGAAACCCAAGATAAACAGCACCAGAAGTGTTGCCATGGCAATATTATAGTAATACTCAAAACATTTTTGGCAGTGTTAAAGTATACAAAATAATTATGCCAGTAATTGCTCGAGGTAGAGTCCCCAGCATGAGCTTCAAGGATAATAATTCCTTTTGAGTTAAGTGTGAAAGGTGGAGGGGAGTGATGGATGTGTACTGGAGTTGATGTTAGTGTAAGAAAGCTAGTTTTAAACTGCTTCTATGTTTTCCGTTAAAGTGCAGTTATGCGTGTTGAGTTTATTCTTACTGACAGTTGGAATATTTTGACTTCCAGTTGGATTGTTTTGGGAAGGAACTTTTGCTTGTGAGTGAATTTTCTATCAGCAGCATAACTTCAGAGACATTGTAGGAAAGGAGAGGGCTGCTTTAAGAGTATTTTGTATAAGAAGGCCTAACTTAGGTTCATTGAATCACCCTTGGAAATTGCATTTCTTATTTGCAAGCTTTAGCATGTGGTTTTCTGCTTTTCAGTTTGCCTGTGGAGCTACTGAGTTTGCACACAGGACTGGGGTACTAATTTCAGAAAAGCTAGTCTGAGTACTTATGGCTGGACAAAATGCTTTTCTGTGCTAATGGTCATTGTTGTACAACTGTATTTAAATTATTGTTCTTAATGCTGTGGAGTGTTTTTGTTTTTGTTTTTAATTTTGTATCCTGTATTGATGAAATGCAGGTTGTGTTCTGGCATGCTATTTATTTTCACATGGTCTTTTGGAGATGTCTAATTTTTGAGCCTGTGAGAGTTTTTTTTAGCAGCCTGTCTTGCAGGATTTGCATCACAAAAACTTACAGCTGGAAATCCTTGTTACTTATAAATTCACTTGGGCCTCTGTCAACTATAATTCCGTCAAATGCTGTCCAGTTACTGCTTTGAGTGTGTTTATTGTAAACTAAGCAGTTTGCTTCTGCTTTAAGTTCTCCGAAAGTTACTGAGAAAATTATAAATACCCAATACTTGGCAACATTTTAGAAAATTATTTGGTTTGATTCCAGTAATTTAGTGAAATAACGTACATAATTTCTCCTTTTTTTTAAAGTTATGTTTACAGTTGTGTACCCCAGAAAAAAAATAGTCCTCAGATTGCAGTTTTCAGCCCTATTAGCTTTTATGCCATCCAGAAACTTCTTCCTCTTATATATAACAGATGCATCCTTCAATATTACTTAGATGCTCTTGTGTGATTTGAATGTTACATAGTTTGTGTCAGCCTTCCAAATATCTTAGCATTGTTCTTCATAAAGTGAATTTACTGCACACTGTCTAAATGGGAAATACATTCTGCAGTGCAATTCCTGAACCAAAATCTTCACTGCTGTAAAATGTCATCAGTAAGTCGGTGACTTGCAAAAAGAGCCTTGAGATAAACAGCAACAAAATGTTATGTTGCAGCAGTCTTTACTCAGAAAGCATTCATAACTTTACGACAGAGTTTACAGTCTGTGAGCTACTATTACAAATTCCCAGCCAAAAAGAAAAGCTGAAGAAGCTTACTTCGGAGTGATCCCTTCTCGTATTCCAGCACAGCTAGTATGTAGAACTGCATTGCTTAAACATCAGTGATGACTGATCACTAAGTGCTGCAACTGAGGCTGAGTGCAAACTTGAGATAGACTATAAAGGTGAAGTTGTGGAGAATCAAGGAAAAGGAAGATAGTTTGGGAGCAGAACTGCAAGGCTGAAGGCAGATGTTCACCGGAGGAGTCCCAGAACAACTGCCTTTCCATCTACTTTTTGCTAACTTGGTCCTTATCTGAACAGATACTAAGTTTTCTCTTTCAAACCTACTGAAAGCTAAACCTGCCTTTCTCTTCTTACTCACATTGGCTTACTGGTTGTCTTCTAAAGCCACCAGTTGTTGATTACTGCATAATTACCACGAGCCTCCAATGTGTGCATTTTTCCTGCATTTCTGTTCCAGCTGTTGTCTGGTCCTTGGCCTCATTTACCTTTACTTCTTTTCCGTAGTTTTTCTTGGGGAGATGACTGGTTTTCAGGGAGATTATTGATGTGATTTCTCCTCAGCTACTGAGGGTGTTGTATTTCAGGCCAACATGGAAGTTGTTTAAATTACACGTCTGTCAAAGGGCACAGACCAGAGCAGTCGGGGAGTACTCATATTTTGTTGTATTTCTCTGAATAGAAGAGGATAGTAGGTAAGCTGCAGAGAAGTATTAGCAAGTGATAAGTGTGTATACATGTGTAGGGAAAAAGGACTTCTTAATCACCTGCAACAAAATGCAAAGTGAACATATGATCTGGCAGTCATTTCATCTGTTACTGAGGTTTTGCTGCTTTTATCTACCACACTAAACCAAATACTTGTGTCAGAAGAAGAGTGCAGGAACTACCATGATGGTCTGACTGGTGATTTAGTGGGTAGCAGCCCTGCCCGTGTCAGGGGTTAGGGTTAAAGATCGCCTAGTTTTAGGGTGATCTTAGGGTGATGTAGTTTTAACCCATGTTGGGGTTAAAACTAGGTGATCTTTAAGGTCTCTTCCAACCCAAGCCTTCCTAGGATTCTAGGACTATAGTGTTACTTTGAAAACTTTTCTGTGTAAACTCATACACTTACTGGTTACTTCAAACTGCCATGACCTTGATGCATAAGATAACTTTCCTTTTGATCTCCTTTCTTAATTATTACAAACATTTATAAATTATGTATTAATTTTACTGCCTTTTATACTGTGGTTTGATGATGTGAGGTCTTTTGCAGCGGTGCTGGCTATATAAGGAGCTCAGACTCTAGGCAGAACGTTCTTTGTACAAAGAGAAGTGCTGAGCTGTGAATCGGATCAAGGATCCTGCCCTCTATCACTTCGCATCACAAAGAAGGCCTACAAACATTTCACGGCTCATCTGAAATGCTGATACACAGTAGCACTGCTACGGGGAAAAAGTGCCTAGTGAGAGGGAGAATTTTCTTGAGTTCTTATTGCTACCTACACCAGCATGCTGTTAAGCTTTGGCATCAGTTTCCTCTTACCAAAAGGTTTAGCCTCATCTTCTGGTGTTCTGAAAATAGCCTCAACAATCTAGAAAGAAAATGCTTCTGCTAGAATTCTTTCTAAGGACAGTGAAGTTTTTTTGTTTTTTGCTTTTTGTTCTAATGAGAAGGAGAAAAGAAGCTTCATGATGCTTTATACAGCCTAAATTATAAATCGGTGACTTTTCAGCACTTTTATAGCCTCATGGCCTACCTGCATTACTGTGGCAATGGAACTCAGGATTGTGCAGTTGCCTATTCTTGCCCTTGGGTCTCCTTTGCCATCCACAGCTTTGGGCTCCCTAAGATCTTCTTAGGATGCTCTGTGCAGCCTGAGTGGACAGGACATACCTGCTGCCAAAACAGGCTGATTTTCATTTGTTGACTTGTGCTTGCCTATTGAAACCTCTCTGTGTTGTGATTGTGTAAGTTATCTCACAGGTTTAATAAATGAATAGGGAAAGTCCACATGTAAGTAATCTTCACAGCTCCATTAAATGATTTACTGCAAGAACAATGTGAAGAACTAATAAATGGCTCAACATCATGAATCAAGTAATTCAGGCCATTTCTTAGCATATGTACTGATACTTGGTATATCAGAAGCACCACATAATATCAGTATGGAATAATCACAAACTGATACTTGAAACAAGTATTCCTTAAGAGAGGTATTTGCAAACACTTGTGTGTCAGTGTTTTCCTCAGCTCTTTAAAAACCCAAGTGTATGTATTTAATATATACTTAATGAAGGTGATTTTTTTGAGTCATTTGAAACAAATTGGTAGAACTGAATTTTGTGAGGTATGGTTCCAGTTTAGCAGTGAACTGTTTGCTGACTTCTTCTCCACTCACCCCATCCTTTTTGTTCTCACTGATGTTAATATCAGCACAGGTGGAGGGATCCACCTGCATGGGTTTTATTGCAGAATCTGTATCTGTGCAAATGTATGTTTATTTTCCTAAAAACTGTGTTATGAACACAGTTCATAAAGTGGGGACTTTATGCCACAGAGAAATTGTCAGAGAATGTTTTGACTCTTTCTTAGGAGCATTAGGTCAATAGCAGTAATTCATACATAGGTTTTTTTAAATTATTATTTCATTATAACTTACAACTTTCTCTTCTCTTTGCAGGTGGATGCACGGAGCATACCAGTGTTAGCAAAATGGCAAAATTCTTATAGCATTAAAGTTGTACTTCAAGAGCTAAGACGTCTAATGATGTCCAAAGAAAATATGAAGCTTCCACAACCTCCAGAAGGACAAACTTACAACAATTAATTTTAGCTGATTCTCAAACTTCTGTCTTAAAACAACAACCTTCTACTCATGTTAATGTCTTGATTAAATCTCACAATGCAAACACCCACACATTAAAAGAATTTCAGCTGGTATACATGACCTGGACATTTGTAAGAATATATATAATATATGTATGCCCAATATGTTTTCAGGCACTGGGAGAAAAAGGCAGCACAATTATTTTTTTCTCTTACCAAGGCACTGTCATTTAAGCATAAGCCTGGAATAGCCTAAAATTGGAATTCAGGTTTTACAAGATGAAAGCATGACAGGAAGTGTCAGATTGCTGTGGAATAATATATGTTTCTGAAAATAATCTCTTGAGAAGGCAAAATATAAATGGCATGCTTTATCCATCTTGCTTAGTAAAAGAGCTGCAGTTAAAATTTGTTTTAAAGTAGCAGGTACAGTGAATACCGTTGCTCATCTTGTTTAATTTTGCAAGGGTGTGGGTACCGACTACTAGTAGTGTCACAAAGTATGTTCAGGATTGTTTTGATACCTGTATTTATAAAATGGGGGGATTAATTTCTGTTAAGCAGCTCCTGTGTGTTACATGTATTGGACATGGCAAATATTTGTTTACAGTCTTTGTTCTAATAAACCATGCATTTAAGTTTTAGTGAAACAAAGGAAATGTATGGATATGTGATTGAGATTAAAGTTAGTCTTAAAATGTAAATAAAATGTGGAAAGTGTCTGAGGCTGTGCCATTTCTATAACAGTGATGTATTATATGTACAGTAACTTGCAGAAGTAGTGGAAAGCCAAACATAATATTGCTGCTGGTTTTACATGCACCTTCTATTCTTACATTTTGTATGCTTAGTTTACTTTAGAGGTCAAGGTATTTCTTTTGCTGCAGAGTAACGTCTGTCATCTCTGCTGCCACTTCTTTATACAAACTTGCACTGTGCATGTAAAGAAAAACAAAAAACCAAACAGCCTCCCCTCCTCAAACCAAAAGCAAATATCTCATCTATCAGATCCCCCTACGCCTCCCCTCCAGAATCTTTTGAGAAATGAGCACAACTTTCAAGTGACTTACTTGACCTCTGAGCAGTTTTCAGACCGCACTTCTGAAGTCTCTCAGGTCTCTGTCGTGCTTTGGCAGTTATTACCTCGATTCATGCATTCTTGCATCTTTCTTTCTTTTATGTTTCTTTCCTTTTTTTCTTGTCCCACCTTTGCTACTTCTCAAACACACACAAAAACAATCTTCTGGAAGCTTTAATAAAAAACCCACACGTACCACAGATCATCATATCTCCATCTGCTTTTCATGTATTGTGTTTCTCACTGTCCTTCTACTTAGAATGCCTGTTGCCTCTTAAAAATGTTGGTCTGTGTTTTCAATATTTTTTTTTTTTTTCTGCTGAGATCGTTGGTTTGGGTTCTGTTACTGATTTCTCATAAGAAAGTAAGCTAGCAGTGTCCTGTTGGAAATGAGATCCCTCTTGGAAAATGTAAGTGTTTGTTTATTGTGGTGAGAACATTTAACAGTGGGAATAAGCTGACTATTTGCATTCAAGGTTTTATTCTTTCAAAAAAGTGAATTTAATCAAAAGCCATCAACAGCCAGGTAACTTTGTTTGATATGCCTTTGCCAGTCTCACATGTAAAGAACCTCTAAAAGCAATAAACTAGACGTTCTTTGCTTTCAATTGAGAAATTTAATTTTTTTAATACTTTTTATTTTTTACAGATTTGGCACTTCTAGAATTAGTGGAACTATAGCTGCCAGCTACCTCTTGTCTGTATTTATATGACGTGTCATTTGTGACAGTTTGGTGGTTTGGTTGAAGTGCACTGCAATGTTTTCCTACTTGATTTTCATTTGAATGACTTTGATGCCATTAAATCCTCTTTTCTTACACTGACATTGGTATCTATAATCAGTTACAATAATGGATTCATGCAGTTCTGAGATGTGAATTTTGGGGAAAATTGCAGCATAAACTCAAGAGAGTGAGAAATGCTCAGACTATTTACGTGGTTTAAGAAACTGTCTTATTGGCAGCATGAAAAATGGTCTGGTTGATCACTTGGTCATATCTGATACAAGATCATCCTGCATCATCAAGTTTTCACCCTTGTCTGTACTTGATCGGTTTGTATCTGTACTAATCTGCGTATCCAACTCTAAGCAGACACACTTTGCATAGGAAAAAACAATGGTGGCAAGAGCTGACCTGAACTCTGACACCAGGGTGTGAGGTGACTGAAACATACTCCTGGAGTGGTCTTATGTGTCTTGGATTTCCCTTTTGCTCACAGTGGTACAAGACTGTATGCAGCTCCTTATGGAATGTTACAATGTTTTTGACTACTGCAAGAAGTTGAAAGCCTTCCCTAAGCTGTTCTATTACTTGTGGAAGATTTTAGTGCACAGCTGCTTACTCTTCTCTGGAAGGGTTGCATTGTTTTGCAAATATCTGTGTCTGATCAGCATTTGCCCTGCAATTTGTTTTATCATGTTGTGTTTCTTTTTGATAACTTAATTTCCGTGCCAGCATTTCAAATTTCCTCTCCTTAATTTGTGTGATGTTCATTGGGCAGGATCTGTACGTGCTGTTGTTAGCAAATGTCTGACTTTTTTTTCCCCTCAAAACTGCATTTGCATGTCTTGCGAAGTAGAGCACCATTTTCAGCCAGTTGTGTGAGGAACAAAGCTCAGAATCTAAATACAGCAACTGTTCTTCAAAGTGCATGTGAAAATTCTTCATTTGCTAGTGGTCCTGAACCAGCTTTTAAAACATTGCTCTGAAACTGCTGAAGTTCTTGTGTGCTGCTTTTTCAAGGGAGGGGCGAGTTCACTGTGACATAGAGGAGTAAAACAAAAGGTGGTTTCTTGTTTTTAACCTTAAGATATAACGAGCAATCCTATGGAAACATCCACATTAGTAATAACGTGCCTTACCCATCTGTAGTGAAGTACATGAAGGTGGCAAGGTGTGCTCCTTGATGGCACGGATCTTTCCAAAAGCATCTTGAGAATACTTGATAGCTGGCAAGGCAGAGCTACTGTGGAATAAATGCGTCATCCACGCTCCTCCAAAATGCTATTGTACAGTGGATACCTAAAGGAAATTGCCAGCATGTCTTCTGATTTGATCAACCATAATAATAAACATTTAGGCAATTGTTTGTATTGCATGGTTACTTTTAAATATATGGTGAGTTTGTGGGGACGTATTTCCTACGTAGTAGTTTGTGGGGCCATAATTCAGGGTTTAACACCTATTACAGTTCTCTTCCCCTATGTTTTGATGCAGGAGGATGGTGGAGCAGCTTGCCTGGTAGGGGTCCTGTGGCACAGGCAGGGTGTCTGACTACTGCTTGCTTTTATTCTGGCCTCTGCTTTCTGGAAATGCAGCTGTTGTGCCCCTGGAGTGGTTCTTGCTGGGAAAGGAGGTGTTGAGCTAATTCTGTATGGTTTGCTGTAACATTTTTTTTTCTTCAGAAGACCCGCTTTGGCACTGGAGTTATTCCCTGAAACAGTGTATTGTGCTCTTACAGTGGCCTTAAAAATAACTTTAAAAGTACAGAAGAACAGGTTTCACTATCTGACAACAGCTTCCATAGGACTGAGTGCTCCATTCAGTGTTTAAAACAGCAGATTTCTATGTTACCTGGGTGTTAATGCTGTCTGCAATGCTTTGTTGCTGTTGTTTTTCCACTAAATTGATCCGTACCTTCTGCTCAATTGATGAACAGTTGTAAGGATGTACAGTAAATTCCATTCCATGAGTGTTGTATACCAGCACTCAAGTAGCATTCCCACATTCAAGTAGCTTGATGTTTTTCTGTTTACCATTTTGAAATAGTGATAAATATTAAAAGCTTTCTATTATTTATACTAGTGCTAAATGACATGAATGGGTAACGTCATGGGTGATGTTGAGATAGTGCACAATTAACCAGATGGCTCTGTTCCTTTTAGGTTTTGGTATGCAAAACTTGCCATAGTAGAGAACTGTAAACAAGAGCATGGAAGTCGTGATACTGAGATTCTAGGTTAATCAGAGTGATTGGTGATCAGTGCTCCTAAGGTGAAACGTATATGTGTGATTAATTCAGTCAGTACTATTAAAGAGGAAAAGTCTGTGTTAAATCCTTGTTGCATTTGCCAAAATATTGGATGAATTGCTGGTAACCCTGATTCCCACCTATTCTGGCCTACTGTTTCTTCATGTTTGTTGTTTGCTGGATGGAAGCTTCAAGAAAATACGTGATTCCAGATCATCTGGGTGCTGTGGGGCACTTGGAGCTATGGGACCTTCCACTGGTGATAAATCTTGAAAATAACACCTTGCCACAGCATTGCCATTTCAGGATTCATGGAGGTGATCACAGTCATCTTATTTTGCATCTTCTCAGACTTCTGTCTCATGTAATTTTTTCTGTATGAAGATTCACAAATAAAATGTATGATCTCTTATGGTAGAATTAACCTGTAACGATGGATTTGTTGCAGTCTTATCTGACAGTATTTCAAACTGTGTCCTTACAATCAGCATCAAGTATCATTGCATTTAGAGCAAAGTTCTGCTGAGTGCGATGTTTTCGCTCCTTAAGTGCTGTAACTTGAAGTACTGAAATAATGTGAATTCAAAATATATAGTCCTCATGTTTCTGGTTAGCGATGGTTTTAATATTGCCATTCAATGACTACGATAAGTGTTTGCTTCCTTGAGTTGTCATTCAAATTAAGCATTGAGTGTTTAAAGCCTTTGTCACCTTGGTTAGCAGTGTCATGGTTATGATTTTTAGAGTGGGATGCTTAAAACACAACACTGCTTTGGAAACTTCTCATTTCTGTTTTCAATCTGCTAAAATAACAATAATAATAAAATCGAAACTGCTTGTGTTCCTTGAAGCAGCAACTATTTCTTCCTGGCATTTCAAAAACACATTTTATCTGTTAGGAATTTTTGTGCTATTCAGTCTAACAATGTTAATTATTTATCTCTAATATTTTACTGTATTTATGATTTGATGATTCTGTAGTATTTGTGTAATAATCAGTATTAAATCAGATGCCTACAAACACATGCACCCCTTTGCTTGACAGATGCAGAAATCACATCCCCTGCTTGAATGAGCCTGTAGCTGAAGACAAAGAAACAAGAGAGTGAAGGAATTCTTGTAATTGAAATATGCCATTCAGAAATGCTTGATTCTATGCTGCAGAAAACTGAGGGCTGATGAAATGTTTGCTCAGTTTTCATACGCTTGCTTCTACTCAGTGGAAATTACACTGTGTAGTTACCCAGATACACAGATAAGGGGTTGCTTCTTCCTAAGCCAGAGTGTTTTAGTGTGGTTTTTGCTGTGAGTTGTAGTGTAGCTGCTTTTTGTGTAATAGCTGGGATTTGTTTGATGTCTGTGCTATTTAAAGACAAGTGGTAGAATTCTGGGAGGTATTACATTCATGCTGTATTGCTAATGCTGTTCAGAGAGCAGTGGCAATGAGTGGAAAACCTGAGCAGTGGGCACAGCCTGGGTTTTCTGCTCTCGTGTTTTGGAATTTTGTCTTCCAGCACTGAGAAATGTACTTCATCAGTACATCAGGCTGTACTGCAGCCAGGCTAAAATCTGAGCCATTGAAGCTCTTGGTTAAGCAGGGATATCCTTGGGTGATGTTTGCAGATGAGCGCTGGAGGTAGAAAGCAGTGCAATCTTTATGCACACTTGTCAGGGCTGATAATAAGCCCTCCAGTGTACCTTGCACAGGAAAGATGAAAGCTCATGTTCAGCGTTGATGTGTTAACTGTGCTCCCCTGTGCACACAGTGACAGCCAAAACACATAGGTTTGGGGTCCAATTCTGATGGGGTCTTTAGGCAGTAAGTATTTCTAGCACAGGAATTTCTGGTACAGAATGCTTTTACAGCCCCACTGATAATCTATAGTTGCTGCCTTCCTCTAAGTGTTCTGAAAACAACTATTTTTCTGTATCCAGGAGGAATATGTCTTCAAGTTTCTTTGTGGAAACAATAAATGAATGTCCAATGAATGTCTGTGTGCATTTTGCAAGGCCACAGCTGTCTTCTATGGAGGTGTCACTGGGACACAGACATGCTTTGCTTTCCTGCAGGCTCACATCTGTGCTGGTTTCTGGACACTGTTCATTTGTGCACTGCTTCTCTGGAGTTCATGAAATGTCCTTTGAAGAAGCAAGTGTACTGGTGGATTTAAGTGAACTAGAGAGCGGGGAAAAAACTCGGGGCTGATATTTGAAAACCCATTCTTAAGTCTGTTTTGTTTTTTAAAATTTGAATGCACGAGAGCATGCCTGTGAAATCTGTCAGCACAACTGAGGAACTGCTGCAGAGATCAGGATTGATCACCTGATTTGTATAATACACATATACCTGCTTGATCCAACAGAAAGTGACTAGAAAGTGACGTCATATAAGTGCCCGTATCTCAGAAGTAAATGGCGTGATGAAGAGCTCTCACCACTTCCTAGTCACTAACTGACAACCAGGAGCTATTTATGTTTCATCACTACTTCAGATGAGACCTTTCCAAACTGACCCATGTGCCAGCAACTGGGGAGCAGCAGCAGCCGTCTGCTCTCCTCTCCCTGTAACCAAAAACACACTGTGGAGGTGGCAAACATTGCAGCATGTAACAGGTTTCTATTTACAGTAAATATGCGACCTGCAACAAGTCTTCTGCTTTCAACTGCCAACCTGCAAACTTCCTGATGTACAAGACCCAAATTGCAGCAAGTCAGGTAGGCAATTTTTTAATTTGTTTTCATCCTATTTTTTTAGTGTGAATGATACAGCAATATAGGGCTTTTAAATTTTTTTTTATTATGCGATTATATATTGGGTCAAGATCTCCAGACAGCTCGAAGCACCGCATGTGATCATATCTTTAAAACAATTAAAGCCCTATCACTGTCATGTGAACATTCCATGAGGAACAGGTGCAATAGTCTTGTTACTGTGGACTGCTTTAAGGTCTCTCTGCTGTGAGTGACTCCTTCACCAGTGAGCTCCAGCTCGGACAGGTTCTCGTTGTGTTGAAGGTGCTGGGCCTGTGCATAGCCACAGCAAACCAACCCCAAACACAAACAAGTCCATCTCTGTGTCACAGCCACCCCATCCTCATGGGGTTTTTCTTTCAGTCTCAAGGTAGCTGATAGTTGGCTCACATCATTCTCGACATCTAAAAGGTTTTGGAAGACACGTCATGTCACTTTTTTCCTATACAAGACACATGGATGATGGCGAAGAGGGAATGTTGATGGCAGAAGATCATGGCCCTGATCTGATTCATCCTCAGGATTTTAGGGGGCAATGTGGCATCAACAGAAGTAATTTAGCCTATTATGACTGTGAAGAGAGAGAACAGCCAGTGCCCCATGAAAGTTTGGATTATTTGCCTTCACACAGTGGAGTTTATAAGAAGTGGCTACAAGAGAAAACATACGGGTAAATTTATTTTATATATATTATTTTATAGCCTCTAAACTTTAGGAAATTTGGCCAACTCAGGGAGGTGCCTCCTAGCAGAAGGAAAACATTATGTGGAAAACATTTTGATAGAAAGGAGGGGGGCAAGTGGCAAGCAACCTTTGTTTAAAATTGTTTTTTGAGTGTTTATCCCTTTTCTCTTGACAAATTATTGAATATAAGGAAAAGAAGTTACAACTCACTGTATACAATTTTAAGAGACTTTGCAGAGGTTTGTGGAATGTTCTCTTACTGAGACTTTTCTTGAAATTTGCTGTCTCTTAGTGTAGTATGCAAGAAATATGGCATTTGAATCTAAATTGGGTGGCTTTAGTTCTAAATGACTAAACTAACAAGAGTTATTGTCAGTACATAATTAGAGATATCTGATACAAAAGATGCAAACTAGAAATAAAAATTCATGTATATTTGCATAATAAAAGCTGTGTCATTGCATTAATTGCAGAAGAAGACAACAGTAATTTATTTTAAGTAAACTCTGACTGCACTACTGAATGCTTAATTATTGATATTCATAAAAGAGTTTTGAGATGGCATCAGACAATCAGCATCTGGAAGGCAGATTGCATTGCAGCTTATACACAAAAGCAAGCAAAGAAAAATCAATGATGCTTGTTATCCAAATGTCTTTCACCTGAAGTTAGTGTACTGTGAGCATGGGCTTTTGTGATACACGGTGGGAGAAACAGCCTCTTGCTCATGCACTCATGATTAATAATCAGAAGATCCTGAAAGTGGAACTTGTATACACAAGTATGAGAAGTGCAGCAAATGGTCTTTTGTGGAAGGCTGAGAAATAACTGTGTTCTGCTTCTAGAAAAGAGTGGGATCGATGGCTGCTGATGGGGCTAATTGGAACAGCAGTGGGGATGCTGGGGTTTTTGACTCATCAGATAGTTGATTCTCTCTTCAAATTGAAATGGGACCTGGTGGAAAGTTACCTGAAGGTAAGCAAAAGAAAGATCGACCTCCTCTGTACTCATTTGTTGGAAAAACCACATGAAGATTTAACTGACTAGAGGTTCTGCCTGTCTAGATGGGTGTAGATGTCAGATATCCTGTGGTTCTTTGTGTGGACATGTTCCTTTTCTCCAGCTGACCTTCAATTGCAGTTTAATATCTGGTGGCTTTCTTAGAAGATTGATGAAGGTAGTTTTTATAGTCTTGTGGTCTTCCTTGCGACAAGGAAGGAGCATGTGCTATGTCATGTATTGTCATGTCATGTATGCCAAAGAGAAGGGATTAGGTTTCGCTTAAGACACTTTGTAAGTATGGCATTCAGCTATCAGCTTCCTCGGTCAGGTGCATTAAGAATACTAAGCAAACTGAAGGAGGAAAATGAAATACAGGGAATTTGAACATAAGCAAAAGCTTTTTTCATTATTTTGTGATCAAGCCCTGGGAAAACATTGTTGAGAGAAACCGTGGATTCTCCATCCTTGGAGACTTGAAATCTGACTGCACATAGCCCTGACTAATTGGATTTAGGGCTGAACCTACTTTGAGTCTCTGTCTGGACTAGCTGATCTCCAGAGGTGCCTTCTAATCCATTCTGTGAAATTAGGATAATGGACAATCAAGATCATGCCGCCAGTTGCTGAAAGACAAGTCTCAATTTCTTGTCAGAAATGCAAGTGAAAACTTTTCCTGTGGATGAGATGGAGGCTGAATATATCTAAGGGAATATCCAATAAATGGGCAGGTTTAAGTTTTATATGAGGAAAGCATATGCAATGCTCTTGAAATCCTACTTCCCCATATATTTCATATACAAACTAATTATATGTTTATAAAATATATTGAACAATGGATGAATACACATATATACATGCATATGAGTATGTGTACTTATATACATACTTGTGTGTGTATATGTGCGCTGAGGTATAACTAAATTTATAGCACAGTCTAACTCCAGGGCACAACCACAACACACAGTGCTGGCCAGTTGTATCATAACTTCTGTTGTATTGTATTAAACTAACATAGAGGACAGCAGGTAAGTTCTCCCAGGCTTTGAAAGCAGCACAAATGTTTAACTTTCCCACTCACCTCCTTCAGCTGCAGATGAGCAAGGCTCATCACTGTGCTTTCCTGTTTTGGCTGTGCTGCATTATAGGCTATCAAAAGCATTGGTATGAGATGTTGACGGAAAGCCTGCGGCTACCTGCTGTAATATTGCAAACTCTGAAATGCAAGTTTGTGTTTCACCTGCACACACAGTGAATCTCAACCCAGTGCTGTGGAAAGAGACAAAGCATGTGGGAGCTGTGGAGCAGTGGAAACAGTATGGCTGCAGTCAGCCCAAGCACAAACAAATAAACCAAAAACCCACGGAGACTGACAGGCAATTTTAAATGTGAGGAGGCATGGTATAAGAGATGTTTCTTTTGTTAAAATGGAACAAGAAGAGTTTCCTTAGAAGTACTCTGTTTATTCATAAGAGCTGCAAATTCATGAAGGTAATGACCTTGGAGCCTCAATTCAAGAGCACATCTCCTGAGGGCTCCATTTAGTGATTTCTTGTGCATATTCTTAAAGTCCCTTTCCTCTTGTTCCCAAAAGGGCCTTGCTAAGTAACAATGCATCCCTTACAGCGTTTGCAGAGATGGACAAAATAGCCCAGAACAAAATCACGACTTGGCACGTTGGCCTTTAGCTTACTGTTGTGTCAGTCCTTATAAAGAAACTGCACTACTTTTACTTTGTTGTTTTTTTTCCCCTGCACATTCTATCTGCAGATGATTACAAAACAGGGTGTATAGCCAGTACACAGGTGCTGAAGTAACCATCTCTTTGTAAACTGGGCAGGATGGCAACTTCCACCTGGTGTGGGTGTGTGTGCTGGGTCCTGGGCTGGCCATGGTCCTCGTGTCCTCAAGCTTGGTGCTGGTGAGTGCTGTCTTTTGTGCAAAGAGCCCGCAGTGCTGCAGTAACCCAAATCTCACGTTCTTCCAAATATTGTTTAATTAAGTATTTTGTATATATTTATGTAAAATCTCTCTTACAACCCAACTGGGGAGGCTGTTTTTGGCCTTCAGCCTAAGGCTAAATTCTGCTGCTCGTAAGTTGTGTAGAACTGTCTGGGGTGAGATCCATGGTGGCAGCCATGCAATTTGCACTTGGTGTGTGGTGTCTGTAAAACAAATACGAGTGGCAACTCTTGGAATATGTGAGAATCTGGTGTTTGGAAGGGGCCTGAGCCAAAGGCCATCGGGCCGTATGAAAACTACTGTTGGTTTTAGTCTGATCTTTTAGCTGCACTGTGTGGGTATCGCTTGCAGTGCAGATCAGTGCTTTTACAAGACTGTAAGGGTAGAGCATTGAGCCTTGCTGCCATTTACCGCTCTGCTGTGCTCAGTTTAATTACAGAGAAGCTATTAACAGCGCAGGTGACAGAAAAAATGAATGTTTTACTGAACTTCCCAGAAGTCTGACTGCATGAGGAAAGGGGATTTTGCTGTGGCACAGGTGGTAACTGACCAATTTAGTTAAGTACAGCCGTGCTGACTGAGCAAACACTGCAGGCTCACAGCCACCTGCCCCTGTGGTAACCCAAGGAAGGTTTCCCTCTGGTATGCCCAAGGAGGCTGCAGATGCCCCATCCCTGGGGGCATTCAAGGCCAGGCTGGATGTGGCTCTGAGCAGCATGGTCTAGTGGTTGGCAACCCTGAACATAGTAGGGGGGTTAAAACGAGGTGATAACTGCGGACTATTTTAACCCTGGCCATTCTATGAACCTGTGTGCCGGATACAGGGCCTTGACTGTAGGGCTCAGAGCAGAGGTGGGCCCTCTGCAGTCATCTTCTCTCCCTTCTCCACGCGTGGCAACTGCTGAGAACACACATTTCTGTGTTGCCAGAGATTATATTTGCATGCACTGTTAACTCTGGCAAATCTTGTTCATTAGCAAGATGAGACCTGGACTGCATTCATAGATGTGTATGGAAGGATACGAGCACAAACTCTGCTAATTATTTTTTCCCTTTGCAGTTCTTTTGCCCATCTGGTTCACCATCTGGCTTGCCTGAAATCATTGGATATTTGAATGGCACTTCTATTCAACATCTATTTAACATCAAAACCTTCCTAGGGACCTTTGTCTCCTGTGTGCTGGCTGTAGCCTCTGGACTCTTCTGTGGTCTGGAAGGTCCCATGGTCCATTTGGGGTAAGAAATGCCGAAGTTAAAGCTATCAGACTGTGAGATGGCTTTGCAATGTCTTGCTTGGTGGCAACATTGGCTTCAAAACTCCCTCACTGCATTAGTACCAGAGGTGTTGTATTGTCCCCTCCTTTTCACTAGCACATCTGTTCAAACCATGCGGTGTGTTTTAAACATTGGCTGGATTTCTCTGTATGACTCTGAGCGTGGTTCAGTAAGTAGCTATCTGGACAACTGATGAGGTAGCTTACAATGTGCTGAGAAAGCAGGGGAGACTGAATTGGCAAAACTGCTATTGGCCTGGAGCAATGTTGGCTGCTTTGCATCTACTGTAATTGCTTTTAGCTGTGCAAGGTCAGTGCAAAAATAAAGGCAGGTTCAGGTGGCTGCACGCAAAATGGGCCATGTTTTTGCATCCACTTGCACAAGAGCTGAGATTGTGCAAGGCCATCTATTTGAAGTGACTCCTGCTACACTTCATTACTATTATTAAACCATACCTTGAGTAGAGTTGGTGAAATTGGTCTCTGCTAACATGTTGTAGATCACTTGTTGGCTAGTTCACTGTTTTACTTCTGATCCTTTTTGGCTTGGAAAGCATTCATCCTTGAGGTTTGTTCTCTTTGCTGACCTGACCTGCTACTCTGTGGGCTTTTATTTATTTATTATTTATCTGAATGGAGGTGTAGCACCCTTGGGGATGACTCAGATTTTCAAAAATAGGAGAGCATGCTTGGTCAGAGGAGCCGCAAACCTTTCAGGCAGCGATTACCTTCAGATTTCTTTTGTTTTCTTTGCCTTCAGACCTCTGTCTCTAGGAGCTCAGAGACTGCAGCTGTGATGTTTTTCCTCTGTGCTAGGTTGGTAACAGTGATGCCTGAGCCAAAGAATGGAATCACATTTCCATGAAGAAATTCAGTGTGGTATTAATGTGATGCCTTTTCAAAACACAGGAACTAAGAGCTAATTTAACTTAATTTAATTGGAACCCTCTACCATTTTTATTAAACATAAACACACAAGTTGCTAAAAGCCTCTGAGAGACTCCTTAAGACCACTAGTTTAAGTCGTGTAGAGAAGTCTTCCAAGATTATACAGTGAATGGATTTTTCATTTCGCTAAGGGATTTTTGTTGGTTTTTTTTCCCCCCCATTTAAATGTAGTTTGACGTGCTGCCTGGGAACATATTGTAATAATTTAAATCATTATGCATCTTCTGTCAGAAGCAGAGCTGTTTTGCCTGCTGTGGTCATTAACCTGGGGGCAGATGATTGAAACAACGGGGCTATAGTCTGATGGGTCACCACACTTGGGCAGACACTAACATGCAGTTCTTCAAAAGGCATTTCACGATCAATCATCACAATACTCCTTGCAAAAAAAGCCATTTAAGTCTCTCATTTAAGAATTTGAAAACCTTTAAGAGCCTCCTGCTTTTTGTCAACAGGATTTTGCATATTTAAAAGATGTGTTCAAGTTTTTTCTTGTTTAAATCTGTTGAAGCCAATCTAGCTTTGCTGCTGTACACTGACTGAGGCTCTGTCCTCCCCTACCTTGAGCTGAAACTGATTTATGAACAGTTTAATGAAGAGTGCTCTCAATTATACATCACTGCTTTTAGGGCTATCCTGGGTTGTGGCCTGAGCCAGCTGCAGTCAGACACACTTGGCATCCACCTTCCCTTCTTCACCAGGTTTCGGAATTCAGCTGACAAGTAAGTGATGGGCAGGGCACAGACTGGTGACTCCCCCAAACCCTAAGTGCTTCAAGGGTACCTTGCATCTCATGCAGTGGAACAGCATCTCCATTCCTGGTCTTTTGGTCTTCCTGCTGTTTGTCACTTTGTAGTGGAAGAAAACTCACCATACTTAATAAATTTAATCCTTCACAAATGGTTCTATCATAGGCTTGTGGAAAAGAATGCATTAATACTGAAGACCTTTTTCCATTGCCCTCTTGGCTGTAAAGGGAAGAGTTTAAGAAACGTGAGATTTTCAGCTATGAGCTTTGTCCCCAAACTAAGAGTCTCAGCTCAGTGGAGAGGAAATGATGGGGATTCCACAATGTGCACAGAGGGCCCTTAGCTTCCTTTCTTCATTTAAAAAAAGTAAAGGGTTGTGTCACTTGCTTTTTTTATCTGCCTCTTCTCTGCCTGTATATATCTGCAAGGTAACTCTGGTAAGCTCTCTCTTGTGAACAGCTCTACTGAAATTACTGAGATTAGTTCCCAGAAAAAGAAATTACAAACCTGCTTACGTCTTCTAGTCGGTATTTATTGTGTATTTGTATAAAATACACAAGTACAAAGACTCAAGCAATGCTGACTTTTCTAGAGCAAGGAAAAAAAGAAAGACTCATGTCTTAATTTCCTGAGGGAAATGAAGTAACGATAGGAAAAAATCAAATGAATGGTAACTGTGAACTATATGCTGCTTGCAAATAAATAAAAAAATGTAGGAGGGAAGAATGGGATTCCCTTTGCCTTTATCATCTAGGAGGAAGTTTTTTCACACAGAGGGTGGTAATGCACTGAACAGGTTGTCCAAGAAGGTTGTGGATGCCCCATCTCTGGAGGCATTCAAGGCCAGGCTGGATGAGGCCCTGGGCAGCCTGGTCTGGTGATTGGGGGTTGATCATTGTGGTCCTTTTCAACCCAAGCCATTCTTTGATCACTTAATTGGATGGGGCCCTGGGCAGCCTGGTCTAGTATTAAATGGGGAGACTGGTGGTCCTGCATGTGGAACTGGGTTTGGAGATTCATGATCCTTAAGGTCCCTTCCAACCCTGGCCATTCTGTGATTCAAGGTCAATCATTTAAATAAATCAGAACAGCCTGATGTAGTTGTAGGTGTTCTCGTTCATTGCAGGGGAGTTGGGCTAGATGGCCTTTAAAGGCCCCTTCCAACTCAGTTTATATGATTCTGTGATTTTAAGTTTTAGTTCCTGCTTTAGTTCCTTGCAGACAGGAACTATCCTCAGAAAGACATGGTGTGTTGTAGTCTTTTTTACAAAATGATTATTTCTTAAAAACAGAAAGAGATTTTGGTCTGAGCAAGACCTCACTCCGTTTACAAAGATCAGGATGAAAAACTCCAGCTCCCTGTTGTCTTTTGGAGTTATTACATAGGCTTGGTGCCTCTCCCAGTGCCGCCACAGGCAAAGCAGTAATTCAACCAGCAGGAGTTGTGGAAGAATCCTAAGGCTTCCATCCAGCAGGCAGCTGTAAGAGATCTGTACAAGGGGTCTGATTTCATTATTAATTGTCACTGCTGGGGTGATGCACAGCATGTGTAAATAACTGGAACAGAAAGTGGGAGATGTCCAAGCAAATTTCCCCTAGCATTTACTGCAGTACATTTTGAGTTCTTCACTGGTGAAAATAATATTCCTGTGCAGATAAAACATGCAAGTGAAAAATCTGTGTACTAACGGTGTACAACCCTGTTAGTTGTAAAATACCAGATGTGAAATTGCCGATGTAGCTTTGCTGGTGGACTCCTCCTCAGTCCTTGGAGGACAGGGTCCTTGTAAGGACTTCAACACGTGAACTTTCTAATCTTTTCCTTTTATATTTTTTTTCCCTTTTTTTTTTTTTTTTTTTCTCTCTTTTCTGTCCATTACCCTTATTGCCTCCCATCTTTGTGCTTACAAAATTTGTGGATACGCTGGAAAAGTCAAAAGGGCCACCTAATGTAGGGTTCGTATTTTCAGAAGACCGGTTGGATATATACGGAACATACATTTATACCTGAGGAATTATGATTTTTAATACTCAAAATACTGAAGTATTTTTGTGTAATTGTTAATCCTAGCTAGTACTGAGTACACGTTTCTGCAAATCATCCCTGAGAGTCTCAGGGAGCACATTCAGAAGATGCAAGTTTTATAAGCTGGTGAGCACTGTTATGTGTGTCAGTATCAGCACAGTGTCCATTGCAAAGGCTGCACTTAAATACATTTTTCCAAGGTAAAATTCTTTCACGCTCTTATTTCCTCTTTCTGTATCCTTCCCACTGTTCTGCATGCTACTGCTGACCCCCACCTCACTACAACCTCCTTTCAGGGAGGTTGTAAAGAGCAATAACATCTCCCCTGAGCCTCCTCTTCTTCAGACTGAACAATCCCAGCTTCCTCAGCCGCTCCCCCTCAGACTTGTGCTCCAGACCCCTCACAGCATCATAGCCCTTTTCTGGGCACATGCCAGGGCCTCTCTGTGTCTTGTAGTGACAGACCCAAAACTGAACACAGTGCTTGGGGTGCAGCCTCACCAGAGGGATGGTCACCTCCCTGCTCCTGTTGGCTGCACTGTGTGAAATGTTATATCTGCCTTGCATTAATTACACTGTTCAGCAACAATCCATGATGGCAAGATGCTGAAGTGCGTTTCTCGTGTGATATTCTAGGATTTAGGATTTTTTCAAGGCTGAAGATCAGGAAAGAGAAAAATTGATATGGTATGAAGGAAGTCTGTGAATAATGAAGTGTCATTTCCCCTTTCCTGCTGACTAAAAGCCCTAAGAGTTCAGAGTATGATTATGTAATACTTTAATACAGTATGGGTCCTTTGGTCACTGTTGCTACTGGATTCTCATGTGTTCTCCACAAGCCCCAGTATTGAAATCAGTGTACTGCTAATCTGCCAAGTAGCCCCAGGAACTTGACTCATGAGAATGAGTCTAGAGACTAGATCTGAATTCAGCACCTAGTGTCATAAATAAATAAGTAAATAAAGGTGTCATAATAACCCCAAAATTAACCGTCAGGTCTTTAAATTCAGTTCTATAAAACTCATATTTGAATTGAAACTGTGATTTTGGAGGGTTGGTTTTTGGTTTTTTTTTCCTTGTTTGTTTTGGTTGTTTGGTGTTTTTTTTCAGTTATCCAGGTGTTGCCTCTACTACTTGTTGCAGGCGCAGCTTCATTACAGCCGGTGCGGGAGCAGGGATAGCTTCAGTATTTCGTGCCCCCATCGGCGGGCTCTTGTTCACTCTGGAGGAGGTATCTTCCTTCTGGGACATCAGGCTGGCCTGGCAAACCTTCTTTTGCTGCTTGACAGCTACCTTCACCACAGATTTGCTGTCCTCATCGCTCTATGGGTTTGTTTTCAGAGGTCACTTTGGATTTTTTGAAGCAGAAAAAAGAATTCTGTTTTGGGTACGTACTGCGTGGATGTGGAAGGAATGAGATGCTGGGTTTTAGGTTTGTTTCTCTCAACATTATTCTTGGGGGAGTAGCAGGAAATTGGGACTGAAAAGGAAGAAGAATAGTGTATGTATAATTATCAGATCAGTGGACACAGGACCCTTTGTGCTTTATGTCTGGGAATCACTTGGATACAAGACAGCTGTTTTGCAGTCCCTACTTAAATAGAAAAGTGCATTTTACGTTGTAGTACAAAGATGTTCAATGACTTCTTCTGTGGCTGGCTTGAGCTCTCCTTTGTTGCTGCAGACATTGCCCTACTGTGGCCCTGTTCTTTTGTGCTTACAGATTAAACATTTAAAAACATAATCTCTGTTTATTCCTGTTTGCACAACAGAGGTGACCTTCAGCCTTTATTCCTTCCAGCATGACACAACCTTATGCTTTCAATTTTACCTTGTGTCCACTTAAAAACAGTTGCTTTTATTATGTCTTTCACTCACCTTCATTGCAAGTTGATTCAGTGGTGGCGTGTGAGAATCAAGATCTTCACTCCTTGTCTGAATACTCTTTGTATTATGATGTGACTTGAAAGTCAATTAGAGGGATAAAAATAAAACCCTGGTCTCATGAACCCCAGTCCACTTTCTGCTACTAAGTAACTTTTCTCCTAAGGTAATTCCCTGATCATTTTAATTGGTCTCTGTATTTCTTCTGATTTGTATTTCTCTATCAATGCAAAAAAAAAAAAAAAAAAAAAAAAAAAGAAAAAAGAGATTTTCCACGTTGTAGGCATATCATGATTTGGAAAACAGGCAACTTTTTTTTATATGTGCATGCTATGCAAAAGTATTTGAGGTCTATTTGCTTTACCACAACTTCAGCTGGGGTAATGGGAGAAGATAGTGGTTTTCAACTCAAATCCTTTTTGTGGACAGTGAACATGTCCCATGAACAGCTGCAGTGACACAACCAAGATGACATAAATCTGTGGCAGAAAGGTGAGGCTAAATGAATAGGGAAGAGCTCAGCCCTGCTGAAGACAGTTTTATTGCTGAAGCCAAAGGATTGTGTAATGGACAGCTGCACATACAGAGGAGAGTAGATTTACTTTGGTGGCTATTTTACAATAAACATGGCTCTTTCAACACTCCTTTCAAGACATTTTCAAAAAAGTGTGCTGGATTCTGTCTCCAATCTTCCTTTAGTGTCTTTAACAGGAAAAGCTAACTTACTATCAGTGTGGCTTTTGTCAGGGTTGAATAGTTTTTGGCTCTCAAGTTGGTAGAGATAACTAGAAATATTTTCATTTCACTGAACCCTGGGCTCAGGGGAAATTTTGCTTCTTTTATGTTTCGTGGCATTAACTAACAGAGTTTACAGTGGATAAACTCTAAGTTGAAAGCCTGGGGGTTTTGTTTCTCAGAAAACTGTTTGTTTTCTTTAGTTTCCTTCAACTTAAGATAAGGTTACAAGAATTTATTGTACTCCAGAGCTTGAGATTTTCAGGAAGCTTCACTTCATTTTTATGTAGGCCACGGGATGTTTTGTAAAGGTGAAGTCTGTTCTGTAGCTAACAGATTTTTCCTGATGAATGGCCAAAGCCTGTGACTGACACTATGACAAGAACATTATACCCTGCCACTACTTCCAATTGAGCTATTCCTTTCTGAATTTCAATACCTTAAGCATTAGATCTCTTAAATCCCTTGGAAAAGGATGGATTTTGATGCAGCTGATGGTAAAAATAATATCACTGAAGGTTTGGTTTGTATGTACAATATGTTCATATACAATTGTTGTAGCCGGAGTGAAAAGGCAAAATAAACCTATAGCCACTCCTGACTTCCTCTGAGTGCATCTCCAGGTGTTGAGCTCCTAGCATCTGGGAGTGAAAGCTGGGATTCTGCCTTGCTTAGACCAGACCATGTCTCTCAGTCTGCAGCACCCATAGATCAGCTCTTCAGGCCTGACTGGATTTCAGCTCTGGTGCTCTTCTTCTCAGATGATACCATCAGCGCTTAGCTCAGCCTTCTGATAGACTTGTTAAAATTTTCACTGTTTCCTGGAAGAGGTCTGAGAATAAGATTAAGGAAAAAGAATAAAAAGAGGAAGAAACAATAATTTGAGCAGGAGGTCCAATGGGCTTCTTCAAGCAATTCAAGGAAGGATGTCAGTTTCTCTTATCAACTATGCCAAGTATTATCCTAGTCCAGTTTTGAAGCCATTCCTTCATGTGTGCCCCTATTTCACTCTGCCAGTTAGCTTCTTGAATATTTCATGATCTCTTACTCTGTGCAGATTCTAATCTTGAAAAAAAAAAAAAAAATCACCATGTATCTGGGCTACCATAAAAAATCACCATAGGCCTGGGCTAAGGAAATAATATCCTCACAGCTTTTAATAGATATCCATCAATCTATTGACCTCTTTCTGTTGACTGGGAGATAACATTAAAGCATGATACTGCTGTAATTCTTGTTGCCTGTTGTGGAATCAAGCAGAAAATTCAATTCCTATTCCAGCTGCCAGATTATATCCTACATTTGTGATCTGTTTTTCTGTAAGTTGTTCCAGATCAGCATCAATTTTCAATTGTACTTAGCGTTTAAAAATGCACTCAATTTACATGGTTGAATTGAGGTTGACAATGAATCATAGAATGGTTTTGGTTGGAAGGGACCTTTAAGATCATTGAATTCCAGCCCCTGCTATAGGCAGGAACACCTCCCTCCAGTCCATCCAGCCTGAAGTAAATAATTTCTTCCTGATATCTAGTCTAAATCTACCCTCTTCCAGTTTAAAACCATTTCCTCTCATCCTGTTGCTATGTGCCCTTATAGAAAGTCTCTCCACAGTTTTCCTGTAGGCCCCTTCCAGGCACTGGAAGGCTGCTATAAGATCTCCTTGGAGTCTTCTCTTCTACAAGCAGAAGAGCCTCTTGCAACCTGCCCTCATAGGGGAGGTGCTCCAGCCCTCTTATAATCTTTGTGGCCCTCCTCTGGACCTGCACCAACAGCTCCATGTCCTTCTGGTTTGGGGGGCTCCAGAACTGGATGCAGTATTCCAAGTGTGGTCTCATGAGAGCAGAGTAGAGGGGCAGAATCACCTCCCTCCATATGCTGGTCATGCTTCTCTTGATCCAATGCAGAATACAGTTGGCTTTCTGGGCTGTAAATGCACATTGCCAGCTCATGTTGAATCTTTTATCAACTGACACTCTGAAATCCTTCTCCTTGGGGCTGCTCTAGCCCAACCTGTATCTGTGCTTGGGATTGCCCTGACCCAGGTCATCTTTTCAAAATTATGAGGTAGATATAGATACTGTGAACAAAGCTCTGGTCCAGCAAAATTTTTCAAACTGCACCACTCAGACCAGGGCGTCATTATTTGGAGCAACCTGAGGTGCTGAGTGTTTCTGGTAACTGCAGCACATCACAGAATTTTCTGCTAGATTCATTACTATTCCCCAGGGAAAGATGGGCCTAAGAGAATACTTCTTTCCTTAACTTACTGCATTACATGCTCAACTCCTTTACAGTCATTCAGGAATGAAAATAACTGGCTAATGGATCTATCTGTGACAATGATAGTGTCTACTTGCTGCCTCCACTGCTGTGAGGTGTGTAAGAGCAGTACACTGCCTCGTGTGAGACTGGCCTTAAATTAACTAGCTGCATCCCTAAAACATAAGGAAAGATTTATTTTCTGTGTGTAGAAATTATTTTGTGGTGTCAAGTTTTGTGGGAGAGGGTGCAGTATTTCATGTCACTGGCAGGATGCTCAGAACACGTTTTCTCTTTCCTTCAACTCAGGTTAAGAATTTGCTGGACGTGCATGTCTTGGCCTTCATTCCAGCCATCCTACTTGGAATGCTTGGAGGTCTTCTGGGAGCTCTCTTTGTTTCCCTTAATATAAAAATTAATAAGTTACGTATGCAGTTCTTTAATTCAATTCCAAAATCATCCCTTAGCAAAACAAGCAAGCTGCTGGAAACTCTGCTTATTCTGGTAAGTAAATAATATGTTTCTCTTGATCATATAATGTTTACAGTGGCTAATTAGGGCAGGTCATAAGTTGACTGAATGGAAAAGTGAATCTGACCTGCTGGTGCTTGACCTAATGTACAATGGTGTAGAGGAAACAGATGAGTTTCCAGAGGATGTATAGGTAGTGAAGAAAGAAGAAACATTTTCTTCCCCCCTTAATACTTGAAGTATGTTGCCCTCATGCTCTCCTGCTAGGTTTGAAAGTTGTGGATAGATAGAGACAGCTTTCTGGACCTAGTTGTGTATCTGGGGTCAGTTATCCCTAGATGTTACTGATGGAGGTTGGCTCAGAGTCTCAGATACTGCGATAAGACATGATGGTGTCATTTTACCTATAGACTTTGACTTTATCCTGTGGGGTGTCATTAGAACAAAAAGCGTATAGATAAAAGGTTTCCATATTTTGGATATTTTCATCATTTTCAACTTGATGGTTTGATTACAATGTAAGTAAATTATTAAACATGGAGAATCCTTCAGAGCTTTTCTACTACACACCCAGTGAATTACTCAGTTGGGTCACTCTGTAAGTTTCTCTAGTGAATACCTCTTTGTCATAATTTTCCCTTCTTCATTTTTAAGTAAGTTTTTTGAAGAGTTTCCAACCTTTTAAAGTGTTGAGATGGCCTTTCTTTGGGAATATTGGTGCACACTGAATATCCTTTCTTCTACCCTCTCTTAGGAAACGTACCAATAAGTTTTATGTGCACTTGTTTTTTTATAAGCAGACTTGTATTTCCCACTCTCCTGGTGAGATGGGTATTCAGCTGTAGATCAGTGGGAGGGCCATATTGATGCTCTCTCCCATCAGCCCAGACATGACTTAAGCAGTCTCTACTCTGAGTCTGTGGTAAGACATAAGCTTCAGGCAATGCAGTCAGCTTGCATTAGCCACCTGAATGACACTGGTAGAAAACAGTATTTTAAATACTAGGAGGGAAGCTTTTAGAGCTTGAAGTGAGAATAACCAAAGGTTGAGGCATGTGGTCAAGTCTCTCTCTGCAAGTTACAGCAATTCATTTTCTCCACATATTGGTACACAGGTGTGTAAATTTCCTACAGGTTGCGCTATTTTTTCCTCTCTGTCAGGTCAAAAAGTGTGCATTTCATTTAGTCCTTGAAAACTTTGTGTGCTGTGCAGTCTGATTCCTTCTTTTCTGCTGGCACAAGAGAGAGGAAACCTGGACTTCTTTAGGAGGAAGAACAGAGGAGGAGGGGTCTGCTGTCAGTTCCCAGCACTGGAGCATGGCCATATCATCGATGATAACTGGATTTTAGCTCCTCTTAGTGGCAGGATGCAGCTTTTCAGCTTGGAGCTGTGTTTGTACAGTATGTTGCCGAGGTGAAGATCAGGTGAAGTTTTTTGCTACCATGTTTGAAGGAATGGATAAAATGGGTAGGGAAAATGACTTTTATTGCTTTAGTGAGCACCCTTCCTCTGCCCAGCCTCCATCTGTTCTAATTTGCTTCCATGTCTTTTGGTGGAGTCAGGACTTTCTGCTGTTGAGCACTGCAGTGATAAACACTGATAAAAATCCCTGAGCAGTGAGATTTCAGTCAGCAGAATGAGGAGTAGAGTCCCTTGTGAGAATCCTGTTAGTCCTGTGTAAATGAAGCTGTGAAAGGTGAGATTTACAGAAATTAATATTTTAACAATTTGGAGATAGAACTCTGTTGGACAGCCACTTTCCCTACTATTGGGAAAGGTTTGGCTTTCTCATAACACATTACAAAAGCCTTGCATAAGCTACTTACATGCAAAAAATCATACAGTTCCTTATTACTTGTTGGAACAACAATGAAAAACAAGACAAGAAAAAAAAAAAACTAAGAAACTTGCAACAATGGAAGCCAGCAAGATTCTGTTTGTTTGAAGATACTGCAGGATTAAACTTAACATCAGTTAGCAAAGATTTAGTGCCAGACAGAAAAAAAACGCCTATTTCACACTGCTTAGGAGTGGCTCCTCACTGACTCCAAAAGCTAATGGAGTGGTGAGTGACCACCTTGCCAGATCACAGCTGAAACTGCAAGAACAGTATATGTTTTGTGGGCTACCTTGCTTACAAAAGCTTTGCCGTTTATATATTTTGTCTTTCTTTTCATTAACAAACAAAAACAAAACACAAACATGCTGCTTTTCTTGCACTGATTTTATGACATGAACTCTTATTCACACTGTTTTCCTTCTTACTGGCTCTAGGAGATCCCGCTCAGGTCACAGTCCTTATTTTGTTATAACTTGGCAAAAAAATCAGCAAGAAAGAAATTGTTTGATCTGAGAAAGAACAGTACAGTTCCTATTTTTATTTTTTTAATTTAATTTTTATTTTTCTTTTCATAAACTCACATAACTGGGCAACTGAAAGAAACTGTGTCACAGTGACTTTAACCAAAAATAATCTTGTATAAACCAGTCTGCATTTAAACTTGGCGAGGACCCACCATGGTATCTTCCACACCCACAACATAACCCGGAGTACCATTCCTTTGACTGGAATTGAATATCTAATCTTCAGCCCATAGATTAGGCAGAGCTGTCTTCCTAAGTGCCCTTCTGTGCCTTGGCCTGCGTTTTCTTCTCTTCAATTCATCACCTTACTCTCTGTGAGGAAATTGCAGTATAGATAAAGCTTTGCCAAGAATCTGGCAGAGTTATCTTTCTTTTTTTTCCTTTTTTTTTTTTTTTTTTTTTTAAATATCTCATTGACTAATGCTTCTGTTCCAAAAAGCTTAGTGCTTCCATGGGCAAGGTGAACAATATCGGGATATATACATATGTATTAAGCTGTCAAAACTTTTAAAGATTATTTCAGAGGATACTTTTTTTTCTGTTTAGCTGTGAAGATAGGCTACTGCTTTAAATCTCCAGCCTCTGGCTCTGCTCTAGCTGTCCTACCTGCCGTTTGAGTTTGGGGCTTGGGCAAAAATTTGAGCTCGGTTTAAACTGTCCCAGTGTTACATTCTCGGATATAAAGCCTGGCCTAAGCTTCATGAAGACTGAACTGCTTCCAGTTTCACTTATCTGCCCACCAACACTGCCCAAAAGTTGATAATCTTGGAGATACAATTCTCTGACAAATGGTCGCAATTGCATGTGGTTGAATCTCAGTTTAAGGCCTTCTCTAAACATGCTACATGAGCTGTTTTATAGCAGTCCACAGTGTGTGAAACCTTGTGCTTGGAAAAGTTATTCGTATGACCATGCATTCCAGTAATTTCTCTCTACACGCCTACTTAATTTTTCTCAGTCTTGGTGGGGAGTATCTTCATCTGCTTCGAAAGGTAAATTAATCTAAACTAAGAACCTAACATTATTTTTGAATTGGAAATTAAAAATAAATATGACCAAAACAGAGTCCTGTCATGTACACTCTTTATTCATACTTACCAAGGACTATTATTTTGCAAAAATCAGGAAGTAATTTAAATGGAGGCGATGGATTGTTTTAAACACTCAGCATAATTTTAAGTACCAACCCAAATATGAGGCCCTTAATGAGAGGCACTTAGATCCCAACACCTTGCATGGACACATCTCCATCAGCAGTTGTGGTGTGTGGCAGGGAGGCTGGGCACAGGCCTAACATCCAGCTCTGGAGTTGGCTGTGGCTTTTGGATGGTTACAGAGGTGGAAACTAATTCACAGTTTGCAATGGAACAGGCTGCCCAGGTGCAGTCACCGTGCCTGGAGGTGTTCACAAACCATGTAGATGTAGCACTGAGGGATGTGGTTAGTGGGCACAGTGGGGATGGGCTGATGGTTGGACAAGGTGACCTTAGAGGTCTTTTCAAGTCTTAATGATTCTGTGCTTTAATGGAGTTTGTGTCTGAAGCTAGATGGGTGAACCTGGGCCTTGCTAGTTGTTTATGGGTAAATGCTGATATTCTGGGTTATGTGGGTAAGATCTAAAGGATAACTTTGGTAACTGTGGGCATTAGTGATTTTTAGACAATTTTCTTTCTGTTTTTCTCTGTTCCTACACCTCATGATAATTTGTTTACTTTTTATAATACCTGCAGGTATGTACTACGACTGTAACAGTATATTTGCCGTATTTCTTTCCCTGCACTCCTGTCATGAATGCTGGAAACTATCAGCTGAGAAACAGCTCAGAAATGTAAGTGGAGAGAGTCACCAGGAACTCTTACAACAAATTGCAATTAATATATAAATGAATATGTAATTGAATTTTCAATTAATGTGTAAATAATCACAATTTCTCTCGGTTTTTACAAAGATTTGGGATGGAGAAATTCAGAGGTGCATCAAAACTGATTGTTTGTAAGGAATTCATCCAGAGATAAGAATCATGCTTAATCTATTAATCACTGAGATTTAATCACACAGACTTTTCTAGCAAGAAACGTTTTCTGTCATGTCAAATTAAAGAAATAAGAGAAATTTAAAACCAATAAAAAGATAAAACATGGAAAAGGCCTGAAATGTGACTATATGCATCACCCGAGCAAATTTCCAATTTAGAATATGACTTTTGCTTTAAAAGATGTGTGAGTCTTACCTCAAAGTACACACGCCTATAGTGTGCATTGACTGGAAAGCTGGAACTGAGAAAAACAGTGATTATTCTCATCTTCAGCCATCTGCTGTTGCCTGTGGGACATGATTTGATCCTTGATCAGTCATCTGTATAAGAGCATGGAAGGTGACAAATGCATCAGAGATGCATGCCAGTACAGCACAAACTATAAGAAGGGTATTTAAAATTACAAACTCTATTTTAATAAATGGAGAATAAGTGAATAGTTGAAGAGATCCTTAAGCTTGATAAAGGATTTGCAGGGTAGGTATCTTTCTTAAGAAATACGTATCAAATGAAGTTGGATTTCACAGTTATTGCAAATGGTCACTGGCAGCATGGAGCTTTACATGTCCTCCTTCCAAGCAGGCAGTATGCTACATATTGCATAATATGAATGGTGAGTGTTAAATAACTCACCACTGGTGACTGGTCTCTGAACAGCTTATTTAAGTACACAAAAAGCAGCCATACCTCTCCATCTCTGCTACAATTCTTGATTATCTCTTGACTTGCAATTCCTTGTTTAGCGTTGTCAGCTGTAGTATATATTTACAAGTTATTTATAAAGAAATCACCTACTTGTACGTAACTTAGTGACTATGGTTTTTTTTGGATTGCTGCAGGAAAAGACTTTTCCTCACCCTGACATCCTTTTTTATTTTAAGAACTAAATACTTCCAAAATGTTATTTTTAAAAACAAAACTATTTTTGCTCTAACAGAAAAGCTTTTGAAACCACAAACATTTCATGGTTTTTTTTTTTTTTTTTTTTTTTTTTTTTTTTTTTTTTTTTGGGGTGTGTGTGTGTGTGTCTGCCTCTGAATCAAAAATAGTCAGATTAATCCAACCTAGAGGCTAAACTGTCTCAGTGTCAATTTTCCATTTGGTGTGGCTGTGAGTTTTAAAGAGTAGAAAATGAATAGATCTGAAGGGTACAAAGCACCAAATTGTAGTTGACTTTGCAAAGTCATGCATATGCTGAAGGTAGTGGTAACACTTGCAGTGAGTCTGTAATAAGGTACAAGACCAAGCATGGAAAAGAATCTTGTTTGTTTTCTCCAAGTCTTAGAAATTTAAAATGAGAATTATCATTGCAATCCTGAGATTTTAGTCAGGATCAATTAGATTTGTCTTAAATTAAAATGGGATATTTAATCATTTACCTTTGAATATCCAACAGGTAAGTAATAGGCACGCTGGCCATCTTAAAAGATCCAATAAGAACCATGTAGCAATAATTTTAAAAAAAGAGGCTTGTTTTTGTCTTTTGTACTGATCTGTCTCTTCAAGTGAAGTACATGGTAGTTTGGTTTTTTTTGATTGCTTGCTGGTTTTAAACCATAACAGTGCAACAGCTGAAAGTCCAGATGGGACTGAAGTGTTTGTGCCAGTATTGACCGTGTTTCCTTCTATCATAGCTTATCCTCATGAATTTGTGTTGGAACGGTGCTTTCAAAAGAGTTTCATAGCACTTCCTGCAGCCCTTGATATTGCTAGGTGAAAACAGGTGGAACAGGAGGTCGTAAGGAGACAGGAGGAGGTAAAGGAGCAAAGGGCTTCTTCCAGTAGCAGGTCTTGGCAGAGCCCACACAGTGTGCCAATGCTGTCTTCCCATCTGCACCAGGGATAAACCTGTCTCTGCTAAATGTCTGATTTCAAACAGAGTCAGAGGGACAGAAGCCTGTGCATAAACAAGTTCTGCATCTCTGTTCTCTGTGCCTTATTCTTCCTGCTCAGCCATGTGCTTTAATTGTAAAAAGCATTCTTCTGTCATTTCTCTCTCTGCCATTTTGGCATTGCTGCAAGCATCAAATTAGCTCTGAGATTGCTTGTTTTCATTTGCACTCTTGTACCGGTAGAAAAGGCATAATTTGCATAGAACTTGAGGTTTGCTATAAGTGGGTTACACAGTCATCTGATTTCTCAAGCAGGATGGAGTAAATAAGTTTTTTGCTTTTGTTTTCTTTATTGACCATCACAAATTTGGAATGTATTCTTTGAAGGTTGGATTAACGTAAAAAGCAAACACAGTACTGGAGAAGTATCTTGTGTTGCTTTGGTTGCCAATCCAGGGTCTGGAAAATATTTCCTTTTGCTAGATGCTGGCTACATTTTAAGTTTGCCTTCTAGTTCTGAGCAGGGATCAGGTGGGTTAAATACCATGCTTCTCCAGCTCTTTGTTCCAGGAACAGAGTTCATGTTGTTACTGTTTGGGCTGTGGTGATGTCTAAAACATGCTGGATACTTCCCAGACTAGGAGAAGGAAGTCTGTATCTGTCTGGGAGGGGACAATTGCTCAAGATGACAGAGATTGAGAAAGTGTCAAGGAACAGCAGGGCTGTATGAAAGGCTGGTCATGGGCATGTGATAACCAGTGATCCGAGCTGCAAGTTTTCCAGTGTTGAAATAAGTAGTGCCAGGACTTGGAAAGGAAAGGGTTGAGAATGTGCTGGGCAAATATCTTTTAAGTTGTGGGAACCTTGTATTCCTCCTGATCTCTCTGTCTCTGTCGTCCAACTGTAGATGTGATTGTGAGCTTGGGGTGCTGTGCTTGCCCGTGGAAATAACTGTTCATCAGGAGTGCCAGATTTCTGATCTACCAATCCAGTTTGGCAGAGTCACAATGGCATGAGAAGATTAAGGCCAGGGTGGGCATTTTAATCAGTCTTTTTTTGTTTGTTTGTTTTCCCAATTTTACTCAGTGCAATGTAATTCCTGGTTTTGTAATTTTATTTTATTTTTACAACAGAAAGTTTGTGCAGAGGAATATGATCAAAAATTAACCAAGTTATTTAGTTCAATGCAATGAATCATGAACAGATCCAGTAAACAAGATTTATTATTTAATAAACTTAATTGGGGACATTGGCATTCTAATATTTGGATGGGGCATAAAAACAGGAAGGGGAACAGCTGTTTACAAGAGTGGATAGTGATAGGACAAAGGGGAATGGTTTTAAACTCAGACAGTTTAAACTGAGACAGGTTTAGGTTAGATATTAGGAGGAAGTTTTTCACTCAGAGGATGGTATCATACTGCAACAGGTTGCCCAAGGAGGTTGTGGATGCCTCATCCCTGGAGGTATTCAAGGCCAGGCTGGATGTGGCTCTGGGCAGCCTGGTCTGGTGGTTGGCAACCCTGCATATAGCAGAGGGGTTGAAACTAGATGATCGTTGTGGTCCTTTTCAATCCAAGCCATTCTAGGATTCTATGCTATGATTCTATGATATAGGGTAAAGTAGGCTGTCTGTGTAGAATTTATACCTAAAAGATGCATTCTATGCAGGTACTGAGATAATTTATATTTACTCATTTAATAATTTTTGTTTGTTTTTAACATTTAAGCATGTACCAATTCAAGAGGGAGATTTCAGAATACGGATGTTCACTGAACACATCATGGATTGGTCCAGATGGAGTCAGATATTCTAATCAAACCTTCAATCAAGGTAAGGAGACGAGTGACACCCAGGAAAAAAAAAAATTATGTAATCAGAAGTAACATCCAAATATATTTACTCATAATATAGGATATTTTTAATTTATTTTTTGGTTTTGTTTTTTCAAAATGCAGTGCTCTCATTTAATGTACTGGAACTTAAATCCATACTTGAGCTAAATGTCCTGGTAAGTTTCTGAATTATTACCTCTGAAAGGGATGAGGAAAGAGTGCTACTGAAGTAGTATATCTCCCTTTCTTTGGCTTCACTGGCTGCTGTTTCTCCTCATTTAAATCAAGATTAACATCACATGGAACAGACTGGAAAGAACAAATAACGTTCCTTGTTTTCCTGAAAGTGCTTTATATGCTGAACTTCTCATTTGATCACAAATTAGTTGATCCTATGTATTTTGCTGAGTTGTTATCGGGTTTAGGCAAAAGAGAGCTGATACAAATGCAGTTTTGTAAAGAATCCTTTTATTGTATTGCATCTCTCGACATCTCTTCCTCTGTGTTGCAGCTGCTGCTCTTCTGGTTGAGAATGGTAAGCGAGGGATCACATATCTTTTTAAACGTGGGACTCATGAGGAATTTGGATACACATCTCTCTGCACTGCTTTGGCACTTTATTTCATCCTCAGCTGCTGGACTGCAGGTTCTGCTGTTGCCAGTGGCGTGGTTATCCCGATGCTGTAAGCTTCATTCATCTTGGTTTGCGCTGTCTATGCAGAAGGCCTGTGTTGAGTAGCAATAACCTGAATTGTAAGCTGAAATCTTGGCAGTGGCAAAGCTATAAATGCTTGGAGGAGGTTGTATAGGTGGAACAGGATGGTTTGCTTGGAAAGAGAGACTAAAATTGTGGAAAAGAATGAAAAAAAGTCATCTGAGAATAGCTGTAGAAGGATGATAGCCAAAACTGTATACTTTCCAAGTACAGATCACTTGAATCCTTTAGGGCCCCAGGGAGAGTCTAGGCTGCTGGCTTCATCTCTGTAACTGTAGAAATATGGGTTCAGATCCAGACTTTTCATCTGTTTCCTATGCACATAATAGCATGAATCTTAATCTTGGACATCAACACCCTAGACTTTGGAGAAAACTGCATATAGGCCTTTTGTTGTTGTTTTTAGAAAGCTATGATAGACTAGAGCATAGTTCTCACAGTCATGCCGAGAGGTTTGATGTACACACTGAAGTGTTCAGAAAGCAAGCAGCCACGGATGGAGAGTGGATATCAGGCATAATGCAATTCTAATACTGAAAAAATTCTAAAATGAAATTTGTGTGTGCAACTGCCTGCCTTTTCCATATCCCTCTCTTTTTCTCCTACACTTCACAGGCTGTTGTCTAATTATTTTTATTACATAATAATAACTGAAACATGGCATATTTTATTTGATAGATACTGACAGTCAAGTCTTTCATCCAGCAACCTAATTTTTTACTCATTTTTTATTTACTGTAACTGCATCCATCAATAAAATCAATCAATTGTATGAATAAATGGGAAAAAATTAGTAATGGCATACGATGATGTTCTTCAAGTCACATAATATATAACATACATGTGATATGATATATGTATATATATAATAGTTCACAACTTCTGGAAGGTGAATGTCTGTACAAATCCAGTTCACAGGCTGATACTAGGATGTGTATATTAAATTGCAAATGGAATAAAATGCTGTGTCTTACCCCAGCAATTACATGTTCAGCTGTGCTAAGTTTTGTTTTTGTTTTTTAGCGTAGCACATGGTTAGTTTGAGGAGTCCTGCATTCTCTTCACATCTTCATTCCTGGTTAGCTTCACAGAGGTCTACCTATGACTTCATTTTGTCCATTCAGTATGTGGCTGTAGAATTTTACTTGCCAGGTTTATGGAGCACAGGTAGATTTAGTTGTAAGAAATTGTATAAGGCTGGACCTCTAAAAGTGTGGTCTTTGACAGAAATAGCTGAGTGTGTACATCTGTAGCCTGTACTTTTGACTGTATTCCTGTAAAGTCCATTCTCGTTTGTCTTTGAGAAATATTAAGCAAGGCATGCTGATAGTTCTTTATCTACAAAATACAGCAGATTTAGCAATTTTGTGCTAGTGATTAGGACTAAGTAATCATTCATAGTAACTAAGGATGACAGAGCTATTTTGGGGAGAGGAGTTATTACAGAACTCATCAATTAAATCTGGGACAAACAGATCTCTAGAAGCACTTCTGGGAGTCAGGATCACTGGCAAAAGATGTGCTTTGTTGTTTTTTTTCTTCTTGCATGCAGGTACACAGGAGCTTTGTATGGCAGGATAATCGGTTTGATCCTTGTTTCCATTTTTGGTGTTCAAAATAATAAATACGGAGCATGGATTGATCCAGGTCTCTTCGCTGCCATTGGAGCTGCCTCCTTTTTCAGTGGTGTGTCAAGACTAACCATTTCCCTCACTGTTATCATGGTGAGTATGTTAAATTTTCAGGTATTTGTGTGGCTATGGTTGAGTTGAGCTCTTGCTGCTGCAGCTAAATGAACCACAGATGGTGTCCCACACACATTGGACCACAGTGAAATATATATTCTTGGCCTACTTATTTCTAGCTTGTCTGAAGAGCTTTTTTTTATTATTATTTCTTTTTTATTTTTCCTTTTTTCTTTTTCTTTTATTTTCTTGGGAAAATTTGTGAAAGCATAGATTTGGAATTAACGCTTACAGAAGTCTCAGTATCTGATCCTATTTTTTAAACATTTCTTGGTCACAGAAATGATATTGGCTTCAGTGGTTTACAAAGAAGGAGAATATGCTATCTCTGTTCCTTGTGGATTACAAAAAAACGGCAGCTCAGTTGCAACACCTGGGGACAGTCTGTTGTAAGGTGCAGACAAAATTCAGCTCAGTCAACACAGAAATGATTTTGAGGTCACAAGGGGGAAGTCTTCATAGTGTGGAAATTTGATCTATGACTTAAGCAAGTCTTGGATTCTATTGCCCAAACAAATCTCATTAAAATCTTTGAAGATGTCAGAATTCACCTGAAGTGACCAAGTGGGGATTTTTCTCTCCTAGAACGCTGCCGTGCAGCATTTGATAAAGGGTCTGTTTATTGGCATGCACTCAGAACTAGGTTCTTTTCAGTGATAAGCTGTGGAAATTGTGTAAGAAGCATTTTTTGATGTTTTCGTTTGAAAGGCGATACATGTGCATAGCAACTTATCTGTTATGAAGGAATAATTTGATTGTGAAAACACTCCTACTTCAGTGTCCTTGTGATGTTTTAGCACTCGTTTTCCCATTAAGCACAAATGCATTCTGTTATTTTTACTTATATCATTGCTACTGGACATCTGCTGGAAGATCTGTATGTTCTGTTGGCCAGCTATGGTGTTGAAGCAAGGAAAACTGGTGCCTGAACGATAAGTTTTCTGAGAGCTCCTATTGCTACTGACTGTAATGGCTCTTCCAAAGCAGAGAATTTTTAGCCTGAATTTTCTTGCAGTGGCTCAATAACTTTTAATTGAAGTATTTTGTAAAGCATCACTTTAAGGTCTTGCTGGAGATACAAATCATGAGGGGCAAACACAGTTGATTGACATCTTCCTTAGCTTTGTGCCCATGAGGCTGGGCTTCACTGTAGGGAACTGAGAAGTGAAGGTGTGCCAGAACACTTGCTAGTCTTGGATGACAGGACTGCATTTCATTCAGCAATAACAGAGAGGGAAAAAAAAACCAACTGTATTTTATTTGCTGCAATTTCTCCCTGCCTTCCCAATTACCTGCACTTGTTTTTTTGTCCAAAAGCCTCCCAGAGCATGTATGTACAGCACGTGCAGAAGAATAGCTGGGAACTGCTTAGAGAGCTATACAAAAATCAGTTGAAAAGGCACTAGAAGAATGATTAGGATCGCATTGCAATGTATTCTGAATTCCCCTAGGTGTCATGTTATAACTCTTCTGCGCCTCTTTCTGCACAGGGAGATTGTGTTTCAATTCATGTTCATCCAAGATAAATAGCTGCACTGCTTGAGGAAATATTAATTTTTGAGGAGAAAAAAGGTCTTGGACATGACAATGCAAAAACATAATTAAAAGGTTGTGCCCTCAAACCATAAAATGCACATATTTTTCCTATATTGTCTGATGGGTTCAAAAAGAATTGAGTGTGTTTGCTTTGGCTTTTCACATAGCCTCCCATTTGGAAACAGTTATGAATGTGGGACTTGCAGTGAACAGGTTTGTAAAATGCTTTCCTTCTTTTCTCACGGCAGACCCCACAGGCTTCTACCCACCTCTTCTTTTTGGGCTGCTTCCTTCCATCCCCCATGCTGACACTTTGCCCTTATCCTCCTCAGCTATTTGTGGCAAATGGTAGACGTGGTGACGTTTTCCTTGGCAGGCAGAGGGACCAGCCTTGTGTTGTGTCTTCCCACAGCCTTCTGTCTCTTACGTCTTTGTGCTGAGTGTCCTGAGCTTGCTGGTCCCAGTGGGCTTTAGGTGTAGGAAGAGGAATAGCATCTTCCTACACAGGGTGGTTTGTCCCCAGGACATTCTGTATTTTTATCATTCCTTTGGTATTTTTACCTCTCAACTACACTGCCTTGCAAAGGTTGAAGAAGTAGGATGGTACTAGGCTAGCTTAGGATTAGTGTTCTTGTCCAGTACTGGTGATGCTCCCATAGGCAAGCTAAGCTGTTCAGAAGCCAGCTGCAGAGAAGGGCTTTTTTTTACACTGATTCGGATCCTTCATTCTCTGAATTGTCCTCCTTTCTGTTCACACATAATGCAAAATACCCCTAACTCTCTCCACTTTCCTGTCTGTTCTGTTCAAACACAATTAAAGCAATATATCACTTTATTGGCCTAATTTATTTCTCAAAGAGATCTTTACTGGTGGATATGGGGAATGTGATTAATTGTGAAAAGGTTAAGACTCAAAAGCCTCTTCTGAGTGTGAAACACTGAAATATCAAGCTTTTGACAGATGTAGAATAGAGGAGAAAATAGAATGTTCCTTAAGATATGGATGGGGAAATGCAATGTCAATGTAGAAACCAGAAGAAATTCTCCATGGGGGGATTAAATCGCCTTGGGTCTTTCATTCTCTAGCTGATGGTGGGTGTGGCTGCTGTGAGTGAGTGGCTTGTGCTAATGAGCAGTGTCTTGCTTCTGAAATAAAATGACCATCTGGTGGTTGGTTGGAGCATTATGAGAAGTTACTTATTGATGTCTGCCTGTTTTTGTTTTTGTTTTTTTTTAATATGGCAGAAAGAACAAACTGGTTTTAAAGTCAGCTGGTTCATAAAAGACAGTACTGAAGGCTCAGAGATGAGAGTTTGTGCTTTCTGCTCTCTGGTATTTGTATTGGGACAGGTATTCTGGCAGAGCATGTTTTATAGCTAACTATATTGCTGTAAGTGACTGCTGTTCTACAGAATCATTAAGGTTGGAAAAGACCTCTAAGATCCCCCAGTCCAACCATCAGCCATCCCCACCATGCCCACCAACCACGTCCCTCAGTGTCACATCCACACAGTTCGTGAACACCTCCAGGGATGGTGACTGCACCACCTCCCCGGGCAGCCTGTGCCACTGCCTCACTGCTCTTTTGGAGAAAAAAATTTTTTTAATATCCAACCAAAGTGTAGTAAGGAAATTTCATACTTCTTATACATTTTTAAGAAATTAAAACGAACATTTATTTTATGATATTCTTATATCCTTCACAGCATTATTACAGATCTTCTTGGATAAACACAATAAAATAACTGTATCAGCAGGTAGTAGTGATTAAATTCTAACCTCATCCTTTTCTCTGCATTTCATCAGTATTTCAAAATCAGACAGAATGTGCTTACCTCAAGTTACAGACAGGATGTATTACTGCAAATTCTGTGGCTACCCTTCTCACTTCCTCTGAGCTACTCCTTAAAGCTTAAATCCTTTCACAAGAAACTGAAGCAGAGCATCAGCTGTAGGCATTATGGTAGTAGATATTAAAGGCATGTCTTATTTTACATCGAAGATGCGAGCATATAGCACAGACAGTCATGTGATTTAACTAATTAGTGTGAAGTTATAGGATGAGCAAGATGCTAGAGAAGAAAGCACAAGACTTAAAACACATGGAAAATCTGCCTGGTATCCCATGTTGCCCAGTGGTTAGAAGATGCTGCATTTTGAACCATTTGCAGTAGGAATGATGCAAGAATGTAGGATGGCTTTGAAAACACTAAAATGAGTATAAATTATGGATCTGTTCTTGCTGAGTGGGGTTGTCAGGCTATATCTCACAACTGGTGCCTAACAGGTAGTGCCAGTGAAAACAATCCTGACTGCCCATGGCATTGCTTGTTAGTACTGTTGCTAAAAAGACCATTGGGGGCCAGGAAAATAAAAAAAAAAAATTCTCTTAAGTGAGACCTGGGCTAACCGGTGAGATGAATAACGTCTACCTTAGGCAGGCAAAAAAGTTGTGATATGTATTACATGCGGATTAAACGTAAGTGCTTATACGAGAAAAAAATCCATTTAATACGCTGTGAACAGCTGCATTGTAGTATTTTCCACCTCTGTGGTGCTGAAGAGTCATGGCTTGGATTGTGAGCTGCTGTATTTGAGTCTGGGTTGGTACCTGGTTATACCTTGTAGCATGTTGGTGAACTCCCCCTGCTCACTTCTGCAAGTCATTAATACTGTGCTCTTTGGAGTGATCTTTTGTGGCTGTGTAATCAGCTTACATCCGTTAACACACCACTTCTTTCTAGCAACTTCTTTTGAAGAGAAGGCTCCAAGGAGATCTGATAGGTGCCTTGCATTATAAGGGGAACTATAAGAAAGAAGGGGAGGTTCTTTAGCAAGGTCTGTTGTCGTAGGTCAAAGGGAAACGGTTACAAACTAAAGGAGGGGGAGGTTTGGATTGAAGGTAAGAAAAAAGTGGTTTTTTTTAATGATGAATGCAGTGAGGCACTGGAGCAGGTTGCCCAGAGAGGTGGTGTAATAACCCACCTCTGGAGGTGTTCAAGCTCAGACTGGACAAGGCTTTGAGCTGTAAGTGTCCCTGTTCATTTCAGGGAAGTTAGATCCTTCCGACTCAAATGATTCTATTCTATAAGAGGGAGCATTTTAATAGAAATTTTGTGTTGACTGGTATATTTTGTGATGTTTTTGTTCTGTCAGAACATGAGTGACTTTTCCAATTTTCAGTGGCAACTTGCCTACTGTCTGCTTTATTTGCTGCTGTTTTGATCCTGCTAGCAGAGCAAAGACTCCCTGAGAAGGAGGATGCCCAGAGTAGCTGTGGATGCTCCATCCCTGGAAGTGTTCAAGATGGTCAATCTGATATAGTGGAAGGTAGCCATAGCAGGGCTAGGAGTAGATGATGTTTAAATCTCTTTCAATCCAAACCATTCCATGATTTGATGGCTCTGACAGCTCCACAGGCACGCTCCATGCTCCTCCTTGTGCCAAACACCAGCACTCATCTGTGTTCTGCAGCTTCCTCCGTTCAGAGGGGGGCTACTCCTGTCACCTGGAACTCCTGTATTCCCTTCTTCACTTCTGCTCATTCAATTTGTTCTTCATGTGTGATATCTTATGGCCAAATATAGCAAAAGTTTCTTAACTGCCTAATTTTGTAGTGGGAGTAGCTATGAAGATTTAAGTCTGCAATAGGCTGCTTTTCTAGCATCACCCTGGCTAGAATCACTTAAAATAAATCCACTCTATTTTTGGATGAAAATTAGGGTTTCAGAATTGTTTTCACGAATACCTTGGGTTTTTCATAAAAAAGTTAAACAACTGAGGAAAAAAAAATAAAGCAAAAACTATGTAAAATATCTTGCCATGATCTTTGTTGTTTCATGTTATCATTTTTCTATGAGAGATGAAATATTTCCCATGAAACACTAAGGATAGTTTCTTGGCCTGTTCCAGGAAGGAGGGGGCAATCCATGGTGCATCATGGGAGACATAGTTTAATCTGAGATGCCTACTTATGTCCAATTTTATAATTCTCATGAGACACCACAATAGTATTCCAAATCAAAGCTTTCTGGGTTTTAACCTAAGAAATAGTGCCCTATGGGGATGATAAACAATTTGTCAAGTCATTGGAACATCCCATAAAAAGTGCATGCTTGTAGGGAAAAACAAAGTAACCCTCTTCTTTTACTGGATAGTGGCTTTGTGAACTCAGCCCAGCAACATCAGAACAAGTCCCTTCTGATTCATTCATTCATCATCCGTAAAGAAGAACTGCAACCATAGGACAGCGGTTAGTTTGTATTTAGCCTTGTTCTAATTCACGAATTAGAAGAGGATCTAGCTATATCTCTTAAAGTGCTGTTTCAGCTTTGGCACCAGGTTTTATCAGTAAAACAAACAGATATGCCTGAATTATACATGGATTCAAATGGCATTGAACTTTTAGAAAGTTCAGTTCTGCATCTGAAACACTGAAATGGAGACTGCGTTTCTTCTTTAAATACATTGGAAATGAGGTTGTAATGTGAGAAGATAATATTTTTATATCGTCATTTTTCTGGCTCTAACTTACAGTAGCTTTAAAGGTATTTTATAAATAAAGCGATCTAGTGTATTACAACACTGAATTGTACATTTGGGACAAGTAATACAGATCTTAATGAAAGTTCATGAGAATTTAATGTGCAGAAGTTATTTTTACTTCACAGTATCTTATCTGTTTTTAATTTTTTTCAAATTACAGAGTGCAATTGGGCTGTTTTATGTAGTAATTCTTTGCCAAATTTAATTTGTTTCCAAATTAAAGGCATTTTTCATTTACATTGTCACAAAAAGCATCTGAAACCATTAAGTTCTGTTATATTTTTAACATAAAAACCTTCAGAATGCTGCCAGTAGTATTTTTTCCAAACTTTGTGAAAATGATTTATCTATGGGACAAAAGCTACTACAATAAGCCTACCTCATTTTTTTTTTTTCTTTTCCAGCCAGAGGGGGGTTTATTATCATTTATTATTATTATTATCATTAAATTAAAAGCTCCATGTAACCAGCTGCTCTAATGAATGGGGGCTTGGGGCCAGAAATCCTTGTTTTGATTCCTGGACCCAGTTGAAACGAGAGTGAGCGATCACACAGCCCAGCTGCTGCTCTGTCAAGCAAGGTCTGTTGGTGGGAAGGAGGCTCCTCCTGTGTGTCCTGAGAGAGGCAGATCCCCAAGGAGGACTATGGCTTTTCCTCTGCCCAGATGGGAAGGACATGTTCTGTTGTGCAGTCTAAAAATGTTGCTCTCCTCTCCTCATCTGGGTCAGGGACACATATGGTCATGGCAGTGAGCCCTGGTGAAGGTGTGCAGCTGCTGTAAGCAAAGAGGCAGGCCTCAAGAGGAAGCTGTGAAAGTGCGTGGAAAAGGAGAAATGTTGCGCAAAACAGGATCACAAATGGTAGCCAAAGGGACCTGTCCTAGAGATGGCTCTTCTCTCGCTTTGAAATATGAAGGAGTGATGGTGAAAGAACTCTTGAGCACATGTGGATGTGTCTCAGGCCAGCTTATTGACCCAGACCTGAACTGCTTTCTGTATCTCTAAAAGGAAAAAACAAAACAAAACAAAACCTACCCAGACTGACAGTGGTCACTTCAGCAGTCACTGCTGCAACCTGCAAACCAGCAAAGCCCCATTTCAGAAAGGTACAAGTTGTGTGGTGTTAGCTGCCTGGTTCTTCAGGTCATATATCATGAAGGCTGACTTCAGACTATTCCAGTTGTACCACTCCCACCTCATGCTCTTCCTTGGCTTGATCCTTGTTCAAAGAAAAGAGAATTTCTTTGGAAGGCTTGAGTCGTATTTTTCCCTTTCTTCTCCTTGTTTAGCAGGGTGAATGCAATACTTAAGAGAGAACAGACAAAGAGAAGGGAAAGAATGGACTGTAAAAAATTAATACATCCTTTGGCAGCACAGATGTTGGGAAACCTCTGGTTATGCCTCCCTCTGACTTGCTCAAGACACAGGGGCGTGAAAGGGACATTGGGCTCCTGAGGCAATTAGAGTCTGGTGCTCTGGAAGGAAAATGGAGCACATGGCTGCCTGTGGGGAGGGCCATTCCTATGTAAGAGTAACAGAGGCTCCGGGAAGCAGGTCATGTCAGCCTCTGTTGGCTGATACTGGTGTTAGATGAAACAAGATTGTGACCCTAGCTTTAGAAAGAGTACATACTTGTGCTCTGAACAAGAAAGCATTTTTTTTGCCCTGCTGATTAATGTGCCCAAAAGGGTAAGAAGGTGTATGTGCTCATTCTACAGTGAGATTCAAATTTTCCTCTCCTCTAAATGCTTTAAAATAGATCAGTACATTCCAGCAGGTTTACTTAATACCAAATTTAGTAAGTAAAGTCTTTTGGAAAAGTGGGGACAAACGTAATATTCAAGATTTTTTAAATCGTTTTTCCTTCAAAGCAGGCAGAGGAAATGCCTAATTGTCTGGAAACTCATTTGACAGGTTCTTCCCAGTGCTAGAATATTCAGTGCATCACTCTGTCTCACTTAAATACTTTAGAGCTCACTTAACATTTTTTATTACACCTGAGATGGTTCACAGAAGCTGTTTTGACAAGATCTAATTTTCTGTTACTAAACTGTCTGATTTTTTATTTTTTTTTTAATGAAGAGTTAAAAGCGCAGTCAGAATCTCCAAGTCTGTAGTTATTTGTAGCAGGGTAAGTGTTGGCTCCGATTAAGCTATCTGTCAGAAGCCCAGTGTGTCTGAATGGTGTGTTTAAAGATATTTCCTAATGTGATTGTAAGTGATGTCACCTTTTTACCAAGAAGGGGAGATGTACAGTAGCTTTGTACTGGTCCTGGTTTTATTCAAATTGACATGAAAATAAAATTGCAACTGTTTGATTACGTAGTTACTCTAATATACAACAAAGTGTTGCATACATTAAGTCCTACTACTTTCTGTTGAGTTTGTTCCAACTAGAGGAAGAGCACTGTGTATTTTTTGGCAGTTGTCTGTCTAGAAAGCGAAATTAGTGAAACTTCTCTCACAGAGGAAGGGATGGGGAATAGTTTCAGGCCATCAGGTTTTGTAATGCACTTCTCTAAGAAACTGGAGGCTCAGCGAATGACCTCCTATGCTGGCTTTGACAATAGGCTTTTTTAAGTGTTCTGCTCTGATATTTAAAGTCTAACCTCCTAGTGCAGTGAAAGCTGAAATGAAGTTCACAGCCTGTGGCATGCAGTGTTTGTCAAATGGTGAGGAAGATGCACAGAGCCATGATAAATCCGCCGTCAGGTTTGCAGCTGCTTGTAGTCCTGGAACTCCTTCTCCTGCGTCTCCTGGACCTTGGGAGCCGGGGCTGTGGCAGTGGTTGTTGATTTTAGCATCACTTAAATATGTCAGAGATTCATTACAGCTCTCTTTATTATTTTACAAAAATGCACATGAATAATAAAGAATTCTGCTATGTTATGAGTTAAAACATTACACAGTTTCTTAACTGGATTGTTATAGAGTACAGTGCTTTTTTTGAATAGATTTTATATGTAAGCTTGATGAATGTTTAGGCATGTTCAACAGGAAACATACAGAATGTTGCTGTATTTATAAATAAGGAGTTTGTTTGACACAACAGGCCTTCCTGGGACACAGATTTAGAGACCTGAAAGCTCCTTTCAGGATTTGTGTCTACTATGCACACAGAATAATGAGACAGATTACAAAGAAATCACAAGTAGATATCTTGCTAGGGGATCTTGGCAAAAGTTGCTGTAATCACCCATATATTTCCTATATGAGTGCATCCATTGCCACAGCCTGTCAAAGCAGGTGTATTTATATGCCTTGAGGGACTGAAACAAGAAATCAAACATTTCTGCTTTGCATAGCATCTTCTGTCCTAGTTCCCAAGGACTGAGACTCAGAGGACTTTGATACGTTTCCAGGGACTACTTAGCTGTTCTGGGTATTTCTAAGTTCTCTCTAGCAGTCTCCCACTGTTATGCTTGGTCTTGGAATTAGGGAAAGTTGTTCTCTCCATAAACAAGGAAGTCATCAACAGAACGCTGGTCGGCTTCAGAGGAACTCATGCAGTTATTTAAATCCACATCAGAGGAAGATGATACTTGATCTCACTGAACATTAGGAATTAAAGTGGATTAAGAGACCACGCACAAGTGTGATTAATGGGAACCATTTTGCTTAAAAGTACACGCTCTTGCTAAGATATTTTTTTGTGCTCTGCCTTGGCAGTAATTAAGCTCTGGGGTGTTAGAGGCTGCCTTCTCATTTTAATGGTCTGGAGTAGTTAATAGAGTTACGAATGCGAGGAAGAATCCCGCTAATTGTGCAATCCTCCTGGCACTGGGGATTTGGCAGGAAGTTCCTTCCAGTGAACCTACCCTGGGTGTGTCACCCTTTGTAGAGCATGATGCACAGCTTTGTTTGCCTGAGGCTGCAAGAAATAATCATTTTCAGCAGTGTGAGGAACTTGAATACATAACTTCTTGGGGTTAGCAGGACTTTTAAAGAGATTTATGTTTACTCTATTGCAGCATCCCACTTCTTCAAAAATTTCCAGCAGTGATGGTGGTGAGTGATAAGGTGATGCATTAAAGTGAATTGAGTTAATGGATGTAGTCCTAGGAATATAAAAAATTTCTTTAAAGGTGAAGTGCACAGGAAAGGAAGATTCTTCACTTTAAAAGGAGAGGTTAATGGAGGGAGTATTCAGCTGGATCAATATTGAGGAAGGGTGCCTCTTTTGGCATAATCCCAGGTGAAAATAGTGAACAATAATGGCACTGCAGTTGTTTGTGTTGTTAGGAATGTTATTAAGTGGCAAGTGAACTGACTCAAGTGTTCAACACACAGGTTACTAAGTGTGAGCAGATCGTTATCCAGACATTGAAGAAACCGAAATGCCACACTGCATTGTTTATGAAATGGCTGTGAGAGTATAAATAACTGCAGTCCAAGGAGATGCTATTTCCACAAATCTCTATTCTGAAGAAAGCTGCTTGAACATCTGCTGCAGTGAACAGGGAATTGTTCTGCTCCCCTTCTTCATGTCAGTCCATGTTTACAACCTTGTTGGCACTTGCTCCTGAGCAAGAAACAAATGATTAGACTACAAACTCTCTACCCTTTGGGAATGTTCTGTTGACCATGGGTGATTTTTTTCTTGGTGTATTGAATCAATTGGAGAAGTTATGGCCGCATCTGAGGAAAATGAAAGGTGTCTTCCTGGGGAAGTGTCTAATCTTCCACAAAATCTGATCATTTGTAGCCCTGGGAACTGTGCCTGGAGCTGTTGTTTAGTGCCAGCTACAACTTTAACTCCAGAACTACTGGGTTTGGTTGGCAGCATTGAGAATTTGTGTCTCTTTCCATTCTCCCACCTCTCGTGTTGTTTTTTTTTTTAAGTCACTCTTAGACACATTGCCTTATGCCTTTTCTTTCCCGAATATTTTCCAAATTCTAGGCCTTTCAGCTATGTGTGTGTAAGCTTGTGAAAAATGACAAAATATTTCTTTTGGAGTTAACCTCTTCCCAAGATGGTGATCATTATATCATGAGAAGGAGGGTTTGTCTTTCATTTGTTCAGTTTGCCAGGCAGCTCTTCCATTTTAACATATTTTAAATCATTTTGAGGATGTGTTTTCTTTTTAAAAAATTTGATACGTCTTCTCCTCTGCATTTGTCACTGCAAGCTGCAAATAGTGAGAGAGCTCTTTTGCTAAGTGATTTTCTGATAAAGAAAATTGGGTTGCGCCGTGTTGCTGGCTAGCAATCTTTTCTTGTGTGTTATTGGAAATACCAAGGGTTCATGGAATATTCACTTTATCAGCAGCCTTGCCTCTAACGAGGTTGTTTGGCCCCTGTTTTCTGAGCTGGAATAAAACATTTGAAGTATGTTAACTATCATTTGATTGAAAAGTGGGGGGCAGCATTTTTTAACAGTGAGCTTTAAGTAAACTGCATCTTTTTGAATTTCCTGGGCAGCTGCCGTTCTCTCTTTGATGTGCCGTGCCTGGTGATGCTGTTAATGAAATGCATAATTATGTGTTATATAATAAAACTGAGCTAACATGAAGGTGGCTAACGGATTATAATGATGTGGAGGCCTGAGAAACTGGGGACCGTGGGGGTTGTTGAAAAGTGCCTCCAGTGACAAAGAGGACATTTAAAGAGCTTTGAATAACTGTGCTAATCAATTAATTGTGGTCTGCATGCATGTGTGTGCAAACGACATATTTCAATATTTTGTATATAGAGAGAATACTGAAAAAAATAGGTGCAATTTACTGGGCTGCTGATGTATGAAGTGTCAGCGCCGACTGTTTCCAGCATCTATTAATGCTGCTGGCTCTGTAGAGATGGGTGCCCTAGGCTAAGAAATTTTTGGCACAGCCTGCTGGACCCGTAAGATCAAAAGGAAAAAAAAAAAAAAAAAAAAATCTGGCAATATGCACGGAGTGTAAATTGCATCCTAAAGAACAGCCCCTAAAACGCAGGCTTGGAACGAATATCAATAAATGAAACAGCACGTTTCTTTGCTGAAGAGTTGAAGGCGTTTAGTGGCTGCCCCAATTTTCCCCCTCCCTCTGCTTTTGTCACCTTTATTTTCTCTCTCCCCCTAGTGCTCTGTGTAAGTTGTTCCTTCTGTAGGTTCTTTAGGAAGTTGTGTGAGCAGACAGGGGTGTTAAAGGAGTGGCCGCATTGTCTTCCAGCCCTGGACCAGATGAGCTCCTAGCGGTGCTGGGATGTGGCTGGGCTTGCTTGGTGAGAGCTCACCAGGACCTGTCTGCAGGCAGAATGGGCTTACGGAGAGCACCAGTGTGAATTTACAGCCTGCTGGCTACTTGGCACCAATTCACTAAGTGGATACTTCTAGAACCTACTGAGAGTGCTTTTGTGTGAGCTAGGCTTGCTCCTTTTTGATGGCAAAGGATGTTTTTCTCTTCATGTGTGCCAAGAGTACCCAAATGGGCAGTTAGTGCAGGGTAGTTAATGTGCCGTAAATTCACACCCGGGCTCACCATGTGCTGACTTCCCCATGCAGAGGAGCCCCAAGGCTCTGCACTTTGTCTCTCATGGCAGGGAACAGATGGCCCTTCTCTGCACAGGGACTGCTCACACAGTGTTACAGAGTGCACATATGTGCATGTAGGTTTGTGGGTGTCTGTGTGTTTGTATAAGATGACTTGAATGTATCACAGTTGTTGGATTAATCTGCACTTCCTTGATTTTCATCAAGATACCCTAAGGAGAACTTTACTGCTTCATTGTCATCATCCTTGTCACTAATGGGCTTAGCTTTTAGCTACTTTTGACAAGTATTGTTGAATTCCTCCTTCTCCTTCACTGCTGAGATGCTTAATTTCTCGATGTGAGTGACTGCACTTTTGTAAGTGAATCTTTCTTTGTTGCAGTTCCCTTCCCCAGCATTTCTGATTTGATCTCTAGCATCTATTTTCATATTTGATATGTTTCTGTAGTTAATAAACATTGTTCTATAGCTTGAAACCTCCAAAAGGTAGGACATAAGGTTTTCTCTAGCTCTCTTGTTGTGGAATCAGGTTGATCTTTAATAAAGCTTTTGCTCTAGGCTAGTGTCACAGATAACTTGATCTATAATTAGTGTACACAGCTTCATCTTAAGTTTCACAGTGGATTGCATTTTCATGCAAAGTTTTCTTGACATTCTAAAATAATTGTATATATTCTTTATGCTATGCTCCAAATATATATCATTTATATAATTTCTAAGTCATCTGCTTTAAGATTTTGCTCTACCATTATCATATTCCCAAGACAATTCAGTATCACAAAAATTGTCTCTGGGTTTTCAACCCATAGTGAGAGTTCAGGACAACTGTAGTTGTTCTAGTTGTTCTGTTTTGGCTAAAGTTTCAATGTACTTACATATAGAAGATATTGCTCAAAATGCTTTTAACATGTCTTTCTTTAATGACCTCAGCCATGCCGGGCTGCCAAAGATAAACAGCGTTTCTGCTTGGCAAGCATTAACTCTTGGAGGAAGCAAAGCCTGATGCTGAACCTAGAGGCACTTGCTCTGAGTGTTTGCATTGCAAATACTCAGTGCTGTAGAGAAGAGCCATCCCCATGCAGGAGGGCTGCAATGCTGGGGAAAATCAGCACCAGCCACAGAGTTTCTCAATAGCAGATGTAAAATTCTGCTGAATATTTGAGAGAATAAAAGAAGAAAGCACAGGCCAGGCCAGCTTGGCTGTTCCCACTAGAGGATGGGAGGGTAGGAAGAAGGGATAAAATGGGATAAAGAGCAAGGATGGGAGCCTGGAAAGCCAGCTTTATAGTTCTTACTGTTCTGGAGATGGTCACAATTGCAGCTTCTGGGATGAGCAAACAGTGCTTCTCCTCATCTCAGCACCCTGAGGCTCTCGTGGCATCAGACATGCTCTGGTGCTCTGGACAAAGCAAGCAGTAATGTCTGCTTGCTACATCCCATAATCAGCCTTCTTGGGCCTTTTGCTTGGGCTGAACTTCATGGCAGCAGCTTCTTTTGTCCTTTCTGGCAGATGTCTCAGTTGCTGGATGCCTAGCTTCCTGTGCCTGGAAGAACGGAGGAACACATGGCTTCAGTTCTCTAGTCTGCATTCAGGTTTTGTTCAGTTCTTGTTCGGAACCCCAGAGGGTTTCTACTGATTTTTTGAATGGTAGTAATGTGTCCACACAACTTAATGAATACTATCTCATCATATTCTGGAGGAATTTTTTTTTAGTATAGGTTAAAATAATCACTTGAGAGAGTTTTCAGAGTATGAGTTTAGAGAGTTTTTGAAGTTAGAGTTTTAGAGTTCTTTTATAGCTTTTTGGAGTGTTTTTAATATTAATTTTTAATGCTTACTTTATTCTAGAAGAGTTCCCCATAGCAAGATTCTTTAAAAATAACCTAAAAAGGAATCCACAATAAAGAGTCTCCATCTGTGTGAATGAATTGTGGCAGATATGATGAAGCAATTCTTAAAATCCCACAGTTGCTGTTTTCCTTTCAACTGACATGTTCCTGGTGTTTTAAAATAAAACAGCCAAATGCTAGGTTTAAAGAGACATTCAAAGAATGCTGTGGTGTTATTAAAAATCCTCAGCTATGTCCAAGCAGAAAGGACAGTTACATGACCCTGTCGTGCATGACTGAACGTGCCATATGAGCCCCTCATGGCATATACTCTAAATCATCCCTGATGTTATCATTCTGAACCCAGAATGAAGACACAAGGGTGAAAATATAAAGCCTGGATAAATGTACTACAGCTTATCAGGCAGAAATATGTTTACTGGCATTCTTTGAATGTGGATGCTTGGAGTACTTAACAGTTTTTACCTAATGAGGACTAGTAAATGACAGCATACTGCAATTCACTTTGTCTGACTTGGAGAGAAGTTTAATGTTAGGAGGAAAGTTTGCATATTTAATTCTGGGATAACTGCCAATGAATAATCTTCTTATTTTAAAATAGAAAAGGGGAAATAATGGGAAGGAGAGAGAAATTTTTAATAAAACCCTTAATAAAGTAGCATAAAGAGAATATTTCTGCGCAGTAATTTTGACCAAGAAAAATGTTTGACTTGGTTGTGAATCCATAGAATCATAGAATGGCCCAGGTTGAAAAGGACCACAATGATTACACAGTTTCAACCCCCTGCTATGTGCAGGGTCACCAACCACCATAGCAGGCTGCCCAGAGCCACATCCAGCCTGGCCTTGAATGCCTCCAGGGATGGGGCATCCACAGCCTCCTTGGGCAGCCTGTTCCAGTGCATCACCACCCTCTGAGTGAAGTACTTCCTCCTAGTATCTAACTTAAACCTCCCCTGTCTCAGTTTAAAACCATTCCCTCTTGTCCTATCACCATCCACCCTCTTAAACAGCCGTTCCCCCTCCTGTTTATAAGCTCCCTTCAGGTACTGGAAGGCAACAACGAGGTCTTCCTGGAGCCTTCTCTTCTCCAAGCTAAACAAGCTGTAAACAGACTGAAGTCCATTCACGTTACTCTGTACTTTGTATACAATGATTCATTTTGAATCCTTTGTTCAAAGGCAGTTGTATTGGTGTGCTTCATGAAGTCTGCAGGATGAGAAAACCTAGTCAATCTTTGCATTGCAGTGAGTTAACAATATGGTGTTGTGTCCAGCAGTGGAAGCAAAACCAAACGGCTGAATGGGGGGATAAGATATTAAAACATGCTAAACATGTTGCCACCCATCTGACCGTACCCTAACTATGCAGAGAGAAAGTGCAAATATTCTTAGGTAAGACATATTATCTTAGATACTTTACCCCATAATCTGCACATGCACTCTGTTTCCCTAAAATGGGTGTTGCAGTGCCATATTGATCGACTCATGATCGCAGGGAAAAGGATGTCTGCACCAGCCTTGTACTGCCAGATGCTGCTGAGCATGGTAACTGTGCAGTGTTCCTGCTTCTTGATCTCCTGAGCTGGACTTCTGCCAAGAGCTCCTTGTTCTCTTTTCTGGCATTCTTCAAGATGATGTTAGTACAAAGAGCTTGTTCTGTCAGGAAGCAGCAGTATGGGAAAATGATTTTATATCTCCTGAGCTCAGCAAGAAAGAAAAATACTTGGGTTTATTTGCATTTTTTAATATTAGTCACACTGCCAAACTATTTAAAACAATCTAACTACTCCATCTCTACTTACCCTTCTCTGATAACTGCAGAATTGTCACAAGCCACCTGAAATATGGGACTCAGACATGAATTTCAGTGTCAGCACAGTGCTTCAAGATGATGGGAATGGGAGGGGGGAGCTGTCACTGTATCAGCCAAGGCCTTTTGGTGGAAGCGTTGATAGATTTCCCATCTCTGGAAAGGAGGGAAAGTGCCCTTCGACTTATAGCAGCTGCAGGGTATCTGAATTACTTCCTACTCCCCTGTGAAAAAAGTAGGCAGTCCTCTGCAATCATTGCCGATGTCACCAGTTGTATGAAAAAAATGGTTTTTTTTTCTCCTTAGGTAGAGATCACAAATGATGTCCAGTCCTTGCTGCTGATAATGCTGGCTGTCATGACGGCCAAGATGGTTGGTGATATTTTTAACACATCCCTGTACAGCTCCCTCCTGAGGCTGAAATGCATTCCTTACTTGGATGTGGAACCTTTTGTTCATCACAGGAAAGAACGGTGAGGTCTCTTTTGTTGCTGAATTTTTTCTGTTGTGTTCTGCTTGTGTCCTACAAGTGGTGGAGCTTGGAGGGACAAAGCAGCAAAAGAAGGTTCTGGTCCTGAAAAAGGACCCCCTGGAGTGCTGTGCTGTGTGAACAGAACAGTAGAGAATCCTTTTCTCTTAGAGTTTTTGATAGGATCTAAATTACCACTTTCACAAGAGTCTTGAGGGCACTAAGTGCTCTATAATGCATGAACTGTCTAGTTAGATTCTATTTATTAGTGTGATTGGTCCAGTGGGGAATCTAGTTGAGGTTTACACAGACAGCTCTGACTGTTTCTTCTGGAGCAGAAGCCACAGAGTGGAGGAACTACCACAGACCTTTATGGTAAATTTTGCCTTATCTAACATTTGGATGACTGGACAAGGCTTCCTGTGTGTTTGGCACATTTTCAGGCAGAGAATTCTGCCATCTGAGGATAGCAATTTAAGACAGGTCAGAGGAACTGTCTTCTGGTAGCACCTCCACTGACTGAGGACTGAAGGAATAGCCTGGAAAAAAAAGTGTTTCATAGGTTAGGTGGGAGAAACCCACCAATTCCTGTGTGTTTTTCAGTGTGTGAGCCAGTATCTGAAACTTCAGTCTGTTGGTGAGCATTTACAGCCAGTAATTGATCCATTTATAATCAGTAATAAGAATCATTTTCTCTCTTAAACGTAGATGCTGGGTCCACATTTGTCTGTAAGTAATGATAACTATATTATTATATTCTATAAAAGAATGCAGAAAAGCTAATTCTGTAAGATATCCTCTATGAATGAAATAAGTATCATGGTGGAAAATGGAAGGAAAAATGATTTTATTTATTTATCACATAAAGAGTTTTTGTTTTACTTAAGGGTATTTTGGTAGTATACATCCATGACCAAACCTATTTGTAGGGCACTTCAGCTGTCATTTTTTCTCAGTATTAAACTCTACTGGAAAATCTCATGTATTCAAATGACTCTTTAGAAGATAAAAAATATTAGTGACTTGTTCTATCCACACTTTACAACTTTTTCCTAAATGTAGCCAAATCTGAATGTTTTAGCAGGCACATTGAATGCTGGGTACAATCCAACTGTATTTGACAGGAGGTAAAGAAAGCCAGCAATGTGATAGGAGGAAATAAAAACAATCTGTGATATAATAGATGACTTCTGTATGTAACATGGCAGATAAAACAGAGGGGAAGAAGTCATAAAGTTTCCTGTGGTGCTTCGGTTGGATGATAGGTCCATGGAAAGAATTGTAGCTTTTTCCTGGTTCAGAATAAGGTCCTATTCACTTGAAGGACAAATCTATCTAGCTGTCTACATATTCGTCCATATAAAAATAATCAAATATTCCTTCCACTCCTCTCCCTTCTTCCTGAGGAATATTAAAGAAAATTTCTGGTCACAGAATACACTAATACTCTAAAGCAAAATACACAGTATTACGGCTTGGTAAAATTTTACAGAACCTTTTAGGCTGCCAAGTTTTGCTCTAAATCTTCTCAGTTTGAATAAGCTATGGCACTGGCCCATTGCTTGCTGTCTCCACTGCATTTCTTGAATGCTTTGTCACCTTATTATTTCCCCAAGGAGATGAAACTTCACCATTCAGTCACCTTAGACCTCCAAGATGTGGTTTAATTCCTTGATTTTTTTTAGTTAGGCATCCCAAAATCCTGAACATTGACTTGAGGCAACTCTGGACTGATGATCCACCTCTTAAAGTTATGTGATAATTTAAACATTTGATGCCTCACATGTAGTCTTTGTAAGCATTCTAAATTGTTACTTTACCTAGCCAAAAACAAAAACAAGATTCATATCTGACAGAAACAACAACAACAACAAAACACAAAAAAAACCTGTGTTCATGTTCCCACATCTCTGCTTCTTGTTCACTTATGAGCATCTCTGAAACTTGACTCAAAATTCTACAGAAAGGTGCCAGGCTGGGACTTTCCTTTTCAAGCATTTTCCATGCAGACTAAGTTATCTCATTTGCTTTCTATCTTACTGGTCTGCAGCTAACAAGATGCTGTGGGAGCCTGCCTATCTGCTTCTCCAGTCTTTTATCAAAGAGGGACTGTTCCGACTATCTGATTCTTTGCTGTTTTTAAGTTCCACTCTGGGAGTATTCAGACGTCTGTGTGGGAGTATTCCACTCTGGGACTCTTCACGTGTCTGTACCCAGCTGTCGTTTTGCACAGGCTGTTTCCTTATTCTTGATGGAGCAGCTTACTGACACTTGCAACAAACTTATCCCGTCTCTGGCAAAGCACAGGTGCATATGGGGCGGGTTCAGCATCTTCTTTCTTCAATGATACTATTGTCTGAAATCACAAAATATACAAATCGTGCACTTCTGGATTTCCCCAAACATGACAAGGAATAAGGTCAGCTGTGTAGCTACTGACAGCATGTATTTATCAACAGGTGATAAATTGTATTTCCGTATGCAGCCGGAATGGTTTGGATAACTATCAGCTTGCTTTAGAGCCACAAAAATGGGGATCCTTCTTCAAGTGAAACTGAAAAGCCTTTGGAAAAACAGTGACTAGCTGGTAGCAAGGAGGAAAAATGAGCAACTCTAGAGAACAAGACATATTTGTATGTACTTAGCACTCATACTGTAAGAGAGAAATGCAGATCTTCTCATTCCTATTTCTTCAGAGGTGTTACGGATGAAAAGACCTTCTGTTTTAGATAATTAGTTGATTCCTCTTCCAGTGAACAACGCCCCCAGGCAGAAGATTTGTTGGACGCTGAAATGAAAAGGGAAAGTAGCCTTTAAATGATTGAGACAAGTAAAATCCAGACCCACAAAATAATTTAACTCCTAACTCCTGTGGAAATAAGGGGGAACATTAAGAAGCTAAATTACGTAATTGCTTGCTTTGAAGACATCTCCGTGTTGCATATGAAACCAGAGGAATTGAGAACCAAGTCCTCCGTGGTTTTCCACTACCTAACTCCTCTGCAGGCACTGGAATCTCTCGATATCTTTCTTCCTACAGAGCAGAAAGCCTTCTCATTTGTTTTCTTAATACCCATTTATATCTGAATTTGCTTGACCATCCTGCAAGTCGTATCCTGTGCCCTGACTGATAAGGCCCCAAAGACAGCTATTTAGTACACGGCTGCTACGGTGCACCATGATTTCCAGCTTACGTCTTACACCACCGTAAACACCCCTCTTATAAAATCTGGTTCACTGGAATGCTCCGAGCTGCTGGCTGCCAGGGAATGTTCTTTAATGAGGGTAAGGAGTACTTGAACACATCTACATCTTGGCAACTCTTCCTGCTTTTTATAAGCTACTATACACTTCAGAGAGAAAATATCTTAGAGGCTACTTTTTAATGGGACAAGTTTACTTAAGAGCTGAGTGGAGCTGGTGCCAGTAGTTCTGTTTTGTTCTAGCTTAATATTAGCCTTGTCAAAGTTCTTATAGCGTCTCCTGGGTGTTTCTGTATTGCATACCATATAAAGCTGATTTTGGGAGCCAAGAATTTTGGCTGGAATATATATTATAGTGGTCTCATTATATATTTTTTTTAAGTGTATCAGAGGTGGCCCTGTATTAGAGATCCATGGAGCAAGGGTGATTTTTTCCCTTTATCCCTTCTGGTTTTCTCTTCTCCCACACCGCAGACATTGGATCCCGAATCTGAGCCAACCCAAGTTGGAGGGTTATTTGGAATCCAATGTCCTGGTTTGGCCTGTTACAGAAATCAGTGTAATTAGCAAACTCTTTAGATGAGGCTTTGGATTTTGAAAATCACCAGACTTCAGGGGTGTGCTTTTGGTTTGAGCCTAGTCTAGTAACTGGTATATTAAAATTTCCTCACTCATCTTGCTGACACAAGTGTTCATTCAGAAACTTTTCACTAAGTTGCATGTGGTGCACCCCATCTCACCTCCTTGAAAAGCCAGCGTGTCCCACAGCCACTTGGCACTTTCATCCTCAAAGTGATCATTAAGGGTGGACTTGGCAATGTTTTCTGATCAGAAGGCATCCAGTCTCCCTTTTGTAGAGTGTTTGTGGTAGGAGCTGGATCTTGTTCCGGCTGCACAAAGGAAAAAGGGAGCTGCTGTAACAATGCCATGCTTTGTTTGGGGAGAAGTCTGGCTGCTGGAGAAATGATAGAGGGAAGATGTTGAGATGTGGATGAAATTTATTAAAATTACATGTGGACTTTAAGTCGGTTCTCTGTCAGGCATAAGCAAACATAGCAAAGGACCGTTTTTCATCCTTTTTTTTTTCTTTTTTGCCTATTCTTTTCTTATGAGCGTTGAGTTTAGCATGATTCCATTACCTGGAAAGCAACTGTACAAAACCATGAAATCCTGTGGCAGGCCCAGATGTAACTTGATACTTTATAAAGAGTAGCTGCACTACCTTGCCTTGTTTTTAGCATGGGCTTGGTGGTGCTCATGTGAGATGGCTGAAAGGACTTAGTGTGCCCTCCTGCCCTGCACCAGATCTCTGTGGGAGTATCCAGCCTTTCTACCTTCACAGTCTCGGTATTCTGGAAAGAAGCTGGTATTTCCTTGCTTCCTTGTACACCGGTCTTCAGACTGTTTTTGGCTCCAAATTACCCAGAACTGTTCCTAAAAAAAAAGTGCACATGGATTTGGTGTGCATGGACCTATTTGAAGAAGGTTGTCTTAATGTGAAGGAGAGGTGAACTATCAGCTGGGCAGAGTTGCAGGTGTATGTTAACCTGGATACTTACATTACTGATGTACTTCTTGCTCTCTGACAGGTGGTGATGAATGATGCTCTTTAGCTTGTAGATTTCAGATTATTCCCTTCACAGAATTTTGGGGAAAAACACTTAATGACAGTGAATGATCTACAAAAATGATGTAAAGGGCCTTTCAGTTTCAAGCTTCAAAGACAAGAGGCACTGTTTTCTCAAATTTTTTTAATATCAAATTTCATCCCAAATTTAAAATTTAACATGAAGTGATCTCAGTGTCCAAATCTGCATAATGTCTCTTAGAAAAACGTCACATGCAAACAGGATAATAGTATCAATACAAATATTCAGATGAGGCAGAAAGGAAGGCTATGTGGTCAGAAGCAGGAGACCAAGTGGAACTTGCAGTTCTGTTGTCAGATCTGACCAATTTCATTGTATTGCTTTGGTCAAAACAATTTTTTTCCCCAATTTTCTCAGAGAAAATGCTTACATACCTCATGTGGCTTTCAGAATCTGTTGTGTTAGTAAAGTATTGTTAGTTCTTGAAGGAAAAGCCTTGTGAACTCTGGAAGATGATTTTCAACCTCCTCTAATGTTGATTGTTTAATGAATCCGCTATCTAAAGGTACCACATGAATCAAAGTGACTTTATTTACATTGGTAAAACTATACAAAGATGCCCAAGATTTTGATTGCCTTACTGTTTATTTTTAGAGTGGAATCTGAACAAACAAAACAAATCACTCTTCCCATATTACAATAAATACCAGCAGATACAACTCTTCTTCCAAACCAAAATAAAACTTTCCGACCCTTAGCCATTCCTTTTCCCAATATGTCCAGATGAGAGCTGCAGCTAATGCTGTGCCACCAATGTCACATGGAGCAGACAAGGAATAAGCATGGAGCTGGCTGAGAGCAAGGCTTGTGATGGCCTGGCCAGTGGCACCCTCCTTTGACACAAAGGGCTATGGGCTGGCTAATAGCTCCCTGCTGACCTCCTGTACTTTGAAGAGCGTTGGTCGTCACTGCAGTCCTCAGAACCCAGTATACAATGCAAGCACGAATACAGGAAAATAATGGCAAGCATGGTGAAGATGAGCCAACAAATTGTCTGACTGAAATCCTTGGAGGAACTTGTAAATAACTTAGTGTTTGTGTATTTGCATGATTACCTTTTCACAAGCCCAAAGTGTTTTACACTGGGATGTTTTCAGGCTCTGAGAAACTATATTTTTTGATATGTCTAAAATGTGCAGGCTCAGCTTCTCCTGCATTTTTTTTTAATGAACAATTTATGCTGGATTTCCACCCCTCCTGCAGTATTCAATATGTAAATGGTATGTTATACTCAGATTGTTTGCATACTGATCACAATCACTGTGTGCTAGGAAGAAAATGTTTTGAATTTGCAAGTGAATATTGTACTCTGTTGTGAGATTTTTAAGGGAAACAAACTTCTAAGTTTTTTGAAAGGGTGATATTGGTGCAGTTGGGCAAAGTGCTGGGAGAAGATATAGAAGCACAAAGAGACAGATCACAAATGGTGAATCTCTAAGCAATTGTTCTCCTGTGGTTTCTGACTCAAGGTACTTCTTTCACCTATCAAAAGCAGGGTCAAAAGTGAATGAGACCACCATGGGGTTGGCAAGCCTGCTGCAAGCATTGGGTGTGCTGTCTCAATGGACAGCTTAATAACGAGGTTATGGTTCTTGCTGTAAGGCCCACTGGGAGGCAGGCCTCATATGTCAAAGCACCATTAGCAAATGTGACACAGGTCCCTTTGGATTGTGAAGAAGTCTTTCCACAGATGTCTCAGTTGGCACTACAGACTGCTTGATGTTGAGGGAGGGATGACAAATCCACATGGACTTTTGATGTGTTTTCCATTTCTGGGGAGTCCTGTGAAACCAAAAGAAGTTACTACTGCACACTTTCCACTGGAGGAAGTGCACTGAAGCAGCATCTGGAACTAATAACCTGTGTTTCAGAGCTAGCTGTCTGGCAGTGAGTGAGCTACTCCTGCTTCTATAGGACTGTATGCAAAAAATGCATGTAGCGACTTTCGGCTGTGGGAAACAACATGGCTTCTGCTGACATGGCTAGAAGGAGGCTCCCCAATGACTCACCTGGGAGGACAAGCTGCTGCTGACTGTATAGATACCACCACAGCTTTCAGATGTGGTTACACACAGGTGGAGCATGCACACGTACACACATCATCCCCAGCCACTGGATGGGTATTCCACTAATTGCTTGAGTCTGTGCTGGTGTCTGGCCACTGTTGGCAGACGCTGACAGTTTCCACTTAAAGCTAGCCAACCTTACCGAAAATCCAGCTGTGCTGGCAGAGCAGCCAATCTCATGAAGATGTCATTGAACAACTCTTTGAATTCATTCAAGAAGTGATGGTTCTGACTGAAAGCTCACTGAAGTCCCTGGGGAATCCTTGCTGGTTATTGAAATACAGATGTTCATCTATACTGGAGTTGTATTTGGTGTTCTTGAGTTACATGTAAACACATTACCTTTATTATAGTGTGGAGACTGCTTCTGAGTTCACTTTAAGCTGAAATGAATTCTCTTCGCTGTTGATGTCTATGCCACCTTTTCTGTTCTTGTGAGTGTTGCTACATCCTCATAAAAATGTGTTAGGAACTTCTCATAGTGGTTGTCATGACAGAATGAACTATGTATTTACAACAAGGAAAAAGCACGAAATAGAGTCATGGAAGCTTTAAGGTTGGAAAAGATGTCTAAGATCATCTAGTCCAACTGCCCATGTACCGCCAGAATTTCCCCACTAAACCATGTCACTAATTATCACATCCCCACGTTTCTTGAATGCCTCCAGAAATGGTGACTCTACCACCTCCCTGGGCAGCCTGTTCCAGTGTCCAACCACTCTTTTGGAGAAGGTTTTCCTAATATGCAACCTGAACGTACCCTGCTGCAACTCAAGGCCATTTCCTTCCATATGGCCTTCTCTGACTTCTTTTAACAGAGATCCTATGGAGTGCTTCTGCCATTAGCTGTATCACGAAACAGACACTAGTTTGCATCTTGAAAAGTGACTCTGATCACTGAGCTTCTCTGCTTCTTTAGTTAATCCTGGAAGAAAGCTGACTGTGATGCTCACCACCTTCCTGGATGTTCTAGGATTGACACAAATGGTTTCATACGCATCTAGTGTACCTAGATCCCTCTGCAAAGGCCTCTCATCTTTCCGATAGCACCTTCCAGTTTAGTATTGTCAACAAACTTGGTAAGGATGCATTCGACTCCTGCATTCAGATCATTGATAAAATGTTAAACATGAACTGATACAAGAACTGAATGCTGGAGAAAGTCGGTAGTGACTAGCAGTGTTTTATTATGGTTCCTGATATGCTTGTGGTATAAGAAATGGGCTGGTATTTTAAAAATGGGAATGCTGCAGTTTGAGGGTTTGAATGCATTTCCCAATGCAAGTACACATGGAAGGAGGAGTGCCTTTGCTCAGAATCCTGGCTGTAAGCATCACAAGCTTATATTTACTGGACCGAGAATAGGGTATAATCTGTATCTTCAGATACCAGTGCTATTTTTTAATAACTACTTTTATCCATTAGAAAGTGACTGATTCTCAGAGGTACTGAGCAATCAGAAATCTCTTTTTTTCATATACTTTTCCATCTGTATCGCTTTAGTTTACTCAGTTTGTAGTCTGTTAGACCTAAATCTCCATACATAATTTTGACAAAAGATCATCTGATAATCTATCTGGTTATTAAAACATACACTGCTGTCACTGTCCATTCCCAAACATTTTTGAGCCAACATTTCTAACATACTAGTCAGTGTTTTCTTGGAACAGGCAGAGTGGAAAGGCTAAGGTGGCTGGTACAGTACATGAGGGTGGAGGCCCTGAATGAAGCTTTTATGTAAATGGTCTCACAGGAGCTTTCCTCTCTTCTTTCCAGTTTGTATTAGTTTTTTTGGCATACGTCTGCAAGAAACTCATCATGTCATTGCATTTGAAGTGCAAGAGCCAACTTAGTATTTTGCGAATTTCCCTTGGAAGTTGCTTTGCAGTGATCTATCCAGAGATCATCAATTTTCCTGTTTGTTCAGTTATAGGCAAGATCATGAGACGTTTATTTTAGCACACAGTGTAATTGTTTTTCTCACTTTATTCCTATGGAAGTTTGTTCAAAACATTTACTTGAATTTAAATTGCTTGTATTTGTGTCATTTTGAGAAATGACTTTGCTTCTGATTGGATATAATGCCAGGGCAGGCAGAGTCCACACAATCTTAAGATTTCTTTCTTACAAAAAAAAGATTCTTACAGGCTAAGATAATAACTTGGAAAATGCAAAGATAACTGAGTCATTCCATTCTGAATACACTAGTAATAAGTAGTATGTCCACCAGCATTAACGCATAAGACATCAAGACAGCCTACCCTAACCCTGTTTAGGTTTTTCTCTTTGTTTTCACCTATACACATCTGTATGTGCACAAGGACTACAGATACAAGGGATAATGTGTAAATGTGGATGCCTTTGGGGTACATATTTTGTATACAGGTATTGAATTTATTACTCGTTCAGTTTTTAGGAAAATTTTGGTTTTTTTCTCTGGTAGGTGTTTACCTACTAGAAGAGAAAATACTGCATAGCTAGATGTAGAGGCATCTTACAGGTCTCTTTGGAAAGGGGAAGGCTCTTAGGTGCGTTGCTGTGCCTGATGTTTTGTGCTGATGAAGTTTATGCAGTATCCCAGAGTTGCTCCTTGCTGTACAGCATAGATGCTTGGAATGCAGTGCCACGATCCTGAGGAGGACTGAGGAGAGAATTCCAAGGATACAGGGAATATGAATTCTGGAAAAAATGTACACTTGGAAATGACTATATGTTGTTTGCTTCTCCCACTTGGTGAAGAACCTGCTGCAGCAATCAGGATGGCTACACACAAAAGAAGGGGGGGGGGGCTGTACTAACAGAATTTTTAAGAAACATTTATATATGATGACCAGTGGTGACTTGTAGTTCACAATGCAACCATTCAGAGATATATAGTCTCTTTAGAGCCATCTACACATTTCCTGTATGAGGCCTGCTTTACTGATAGCGCTGCCAAATGTCCTTGGTTTAAGGGCATTTACTCTCACTTCCCTGAGAGCCTGGTTACTGTAGCATGCACCCATCTTTGAGATCTTGAGGTGAGGGTTCAGATCCCCAGGGATGAGCTGATTTTGGATCTCCCACATTTCTAGCAAAGGTTCTTCTATAGGAAGAAAATAACAGCTCATGCCCATTGGATGTTGCCCTTCAATAGCCTTGGTGCAGTGACCCATGTCAGACATGGCTCTTTACTAAATCAGGCAGCTAGTTACAATCTCAATTTGTTTTTGGACCTGCACTGTGAAACCTGAGCCAAGAGCTATGTCTTTTGTGTTTTTACCTACAACTCAGAACATGGTGTGCTTGGGGCATTAATTTTTAAGATGCTCTTTGAGTAGCTCCAGCAAGTGACCACACTTACACACAGCTTTATCTGCTTATCCCAAGGTCTGGTGCACAACAGAATGCATTTTTTTAAAACTAAATGCTCTCCGATAAACAACTCTAGTAGGAGCTATTTTTCTAACATGGTAGCATTTTATACTGACAGTGCTGGTAGGAAAAACTTCATAAGGGAAAAACACAGGAACAAGGTCTTAGCAGAAAACCTACAAACATCCCATGATACCCCCTCCATTTCTTTTACGAAACACAAAATCTTCCTTATCTGTTTCTTTTCTTTTTCTTTTTCTTTTTTTTTTTTTTTTGTTCTGCAATTTTTCAAGTAGTAGAGACATTTTCCCAGCAGATTATGAGAAATCCATTTGTCTTTAGCATACAGTAGTTGCTAAACATATATAACTTTCCAATCCTCTCTGGGAAATAAGTGACAGAGACGTTCAGTTAACCCAAACAACACATTTCACAGTAAGTGCTATGCTATCAAAAGGCCATTGGACTGAATAGCTGAATGTCCCCTCATTTAAGAATATGGAGGGAGCCAGGACCAGGAGATGCTGGGAAGCTTGTCATCTTACAGTCAGTATAAATATTTGTAGATACACTGAACAGAGACTGAACTCTGCCAAACTTCTGGCTCCTGGTTTAACAGAAGAATTCCTCCCTCCATTTAGTGTTCAACTAAAATAAGACAGCAAGAAGCTGTAGGCCTTGTCTGCTGAGCAAAGTTGCACTGGAAACTGATTTTAAATAGATCTAATTAGATGAAAGCACCCTGCTAGCATGAATGCACTTGCATCATTTTACACCATGCTTTACTTCATTTAATTTCCTTTTATAGCAGTTTAAATATTTCAGGGGTTAGCACTGAATAGAGCAAATCAACTTTAAAATTCTGTGACATCTTTTTCCAGTGTAATTGGGTTTCATAGAGCTTTTTTGTTTCCATCTATTGATCTCAGTGACTATTCTGGAGCATACTGAAAGAATAATTTTTTCACAAAATTCACTAATTCACTTGCAAATCTACTCAATTCAGTCATCTGCATACGATAAGCATTGTGTGTGTATATATATAATTCTACTGTATAGTGAGATCAATATTGACATACAAATTTAGGTAAGATTGTGGCGTTTTTTGGTTTTGTTTTTTAAGCCAAATGGCTTATTGAAAAGAACATTGGTGGGTCTATTACTTGCATGTCTTTTTATTACTTAAAACAAAATAAAAACCCAAGAAATAAAAGAAATTAAATGTAAGCAACTTTCAGCCATGTTTTGAGTTTATTCATAATAGGGTTTTTAAAAAGATGTTAGAGAAAAAGAAAGCTAACACTAATAATCTCTATTCATAATTTAGCAGCAGGTCTTCATAACCATGGGATATGTTTGGTACTAAAATGAAAATCATGAAAAAAATCTGCTTATTTTTTTTCTGGCCAAGTGAAGCGCATTTTAAAAAAAGAAAGCCATAGTCACAGAAAATGCATGCTAGTAGAAACTGGAACTGAATCCAATCCTAATTCTATTACTTGGTAATGCATTTGTAACAAGGTAAGTTACTGTAATGATCTCCAGCCTGATAATGTTCCTTTTAGCTAACCAGCCTGTCTGCTCAATTGTTCAGGGTTCTCACTCAGCCTAACTGATCTCAAAAAGCACCGTAAACATTAAGCAAACCCCAAAACAAGATCCTGAGAACTATTTATACAAGTTACTGTGGCCAGTCAGGGCAATAAAACAATGGTTTACAAGAAGCCCAAATAAAATTTTGGGCTGCTCTGAGCATGATGGCCTGTGGCAAGTCAGTGGGTAAACACTCTCAGTGCAGAAATGGAGAGACGGTTAAAAAAGATGAGGGCAAGTACATGAATAAATCCAAGCGAGCACACTGCCTGTGTTCTCATGCACCTTGGTCCCTAAAGTATGTTTGAGTTAGGATTATGCTTCTTTCCCTCCCACCACCCTTTAAGTCCTTTTAATCACTTGAAACTTGCATTAAATACAGAGTAAACTCTTTATGAGGAAAGGTTCCCTTGTGTTGCGTGTTGTCTAAGGAAACCTCCATGTTATGATTAGATCTGTTATGGTTAGATCCTTAACAATTTATTTCAGTGGGAAAACTTCCACTGGATTTAATAGCAACAGGGACTAAACTACATTTCCATGAATCACTTTAAGACAGTTTACCACTCAGGGATATTGGCTTCTTACCAAATGACCGTCCTATTTATGTTGTAAAGCACATTTTCTTTGTTCCATGTTATATCCCCAGTCATGGATGTGCTCTTAAAAGGAACCTGAAACTCAGATATCATAACCTCAGTGAAATAGTCTTAATACTATAACATATTACACTATTGTAGTGAATTACATTTTTGGAGAAAAAGTTCTCACGTGTCCTATAAAAGGAAAATTTACACTGGATCTATTTTAGTAGAGTGACTGCAGCATTGTGTCTCTCCTTGAGGTAAGTCTAAACATGTGAGAAAGATCTACATGATAAAATCCAAATGTAAGTACCTCTTGCTACTCCACATATGAAGGAATTTTCAAAATGATAAATGAAACGTCCTTGCTCGAAATTACATTCTGAAACCAAGGGCTTTGTTACACATGTAGAGGTGTGCAACAGCACTGACATTCGTCAGCTAAGCAAAGTGTCCTTGGGAAGCATTTGGGCATATATATAGGTTTTGCAATATGACCTACCTGCAGGGAGCACTACTGCCCAAAGGGCTGTGAGCAGTTAGCATGGCTGTTGGTGGGGCTATGCGCCTGTAGGTGCCTGAAATGGTTTTCAGCCTTCTCACTGTTAGTGTTCTCCTTCTGGCTCTTCTGCAAGCTTCCTCTGCTGGCTTTGGATTCCAGCTGTTGTTGTAAAGGCTGTTCCCTGGCAGAAGTGTGTCGAGTACTCATTTAGCATCAGCTTGAACCCTAGCTGCACAGAAGGAGGAACCTCAGAGCCTATAGTAGGTTGAATGGCGAATGGAGACTCCCATGGTGGGGATGGCTGGAGATCTGTAACTCTTGGCATGAGAAGAATGACTACTTAGCCACGTTCAGATCTGCCAGTGAAGAACAGGTTTGGTTTTCTGACAGTAAATGAACAGGGACTTCTGAGTAGTGACAGCAGCCAGTAGTAAGACACCCAGTGCCTTCTTTTCTTCAAAGATGCTTTGGCCTCATATCTTCCATAAGATAACTGTTTTGCTTGCTTTCCTCTCAGAGCAAGATTATTCTTTACAGTAATAAATGGAAGAGTAATTGAAAGAAATGTCCCTGCCAATGAGCACTAAATCAGTACCAATCCTTAGTGTGTTGTCTTACTCTGAAAAAGCTGCCCTACAATAATGTTGTAGATGATACAGAACTTCATAATACCAGAAAAAGCCAAGATGACAAAACTGTGTAAAAAGTTACGCCTTACTTTTGTACAAAAGGCTGATTTGAGAAAACCTACGGATGCTTCATAGGCTTCTGCAGTAATTTGGAACATTTGCTTTCCATGCAATAGAGCAAAAATGTAAAGTTGTGAAATTGGAAAATTTCCTTACACTCCAGAAACTGTTGTAATGTAGCAGTATTCACATTGTTCTTATTTAGAAATCATTCAGGGTTTGCACATCACATAATTCAGTAAACAGTTACAATTAATCATTTTTTTACACTGTATCCACTGTGCTAGGTACAGTATTTTTAACAGCAATACAGTGTATGTCATTTACAGACAGAGCTTAGGACAAGCAAATACAGATTTGTATTTGGCCTCTAGAGATGGAAAAGAGGAAGAGGACAAACAGTAGTTACTCATTTATGAAAATGTAATTTTCCAACAAACAGCCACAACTGCAGACTTCTGACAGTAGCTCATCTTGAGCAGCATCTTTGGTTCCCACTTAGTTCCATTACTTGTAGCGCATCAACTGGTAGAACTCTGAAATCAAGAATTAAAAACAAAAATCATTTGGATTTTTCAGTGCTGTTTTGACTGACTCGTACTAAATACTGATAAACCACTACTCATTTTATCTCAGAAAGAAAATGTTCAAAGAGGTTCATTTCTCCGTGAGATATATTCTGGATCTTTGACTGTAATAAGATGATGCTCCAAATCTTCACTGCCTGTAGTCTGTTTCATATAATAGTGCAGGTTTGATGTTATTCAGTCCACACAAGACTGTTCTTTCTCCGATTCATTTAAATCCATCTCAGTTTAGAAGAAGAAACTTGTTTAACAGCTGTGCATGTTGATGCCATGTATGAATTGTACTGTCTTCTCAGGTCAGTTGCTCTTAGGCAGGTGGTCACATCACAAAACATCAGAGTAACTGCCTTGAAAAAATCACCCTGAGTCTCTCAGGGGGAAGGACAATAATTAACAACATATGGAAATAGTTGCTCTTACCACAGGGATGAAAGGTACATTGGTAAAACAGGATGTGGGCAAATTTATGTTCCAGTTGTCTCTGTCTGTGGTTTGTGTCAGCTTGTGTCTGAACAGGAGATTCTGGCTTATGATGTGTCAAGATAATCAGAATAATTAATGTATTTTTGAAAAACAGAAAGTATGAAACAAGTTTAAAACTAGAGAACTTCACTGACTTCAGCTGTCAGGATCTGGTTTACTGTAATTCCGCAGAAATTATGGCTGAATTTTGCAGAAAGTGTGCTTATTTTTCACCTAATCCTGATGTCAGAAGCAGGGGTATACAAGTTTTTCAATTTATGTATGTTCACATTTCCTGAAACTTTGCCTGGAACCTGAAAAGTGTTACAAAATATTGGAAAAAAAATTATTAAAAAAAAAATGTATTCAAAAAAATGAATACAACATGTAAGAAAATTTTGAAGGGGTTGTCTTCCTAAATGCTACTGATGCAACAACAAATATTACAATAATGAGCGCAAGGCTGAATTTCTCCAAAATGATGAATATTAAACTATTTGGAATCAACCAGAATTCCAGAAGATTTCAGTTCAGATTAAAGATATATATATATGTATTTAATAAGAGAAGCCATGCAAATTCATAAGTAACTCTTACGATATTCTAAGATGACCATGTCGTGCATATGGTTGAATTTATCACATTTCTCACACAAAGAAAGGCAATGCTTGATAAGGGATTTTATTGGGTAATTATATTTTTTAACTTGCAAATAAAGCAAATTCACTTCCATCTTGAAGTAATTTACTAACAGTTTATAAACTCATCAAATGCTAACATGGTACAGCATGCTTCATTTCCTGTTTACTTACTACATGATCCTTTGTCTGTCTGCTTTGTGCCTTTCAGGCTGAACCTAGAATTGTTCTCTGCCAGGGATGTCATGGAGCCTCACGTGAGAGTCCTTCACCTGAAGGAAAACATTGCCTCCTTGGCTTGGCTTCTTGCAAGCACAAGCCATGGTGGATTCCCTGTGGTTGGCAGGTCCAAGTCTGATCAGGCACAGGTGTTTCAAGGAACCATTAAGAGGTAAAAATGCTATCAAACTGATGTTATGCGATGTTTATGTCTATTTTTATTTCTTTTTTCTTAAACATCTGCTTGTGAAGACCACATGGGATGAATATGAAACTTGTTTCTACTTTCTTTAGCATGAACAGCAGGTGTCTTTTATAAGAAAGGACTTTGAAAAGCTTGAGGTGCATGGCTATCTATTTCATGAAGGATTTATTGAAAAGTATCAATAAAGTGATCTTATAAGAATTGTAGAAAAAGGGAAAATTGTACTTCAGAACATTGAAGTTTCAAAGAAACAGTAATTTTAAGGGATTTGAATCTAGTGACTCATGAAATGTCCTATGTCAGTTCAAAGTTGGCCTGTTCTTCTGTTGACCTTTTTTTTTTTTCATTTTTTTTATTGTATGCTTTTAAAGGAGATAGATTAATGTAAATCATATCACAGACAAGATAAGCAACAAAGTCACTAAAAATTTCATGCTGCGTAAACAAGAATTAGACTATAGGAATTCTTCTTACACTGGGGACTCTCAAAAGGCATATAAAATATCTTGATAAATGAAGTATTGCTGATACTGTACATTATATGCAAGAATGATTCTATTCTTTCACAAAGGAGTCTTAAGACTGTTCTTTGAGCGGTCGGTCAGGAGTGGGAGAGGCAGTGACTAAATTCCCACCTTGAGTATCCTAGAGGAAAGGAGAGGATGCATGTACAACTGCTTCCTAATAGGAGTTCACATAGCAAAGCCCTATGAATGGTACTTCCAATAACCTTAATATGAATACATGGTGTCTTCTGTGCTAAATATTCATAGTATTCTAACATGTTCCCTTGTAGAGAACGTTTTTCACCCTTAATTGGGAAGAAGTTGGTAACTACCTAGATAAATGTATTTTCTTCTATTGATCTGGATGGGGAAAAATGTTATCCATGTATCATGAGTGGAAATGTGATTGGGACTTGCCTCCTTGCCTGTTTTATAGCAACTTTTCAAGGATGAACTATTGACAGCTGGACCACATGAGCCTATCTCGCACATAGCTCCATGGTCAGCAGAAATTTTGGAGCATAAAGATAGAAAGTGGGTGAATATTTAATGAAGCCTGGGAAATTTGCATGAATCTCTCAGAGAAATACTGGCTTGAAAAGAGAAAGTTGTACAGTGCAGACTGTTTGGGTTGTAGTGGCCTGAAGAAGTAACATCAATAATTGCAGTACCATATACTTGTATGTGGTGTATACTATTGTTCGTTCACGGTGATGCTGTCATAAATGCTAACAAGAAATGTGCTAAGGTGCTAAAACTTCAATTTCGGATTGATAGTCCGCAGTGTGCAGCAATCTGAAAATATTATATGCCATCTAGTAGCACACTTGTTTAGTTCTCAGCTGGACTCACCAATAAAACACATTAACAACAGACCAAGCCAAAGTCTCTTCTAAATTGAACTGATAATCTTATAATAATTTCCTCATTAATTCAGCAAATTACCCGGTAGTGAGAGTCTCAGGCTGCTGGGGGGTACGCTGAGTTTACACAAATGCTGTTGTGCTTCTTAATGCAGAGCAAAGTTGTTGAAGCAAACAAAAAAGAGGGGTCAAAAGGATGATCATGAGCACATGCCAAAAAGAGGCACTTTTAGAGGCAATCTGATGCTACCTGACAATTCTGGTAAGCTTGTAGTTTGCTTCATCCCCAGAACTGCATTCTAACAGAATGGATTCAGAGAGAGGGGGTGAACAAAATAGTTTTTCCCCTGGCACTCTCAGCGGGAATGAGCTGTTGTTACACTGTTTTGAAGAGAATCAAGATAGCATTTTAAATAGTTGACAAAGTAGCAGCAAATGTGAGGGGTTTTTTTTTTGTCCAGTCCAATGTTTATTACACGCACCAGTGAAACCCATAGTGAATGGCTGTCTGAGAGCAAGCACTGCAATCTGGCACGCTCTGTCAGCACCCTTCTCACCCACCATGTGTCCAGCTGCCTGAGAACTGCTGTGATGAGGTTTGGGTGCCTTGTTCCCAGCAGGGAACATGGGTAGCTTTGCTGTTCTGCCACGGTTCCTCACCAACTCCAGGAAAGGAATTTCTCTGCAGCCAGCCTCTGAAACAAGCCTCCAAAAATGTGATTTGTCATGGAATTAGTGTATTCATAACCATAAGTAGCTAGGATTTGGTTTTCCATCTTACTCATAAAATTACAGCTCCTGTGGCACGTAACTGCTAAGATCAACATGAGAAATGCTGTGAACTCCTTAAAGGAGAATGGTGTTGTTTATTCTCTTACTGCATGGGATCCACTGCAATCCCATGTGAAGGTGACAAAGCCACAGACAGAAAATTTGTTTTCCGTCTTATACATCAACAACGTTCAAATGGAGAAAATGTAGTTTGCTTGGCATGTTTTAAAAATTGCAGATGGGGGAAGATCCAGTAGTATTTGCCATTATGCTTTTCTTGAGAGTTTCCATGGACGTTGTTATTGATTCTTAAATGTTTGTTTTTTTTTTCTTCTGGCACAAAAACATTGGTATTACTTTTAAAAAAAGTAGGGGCAAGGAGCTAAAGAAGGAAAAGAAGCGACCTACCTAGAAGGGCTGCAGGAAGGCAACAACAGCTTGTATTTTTTTCATACTGTTTCATACTTCTGTGTATCTCTGTACCATTTCTTGTCATAAAATACACATGGATGAAACACTGAAAATTTTACTGAATGCAAAGTTCATTTAGTACCTGCCTACACCTCCAAACTGCAGTGATGTGAGTTGCTGTACAGGGACAGAGTGTTGTTATGTTAGTGTAATGCATATGAATGATTTTGACTCTTTTTTCAAAGGGTCAGTGTCAGTTCTTACAAAAGCAAGGACTGAGGCCAAGGAGTGTTGGCTGGGACTTGTGTGAGCCTACAACTGCATCTCAGTGCTGGATTGAGCAAACACCCAGATATTCCAATCTTGTTTGAGATTATAAACAAACAAAAATTTTCAAGCCCCGCATAACGGGGCCAGACTTTTCTCCTAGACTTTGTGATCTGGACGGTTATCCACTGGGGATTAAGGTGAGATCACCAAAGGTGAGATCATTTTACATGGATAACCTAAATCTGAAGCTGTTATATTCCTCAACTGAGTAAGCAGTAGAAAATCAAAACAACTACTAACAAAAACTTCTTGGCTTTAAAATTGTTAAAGAGGAAGCAAACTGTATCTGAGAAGCAAGTTTCCAAAACAATGATCTCCTCAGAGTAACTCTTTTGACACTATGCCATGGACCGTGCTGTGTGCATGCCTGGGAAACCATCACAGAATTTGGTTTGAGGAACATGTGGCTGGTGAGCTAGATGCACGGCATTATTAGGGATGCTTGGCCTGCTCTGTGCAATGCCGCCTACTGTGTGCAATGTGGGGAAATGCACCCTCCTCCTCCCCCCTTCATTTCTCCCACAGCAATGATGGTTCTTCAAAATGAAACGGGCAATTCCTTCTCTCTGCTGCTGAAATGCGTCCCCTATCTATTCCCAGCAATTGCGGAAAGGAAGTTGGGCTGTTAAGAAGGTGCTAGCCTGGAGTCTATTGAGCACTGTGTCATGGCTTACGTTGCTTGCTCTCCTGGCTATGGTGGCAATTCGACTCACAGTGGAACTCATTCTTTGGAGAGACCTGAGGACAGGAGCACTGCCTGACGGCCCTGAACATTTCTGCCTGGGACACTGTGTGAGGCTGTCAATACATACTGAGGAATTGCCTAGGAGGTCCCCTGTCTCATTTGTCTTGGCTGCTCTCGTATGTGGCTGCACATCCTGCTGCAGCAGGAGAAGATATTTCTGCCTAACTTCTGGGAGAACTTAGTTTTTCTAGGGAAAAAAAAAAAGAACTTCCACATATGTTACAATGTAATGATGTAGAGCCGTTGTGGGGCAATGAAATGATTCTGTTGTGTGGTGAACAGATTAGACACATCATCACTTGTGTTTTGTTGCTCCATTTTCCTTTGCCAGAGGTTACTTTATAATGTAAACTACCATAAAAACTGAAGACATGGAGGATTTGTGGAGGAAAGCTATAGGTAATTCACTGATTTTTCCCAGGCTGTGGACACAACTGGGAAATAACATGGGGGGTGATGGTACCTTGCAGTCAGTGATGACATTTTTGCCACCATGCTGCACAACCTCCCATGTATGATTGCCTCTCTCCACATGCCCTTGTGTCACTCCTGTCCTCTATGACTTCTTACACCAAAATGGATAATAATTTGCTGTCTAGATGTTTGTTTCTAAGGAACCCTTCTCTTAAAGTATTTAGTTTCCCCCAGTAAATGATAGATGCCCCGTTGTTCCCAGAGACCATTTCAGTATCAAGTGGTTTAATTAGCTTTAACTCACTTCTTCCAAGGAAAAGGAAGAATTGAGATTTTCTGTGCTGCAGTTTAATCCTCCCAGCATTCACTGAAGAAAAACAGGTGGATGTTGGTGGCTTGTTAGGCCAGTGTCAGTCCCTTCTTTTTCTTTTAAGGAAAAGCAGTGCAGAGAGGCAGAATCTGAGTGCTGCCTGGCTATGCTAATTTCTGCCTAGAACACTGCTCTGATACAGTTTGCCTGGAAAGACTGTTGGGTTGATGAACACAACCAAGTAGCCCATCAGGGAATGTTACCATAGCAAATAAGCCATTTTGTTCATGCTTGAACCTCTCAGATCTCCACTCACAGCTCCCCTTTTGTAGTGCTCAAGCCTGGGTTCCTTGTTTTTGCCCTTGCACTACACAGCTGTTAGCCATTACTCTGCATTTTGTTTGTCTATCTTTTAGATGAAGGAATATTTTTTTTGCTTGATTTAGTTTGATTGGGAGAAAGTAATTATGCAGAAACCACAATATCTCTGACCATAAGCAGACTGTACAGAATAAATATATCTAAGCAGAAATGGGTAAAACGTGGTTTTCTGCTACTTCTGTACAGGATGTGACATTTCTGGCATTAGGCCTACATTTCTGTGTGTATTTTTTCACCTAGGAAACCCTATTTCTTCCCACCCATCAAGTTTACTGAAACTTCAGCATTTGTGGCTGATGAACATTTTCATTTTTACGCCAAAAAGAAATTTCAACAGAAATATTTTCAGTAAAGATGTCAGAAATCCTTGTAGTTTACCATGTTCATTTTACCTGTGCTGTTATATTACAAATTTTTATATGCTAAATGGGAGTGTATTTACTGTGTAACTGCTTTCCCCAAAGTAAGTTTGTCTGTTACAAGTGAGGTGTGTGAAGTGCCCAATTCCTGCTTTCAGAGGAAAGCTGGGTATCTAAAGAAGTAGAATGTAGTGCTCTAAATCAGAGAAGAAATGTACTCAAAAGCTGTGAGCTTCTTGTAGTTGAAAAGCTAAAAAAATGTGGATTTTCAGAAATGCACTGTTATCACCCTTCAGTGCCTGAAAGCATGGTTTCCCTTTTGAGGACGTTTTAAAAAGGCCTACCATGCTGTAAAACAGATTTCATTTGAAAATCCATCTTATCATAATATCCTAGAATGGTTTAGGGTGGAAGGGACGTTAAAGATCATCCACTTCCACCCCCTACCATTTTCAGCTAAGGCCCAATGGCCTCTGGAGGTCTTTCTCGGAGTGGTGAGCTGGAGGCCAGTCCCCGTGTGCCCAGTCACAGGAAATGTGCTTGTGGAACTCAGGAGCATTGATGTGATGGTGGGCATGGGGACAGTGGGCCCAGTGGAACAGTATTGCTCCCAGAGAGTATGAAAATTCACTCTAGCAATCCTAAGAGTACTAGCAGGAGCATGTAGAATTACGTCTTCTCTCTTCAGAAACTTGGGGGAGTTGTTAAATCTTCTCCTGATCAACAGCACGCTCACTGCTCTTGTTCCTTCTGGCTGAAAGCATGACACCTTTGGCAGAGCCGAGCTGCACCTGAGAGGAGGGTTTCTGGCTCCCGTTGGTCCCTGGACCAGAGGCAGAGGAGCTACCAGTGGAGGGAGCCAAACTACATTGCTCTGTGCAACGTAGATTTGCTGCTGTTCTTGCACTTTCTGCTTCCTTTGTGGCAGGAGGAAGCCAGGTACAGAACACATCATCCTCATAAACCTCCTGCCTGATGGTCTCACTTTAGTTTCCCAGCTTGTAAACTGGTCTGAGAAGGGAGACGCTTTGCTTTCCATGATCGAAAGACATGGTGGAGCAGCTGTTCCCAGTAACAATAATGACACTATTGCTGAGACAAACATTTTCATGATGATGCATGGGAACACTAAATCCAAACCACATTGTTTAGCTAATGCATGCTTTCACTCCACTAAAGGGGAATGTCACATAACTGAAAGTAAATTGAAGAGATCAGAGTTTAGAAAATATGACAAAGTTGAAAACTTAAAGCTGTATTACACAGTAACATCCTTGAACAGAGAAATCATTGATCCAAAGTAGTGTGTGTATGCGTATCTTATGGCAGCTTATTAGGTATGCCATGCCTCTGGTCAGTGCAGTGAACAGAAACCCTTGTGAGTCGGGAATGCGTTCTGCCAAGCATTGCAGTAAAACCGAGTACAGCATATTGATATGGGTGTGGGAAAGGAGATACAGCATTGCAAACTATTACAGATATGTCAGGCTATAGATGCTGGTTCTGGAAGTTTTCTTTAGTCTGCATTCTCAATTGGGACTAATGAAACGCTATTCTCAAGGTGTGTGCATGCACATGTGTGCAAAGTCCATGCACACTTGTTTAATAAGGCAATACATTTATTACTCTTAGCAGGCGAGTAAGTATAGAATCATAGAATCATTAGGGTTGGAAAAGTCCATTAAGATCACTTAGTCCAACCGTAAGCCCATCCCCACCACCCACACTAACAACATCCTTCAGTGCCACATCTGTGCCACACCTCCAGCACAATGACTCCAGTACTTCCCTAGGAAGCCTGTGCCACTGCCTCACCACTCTTTCTGAGAAGAAATTTTTCCTAATATCCAACCTGAACTACTTGCTTCCAGCAAACAATGCAATGCAGCAGCTTAGGGATAAATGGAACATTAAAGACAAATTGGGACCTGAAACATTCAATACAAAAATTTATTACTGAGGTTAGCGATATCTGCTTTAGTATGATGACAGAATTGTTGCTTGAACTTGTGAAATAACTGCTATAGAACTGAAAGGCTCTTGGAGAGCTGTTTCCTTCTGGCTCTGTTATGGAGAGGTTGCTAAGTTTAGATCTCAGGAATCCTAAGTTACCCAATCAAACACAGAAGTCTGCAAAGTTCGTGCAATATAAGAAGATAAAAATGAAGTTTTGTTTCATACTGCGAGATCACGGACAGCTGTCCCCCTGCCTCCTCCCCGTGCTCTTGCTCTAAATACTGCAGAATGGTGATTCTACTCTGATTAAAGCTAGAAACACTACCATCAGTGGTTCGAACACAGCAAAGAAATAAAAAAGGGGAGGGTAAAGCATTAACAACCTGAATGCTCTTTTTAGGTTCAGGCTAGGGAGCTGACTGCAGTATCAAAGTGCTGGTGCAGTGGTTTTCATAGGAGAGGGTAGGGTCTGTCAGCATGTTTGTTTTTACTGCTTTTGAAAAGCTGATCCAATTCATTTCAATGAAGTAATGTACAGTGATCTTGTCTATTAAAATAAATAGAATCCAGCACTTTCAACAAAAGCCTTTGACGTTATGATCCTCCCATGTATTGTCAGGGTTCCTGGACGCGAGTAGCACAGATGGAGGAAGGTTTATAGAGTCTGTGGCAGTGATTTTGTTTTGTATCTCAAGTGCGAAACCTTTCTTCCAAAGAGTGGCATTATACGATACTTTTAAAATTAGCAGGCCTGTTTTGCCCTGCCAGTAATTGTGCAGGTGCTGTAGGACTTTGTGACGGAGCCTCTTGGTGAGAAAGCTGGAGTGCTGCAGAGGCTGTGTGCTCACTCAGAGAGCCAAATTAAAAACGTATGCAGCCTCGCTGCAGCATGTGGGTGGCTTTTAGGCAAGTGCAGAGCGTTGTTGAATGTCAAAATCAAATATAGGCATGGGGAAAACTGTTGTGTGAATGGAAAGTCTGATCACATACTTGTCCTGTCATTTAAATGCATGGTGGGTTCCTCTGGAACTGAAAATCTGCCTGGTAACAAGCCAACTTGTACAGAAATACAACTCTGAGCCTGTTTTCATAACTTTTTAGAATCTACTCTTTTTGAAGGTTTGAAAATAAGTTTATATTTGCAGTTTATTTACAGCAGCCTTTGCATTTTCATGTAGAGGCCTGGGACTTACTGTCTGCTCAACTCACCAGGATGATGGTATCCATAAAACCAGACAGAAGGCAACTTAAGTAATAAGCATTAACCACAAAGCACAGCTCTGAGGTAGAAGAAATGCCTCTTATGTAGATCTGAAGACTGAGGCACAGAGATTAAATATTTATTCAGCATCATTTGAAAGGCAGTGGGGCATAGACAGGATTTGATTTTAGCTCCGGACAACCTCAATCTAGTGCTTGATAATGACCTTTTTATCAGCTCATAGGTTAAATGCCAAGAACTCATGCAAAACTCTTTCTTGTTTTGAAGAACCAAACGCATGAATAAACAGTAATGTTTTAGGCTCCATAGCCTGAAACAACCCTGAGGTGTTTTTAGCATGTGAAAAATGAAGTCGTGGATTTTAAATCAGTTTCCTGTATAGATGATCTAGTTCTTATCTACTGTCTTTCTTGTCACATGCAAGATACTTTTAAAAACTCTTTAGTAAAGGTACAGTGATAGTTGACATTAGGAAAAATGTATTTAGCATACTAACATCTGTATTACCAAAAACATAAGAACAACAATTATTCTTAAGTAGAATGTATATTTTACAGTTCACATGAGAGTTTTCTCATGTGTGCTGTTGCAAGTGTTGCTCATTTATGTGAGAACTTCTCTGGGAGCAGAGCAGCAATCAAGCCCTGCAAGACCTTCTGAGCACTCACTGCTGTGAAAGTTGGAGTTGCAAGATGCTACCAGTCAGGTATGAGGACGAGGAAAGAATATGAAGAGTTTTAGGGTGTCATACTCTGCCACATCAGTATGCAATTTATTGCTATTTGTTACTGTTCTATTGTCATCTTTTAATTTTAATCAATCAAAACTTCACAATAATGTAATTGGGCTTCTAAATATGTCTGGGAGAAGCTCTGAGAGAGACGTGCATTTTTTTATATATAGAAGAGAAATTTGTTCCGTTCTGGTCAGAATGCAGTAATTGTTGGTCCCCGCTAAGCTGGATATTCACCAAAGAATAAAAGCTCGGGAATAAAAGCAAAGCAGTTACCTTTAGTGGATTAATGTAGGAGAAATAAGATATTTCAGGTTCTTTAATACCCCCTCCTCCCTCCGTCCCAACTGTGTAGCTGTTTTATCCATTCAGTATGGGAGAGTCCTGCCTTGGATGCTTTTGGCAGTGACATCACCATTTAATCTTTCTTCTGTTCATTTGCAGCTACTTTGGAGCCGCAGTTCCTTTTTATGTCACTCCTCCAATATTTAGAATTTGTAGTTTCCTCAGATAACTGGCCATCTTGACAAGAAAAGAGTGACACAATCAGCTGTCAGATACTTTTCATTCCTGATTTCCATGCCAAATCTGACATGTGGATATTGGGATAATAATGTGTTATCTTAATTAGGTGTATTCCATAACGTGTGGTTTATAACAGACAGAGCAAATGAAACTACTGCAGTGCCTTGCCAGGGTATCTTTGAAATGAGATTCCCTACTTAAGGGTTTTCTTCCTTTTTAAATAAATAAAGAGTAAACGAACAATTGCAGACTCCAAATCTGAATCCTAGCACTTCCTGTTAAACCTCACAAAATAGTGCAAGAAACATGTTTGGTCTGCTTTCCAAGGCTTGATGATGTGATAGGAAGGATGTTGTATGTAACATCAAAGAACGGTGTTGTTATACCTCTGAAGCATGACTTCTGGAAGTCCAAGTGAAATAATGTATGTTCTTTTTTTTTTTTTTTTTTTCTTTTGGACATGGCAGTTTTTAATAGGCTTGGATTCTTATCAGAAATGTTCCAACAATTTCCTTCATTGTGTTTGCATGTACTTTCTTTTTGACTAGCAAAATTTCTCTCACACTTCCCAAAGCCCTGTTAAGTGACTCCCTTCTGGGTTTAGTTAAGAGCACTGCTGAGCAAATTGTGAGCTGCCAAAACCAGCCAACAAACCACTGGTGATGAGCGAACATTTCTGCTCTTTAAGCCTGTGCTGAACACTGCTATTTTTTTAATTCCAGCCCATGATGTTCAAGTGGAAAATGGTGAAGTTCGGATTGTGGGCAGCTTGAGCAGTGTTTTGGACCTGAGTATACAGAGTCCTGGCAAAAGATTGGTGTGGGTCATAACTTTTGCATTTGAAGTCTATATACATATGTTAGGATGAAAGTGTTCCTGGCCCAGTGATCATTATAGAAATTGACTTTGTGGATCTGTACAGGATGATCTAGGACTGGCATGTAGATTTCAGGTTGGATATTAGAAAATATTTCTTCTCAGAAAAAATGGTGAGGTATTGGAACAGGCTGCTCAGGCTGGTGATTGAGTCACTGTCCCTGGAGCTGTTCAAAAGCTTTGTGGATGTGGCATTGAAGGACATGGTTAGTAGGTGGCTTGGTGGTGGTGGGCTGATGATTGGACTAGGTGATATTAGAGGTCTTTTCCAAACTTCATGATTTCATGATTCTATGATCTGTGTGTTTATTTCTTACTGGAATTGATTAGAGACATACTTGTGAAAGATTATAAAATGTGAAGCTGTAGAGAGCCCTGAAGAAAAAAAGAGTGAAGCACCAACGGTATTTCATAGGGCATGACTGGGATAATTTCTTCTGTTGTGTATATTGTATTTTCCTCCCTTTCTTCCTCCAAACGTAGTCTAAAAGGAATGGATCTTATCTGTTGCAGCATGTCTGCACTGTTCTTTGTAAGGTGTTCTCATCATTGTCCTCAAACCCGTCCATTAATTGTCTACATGACAAACTGATTTTCTTCCACAAGTTCTTTGTACGCTCAGGTCTTCCACTGTAAAAGGATCATAAAACTACATAATCGTTTGAGTTGGAAGGGACCTTTAAAGGTCATCTAGTCCAACTCCCCTGCAATGAACAGGGACACCTACAGCAAGAGGATATCTATATCCCAGACACAGTTATTCATAAATCCCATTGAGATCCTTGGATGAGATACCAAGGCCATGTCTACATTAAGAAAATACAGATTGCAAGAGTGGATCTTCAGGGTGGAACAGCTAATGGTTTCAAGAGGAAGGAGACTACTCTGTAATGCTAACCAAAACATGGCAGGTAGAAGCAATGGGGTGGTTTGCTTCAAAAGTGTCTTCCGAATATGAATACAAATGCAATGATAGCCATACCCAAAGTATCTTGGATTTAATTTGAAGAAAAGATGGGCTATATTGAAGACCAGAAACATGTAATATGCTGTAATATGCTGGAAATCAGTTTAATCTTACATCTTCATGTGTGAGTGCTCATGGTAAGTTTTTGAACTCTAGAGCTTTGAGCCAGCTTCACCAGATGAAGGACAAAGAAGTACAGAGTAGTAAGGGGGAGACTGTTTGGAAAGAAAATAATAAAATGGTAAAGAGTCTGCTGGTCAGGGATTGTGGGGGACCTGCTTCTACAGATTCCTGTTTACTCAGTGTGGAACCTCTCCAGCTGGAAACATGAAGACATGCCAGACATAGCCACAGATGTGCTTGTTATGAAGGAGAGCGTGGAGAAGGGCTTGAACCTAGTTCTTCCATATCCTATCCCTAGGGAGGGCCACTAACCACCAGCTTTTGGAGCTGGAAGGCAGGTCTACTTGGTGTAAGTCCTCTGCTGTTGAGTGCTAATCCCACCTTGACGCAGACTTAATCTTTCCCAGGAGACATTATATTAAAAGCAGTAAATTCCTATAATAAGTTGGGGTTTCAGAAAATCAGTATTTTCTAATACAGAAATATTTATTTCAAAAATTCCCAGGTTATTTTTGGCGTTTCAGTCACAGAAGCCACTTTATAGCTCCCTTGCAATGCCCCAGTGAAGGTTGTGTGCTTGGTTTCCTCTGGGTCCCTCAAGCACAGCATTTAGCAGTGTATTGCACGTCTGCATTTCTGTAGTAGCTGCTAGCTGTAACTATGGAGGAGGGCTAACATGATGTTAAGCATGTTGCAAACTAAAAGGCTTTGTGGTGGTCTCCAAGATGTTTGTTATCTAAATATATTCAAAAAGCTGGAAATGGGAAGTGCAGATGGAGTGCGTGTGTACACACAGTGGTGAAGCAAAGAAGCACTAGATATAAATGACATTTTAAATATATTGCATGTCAAATCTTCTTACATGTAGTATGGAACAGGAGAATTCTAAAAAAGAAGTTTTGAAATGATGTAATGATTGATAAAGATATCCTAAACTAAGGGACTTAGTCAGCAAGAATATTAAATGCCTTAATGAATTCTAGAGAGCAGTACTGTGAGAAAAGGTTTCACTGATGATTTAAAATGGGTCGTGAATTTCTTGCAGATCTCATTTTAATGTGGATGTTACTTAAGAAGGATGTGGGAAGGCACAACAGGCTATCTCCTTAAATGCAAATAGCTATATTTGCATACTATTTATGTTGCTTTGTTGGGTGCAAACTACTGACTGCATAAGCTCCTCCTGCCAAGCAGGCTGATCCAGGTCATGTGTAGGTAGGTGATGTCTTATAATTCAATTAGCCAAACCTAAACCAGAAAACACCTGTGTGATGCTGTAATTGATGATGGAGGTTTAGGAAGGTGAAATAAGTGATCAGCCCACTAATACTCTATCCATTATATATCTGATGGATAGCAAAGCGTTGTGTGCTTGCTTTATAAAATTTGTCTCTCATAACAAATGCAGTCCCTTTGTTTCTTTTATGCTTTTTTTCTTTTTAAAAAAAAAAAACAAAAAATCTTTAGGTTAGAGCTGTACATGTTGCTGGAGAACGAGCACATCTTTGAACCAGAGACAAACAACGAATCTTTCTCCTTCTCACATCCTCTACCCTATGAGAAGGTAACATCTTTTCTGTCAGTTCTATCCTTGTTTAATCAGTGAATATATTGGGTGATTTAGAATGAGCTCAACATTAATTCATTTAACGTGGCTGAGAAGAAAGAAAGAAGTGGTCAGGTACAATTTAAATTAAAAGATGAGTAGAGAGCTTCTAGGCACAGCTGTCATAAACCATAATGCCACTCAGAGGCTGAGAGTTGCACAAGAGTGCTGGCAAAGCACGTCCTTCCTCAAATAGGCTGTTCCAGTCCTTTCTTTCCCGACTTCTCTACAAACAGCAGATTATAATATTTAATTCTGTGTGGGATAGAAGCTGTGTGAGTGATTACTATTTGTAAAAGTTTTCAAACTTGAAAAGCATATAGCATTTTTGCTATGATAGGTGACTAAAGGATTTTTAGGAACAGTAAACATTAAGTGTGGTAAAAGAAAATCGTGTTTTATCAAAACAAGACTGGTAATGGAGTTCAAGCAGTTTATACAGGCACAACTGGGAAGTCATCATATATCACTGAGGATTGGTCTGCAAGTGGAAATTTTGCTGGCAAAACAACATTGAGAGTGAACAGGGCAATTATGCATGGGATGAGGTGTCAAAGAACAAATAGGAATTCCTATGGAAAAGGATGGAAGGTCAGTTGATGGCTGATGCCAGTTTTATTGCATTTTTTCTGCACTATTTCATAATGCAATTACCACTTAGTAACAGTGTGGAAAATCTCACCCTTAGGCCGGTGCAACTGACATTGTCTTAATAGAGACACACTTAGTTACACTAAGAAAAAAAATCCTTTTTCTGAAGTACAGAGCATTTTATTTTGAGTGCTAGTTTAAGTTTGATTGGCAGAAGAATTTAAAAAGGACAAGCTCTGCCAGAGTAGCTCTGCTAGAAAACTTTTTCCTAGAGACAAACTGGAAGGCTTTTGAACTGTAGGTTCTAATGTGCAGTGCAGAAAGAAAGAGAAATGGATTCTTGCCTGTTCCAGATAACAGTGGAGAAGCTGCCCAAGCCGTCGCGCCTGGCCATGCTGCTGAATCGCTACACTACAGATCCCCGGTATCAGCAACTCTTCATCAATCTGGTAAGGCTGAAGCCAACTCTAAAAACAAACATTTCCTCCATGAACAATGTGTTTGTTATATTTTCTCATTTGTTTATGATGGCTGTGTCAGCCGCACTGATTTACATAAACACTGCCAATCCTGGGACGTTACACTCTCAACAAAAGTAGCTGAGTACAAACAGCATTCCGAAGTTTTAATTCATATTGTATAAACATAACAGATGTTGATAAAATGAGCCAAAAAGAAAATACAACAAAGGAGACCATTTCAAGGGGGCTTTTGATTAAAATACATTCCAGATTGACAAAATGATACAATGTTAATGGAATAGATCATTTAAATGTCACTGTTTGGCTCTTATAGACCTATAAAGCAAATATAAAGCAATGCTTTCGAGTTTTTAGTCTCCATTATGCCGCAGTGCCTATACATCAACTTATAAATAAAGCTGTATTTCTTCCCCCTTTCCTTTTTTTTTTAATCCCTGCTATGACATTACCACATTTGTTTCCTAAATACTGTACTAAAATACTAGGTCCAAAAGCAATAATGTGTTTGGTATACTGAGCAAGCCCTAAAATAAATGCGTTATAAACAAAATAAATGTAGTTTCTGCCTCAGTGAATTTCAGCACCGAAACTGAAATGGCGGGCACAGTGAGAAATCTAGGTGAGAGAGAGCTTAGGCTCAGATGGGTTTTATTTAAAAAGATAATATCAGCCCATGTTCAATGAAGATTAAGATCCATCTAGTCTAGATTCCTCATTTTTGAGATAGCTATCAAGAAAGAAATGCTCCTAAAACACATTATCTAGTTTTTGTAATAGATGGGGAAACTGAGGTGGAGAGAGAACACATGGCTTTCCAAAGTTCAAAAACACGTCATACACAGGAGTAGAAGCTGGCTCTGTTGGGACTGAATCCAGTCCACGAGTTATTGGGCCAGACAACATTTTTTGCCATGGGTAACCCATTCAGTTCAATGAAGTTGCTCATTGCTACCTAACTTTTTGTACCTTATGTGATCCCTGAAGCAGAAAGGTTAGCATCTCTTCCAAAAACTTGTTATTCCTCATGAAAGGTCTTTTTATGGAATCCACAGAAATATTCATTCTGAAATTTTTGGTCTCAATGATTTCCTGTGGCAGTGAATTCCACAGCAAAAATGTATGTGGCATAGAAGAAATGAAGCATTTCTACTTTATTTTTTTTTTTCTCCTTATGTCTTTGAATATTTTCCAAATAAATGAAAGGGTAAGAAAGAATGGACATGTCACCCTATACTATGCATTTACTTGTATTATTTTATCATCTTTTTGTTTCATTTTTCCACTGGGAAAGAATACACTGGGAGGCATAATATATCTTCCCTGACAGAAAGTGTCCAAGTCACAAGTAGGATGCTGTGTAATTACATGAAGAGTAAAAACTTAGTGAACATCTATATAAGCTCGGTTAACAATAAAATTAGTTTAGCTGCATCCCTATCAAGTTATAGACCTTATTGCTTTCTGTGACCAGAATTCAGTATTTGCAGTCTTCTTCCCAGAGCCGTGTGATTGTTTTCTTTGTCCTCTTCTTCACAGTCTGTGTTTCTTCGTGAATTGACTTTTATAAGCATTTACTGAAAAATATTACAGGATGTAAGAAATGGTAGTGTAATGAAATAGCAACTATAAAACATCTAAGACTTAAGAAATATTGGGGTCATTGGCTATTTCAAAGTAAAAACTCAGACCACGTCAGTTTGGAAAGTTCTAGTCATAAAAGCTCACGTACAGTAAACCTGATGGTTTAGCAAAAAAAGAAAGTGTTTTTTACTGTGGTATCTCCTGACATTCTGACTATAATTGGGGATGGCAAACATGAGAGAAAAGCAAACATCCCTCAGGTTTAGGACCTCTCCCACCCTGGCCTCTGCTTGCAGTCCCCATGGCAGGGATGTGCTTACATTTTTGTGTTCTCCCCGTGTCTCCCCTCTTTGTCTTACAGGAGCCATACATAAACAAATCGGCCATGTCAGTCCAAGCCCATTTCTCACTGCAACGCACGTATATCATCTTTCGCACCCTGGGGCTGCGCCACCTCACTGTGGTCGACTTGCAGAATCGAGTGGTTGGTGTGATCACCAGGAAGGACCTGATGCCTCTCCCCTTGGAGGAGAGGCTCAGACTCCAGCTGTCTGCACACAGCCCTGATGGGGGGAGTAGCCTCTGGATTTAAGGCAGTGGATAGTGGATTTAAAGCTATGGATGCATTCTCGGGATTTGTCGCTTCTTTCTGAGCTCATGCTTCTTCAAGAAAAAATAATCAGAGCTTTTCCACTTGATCCCTTCTGGAAAAGAGATGCTTAAAAGCTGTTGTAACTAGACATGTGGGGCTGTAGCCTAGAGCTACGTCTCTACAGCTGTTTGGCGATTGCAAAATTCATTGACTTAAATGCTTGTGAGGCAGAATAGGAATTCATGTATTTATGAAAGATGCATATAAAATCAGATCTGTAGGATGGATATTAAGGAGTCTTTCTTCACACTGTGTCTGTGCCTCCCAATGAAAAAATGTCATGACCCCTAGCAGCAAAGTTATGCTGACAAAACCTTTGAGCTAGGACTAAATTTCCAACCACTGAACATCTGCTTCCAAACCAACGTTTTTATGTTGAACCATGTAAGTTTAATTGAAAGGAAATACTGCCTTGAGAGAAGCAGCCCATTGAAAGGAACAGGGGATTGGGCTTTCATATTGGCCTATGTGTTACTGCAATCCAAAGGGCGAATTGAAAGTGAATGAGAAATCTGACATGCCTTTCTATTGCTTACAGTTCTTCAATTTCTTGACTGCTAGAATAGGCTCTCTTTCTCTCTTTTATCCTGATAAGAGAACATTTTTAGTTCAGGTCATGTGTAGGGAGGTATGTAACAAATTCTCATAATGGGGATGTAGCATGATAAATTGTCAGAGCAGTTTTTGATAGCAGCATATTTAGAAACTAGAAAAAAAAGTAAATAATTCGTCATGATTTTGTAGTCATGCAATGTTTGAAAGTTTGGAAAGGGTTGGTTGTTAATAAATTAATGTGAACAATTTTTTGGACGAAGACACTGTTAGATCTCCTTCTATGACTTCATAATTGATGTTTAATTTTATTCTGTTAAATACCATAGGGATTCACACAGCTTTGAATATCAAAACCTAATATGCACAAAGGAATTCACCACTATTAATGCTGTTATAATGAATATCAAGAAAAACCAGTAATAATTTACTGTTTCTAAAAAGTTGCCAAATTCCTGAAAATGAATTTCTGGTATTTGAATCACGCAGCTTTGAGTCTCTTATGAATCAAAGATTTGTTGGATTTTCTCCTATTTTCCCTGCTGGATCTTGTCTTAATTAACAATAATGTTGCTTTTGTAGCACCACAGAGAATGCACAGCTCTTTAAAACTGAAATGTCCAAGTCAATGCAAACAGCTGGCAGACCAGAAATGTGTGTAGGTACATGAGAGAAGCTCTTTAAATGGTCAGTTAAAATATGGTCGTGTACAAGATGAGAAATGCCTTCTCAGTCATCCATCAAAGAGACACAGAGCTGGATGTGTATTCAGATCATGTTACAGTTCGTAATGTTTTGTTCATTAGCATTTTAGCAAGGTTGCTGTCACTGTCAGCCTATGCCTCACCTACCCAAAGAATGCAAAAAAAAATTCTTGAAGGAATTAGGCCTGATGTGTCCAGAGTTTTACTGGCTGATGGTGCTAGCAGAATAGGAGATCTAATCTAAAGAGATTAAGGGATTTCCCTTGAACACAGCAAGAATCAACTTTTCTTGTGATAATCAAATCTGAATAACCTCGTTGTGAATTTGTGGTTTTGTTTAAAAACTGTTGATTTCCTTTTCATTATCTCCTGCATATACAAAGCACACAGAGGCATGGGTAATGTAATTGCTTTTTGCTGACAGTATCTGTGGCTAAATGTCTCAGTGCAATCTGTAGTCAGAGTGTACTGTGCTGGAGACAGCTGGGAAATCAGTAACTCATTACCTGACTTTGAACTGGTCACTTAAATGCCTGGCAAATCATTTTCTGTGCCTTTAAAATTGGAATGATAGCATGGACCCACCACAGCTCCTGTGAAAAGCATGTGTGCAAAATATTATAAGAATATAAACTATTTATAATAATACTTTGTGCAAGCCAATTATAAAAGACGTTGTGAGAATCCCTCTGTCCTGTGTCAACAAGTATGGTTTCTAATGAAAAGTTCACACAATTTACATGGAACATCTTGTAACTAAATTGTGAAGTAGGGGGAAGAAGACACACTACATTCTGCCATTATCTAGTTATACAGCTAGATAACTTTTTATTTTATTTTTCTTTTATTTAATATATGTGTGTTCATGAAGACAGGTGAAACAGAATTCCTCCCCCAGGACTTCCTGAAACAAGAGGCTCCTTCAATATTCTTGACTACAGAGACAAATCCATCTCATCATGAACCATAATAGTGTAATACATATAGAAACATGAAAATAGATGAAATCTGTAGGAAACTTTTCATCAATATATGTTTCCCATGATGCACATATAAAATAAGTCTCCAAGGAATGGCAGCAACAAGTAGACACATCAGCTGACTGCTTGGCACAAGATATTTCTGTTTTTCTTGTCTGCTAATAGTGAGTGGTAAATTTTCTGCTATTCCATCAGTTGACCTGAAATAAGGACCGGATATTTAAAACAAAAATACTAGTTTTATGAAAAATACAAATCATTTCTCACAATTTCTGAACACAAGTCTCTGTGATAGAGTTTTAAACAAAATCCAAGTCACAAGGATTACATATTTTCATTTTGTGCTATGCATCTACCCCTCTTTCATCTCACTCTCTGTGATGGTGTTTTTCCTAATATTTCTTACTCTCTTAAGCTTAAATTTAGCTTAAAAAACAGGCAGACTAAAATTTAGATCTGGGTTTGAATTACAGTGTTGCAAGTTTCCCACTGTTCAATTAAAACATTGCTGTGAACGAGCATAAACTATCCTGAGGGTTTTTTGTGGCATGCAAACTTTACATATTGTTTTTCAGATTTCCTGTAAAGTGCACATCTTTATGTATGGTATGTACCATTCCTGGTATTTTTTTTTTAGTTGTGTGAGAATTACATACATTGGAATTAACTGCTGTGCATTTTTAAATTGCACAGTTTATCATGCTGTAGAACCCTCTAATGTTTCTTGATTTGCCACTTATTCTTGCTTACATTTTTAAATTTGATTTTTGTCCTTCCTTAATTGCATTTATTTGCCAACCATGGATGAAGGAGTCTAAAGGAGGGAAAACAGATGAAATTCTTAGTACGTACTTTATGTAAAAATATGACTGTAAGGACTCAGAAACCAACATTGCTAAAGGTACCTGTAATAGGATATGGACTCTTACCTCAAGGCTGAGATAGCCTTGTGCCAAAAAACTAACAGGAATGGAAATGTAACCAACTGTACTCTGAGCAGTGCCTGGAAAATCACAGATGAGGAAATGCTGCAGAATGTTCCTGTAGTCTCCGCTGGCTCTTTTCACATAGCTTCAGTTAACAGGGCTGTCAGTATACCTCTGGTGATCATGAAATCATTTAATGAAATGAAATGTAACCAGCTCTCAAACAATGTAGTGGTTAATTAAGTGTGACCATCAAGTCATGGGAATCATAGCAGTATACAAGGGAATGCTTGTTCATTCCTGAAAGGCCTAGGCAAGAGGAAATACATGATCGGCACAGTTATCTAGATGTCTAACACAGTGTGGCATGGGAACGCTGGCATCAAGGTTCAAACACTTGGAGGAGTTACTGCTGCTTACTTGAGGTTTTGAAAGAACCAGAATATTTGTGATTGTTAACAGATAGCTAGTATCCTTGTGAGAGGCCAAAGCACTGGAATGGCTGAGTGACTTGCAGTAACTCATGAATCTGGCTAATCTTGCTTATCTGGGATCACAGATTCTGTGCAAAGCCTCCACATTCAGTCACTCAGACATTCCTTACTCCTGAAAAACTGTGGGAAATTACCAGGTTCTGCTATTTTATTTTGAAGGAGATAGACAAGAGTTCATATTTTTTTTTGTGCAGCTTATATTTGCAAAGAGCTCTGTAGATAACAAGTCCCACAGTTTCTGCTGTGGTCATGTTATAACCACCCCTCTTGGGTATGGTGGAGATGAGATGTGGATATGAAGTAGACTACTGAGGACAGTAAAGTCAATCTGTAGCAAATCTGAAAGGTGAACTTTGAACTCCTGATGTCTTTTCGTCTCAGTCCAAATCTCTTACTTGTGAAGCAGATCAAGGGAAGGCATGACATCTCCACCCAAGTTGTATGCTGTGCGGCTAGACCTTTCCCATTTTGCCTGCCTTGACACACAAGAGAGAAGTGTGTCTGCTTGTGTGATGGCTGTCCTTGGTTTATACAACACATTACGTAGAGATGGCTATAGGGCACCTATTTGGGAGGCACTGTATAGACCTGTAAGCACTCTCAGAGAGCAGCCAGGAAGCTTCCCTGAGCTACAGCAGGTCAGCACAGGGACCACTGCTGAGTCTGCACTGCAAGTCTGCACTGCAAGTGCATGAGGTATGGCTTTTCTGTGAAAACATGAGATGGAAAGCAATAATGCACAAGACTCAAGAGGTCTGGTATTTACATGATGTATTCTTGTATGCAGTTAAGGAACCTAATCATTCTTTAACTAACACTTGTAATTTAGAAGGTAAGAAGATAGCATAAGCACTGGATGAGGATATATTTCCATTTAGGAAAATAGAAAGGCAAACAAACTATTTGTATTGGGAACTTCATTAACTTGCAACCACATGCCTGCCATCTGAATACACTTTTTCAATCCTTGTGGGGATAAGCAATCCCTTGTGGGGATGGTACTGGTTTTGATGAAAGCTATGGATTGAGAATAGGGAACAGAGATAAAACAAACAGAAAAGATGTAAAATACAAGTAGCTTGCTGAATCAAGCACCTAAGCTAGCTGTATCTTAGAGGACATACAAATATGAAGCAGTAATATATTGTCTAAATATATTGTCTTGTTATGTAATTTGAGTTTCCCGTGTTCCTGCTCATGTCTGTTGACTGTCACTGTGCATCTATAAGAACATTCTGCCTCCATCTTTGTACCCTGAGGTCAGGTAGCTGCTGCAGACAGGTGTCCTCTGAACCTTCTATTCTTCAAACTGAGCAGACTCAGCTCTCTCAGCTTAACTCACAACTGTGCTCCAGCCCTCAGTCAGTTTGCAGCCTGCTGCTGAACTTGCTCTGCATGTCTATTTTTTCTGTACTGTAGAATCTTCCTATCACCCCCAAATCGATTTGTACAGGTGCCATATTAATCTTCTCTGACTCATTTCAATTTTAGTATATATGCTGTCAAAGAGTGCATGAACTTCTTTATGACATAAAGTAGAACAATGATTTTTTTATAGAGAAGAATCATAAAATCATAGTATCATAGAATGATTTGTGTTGGAAGGACATCTAAGATCATCTAATTCTAACCTCCTGCTATAGGCAGGATCACCTCCTGCTAGATCAGGTTGCTCAAAGCCCCATCCAGCCTGGCCTTGAATGCTTCCAGGGAGGGGGAATTCACAACCTCTTTGAGCAACTTGTTCCAGTGTCTCACCATTTTCACAGTAAAAAATTTCTTCTAATATCTATTTTAAATCTACCCTCTTCTGGTTTATAACCATTTCCCCTTGAAACTTTGAGACAACAGAAAATAAGGTTTTTAAATGCTCTTCTGCCTTATTCTCTGTTACACAATGTTTCTTTATGTTCTGGTCCTTCAGCCCACAAATTTCAGTGTCTCCCTGCATTGTGTATCCTCAATACCCTTCTAGCATCCTGGGAAAAATGCTCATACTGCTGTGGGCATTTGGTTCTGAATGTGCTCCCTGCCTCCCAGAGCTCTCCTCTCTCTACTTGTGCCTCAGGCCCCTTGTGCCTTTCTCCACTCTCTGACCTGCTTTGCACTCCAGAAGCCTTTTCCCCGAAAAGTTGCTCAATTGCTGTTGGAAAAGCACAATTTCCTCCTCCTTCCAGAAGATGTCCCTGATTGGGTGCAGCAGCATTGTTCTCTGCTGTCTCTTGAAAGGAACATAATGGTTATTAGCACAGAGTAACTACAAATGAAGAAATTGAATTTGTACGCTCAACATGCTAACAGACACATCCACAATATTGTTTTCAAGAGTTATTCATTAGGGCTTGGCCATGATTTTGGAAACTGCTCAGGGTGGTTTTATAACAGTCAAAAGATGTAAGGTGCTGTGTGTGGGACTCTGGGGTTTGGACATCTTTTGCCACAGCTCTTTACATTTATCAGTGAGAGCATTCAGTTCTTTTGACAGTTGGGACTTGGGTGGGCTCATGGTAGCTGGATTCTGTAGGACACAGATGTAGGACACTGTAGCAGGACACAGAATGATAAACTCACTTGTCAACAGCCTCTCTGGCTTTCTCAGGAGGACAGAGTGAGGGTTTTTTTTGTTTTGTTTGTTTTTTTACCTCTGCATCCTTTTTCTCATGTAATCCTTGGTAATTTCTCTGGTGTGGATTAATTGATTTTGTATTTGTTTTATAATTGATAATGCCTGCCCAACATGGAACCCTTCTCAGCCACGGATGCTCATTTTGTATCTATTACTCCCTGTTTCCCTCAGCCAGAAGGGAAATTGTTTGCATGTTGGTGGCAATGGAGATGGAAGACCAAAGAAAATAAAGAAGATATTCACAGTAAAGGATGAAAATTGAGTTTGTGCAGCAACTGAGATGGAAAATAAAGCTGTAAGCACCTCTAGGGAGATCTCCAGGGGAGGCCTGAGCAATGGTAGCTGGAATAAGAACTTAGGGAGCATCTCCAGAGGAAGCAGACTTGTAGCTGCATCTACATCTGGTAAGGCAGTTTCCCTGAGAAACAAATCACCAGCAGAAATGGTTGAAAGTGTCTCAGTGATGCAGGCTTGTATCTGTGACCTTGAAGATGAAGACAGTCACTTGTGTTGTCTTTCATGTAGCACTGTCCTAAAGCACTGCTGACTACTTTGACTGACTTGAGCTGTATTAAGTCTGCTGTGTGCCTGCCTTGGAGCGCTCTCATGGTGAGCTCTGCGTTCCTGGGTCCTCATGTATCCATACAAGGGCTTGGTCAAAAGGCTCAATAGGGCTATTTCAGCTTCTGCACCTCTGTTTCCTTCTTATGAAACCAAATTATGGTGTTGGGTTGGTATTCACTAAATCTTCCCATTGCATGGAGTTGGGATTATATTAACGTGCATGAAGCAGGGAGCTAAAACCACTCCTGGATGCTGCAGCCAGGTGTCTACCAGTCCATAGATCATTTGTGGCTGCTTTCTCTTTGACAACATCAGCATTTGCTATTTATCTCTCATACAATATCTACTGATCTCCTATGATTATATATTACATTATATATCTTGTTCTTGCCTCGCTTATCCTGTCACAAAGTTGCTTTCCAGACTTGTGCCATGCTTTAAGTGCTTCTGCTTTTACTTTGAAGACAGGGGGCTCAATTCCTACTGCCTTGAATTGCGGATGTGTTCAGAACACTGCCTCTTGTGCCCATTTGCTGGCTAATTGCTGTTTCAATGCAAATGTGCACAGGCCCAGGCCACGCAGGCTCAGAATAAACCTCCTTAAGGCTACCCAAGGCAATTTGGTAAAATTTCACCTAAGTGAACTTAAACAATTTCATTAGTTTAGTACACTTCAGTGATCTTCAATAGAGCTGTGTGAAAGGTCTCTGCAGAAATAAACATAGCAGATCAGGGGCTATGTGCAGCTTTCCCTCGTGATTTATATATTTTAAGATTAGATCCAGCATTTTGAGAAATGGCGTTTGAAGTCGTTAATTAGGTTTGCCTCAGCAAACTGAAACAGACAGAGCTAATTGCTGAAGATTGCAGCTAAAAGATTTGACCTCTCACTGTGAAATGTCTTGTTTAGGTCTGCTCTTCTGGTTTTGGTGTGGGTTTGTTTTTTTTTTTTGTTTTTTTTTTGAGGAGACAGATAAAGCATGCATAGTATCACTAAGCTAGTGAGGAATCATTTTTATTTTAAACCTCTTGGGGGTAACTTCCGTATCTCAAATCTACTGTTGTTAATGGGAGGTGTCTTATTTAATATTTGTGCATATATTCTACTTGCATTTTTTATAGAAACAGCGCTGTCAGGTGAGTTTTTAACTTTTGAAGAACAAGACCTAATAGGAAGCCTTTTCATGGAATCACAGCATCTATAAGTACAAAATAACTTAATCAACTCTCACAATACATGTAATTCCTGGCAAATCTGATTCATTTTATGAATAATTTAACTTGGGACCTTAGTGAGAAAAATATTCGTATGAACAGTATGAGCAACACATTTCCAGACAAAAGCAGGGAGGAGGAGACAGAGTCTGGGGGGGCTGTGACTTCATCACACTTCACCCGATAAGAGGGTTCATTTTGGGAGCTGGTAACTGGATGAAGACTTGAAAGATCAGGCTGCAGGAAGCGGTGCTGGTGAGTCAAGACATGGCAGCCTTCCCTCCGAGTCATCCTTGAACCACTGCCCTGATGTGCTCATAGTGGGAATTGGATTAGGAGAGATGCTCTTCCTTCAGATGAGATTTCAAACTTGGGTCGTGACCACTTGATGTCATTAAGAGTTACGTGCCATTTCTTCTTGAGAACACGGATTTAAAAGCTGCATATGGTCTGGTTTCCAGTTTGGGAGGCTGTATTTTGCAATCACACCTTTCTGCAGCTCTGAGTGGCAACACTCCTCCTGACCCTGCGCCCCATCCCAGTGTTGCAGGCCATGACACACGTCCACCCTGCTTCCATGTGGGAGCCACTGCACGGCAGTCAGTCCTGACAGCTCTTCCACGGCTGTTAAATAACTGTAATTTCCTGTTAGAAGTATTGCCTTACTCCCACTGTTCTCTATAACACTGATCAGTTTAGCAGAGAAGAAAAGAGAAATCTGTGTCGGCTGGATAGCCTTACTTGCTGCTGGTAGGGACACTTGTGTGGCACCAAGGGACACGGTTAGTGGGCATGGCGGTGATGGGCTGCTGGTTGGACTAGATGATCTCAGTGGTCTCTCCCCGGCCGGGCGAAGGGTGCGGGCCACGCGCGCTCCCTCGGACTCGCCGCCCGCCCGGCTGCCTCCCGCGGAGCCGCCCCAGTCTTCCGGCCCGGCAGCGCCGGCCGCCTCCCGGCGCCTCTGCCCCGTCCCCCGCCGCGGCGCCAGGCGGTCCCCGCCCGCGGGCGGCGGTGCCGGCAGCGGCCGCTAGATGCCGCCCTGCCCAACGCCTTGGCTGCCTGGCGGCTGCCGGGCGGCGGGTGGCGGCGGCTCGGCGGGCCCGTGGCGGACCCCCTCGGCCGCCAGAGCGCCGGTGGCGTCTGCGAGACCCGGCGTCGCGAGTGGCGGCTGAAGGGGTTCCATTTTTTTGGAATAAAGTTTATTCAGTATCTAAAGAGGTGCTATAAGAAGAAAGGGAACAGGCTCTTCAGCAGGGTGTCAGGAAGGGGAAATGGTTTCAAACTAGAAGAGGGGAGCTTTAGATGGGATATAAGGAAGAAGTTTTTATAGTCAGAGCGGTGAGGCAGTGGCACAGCTTGCCCAGAGAGGTGGTGGATGCCCCGTCCCTGACGTAGCTGTAGGTGTTCGTGTTCACTGCGAGCTGGAGCTGGAGGCTGGCTGCTGTACAGCACTGTTGGAGAGGTGGATGGCCCCAGGCTGAGCTGAAATAGGGCCATAGGTAGGGCTGTGAGGTGGCCCCAGGTGAGGCTGGGCAAGGCCAGTGAGGAGTGTTAAAGCGCTTGAGGTTCTGACATTGGAAGAAATTCTTCAGGAAGAAGGAGCTAAAACTTAAGGATAAATTTACGTTAGTAAAATCTTTCCTCAGAGGGTGGTTCTTGAATGAGCAGTCTTCAAGGGAAACAGACAGCAACAACCCTCAAATGGATTAGAGCAAATAGTTTGGATGTTGCATTTCAGTAGCAATTGATTTGTTGCCCTTTTGAACCCTGCATGTTTCCTTTTTCCTTTGTACATTATTATCCTTACCAGAACAGATGCATGGTTTTTGAGAGCAAAATCATCTGAAGAACACAGCCCCATGCTGTAGCTGTTTGGCTGCATATACTCATTGGAGAAGAAGTCAATAGCAGTCAGCCCACGCTTCCAGACTGGCTCTCAAGGAGCCCAGGGTCACTGAGATTAGGGATTATTTGCATTTGAAAGCTACTTCTCAAGGTACAGTTCAGTGGATAATGAATATAAGCAAATGTCACCTGTATTGTTTTTTTTTGGTTTTTTTTTGTAATTATTATTATTTAAGAGATGCTTTTATTACATAAAAGATGCCTACAGTTGCTGATTTAGTGTCTGTGTGAAAAGCTGTGTTGTCTGGACTCCTGTATTTGCAAACAGAGCAGATAGCAGAAGTGTAAGCACTTCCTGCATGGCACTGTAGCTGCAACCTGGATTGACCCCAGGAATGGTGAGTGGGGTGAGCAGTATCGAACTTGGAAGCTCTCTCCTGTTATCACTGGTGTATTAACCCAGCAAAACTGCTTAACTTCACTGCCATGTAGTTCCATCTGTAATGTAAACATCTGTCTACTGACTAACTGCACTGGAAGCACTGTTTCATTTTGTGTAGGCTACTGAACATCTGTCAGATGGGAATAACTTTGGTTATCACAGGTCTTAGCCAGTGTCCTAGATGCAAGAGGTTCTGAATGCCTTTGTCCTTGATTGACTTTCCTGCTTTTGGTCTAGATCCTTCTCTGCTGTACATTTCCAGTCTTTAATAGGCTTTTAAATAACCCCTGAGAGGATGCTGGGTGTTATTCCCCTTCAGAGCTGACATAGGTTAGATGGAAGTGTTGAATTCGTTGGATCACTATGAATCTGTTCCTTTTTTCTGTGTGTCACCTATCCATTAGCGTATCTTCTCTAAGAAACTTTCTTATATTAGTTTTGACAGGATGAGTTATGTTGTACAAGGCTGTGTCTTGAAATCATACAGCTATAAAAAGAAGATTCCCATCACAGCATTTCAGCTGAGCCAGATCTCTGAGAATAGTTTTCTGTCAGCATGGGTGTGCGGTAGACTAAGAGTGAGCATACCTGAGTAACAAAATGTTACACTGAACATTCTTGGTTTGGAAAAGGAATGCTCTTCATGTATACTAGTCTGCATTTAGCAAGCAAAAACTGTGTTGAGCACTCACCAGACTTACTGAAGTCAAATGGGAATCCTGCAAAAGCAGGCTGTGGCATACATGTGGAGGATCCTTGTAATGTCCATTCTGAGGTTAAGGAAACAGCCTCTCTGGAGTGAAGCTCATTAAGATGGTTAGGTTTCAAGACATTTGAAATTTGGGATTTATTTGGCTGAATACCCCAGCAGTCGTCTTTATGTTCTCTGTGACTCATGCAGTCTGTCTGACCTTCTTAGGCTGTGGAGAGGAAGCCAATGAGCAGGTTCACTTATGACAGAGCTTCCTGTTTTGCCTTGAACAGAAGGTATTTAGAAAAGTCTTTTTTTATGATGTTCTGCTGATCCTAGCTGATTTCAGAGACTAGGCTGAAACAGGTTGTGGTATGGTGGTCTTGCCAAACCTTTTCAGCCTCCAAGTAAGGTTTATTTTGGCAGTGTTAAGCTTTTTGGGTTGCTTTTCATTTGGAGAGGGTGATAGGAAAGATGCTCCACCTCAGACACTGAAATACAAATATTTGACTTTTACACAACCGAAATGGCTCTGGGTAGGCATGGAATAAGTGACAAAAAATGAGCTTTTACCAAACCTGTGGAATTCATTTGAACTTTGCCAGGTGTTTGGCTGTAAGAATGTGAGGTCCCATATTTAACAGCTCATATACTTCGCCAATAATATGTGAAGTGTTTCATTATCTTGTACACTGTAGTTGGCACACGTCAGTTTGCAGACAAAGAGTAATGGCTTATGATATTTGTGGATTCCATGTGTTGTTGTAGCCATGAAATGATGTGGGTGTATGATAAGACAAATATATATGAAAAAATACTCAGGTATTAAATATCAGAAACTTTCAAGTATTTGATAAGTGAAACCATAAATTGTTAAGTAACGTAGGTATTTTGATTTTTGTTTCTTCTTAGAAATGCTAGGAGTAAAAAACAAACATGAGGCCAGTCTTCAGCACACCCACGATGTACAAGTAGCATTTAGGACTGATGAAAGGCTAATTTTCTTGAAGCTGCAAAATAACAGCTTCTTTAGGGTATTTAAGCTAAAGACCAGTTTTTTTCATACCTTACCTAGTTTAGGTAGACAAGATTCTAGTTCCTGATGTTCACCAAAGGCAGGTTGCAGATTGGTATTGAAATGTCTTGTGCATGATTCTGCACTACTCACATCTTTTTGTCTACTTTTATGAGTTTCTATCCCTGTGGTGTTTTCTGTGTTTTCTCTTTTTATTCTTTCCAGAAAATATTAAAATGCCTGAAATTTCCCCTTACTTTTCTTTTACGTGAATCTCCGGTTGAACAAATTTTTATCGTGTTGCTTTGCAGCATAGCAATGTGTGTAAGCACACGCTTCTTCATGAGTAAATATTTCCCTGAGGTAGGATCTCAGGATGCAGTGACTGTTTACACCAGCAGCTCCCCAGGCATAGGATCTGGCGTGTTGCAAGAGTGGCTATGCTGCTGCGGCAGTGCTTGCAGCAGCAAGCTGTGTGGTCTGCTCTCCTGGCCCCAACAGCCCGTCTGCAGCACTGGCAGAAGTGAGCTCAGGAGATCTCAAATCCCAGGTGAGCTCTCCATGGACCTGCAAGGAGTCCTGAGGCTGCTTCTCAGCTCAGTGAGCAGGCCTGCTCAGTGAGATCTGCTGTGCATCACTGCACTCAGTCCAGATAAAAGCCAGCTCCAGGTATCAAGGGGAGGAGAAAGCTAGGCTATAGAAATGGGCGCATCTCTCTTCTGCAGAGATGTAGGCAGGGTTCTGCTGGTGCTTGGGATCTCTTTCAGGTGCTTTTTCTTTGGAAAGCTAGGGAACCTTTGCATGTGAGCAAGAAAGCATGCCATTTGGTGCTGAGTTTCAGTATTTGTAGTAGCTTTCCCTTGAGACAGTTTAGGAGGATTGAAGGTGATTTTAATGATGTTTAAAGATTGTTATTTTGTGTTCATTTTCTGTGCCATATGTGCTGACTGAATGAAAAGCTCAAAGACAACCCATTCTCTATGGGACTGGAGTCTGGTCCTGGGCATCTGAGGAAGAAATGCTTGACAGTAGTCAGTAGAGAAGTTAAGGTTTTAGGAGATGGTAAGTAACATCATGTGTATTTGTCTAAACTAGTAGAACTGTTTAGATGCAGGTGACTGCCATTTCTCCTGCATGTTGGGCAGAAATAATTCAGTATTGTCTATCTTTTAGTTACAATATATCTTGATTAGAAAGTTTATACAGGAGAAGGGTAGCATAAAAATTCTAAGATTTGACGGTACATTTCTGAGTGGTCTCACCCCATGTCTCACCCCATGTACATCTGGATTAAATACTAATGTCCTCTGAACAAGGTGATAAAAACAAACATATCAGTTTGAGCCATGTGAACTGTCCTCTAAGTAGGCTCTTAAAACATGAGGATAAGGTACATTTTGGTTATTAAGAGCAGCTATTTGATGTTGAACTACTGCTTGAGTGAGAGAAATGACACATTATTAGTTTCAGTCCATAATCACCTAGGTGAAATCTCATTAAAATATTTGGAGGACAGAATAATTGAAATCAAATCACTGACATTTTATGAAAGCTTTTATCTCTCTCCTTCGTCTTAAAGGACAAACAAACAAACAAAAAGGACTGTAAGATAAACCTTGTGAAAAACTATAGTTTGAAAGAATTGAAGCTGCCTAAAACATAAGGCTGTACAATGCAGAGAAAGAAGTTACAGTTTAGAAGGATAGAAGGAGTTTGATATATAACTGTAATGTTCTTTCATCTTCATTCTAAAACATCAGTGCATGCATTAGAAGCAATAAGGCACATCTGTATTTCAGTGCACATCGTCTTTGTGCGCTGAAGGTCTAGGAGTGCAGAATGTAAAAATAAAGTTTTCTCATGTTGCATTTTAATCAGAATAAAATGACAGTTTTAGAGTCACACGGTGCTCGTAACCAGATAAGCAGTGCTGCTTCAGCAGAACTTGGAGGCCTTGTCAGAAGGAAGCAGACATTGACATCTCCAAACTTATGGTGACACTATAAAGTATTGGCATATAGTGGCTATCTTTTATATCATTCTTGCAATCTTGGCACACTTTTTTTATTCTCAGTAATATAATTCCCATAGTTCTGTATTTTTATGGTCTTTAAACCTGCCATAGATTTAAAGATGCATCCAGTCAATTGAAAATTTTCATGAAACTTTTGTTTTGAAGGGGAAAAATATTAGAAAGCAGATAATTTCTTCACAACAATTTATTTACAATAATGACTCTTCCCTCAACATATGCTTACCACTCTCCACCGTTATTAAAGTGAATTGCATATCTGAAGTAGATTTGGGCTTTTGTAAGTAGATAATTAACAGAAGAATGTGGTATTTCCATACTCTCTGAATTAGCTGTTTGCCTTAAAGAGTTTTCTGAAGCCCCGAATATGATCTCTTGCCTAGCTAAATTTTATGTTCTTACCTTGTATTTTCCACCCAGTTTATAGTTTTTGAGAGCAACAGCGTGCTTTCTGGTGTCTGATGATTTTTGTTTAAACTGACTCTACACGCTGCCATGAAATATTCTTTTATTTCAGTGTAACTAGGAAATACGATCCGTTTCTTTAGGTGTAGCTAATAATACTCTGGACTGTTGCAGTGGTGTTAATACTTCCCAGTCTCAGATACACAGGCCTGGCTCATGCGAACAGCCAGGAACTAAGACCACCTGCACTGCAGGGAAATAACATCTGATAAACTCCCAGCCTTACAGCCTGCTCTCCTGCTGAGGAAGAGCAACAGCAGACTTAATTTGGATTTATTTGTGGATGGCTATTCTTTAAAAAATAATGAATAAAAAAAAATAAATCAACACAGATTTAAATCAACATTTTAACTGCTTTGATTTTTTTTGATTGCTGTAGTGACTGAAGAAAAAGGAAGTGAACTTCATAATTTCCTACCGAGGAATTCAAATTTAATTTCAATTAAGCTCATTTCTTTGGTTGTGGTACATTTCTGTAATTTCTTTGCCTTTTGCTTGTAATTCCAAACACATTATACCAATTTGTTTACTTCCAAAATCCACAGATTTTGTAGTCACCAGTTCCCTCTTCCTCCTTTTTTGCACTTTTTATTCATCGTGCAGTTCTTATTTAATCATATAATCATACAATGGATTGGGCTGGAAGGGACCTTTAAGATCATCTAGTTCCATCCCCCTGCTATAGGCAGGGACATCTCCCTCCAGAGCAGATTGCTCAAAGCCCCATCCAGCCTGGCCTTGAAAGCTTCCAGGGAGGGGTCATTCACAACCTCTCTGGGCAGTCTGTTCCAGTTTCACCCTCACAGTAAAGAATTTTTTCCTAATATCTACTCTAAATCTAACCCTCCAGTTTAAAACCATTTCCCCTCATCCTGTTGCTATCTGCCCTTACAAAAAGTCCCTCTACAGCTTTCCTGTAGGCCCCCTCCAGGCGCTGGAAGGCTGCTGTAAGACCTCCTCAGAGCCTCTTCTCCAGGCTGAAGAGCCTCTTACAACCTGTCCTGACAGGGGAGGTGCTCCAGCCCTCTGATCATCTTCGTGGCTCCCCTCTGGCCCACTCCAACAGCTCCATGTCCTTCTTATGCTGGGGACTTCAGAACTGGATGCAGTACTCCGATGCGGTCTCACGAGAGCAGAGTAGAGGGGCAGGATCACCTCCCTCGACCTGCTGATCACGCTTCTCTTGATGCAACCCAAGATACAGTTGGCCTTCTGGGCTGCAAGCGCACATTGCCTGCTCACAGATCTTTCATCAACCCCAAATCCTTCTCCTCAGGGCTGCTCTCGAACCTGTATCTCTGGTTGGGACTGTCCTGACCCAGATGCAGGACCTTGCACTTGGTCTTGTTGAACTTCATGAGTTTGGCACCGGCCCACTTCTCAAGTTTATGGCACACCAAGTCATGATGTCTGCTAGAGAAATGCAGGTAAAAACATGCTCGTTTGTCCAGTTGCAATCTAAAGTTGTAAGCCAAATCTTTATTGCCTGTCAGGCCCTCCAGAGCTGCTCCTTCAATTTGCTTTATTCCTGAAGTCTCTGCTTTCTCATCCAGATAATTTGCACTGTGGTCAGAAGTAGTAAGGGGAGATTTCAAAGTCATTACCCTCCTTTCTGAGCTTGAAGAAGGAAGCATAGGAGTGTAATTCAGAGTCTCTTGACATACAGGCTAAGCTGAAAGGTGTACACTTTATTTAAATGATTGACCATGGAGTGAAGATGCCATTTTCACATGTCTGTGTAATGTACGTGCTATAATACTGGGGAGAAATGAGATCCTCTGTTTTCATATCCAGAATCTGCTCTGTTAAGTCGCTGGTTTCCTTGCTAGTTTCCTTGAATGCAGAAGCATGTCTGTTTTGCAGGTGTTTTGCTAAAATTGCTTCATTGTAAAGAGCAGATCCTATCCTTGTGGGTTTTTTCCTCTAAAATGTGATGTTCCTTTTTGGAATCATAAAGCAATTGTCAGTAGCTAACAGTTAGCAGTAAAACAAAGATGCCCGTGCCTTTGATTTAGATTTATGTCTTTGAGCAATCTTCTGCTGAGCTGGGCAAGAAGCTTATTTTGCGTGATCATTTGAATCATCATGAAGTTGACACACCCATGATTTTGGCTTTGGCTTTGATACCTGGAGGACTTTTTGAAGCTGCTGGAGGATTTGAGCGTGATGCACGTTTTACTGCATCATGGGACACTGGGACAGCAGTTGCCTCAGGGAAGCAGGAGAAAATCAGCACTGGCATCATCACTGTTCATGTTCACTCCCACTGATTCTGCTCTGGTTCCTTTCAAGCTCCTCACTTCTTTCCTTCAGTGCAGAAGCAGGAGGGCATTGTAACTTGAAAAAAAAAAAAAAAAAAAAAAGGCTAAAGGGGCTTGATCTCCATTTTTTAAATGTGCTTCTGAGCAAAAGTAGGTGATGCTTCAGAGTTCTTTAATTTGGAGAGAAGGTTTACAAAATCTGAAGACTGGATTTTAAAGGTAATCAGATTTAACTAGAGTATACATTGAGACATAAGTTAAGCAAGGCAAAGTAACTATTAGAAAATTGCTAAGTTATATAGTGGACTGTCTATACAGGAAGTTTGTAAAGCAAGATTTCATATCTTTCTAAAAGATATATGCTATAAATCATCCAGAAGTTATAGTCTGTGTAATTAGGAGGCCAGTCCAAGTGGAGATAGTGGTTTCTTTTGAATTTCTAGGTTGTACCACAGATAAGCAGTAAGTAAGAAGGGACTTGCTGGCTCCTTTTTAAGTTACCAAAACCTCTTCACCTTTCTGTCAGGTAAGCTTTATTAAAAATGGGTTGTATCTTGACAGGAATGATAAATGTTTAAAATCTGTAGCTTTTTCCCATATGACATTTCTAAATGAAAAGGTAGGCTTTCTTCAGGAAAACAAAAACCAAAGAACAACCAAACAGCTATGTTAATAACTTTTTATTGTTAAAAATTGCTAAAATGTGCTGATTTGCAGTGTTGAAAGACTTGTCGTAAGTTGTAGGACAGACAAGGAAAATTTTTCCCTCCCTTTCCTTTATGTTGACCTCAAAATGTGGGGAATGCCCTGCTGTGAAGAAACCAGAGCCTTCATCCTTTCTCCTGCTGCACTGTCAGCTCAGGAAGGAGGAAAAAATTGATCTTCTGAATCACTGTGCTAATGTTTATGTGGAATTTTACTTGTGAAATTAAGTCTTCCCTTTCAGATGGGGAGGACCTAGCATCAGCCTTGCTGGTGCCACTATGACAGCTGCTGGACTAGACCTGGCTTCTCCTACTTGGTTGGAATCTGGGCAGAGCTGGCACATCAGCCACAAAGAAGTGCCCAAAATTTATTCAGCCCTCTGGAAGCATCCTGTTTGTGTTGGACGTACTTAGAAGCTCAGAAATGACATAAGTATGCCAGTAGGTAGAATGAAGGAAGCCACTGTAATATTAGAATAGAAAACATACAGGAATAACAGAATAGCTTTGATGGTGGGGAAGCAGCCTGATACATTACAAATCAGGGTCAATCAACCTGAATAAATTGACCATGTCACGTTATCCTGATGAATTCCAGTTAGGATGCATATTTAAATGTTGTGGTTGCAATGTTGATCACTTGATTGGGCATGTAGCAATGAATTTTATGTATAGAGGGAGTGAAATACCACAATGGTAATGACAAACTTCAGTTGTTCCTATATCGATAGTTAAATGTTGTATTGGGATATGAGACAGTCCCTTATTTTCTTTTTTTTTTTCAAACCAGGAGTAACTGGTTTTAGAGTAAACAGCTGAACAACACAAAAAGAAACAGCTTTTGGCTTGGTTCTGAGTCACTGTGCAGGACATGACCTTGAAGGTAACCACTGAAGAGTCAACTCAATGGTGATCACCATGTACTGATGCTCACTGTTGTGGGAATAAGAAAGCCACAGAGATGTTAGATAAAACTCTCTGAAAGGAAATTAAAACAGCCAAAACAGTAAATTACTTAAAATGGCATGGAGCATAAGTATAAAAGGTTGTTTTGGGGTCTGTTTGCTGAGATGTGTGCATTTACATGTCTGTAAATTAGTCTCCGAACAGACTGAAAAAGAATTGTCAACTCTTTGAAAGGGTTGATAACAGCAGGACAAGGGAAAATGGTTTTAAGCTGAAGTAGGGAAGATTTAGGTTGGATGTCAGGGAGAAGTTCTTTACAGAGAGAGTGGTGAGGTGCTGGAACAGGCTGCCCAGAGAGGTTGTGGATGCCTCATCACTGGAGATATTCAAGGCTGGGTTGGATAGGGCCCTGAGTAGCCTGGTCTAGTATTAAATGTGGAGGTTGGTGACCCTGCATGTGGCAGAAGGGTTGGAGATTCATGATGCTTGAGGTCCCTTCCAACCCTGGCCATTCTGTGATTCTGTGAATAAAAGGAGTAAAATGACATAATTCAACAAGTGTAAGTCATTCCAAATAAGGAATGTACAAAACGGAATAAACTTCAGCAAGCTGCATATCAAACCATAATAAAGTGTGCCAAAAAGATTTTTGAAGAAAATTTGTCAAAAACATTGAATAAGTTGATTATTTTATTTCAGATAAGATAGTTGAAAGATAGTTGAAACTTCTGGAGGTTTTTTTGTTTGTTTGTTTGTTTGTTTTTTAGGAGCTCAAGGGAATGTTCTCAAATTGAGACAGTATAGTATTAAGCTGAGTATAACATCATTTTTCCAAATTCTGTGGACAGGTGCTGCTTACCCAGGGGTTTAAGTGATACAAACACAAAATTGCCAAATTGTTTACTCAGTCCTAACTGTGAGAGGGATGGAAGGTGGCTGCTTGTATTGCTGAGAGTGTCTGACTTTGTGGCAGGCAGACCGAAAGAAGTTGTGTAATGCAGGTTAGATGAATTGGCACAGGAATGTGTATGATGAAAGATTGCCAGAATGGTTTTGTAGCCCTGCTTCACAAAGTACCAGTTTTGCTGAAGGAGTCAGTGGAGGGCAGTGAGATATGGTGTACTGCCTCTCCAACAGCTATGAGTCACAGTCATCAACACTCCTCTTATAAAGTGATGGTGTAGTTGAGTAAGTGGGAAAGTTCCCTTCTGAGAAGGACGTGAGAAGTGAAAATAGAAGTTTGCAGAATAAAGGGAGTTTTCCATTAGAGTCTTATTAGGTTAGGCAGGGTACTTCAGTGTATTTATAGAGCAGCAGCAGAAGGTCTAATGACTGAATGACTGAAAGGCAAAATGGCAGATGAAATTCTATGTTAATAAATGCAAAGTAATTTGTCTAGGGAAGAAAATCAGCTGCAACTACACGTTATTCAGGGCTAGACTCTAGCTGTTTATTGTTTGGGGAAGAAATCTTGAAATAGTTGCAGGCAGGTCTATGTAAATAGCTCACAGCTAGTCAAAATGACAAATTTTAGGAATGAATAGGAAGAGGACGGAGAACTAAACAGAAACCATCAGAAACTTGCTTAAGTATAGAATTGATTTCTTATTCATCACAGGCCAGGTAAATAATTATTCATTTACTTAAACGCAGATTGGTTTCATAGGAAGCCAATCCATTCAAAAAGCAGATTCAAAGGGTGATAAAAGCATCGGAATGTTTAAGTGAAACTTCACCTCTCAAAAATCAATTTTGTAGTTAGAAGTCACTTTGTAAATGGTTTCTCCAATCCCCTACAGCTGTAAGATTCACAGACTCTTGTCTATAGGAAAAAATTTCATGGTGGATGTGTCATTCCATAACTACCAAAAAACATCAGGCCTGTGGGAAAGTGGGCCACTGGGCAGCCTGCAAAACATGCACGGCTATTTCTCTCTCTTTCAGCGTGTAAAGTTGTCCTTGTTCATTGAGTGGGCAAAAATCCTTAGGCTTTTTTTTTTTTTTTCTTTTTTTTTTTTACATGCAGTGGTATGGGGTGATGCCCAATAATGTTTTATTTTTGATGTTACAAATGAACTCTCAAAAGCAGTTTGCTGCTGACACTTCATGTACAAATAATTAAAGACAATATGAATCTGTAATTTTTATTAAGGATCAAAGAGATAGGATGCAGAGTGAGGAGTGGACACAGGGCTCTATTGTGAGGGGAACAAAGGTACATTCTTGTGCAAACGTCATAAATATTAGCCAGCATTTTATTAACAGTGACCTTAGCTTGCTTTCTCATGTCCGTGCTTTCTGGGCTTTGAAGAGGTGGTCTCATCTCTGTCCCTCCCTCCTTCCTGTGCAATAAATAGTTAACAGCGTGGGCATTTTCAGTGTCCTTAGGCAGTCCTTTGCATTAACAATTAACATAGGAGAGACACCCTCTCAGTTATTGTTTCAGACTTTCTGCAGGCTCACAAAAACGTTCTGGTTCATGTTTAGCAATTTCACACTCCAAAAGGACTTCTGTTGGCTAGGAGAATGAGGTTATTATTATTTCTTTAATGTCAGCATAGTTCCTATAGGCCATGGAAGAATTGATGAGAAAAGATACAATTGACTTTCCCCATGTTTGAGATTTGACTGTTGCACAAGTTTGAACGTATCCATCAGTTAAACAATAGAAATATATGTAATATGTCCACATATGCATATATATATAGTGACATCCATATCACATTTTTGTTACTCCCTGTTTTAGAAACACATTTGGGTGTCCAGCGTGTTAGCAGAACTAAGAGCATTATTTCTTTGGATGGGCATAGCAGCTGCTGTTAAGTGACATCAAATGCAGATGAAAGCATCCAAACTAAGGCAAGTTCTGCCAAGACTGAAATAATTCTGTTATTGTTGAACTCTAAATGCCATACGTGTGACAGCTAGCAGCAGCAGCACTAGCTTTTGGGAAATACTGATTGACTAGGAAAGACATTGCTGGCTTCAAATGGCAACTTCCCATCTCTGAAGGGGCAAAATGAAAGGAAATAAGTGATGTTTCTCTAGAGAGAGAGCTTGTTATTCCTCCTTCTCAACACATTTCTAAATGAGCAGTTTCCTATTAGAATGGATTTCTCAGCTAGGTATTATAGATTTCATGCAACCAATCTGAGTAGAGGAGAATAAAGAGAGGAAAAGGATTAGAAAGGCTGACAAGAATGAGATTGATTCTAGAGCTCACCATCCAACTTGTATTGCATTGTTTTGATTGTATTTTGCAGTTTACTGTAAATACCCACATGATACTTTCATGTTCTGGGGGAATTCTTTGAACTTCTGCTCAACTAACTTCCATGGAAATTTGTATGAGTAATGGCCTTGGGCTTCTTAATGTGGAAATAATTGTCCTCCTGCCATATGGTACCTTGTCAGCCTGTCTGGTGCTGCCACAGATTTCTGCCTGTGCTAAGCTAGGCCAAGCCTTGAGAAAAGAATTTCCATCAGGCTGCCTTGCTTATCCAGTGTACTAAGAACTGCATACTTCTAGAAATCGTAAACTTCATTCTTAGGCCTGAACATGACTGGCCAGGTTCTTCACTGTTGTTCACTCATTCTTTTAGTCTCTGCTGATGTCACTTGGAATAAAAACCTACCAAGAGAAGTGCTTCCCTCCTTCTGTCAAAATGATAAAACCAGTATTTCCAACAAATGCTCCCTTGCTTCCTTTGTTTGCTTCTGTTTATTTAAGGAATTACCAAAATGTTGTAAAGGATAACTCATAACTGGGAGTCTGGGGACATTTTTTTTTCCTTCTGAGGTATGAAAGATGTTTCTTCTGGCACTGTGCTAAGTGGTAGGCCATGCTTCTCTCCATGGGAGCATGAGCAGGATAGGTAAATGGCAGCAGGCAGGTCGTGAGCAGTGTGGATATGGTAGCAACAGTGGTTGCAGTGCTTCCCTTCAGGGGCTTCGAAAACCCTTGCATAGCTAGTCAAGAAACAGCCATGTATCAATGAAATAAAGCCAGAGAGTAATTAAACAATAAAGCATGACAAACTGTGCATTTCCAGGGAATTACAACATGCCTTGGGTGGAGTTATAAGGCATGAGGCCAAAGGTTGGATGGCTTTAATCACCCAAGATACACAAAATGCCGACAATGCTGGAGAAAGGAGTGGGATGGTTCGGTCAGATTTCTGCTGTCAGCTTAGAAACCAAGTCTTGATGTTATCCTGTTTGGGTACAGGCCTATCTGTAGCTCTCATAGAATGCTCATAGCTCAGATGTTATGAGTGAGACTGGCACATGCAAGCACCTGAGCAGGTCTGAGTGTGGGACAGAAAGTTTTACCCAGATTCAAGCAGTTTTTTCCAGCCTCTGTGCCTGAGTGAGGAAAGTAATGAGAGCAACTGTCAACTCTGGTACAAAGAGCAAGGAACTGATCAGATGAGAAGAACCTATAGGTGCTAGGGCTGGGGAGCCCTGAGGTGATATTTCTGTCAGCTCAGTCCCAGACAGTCAATCCTGGGATTTGGCATGAGGATAAGCTGGAAGCCCGAATGACTTTGTCCAGTGAGGCAGAATGAATGATGGGTCAGACCATCTGAATGCTTTTCAGTGTGGGTGATTAAAATAAAAATGTGATATCACAGTATGTACTTTGTACAGGGGGCTGTGAGATTTCCAGGAGCTGTGGGTGGGATGGCCAGCTGCTTCCTCTTCCTGCTGATCTTCTCCAAGTGACCTCTGAAGGATCTGAAGCATTATCCCAGAGGTAGGTGTGAGGCTATGCTTGCAGGTGCAGCGTTTCTCATACCCCGTATTTTTCCTCTTATATTCTGGCATTTGGCTGGAGAGGTACAAGGCTGCTGAGACAGAAGAATTCTGCTGGGTATCAGGATAGGAGGTAGAATATATTTTCTTTCTGAGCTCTTCCTTTTAAATATGTATATATATATATATATAAATTCTGCCTCCTGAAGAGATTGTGCATACAACATTGCTCTCTTTTCCTGCCTCCTCCTCCTCCTCCTGCTGTTCCCATACGTTCCCTTTCCTTGTCCCAGCAACCAAAAAAGATGCAGGCAGCTAGAGCGGTCTCATGGAGTGCCACAAAGCAAAGATACCTCTATACTGTGCTTGTGGGATTCAGAACCACAGTTGGTAGGGGGCTATGGCCTGTCATGGGCAGGACCTAAATGCAGCTGCCTGCTGCAGTGGAAGCTTCCTGGAGGGTGTGAGGCCAACAGGCTCCTGGAAAAGTGGTCTGCGGAGGCTGGAGCCTTGGTGCCTTTCTTGTCATAAAGTTTTCGAACAGTGAACATGCTGATTCATGGAAATTGAGTCTGTTTTTGGGAAGGGGTTGGCTTTCACAAATAGCTTGACTTTGAAAAGTACTGTGGAAATAAAGTTTTGGAACTGTCCAAATGTTTTGGTAGTTTCTCACTGAATGTCTTTCCCATTCAAAATTAATTTTGTTTAGAAAATTAGGCTTAATAGCATATTTAAGAAATCACATTGAAAAGATGTGTTTTGAAATTGTCAAAGCAAAGCGTTGGCCCTGAACACCAGTTTTGTGTTGGTTGTTTTTTTTTTTTCTTTTTTTTTTTCCCCTTTGCTCTACGCCTTTAGTTTTGAGAATTTTGATAATTTAAACCTTTCCTCCCACTTTTCAATGTGGAAAAAAAACCCACTGATAACTCAAAAGCTGTTTTGGGGAATTTGAGAAATGGGGAAACTGTTTCTCTTCTAGCTTAACATAATAGATGGGGCTGCTTTAACATGGAGTAGCCCCATTTAAAAACAAATTTCTAATAAATTCACTTTAAAAAAAAAAAGAAGAGACTATTGCTACATAAGCCACCTTTTACTGCTGCAATTAGTCTCCTACCAGTACAACCGGGTTTTCTGATTTTAGGCTTAAAATGATTGAAGATTGTAACGCACTCAAAAGAAACCAAATACAGCTGGTTAAGTTTGAACAATGTTTTTCTCACACAGTATTTAACGTTCAAGAAAGCCATAAAACAAAGAAGTCCCAATTCAGTACTGCGCTGCATGTCCTGCTGATGTGTTTATTTCTGTTGCCTGGATTTTAATCACTGGGATGTGCTCACTTCAAATGTGATGCTGAACATTGCCTGTTATTGTAATGTATTTCCCAGGAAAGTGCATTCTGACTAGCATGCAAAGCGCAGGAGAAAAACATAGGGGGATTATTATTATTATTTTTTTTAATGTGGCTTTAGGAAAAACAATGGTTCATTCTTTTAGACTTTGGATTCTGATTCCTATTTTTACTGTTACCAGTTTGATGAAGGGGAAGGGCCTTCCAAATGAGCTGCGGTTGTATACCTGCTTCCCGCTTCTGGGGGACACACTGAGAATGAATTCAGCCCCTTGTAGCTCGTGTCACGCTCTCTGCCATGGCAGTGCCAGGAAGCCTCATGGCATGGCTTGCATACTTCCCAAAGTGCTTAGTCAAGCTTGCAGGGCTGGACTCCAAGTCCCTGTTTGCTCTGCACGGACATTAAAGAAGCCTCTATGATTTTTCCTACGAGTAGCGGTTTGTTGCAGAGCTCTTGGCTATAATTATGTCCCCCAGTAGCTATTGTGCAGCAAGGCATGAGTCATTTGCCTGCTTGCAGCCCAGCAGTGGTTGCATTGTGGTGGTGATACAGCTTTCTGAAGCAGCAAGTGTGTTCTGTACTGTTAGTGCCGCTGGAGGGCTGGCTGACTTCACTGGCTTGGCCTGGATAAGGAGGTGTTTCTCATTACAGTGATGTTGGGGTGCTGTGGTTACAGAAGATGTGTAGGACAGATAGGATTGCTTTTCTTTTTCTTTTGTAATGTTGGGACCTCTATCTTTTACAGAGGTTCAATCTATTGCATCATCCAATGAGGGTGGATGATGATGGTGAAGGTGGATGAAGATTAAGGAGAATAGTTATAGGGAGAAGATGGCAGCTTTCCAGTTTGCCTGTATTATTAAAACTAAGACATAATTTTTTTTTTTCTTTTGCTAAGCCTGGCTGGAGCCTCAGAATGCCAGCTCTAGCTCAAAAAAACATAAAGACTGCTCGTTGTGTGACTTCCCACTCTTTTAGTGCCTTCTGATTATTTTTACCTGGGAAATTTCAAGGCAGTAATAACATGCAATGTAAAACATTATTGTCCTGGGCTGTGCTCTCAGGACTGTGTCTAGTGGTTGGTAACCCTGTTCTTGTCAGGGGGTTGGAACTAGATGGTCTTTGAGATCTCCTCCAACCTCATCCACTCTATGATTCTTTGATTGCAGCGGGCTGGCAGGTTTGCTAGTGAGCTGGTTGGGTACCTCCATGTTAGCAGTCCTTGTTGTATGTGCTGCGTGAGCCCGTAGAGGTAAGGAAAGAGAAAAGAGATGCTGCTGGCAGTTGCTGTCAGCTAGCTGTTCTTGACTGCAATTTCATGATGCTCAAGACACAGTGGAGCTTTTTTCTCATTAGTAAGAGTCAGTATGCAGAAAACAGATCTCCTAAAGTGCTGGTGTCCTGTGTCACCCTGTTCCATCTTCATTTCAGCATCGCCCACTCCTGCCTTGTCTGAAAAGTTACACACTCTGCAGGATTCCTTGGGAAGACAAATTGTTTTCATTTGCAGAGAGGTTTGCAGCAGAGCACTTTTAAAATGACATTGTAAGTGCAAGACCTGCTCTGACTTTTATTTATATAAAAAGAGATCAGGGTTAGGATTTCTAGTTGGAAGAGACCCATGATTTTACTAGGACAGGGGGGCTCATTCTTCCCTCTTGGCATGCCATGCACTCTGCAATCCATTTGAGACGCCATAAAGGCAGTAATAAAGTGGCAATCAAAACCAACACTTCAGTAGTCCTGAGCTGCAGTTTGTGGGATTTCATTTGGAACTTATTTACCTGACCCCCTCCCACACAGCTTTCTGTCCTCGCTACCTATCTCCACTTCAGAGCACTTGAGGCCATTTGAACCTTAAATTTTGTTGTTTCCTACAGCAGCCCAAAAGGCTTTGTTGTTGGGAAGGGGAAAAGCAGAGAGGTGAGGTACTTTTGTTGTTGGGAAGAGCAGAGAGGTGTACCTGTATGATTGATGTGGAGCACAGAGACAACATTAAGGACTCTGGAGCTGGGACTGATATGGTTGTATCAGTGCCATGCTGTACCAGGCTGACCCTGGGAAGAGAACCTAATTTCAGAGGGACACAATGCCCCCAGGTGTGAGTGTGTGGCTCCACTGCATGCTGCACTGCAGCCAAGCAGTGCCTGGCAGCTCAGAGCTCGAGTGCTCTGAAGTACCAAGTTCATATGCTGAGCCCTCCTAATCTGAATTACTGCATGATCCTGTGATCCCACCTTTCACAAGCCCAGCTGTATGGAAGGCAGTTCCTTCTTTTACCTGACAGCTGTGGTTAGCTGGCTGTGCTGACAGTAGAACAGCGATGCTTCTCACATGGTAGGACAGCTGAGCAAATTATTCTAAGAAATCAGCACATAATCTTTTACTCATAGACATATAATATGAGCAAGATATACATAAGATGCTCATAATTTTCTCTTGTTTTTTTTTTTTTGTTTTACATACTTTGGAAAACTGTCGTTCACAGTTCCTTTCTCTGGATATTGGTTATGAGCCATTTTGTGAGCATCACCAGGTTCCCTGGTTGCTTCTTTGCAATTAGGCAGCAGGACTTTCAAGGTCTTGTTTTTGACCAAGTTGGGACAAGTTCACAGCACTGCTGGCTTCCACAATTCTAAGTGGAAGGTTAGGTGCTTTTTCTTGTTCTTCAGGATGACAGGATTGAAGTGCACTTTCTGTAGATTTTCATGCCGGTTAATATTGTCCTGGACGTGATGAAGATCAGTTGAAGAGAAGACTCAAGTATCTTAAAATTCAGAATCCTAGGTGCAGATTAGGTTTGTTTCTCAGTTTCCTCTGTTTTACATTATTCCGTTGGAAGTCCTTTTCCTTTCCCCCTCTGTATTTTTTTCACATACCTTCTGTTGGGCAAGAACATGATTAAAGGGTGGAGCTGAACAGCTGGTGATAGAAATATAGTGTTTTTTATATGCATAGGTACTGTTCTATCTCTAGAGACAATAGATTTAACGTCCTAGACTAATTGTTACATACACAGCTGATGGAAAGCTGGGACACAGTTGACCATGATTATAAACTTATGCACATTGTATCCTTCTGTCTTTGCTCTTCCAGAATAAGGGGAGGATTCTGTGTTCCTTGTTTAAGCAAAGTCCTGCTGTGCTGTGCAGCGGAGTCAAGGTAATGAACTGTTGCCCAAATGAAGACTGCAGCACTTGGAAATAAATGGCCAAGCAGATTTTCTCCTTTTTTTTTTTTTTTTTGACTTTTTTATCCTTGCTGTGGGCATTTGAGCACGTCCTAATATCTTTCTGTTTATAACATGCCCTGGGTGGAGGAAAATATCATCCCAAATCTGCCTGTTGGGAATTGGCATGGAAAATGCTAATACATTCAGATTTCCAGAGGTGCAGATGGGTCTTTCTCATCAGCCTTACTCTTGTATTTGGTAGCCAAGCATGTTTGAAAATGCCCCTAGAGATGCCTCACTAAAAATCTGATCCTGAGTGATGGGACCCAAAGCCAGGCTGGTGTGTGTCCCTGAAGTTCAGCAGCACTGCAGATGCTGGCTTGTCCTTCCTACCTGTGTGCTGCATGCAGATCTCTCACTGCTGACTTTGGTTTAGAGGAACCACTCTGAATAGAAAGCTTGAGCTCTGGGTGAGTAATGGTGGTGAAATTAGTCTGTCTTTTTAGTAGCGGATTTTTGAGCCTGAAAAATCTGGCATCTTCACAACTTGTGAATCAGAGCATCCAGCTACAGATGTTATCCTCTGCAAACAGAATCCCATGCTCGGCTGTACTGCTGTTGAACTGAAGAAATGCCATCTGAATGTGAATCCTATTTCTGCAGCATCCAGAAAAATGGATACTTGCTTTCTCCTTGCAGAAGCAAAAGATCAGAGGAAGTAAAAAGCAAAATGGAGTAACATGAAGGAAGGGGAAAAAATGCGCTCTGAAGATCCCTGTCTCTGAGCTGCAGCTTCCTCTCCCCTCTCCCTGCCCCCGCCTCCTCTTCCTTCTGTCTCGAAGGGTTAAGTATGCAGAGGGACAAAATTGCTAGACTTTATGTCTGTGCTTGGTGGGAACTATTAAATTACGGCTGGATGTTTTTAATTATGCCACACATAAATGCCTGAACACAACAGCGTTTTAATCCGAATGTGAGCCTCATTTATGTGTGTTCTGTGTTTGCTCTGAAGTGCACTGGCTGGCACTTGTTTGTCGTGGCCCCTTTGTGGCATTGTAACAGCGTGGGGCTTTTCCCCCCCCCCTTTTTTTTCCCAAGTGTGAGGATGGGAGCTAGTGCTGGCGAGGGGGAAAGGAAATGGGTAATAAAACAGAGAGCTAAGCGGCTCACTGGAGCCAGCGATGCTGGGATCTGGTTAATTGCTCCGAAATGAAAAAGATTCGGGGGTTTTCATGAAATCCCATAGGTGCATTTGCCAAGCCTCAAATATTAGATTGAATTACAGTTTCTAATTCCTCCCCCCCTTTACCCACAGCCATGTGTCTTATTTCTTCCTAAGGCTTGTCCACTTCTCAGAGCAATGAATAGAAGAGAGAAGCTGAGTAAGGACTGCCTGCCTGCTTTTTTTACACCTTCCCCACCTCCAGCTTTCCCTAATCCTACCTTTTATTAAAAAAAAGGGCAATCTGTCTCTCCCTCCTCCAGTGTATCCCGATCTGTCTGAGGCTTTGAGGTTGAAATGTTCCCTATATCTTCCGCTGAAGCCTGGGCTGTGGGGAGTGCGCAGTGAGGGAGACAGTCTCTGTCCCATGTTCTCTGCACCCACGCACCAGCTAAGCATAATATAATCTGCTGTGCAGCCACCACGGCTGGGTGGATTTTTAAGCGGCTTTGACCTGTCCTGCTCATTTTTAGGAACAATTTTACGCTGGCAGTCAGCTGTGCCAGCATTTTTACTGTCCCGCAGAGGGATTTCAGCACCTGATTTGTAGGCGTAAGGGGACTTCACCGGGAAATTACGCAGCGGCGCGGCTCAGAGGTACTGCCTCTGAGGCCAGCTCCTGACATGGTGGGATTGGCACCCACAGGGCTGGAGCTGGAGCCGAGGCTCTCTTGCGTCATAAATTACAGCCACAAATCAAGGCACGAGTCCTGCTTTTGACAGTTATTGTGTTTTGTTAACCGGTGAACAATGTGTATTTTCTCAGTCGGGACGTTTTGAGAGTATGGAAAGTGCACCTTGGTTATTAGGCTGGTATCTGATCCATGTGTTGTTTCTTTTCTTGCGAGGAGCTGGAATGCTCTCCTCTTTCTTCCATCCTGGAGCTGGAAAGGCCCTCTGAGTCACCTAGGCCCATCCCAGCCTTGGAACAGACCTTTCTGCTGGAAATTTCTCTGCTGTGTTTTTCAGAGCTGATTGCTCTACTGCTCTGAGCATCTCTGAGGTGGCTACATCTCATACACTTCTTAAGGGATCTTGCTTGCCTTTGATTTTTTTTCAACCTCCTTTTTGTGTCTTGTAGGAAGGTGCTCCTACAGAGGGATCAGCCTCTTTTCCCAGGTAACTGGCAATAGGACGAGAGGTGAAGGCCTCAAGTTGCACCAGCAGAGGTTCAGGTTGGATATTAGTAAAAATTTCTTCTTGGAAGGAATGGTGAGGCATTGGCACAGGCTGCCCAGGAGAGGTGGAGGTGTTCGCGAACTGTGTGGATGTGGCACTAAGGGACATGGTTTGTGGGCATGGTGGTGGAGGGCTGTCAGTTGGACTAGGGGATCTTAGTGGTCTTTTCCATCCTTGATGATTCTATGATTCAATGATATCAGTGCAAATTCTCTTGGAAGCGAGTATGTGAATTGTTCCTTCAACATATGCTTGCACGTTCACAATTAAATGTAGGTTCTCTCTTTCAGTCTGCTGTGATTATCTTCAGTAATTAAGGTAAAGAGGCCTGTTTCCCACTTGAAGGCCAGGAGGGTTAGAAGGAGCATGTGGCTGGCAGGGCCCACCTCCCTATATAGCCCCTCCATTAGGCCTGGGCTTGGTTGGGAAATCAGAGCAACTGAGGGCATGCTCTAGTAAAGCATGCTTTGATGCTTCTGCCGTTTCCTTGTACGTGATCTCATGATGCATTGCTGTGGGAAGATCTAGCTGTTCTGCCAACTCATTTTCAAGAACTGTTTTCAAAGAGAATGGTTTTAAATTGCTCACTTGGGGGGTCATTTATTGTCTATTTTTTTAGTGTTGGGTCCTCAGGCAGTCGAGGGTGAAATCTCTATTGTTCACCCCACCTCCAAAACGATCAGAAATCACGAATTTTTATTTAGCCACCCACTGTTTTTTGACCTGAATACTTCAATTTTTATTTCCCACCCAGTCCCTTCCTAATGTTAGCCACAGTCTTCCCATCTTGCTCTCACCCTGTAGGGTAAGGAAATGTGGTTTCATCCATGAATGACATTAATGCCATTGTGTGAATCATTAGTGGATCCAGCATCACAAGCCCCAGGGGACTGAATATTTGCAAACCACTATAGAGAGATTCTAATATCAAATACGTGGCAGGAATCATCCCAGCTCGAAGAAAACAAAACAATCCCACTTCATACCCAGAGAAGATCGTGGTACTTAGAGAGAGTGGAGGAGCTTGTGTAATGGCCTCGAGAGGCCCAGTGGCAGGCATCCTGCAGTGCTCTCCCAGATCTGCAGCCCTGCTCCCTCCTCTGTGCAGCTCCTGCCCACTTGTGGTGTGTGATGGTGGGATCTGAAGCCATCAGGAGGGCTCTTGCCTTGTTCTTCCTCAAAACAAACAAGAAATCAAGATGAAGCATGACTAACCTGGAAAAAAATTAGCAATGACAGAAACTGGATTTTTGCAGTGGTGCAGGAGAAGACAGGCACAACACTTGCTGCTCTATTGCAGTGCCACCCAGCTTGCTCTGAGGGCTTCTGCTAATTCTGTCTTTCTGGGCCTTTGTATGAACATTTCTGCCTTGGCGTGTGTGGGGGATAAGGGGTTAGGGTTGTCTGGCAGGCCAAGGAAAGGCTAATGGTAACCTCTGATTTCTGGACCCTCTGATGATCACAGCATTTAAGTAGGTTTTTAATTGAGTTTTTTTGTTTGTTTGTTTGTTTTGTCTAATGGCAGGTGCTCATGTATGAAAATTTTGGCCAAACATCTGTCAGGATGTAAACACAGAAGGAGTATTTGGCTGCTGGCTGCGTTACCTGTGTAGGAGCAAGAAGGCAGATGGGAGTGTTCTGTTATGAATAACAAGACACAGGCTTCCCTTAATGACCTCATCCTGCTAACCATGAAAAGGAAATCCAAAGGTATTGCAAACTCTTTTTCCGTGGAAACAATGGTTCCCAAATCTCAGACTTTAATACTTGATATTCTGTGCTAGTTAGAAGTTTAATAGTCAATTAAATTAATTAACTGACATAGCTATATCCTGTTCTGATGCAAGTGGTAAACCTACAGATAGTACAATATCTTAAAATAGCTGCTTAGATATTTGTGTAAAATTATGTTTTTTCAAGAACCTGGATTTCATTTCTCTTCTGTACTGTGAACTGAAGTACTGGAATATGGGAATCTCTGGTCCACAGGGTTGGTGGCGAAGGCAGACCTGAGGAGAGGTTCAGTTAATTTTATCAATTATACAGAGCAAGCTTGAAATAATTTGAAATCAACTCCTTTGGTTTTAACTGAATTTGTGTTTGAAACCCTTTGTGTAGCAAGCGTAGTTGTCTGTATTGAAATTTTTGCACGCTGTCTTCAAAGGTGATAGGAATGACAAGCAATGGGAATAGAAATGTTAAAGTCCATAATCTGAAAAATATCAGGTTACACTCTTGATTTTTGACCTCTTTCATTATGTCTGTAAACATATTCTGTAAAGTTACTTTTTGCAACTCATTAATGTAGCAAACTTGTTAGTTCTCTGCTAATGAAGAGAGTTTTGCCAGCAGTGATGTCTGGCAGAATTAAAAGTATGTGTAGAGATAAGATAAAAGGTGCCTTTTTTCTTCTTTGAACATTGAGTTTTCTGGTTGTAGTTTCTTGAACTTGTTGAAGAGAATGATAACACAGCCTATTTTGGGATGGGAAAAATAATCCTTCAGGCATAACAACAGAAAACAAAATAAAGAGAAAACACCTCCTACCCAGACCCTAAGTATATGGAAAACTGATCTTCTGTGTACGTGGAATAAATATCTGAATTTTTTAAGCAAAGATTTAGTGAAAAAGGAAGAATGTAATGCCATTTAATCAATGCTTTTGGCTTCTACAGAGTCATTTTGAATAATAGATCTTTTTCTGCACTACAGTTTTATTACAAAAGTGGAAAAGGAATCTTCTGCTTGCTGTTTGTGGCTTGGGAATTTAAGCACTTTAAGCTTGGATAAAAATGAGGCTGAAAATGTCTGTATAAAGTAGTAAAGGTACAAAGCTATATAATACAACATGGGTACATACTCTGATCAGAAATGTTCCCATTTATTAAGAACTTGGAAACACTGTGTTTTAACAAAATAACTAGGTACTGTCCCTAACTGGGTACCTCTTCAAAATATTTCATCTTTGGCTATTTCTACAGCAACTTACTTGAGCTGTAAGACATTTTTTAGTGATAACTTTTTTTTTTAACAAGATGCAGCATAAACAGTCTTCAAGGCCTGTGAGCATTCCTTATCAAGCAGAAGCTTATATGATAACTGAATACCTTCATGGATTCTAAAAAGCTGCTTAAGTAAATGGTCTGAAAGCAACTTCTGTCAATGTCAGAGGGAATTTTACCAGTGGAAACAGAATTAAGCCCGAAAGAGATCATTTTTTCAACACCTTTGCAACTTCTCGTCTGGCACCACCAGAGCCAATGGAAAGGTTTTCACTGACTGGTGCATAAAGAGATGTTAGCTGTGTAACCCAAGACATCTCCTGTGTGCCAAAGAATAAACGAAATTTAGAAGGAGAGCAACTTTGCTGTAATGGTGATGATATAATACTCAAGAGCAAACAACTAATAAACTGTTCTTAAAACAAGAATCTATCATACTTGCTCTAAAACCAACGGGAAAAGTTGCCTCTGGCCTCTGGGATCCCCTGCTGGGCAATGAAAAGAGGAGCTATATTATGCAGAAAGCTATGAGGAAAGCGGAAAAGCCCTCAGGAGGAAAAAGCCTTTCTTTCCCCCCTGCCCCCTCTCCTGGCACAGCTATCTCTACTGCTTGTGTGCAGTTCCGCTGAGAAAAAGCAGTTCATGATAGAACAAACTGAGAAAGTGCTAGTTCAGGCTGCCTGTGCTTTCCTTTCATGGATTAATGGCAACTGAAAATGAAGGGATTATTTAAGGCCACACGGGCAATATTAACTACTCCTGCGCACTGTGTGACTCTAGGATCACGTGCAGTTTAGAAACCAAAAGCAGCAAACGGTGTTCGGTTAGTGTAGGTAAACACCTGGGTTATGAAGCAGAGAGTTCTAGAGTTTACTTCTTAGCAGTTTGGGAATTGCCTGTTGTGAAGATGGGAGTTAAATAAATGCCTGAAGGCTGTGCTGCCATTCGGCAAGACCTGGACAGGCTGGAGAGCTGGGCAGAAAAAAAACGGATGAGGTTTAACAAAAGCAAGTGTAGAGTCTTGCATCTGGGGAGGAATAATTGCATGCACCAGTACAGGTTGGGGGATGACCTGCTGGAGAGGAGCTCTGCAGAGAGGGACCTGGGTGTCCTGGTGGATGACAGGTTGGCCATGAGCCAGCAGTGTGCCCTTGTGGCCAAGAGGGCCAATGGCTTACTGGGGTGCATTGAAAAGAGCGTGGCCAGCAGGTCGAGGGAGGTGATCCTCCCCCTCTACTCTGCCCTGGTAAGGCCTCATCTGGAGTACTGCATCCAGTTCTGGGCTCCCCAGTACAAAAAAGACAGGGATCTCTTGGAAAGAGTCCAGCGGAGGGCCACGAAGATGGTGAAGGGCCTGGAGCATCTCTCCTATGAGGAAAGGCTGAGTGAACTGGGTCTGTTCAGCCTTGAGAAAAGAAGACTGAGAGGGGACCTGATCCAGGTCTATAAATATCTAAGGTGTGGGGGGCAGAATGGCGAGGCCGGACTCTTTTCAGTAGTGAGTGGAGACAGGACAAGGGGAAACGGCCAGAAACTGCAGCATAGGAAGTTCTGCACAAATGTGGGCAAGAACTTCTTTACAGTGAGGTGACGGAGCACTGGAACAGGCTGCCCAGGGAGGTGGTGGAGTCTCCTTCTCTGGAGATGTTCAAGACCTGCCTGGATGCCTACCTGTGCGACCTGCTGTAGGGAACCTGCTTTGGCAGGGGGATTGGACTCGATGATCTCTGGAGGTCCCTTCCAACCCCTACAATTCTGTGATTCTGTGATTCTGTGAAATGGTGGTATGCAGTCAGCCATTCTGATATCTCATAGGAGTAGCCAGGCTGTTCGATCTTCTGAAAAACATCATCTTAGTGACCACTGCAAGTGGCCACTTATTACTTCAAGCTCAGTGAAACTCATTTTTCCTTGTAGAAACCAATATGGGAGTGAGCTGGGAACAGTATAATCTTTGAAAGTGGTAGCCTTTACAGTTTATTAACTTTTTTCAGAACAATGGGAGTTTGTTTCACCAAATTCGTTCTAGTATGTATTCATACATGTTCATTACAGGCTGTAGGTCAAATACTGTTGTATTTAAGCCTTTGGAATACTGGTGGGAGACATATTTAATGGCTTAGCTAGACCTGGGTGAAATAAGAACCTGGGATTTGTGATGGGGCAGAAACTCCCTTTTTAGTATTGGTACAGGATTAACCACATGGATATGAGTTGCATATATGGCTGTCAGATCTCTCAGTATTCTTAGATTTATTGTCTGGTGTTTTCATTGTGCCTGAGGAGCTTTGCATCTATGGACAGTCATGGCTGTAAGAAATGGAAGGTGTATGAAAGTTATATATTTATAATTTATATAATTTATACATTATATATTTAATGTAATGCAATGTAGACATCCCTGAACAACCACTAGATGAGCTATCTCAGGATTTGAAGGCCTCAGTACAGTTCTGCTGCTGAGCTAATTAGTTCCACTGGGGACAGAGGAAGAGAAGTAGGGCTAGTTTGCTTTGGTGTTCTGCAGCGCTAACATGACTCATGTTTGTAAAGTCAAAGCTAGCAGAGCTGCTTGAGGCTGTATCAGAATGAAATTGGCAAAAATGTTCTTAGATCTAGATCCAGAAATCTCTTTGCATTATACAGTCTGTTGTATGAACTAACATTTGTTTGGATGAGTTGAGTGAGAGGATTTAAATCTGAGAACTTTCGGTTTTAACATGCATGGTATTTGGGAAGCCACTGGTCTTTCCTGGCATGTAGTAATACCCTATAGAGGAAGACAGTTCACTGATATTGTCTGGGAACGGACTGAGGGAGATTAAGCAGTGAAATAAACAGCAGAAAACCACAACATTTTGTTTGTAATTGAGAAATTGTGTTGCTTGATGTGTTTCTTAATTGTGCATTCCATGCACCCCTGTGCTTCAGAAATCCAGTAGCCAGAGATAATATGTAAGAGCTTTCTTCACGGGTGGACTTTACGCACTGTCATATGGAGCTTATGACACTCTTGTGCAGAGTAATATTCTTCACTTGTGTAGAAAATAAGAGCCAAATCACATCTAATTCCCAATCATTTTGGGCACATTAAGATGCATGTTCTCTAGATACATCTCTGTGTCCCTGAGAGTTTAGAATTCAGCTTACAAAAGGTGCACAGAAGTTATTTAAACAAAGGAGAGTGGGAAGAACATACATCTGCAGAGAATACTTTGTCTATGTCTTCCCCCCCTCTTCTTTGTCTCTGGTAAATCCTTATGACTTCTCTCTTCATTGTTTGTCAAATTTTTGGATGTCTCACTACATTAATATTTCCTATTCTGGACATTTTGAGTCTTACTAAGAACAGAAAAATTGGATGGAATGAGAGCGTCTCTGATTTTCATATACAAATGTTGGTGGAGTGTTCCTGGTGTTTAGATGTTAGTTAATAAAAAACAGTCTCTGAACCCCAGGCTGAGGCCTTTCAAATGGGATCAGGCTAGCTTTCCCCTTTTATCTAACCTTTATTCTTTCAGGGTAGAAGACATTCTATCCTTTGTGTTGAGGGGTGACTGGTTTCTTTCCTGTTCTGGACCTACAGCAGTGTCTTGAGTTATTTTGTCCAAAGTTCTTGTTAGGAGAAGCAGAAATCTTTGTTCCTCCTTAGAAGAAGTGAGGGTCTTGTACTTGCTTTGAGCAGTAGGGAAGAGAAATTTCTTCCTGGCAATTGAATGAACCGTCAATTCAGAAATGTAAATATGTAAATGGAATGGTGGGTTCCTCAGTTAGCAGAGTAATATATGTTGCATTACTTTGTGGAAAACCTACTTGCCCTCATGCCCATATTTTCTCACAAAAGTTCAGCTCAGTTGTGTCCCGAGCTCTTGTTGGGCTGTTCTTATTCCAGAGCATCTGTCAGAAGGAAACTCAGATCAAAATGTAGCAGTGGCGTGCATCAGCAGGTCCCATCCACATCAGGAGGAGCAGGATGAAGACAAATGTTATGCAGAGCCCTATGCCAATGTTTGGATAGGGAGAATGTAAGGTACCACAGGCTGTGGTTCCTTAACAAACAGGCATACTGCAAAACAGATAGATATTTAATTGGCTATGCTAAACATAAGACAGTTAGTGCTAACTATTATATACTCTGAAAACCCTAATAACAATTTCAGCTGGATTTATGAGTTGTCGGACAGAAGCCAAATTAGCTCTTACTCAATCTTGATGTGTTTGCAGCGATCTCATCTTTAGATGTCTGGAACTTTGTTTTTCTGACTTGGTTTCTTTGTGTCTTCAGTAATTTTTATCAAACTGCAGTAGTGACATTCTTCTTCTAGCTTGGCTCAATGTCAGAAAAGGGATTCTTTATCATATGCACTTTGTTTAATGGACTTGTATTTTAATTTTCTTATTCAATTAACCAGATTCTCTAGTCTTTGAAATTTATGACTTTTCCTACCTACTCAGGAAATGCTTGGCTTTCTTTCTTTCTTTTTTTTTTCAGAGCAATTACAACATTGCCATTAATTTGTTAGCTGTGATAGTACTTGCAGTCTCTGACACATATTTGCAAGGACCCACTGCTCACATAAAATGATATCTTCAGAGGGGGCTGTAATATGTTCACAGGGGCACATATAGCAGCATGTGTAATATGGGCCACCTAATTTCAGGTCTAAGTCACAGTTTTAAGTGTCTACCCATTCCTTTTACAGAAAACCTCTCTCTGTTTCGTGCCACTTTAACGCGTGGAAGGTCTCAGTGAAGTTGGTTTAACCCTTATCAGAAGGGGGACAAAGGGTAACAGTTAGTAATTTAGGGCTATGACTTAATTATTTTTCTGTCTTTGTTTCTTTGTCCGTGTGCTTCTGTGCCTCTGTTTTTAATTCATCCATGTTTGTTTTTGTTTTTGTTTTTGTTTTTCCTAAGATTTCCTACATTTTGCTGTGTTGTAAAAGTTTTCACCAGTCTATCTGACTTATGAGTAAATTGTCTTACCTGCTCCTTGGACCAGATGCCTGCGGCTGTAGTTCCTGGGTGCTCTTTGTACAGATCATACAGCTGGCTATGGTTCAGTTAAAATTTACAGTTAGCTAAAGGATGATCCCTGCTATTAAAGGCATTAGTCTAAAATACCGTTAGAACTGTGGTACATCTTTGGATCTACCACAGACTTTGTTTCCAGTACGGGTCAAAGTGACCTAAGGATGCTCCACATGATAGAGAAGACTCCATCCAAGAGGAGTTGTTGGTGTTGTCATAGTAAGCCCTATGGTAATCTTCCCTGGTTTTATATGTGAATGTACTGGTATAGCAGCCCAAATTATCTTAATTCTTCTGTTACTTCATGTTTCAGTGCTTCATATGAATTTCATATTTCATATAAATTTTAACCTAAAACGTTGTTTGTAAGATATGTAAGAATATCACTTTTGAACTTAGTGCTGACTTATCATTTTAGTTACTGGTAGCTTCACCAAAAGGAATTATTTGGCCCTATGATAAGATTATATTCTCCTCGTATATTCTTGTTGGCCATTTTGCCACCTATTGACTGATATAAATTTAATGAGAACTGTTAAAAAATACATTTGATTTTTATACTTTCAGTTATGAATCAAAAGCTTAATTAAAGCTGTGTAGATTCCCTAAGTGCGTGCACCCTTACTGAAATTTTCTGGTTTTGTGTGATATTAATCCTTAAGTAATTTGGTTCATTTCTGGGTTTTGTTTTCTGTAGCACATTTTATGCTAAGTAATGATACATGCTCTTGATTGCAGTGCCTTGCAATTGCAAGCACTTTTTTCTGCTGAATATATGCAACTGCAGCTGAATCTATAGAGAATACTTTCATGTTTGACAAAAGCCAAAACAAACCAAAGTGTGTGATGTAAATATCTACGTAGACAGCACATGTACATACTGTGTATGTAACTTACAATAGCATCTAGCTATATGCATTGTACCTGGGCAAAGAGAGGAAAAGATATCTGCAATTCCAGGGCCTTATTCCCCACTGCACTGTGATTGCTTTCCAGATCTTTGGTCACGCAAAGTAATTGTAAACCTGGCTTTACTGGGCAGTTAAACAGGGTTTACAGCTGCCTTGTGTCACGCAGCTCAGCAAAGCAGCCGCTGAAGTCTCAGCATTTCAGTGAGGTGGGAGCTGCTCACTAGGCAGCCTTTTCACGGAGCTATCTCACTGAGACCAGAGCAGGGTGATAGCTGGAGCGGTTTCTTTTTCCACAGTACAATACAGTGAGATCATTTGAGACTTTCAGTGAACCTCAGCACGTCCAAATTTGATGTGAGGTGCAGTTCTACTTGCTTGCAAGACTAATTCTACTCAGCAGTAGTGCCATCATGGATGCTGCTGCTCCTCCTTTGTCTGCTCAGCTTTTCCTTCATCCCTGCTGCCAAACAAGGGCTGCACTGTGTTACAACTTACAGGGTGCCAGAGTGCTCAACTGCAGCAACTTGCTGAAAAAAAAGGTTGAAAAAAAACCCAAAAAACACCAAAGCATAAAAAAACACATAGGGCATAATAAATAAATTCAAAATAAAAACACGCACCAAAATGCGCTCTGCACACACAATAGCTGGAAAGCAGGAGTGCAGTGGTGTTTTCCTCTGTCAGTGGGTCAGTGTGTTCTGTAAGCACTTCCATCCTGTCAAGTCCCTGGTTGGTCTCCACCTGCTAGCTGGCGAGCTCCAGAGGCAGAGCTGACCTGGCCGCTCCCTCATTTTGCTGGCGCCAGCGGCTTGATGGGCCTTGCACTTTGATTATTTGTGTTAACAGTTAATTTAGCACCATGGACACGTGTGCCAAAGCTGCCTCCACTTCCTGCAGCCTTCCAACAAATGGGACTTTTATGAGATGCCTTTCACGGCTCCCCCGCCTCCTCCAGCTCAGCTCTTTTGCCTCGCTTCCCCCCAGCCCTCCCCTTCTCTCCCTCCCCACCCTGCTGTCTCAATCTCAGCTGTAATCTTTTCTACATCTTGCAGGAAAAGAGCTATTTCTGGCAGCTCTGTCTCTAACACTCACCCCACTCAAACTGATTTAATGGAGATTTATAGATGCAAGGATATGCAGCTCTGAGGCGCTTTCCTGAATTTTTTTCTGTGCCTGTGTTACGTATGGAATTTATTTATTTAATGTTTGGTGTTGCAGCTACACTGTCAACTGTTAGCGTGACATATTCCACATACTTATTTTTTTCTTATTTTTTTCTTTTGCATGAGGATTCCACTGAAATGCTGTTACACAGCATATTTCTGGTCCAATTCATCCCAGCTGTTAACTCTACCAAGCTAAAATCTGACACCCAGGTCCAATTTCATTAAACCCAGTCAGCACAGTTCTTTGTGATAGTACTGACTCTCATCTAAGGCAATATGTATTTTGGCTTACAGCTACGAATAAATCCTATCCTAAGTACCTTCTTCCTAGTATGCAGTACACTGTAGTGGTCCAAAAAAAAAAAAAGAAAAAAAAAAAAAGCAGCTTCTGTAAGAAGTTGTACAGAAGAGAGGCTATTATAATTTATCATGATTTTCCTAGTAAGCTCTCTGCTATCTTAGGAAATTATGTTCTCCAAAAATAAATTAGAACTGTAGCTGCACATAACACTGAAACTGCTGTTTCTGCTGTTATTCCAGCTTTGATCGATGCAGAGAAACTGAAGCTGGTATGTCAGGGGCCATATATTTACAGCCCCATAGACACAATATGTTTATTCCGTTTTACCCCTCCTCAGCTGCCAAAGTGCTAAAATTAGCATGAAATATTCAGAAGAATGCCAGATAGACACAAGGAAATGTGTTGTTACAAATCCCAGTCTTCTGCATTGCTTCATTGTGCAGTGTGAGCCTGAGGGAACATGGGGCGGCCTGTGGCCACTGGAGCCCTGCTTCATCTCGATGCCCAGGGGTTGGGTCTGAACTGAGGATTTGTTTTACCTCTTTCCTGCACATGAGCGATGAAACGTGTGCGCAGTCTCTCATCTACTCTCAGAGGCAGGGATACAAATGTAGAAAGAATCATGAAATTGTTTGTATTGGAAAGGGCCTTTGAAGATCATCTGGTCCAACTCCCCTGCAATGAACAGAGACACCTACAGCTACATCAGGTTGCTATGAGCCTCATCCAGCCTGACTTTGAATGACTCCTTTCTGGGCAACCTGTGCCAGTGTCTCACCACCTTCACTGTAAAAGACTTCTTCCTTGTATTCAGTCTAAATCTCCCCTCTCTTAGTTTGAAACCATCTCCTTTTATCCTATCACCACAGGGTCTGCTAAAGAGCCTGTCCCCTTCCTTCTGATAGCCCCCCTTTAGAAACTGGAAGGCTGCTATCAGGTCTCCCTGGAGCTTTCTCTTCTCCAGGCTGAATGGCCCCAGCATCATTTGTGTGGCCCTCCTCTGGACATGCTCCAACAGGTCCATGTCTCTCCTGTACTCCACACCTGGATGTAGTATGCCAGGTGAGGTCTCACCAGCTCAGAGTACAGAGACAGAATCTCCTCTCTTACCCTATTAACCACACTTCTTTAGATGCAGTCCACGATATGGCTTTCTGGGCTGTGAGGGCACACTGCTGACTCATGTCCAGTTTACCATCCACCAGAACCCCCACGTCATTTTCCTGTGGGCTGTGCTCCATCCTTATATCCTCCAGCTTGTATTAATAGTGGGGGTTGCTAGGACCCAGGTGCAAGATCTCACAATTGAATTTGTTGAAATTCATAAGGTTAATCTGGGCCCACTGCTCAAGCCTGTCTGTCTCTCTGGATGGCATCCTGTCTCTCAGGCATGCTGACCACATCCTATAGCTTAGTGTCATCCGCAAACTTGCTGAGGATGCACCTGATCCACAGTTGATGTCATCAACGAAGATGTCATAGAGCACCAGTCTCAACACTGGGGACACTATACACACCCCTGAGGGACCATTCATCACTGATCTCCATCTGGACACCAAGCCATTGACCACCACTTTCTGGGTACAATCTTGCAAACCAGTTCTTCATCCACTGAAGTTTCCTTACAGCTGGAGGGGCAGTGCTCCCCCAGTTCCCATCTTCTGAACCATCTGCTTGAGGACTGTGTGTAGAGCAGTCACTAGCAAAGACTGGGGCAAAAAGTGGTTGAGTATCATCTCAGCCTTCTCCTTTTCTGCTGTTACTAGCCTGTATTGCTCAGCAGAGGAGATACATCCTCCTGGACCTTCCTTTTCCAGTTGATGTACCTATAGAAGCCTTTCATATCTTTCCTTGCAGCCCTTGCCAAGACCAATTCTAGTTGGGCCTTGCATTCTTGACACCATCCCTACACAGCATCCTTAGACTACTCCCAGGTTGCCCATCCCTGCTTCCACTGCCTGTGCATTTTCTTGCACTCCAGTTTGACCAGCAGATACTGGTTCAGCCCTGCCGTCTCTTGCCTTCCTTTCCTGCTTTCCTACACCTGGGGATGGAGAGCTCTTGTGTCCTAAGGAAAGCTTCCTTAAATATCTGCCATTTCTGCTCCACTCCCTTGTTGTTGAGGACAGATTTCCAGGGGGTTTTGTTGACTAACTCCATGAAGAGCTGGAATTTAGCTCTCCTAAAATTAAGCTTCCTCTTTGCCTGTACCATATACCTCAAGAGTGTGAACTTCATCACTGCAGCCCAGGCAAGCTCCAATCCTGTTGTCACCAATCAGTTCACTCACATTAATGAGCCAGCATTGCATCCCCCTGGTGGAGCTGTCTAATACCTGGCTCAGGAAGTTATCCTCAGTGTATTCCAGGAGTCTCCTGGATTGCCTACAGCTTACTGTGCTACTTTTCCTGCACATGTCAGGGTGGTTGAAGTCCTCTGTGCCACTGCTACACAGGGTGCTCCTGGAGGTTTCATCTCAGCTTCCATGGGGTGCTGTACAGGTGGAGTCTCCTCACCTGAGCCTCTTACCAGGGCTGGGACATAAAGCTGTTGTTCTGCAGCCTCTTTGGAAGGAAAAAGCATTTCTTTTGTAAGTGAGACCAAAGCAGCTCAGTGTGAGGAGGTCGAGTGCAAATCCTGTACTCTCCTTGTCTTAAAAACAAATGCTGTGAGAACCTTGATCCTGCCTGCCCTGCTGCTTCCTGGTTATATAACAAATGATATTTAGAAATAGTGCCATGGTGTATTTTTAAATATCAAATTTTGCTGTGTTTTTAAATTGCAGCTTCTCTTTGGTCAAGAATGTTTTATCCCTGTGTTTAACATTGTGTTATTATGGTCTCTGTGAAGCTCTAGGACAGCACATTTTGGAGGTTAGTTGTAAATATCTTTTGCTTAGGCCAGGGCAGGTACTTTCCTGCTGAATTTCTTGTGACACCAAAGGAAATGCTAATTCATAAGTTGAGGTTGGATGTTATCATACTGGATCAGACCATTCATGCCTTGAAACAGCTTCCTGATGGATGACAGTTTTTTTTTTTACAAATCAAACATACTTTGAGAATGATTATCCTGTGTAAGAGTAGCAGTGCTGGAAATCAAATGGGTTTTCCCTTCTGTCTTGTTATATAGCACATTGCTTGAGACCTTTTCAGAATTTGCATTTGTTCTGGTCAGTTATAGGGGTTTACAAAAGACCTAGGAAGTGTTGAAATTGCATGTTCGCGTTGGACCAAGTGTTGCAGTAACTTGCTGTTTCAACACTGTATACGTCACGAACCTGTAATTTCAACACTTTCTAAGAGTCACTGGAGTGTCTCTGGCTGAACTATAACATAACTAATAAGTGTTCCCCTCTGAACACTCAACTTTTTTTTTTTTTTTCTCCCTGGAAAATATAATTTAAAACACCACTTGGCTGACATTAAAGCCTTTTAAATTGTTTTAATAATAATGAAAGAAAGACAAAGTAAGGGATTACTGTAAATAGAGAAACTTGCTGACTCAAGTGGTAGCAGGAATGAATCCTCCTGCTGGATAAGTACAATGGACCATAGTTGCAGTTTTAATTATGGATTCACTTGTGAGGGACAAAGCTGAATTTTTACAAGCCATCTGTGGTCATGCTTCTGCCTTATGTCATTGCACACTGGTTCTGATATCAAGTGTTAAAGCCCTGCAAATGAATCTGCTTTTACTTCTGCCCCTGGGCTTGGTCTCACATGGGCTCAGCCGTAGCAGGGAAGAGATGTACAGCACTGCTTTGAGCGCAGCCTCAGAAAACAAGGTGGCCCTGTCAAGTGTACAGCTATGGTGATGTGTGGTCCTTCCTTCACCTTCCCCTCAGGTCCTCCAGAACAAAGACCAGAGATACAATCCAACATTTAATGATATCTACTAGTGCAGAAGAAGCTGCCACAACCAAATGGTCATAGTGCCATAGTGAGGAAGAGCAAGACCATGCTCCCTTGCAGACATCGTTTTTTCCCTTGTAGATATTGTGGCTTTGTTTCCCCAACAGCAGTTTGTGTGCTGGGTGTCTTGATATTCCTGCTTAGGGAGAATAATGCCTTGGCCCTAACAAAGCACTTTCAGACATTGAGTCAAAGTATTTTTAAAGATTGAGCAACATCTCTTAATTAGATTGAGAAAATGGGGTATAGACAGAGCAGAGTGATTGCTGGAAGTCACCGATCAGGGCAGCAGAGGGCAGGGCCCAATAGCCAAGTTCTTGTTCAGTAGTCTATTCACTTGGAAATGTCTCCATGGGATTCAGCTCCCCATAACCCAGTGATGCAGAGTGAATAGTTGTGAGTCATCAGTACAAAGACTGGGCTGCACTTTGCATTTTTCATTATATGTTTGACCAGCTTACTTCTACCTCATTTCAGTAGCCTTTCAGAAGTACCCTCCTCCCTCTCTTATCCCTTGAGATTTCCTTAAGGATATAAATGATCACCACTTTCACTAACTATAACATTTTTCTGTCTTTTATTTACAAGATGAGTTGGGAAACTTCCTGTACCATCCCTGGGAAACTGGACAACAAGCAGGACAGGAACTCCTGCATTAACACAGCTTGTATTAAACACACACTGGTGTGATGAGATCTGAGAGTGGGAGAGGGAGAACTACTGGGAAAGGCCAGGATTGCTCCCTGGTGCAGGCAATGCTGCTGAGAAAGCACAAACCAGCCGCAGTGGTGAAGTCATGCAAATGCAATGCTCCCAAAGGCCACAGGAATTGTGGAAAGATTTGTGTAAATATCTCATGCATTCTTGTGCTCTAAGGTTTATGGAAACAAAAACCACAGTCACAAAGCTAATGCCACATTTGCTTGTCCCTTCCCCCTTCTGTTTCTTCTCTACAGAAAGGTTGTAGAACTGTTTATGAGCAGCTGAGAAACTGAAATTGTTTCTTTCTCCCTCTCATTATTATTATTTTTTAATATAGTAACATGAAAAAGTGCAAAAAATGGCAAGCATAAATAAGGTTAAGCGGAGTGCAAAGGGAAGGAAGGCTGATTTGTGATTACTGTGTCAATCTATTTGCCATAAGCATGCCTAGAAAGTCTCATGCCCCAGAACACGTTCCCTAAGCAGCTTCAGGCTGTGCACTGTCACTGTTGCCCACAAACTGGAGAAGAATCTTTCCCCTTTCTCTGAACTAAGTTACTCTCTAGATCCCGAATACAATTGAATACTGACCTTCCCAGGGAAGATACAGTACACTTACTCTCCTTCATCACTTTCGAGGTTTTATCATTCTTCCTTCAGTGGCATACAATACCTGAACATAGACAAAACCAGCTTTGTTTGTCCATCTCCTGGCATCGTTTCTTCCTATTATTGAGCACACAGGGACGCCCTCGTCTCCTTCAGATGCTTTCTGTCATTTTAGATATTGGTATCACACTAGAGAGGGACAGCCTGCACGGGGACTGCTATGGTGGAAATTGCTTGGCAGAATAACACACCTGCTGTGTTGGCCCTGCCGGTGGCACAGCACTGTATGGAGGGGAGCTCTGCATCAGATGGTGTTATTTTCACAGGTCTTAGCTAATTACATTCCCTTACAGACAAGAAAGAGGAGAGAAAAAAAGGCAAAAGGAGCTGCTAAAAGCCCTGGGTCCTTAACCTGTTGCAATTAACTGTCCCCTTTGAAGGCTGCGGGAGCGTTACCAGCATCCCTTCTGAATAGCTCTGCAGTCCAAGAGTGGGAATGAGGGGAGTAAGGGCGAACTCCAGCAGGGCCTGGAAGCTGTGAAATTGCTGAGAAAGAAAGAGAACAAGTTGTGTTGCCTCCTAGGGGAGCAGCCAGCCGGGCTGCTGGCACCGGGACTGCTGAGACCTAGTGCTGTGCTGACAGGCGAGCATCCTTCCCATGTCACTAAACCCTACCCCCTGCTGACTTCCCACAGCACCGCAGAGCCTCCAGGCTGTAAAGGGGCATTTCATATTTTATTTTATTTTATCCATGGGGAGACTTTTGACATGGGACATGGACAGCGCAAGTGCGTTCTCCCACTGAGCTGGTGGAGGACTCTGAGAGCAAGGCAGCCCCAAGCAGCCCACAGCTTCAGCAGATGGCACTCTTCCCTCTGCATCCTGCCCACTGCTCCCACTGCCCTTTTCCTGGAGGTGTTTTTCTTTTGGCTAAGGAATAAAGCTGAGGTTCTGGCCACTTGTGGTCATTTAAAAGGCCACGGTGTTTTTCAAAATGTAGGGGTTCTGGCCTAGGTATGCCCACCAAATTGCAGCCTGGGCAGCATCCCACCAGCCCATGGCTCCACCGGTGACTGTGCTTAGCTGTGATTTATTTCTTCTCTTCCTGTCCTAATGGAACACCCACGGAGTTGTGAAAGCCAGGCCCAGGGAGCAAACTGGAGCTTCTGGTGCATAGGAGACAGTGATCATTACTAGGTATGAGCTTGTATCTACAAGTGTTTCTGGACTGAACCTTTAGAAATAAGCATCTTTTTGTCAGTGCTACTTTTCTGGATGTATCTGATACAAACACAAATGAAAAAGAGGACAAAACACCCCACATGTCAGCTATGAAACATTTATTAAGTTAACAAGTCTACATGGACTCATAAAACCATCCTCTGCACCGGTTTCTACAGCCATTTATGTGTGCAGGCTTTAGCTGAAGAAGAAGGCTCCTGCATACTGCTCCTCTGAACTCCTAGCTGGCGCAGCTCCGTAGTGGCAATTAACTTGCTTCTATCTGTTGCCTCAACTATGTGAAAATTATTTATTGCATTGCATCACCAGGGTTGTGATTGGATAGATGATTTTATGTTTTAGACTCTAGTAGGGGACGTCATCGTCCCTTTTTTTTTCCTTTTTCTTCTTCTGGTGTGGAGTCCCTCACCTGCAGCATGAGGTTTGAACAATCTCTGAGCATTTTCCTACCTGCCTGCAGCTTTGCTGCAGCCTCTTTGCCCTCTGCTCTGCTGTCAGCCCTGCATGCAGGGCACAGCACTCCTGACCCTAGCCCAGTGTTGTTTGCTTATTTTATCTCTGAAAACAAAACAAATTTCTCTGCGTTTTGTTCTATTTCCTTCACGCCAGAATCCTTTGTTTTCACTTGCAACCTTTGCAGCTTCCAAGAATTTTTACTCCTTGTGGTTTGCCGAGACGCGCTGGGTTCAATAGTCTGCCACCAGTCCCTGGCCCAAGGTCGAGGATTCCCTCCTTTTCCTTCCCAGTATTGTCCTGCATCCTGCAAGGCCCTTCTCCTTACATTGCTGCAGTTGCCGTGACAAAGGCGACTGGCACCAGGCACACTCCTGCTGCCACGGTGACAGCTGCTGAGCCCTCGCCAAGCTCTGATGACAATAGCATGACCTCAGATACTTTATTAAGAAAGAAAAACTTGAAAGGGAGGGTACGCTTGAAAGCAGACAATAACACCTTGTCTCGGTGCAGTGCCTTGTTTTTGCCAGTCAAGGATGGAAACTGATTAATTTAATCTTGGCCGAACCTCTCTCAGCCTTCCTCCCTGTTCTACATGTGGTCTCTCCCATGCCCATTCTGGACTTAGTTGCACAGCAGTAGCTGCAGGTCTAGGTGTGGAAATAGATGCCTGACAGAGTATGGAGATAAGCATCACAGGGATTGGCAATTTCTTTTTAGTGCTGCTGTTACACTCCCTACCTGGTTATTTCAGTGTTTCAGCTTCTCTGTCTGTGATATGGGGTAGTGGTACTTCAGTCGCGGAATCGTAATAACAGATGATTGGCCTGAGTCAGAAGGGACCTTAAGGATTATATAACTCCAACCCCCTGCTGTGGACAGGGCTGCCCTCCACCATATCAGGCTGCCCAGGGACCCATCCAGTCTGGCCTTGAGCGCCTTCAGGGATGGGGCACCCACAGCTTCTCTGAGCAGCTGGGCCAGCACCTCACTGCAACCTCAGAGAAAAACTTCCCCTTACATCTCAACTAATTCTCCCCTCTTTTAGTTAAATTCCATTCCCTCTTGTCCTGTCACCATCAGACAGTGTAAGAACTCAGTAAAGGTCACCAGGGGTAAAGCCCCCTGAGCTACCTGGGTCTGCAGGGAGCTGTGCAGTGGATGGAGCAGGGTGTTGAGCACCATGCTACTGTCCCATGGAAACACGGCAGGGAGGTGAGTGCCTGTGTTCAGCTGTATCTGAAGCGTAGACACAGGGGTCTTAAGTTCTATACTATGAGAGTGGTGAGGTGCTGGAACAGGCTGCCCAGAGAGGTTGTGGATGCCCCATGCCTGGAGATATTCAAGGCCAGATTGGATGGGGCCCTGGGCAGCCTGGTCTAGTATTAAAAGGGGAGGTTGGTAGCCCTGCATGTGGCAGGAATGTTGGAGATTCATGATTCTTGCAGTCCCTTCCAACCTGGACCATTCTGTAATTCTGTGGGTCAGCAACCGGGATGATGCTGGCAGAAGACCTTTGCCTGGAACCACATAGAAAACCTGAGGATCCATAAATACGCTTGGCAAAGCGAAGAAGTAGCGCTGGTCAGAAAAATTCTGACTAAACAAGTTTTTGTTGGAATTTACCGATTCATCAAGATCAAAGCACTTTGTGGAGAGGGTCCAATTTTGACAAAGTTCTTTCCAAAACCAGGCAGGGCTTGAAAACTGCCTGCCAGGCACATTTCAGAAACCTGGCTAGTTTTCTGCTGATTTACACCCTTGGTTTCTCAGTAGTTCACCAAATGGCCATGAAGGAGTGTGGATTTCCAGGTGTGATGACTCTGAATCATCCCCTCCTGTGCAGGTCCCCAGGTGAAGGGCTCAGCTGGGCACAACAGGCAGGGTGCTGCAAAGGGCCCGGCAGCTCGTAAAACCCGGGACTCAGGGAGGGCAGCTCTGCACAGTGCTACCACATTTTCTCAGAGCCTTCTTGTTAAATAGAAGTTGGCTGGCCTGTGTGCTGCTGCTTTTAATTCTGAGCCCTTTCACTTTGAGTTTGGAAGCCTTGAGTCTGAATTTTCTCCTTTTTATGCCCAAATAATTCAATTGATTTCAATGGAATTGCTGATCTGCTGAGTTTGTGTAAATCAGAGTTTTCAATTAATTGCCTGATAATCTTTGAAACATAATGTATCCCACACAAATACCTAGATATTTCACCTTGGTAGCTGGAGTAAACAACTTTTCTTTCTTTTCTAATGGAAGATAATGGTAGTAAACTGTAGGGAAAAAAAAAAAAAAGGAAAGTAAGAAGAGGAGGAAAAATTACAGACTGGACCTGGTTCTTCTCAATATGCAATTCCTCCTTTTTTATCCCTTGCAGCTGGGTTTGTGTGTGTATGAGCGTATGTGTGAAGGGGAAGGAGAATGAGGAAGGGGTATTTCACATTTCCCATGGTATGTTTTGTTTGCAGTTGTGATAGTTTAATTGATAGTGCATAATCTCTAGGCCTTTACAAAGCTTTTTTTGAGCTTCCCTTCATGGAAGAAAAAATAGCTGTTTTTTTTTTCACAGAGGACTTTTCCAGTGTCTAGGGTGAGCATACGGTACTGGAGGAGTACAGAAATATGCCATTGCTTTCAGGCTTGCCCATGTCCAGATGTGCATCCCAAAATTTGCTAGCATTGAGGAACTTAGAACAGGCTTAAAGAAGCAGGATTTTACTGAAGGAAACTGGATTTTACTGAAAGAAACAGGATTTGACAAAAAGGAGCAGACCAATGAAAACTGAACAGAGAACGTTTTCTTTCATAGTACCTAGTATTATGCAATTGTGTTAATTTACTATACTCCACAGTAGCATGGTTGCCTTGCAGAGCATATTCTTTCCCTTTTAAATATATGCTAGCATTTTTTTTCCATTTAGATGCAAGATGATTTTCTAGGCAATATATTTATTTTAGCTCTTTTTTTCCCCCCACTTCCCTAAGTCTTATAGGATTTTTCTCCTATCTTCTTTATGCACCCATAACATCAGCTGTTACAAGGTCAAGATCAGAATTCATTGTGGGGAGCAACAGCACTGTAAAGACTTGACATGAGATCAGAAATAATGCTGCAGTGAATTTAAAATATATATATATATTATAAAAAAAAAAAAAAAAAGTAGCAAGGTTTACGGTGCCGAAAGCTCTGGGTTTCCCATCCAGACACCATCTGTGAAGCACTTGGGGACAGTGCCTAATGTCTGAGTCATCGTGTTTGGCAGTCATTTACCCAGTGGTCTGTTTCCCCTGGGGGAGTATTCATTGGGGGAGAAAAGGAATGGTAGAAAGAGGGAAGATAAACTGCCCTTTAGCCTCATGATTTATATTTGGTCAGAGTACCCCTGTTCTATTTTCTTTTACTTGGAATGTATCTTGGACATGTTGTTTCAATATGAGACAATCAGCTGGGCTCTCAAAGGAATGTCCCTGGAGACTCGGTGCAGCCTCCCAGTAGGGCAATATGTTCAGCAGAATTCTAAGATGTATTCTCCAACATCTGCAGTCTATTTGTGCCTCCAGAATATTTCCCATCAGCATTTGGGGAATCAAAAGGCGCTTTGAGAGATGGTCACCAATTCTCCACACTGCATGATAACTTGTAAAATGTTTACTTCTTTAAACTTCTACTGAGCTAGTGGTTTCTTTCTTTCTTTTTCTTTTTCTTTTTCTTTTTCTTTTTCTTTTTCTTTTTCTTTTTCTTTTTCTTTTTCTTTTTCTTTTTCTTTTTCTTTTTCTTTTCCTTTTCCTTTTCCTTTTCCTTTTCCTTTTCCTTTTCCTTTTCCTTTTCCTTTTCCTTTTCCTTTCTCCTTTCTCCTTTCTCTTCCTTCCTTCCTTCCTTCCTTCCTTCCTTCCTTCCTTCCTTCCTTCCTTCCTTCCTTCCTTCCTTCCTTCCTTCCTTCCTTCCTTCCTTCCTTCCTTCCTTCCTTCCTTCCTTCCTTCCTTCCTTCCTTCCTTCCTTCCTTCCTTCCTTCCTTCCTTCCTTCCTTCCCTCCCTCCCTCCCTCCCTCCCTCCTTCCTTCCTTCCTTCCTTCCTTCCTTCCTTCCTTCCTTCCTTCCTTCCTTCCTTCCTTCCTTCCTTCCTTCCTTCCTTCCTTCCTTCCTTCCTTCCTTCCTTCCTTCCTTCCTTCCTTCCTTCCTTCCTTCCTTCCTTCCTCCCTCCCTCCCTCCCTCCCTCCCTCCCTCCCTCCCTCCCATCCATACATCCATACATCCATACATCCATACATCCATACATCCATACATCCATCATTTAGAAACTAACAGCAGAAGGACATGTAAATGCACTTTAAGTTACTCTTTCATATGAACAAGTTCTGAATTTAGTAGTCACCTCTTGGTGGGAAACAAGAACTATGAGATATCATGGACAGCACAGTGAATGTATGTTCTGGCTGTGTGACAGCAAAAATGACTTACAAAACTGACATTAGAAGTGGGTTGACAGTCTCTTGGAGAGTGTTATGTACTGCATTTATGGTGCCATATCTTAATTTGATTGTTGTGTTTTGTTTAAGTACTTTAGTATCATCATCTAAAAAAGGCAGACACAGAATTAGAAACAAATTCTAGGTGGGTAACAGAAATATTAGAAAGCAACAGAGAACATATTCCCTGTAAGAAGAGATTGAAAAGATTATTTAGTCTGGATAGTAAAAAAAAAGCAAGAGAACATACAGCATAAGAGTCAGGAAAAATAATAGATAGTGGGCAGAAAGCCAACTAAAATCTTCTTCTCAGCCTTCATAGTGATCTAAGAATTGGGAATGCTCAGACACAAAAAGAAAAAAAGAATAATTGACACAATGTGCAATTGATCTCTGGGCACCAGTGTTGCAGGATATTACAAGTACGAATAGCAGACAGTTGGCTGAAAGACTGAGAAGATTGCCAGACACCAATATTAAATGAAAATGTCATCTAGGTAAGATAAAAATAAATCCATCTAGCTTTATTCAGAAGGGCACATAAAGGTAAGAAGAAAGATAGAAAGATGAGTATATTACAGGGATGGTGGGAATACAAGGGCCCATGTGTTCCTGTGGCAGACAGTCTCAGTCACCTGTTGATGTTCGTGGGAAGCTATTGGTAGGACACCGATTTCTGCTTGAGTTCAGCTGTTGGGAGCATCCATTAATAAATACATGGGTGAAGTTCACTTCCACTGTTACTCTTCTGCACTAACAGTTTTAAAGCAGGGAATTGTAGCTTTTCATACAGATGAGAGGAGACGTTTCTCAGCAAGACAGTGACATTGCAGAAATTATGGGCAGCTTTGCGCTAGCACTGCTTGTATTAGTTGTGTGTGGCTGAGTAGCAAACTCAGTGGAAGAAGTAGGTGAGCTATGACATTCCTCCACTTCAAGGTGAAAAAACAAGCTGTGGTGCCGCAGACGAAGCATATGAGTTCACACCAAGCAATAAAGAAAACATCTAAGGTTTTGATTTCATTTTTTTTTTTTCTGAGATCCTTTTTCTGTTCTGTGAAAGCCAAATAAAAGCAACAAATAACAAAAAAATCCCTAAACAAACAGTTGAGACTTTGACTTGCGAAACTGTATTTGCATGTTTGTTCTGAAGAGGTTCCCATAGCCCGGCTCTGACTTTTATCTATCCCCACAGGATGTACTCCTACACTTTTTCTTCCAGGGTCCCATGCTTCCTGTGGGTGTTCCCACAGCTGCCAATTCAGACAGCTTGGGTCTGTAATAGGCTTTGCACAATTTTGAAGATGCTTTTCTCTCACTAAGTCAAGTGACTCCACACACGCACGCACACACACATACACACACACACACAAAGGCAGATGTTTAGCATCAGGAATCAAAACAGAATTTTCGCACCACACAGCACATTCTTCTCTTCCTGATACCTTTCATTTCCTCTCTACAGGATATGGAGCAATTTTCCTCTTTTGCTGCTGCTCATGTGAACTCAGGAATCTGTGAATTATTCTAGGACATCTGAATTCCCATGTAATCTTCTCTGAGAGGTACAGGGGTTTGGTTCACTGATGTCTCATGCTTCATTTTTTTCTGCTTAAAAGATAAATACAGTGTTTGAGGAGAGATAATAGCACCGGATTACTTCTTGTCCTTGCAGACTGCGATTTTCAACACTTGAAATACAAGAGCTTCTGAATGCAATCTTTCTGAAGAAAAAGTCAGCTTTCTTTCAGAATAAATGCTGTAACTATGGGCCAGAAATTTCAGAAATGCTACCTAACTTTTCTGCAGAGGGTTCTGCGGGTCCTGGAGCTAAAGAAAGCCAGACTTACTGATGCTGCAGATGAATCCTCCCAGTGGTGTCAGTGGAGAGACTCACACTAAAATTCTGGCTGTTTGTGGCTTTAGATTGTCCTGGGCCATTTTCTTGAGGTGATGTATCATTACTTTAGGCACTCTGATGGTGCTCTGCATGTAGTCCTTGTACACCAGGCTGTTGGATTGCCTAGAAAAGGTGTTCTGCTGAGCCCAGCTCAAACTCTTTCTCTGAGGTCCTTCAGCGCTGTCCAGGGAAAGTGCTGCTGCCACACTGTATTGTCCAACACAGAATGCCTACAGACAACCATGCAGTTTGGTATGAAGAAAAACTTGGAAAAAAATGAGGCTACCAGTCCCAGTACCCAACAGGAAAGGAGGACCTCATTTGTTTGCAACCAGATTCTTTGTCACAGAGATCCAGGGTCCTCAGTATATCTTGGGTTTAGCAATGTGATGCATTTTGTTAAACTGTTAGGGTAGATTTAGCCTAGATGAGGGTAGATTTAGACTAGATATGAGGAAGAAATTCTTTACTGTAAGGTTGGTGAGACACTGTAACATGTTGCCCAGAGAGGCTGTGGATGCTGCCTCCATGGAAGCAATCAAGGCCAGTCTGGATGGAGCTTTGAGCAACCAGATCTAGAGGGAGCTGTCCCTATCTATAGCAGGGGGTTGGAACTAGATGATCTTAAAGGTCCTTCCAACCTAAACCATTATATGATTGTATGATTAGAGACAAAAAAGGAACACATTATATAACAAAGGATAAAAGAACTGCATGGCAAACACATATATTCTTTAAGCCATTCATTCATTAAATCACTTAATCAAAGAATTGCAAGCTTTCTTTTCTCGTGGTGGGTTTGAGACCAAAATGAATATGTGGAACATTACAAAATTATCAACACGTGAAATATCTTTCCATCAAGGCACTATGCTGCCTGTGTTGGGCAGGTCTTTAAAGGAACCTATACTTGTTTGGAAGCTGCAAAATTCACACAGAACTGCCCTCTTTAGTTTTCAGTATATTTTAGTGATAAGGATCATCTGAATGCTTTTAAACTCATCATTTTTTAACAATATAACATTTTTTTTCCGCCAGGAAAATGTCTGCTTTCCCTGAAAATGTTCATTTTTAGTTCAGAACACTAAATGTCTTCTGTAGACTATAGGATCTTAAAAGCTTTACAGAACTATTTGGTCTTTTGCCCATTTTTAAAAAGGGGTGGGGGGGACATTTTCAGACAGCTATACAAAATAAGGTCTGCTTGCACCAAACCCTTAACATAAACATATCAAGCACAAGCTTAGCAGCTGCATAGAAGTCAGCATACAAAGAGTGGAAAGGCTTTTGAACTCATGTTTCCAAATTGGATGGGTCTGCAGCGCTTGTATTGGTGGCGGATGAGGGATAGACAGGATCAAGCATACTTCACAGATCTGTAACACTGTGCTCTACGGTTTCCCCTCCAGTTTTTGGAGCTGAGGGAGAGGTGCTATACAAACCTGTGTGGCAGATTTCCTACCCAAGGCTTCCCATACTTTATAGGCAGACTAAATGGCCTTTACATTGCTTTAACCCTCCTGAGAATAATGGCTATATCAATTAAACTAACAGAAAGGGCAGCAATGCTGCAAGAAGGAAAGATTCAGTGCTTGGCCTGAATCTTGCAGATATCTCTGCATATTTTGCCAGACATTTGCTGCATTCCTTCAAGCTTCTCAGGAACTTTTTAGCAACAGTGTTGAGAGCAATGCATCATATGGTGTGAAGAACACACGTCCTGTTTCTTACAGCTTCCTCCCCACTGCTCTGTTTCCCTTTTGCAGCTTCCTAGGAGAGAAATTTGTGAAAGATGGGCTATGCTTTAAAAAGGTGAATCATCAAACTCAAATCCCAACAGCAGCACAACCACCTTGAATGAAAATTTTTTAACATCTGAGAACCCATACAGACTGGTAGGCATATGTGTTGAATTCTTTATAATCTGTCTATGCTCTTCCTGGCATGTGTCCACTGCTGACATTTTCCTGTTGATACTGTTTCTACATGTACTCATAACCTTCAGACATAGCATGTAAAATTTGTTATTTGCTTATTCTTTCATTCACCTGAAGAGTATCAATTTGCATAGATTTTACTACTGCTAATGATCAGTGAGTATGCAGGGACTACTTTGCCACGATAGAACTGATCTCTGTTAGAGGAAGAATAGACTCTCGTCAAGACTAGGTTACTAAGTCCAGACTGTTGAGAAATATTTTAGAAGAAACATTTCTTTCTGTAAGCCTTCTCAAGCTGACTGTTCCTTTACTTTCTGTTCAAGGTTAAAAGCAGGACTATGTGTCAGTATGGTACTCCATTCTATAAATTATTTTAATCCGTAAGTTTTCTAAGAAAGTTTTCACTCTCTGTTGACAATCTATTGTTCAAGAGAGGTAAGTGGGAGTTTTCCTGTCTGATTTACTTTATTCATATGCTGTGCTTCTGTATTCCAGCTCTCATCATGGACTTTCCAAGAAGAGAAGAAATACAAACTATATTCTTAAACCATCACTCCTCTCCAAGTGGTGAGTTCTCAACAGTCAGTAGGCAACACAGATTTCTCATATTAGAAGTGTAGCCACGTCATCTGGTGAACTGATTCAACTCTTCTGAACACTCATCCATTTTAATACATATGTTGAAAGAAATTATTCTAATGCTGTTCAACACTTGAGATTAGGATAAAAGTACTTTCAGTATTGGTTTATTCATTTATTTATTATTTTATTTTGAGTCTTCTTTCTCATGTAAAATATTCTAGTTGAATCTTTTCTGCTCTTCTCTATTAAAGTTGTCACCTTTTCAAATACTGGCTCTTTCACTAGTGTTCATGGCTAATGTGACATGAGAAAGAGAATAGAATTTTATCTGGCTTAGACAACATAGCAGTTACAGTAACTTTTAGTTTCAGTAGATGGTGATATTGTGAATACATCCTCAGCAATAAACTCAGCTGGTTATTTGGTCAACAGAAGTGCTATACTGGCTGCTAATTGCAACCCTATGTTGGATATGGTTCCAAGTACATGTTCTAAGTGTTAGCCCAGAAGGCAGTTTTCAAAGGAAAAAAGCTCTTCCAGAAAATTCGGTTGTGAGGCTGGTGACTGAGACGAAAGGCACCAGAAACAACTTTAAAAAGCTGCGGTACCTCCTCTTCCTTCCTAATCATCTGGATGTCTTTTTCCTCAGGGAGCATTAGTGGGTATTGACTAACATATTCAGACAAAAAGTATGGAACAGAGACTCTGTGAACTGCTCTTTGCATTTAAGTTGATCTTTGTGTAAATCAACTAGGAAGGTAATGGGGTCACACATTTTACAAGATGGGAAAAAATATTACTAAATAGCTATGATGCCACAGAAAGGGCAAAAGGTTAAGAAAATGATTAGCTTGAGGGAAGAGTCACATATACAGAGGGATGGAAACACTTGGCTAATAAGTGTGTGGCATTCCTCTGCTGTGATTTCAGAATTCACAATACCAACAAGCTTTCCTTTTCTTTTCTGAACTCATCAGAAAGTCTACATCCCCTATAATTAAAAAGGAAGAAAATCAGTAGGAAATGATAAGGGTATGGGAACTAGGAAGAAATTTTGTACTAGTGAGCATCACCACCATTTAGTTGCATGGACACAGCCCAGTGAGCAGAGTTCAATATTGTAAGTCAGAAAACAAATCCCTGCTTTTTCTTTGCATGTTTGAATAAAGTTTTCTCAGTAATTTGATGGGACCAGATAAGAGGGACTCTATGCTGATATCAAATAAAGGAATGTATCCTCCATGACTTTGTTTCAATCCTGTTTACTGCCAGCTATGAGTTTTATTGTGTATTATGAACCACCAAATTCCTTAATATGCTCTATTTTAGGAAAAAGATCTCATGGCTTTATTTAGTAGATCTGCCCTGGCTGGCTATGTGTCTGGTTGGATTAGTTGTGAGGCATATTTTGTACAGTGTATACTATAAAATATTCTACTTTCTCTGTCTGGCTGCTCCATATTTTGAAATACAGTTCTATGAGGACCTTGGATATTGTGACTCCCCTTGTGTTTCTTGTCTCTTCTGAAATTCAGTCCTCTTGTAGAATGCTTGCAAAGAACTGCCCTACTAGGCAGAAATAAGGGTTCTTGCAAATTGTCTTTCTTTGGCAATAGTATGCCTGTTTGAGTGAATTCACCTTGACTAGCACTATCAGTTGATGACAACAGTGTACCTTACTCCAAGTCTTCTACGTACTGGGAAAAGATTGTAGATAAAATAACTTCAAAGATGCAGCATTTGATGTTCCATCTGTCATTGCCTGTCCTCACTTAAGCAGCTACAGAGAGAAGAATCTGCAAACGTTCAAAATATTTTTTTAATTTATTGCAGGTATGTATGGATGGAAAGTGATGCTCCATCACATGGGTGGGCATGCTAGTGCTGTTTACTGTGAAGATGCTTCACATGATGGGAATTTGTCCCGTTTAATTAATGTCAGTTCTCAATATCCTAGTCACTTATTTTGGAATTTCTCAGATGTCTACCATTTCACTGCAATGCTGGTGAGCTTTGGCAAAGAAAAAAAAAAGAAAGAAAAATACTTCTAGTTTTACAAAGGTTTGTATTTGGAAGTTATTTACACTAGCGTTGCTGTTACCTGCTGCCTGATGAGAACTTCCTCAGCCCCAGACCTTATGCGTTGTTGGTTCAGACAGCTGCAGTGAGAATTCCTCCTCAGTCAGCCCAGTGGTGCAGCTTGCCAAGGTTAATCTCCTGTGTGCTAACCTACAGGGCCTCTGTGTGTGAGAAACATGAAAGTACGACCACTTTCCAATGAATGATCTAAGGAAAATTACATAAATGAAAATATAGCAAAGTCCGGTCATCTGTAGTTATAAATAGCTCTGTTGTTTGGTCAGCTGGACTCACACAAACACGCTATTGTTAGAACCTGCAAATGTACACACAGATTTTGAAATAAGAATAATGTATAAAATGAAAGGAGTAATTAATCAGATAAATGCTTGGCTTTTATTTTATGCTGGCAATCTAATAGATAGTCATGTAAGAGTCACAGTGTTGTCAATATCTTGACCAGAGACCTTCAGAAGGTTCACAGTTTTGCCAGGGGAAAGTGCTGTTCTCAGTGAGTGAAGCATCAAACCAGGACTTTGCAAAAGATGGGCACAGTTATTCCTCTTCCTGCAGGGGAAAGAGTTGGATTAGAGTAGGGTGAGAACAGCAGTAATCATCCTTACAGGAGAAAGGGGAAACCAAGAGATCATTGTAGCTCAGGTCATTTTTCCATGATTCCCCCACCCTTCTTGTGAACAACAGGTCCATTTGCTATCTCCTGTTCCTTCCTTCTCTTTCCTTCCCTGCCGTACTTGGCTTGGGAACAGGGTGAAGGAGCTGTTTGCAGCAGTACCCGCTGCAGGCATGTGGGTGGAACCCTCTGTGGCCTGGGCCAGGGCAGGTCTTGGAGGAGACCACTGAAAGCCACCACATCTCCAGCACGGCAGGTGTGGAGTCAGATTGCAAGATGGAGAGTTGTTACACAAGCTTTGGAGAGCTAAGGGATGGACCTATGGCTGTACAGCTGGGCCGTGCTGATAACTGGGAACTGAGGGAATTGCTGGGCTAAGTGATGGATGGGTGTGAGCTGCAGACTCGCTGTGGAGAATGTACAGTAATTATCCTAGATAAGAGGGTCAGCATGAAATGTGAGGTCCTGAATAAATGAGAATCAACTTTTGATCTGAAAGGTGTTACCTAATGCAATGAGTTCACACACGGGAGCAGTGTGTTCAAGACTTCTCAGTCGTGCTGCAGTATGTTATTGTCACATGCTGCCCATACCTCACCTCGATGCAGCCTTACGTACCTGGAGGCAAAGAAGGCACTTCTCTCTTTCTAAAACCTGACAGAGACAGAGCTTGGTGCTGAATTAAAAGCAGCTGGGAAGCTTATAGCAAGAACTGAGGAGACATGAAGGCCTTCTCAGAGAAAAGGGCAAAAGAAAGAGTGCACTGACCTCAGGCAATTTCTATTTGTTCCCTTCTGCCCTGCCTGTATTTCACTCAGCTCTCCTAATTATTGGTCTTCCTTCCTTTGCCTTGCAGACCTGCAGAGTGGGAAGTACAGCAGGCAGCCCAGAGGCACCGCAGCCAGAAGAGAAACGGGAGGAGGATGTGGAAATAATTGGAAATCTCTGGGTTCCAGAAAGTCAGCAGAGAGCATGCCAGCACCCTTAAGCTAAGGAGGGCCCTGGGAGAGGGTGCAGTTTGCATATTTGGAAGGAGAGCAGGAAGCATGTGTTGATGAGACAGTGTGAAGGTCTGTGAACTGCAGGAGAGGCATTCTAGGTGGGAACCACACCCTGGCTCTAATTCCCTCATCTCATCTGGCTGCACCAGAAGCCCACACAGGAGCTTTTTCAGTCCCTCTTGCTGCCAGTCGGCTCCACACCACTTTTGGGCTCTACAAATGGCCAAAATGTGGAGGAACATGGGTAGTTTGTGAGTGCTGTGTTTCAAGTGTCAGATTATAAGGCTTTGAAGTTGAAAACCTGTTTTTAAAGTGAAATTTCCTCATATTGTGAAGAACAAAGCAGCAAATTTGCTACCTGAAACTGCCTCCTATCAGCGAAATTATCAAATGCAAATGGCTTGTTGGAGTTATTCAGAGAAAAACAAATGCTTCAGAAGCAGGTTACACATTGAAAAGATTTATATTTTGCTCCCCGAAGAACAGTGCAGAAAAAATACAGACATCCCCTACTCTGTGGGTTGTCATGCAGCCATGAAGCTTTTATCACCCTTGCAGTGGCAGGGACACACTCTAGGCTGAGCAGAAGGGCTTCAGCTTGCTCTTACAGGCACTTTGCTGGAGAAGCTCCTTCTGAGCTCTAACAGGTTATTTCATATGGCAGTTCAACCAGTGCAAAAGGAGTGGAAATCACCCCCAAACACCCATTCCTGGAAAGTTCTCAAAAAGTGAGGGACTTCCCAACTTCAGAGTACTGCCAAGACATCCAACTTCTGCATGTCCTGCCAGAAGAAATATACTGTGGGACTGTGCATGGTTACTTGGGCTACTTGTCTGTTAAAAATTAAAATCATTTCTTTAACCAGGCATTGTGATTGGAGCAGGGAGAATCAGGGAACAACATGAACCCTCTTCCAAATTTTTGTCTCTCTTTCCTTCCTGGCTACGTAGGATGGAGGAATCCATCCTCTAGCAGTGTGTCACTGGAAAGCACTGGAAAGCATACACTAAAGTCACTCCTGGTTTCATCTCCCACCTGGAAGCTGCTCAGCAGGGAAGAGGGAAGAGGCAGCAGCTGCTGAGAGCTCTCTCAGTTTGCATCAGGGTCTGAGGTGCAGGGAGGGGGAAAGGGTGATGTGAGGCAGCTGGGGAATGTGATGCCCTCTACATCCTTCCTGTAGTGACAGGCCTTATTCAAACACTTCAGTTTAAAAAGCTCAGAGTGCAGCTCCAGGAGAATGCTTTCAATTCATAATTAAATATGGGGCAATAGCAGATGGATAAAACAAACAAATGTGGAGGAGGATGAGGTACATACTCAAACACTCCAGAGTGTATTCTGGGAAGAAGGCATCCACTTTCCACGTGTTGCTTCCCATTCAAGGAAATCTATGGGCAGATGAACTTTGGGACCTTCTTCACTGTGCTCAGAAAAAGCATTACGTGAAGAAGCACCACTCTTTTTTTTTTTTTTTTTTTTTTTTTTTTTTGTATGGAAGCAGTTCTTATGTCAGTGTGTGCTTGAAGCTCCTCCTCTCCTTCACATGAGGAAAATGAATGAGCAGCTTGGCTTTCTGGCCAGCCCTGACACTTCCCTGTCACTTTGCCAGAAGATGCAGCTCACTGAGTGGAGCCCTGGCACAGCAACCTCAGCATGCATTAATGCTCTGTGGGGCTCCGTGAGTTACACTATTCAAAGCCACTTCTCTGCATGCTTTCTATGGGGCTCTTTTCTCTGCTTGGGCACTGTGCTACCACTCTGCCTGCAGCCAACCCCATTGTTTTAGTGGTATTGATAACACATAGGTTGTTCCAGCAATAGAAGCCTCCAGGCTAGCTGAGAGGCTTCTGTAAGCCCAATGGATGGGTTGCCAGGCAAAGAGCAGAAAGCTTGAGGAGTGCTTAGCATTTATTCCTGTGCTCATGTTGCAAAGGACTTCATGCAGTGTTTATAACCTGTGACAGACAGATTGCATTGATAACGCAATCGCACTGTATTGGAGAAAAAAAAATTAAGGTGAACTTCCTCTTCAATCTCATTAATCAGTACATGTTACTGGACAGAGTAGAAAAACCTGTGCAACAACAGATATCAATGAAGCAGACCTTTGTATTGAAAACTGTGTTGTAACTTCACAGGGAAATTGCACCTTTAATTTAATAGGAGAATTTTTCTTCTACTGTTTGTGCAATTACAGTTCTCTAACCTTTAGCTTGCTGTCAAAAGTGATCAGTTTCTGCCATCTGCCAGCCAGTCAGAGATGCAATATCATACCAACAGGGAGGTAGAATGCAGAACAAAGTGAAGCCAGCTTGAGGAAATGGTAATATGGGTTTCATATCAACAGCAATAGTTTAATTCTAGAAACCCTGACAAACCACTTTTTTTTTTTTCCCCCCCAAGTTCAGTCTTGGAGCCTTGTTTTGAAAGCAGAACATTTTTTGGCATGTCTCTGCTGATTTCTTAAATGTGCCAGTGGAGGAAACATCATGCTTCTGTGTCTTCAGCTTCTTTGTAATAAGATCCAGTTAGACAACTTAAAGCATTAAAAATTCATTAGAGCATTTCAATGTTGAACTCAATGAGACCTGCTGTTTATCAAAGCATTTCCAGCCAAACAAAATGTTGTTTAGTTGTTTTTTTTTTAGAGCATACAGTAGAACACATTTGTTCAGAATGCTTTGTATAAAATTGATTTTAAATTTATATCTAAATCATTTCACACTTCTCTAACATAGCATTAGGCAATATTAGGTAACAGGGCAGATCTGTGAGAATACATCTCATGGCTTCATCTGCCAAAGTTTCCTTAAGGTCAAAAAGCACAAATGAATTACATCACAGTACTGGGATGGTACTCAGCAAAAGAATAAGTTAATTGCAAATGTTTAATTACTGTGTTCACCAGGAAGCATTTTTAGAGTATCCAAAAGTTTACAATTAAAAATACAGTGGCACAAATTCTGCTTTGATTTGCTACTGGTGTCTGAGAAAGATGAACTTGGGTGATCCATATAAACTATTATAGCAAAATTTATTCTGATACTTGCCTCTGACAAAACTAGAAACATAAGAATCTGTGGATAAATTGAGATTGGATTCTCAAAGGCAAATGTGCCACAAGAAAATAACATGTAAGCTGAGCCGTAGGGTCAAGCCTCATTTTGAGTTCACTGCATCATGTTTAATATAGATTTCTGAAGCAGCAGGAGGTTCACTGATATTTAATTCCTGTTCAGCTAGATGGGAATTGAGCAAACCAGCTGCTGAAATACCTGATACACTTTCTCATCACCCAGAAACTTGCACAAGTTTAACTTTCAAAGCTGCTAGCACTGAAATAGGTCTGGAACTGTTCAGTATTGTTTCAGTTCTACCTTTCTGTGTGGTTATTGAGAATGCTACCTGGGAATCTGATGTTAACTACAGTGTTCCAGTACACTACAAATTTAGTCACTGCATTAGATTTGTACCAGCTTTCACTGAAATCTAGATTGGAGGTAACAGATAAACTAATAAATTGAATTGAGACTTACGTTGATGAAGAGAAATTGTATGAGGCTTGCCACAGCTCCTATCAATCTAAACACAGTGAGGTCAGATAGACTAGGTTGAAGGATTATGTTATTTTTCTTTATCTACTAGAAAGGGAAATGGGCATTTAAACTTTGAAGAGCAGGGACCCATTTGAATTTTTGAGATTTCAGTATTTTAAAATTTAAATGAGAACTTAAAATGTATGCTTATCTTGTGATGTAAACTTAGGACATAATGTTTCTCCAGATGTTTCTCATACATGACCCAAACAGAGAGGACTGTCAAATAACTTGATACCCAGCGTGGGAGAAAACCTTGGTTGAAATATTTTGTGAGCTGTGAATCCTTTAAGACAAGTGATCTAAAGTCATTATTTTTCAAGGAAAGTCTGAAAAGACCCTATAGACCTATGAGGACATGCATTATATATACATATTAAATATGTCTTCTTAACCCTCCTAAGAAAGATGCATGATGACAGATTGAGTACAAGTTTCAGTAGTATGATTTATCCCCAGCAGAACATGCTCAGCACTTTACATTATTTTTTTGCTTCCAGAAAGTTATTTTCATCAAAAGTACAAAAGCTTCCAAAGCTTCCTTTTCTTAAAGGAAGATGTGCCTGACCTTATCTTCTGTAATTGGCTCTATTTTGGCTAACATTCTATTTACATAGGAATGCAAGCATAATTAAATGCTGACAGCAAGAGGTGTCTTTGTGTGGAATCTGAAGGAAAATCTTATAGCTATGTAGTTAAAAACGCTTATAAAAATAAAAAAGAGAAGTTGCTCCCTCACACACTGGGCAGTGCTGGTAAAGGAGGGTTATAATGTCCTGAAGTGGAGGTATGTAAACAAAGAGGTGGCAGTGTTAGGTCTGTGGTGAGCTAAACTTGACAGCAACATAAACAGCGTAAAGAAGCCTTCTAAACAAAATCTCCAGCTGATCAGTGGAGCCGACCCACCACAGGCCTGCAGAGCTGCAGAGAAAGAGAGATGCATTTCTAGGGGATGTGTTCCCAGCAGTAGGGAGGACAGGGCACACCTTGAGGGGTGACGTTCAGTCACAGAGCTGTGAGCAGGTGTGACCCCAAAGGTCCAGGAGCTGTGAGGGTTGGCACATCAAAGGGTTGTTAGCGGCGCCAGGGCTTTCACTGTCCCAAATGCCAGAAAAGTGGGAAGCAGATCCATTAAGAAGTTAATTTAGCAAAAGATTAGGCTTTGTCTGTTAGGCAAAAAAAAAAGAGCAAATAGAATCCTGAACCTACTAGAAGAGTGTTGCAGCTGATTTAATGAAAGCTAAAATATTAGATTATTGACTGTGATTATTGACTGTACCTTTGGCTAGGCCTTTCTAGGCAGCGCTGTTTGTGTGGCGTTTGGGAACACATAGAGGGACACCTTAAGCTTTGCCTTTGCTCTCATTTGAGTTCTTAGTCACTGATGCCAATGCTTTTGAGTCTTTTCATGCTAGGCATTTCAATTCATATTCCACTTTACAAAGAAAAGATCTCATTTTCTGAAGCACTGAGAGACCTGCTGACAAACAGCTGTTCAAGGATCAAGTGGTTGTTGTGTTGACATGATTGCATGCTGATAGATGTGATCTCCTCTGCTGCAAAAGGAGTTGTCCATAAAGAGGCCAGTTTGTTCCAGACTCTATTCCAGAAAGTGCATAGGTGCACTGAAGCAGTGCTGAGCTGAAGTGATGAAGATGTTTTGCTACATGTCTTTAGAGAGGAGTTCTAATGTGACATTGAGACCTGTCTACACTGAAGCATCTGCACTGGAAAATCTAGCTTGTTTCACACATTTAAAAACATAAATCTCACTCCTGAATTAACTGTGGTGTCCTGAGAAGTAGAATGCATGCAAGTCTTCCAAGCATCGCTAAAACCTAATTGCTGTTGCTCAGCAGCAATAGCTTATTAGATTGACACTTGGATCAAAACAGAAGACATATAAACTGTTTTCTGCAAATTCTTAGCTTATGACATTTTATATTTTTTTTTCTAGTTGCATTTATACCTACTAAATAGCAAAGTATTTAACAGCATATTTTATGTCACTGCCTTTATTTGGACTGTAGTGCCATGGAGTAAATTCAAGAGACTACACAAGTTTATCCTGTCTTTGTAGTTGACTGATGGCAGTAATTTGTCACTGTTTCCATCGCTGACCACATGATTAAGATCAGAGTCAAGAACTCGGCTGTACAGATCTCAACCACTGGGACCACTGCTGTGCACTGAGATAACCAAAAAAGGTAGAGACTGAAAGAAGACAGAATAATTTGAAATTAATCAAGATGTAACAAGTCCCTTTTGTAGATTGTGGTTGGGAATTCTCAGCTGAGCTGAGTGTGCCAATGGCTGAATCATGGTTGCTGGCCTGTTCCCTCCGTGACCTAATGCTGCTCTCTCTTCTCACAGCTGCTGAGTTGTAGATAAATTCTCTGCAGCCCGAAACCTTGGGTTGCCTGAGGTTAGCGGAGCACTGACGGTTTGCACCAGTTGACAAGCTGTCCCTGGGTGCCTGAGTCCTACAGATCATGTTCCTTTCTAATGAACAAGCCATTTGGGGGAGCAGTGAGGGCTGTGATCTGAGGATACCAGGCTGAGACCTTGCTGCAGCCTGGCAGGCGGGGAGAGCCGAGGCCCAAACGCTGGTTCCTTTGGTAGCAGCAAGCACATTTCCTGATTGCAGCACTGTGGATGTAACTTGAAAAGAATTTTGAATGAGCCTGTGGCAGAATAAGCTAGTTAGTGAGATCATGGGAGAGGATTTTTTTTCCTTGATGATCAACTGTTGTCTTGTCTGGTGGTAATATATACACGACAGCCACAAGTAGTGAAACAGCTTATCATCACCAGCAGTCACTGAATCCCAGGCTCTTCCATGGGCCAACGAAGTGCAAAGGCCGTACTGCAGTTCAGCAGAATAATAGGCAAGCTGAAAGGAAACCATTGTTTCTCTCTTCCCACTTGGGTTTTGCAGTGTTTCTGAAAACATTTTAAGCTCTCTGTAGAGTATTTCAGTAAATCCCTAGAGAGCAATAAAAAAAAATCAAGGAAAAGATAAGAGTTTTTCAGTCAGGATAGCTGCTCTTGGTAGGAAGATCTGCTTCTGATTAACATGCCAAGAAAGTACTTGGGTTGAAAGAGAATTTTACTAGACACGTTTAAAGGAAACTGTTTAGAAAAATGTCATGTATTGACCTCTACGATCTGCAGAATCAGTATTTCCTTCCAGTTCATTCAGAGGTTTTCTTCCTTACTTCTGTGTCGTGCACTAAGCAGCAATAATAATAATAGCAATAATTCCAGTACTGTAACACTCTCTACTTCAAAGCACTTCACAAACACTGGACTAGATTCAGTCTGGTCTTCTACTGATATAAATGTTGTGCAAAATCCTGGCTCCTTTATAGTGAATGGCAAATTTCCCACTGACTTCAATGGGGCTGAGATTTCACTCACTCCCTGTCAAAGGATCTGGCCAAAGCAAACCTTCTGAAAGAGGTGAATGTGATAGCTGAAAGGAAACGAAACCTCTCTTCATTGCAAGGGAACACATAATTTCTCAAAATGGAGGATGGGAACATCCAAATGGTAAGAGGTTGACAGAAGAAAGAAAGCCTAACCTATTCACTCCCATGATGCTTCCCTTCCATGTTTCTGTTTGCCTAGGTTACGTGCTAGTGTCTGCTTTTGTTCTGCCCTTTATAATTTATAAGTTCCTCACATTCCTAAAAATATGATATAGAAAAATAGTTGCCTGACCCAATAGCTTGGCTGATAAGTCATTTTGGCATACATGGAAAAGATTTAGTTTTGCAGTATTTCCCTAAACATTGCCACTTGTTCACATCATGTGTTTATGCCCCTTGACACAGGAGCAAAGCATCTGGGAGTGAAACTGGTTCATTTGCATGCTAAAATGTGTTTTACATTTTAACACTTAAAGCACTGTAATTTTCTTGAATATTTTTAGTCCTTCTTTTAAATATCTGTGAGTGAAGACGTTTTTACAGTATTTGGGGGCCAAAAAAGTTGTATATTTCATTGAAGTATATTTAGAGATTGCAAAAACGTTAAGTGCTTATTTTTTATGAGTAAGTACTGCTTTTAATGATCCATAATCACAAAGAAATTACTAACCATGAGTAAGACTGAAAAGATGCTATAGCGCTGAATACCAAAATTGAACAATGAGGAAGATACGAAGAATATGCTTTAAAAATCAGTTGAACTATTGAGTGATGTGGGCCAAGCAGTTTTCACTCTTTATGATCATGGCACTGCATCTGAAATCCCTCTTCAAGTGAGAACCTGAATCATGTGGCCATCTGCCTTTGCTTCTGACTGCCCCACCTGAGCCTTTCTACCCTCCTGGGCATACAAACCCATCTGTCTAATAGAGTCCGTTACCTGAGCCTCTCTCTTTTTCTGCATCCACTTAGTTCCTCATAATTGTGCCAAAAAGAAGTCCTGACATCTTGGACCTGTTTTGTTGGTTTTTTTTTTCTTTTTCCCTGTTCTTCAGTGTGCGTATGTTTTTACATGGAAGAATGCTGAGAGGTAGTTTACTGTGTAAAAATGTGATGAAAACTGAAGGAGGACTTCAGGTTTTGGCCAGTTTGTCTATCTTTTTGCTACGTATAAGGCTTTATGGCACAGTCAGGAAGGAATGTGGAAACAGCTGAAAATAAGCTGCTCTTCTCCTAAGGACTAAATACATCATTTCTTAGTGTACTTTGGAAAAGCTGCTTTCCAAATTGGAGCTTCACAGACATTACTGTGGCCTTGTATTTGCCTTCTGTGCCTCATCACTAGGAGCAGCTGAACTAGTTTAAATTCTCAACAGCAATGAGAAATTCACCAGAGACAATAAATCATAGACATCATGAACTTCTGACTGGTGTGAAGTCATTCAGAAATATATTTCCCAGCAGATCTCTGAAGTCTGCGGAATTCCCATCAGGTGATTAATCCTCTGTCAGGGTGCAAAATGTATTGTAATACAGAAAGAGGAGGAAATACAGCAGATAAGGAATGCAACATCGACTGTGCTTTCGAAGTCTTTGGGTGATGCAAATAGATTGCAATCAGTTGCAATATCTTGCATAGGATGCCTTTTAAAAATCGTAACTTGTGACTATCTTCTTCTGAAACACCACGAGAGAGGTGATAAAATAGTCTGAAGTATAGATATGTGAACACAAGTAGGTGTGTGTAGCTGTAAAGTGTGAAGTAAAAGCCCTGAGTAGCTCTCCTGCTTGGGCTTCCCCATTACCTAAGCCTGGGCTTCTCCATTACTTGTTGCTTAAAAGGGGGCTAGAATAGATTTGAAGCTATGTCTTACAATGACTGCTATCATTGCTGCTCTCTGAGCTGGCTTGGTGTCATAGGAAAAATTGACAGCACTGGATATTACCAGATGTCTGAAGACTGCAAGTCTATGGGTGAAAGTGGAGAGGTGCACATGTGTATAAGCCTGGGAGGAGAAGACTACTCAAAAGAAGAGGATATATACAAGATATATACAAGAGAGCATTTTGGTGGCATTGTGGTTAATGCCGCACTTTTTCTGTTATGTAGCTTGAATACATTTTGACTGAAATCAGGAATCTAAAAGAAAAGCACTGCTGCTCTTAATCTTTTTTTCCATAAGAGCTCTGATGTTGCAGTGACTACACTGTGACCTGACTTGTGGTATTGGAATGGGTAGGTGGCGGTGGTGGTAACAGTGTTCACTGGGGAAGGATGATCAAAACACTGTGTGGCTCAAAGAAGCGAGGGCCAGCTTTTGGCTTCAATCCTTATCACCTCTTGAACTGCTAAAAGAAACAGCGTGCTATGCAGTGAGTGCTGACATACTGTTAAAGGCATTGCACAGACTGGATGGCTCTCATTCACACCTGTGCAATTTTGAATTTGGTCCCGTAAGTCAGACCATACTCTAGTGGAACTGAGCTTGGTTTCTCATGAATGGTCACTGAGATTGGCGGTGGCAGCGGGTGAGCTGCTATCAGGAAATGGGGCATGTGTTCCTCTCCTCTGATCTGTGGCTAAGTGCTAGTCCTGGCCTGACAGATGTTACAGTGCCTCTGAGTAAGCAGGGAAATTATATACAAAAGTTTCCTATTACGGCTGGAATAAACAATTTCTTAACTTTTGTGTATGCCTGTCTCTCAAGGAGGCACAGTGCTCTCACTCTGTAGTAACGCTGATTAATTGCCACAGTATTATGGATCCCAGCTCGCTGGGAACCCATGAGAAACTCCTCTTCATACTGCTATGCTGACTTCTCAGAAAAGGTTTAAGTGCTTCATGAGCATAAATTAATTCAGCCAAACAGTGTTTCTGTGATGTGGGAAAACCTGTGATGCTGAGCTGACATCACTCACTTGACTTGCTTAATGTTATAAACTGAATCAGTGACGGAGATAAGAACCAAACTCAGGATCCCTTTTTCTGACCCTCTTGCTTTGTATGACAAAAGCAGACAAAGCAAAGTCCCAGTGCTTAATAGAATAAGTTGCTGTTTTGTGGCTGCTGCGTAATAGTACACAATCAATTCCTTTGAATTCCTCCCACCCCTTTAAAAATAGCTTTGAGGAGAGGGAAATGCTCAAAAAAAACCCCACTTTTGTAAATGTAACCCAGGTATTTTTACGATTCTAATTTTTGTTTTCCAACAGTGGTTGGCTGCATTTGTCATCCAGAATGTATATTCTGACTGAGGTGGCTGAGCTACCTGACTCCTCTTTGGGTTTGCTTCCCTCTGTTGTCAGCAGACAGGTGTGTGCCTGGGTGCTTCCTGAGGCTGATTCAGAGCTAAGTCGAGATCAGGTGCTCAGATCTGAGCCGTCTTCCTGAAGCCCTGACAAACTCTTGCTCCCTGATTGCAGCAGGTGGAGCTGGGGTTCATCTGTCAGTACCACGTAAAAGAAGCACAAAACATATGACACAGAAAAGACTGAGAGGTGATGATGCCTGTGATATGCTTGTAGGTCTGTAGGGGCTTTAAGCAGTAGGATTCCAGTAATATATGTTTGTTTTTGAGGACTGATTAAAATAATCACTTTTGCATTAATAATGGAGCAACTGGTTATCTCCTCCCCTTCCCAAACCCCAACCATAAGAAACCTGCTGTCAGACAGTAAATCTGACAGTAAATTTGCCGGTCAGGGAGACTAAATGCATGTGAACATTATCTGAGGTATCTTCAAAATCTTTTCTACGTACAAGACAATGACATTTCTCTGTGCAAGTTCAAACATGACTTCCTTGTGTTGCAAAGAACTGTCAAAATGAATAACAGGTGCAGTGAAAGCACTACTTTCCCAAACTATTCAAATGAGCATCACCTTAAATAAACAGAACCTGGCTGAGGGTTACATGAAAGATTTGTCATAGCACGAAGTAATATTTGAATGATAATATCTCTAAATTTATTCATTATTTAAAGTTGCTCTTTTAAATAGAGCTAGAGAAGTCTTTCCCAGGTAACCTCTGAGATAAAATTATCAGTCTCTGGCTCTCATCTTCATTGCATCCTGCTGTAAATGGTACCTTTGCACATGGTATCTCCTACCAGTGGTGATTGCAGTAACTCTTTGGCTCCCAGCAGAAGTAGCTGGGGGTGTGGTAAAGCCAGGATGCAGCAAACATGATTCATACCAAAAACCTCAGACCTTGGACTGGTTGTATGGGATTCCCACGTTTATTATGTGGGAAAGTGTTGAACATATTGTATAAATTATACAATGGAACTGAAAGATTGGGATTTCCCTGTGTTAGTCAGTTGGTTACTACACGAGATTTAGACCATCATTAGAAGAAAATAAAAGTCTTTGCTATTATACAGAGCAAGGCATCATTCAGAACACCTTGTAATTAAGAGAGTCTCAGAGAAATTAGAAAGTCATGCTGAAATTGGTGCAATAACTGATACGCTTTTGCAGACAACCACAAACTCTGTAATGAATTTGCTTGAGATATATATATACACATATATTGCTTGAAAGCAAGTTCTCTCCAGTACATCAGTTATACTGATAGAAGACATGAAGATGTGATGACCTTTTTTTTTTTTTTTTAGTAGTATCCAAGGCATTTGGGGCATCTTTGTGAGTATTTTTTAGTCATTTGCTAAAGGTGCAATTTGGAGGAACCCAGATTCCTCACACTGCCAGTACAGGGGAAGCACGTGCAATTCAGAGAAGCCAAGCTAGATGCCTAAAGGAGCTTGAATGCTACAGTGTGAATATCACCTGTCTTTCCACTTTGAACCTTATTTTTCAGTAATTCATAGTTTTACTGTAAAATTTTTCTTGGATCTTAGACTTTGCACACATGAAGTCAAAGAGGCTTGTAACAGCCACCAATTTGTAACAGCTGAGGATCTGGCCCAGGATCTGTAATTTTGTTTTTAATAGCTATTTGGAAGAGATTATTTTACAACTTGTTCTAATATGTACATTCCCAGTAGACTGCTCAGGTAATTACTTGGGCTGCAGTTCAAATATTCCACAGTTTAAATATACTTGCAGAAAAAGATATTTTCCTGTGTACAGGGGATATAAAACAGTCATTTTTGGGGGGCATGTTTAGTTGTTCCTTTGCAAACAAATCCATGGTTTTAGGTGTGCAAATAAGTGAACACACAAATATTTTCCATGTGTACTGAGGGATGTATTTGGAAAATCACACCTTTACAAGGCAAAAGTTTGGTATATGGAAACACACTACGTCATACAGAGTATGAAGAAGTGATCATGAAAAAACTATGACACTGGAGAAGGATATTATGCCATCCTGAGTGCTGGTGACTTTCTCATTAGTGTATGTGAAAGGCATTACTTGTCTACTTGTGGCTTTCTCTTGTGTTCCCAATGCATTACTTTAAACACCTGCTCTATATTTTTGTATTATATACCTGCATGCTTAAAACTAAAAAAAAAAACCAACGGTGAATGAAAACAATGCTTTAAACAAGGGATTCAAGGCTGATAATTTGGTGCTTTAAAGCTCCCTCCTGCATAACCTATGTGAAATTACACTGCGCTGGGCATGGCAGATGAACAGGACAGCCTCACAAGGCAGTTTTCCCAGGTTAGAGTCCTGACACACTGCCTCCATTTCTGTTGTGAAATATATTTGCTGGGTGTATTTCTCAGCCCTGCTTCTGATTTCCCATGGAACCCTGCCCTTTATATTAGAGGTGAATAATTAGATCACTGGGTTTAATGTTATTATGCAGCTTGCCAAGGTTCTGTATGCTATCACTTGCTAGAAGGTGTTCTCGGTCACCTGAAGGATTGAGGCAGGACTGAGTCTTTATTTTCCCTTGGGAATCAACCTCAGGGTGGCGTCACTCAGTCAATGCATGACTTTCCTTTCAGCGTTTAACAAGCCTCACCAAAGCCTAAATGGCGTATTGTAAAACCAGACCTGCAAAGTCTCACACACCTTACAAACGAGTCCCACTCCTTTTTGCTTAAGGAAAAATTAAAACAAAGGAAAAAAAAAAAAAAAAAAGTTCTCGCCTAAAGGGATTTCTCAGTGCTATGAGGAAAAAAATCAACTCAAACAAATAATCTTTCTCATACCAAGAGATTCGGTGACATTAGCTTTTGCTTGAACCATAGCAGCTTCGGTGGCAGTGATTAACTGGGGCTCGGCAGGCTAAGCCCTGTCTGAGAAGTTGTGTGTTTAAGAGGAAGGACTTAGTGGATAACAGATTATTGGCCTGCTAGCAGTTTCAGAGGGGAAAAAAAAAAAAAAAAAAAAAAAAAAAGATTTTTTTTTCCTATTTGAGAAATGAAGTGAATTTCAAAGTACAGCTTTCCTTTAATCCAGGAAACAAAATGCTTTTCTGTGAAATGCCGCTGAGAAACTTAAATGGTTAAAATGTATTCATACTTAAAAATGCTTTAAGATATCTTTTTTTTTTTTTTTTTATCTTTTTTTTTTTTCTGTGCACAAAATAATTGGGTAAAACAGCTCCACATTTCAACTTGTGTTTCTGCAACCCTATTCTGAGAAAGGACAATAGCAGACAAATTTTTTCTAGCTCCATTTAGAATGACCTGAATTTAATGCTGTCTAGGAGGGCAAGTTGGAAATAGATTTCTTGTATGTTTTGTGCTTCTACATGCTATAGGGCACATATGAGCGCTCTGAAGAGAAGATTAAACTAGCACTGAAGAAATTCAATGCGATATCAGGAGCATCTTTGAAGTGAATGAATGTTCCAAGTTACAATACCAGAGCTTTGTCTTTATTCCACCTGCACATTCATTTAATCTAAATATACTATAATGAATATCCTCCTGACCTGAAATATTTCACCTCTAAGAACACTTTGCAAATACAGCATTACCTTTTCATTTCACACACTTAAAACTTTTCTCTTTAATTGGGTCATCTCCTCTCCTCCCTTACCCCTACAATCTGCATGGGGGTACCCACTTTTACAATAATAGGACACATAATTAGCCATTAACATGCTGAGGGGTAATGAGTAGGTATAACCTTATTACCCTAATGGAAGTTACAGGTGTAACCTGTAAGCAGCCGTAGGCTCCCAAAGAGTGCAAGGGAGTTACTGCTATCTTTAAATAAAAGTTAAATAATGAATAAATGATTCATATCTCATTTCACTTAACTTGGCATTCCAGAAAGCTTTATGACTTTGGCTGAGATGACTCTTTGCTGCAAGCAAAAGGCCAGGAGGTTTGTCCCACCTGGAATTTCTACCAGAGCAGCTGCTGCTGTTGGTAGACTTCCTATGAGAGCCATGGACTGTCTTCCCACAGATGTTGTACCTTTTTCATCTTATTTCGCTATAATTTTATTCAAAAATAAGATTTGGAAAAATTCCTATTCCAGAATTGTGTGGAAACTTCTTGCTGTGCTTTAATGCACTAGCAAATGTAGGCAGATGTGACTTTTTGTGAAATATTATGTCTATAGTGCGCAGTACCACGCTTAGTTGTTGTGATCCCAGGGACCTCTTCTCTGTACTCTGGTTTGATTCAGAGCCAGCGCTTTCTCTGGCATTACACTGCAATTATTTATATCCACAAATGTGAGTGTTAATGAAAAGCTGTTCATTTGCAATTGCAATTGGCTAGTGTGCTTCTAAATGAGAGTGACTTCAGACACAAACAGTACATATAGAAAGTACTTAGTCATATTTGAGGATATTTTTTGACAGATAACCTTTCATTCTTGCTTTAAAAGAAATTATTTGCAGATCCTAAAATAATTTGATTGCATTCATTGACCAGAATGTTTCTGTGGGATAGCCAAAGGCACAATATTTTTAAATGTTCATTAAGTTCCATTAATAAATTAAATCCATTTATTAACATATTCTTGAGTAAGATGTTTCCCTTACATTACAAAGGGATTCTTAGTCCTGCATTTCTTTTCTTAGAATGCCTCAGAGCTTTATTTTTCCTTTTTATTAAATGCTACTTCATTGGCCATTAGAATTTTTATCATGAAAGTGCTCTGCAGTTACCAGGTTTATTCAACAGCGTCTCACTTTTTCTGAAGAAGCTGTGCATAATGCAGCATGCTAGACCTTTGATGTTCTCCAGAAAATGAATAGTGACTGGAGGGCAACTCATTTAGCTATGGGTGTCGTGGGAGAAAAGTCCTCTGCCGTCTGCTACCACCTGGGAACCTGCTTCTTCCCTCTGTCTGCCTTCTCAGCATGTTTCACCTGCCTCGTTGCCAATGCCTCTCGCTCCAGAGAGCCACGGAGCAGCAGATAGGAGGTGGAGCCGAGAGCAGAGCTGGAGGCTTGCTGGCAGGGTTCTCTCAATTGCTCCAAGCTGGCAAGGGGCGAGCGTGAAGCAGGTGAAAGGGTGTAGCCACTTAAAGGGAAACAGAAGGGACGGGTGGAGAATAAGAGTGGGAGAAGGGAAGAAGACAGTTGATTTATTAGGGATGGTTAGGAGATGGTATTCAAAAGAATATTCTTCTGCCTTTGAGCTTTATTGCTTCATGATAAAGATAGCCACCCTTGATTTCCTTAGAGCTGTCTGACATCCCAGCTAAAGATTGCCAGAGATTTCTGCCCAGGCAGGGACTGATAGACTGACTCCTCTTTCCCAGACCTACTTTGCTGTATGTTTTGTTCTGTCCTCAAATGTAATGTCTCTAGGCTCTGCAAAGTGACATTTCTTTCTGTCACTCATTTATTATTAAATTATTATTTACATATATATATATTTATGAATGTACATATAACTCTGTTTCTTACTCTAGTATGTAACTGGTGTCCCTATTTTATGACTAAAGAAGCAGAAAAATTAAAAGCTGTGTTTTCAGATGTGAGCTCTATTTTTGAACAGCTGGATTTCCATTCAGATTCAGGACACATGGAGAGGTGTGAGGTACCTTGATGTCAATGGAGGTTTTGCAATTAATACAGGAATATAAGATTGAAAGATACCTGTGTGTCATCTGCTGTCACAAGCAACCACGCAACAGAACATCTTTCATAAACTCATTTGACTCCGTCTAAGAGTTATGTTCATATTTCTGTGTTTCCTTTTGAAAGGTTGTACTAGAACATTCCCCCTTTACTAGAAGTAAAGTCTTGCCTTAGTTCTAGCATGGCATTAACTTCAGAGGGATTATAACTTTTCTTCTATGTTATCATCTTCAGAGTGGATTAGCACTTGCAGCTTCCATGATCAACGTTTATAGTGGGCTTGTTTCCGGAGCTGACAAAATCAGAATCAAATCCCACCACATTCATAATCAATGATTTGAACTGGAAAGTGTTCCAATCAAGAGTGATCCCCTGTTATAATGTTTATTGCATTACTGATGTCTCTTATGCATTTAAACAGATTTAAACCCCTAAGATTATAGTTTCAAAATGGAGAGACATCATGCATATGTAATTTTGACCAGTGAGAACTCACGCTACTGACATTATCATTCAGTAAAATTTGCTGAGCTGTGGGAGATGAATGCGTTGTGCAATGCATGAGAATTATCTCTTACTAATTAATCCCTCACACACTAATGTAGCTCTTTGTTTGAAATCTCATGAGAAATATTATTTCAAGGATGACTGGAAGGAGTACACCTGTCCTTGGGACTGCCTCAGTGTTTCATCCAGTCTTTTTTTCTTTTTTTTTTTTAAGTTAAAACCTACACCAATTTTTTCTCTCTTCTCTTCTCTTCTCTTCTCTTCTCTTCTCTTCTCTTCTCTTCTCTTCTCTTCTCTTCTCTTCTCTTCTCTTCTCTTCTCTTCTCTTCTCTTCTCTTCTCTTCTCTTCTCTTCTCTTCTCTTCTCTTCTCTTCTCTTCTCTTCTCTTCTCTTCTCTTCTCTTCTCTTCTCTTCTCTCCCCTCCCCTCCCCTCCCCTCCCCTCCCCTCCCCCTTCCTCCCCCTTCCTCCCCCTCCCCCTGCCTTTTCTTCTTCTTTTTTTTTTTCTTTTTGCTGTAATCTGAAATTGTTGTGACACACACAAAAAAGTGTCCCGTCCCCCCCCCCCCCCCCCCCCCCCCCAGCTAAAAATAGAGCTAATTAACTTTTCTAGAAGCCTGGTCCTTGTTTGCCTCCCTTGGCTTTCTTTCTCTGTAGATGGAGTAAAGTGCTGTTTTTGCAGTCTCAGCAGATTTAGGCACTTCCTCAGGTTCAGCTTATTCTTTTTTACAGTTCATTTTTAATTGTATTTGTTGTTTAATATTAACAACTCCAGAAATGAGCTATTATTGGGTCTGATCAAGAAAAAAGCTTGATGCAGCTAAGTCATTTATTTCTATGCATCAGTGTTTGCAGTCACAGAATCATGGAATTGCTCAGGTTGGAAAAGACCTTAAAGATCATCAATCGCAACCTAACCGTACTTCCCTCTCTGCAGCAAGAACCATCAGGACAGAGAATATCTATTAAAGGAAGTTTTTATTCTCTTTCATTTAGAGTTATTTGCATATTTTTAGACAAGGTATATAGAAAAGTCAAATCTTCAGTCTATTGCCCAATTACTTATTACTGCTATGATAAGGAAGCTTGTCTCCAAGCTTCAGTCAAAAGAAACTTGATCTACACTCCTTTTTCCACCAACGTTTTTCTTTAATAATAACCCTGTTTTTGCTTTTTTTTTTTAATCCAGCCATGTCTTTGATAAATGATATGGCCCAGAACAGACAGGACTGTCTCTAAAGCCATCTAACTGCATTTCCTGTTCAGAGATTTTTCCTCAAACTTAGGATTCAGCTTTGCGAGTTCCTTCTTATCTGATGGGAACTAGGTCCTTTCCTGGAGACAGACAGTAGTTCAAGGAGCTGGTCCACAATCAGAATGGTTGTCTTAGGTCCTGGTGTGTGATCATCCAAATGAGCATCACTTAGTTTTATTTTCCTGTCAAATGATCCAGCTAGCTGTAGCTTTCCCTTAAGAAAATTACCACTTTTCTCTTCAGTCTTTATTATATTTCATTATAGATGCAAAAGAGTACAGTGTTAAACAGCTGACTAGTATTTTAATTAGTAAAGCTGACAGTGGTATGTACAGTGCAACCTATTCATAAAAGGACTCTGGAGAAGTTAATTTAGTTAAGAGCAATACGCAAAACAAAAATTAAGAAAAAACAAAGCAAACAACGTATTCAGTGGGTGTAGATCTGCTTATCTTTGAGAACCTTGGGATTGTTCACCCGAGTGTCTTTCAGCATAGCTATGAGATATGATTTCGTTTTTATTATCATAATTACTGAAAAGGGAAGCCAAAGTATAGAGAAGCATGGCCTCAGATTTTCAAAATGGCCTCTAGCTTTTGATCACACAGTTCACTTGCTTTGGCCATATAAGCCTTGATTATCAGTATTTCTGCATAAAGCCAGTCTAAAATATGGGGAAGAGGAAGGGAAATAACAGAGCTTTGCAAAATATTTTTTTATTTTTTCTAAAAAATTACTGAATCAGCATATGAAACTTCTATCTCTCAAAAATATCAAAGTAGGACTTTAATGTGTTAAGATTAGTGCAGTATGTGCAGTATCCCTAATTTTTTATTTACTTCAGTTTGTTATTTCTTCCATTGATTTTGGGAAACTTGGCTGTGGATTTTTTTTCCATCCGAAATAACTGTTTGCATCAATCTTTCTTCTACAGTAATATGTATTGTATTTTCAAGAACGTTAGCAGTTTCTCTTTGAACAATAGGAAGACTGTGTCTTAGAAAGCTCTGGAAGGGATTTAAAGGTCAAAGAAGACAAGTCACTCAACATGAGTTCCCAGTGAGATGTTCTGGGAAAAGACTGATGTGGTCCTTTGATATATAAGAAGGGGAGTTGTGAGTAGCATAAGGAGGTGTTTTACCTCTATCTGACACTGGGGAGATTAACACTGAGAATACTACATACTGTTCTTGTCTCTTAGCAATGCTGTCATAACTACGGTGGTCTAAAGATACGAGGAATATTTACAGGAATGGCTGCATTTTTTTTTTCTTTTCAATGGATCTGCTAACATTGTTGGAAAAACCTGGAAAAAACTGCTGGGCATATGGGCCCTTCTTCACATCTGCATTAGGAAAAATTGGCAGTGATACAGAAGGAGGTAATAACAAAGATTCCAAACTGGAAAAAAAAAAAAAAAAAGGCAATAGGATAAGAAAGAAACTCGGTAAATTAATGTCTTCAGTACAGAGCAAATTCTGAGTGGAATTTTCAGAGCAAATTCTGCCAACGGTTGCAAACTGGAAAATGAAAGACATACTGAGGAGGAGAGGAAAGTGAGGAAGAGAGCAAAAAAATGTAAACAAAGAAGAACTAAGGAACAATTGCTTAGAAAAAAAGATACATGTAACCATGCTGTATATGTGCCTGAATGTATGTGCACAGGTGCCTCCAGTAACTTTTGAACTTGTTTCTCTGCAGCCACTCTTGGCAGTGGAGGGAAAGATCTGAAAAGCAATTATATTTCTGCAGGTTTCTTGAAAGCATGTGGTCAAGAATAAGTGAAACCTTTCAGCAGAATCCTGACAGAGACCTATAATGAGCTAGCTACCATCAGGTCTATAATGTTAGTTGTCACATTAGTGAGACGCAGAAGAACCACAAGGAGTTGGGAAAAAGACCTTAAAAATGTTCTGTATATGGGAAGAAACTTTAATCAGAGCTCACAGCTTGTTAGACATGGAAATCAATCAACCATGAAACACAAATCCATAGGGGACTAAGCTTTATTAGTCCCAAGCCTATGTTAGTTGTGTAATACTTAGGGTGATTAGCTGTTGGGATAAACTTCCAAGAGAGAAGTGGGCTTGCCATCTTTTGAAGTCTTTGGATGTCTTTTTTGGAAGACAGCGAAACACAAGTAATTGGGTTAACAACAGGAGTAAATGAATGCAATTGTATGTCCTTTATAATAGAGAAGGGGAGGCCAGATGATCTAATGATTTCTTCTGGCCATAAAAATCTATGAAGCCCCAAATTATGGATGCAAACCACCTCAGACAAGCCTTGTGAGGAATTGGCACAATGTGATCCAGCTAATTAACTATAAAGCTGCTGCCAGACTTTTGTGTCCATCCAGGTGAAAGCATCCTAGCTCGGCTACTGCATTAACATGTTCTACTCTAACATCTTTCATTGTTGTCAGTGGAATGTTAATAGATGGCGGCAGCACAACAGGGGTGAGGACGGACAACAGGGAAAAGTTTAAGATAATGTCATCAGAACTGAGTGCTGTCACAGTATAATGGTCCCCTGCTGGTACCTAAATGCAGAGGAACTCACGGAAAATTAAACATCAAGGCATGTTCAATTGCAAAGCTGGAGATACAGATCCTATGGCAATCTCCTGTTACAATGGGCTTATTTCTACTTTACTGAATGGATGTGGAATTAGTGGACCAACATTTGTAATATTTTTCTATGTGGCCAGAAACCAAGTATACTTTAGTGTTTACTTGGGTTAGATTAAAGAGCATTTCTCTACTAAATTAAAGGTTAAATAGAGCAGATTCTAGTTCCACTATTAATTCTGATCTTTCTTACAATCCTGACTAATTCCTAGGTCTGGGGCACTCTTGTTGTTGGCTGCAGAATATGCATTTTACTCTGAAAGTACCTCACAGCTTAAATACGCTGGGAGCACTCCCCCAGCTGGCTACTACCACGTCCTTGATAAATGGTAGCTTATTAAGATGTGGTATCTTAGTCAGTTTGGATAATGTATCCTTACAAAGACATACTGCAATGCAGGTCCAGGTATTGTGCCAGTTGTTTAATGAAAACAAACCTGGAGTTTCTCTGCAGACTTTAAAGGTAATAAGACAATTTTCCTTTCAGCAAAGGATGGGCATACTTACTGTACATTACTGTGCAAACTTGTTAGGAGATGCTAAAAGAGAAGACTGAGAAAAGTGAGATTCATAGATTCCATATATTTCTGCAGTAAGAAGTTTAAGAAAAATGACTATTTTAAGAGCAAGAGCACAAGATCATCACAAGCATTGGTAAGGCTTCTTCCCAATTGGTAATATATGACACATAACAATAACTCCTTGTTATTTTTTGTTAGCTATATTACCATGTTACATTTGGATTTGGTTTTCATAAATATCTAAGCTTACAGGTATTTGGGCCTGTATCGTGGCTTGGATTCAATTATAGTTGGGATGTTATCTGACTAGGTGAAGCCTTTTAAATAAGTATCGTTTAATACAGGGCAGCCACCTAGCATAAATAGTGCTGTGTGATTGCTGGCATTTCAGTGAAGCATTATTAATCCCAAAATATTGTTCAAGACTTGCCTATACTCATCCTTTAATAGATTCATCTTAAGCCAGCAATTTCATTGCACTTTTTAAAGAGGTTTCCTAAAGTTCTTTTAATAGGTTTTTGACTTCTCATTTTTTAATCAGCAATGAATGATTTAACGAAGTTGTCACATGCAGGGTCACCTCTTAGGGGTAATGCAAGATTCCTTTATCTGATGTTTATTTACTCAGTTTTTCTATAAATTTTTGTGACTGGTGAGAATGCTGTGTTATTTAAAGTATAGCTTTATGCTTTCACATTTTCCAAATTTTTTTTTTCTTTCTTTTTTTTTTTCTGAAGGGCTTTCTGATATTGTTTGGTGTCAGAAGTGGAACAGCTTGACAGAACAGTAGTCTTTCAGCATGACACATCATATGTAACCTTTCACTATTGTCCTTTGTCCAGCAACAACTGACAGAGAGAGTACCTGTGCAGCAGATGATGTTTTCCAGACACCAGTGAAAGCCTGATGCTATTTCTTAAGAATGCAGCAGCTATAGTACAAACTGAACCACCACAATTTTAAATCTATTTCTTGCACTAGTTTCCCACCTGCCTTGCTGCAGAAACAGTTGCCTCTGATATCCTCTAAATTAGCTACTAATAGCTGTAGCTCTTTCACTTGTATGACTGCTGAGAATAGAAAATGCAGTTCCCAATACAGAGGCAACACTAAAAAAAATGTTAGACTGATAGTGCTAATTACATGTGCAGAAGGATCAAAATTCATAAACATAAGAGTTAGCATCATGCATAATAATATTTCATATTGGAGGTAATGAGAATTACTATTCTGTTTTGTTATTCTGACACATACAGAATGCTGAACAAAGCAGGACTGGTTTGATATCAGAGGCTAAAGGTCCTTGCAAATCACTTAAAATACTTCGGTGATTTCAGTACAAAACTCTCTCAGATTTGAGAGGTGGATTTATTACATTTCCTATATGTCTTAATTTCCTCCTATCCTGTTAATATATAGTGCTATCACACTATGTCAAGATATAAATGTCAAACAAAGTCATCACTTTGTCTGTACCAACTGAGTTGGTATTGCATGGAAGGCAAAGCTTAAAGTGGTAACATTAGAGCTTCAAGATTCTGGATTAGTACTGTACTGAGCTCTTGGCCGTATGTTTCTTTAAGTACAATGACATTAATCCTTTTTTCTTGGCAAAGCTGCTCTTTGAATAATTCTACTTGCCCACCTAAAATTTACTGACTTTTCATCTATGGAAAAAAAAATCATAAACTTTTTTCTCTCACTATGCTAAATACTTCTGTGTTCCAATCTAGAAGAAAATTGTATTTTGGTGATGGCAGAATAGTTTTGATCCAGAGATATCCTATAAGTGGCTCCTCTCTCCTATTTTGATCATGTGGTAACATCCCTTTCACTTTAGCAGGATTGTGAGCACGCATCTAAACCTAAAATATGTGAACGGTTCTCCTGAGTTTTGTTGCGGGATCTCTGCTTACAGATAGTGCTGGGATTCTTAGAGATGAAAGAACTTCATGCTTCATTGTATCCTCTCCTTTGGATGAAAGTCACGCTACAGAAACTTAGTAACAACCACATAGAAAACCATTATTTTGGGGGGTCACGTTAGGTAGTATAAGCTCCAACAAAACTAGAAGGTCAATGAAAATTTGGAACAATGTGGAAAGTATATTAGAGATGGGTTTGTACAATGCATAGCTGGCTTGCCAGTTTGGGAAAGCTGCATACATTTAGGAAAAATAGCAAGTGTTATTACATGTATTTCAAAATGATCATTTAACCTCCACCAAAACAAAGGAAAGAAGAAACCACCCCTGAATCCTTTTTGAAATTGGACAAATTATTCTAGCCATTCCCATCAAGAAAGCAGTGTTCTGTCTCTGCTTCAGCAGACAAAGTGCAGGAAGTTTAGAGCAAAAGCTGAGAGCTGAGGCTCTGTGACATGGCTCAGTGTTGCAGCTATGGCATATCAGGCACCTCAGCAAAGCGAGGGCCTTCATGAGCTGCGCCAGTATTGCATTAGCTGATACAGTTGGGCCAGGTGCCAAGCTGTGAGCAGAGATTCATCCTCAGGCCTGGGCATTTGGGCCTTTGAGGCTCCTGCCTAACCAGCCAGAAGAAAGCACGGTGCCCCAGAGTGGAGCAGGCAGTGGTGGCAGAAACCTTGCTGTGATGTGCCACGGGGGCAGGCAAAGAAAGTCATCGAAAAAGAACCTGAATATTGAATAATCCTGCGTTAGAGAGGAACATCATTACAGCAAGACTGGAAAAATACATATGAGAATTTAACCCGAAGTAGAAGAAAACAAAGCCCTGTGCTTGCACCATTTGAATGACTGAAGGAAGCTCAGAGTTGGCTTTTACCTGTCATGCACAGGGACTGCTAGAGCTGGTGGCCTTAGGCCAATTTAGAAGAGATAAGAAAGCAAACAGAGACTTAAACATGAGCAGATACGACTGGGTTAAATTAATCTCGGGCTCAGCTGCAGGTTGGAAGTGGGATCAGGCTCTGGATCACACAGGCTGCTCAGGAGGGTTAACGCTGGCAAGTGCCCGGGTGCCCGGGTTGCCCAGGCTGCGATGTTTTGCACTGACCGGAGCTGGGCTGGCAAAGCTGCGCCGCCTCGGCGCAGTTGGGCTGGATCACGCCTGACACGGGGAGAGAGGGAGCAGCCGCGGCTCCAGCCTGTCGGGCCGCTCGGCAGGTTGATGAATGTGCTGGGCTGTGAGCGCTCGCCACCCCGGCCAGGCCAGCCCGTCCACAATGAGTTACAGTTTCCCGGTCTCCCTCCCGGCACCTCCTCCCCCTTCCTCCTCGCTGCTGCCCGCTGCCCTGCTGCAAAGCCTGGGTCTCTCAGGGCCATGCCCGCTCGCAGCGTACTGCCAGCATGCTGCTGCTGACCCTCTGCCTCTTGACAGCAAAACGCTTTCCTCCCTGCTTGACAGGAGCTCTAACTGGAGATGGGCAGAGCGTGCACGGAGCTGGAGGCCAGAGCGGGCAGCAGGCACCTTCCCAATGTGCTCCTTGCCCATATGGGCTTGCTGGCAGGGGCTGCCATCTCCTGCTGCGAGTTGCCTGCTGGGAGCCGCCTGCCTGCAGTGCGCAGTGAGGAAGCGAGGCCGTCTCCCAGGGAAAACGCATGGCAGTCCTGCCGTGTTCCCACCGGCTTCTCTTTTCCTCTCCATGCATCTGTTTTCGCTTTCTTCTCGTTTATACTTTAAAGATGATGTTCTCCCTTCCACATCCCTTCCCCCCGCAGGAAGATGAATTTCATCTGTGCCTTGAAACAGGGCAAGAACAATAAATATTTATGGGTACCAAGGGAAGGTTGAACTGTAAAGCACCACTTATCCCTGTGTCTCTCATGAAAGGAATTAGCATTGCAAAATTTACATTAGGAAAAAAAATTAAAAAGGGAAGTGTTTCTAAGATATGAAAATGCTATGCCTCACGCCCACTTAAACTGGAGCAAACTACCCCTTCTCGGGACCAAATCTGGGACATGGCTTTAAAACTGTAATGACCAAATTAAAGCAAATGGCCAAAATTAAACACTCCAGTCCTCACTGAATGTGAAAGTTCCAGTATTGAAGAAATATGCGTGTAGCAAATTGCTCTGTCTACAGATTTATTTGAATGAATTCTTAGGGTGTTTTTCGAAGCAGTTTTTAGTATATTCAGAGATACTGTACAGATAGAGACACGTAAGAACATAAAAATACCGATGTACGCAGCCAAGCACAAGCAGCTTATATGCCTCTAAATCCAGAAGGGGCCATAATAACCAAGTATTCAGTATCGGTTGTTAGAAGTCCAGGCAAAGATAAAACTCCAATAAAAGTACATTCTTTTATGTTCCGTGTTAAAGGAAAAGCAACGTAAAACAAGGATTTATGTCAATGGGAGCAGGCAGAGGAATACAGGCCCTTTAATAACCTGGTGCTGCAGGAAAGGGAGCAAGCTCCAGTAAGGTTTCTCTGGCAGCAGAAAAGGCCTGAGGGAACCTGGCTCTTTCAGAGCGGGGCTGAAAGCTTGAAGCTGGGTAAGGAGCACAAGGATGCTTGGCAGATTGCCTCATTGCTGGTAAGTCTTGGTAGAGCACCTGGGCTTAAAGACCTCATTTTTAATTTATTCAGCATCTCTGTCAAAGTCAGTTTTGGAGTGTGCTTTGAGTGACCTTTAGCCTCCGGCTTTTCTTTGAAAGGGTGATTTGCTATGGCCTTCTCGCCAAAATCAGGTTATGGTTGTCTTCAGTACAAGCAAGATCATGTTCTAAAATTCTCCATTCTATAGATGGCTGGTTTAAGTGGTCTGGAATACTTAGTACATGCAAGGGAAGTAAAAAAGGCTTTCACTTTTCATGTTGATATCCCAGCATAGTAATACAGTGCTACTAGTAATTAAGTATTTTGTATCTTAGTGAACTTGGGCTGGTGAATCCTGACAGAAGATTGAGAGTGAAACTTGAATTTTCTCTGACTGGGACTAAAAAGTTTCTTTTTTTGATGCTTCCTCAGAGGAGGTAGAATTGGAACAAATTTCAGTTATTCAGTAAATTGTACCCTCTTTTTATTAATCATTTTCATCCATATTAAGTATTCCCAAAAGCTTTTTACTATGCTCATGTATTTTAAATGCATCTAGATGCTGTTTTCTGGCTTCTTTATAAAGCCAACTGAGTAGAAACAGACATGGAATAAGTCAAATTTCATATGAGATCAATAGCACTATTTGCAAAGCTGGATGAGTCATGAGGATTTGCTGGCAAGAATGGGAGCTCAATAACACCATTCTAAAAAACGTGGAGTGACAAGGTTTCTTTGTTTCTTAACTATTCTCCCAGAGACAATCAGAGCTGTCATTGGTTTAATGGGATTACTAAATTTGCTTTCCTCCTGAATAAAGGGACTACTGGTAACATACGCTCTTACATAGTCTGTAAATCTTCTGGAGGATGGAAGAGGGTGTATTTTTGTCTTTTTCTTTATTTTTGTCTTGACTTCTTCATTTTTATCCAGGTGATTTCGTTGTGTACAAGAAGGCTGTGGGGTGACCTAATTGCATCCTTTCAGTACCTAAAGGGAGCCTACAAACAGGAGAGGAGTCAACTCTTTGACAGGGTAAACACCAGCAGGACAAAGGGAAAATCATTCTAAGTTGAAGGAGGGAAGATTTAGGCTGGATGTCAGGGGGAAGTTCTTTACAGAGAGAGTGGTGAGGTGATGGAACAGGCTGCCCAGAGAGGCTGTGGATGCCTCATCCCTGGAGATATTCAAGGCCAGGTTGGATGGGGCCCTGAGTAGCCTGGTCTACTATTAAATGGGGAGGTTGGTGCCCCTGCCTGTGGTGAGGGGGGGTTGGAGATTCATGATCCTTGAGGTCCCTTCCAACCCAGGCCATTCTATGATTCTGTAATTAGCTTTAATGAGGCTTATGAAGAGGAGCTTCTGGAAGTTCACTTCATGATAGGGAGATTAAGTCAATATGGATGTAAATAAGAATCATAAATGTCTAAAAACCTTCAGACTGCCTGTCCTGCAAAATATATTTTTAGAGTATTATGAAGGCTGTAATCAATCCTTTATTAGTAAAAGTTTGTTCTTAGAAAGCTCCTGATTGTCTGTTGGTACATTTAATTGCAGTTTTCCTAAATTCAGAGCAGGAATTTCTTAAATTTCTCTTACAAGTTTTGCTTTACTTTGTTTACCTAAATAATGTCCATATGAATTTTCAACAGCTTCAGGGTAGCTTAGGAGACAATGTATGAGACTGTTGTATGAAGAGATCAATTTCAGAGGTGATATTTCCAAATCCAGCATCAGAGTTAGGAAAGGATCTGACCAAAGCTATGGAGGTATGGTCTACCAACCTCCACCTGCCTATTGATGCTATTTAAATGCATACGTGTCATGGCAGAAGTTTTGGGTTATTCGTGTGAGTGAGAACAAGCCCATTACATGATGTATCTTGTCTAAATGATTTATCTGAGCTCAGTATTAGCTGTTAGCCTGTAAATGAAATGGGACAAGGCCTTCGTTTTCCTGCCACGCTTTTGCACTGTGGCTGTGTTCACCCAAGTTGCTGTGACCTTGTTCTGCATAACTAAACAAGAGATACTGGTCAGATGTTCACAAAATGGAACAGTTTATATAGCACATAGAAGTTCTTCCCAGAAGTCTTTCCTTTGGTGTAAAATGACTTTGAGGAAGAATGTAAGGAAATGCCAAGCTCTTCCTACGATATAATACCAGTTCTTCAGATAATCTCTGTGCTGTCATTACCAATCCCAGGCTCTCCCAGACTTTGGAGGTTAGCTGTGTGTAAAAATTTAACTATCTCCAAATATTCCAATGCTATCTTAAACAGTGTAGAACAAAAGCAATAAATGTCAGTGAATAGACTGTCACTGGGTTCAAAGAACTTCAATTCAAGACTTGAGAGTCTTGTCTTGAAGTATCCACATAGCATTGCATTTGGGGGTATTTGAAAATATAGCTCCAGGGCATATTTCTGGAGATATATGCATGTGTTATGTTATATGTTTAGTAAAAGTGAAATGGCAATTTTCCATTCATTTCTGATAAACAAAATATTGTAGCTTTAGCTGTTGTGTTTTGTAGAAAACAGTAGCTTCTGGTGCATAATTGTGTTCAATATAAAGTAGAAAGGGAAATAAATGTACGACATATTTTACAATTTGAGAAAAACAAAGCAGTCTTGTGCTAGTAATAAATAATAATAAATTATAAATATAATATAATAAATATAATAAATAAATAAAATGAATTTACACTTTACAATACTTTTGTGCAGATTAGGGATAGGCATGGAGATTAAGAGAAAACAATTGTTGAAAATGAACATTGTTTATTTATTCAAGATACAGAAAAACTGAAAGCAGCTTATGGACATAAAAGGAATGGAGTCTATTTGCAATTACATTCTTCTGCTCACATCTGAGATATTTGGAACTATGGGAGAAAGAAGTCCTGGACAGCTTGATATGGAGAAGAGAGAGGATCTTGTGAAGCCCTCTGTGAGAGATTCTTACTGCCTGATGCCACCCGATGTTTCCTGAGGATGGGATTGTTTCTGCAGCCCTCAACGTGCTCTGGTTCCTCTGTAGGTGTCACACCCTCATGTAAGTCAGTCTTTGTGTCTAAGTAGGAGGTAAGAAACAGTGCTGATGTGAGTAGTATTTTTTGGAAAAGATATTAAATAGCTTCTTCACAATTATTGGACTTAAGTGTTCTGTAATTGTTTCTCTAGCAATAGAGTTAATTTACTTCAAGTACCCTAATCCCTATTCCACCTGGGATCCTTCTGTTCACCTAATTCCCTCTGAACTTGCAAGTTAGCTGTGGTATTTTTCTCACTTTCTTCTCTAATCTGTTGGGTCATGTTGCTGCACACCATAACACATATACTGCTATCCACTGCAAAGAGGTGGTGCTTCGTGAGTTCATTCTTAATTAGATCTTACGGCACGCATTTCTGGTCTTGGAAAGAAAAGTACTGGGTTATTATTATAATAATATTTACTATTTAATTACATTCCAGTGATGTCTATAATTTGTTGGGTATGTTTTAGGAGCTCAACACCTTGGGAGTTAGATCCCTGTACCTTTTAATATGATTTAGATCCTAGGAAGGTTAGTTGATCTAGGTGCAAGTCCCAGTCCTTGTTAAACATTGATCCAGCCCACTCTGTATTTGTTAAACCGTGGAATACCTTAGAGAAGTAGAGAACTCCACTATATACAATAGGCTGAAATATATACAAAAGGCTGAAATATGGGCACATGCAATGTGATTTGCTCAGATTTGTCCAACAATTCAGCTCTTGCTCTATGTGTGCATCTATGTGTGGGAGGGCTGAAGTGTCCAAAAGCATTCCCAAGGTTTTTGGCCTGGCATCTCTGGGTGGCTTTGAAGAGATTCACCACAGATAACCAAAAAAAGCCACAGCACAACAGGGAATGCGTGCCTTCCCTGACAATGATTAATTTTCACAAGCAACTCATAAACGAGTTTCTAAACCAGCTAGCTTGCATACGGGCGGCACTGTTTTCACAGTGGCATGGAGCTTATAGTAGAAAATAGCTGTGGCAGGTATAGGGTTTGCTTTGAACATGAAGTGCATGGTAAATGCCTGGCAAAATTGTCATCATGTCATGCTGTGGCTTTCAGTAAAAAAGCAACTTTGGAAAGCTGATTCCACGGATAAAGGAAAATTCTTTTCAAGTGTTTTTGATAAGAGTCATAACATGAAATCTGGGTGGAAGTTAGTCACATCCTCACCTGATAAGAAAGTTTTCTTCAGTGAATGAGTTGTGAAAGCCTGCTTGCAATTAGATGGAAAAACTCCAGATTCTACAAATAAATTTTGTGGGCCCTGATTTGTTGTTACCAGATTTGATCAACGCCCCTCTGGACAGAGCAGCCAGGTAGGGATCGGATCCAAAGCACATGCTGAGGGCTTTTAGCTCTGGATAGCATCAAGAGGATTGGACTAAGATACTTCTGAGAAAGGGTTCAATATCAAGATAGGAGAGGTCATAAAAGTTATATGAAGGGAAAAAAGCCAGAGGACTGAGCTGGCTCACAAATGAGTTTCCAGGGTCAGGGCATTTTATTTAAAAAGCAATTACAAAACTTGTTACAAATGCTAAGGGACCTAGGAAGGGATTAAGCAATCTTGTCAGTTGTACAAACCCTCCTGTGACTGCAAATCTACCCATGAGCTAATAAGGCCAGTGTAACCATAATATCTGAGAAGAACGTAGAGTGACTCTTCCCCTGCAAACAATGATAGGAAAAATATTGCTTGGCTTTGAAGAGGGGCCCATTGTGTTCAGTCAGATGCAAAGCATCTTGTTTAGATTCTCGAAGGAAGAGTCTCAGGCTTGGAAGCTGGCTGGGAGTCTGGGCAAAAAACAGTGGGAGAGGAGACTGGGGATGCAGATAGTATGTTCATCAGTAATGATGAACGCAGTAAGAGAGAGGTGGCAAAGGAGGAAAGAGACCAAGGATGTTTGTGTTTAAAAGAATGTATTCAGGGATGCGAGTGCATGCCATATGCATGCATGTGCTGTACAGAGCTCAAAAGTGTTGTATTGCTCTTGTAATTACTCAAAGATAGGTATCTAAATCTACCTGGTTTTGAAAATCACAGCCACATATATATATCTTGTGTGCTCATACACATGGTTAAATTTGTCTTTTCTCCCCTGAGTTTTTTTCCTTGGTCATAGGCCATGATACTACCATAATTTTTACTGACTATCCCTTTTACAGTTTCTCATTATTTTCCAAAATGCTATATTCAATTTTAGTTTTTCCAAAATTGATCTTGGCTAAAAAGAGAGTACTTTTAGAATTTGCAAAGTACACCACAAGACAGTATGTGTATTTTGATCTCTACATGCATTTATTTGTTAATGGGAACAGGGAGCAAAATGGTGAGAAATAAACAAAAAGAAACATGACATTGCTAATATAAATGACCAAGCCATTGCTTCAGTGTCAGAATGCAATTAGATCTGACCTGGGACTGGAATTCACTTCTCAGCAGGCCTGCTTAATGATTAGTTTTATTGTTTCTTCATCACCCCTACTGGGGGGTTCATTTTTACTGGTAATGGAAAAAGACTGTTGCCCCTGGATAAAAAGCTGGTCATGAAAGACAAAGGGCTGATTGAGGACTGCTTGGCTTTTCAGCCGCATACCACCTCTTTTGCTGTCCTGCCTGACAGCAGGAAAAACAGTGAAAGGGGTCAAATCTTAAAGGGCCTTCAGGGTAAGTAACATTGCGCTGCACACAGAAATTAGCTCGAGAGGCATTTATTGCTTAGAGCAGTTCTGATCACTGCGGTAAGACAAATTGAATGAGAACTTTTTGCAGCATGATATTTCAGGTACCAGACATTGCTATCGTGATTAATATTTTTGAGTCTGAGACAGTAAGCATAGTTAGCAACATAACTGCGGTTTGCAAACACCTGCTCACACTCCCAGTGCCAGCATGCAGGTACAAGTACATTTCCACCAACAGCTAGAAATTTCCCAACGGCTGCAACAGGTAAAGACTAGTTGAAAATCTTGGCCAAACTTGTGTGCTGGCTGCTACCTGTTCGGAAGTGTTTCTGAAGGGATTTATTATAAGTCCTGGCATAAATAAGAAGAATACAAATCATTCCTGTTTGTTTGCTTTAGTTAGCTCGGTGCATGAAACACGCAGTGTGACTCACAAGGTTGCAGGATGTCTGTGATAGAATTATGCTATCTGATATTATGAGATGTAACAGGTGTCTCTGAAGGCAATTTCCCCATCTGGAAGCAGTGCTTTGGGGAATTTAGGCTTCTTGTGGAGGAAAGGCTGGTTGGTTTGCACTAGTGATGATAGGTAAGCTACCAGAGGATTGGAATTGATGTTTGTTTTAGCTGAGCATCAATAGGCTGAGGTGCGTCTTGAAACCACAGTAACTAAATGTCTGAGTCTGCAAGAACTCAGCTGAAAGTTTCATGAGAACAGACTTGAAGCTGAGAGCCTTGCCAAAGAGCAATGCCATTGTCATTCCTTCCTCACCACACCAGTTCAGCCAGACTGAAATAAAGTAAATTAAGTAAAGCTTTAAAAAATCTTGATACCGCATATACAAAAGAACTTTGAAGGCCAAACTGCCCACTGGTGTAAATCAGTATTTATTCAAGGACTGCAGCGCAGCTAAGCTGATCACATCAATTGTTGAACTAATCTATAATGTTTAATATTGTAATAAATCACTTAAATAATGAACATTCATTTTTTTATAGTTTAATTCACAACAGAGCAAGTCAAGAGGGAGTTAAAATTACAGTGCGAGTGTAAAGAAAATTGTGGTCCGCTGTGAACCTCAGAACTGCTCTCTTGGATGAACTGGTAATACCAGTAACTTTTAAATTTGAGTGATTTCTGAAGTGAATTTGAAGCATAGGATCTGAAATCCGAAGAAATTGGAGACACAGCAATGCCTACAGTACATGTATTCACCTAAGAGCTGTGTTTGCAAAAAAAGTTGCTCTAATGATCTATTCCAAATGAGAAATTATGCCTCAAATATTCCTGATCTGTATAGGTTCTGCTTTTATAGGTAAATATCAGTGTCAGCTGGGACACAAATCACGCATGCACTGGCACATCCAAGTGACACTCTAGGCTCTGTGAAATTCACTTCTTCACCCAGTCAGTGAGTTTCAAACAATCAGATTTTGAGTGAAACAGCTGTTGGGGCTGTAATTTGGCATGGAGCCTTGCAGCAAAATGCCAGCAGCTCATCTGCAGCTTCTTCTGGGGCCTGCAGGCAGCACTGCAGCCACTGTGATGGTTACGAGGCTCTTGAGCAAGTGAGTCCCTAGAAGACAGGCTGGAGCAATGCATTCCCTTCTCCTTCCTCTGCTGACAGGACAGAGGAAAGCAGCGTGTATCCTTGAGTGTGTTGTATGAGAATTAAGAGTCCAACACTGTTGGCACAGGGATTTGACAAGACACCTGTGGAAAGCTATGGCTGCAGAGCAGGTCCCAGTGGGCTGGAAGGCCAATTCGCTTGTCCAGTGTTTCATGTTACTTCCAGTGGCACAGACTTTTCTCCCAGTCCTTATGGGATATGTACACATATGGAAGTTCTTCATTGCTCTTCCTCTCAGTCCAAGCTTTGCCCTGTGCGTGGGTGTAGGAGAGTCTCCTGCCATTTAATTGTATAGGCTTCCTACATAGAGAGGATATCCAAGCCTTTAAGAATACATTAAGGAAATGAAATAGATACCTATAGGCCTAGCTTTTGTAACCCAGCACAGAGTTTTTGGCACAGGATAATACTTCTTGATGGAGACATTAATGCACACAAAACCTATGGAGGCAAGTGTTGCCTCTTCTCTCCTATGTGAACTGTCTAGTAGGATATCATTAAGCTGAGGGAATGTTGGAAAGTGACTGACCACATTTTCCCTTGACTCATGCTGTCTCTTCATGCTCCCTGGGGCCCCTCCTGTGCTACAGGGTCTAGCTGGCATGAGGCACTACTATGCTGTGTGTTAGAGTTTATAAAGGGAGGCACAGTGCAGATGAGATAGGTAGAAAGGGATTGTCAGTGATACCATGCCTAAGGATGCTGTAGGTTATGCGGTTATGTGATCTAACAGGCTATGTTTTATGTAGCTAAAGAAACTACAGACTATACTCTTTGGTATCTTGAATGCCTAAAATCTTGTCTGTCCACCATTTGCAGCAGAGTTTCCTGGAGTTCTAGTTTTATGTGGACGAAGATGGGTAGTAGCAGAAGGAGAGTAATGGATGCCATCATGGTGGAAGGAAAAAACATTTTGCAGATCTCTAGGCTGGTGAATGCACTTAGTCTTGGTCTTACACAAAAGAGTGGAGACAGTGTGTATAAGTGTCTGTCTTCTCATCTGACTGAATTACACACTAAAGTCATTTATAACAAAGGGGAAAAAGTGTATTGTTAGTAATTGTTATGTTAAGGAGTGAACCTAACTTGCTGATTTAGCATCCATTTCCTCTTAGAAAAAAGAGGAGAAAATGACAGTAGAGGGTGGGGAGCCTTGGCAGAGAGTAATGTAGACGGTAGGAGCACTTCAGAATGATTTCAGCCAGATTTTTGCTGGGTTTAGGGGGCTGTGTTAGTTCTACTTTTTTTTTTTTTTTTTTTAATTTAAGTGGCAAACCCAGCATGTCCAACAGGGATGCCACATCAGTTCACTGCGGAGCACAGTGTCCAGCACATGGATGGAGAACAGTAAGGCCCCAATGGAGTATTTGCTGAAAAGCATGGTGGGCACTGAAGCAGAACTACAGAGGACATTAGGAAATATTTGAATACAGTATCAAAGTGGAGGACTGTAATTTCCTAAACTTGCTTACATTTGTTGCTACTTGGACACTTAATCTTGCATTTTATGATTACTGATGGCTTGCCCTCTAGGTTCACTTCCTCTGATTAGTGCATAGGCTCCAGTGTCAGAATTTTTGTGACTGATTTGATGAAAATTTTGTTCAACTCTGCAACTCTAAAAATCACACGAAGGTAACCTTGTCTTCATGGCCACTTCCTCCATGGTACTGATGGCATTTCTGAGTTTATAGGCACACATGCTGGTTTTACAAGACCCTGCAAAAACCAGACAGGATTGCTGGCTATTCAGTGTGTCAGCCCCATGCTGGCCTGCCATGTAAATCTCTTGTTGACATACATGAGGACCGTCATTCTAATAAAAGAGAGGATGCTAATAATGTGCCATTCCAGTGTCTTTTCATTAGGAAAAGAATCAGCAAGAAAGCAAGGCAAAGGTGAAGGGGTGCTTATTGCTCCAGAACAGTTTGTCTGCAACTGTCACATTGTTAATTAAATGCTAGGTCTGAGTAGTTCAGGAATCTCCCCACCAGAAGGGAAACCATCAGGCTAAGTATGCTAGAGAATACACCAAAAAGAGATGATTCAGAAGGATGACTTAGAAAACCCTTACACTGAGCAGACAGCTGTCTAGGGCAAGCCTGGAGGCAGCACTAAACTGCAGCCAGTATGTGCCTGAAGCTACAGCCATCACAGAGCCTCAGCAAGGTTTATGGGAAGATTCCTCAACCTATTCATGATTCACCGCTCAGTGTCCTCTTTAAAGTGTGCAAGAGCAAGCAGTCAACTACTCTTCTTCAGTGTAACCATGGGGAGAACTTACAGATTTAAGTGCTTGTCTGGAGAAGGAGAAAAAAGAATAAAATCATTTTCTCAGTCCCCTTCCAAAAAGATTTATTTTCTACCAGTCAAGAGACGAGACAACCTGAACTAGTTCCTTGCCTGTGATGCTTTCACATACTTTCAAGGACCCTGAGATCATTGAACCAGAACAAGCAAAAAGGAGCATGTCTCTGTTGCTTCATGCTTAAGATGTGCTGTTGCGAAGGAGGAATCCTGTTTCCAGGTCTGTGTCTGTATATTATTGACCCAGCTTTGAATGGGAAGCACAGAGATGTCATTGACACAAATTCCTCTCTCATTTAAAAAGCAAAAGATCACAGCAGGCTGGCTGCGGAGACCTCAGTTTACCAGTACGTGTTGAGGCTGTTCTGAAAGCACTTGTTAAGCAGTTTTCCTCAAAGAATTCAAATTGAGATACACCTTATTCCTGAATCAGGAATATTTAATAGTACAGGTGTACAACAGCCCAGATTTTGGCAATCCTGCATATTTGCGGAGTGATGTCCTGCACCATGCTGTACTTCATGTCAATTAAGACAGGTCCCAGTGACTTTAGGCACCTTCAATATTAGGCAGATTTTTTTATTTTGTTACCATTTTGGATTTAGGTGCCTCATGTCCATCTACCTCTGACTGCAAGAACCTGTCTCCTCAGAATTATTTGCCCAGCCCATTGCATACACCAGTTTCAGTTTATGTCTTTGGCCCATGAGTGTTTTGTTGCTGCTCGATATTTTTAACGTTATTATTTGTACTCCATTATAAATCTTTGATATTGTGGCTGTTTCTATCATTTTGAAAGAATCAGACCGAAAGGAGAAACACTTGTCCTACGTATGGTATATTTACTAAAAAATGCAGACATAGTCATGCCTCTGTGTTCTGAAAATGAGGCTGTGAAGTATGTTAGCCACAAAACCAGAAATGCAACAGTAACAGATCTATGTAATGTTACCTGCACTTCTAACATCAGCTAAAATATTTTCAGTCTTAAGAAAAGTACGCTGCCAGGTTTGTTAATGCCATATTTTCTCAGAATTTAAAAGACATTTCTGCTTCTAGTTAGAATATGGACATAACTCTGTAAAAAATGTTCTTTTACTTTTTCCTGATACTGGTAGAAATGTTTGTCTTCATATTCCTTTTATATGCTTAATTAAAAAAAAAAAAAGAAAAAAAAAGAAAAACCAAACCAAAAAATACAACACCCACGAGGTTAGATGATCCGTGCATGGAAATGTGAATAGAATGTTCTAAATGACTCTTATTTTCCACAAAATCATGTAATTCATTGACTGACTCATGTTTTATAGAGGGCTGATGGCTGTCAGGTGTCAGTTAGCTTAGAGATTGCCTCTTTAAGTAGTCCCAATCAGATGAATTGCTCACTGTGAGCAGGGATGGATTCTGGCCCTGTATTTGCCAAGACACTCTTGGGGAGGATCTTACGATACTACTGGTGTCTGGCTCTGCCTCTTGTGGTACATTTTTCCCTGCCATGGGCTGGAAAAAAGTGGTTAGAGGTAAGACTAAGAGGGGGTTCCAGAGAGTCAGTGAGTCTGAGGCCTTATCTAAACAAAAATTGTACCAATTTAACTCAATCTATTTAAAAACGGAGGTTGCTGAGCTAATGCCACCCCCTTTTAATTCTAGAATAAAGTCTGGGGAGAATCATTATTTATGCCAGTACAATTTATACTGTTTCTAATGCCTTTATTTTTTCCTTTTTACTGTCAGCAGCACTTGTTTTGTACCTCTTGTGTGCATATTCCAGGTTATTCTTGGATGGTCGAACAGCAACTGGGTCCCTCACTGCTTTTGCTTCTTCATTTCTCTGGATGTTATTTCCTAATTCTTCTAGTGATCATCTGAATATTTATCACTACTTTGTTACCATTCCTTCATAAGGATCTGCTTACATATTGTTTAGAGAAATGTTTCAAATATCTTTTCTTAATTTGTTGTGTTGTGCAGCGTTAATACAGTGGGGAAGGGAAGAGACTCTGCATATGTGGAAGCACTTTTGCTCATATTAAGATATTGCCTCGTGACTGACATTAGGAAAAGCCTTGTCGTATATTGTAGACAACTTGTGGCAATATATCCTGAGTAAGTCAGAAGAGATGAAAGGAAGGACCCAGGTTGAAAACCACATCTTTTAAGTTCAGCTTTTTTGTTGCTGCCAGAAGCTTTCCCAACATCTCCAGGAAGACTTGGTGATAAGTATGCCCAAGAAGCATCCCTTGTGTGCAGGCTGCATGCTAGGCCACATGACTGCCAGGTCCCAGAGTAGGTGTGGCTTCAAAATGGAGAAATTACAGCAGTTAGCTGGAAGAATGACTTTTTCCCCCTTTGCAATAATAATGTCAGAGCTGTTATTACATTTGGCCTGGGGAACAAGTTGGAAGTGTTTCTCAGAAGGGAAGAGCTTCCAGCTCCATGTCTCTTTCAAGATCTCCATTCCCATGTACTTGCTGGAAACCTTTCAGGAAACCACATTCCCTTTCCCGTCCCTGTTCAGCAATGCGATCCTTCCCAGCCAGCACGACTCACAGACAGCCTTGCTTCCTGGGCCTGGGAAAGGAATGTGACGAGGGGGCAAAAGTGCTGGCGCTTCCAACCCCTTCCTATGCTGCCTTTCAGAGGAGACCTCGCCCCTACCTCCTTATGAAAGGGTTTCCTACATTCATAAGCATGTTTACGAAGAGCTGCAGTCTCTAATTTTCCAGCGTGCGGTGGTGGAAGAATGTGATTTTAGCTGGAAACAGCCACATGGCCAGATCCTCAGCCTTGTGTGCATCTGTTTGATACTCCCAGGGACACATTGTGCTGTGCTCAGTTGTGATGGTGGCAAAGCAGAACCAGCAGATTACTCTCCAAGCTGCCCATTATAGCCCTAAATGATATTTGGTGTCTGACAGTAGCCACATGTGATGGAAACACCACCGCTATGCAGGACAAATGCCCTGAAACAGCGCTAGTGCCATTTCCTAGGCTATCAACATTTCAAAAAGACAGTAGGTGAAGAAGTGCTGTTTATATTACAAGTTTCAATAAATAAGATAAAGGGAACAGGAAGAAGAGAGAGGATCAAGGAACTGTTAATGACTTAAAGGACAGAATCATATTAGAGAGAAATGTAAACTTGTTTTGCTATTGCTAAAAGCCCAGGAGATACACATTTAATTTTGCAAAGAAATATTCTGATCAGTGCTTTCTTTTGTCATAGCAGTAAGCAATTAAGCTTGGATCCCCACCAGCCTTTTTATCCTCTCTTTAAACAATTAATTAGAAGAGAACACAAGGCAGGACAATTTAGCCAACTCTGCTAGTTAAAACAGAATGGATTATTGGGCAATGCCACTGCAGCACAGAACAGTTGCTCTTAGCTTCTGTGCCACAGGAACAGCTAAGCTTTTCAAGATAAATTTCTAGCCACTGCTGTTAGGGTGGTTGTGCTGTTTACTTATTCTGTATTTTTATGCTGTTTCATTTGCTCGTTATTGTTACTGTTTGTATTGTGTGATGCTTGGGTGGTAACAATTAGATAGTGATTCTCAACACAACAGTTTCTCCTGAGACAGACATTTACCCGCCCTGAGAAAATTGCTCTCTAAAACTGAGGTAGAAGGGTAGCAGAGAAGTCATATAGCCACTGAAGTCAAAAGAAATATCTTTCTTGCCTCAATGGGCAAGAGCACTGGAAGATGGAGAGCTTTTATTTTCCATGTTTTGAAAGATTAAGAATCTGTGGTTTGGTGAAGTTCATATATGTGGGTGACCTTTGGAAACTATTTGGAAGCTGCAGGTGCACTGTAGCTATAAAAATTACAAGACTTGCTAAGCATCAGAAATGGTTTCAGGGGGGCATGGATTCGGTAGATTTTTTTCTCCACCTAAATGACTGTGGACATTATGGTTAAATGGACAAGGGTTGGGAAACTGATTTTTTTTTTTTCCTGGTTACTAATGCTCATTTAATGTGTCCCTGTGCAGTAGCTGTTAACCCTATTGTACTTACAACTCATCTGTAAAATGAAATAATTGTGTTGCCTCCTCAAGTTTTGAAGCCTGACTAAATAATGCTTGTAAGAAACTAGTGAGGCCAAAGTCATTCTGGGGCTAATCAGTTGCAGAGATGGAGCTAACTCACAGGACTGTCCATAACTCGACACCATATACATTTCCTCTGCAGAAGTGGTTCCCAACCTTCACTAGCCCATGGGAAGCCCACTGAGCAAGTAACATGCTGCTTATAACATAAGCTTTGCTCTTTTTCAGTGGTCTCCATTTTAACTCTTTAATTTCTAGCAGCCACAGGCAAGAGAGAGGATTTTAGCAGCAGAATGGAGGACTACTGCTTGACCTGGATATTAGAAACATAAATATTATCCCACTTCATGTGAATTCATAAAGTCATTAAATTGAGTTTAAGAATCCTTTTTTTTTTTGTGTGTGTGTTCCCCACTGGGGATGAATTTTACACAAGAGAGTCTTTGGGGAAAAATGAAGGATTTCTTTTTGGACATGTGTAAAACACATTGTTTAAAATATCTCCTGACTTTCTGTATTTAAAAAAAAAAGTGTCATCACCTTTACTTCATCTCATTAACTCAACTTGTTTTCAGCTTCAGCTGCTCAGTATTTATCACCCTCTATTGTGCTATATTACACAGCTGCATAATGGCAAGTTTTAAGCAAGCACACAAACAAACAAAAAAAATGACAGTAAAAGTCAAACCCAGACCCAGAAGTGATGCAGTATAATGAATAAAATGCCATGAAGAAGAAAGTGTTTGCTGAAGAATTGTAATGCCAAAGTTTCAAGTTGAGTTACAAGATTTCAAAGATTAAAATGAGAGAAAAAGTTTGAAATGTTCAAAGCCTGAAGTTCAGTAATGTTTATTTCCCATTAACAGTCATGAAGTTAAATGACATAGCAGATTTGTACTGAGGTGACAAAGTCAGAAGTATTAAAGTGAATTAAGTCCAGCAATTTTCTGACCCCAAGTTACTGTTTGGTGTGGTCCGTTTTAAAGGTTGATGAACGGTGAGAAATGAATCCTGTATTACAACAATATTTTGTTTCCCTTCCACTCACACAGGGCCTTCAGTTAAGCTTGAATGTTAAACATCTACCATTTCCTTCAATTTAAATGGCTAGAATTTAGCACTTATCTCACATAGTATCTGCTACACGTCTTTTCACAAAACTATCACAGCACTAATGTGTAGCAGCCATCCTCATACAGTGATTTGGAACCTTCTGGCACAAATGCACTGCAGTCACAAGTGAGCCACCACCCCCAGTGATGGCCTGTGGGTCATTCCAAAACAGTGCCAAACACTGCAGCTGCTGTTCTTCTTCCAGTACTGGGATTGTGGCCTGCCATCCAACAGAAGGGGTCACTTCCCTGGTACTCATGTGTATATGAACAATTTCTCAAGTATGAGCATTTCATCAGCCTAAAATATTCTGCATTCACGGGCCAGAGCTATTCAGCAAAACAATGAAAAGTTGGTGTCTTTTAGTCATTTCCTATCACATGTGTTCAGAGGATGCCGAACCTCTCAGATGAGAGGCTAATACTAAACCATGTGCAACAGTGTCCACAGGGAGAGGGCATTATCAAACACATTTGCTCTGAAAATGGATTCATAGACATAATTTAAATGATTAAAATACCCTCACAGGAATAAGCTGCAAAGTCAGTGCATCTGTCCCAAGAGTAAAGCAGCATGCCACCCATACACAACTGAGACATAAATAATCATGCCACAAGTAATGTTTTCTATTAAAGGGCCTGATATCACTCTTTTCAGCCTGTGGAGAACAGGACTGGTAGGCATCTGACATGAAGTAAGGCCCCCTGCGTCATATTCTTTCTGCATTAGCCAACTGGTTGATTCAATCGCTTTAGCAGAAGCAGTGTTTAAATCACATTTGATTATGATTTGCAAACTTGCCTCCTGACTCAGGGCATACAGAATCTGCATGGCTGCGTGTTTCTAAAATAAATTAAATTACATTTTTCTCCTTGTGAACATTTCTGATTCTTTGACTCTTCCTTTAATCGTCTGCATATGAACAAAGACATGTTCATATGTTAGTGTCAGCAGTTGTGTGTTGGATGTAAGTCAGACAAGCCCAGCATTCCTTTACTTCAGAGGTGAGCCTCCAGATCTCTTCATCTCCCGTTCTCATTAGACAAAATCCCAGAAAGTTGTGCTCTGTTGCTGCCTTCTAGTATGAGGAAGTGGTGCACTGGATGACGCACAAAGTGGCCTCCAGGGGAGCTGAGTAGTGTTCCCAGCTCTGCCATTTGCTGGGTAATATCCTGCAGTTCATTTAACGTTTTTGTATCTCAGTTTCTCCAACTGTGAAAATGAGGCTAGTGGGCCAGGATTTCCCACTGAAATCAATAATAGATTCCTACTGAGTTCAGTGGCACTTCAGTGCTTACAGATCTGTGGGGGAAAAAAAAGGGAATTGTTGCTTTTAATATGTTTGTGTCAGTTGTCATTCACTAGTTCTGCTTCACATGAGCACTATTCAGATTTATCCTAGCCTCCTCCTTTTCCATTATGAAGTGCAGCCATTTATACAAAGGTTTATCAGCATTTTCATAATCCTTAGTTCTGCTCAGTCCTTTTCTTATGTTTTGTCAGAGCTTTTCCCCTTAAATTTCTACAGGATAATGAAAAAATACTTCCTTACTCTCATGTAATCTAATACAAATGGAAGGGACAAGACAGTATTATTCAAAAATTCTCAGCTTATGAAATAATATGTATTAGTTGACGTGCCCCAGAGAGATACAGCGGACCAGCTGCTCTGGGTGAAACAAATAAAAAGAAAAGTCTTTAATTGCTGATGTACTCTGTGGTAGATTGTATCTTGGGAATTCTGTAGAAAATGATTCTTTCTTCCCTACAAATGAAATAAGGAGAAAACTGAGTCCTTACATGTTTAGTAGTCACATATACAGTGTATAAATACCCAAGGAATGGTCATATTCAAGGAGTATTGTGTCTTTACTAGCCACTACATCTTGCATTTTCTTTGGCTTCCTTTAGCCAGCTAAAGACTGTGGGTGAGATTTTCCAAATATAGTCAACCGAAATTCTGACCAAAAAATACACACAGGAGTGGATTAAGGCAGGATTCATGGTTCTGGGTCCTGGGTTTGGAGAAAACTTGTATAACCACATTGTTTGGATTGAAGTATCAGGCAGTTGGGCTTTAGTGTTAGATAGGGCTGTGGGTGGGAGGTACAGCTGACAGGCTATAGAGGCAGTTGAGTCATGGGAATTTTTACTGTATGTTTGGATGGATTTGGTCAGTTTATTGCACTGCTCTGGCTTGCTTGAGGCATGCTGGTTGCCTCAACTCCAGCTCTTCTTTAGTCTTACTCTGTCCCAGCAGTGGGCCACTTTGTACCACAAATTGTAAACTTTCAGAGATTGCACTGACTCTGTTTTTGACATAAGATGGAAGACAGGGTAACAGTAAAAACAGATGAACTTTTGTGTGCTAGTCTAAACTCCTTGAATATTTTAGGTTGGAGGGTCCCTTTGGAGCTCTTCCATTGTGCTTGCCTGCTTGAAGTATTGCTAACATCAAAGTTGGATCATATTGCTCAGGACCTTTCCTGTCAAGGAATTGAATGTCTCTGAAGATGAAGATGCCATGGCCTCTCTGGGCACTCTTTTCCAATCTTTTTTGCCAATCTTACTGTGAATTTTTTTTTTCTAGCCCTCTATGAATATTTATTTCCTTGCACTTATTTGGAAGCTCCCTTGCTGAGACATGCATTCACTGCCACTTTTGATGTGCACTTCCCAGAACAGTCTCTCTGTGACCACACATTAGGTAGGTGCTGATGGTAATGTGGTCCTTCTCTTTAGCTCTCTTTTCTAGGCCAAACAAATCCAGTTCACTCAACTGTCCTCACATGTCACATTTTCCAGCCCTTTGTCCACCTTGGTGGCCCTCAGCTTGACTTGCCCCACTTTGTCAGTGTCCCAGAATTCGATACAGTACTCCAGATGTGGCCTCACAAGTGCTGAATAGAGGGGAATAATCACTTCCTTTCAGTTGCTGGCTATTTTTTTAATAAACCAGCCCAGTGTGAGGCTGGATTTTATTGCTGCAAAGACATACTGCTGACTCATGTTCAGTTTCTCCTCCAGGAGTCTAGGTCCCTTTTTGCAAAACCGCTTCTAATCAGTTGGCATTCAGGCTATTCCAAATGTAGGACTCAGTATTTGCCTTTGTTGAGCATCATGACTTCAGGTATGCCTCTAGATACAGATGCTCGTTTCACACACACAATACATAACTGCAAATACAATTACCTGTTTGTAACTAATATCCACCAGGTTTATAGACATGTTCTGCTTGCATTTTGTGCACAATTTTACTTTTTTTTTTTTTTCTTCTGGAGAAAAATAACACAGTAAAATTTCAAAACTTCATATACACGCGAGGAGATTTCTTTAGATGCATTTTGAACTCTTCTAATGATAAACTTCTCCTTTGGGTAGGGTTCTGTTTTGTTTTTCCTTGCTCTCCTTGACTTTTCCCATTCCTAGATAAGGGCAGCGAGAACTGCACGAGGTATATTGGCATAATCAGTAACACAGACTTGTCTGGACCTCAGGAGATACGTCTGCACTGTATCAGCAGACGGCACCTAAGAATGATTTTCAAAGAAAAAAGTTCCCGCTATCTTTCAAAGGGAGCTTCCTTCTGTTGTCTTTATTGGAGGTCAGATTGCTGATTGGCCTCCTCCAGAGGTACAGAAATTCCTCTGAAGACCCCTTCAATTGCATTTCAATTAAACATGAGGCTGCGCTGGCAGGCCTATTTTACTTCCAAGCTGCCCCATGGCTTCTGAGAGGTGATGTGCTTTCAGAGCCCTTGTAGCAGGTACAAAACAAAACTCCTCTGAAACAGAAAATGTTCCTGAAAAAACACATCTAATTGATTTAGAGAGCATCAAACGCTCCCTGCAAATAGTGTTTGCACAATGTAAATCTCACACAAATTAGGCACCCAGAGGAATGTGATAATCTGCAAGGATTTACAGGGGAGCGTCAATCTTTAGAGGCCAGTAACTATGAAAGACAAAAATTCAGAATTATTTGATGTTCATAGATTTACAATGTCCAAAATTTTATTGCATGATTTACAATGCAAAATACACATTCTGATTTTCAGATGTGCTGGTAGATGTGAGGGATTTGAAAATCAGATGATACAGGAGAGACCGAAGTGCGATCTTTTAAGCTTAACCTGCTTTAAAAAATAAAGCATTTACTAAGATAGAATGAGATGGATTGAAAATACTCCAGGATTACTCAAATGCCAGACTTCAGTCTGGGTTTGGGCTGTGTGTAAATTTTGTTCGGCCTTTCCCAGGTCCATGAGGTGAAGTTTCTAGCATTCTTGTGGGAGATCCTGTATTTCATACTGTTGTGTCATTCTTTCAGAGATCTGGAGTTTGTCCACTATTTCCTGCAGAGGAACGTTAGTAAAAAGCATCCAGAGGATCCCAGTAAAGGAAACTGCATTTCGGTAAAAATTAATTAGGAAGTCTTGTTCCCATGAGTTAATAAAGGCAACGAGATATATCTATCTTTATTGATTCTGGTTCACTTCCTCCATATAAAATTGGACTTTTTGCTGCCTTTGATAATAAAACATTTACCAGTCTCTTTTACAATTGTTATTGAGAGGAGACATTGTGATATATAACTGGTAGTGCAAAACTAGAAGTACTGGGCAGAAAATTTAAGAGAAAGGTATGCGTGGAAGTTAACCTTTGTTAAGTGCAACTAGCATATATGAAAACACAGAATGTTTGTTTTTCAGTTTCCTATCACATTTTCCATCTGTTCTCTGCAGGTTTCTTAAACTTCCACTTCCTCTGTGTAGTTTTGTAATATTCCTGTTCACAGGAAGTAAGAGGAAGAGCTTTATGAGGGATATGTTACAAATAGACTGTATGTAGGTGTTGGGATAAAATAACTGGGCTCTGATATAAACGGAAGGCTCTCTAATGGAAGAGTGAAATTCAGCTTGTTTCTGATCTGGAGTTTCATCTTCAAGTACTAACGTTATTTTTGGTACAAGTTACTGTTATTTTTTCATAGTAATTTTTTTTGTCAGCAATAATCAAGCATCTTATTAAACAATAATGAAAGTCTTTACATTATTTAAACTGATAACTATAAATGCAGTCTGTGCCTAGGAAATGCTTATGTGATAAATGCCAGGAGCTGGCTGCAGAATTCACTGATGTTCTGTGTCAAGTTAGTTTATTCCCAGACCAACATATCATCAATATGTTGCTTCATGATCAAACTGAGTTTCACAAACAGAATAAGTAGCAGCAAAGCTCTCATCAGACTGTGAAAATAAGAATGTAGTGATCAGTTATAGCTTTGGGTCTTGATTGCAAAGAGATTAGTCATAGGACTCATGAATGTGACGAGGACACAAGGGCACTGGTGGATTGCATTGTTCTGCTCAAATTTCCCTCAATAACAATATGAACCCCAGATCCCAACAAGCAGAGGGCTTATTGTTCTCATACTTTTGTAACAGCTAGCTCTGAGCACTGAGATTATTATTACAATGTATGTGTTATGTAGGAAGGATCTAGGCACCTATCTGTAGTCACAGAAAGTAATTTTTTTTCTTACAGCACTGAATCCATCTGGAGTCATCTGGTGTGAAATTTGACAGGAAAGCCAAACTTCCTTTACTTTAAATATTTCAAAAGATTGATGAGATCAAATTCTGCATCAGGATTGACATCCAAGTTTTGCAAATGGCATCTGTCTTACTCATTAGCCGATCCCCATCTCCAAATCCCAAAATACAATTATAATTATTCAGCTACAGGATGCTAATTATGCTACTCACTTCGTACAAGTTTTACTTTTCAGAAAAGACAACTAATTGTCATAAAAGCAGAGTGTGAAGAGATTTCATGTTGTCATGAAAGCTTGAAACCACCCATTCACAAAGCTTTCCTCTATCTTGTGCTGTCTCCTGCTTCTCCTCCAGCCCACAGGTATAACAAAGCAACCATGCAAGATGAGCCTTACGGAGTCTATGAACACAAGCTTGTAAATCTGGCGCTTAAACAAGCCTTATTATTTTTAACTGCTTTTGTGTAAGATAAGAGGCTATGTAAAGAACAGGATGTTTTGAACGCTGAACTCTGGTGCATTACCTAATACTACTGCTACAGATTTGACGTAATTTCTCTGCAGGTGTCGAAGGCATCATAAAAAGATGGTACTGAGCATGGTACATTTAGCATATTAGAACCTTGTAGACTTTCTGATAGTTCTATTATGAACAGAAATGATAAGTTTACAGTTTGTCCTGCTGGCAGTGAAGCTGGTGAAGGGACTAGAAAACGAGTTATGAGGAGAGTCTGAGGGAACTGGGTTTGTTTAGTCTGGAGCAAAGAAGACTGAGGGGAGACCTCATCCCTCTCTACAACTACCTGACAATTTTGGTTGAAATATGGCGTATTCTGTACTCTAAAATCTGGCCTATTAGACTTCATTTCATTTTTAAACAACAGTAGAAAGGGTGCTTAAAAAACTTCTGTTAATCTCCACTTCTGTTAGGAGATGTGTGAAGAGAGCCCCATTGTCTTCCCTGGAAATGGGGCTACTGCATCTTCCTTAAGTAGGGAAGGGCAGTTGCATCGCACTATATTCTGCGGGACTGATCTGCAGCCAGGCTCTTGGTTGTTCATCTTGTCTCAGCCCCTAGGGGAAGTTCACTGATACAGAAAGCAATCCTTCCAAATAGTGCAGGTGTCAGAGATCTGTGTAAGAGAGATCTTGGCAGAATACTCTGTGGAAATGTACACAACATCTGCCTGCACAATAGCTGGCCAGTACTGTCCTTCCTTCACTTTTCAGGTGCATGGAATATGTATAAAAGAAAACCCAAAGAAATAAACAGATTCAGGATTCTATTGCAAGGTTTAAAGGTGCTTATCATCGGAAATATAAAAAAACTTTGTTGAACTTTTGTCAGGGAAACTGTTCTTTCTGACCATGTGTGTGATAAACCCAAGGTTAAGTGGCCTAGCTTATGATACACATATAAACAAGGACTTAATTTCACATTTCAAAGGCATGACTGAAACTAAAGTGGAAGAGCACCATTGTTGAGTGTTTGGATCATAAGAGAGGGAATTCTGTGAAGTGAGACTGCAATTTGCTCAGCTTTTCTAGCTTTTTCAATGATTCATTTTCAACACCCTCTTCATGCTTGACTCATTTTGTGTCCTGGCCTCTAGATACATTCTTCCATGGTCGCTTAGCATTGTCTGATATCATCTTACCATCATACACGGTTCTTTACAGACAGCTATTATCAGCTTTATGCTCACTTATTCTCAAATTAGTGCCATTATTGTGGTGGATGAGCTAAGAACTGTGCTGTTCTTGGTGTCCTCTGAGTATCATGTTTCCGCTAGGTCAATCATTCAACATTGGGTGCGGAAAGTCACATTCCTTCCTAAACTCAGCTACTGTCTAAGGAGACTTATCTGTATTGCTTCTCTGCATGGAAATGAAAACACCTGTTTGATTACCCAGCTCACATTTCTGCCAGTGTAAGGGAAAGAAGTCCCTGTTGTCCATTTACAGGTGCTTTGGCCAGCCTCATTTTTGAGGTCTTTTTGATCTTACTTGTGCCATTCTGACTTCCTACATTTCTTTAAAGTGCATTTTGTCCAGCTTCAATGACTTGAAATAGAAACGAGAGAAAGAAGTGGGAGATGGCATGCCTCTTTCTGGCTGACAGAGAAGGGAAAACAATGTGACACTGTGCATGGACTTCTCTGCAGCTGTACACCACCTTACTTGCTGTGCTTCCCTATTGGCCTGCATCTAAGGCAATGCTCTCAGGTTTGTGCCTCAGATGTCTGAAAATCCAGTATGAAATGTAAACAGAAGAATAATTAAATTAATTGTATGTATTATGCATGTTCTTCTTAGTCAAGTTTGGAGCATCTTGTGCTTTGCAGGATTTCCTCTAGAGGGAAGAGAGCAGAGTATCCTGTCAATGGAGTGCTAAAGAAAATCAAGTCCTATATATAACTGTTTGTTGTATTGCCAAGTCTTATGGCTGTATTTCAAATCTACAGGTATTTGATGTTTTTAAGCCTCTACTTCTAAGATTACAGGACACTGCAAAAATCAGAATATTTCTGTATTAAAAGTAGCATTCATACTTGTACAGTGAATTGAGAAGGTTTAAAAAAGCTCACAGACTAGGAGACAAGAAAGGACACTGCATATACCCTTTGGAAAATCTCGTGACATTTTTTCCTGCGGCCTCGTGATTTTCTACAGCTTTCATTCCCAATTTTTGAGAAATTGGAACCGCTGAATATTTCTGTCTATTTAAGGTGATGCCATTTAACCCAGACGATACCTAAAGGATAACCTCTGTAACAATGAAGAGACTCCAAAAAGCATAGCACATCTTTTACAGTGCGTGGCATAATGAGACTGGGAGCCTCTACCGAGGATTTTAGGCACAACCACAATAAAAATAATAAATAAATGAGGC